>NC_051328.1:2071209-3301209 GCF_015220235.1 Choloepus didactylus | reverse complement strand
TAATTGAAATGGAAGTTCCTGGCCTATGGCAAGAATTCAGCTTTCCCAAAAAGTATTGATTTAGGTTTTAAACTTTAGTATGAATAAAAAATCCCATGGGGAACTTGTTTGTGACTCAGATCTAGGGTATCCTTCCCAGAGATGTGACCAAGGTAATTGGAACTATGACCCAGAAACTCACACTTCTTGACAAGCCTTCCAAGAGATTCTGATGTAGTTAGTCTTTGGACCACAGTTTGAGGATGGCAGCATTACTAGTGAAGTCCCAATTGCACTGATGACTCCTTCCTGCTGAACAGAATCCCACTTAGTGTAGACAAATAGACAAATTCATGTCTTTATTCCCAGCTTGCTGTTAGAGTGAATGCGTTAGGAGCAGGGATGGACTTATCGGCGTACATATTTTCTTAACCAGGCCTTGGAACTCCATGGACTTCAACATATTTTTGTTTTGAGACAGAGACCATTTTTCATAATAAATTTATAACAATTATAATTGCACTTGGAGGGAAACAGTCCTATATTCAAGCTGGAGTAAATGCCATATTTAATCAAATCTAAGATGCTAAGAAAGAATAACGTCACTTATAATGATAAGATGCCTTCTATTGTAAGTAGCATTTTAACCTCAGAAATGTTAAATATGAGAAAATTTGGATGAGAGTTAAAATTGATGAAATATGAGGATTTTTATAAGCTATTTGACATGCAGGATGTGAATCTCCAAATTATGTACAACTACAAAAGATGATCACCAAACCTTCTCTAAAGAAGAGGGTGCTCTTACTGGAGGATGTTTTGTTTGCTGATTATTCAAATGAGTCTGGGTCTATAGCCTGGGAAAGAGACAAATTGCTGAGCTCAACGGTGGAGGGAGGAGTGTGAAATTCTGGGGGAGGAACGGAAGGAGGAGGAGAAATGAGGATTCTGGGCACTACAGGAAAGAGGAGCAAGAACCTTTACACATACACACACACTCATGTACACACACTCACACATACACTCATGCATTCATACACTTGCTCAAATATACACAGCCACCCATAATTTTACACAAAGGTCCTGGCCCCTGGTGGCAGCATAACCAAGGAGGGCCTTGGAAGTGTTCCTTGGATGTGAGATGTGCCATGAAACTCCCTTTCCTTCTCCTTCCCAGATGTTCAGTAAAGTTGGCACTGCTAATTTATACTTTTTATGAAAGTAGGTTCTTTGGGGGTACTTAGGTTTACTTTGGCAGTGAGTAGGAGATGGAGAGATATCAAGCTGAAGAAACTGAAGGATGAGGAAACAGCTTCCAACTGGTTCTCAGTGTCAGGTTTTAACCTAATTCATAAGAAAGGAGACAGTGTCAGAAGAGCTGAATGGCTTGTCTGACATCATTTAATGTTTCTGAACCCCAGTTGGAGTGTGGATTCCCTCTGGGCATCCTTGCTCCAGATTTGGGGCACCTTCCAAAATCAGGGAGTTGATCCTTCTGTAGGTTACATCTAATGTTTGGTTCTTTAAAATTAGCTATGGTGGAAATTTCTGGACTTCAAGAGACCTGGGACATTCAATGAGTTATTCTGCTGCTCCCTACTATACAACTTTCCATCATTGTGCAGTGGCTGCAGTCCTCTGCAAGATTTTTCCCCTTCTCCCTCATATGTCCAAACAGCTTTGCCACTCCTGCTGCTCGCAAAGAAGCATGTGTAGTGATGGAAACAGAAGGGAGGCTGAGCCGCTTATGACCTACCTTAGAAGAGAATGACTGGGCATGGTGAGGGTTAAACATTCACCCATTCCTGCCATCTCTGGGAGTGGGCATATCGCTGTCATATAGATGGGCTGCAATCCTGGCACTCAAACTGTCTTAACAGAAAAGTCCAGATCCTAACGTGCTGGTATTGAGCATAGTTCTCAGCATTCATCCCCAAAGAGCCAAGCCATCAAGAAAACCTGTTCAGCCTTTGCAAATTAAATGCTTAATAGTTCAAATGAGGAAAATACAGAATTTGTAAACAGTTCTTTCTGGTTTCACAAGTTGAAGATTTAGCCTAATATTTTCCGCAACCTGACAATCAGAAGTGATATCCACACAATAAGGTGTCACTCTTCTTAGCACATCCATTGTTTCTCTGCTAATAAATGCAAGTGTCACATGGAATCCACTTCTTGTTTCATTTTCTGCAGCATAATGTTGAACTAAATCACCAGCACACCAGCAGGCCCCTAATGTGCTCCCACAAGAGAATAGAGCCTCTACAAGAACATGTATGTCTGAGCCTACTGAGTACATTTTCTCCCCAGTGAGACAGTGGCAAGAAAGTGAGGGGTCACTTGTAGACAATGATCACTACCTGTACACGTTATTGTGTTTTTAATCAACTTTATTGAAGTATAATGTACAAACAAAAAATTACATCATTTTAAGTATACAGGTCAATAACACTGACAAATATATAAACCCATATAACCAACACCATCAAAATAAGGAGCATTAACATCACCCTGGAAAGTTTCCTTTGGCCACATTGGAATTAACCCCTCCCCAACCCACAGACCTAGGAAATCACTGATCTGTTTCTGTCACTGTAAATTAGACTTCCCCTTTTTGTAGTCTCACATAAATGAAATCATCACATGTATCCTTTTGGGCCTCTTTCTTGCTCAGCGTAATGTCTGTGAAGTTCATCCATGCTGTTGTGTGTGTTAGTAGTTTCTCCCTCTGTACTGATGAGTAGTTTTCCATAACCTCATTATACCATGATTTGTTTATCCATTAATTTGGTAATGGACATTTGGGTTGTTTCCAGTTTGGGGGCTGTGATGATTAGGTTCATGTGTCAACTTGCCGGGTTATGGTGCCCAGTTGTCTAGTCAAGCAAGCACTGCCCTGTTACTATGAGGACGTTTTGTGGACTTAAATCATCAGTAAGTTGATTGCATCTATGGCTGATTACATCTACAATCAACTAAGGAGAGTGTCTTCAGCAATGAGAGATGTTTAGTGCAATCAGTTGAAGGCTTTAAAAGGAGAAGTGATGACTTCAGCAGTCAGAAGAGAGAACTTTCATCTCTACTTCAGCCAACCAGCTTCTCCTGGGGAATTCACTGAAAACCTTCACTGGAGTTGCCAGCTTGCAGCCTGCCCTACGAAATTTGGACTCATGCACCTCCACAGTTGCATGAGAGAATTTTATAAAATCTCATAACATTTACAGATATCTCCTGTTGGTTCTGTTTCCCTAGAGAACCCTGACTAATACGGGGGCTGTTGTGAATAATGCTGTTATGAACATTTGTGTACAACTCTTTGTGTAGAAGCATGTTTTCATTTTTTATCAGTAATTATCTGAGAATGGAATTGCTGGGTCATTTTGTGAGCATGTGATTAACTTTACGAAAAAATGCCCAACTGCTTTTCAACGTAGTTGCACTACTTTGGTGTCCTACATTTCACCAACACCTGGGATTCTCATTCTTTTTAACACAGTCAAGTAGGTATGAAGAGGGATTTCAATGTAGTTTTAATTTGCATTTCCCTGAAGACTAATAATATTGAGCATCTTTTTGTGTGCTTTTTGGTTATTCCTATCACATTCATTCAAATAATTTGCCCATATTCTATTGAGTTGTCTCATTAAGTTGCAAGCGTTCCTAATGTACTCCAGATGCAACTTCTTTGCCAAATAAGTTTTACATATACTTTCCTCTAGTCTGTGACTTTTAAAATTCTTAATGATATTTTATTATCTATCTTTCTTTTTTCTTTTTTGAGGAGCAGACATTTTAAATTTTGATGAAATCCAATTTGTTAGATTTTTAAAAAGCATTTTGCATTCAAGCCTAAAATGTCTAAGAAATCTTTGTCTACCCGAAAGTCATGAAGTTTTTCTATGTTTTCTTCTAGAATTTTTGTGATTTTAGCTCTATGATCCATTTGGAATTAACGTTTGATTATAGTGTAAAATACGGGTAAAATAAAGTGATAAAGTATTTTTTTCCAGATAGCCAGGATTTCCAGCACAATTTGTTGAAAAAGTTATACTTTTCCCCTTAAATCTCCTTGGCATCTTTGTCAAAAATCAGTTGGTCATATGTGGTGGATCTATTTCTTGACTTCAGGTGTTTCACTTATGTCTGATTTTATGCTAATACAATGCTGTCATAATTACTGTAGCTTTATAGTAAGTTTTGAAGTCACGGAGAATGAGTCCTCCAACTTTATTCATCTTTATTAAAATTGTTTTAGGTATTCTAGGTTCTTTGCAGTTTCATACAAATTTTAGACTCAGTTTCAAATTCTACAGCAATGCCTTGCTGGGATTTTTATTAGGATTGCATTGAAACTAGAGATCAACTTGGGGAGAATTGACATGTTAAAAATATTGAGTCTTCCAATCCATATGTATCATATATTTTTCCAATATAGGTGTTTAATTTCTTTTAGAAATGTTCTATAATATTTATTGTACAGTTCTTGCACAACTTTTGTTAAGTTTATCCCTAAGTATTTCATGTATTTGATGCTGCTATGAAGAGTATTGTTTTGTTAATTTCCATTTTCAATTGTTCTAATATATAAAAATACAAATGATTTTTAATGTTGACTTTGTATCCTAAATTTTTGTTAAATTCATTAGCTTTAGTACTATTTCTATATCCATTAGAATGCTCTACATAGATAATCATGTCATCTGTGAATAAAGACAGTTTTACTTCTTGCTTTCTGATTTTATTCTTTATTTTTTCCTTTCCTTATTCCACTGGCTAGGAACTCCACTACAATGTTGAATAGAAGAGAGTGGACATCTTTGCCTTGTTTTCAATCTTGGTGGGGGAAAGCATCCAATATTTTCCCATTAACTATGGTATCTGTAGATTTTCCATAGATGCTCTTTATTGGGTCAAGGAAGTTCCTCTTTATTCCTGGACTGATGAGCATTTTTATCATAGATACATGCTGAATTTTGTCAAATGCTTTTTCTGCACCTTTTGAGGTAATTTATAGTTTTGCTCTTTTATTCTGTTAACATAATGACTTACAATGATTGATTTTGGAAGGTAAAAACAGCTCTACATTCCTGGGATAAAAGCTACTTGGTCATGATGTATTATTATTATTTTTAAAATATTGCTGAATTGAGCAGACACTTCATTAAAGATGATGTAGAATAGCCAATAACCACATGAAAAGATACTCAACATCATCTGTCTTTAGGGAAATGCAAATTAAAACCAAGAGCTACTATTCACACCCATTAGAATCACTAATACTAAAAAGAATAAAAATTACCCAGTGTTGGTAAGGACAAAGAGCAATTGGAACCCCCATGTGATGCTGCAGGAAGTGTAAAATGCTGCAACCCCATTGGAAAACACTTTTTTTAGTTTCTTGTAAAGCTAAATGCACACTTTCCATCCTGGGTATTTATTCAAAAAAAATAAAAATACATGCCACAGAAAGACCTGAACACAGTTGTGCATAGCAACTTTATTCTTAGTAACCAGAAGCTGTAAACCACTTAAATGTCTATCAACAAGTGAATCGATAACCAAATTTTGGTATATCCCCATATGCGTACCCAGCAATATAAAAGAACAAATTACAGTTACTCGCAACAACATTGAAGCATTTCACGGCTATTAGGCTGAATGAAAGAAACCATACACAAAGGATTACATGCTGTATTACTCCATTCATATGAAACTCTAGAGCAGGCAAAAAATAATCTACAGGGATAGAAATCAGATCAATGGTGGTAGATGGGAAGCAGCTATTGAGGAGTGGGGATAGACTAGGAAGAGACATGAGGGAAATTTCTGGGGATCTGAAAATATTCTCTCTCTTAATTGGGACAGTGATTACATGGGGCTACATTTGTCAGAAGTCATAGACCTTGTACACTTAAAACGTATGAATTTTATTGTAGAAATTACATCTCAATAAAGTTGATTTAAATTGGATGCTTATTAAATTTTGCAATTATCAATTTATGCTGGTGAATACTATTTAACATTTCTTCTCCATTAATCCTCAAGCTCCACAAGTCCAAGGAATGCGTCTACTTTGCTCCCCACTGAATCCCCAGTGGCTACAAAGCACAGTGACTAGCAGATGGAAGGTACTAAATAAATATTTGTTGAAGGAAGGAAGGAAGAGGAATTTACTGTCATATTCAGGGCTACAAAACTCACACACATAAAACCAGAAGGAACAATGCAGGGTGTTAGATAACAGAGTGCAGAGTTGAATTCAACAAGTAAAAGGGCAACAGGTGCTCAGGTAAAGGAGAAATAAATCAGTGTGTTCTAAAGCAGTTGAAGTAGAAATAAGTGAGTTTTAAAAGATAATAGAATTTGGAGAGCAAGAGAAGAGGAGAAATGGAAATCCTGGTAGAGAAATGTTCACGAATGAAGACGTGGAAGTAAATGTGAGCAGTAAATGAGGAGGCAGCAGAGTTTCAACAAATCTTCAGAGCAAAAGAGACCCATCGTGCTCCTCTGGCCCTATACCCCAAGTCCAGACCAAACTCCCCAGTGGCTGCCCCTGTAGGACACCCACCCGTGCTGAGAGCACTTGCAACATTCTCACTGATGCTTTGCGATGCCCTGGTGCTTAATGGAGGTCCCAGGCCCGGGGCGTGTTGCAAATGGGCTTTAAAGACATCTCAGGTCTCCTCCATACTGTGCACCCCCAGAGACAGCAAATTATAGATTGAAAATTCATTACACTTGTGAAAAACCTAAATTTGTTTAGACAAAAGCAGATGGAGAGGATGGATAATCTCGTTACATTTCAGCACGCTACACTTTATTCAGAAGAAATGAAACACAATGTGTTATGTGTTCCTTTCTTTCCATCTGCGTTTCCTTCAAGTTCAGGTTTATTATTAATATAATGTACTCATCTTGCCTCGCTCTCAATTCCATTAGCCTGTGCTCCTAATTAAGTTTTGTTCACGTTGTCCTTTTCAACAGCTCAGAAATGCTTTTCCAACGCAGCTATTTTTCCCTAGACCTCAAATCATTTCTACAGATGAACTGCTTCTACCAAGCATATGAAATGTCTTAATCAAATTATATTTTTTCTCAAATGTTAAGAAATTATCCAGTTCCTTCTGTTCCCAAAAGTCTGACTTGAAGTACAGATTCTACAGAATTTGGATCAACTCTTGACTTGGATTTTTAGAAAGAGGAGATGGAGGAAAGAAGTGGAAGTTATCTTCTTCTGATTTCAAGTGTCCTGCCCTTGGTCAGCTATTACCCAGGATACTTGTTTCCCTACTCCTCCCCACACCCACACACGAATATAAATGCATTTTTTTTTTCAAAAGGAATGCATGGGTACATTAAGTCTCAAGAAAAGCCCAAGCCTTAGAGACAGTAAAGTCAGAGGAAAGGATTGTAAAAGAAAAAATTGCTCAAACAGTTTAGAATTGCTAATATTTCTGTTCCCAACCAAGGCAGGGGAAAGGGGAAAGCATGAATTATATATGTGGAATTGCCATCCACTACTCTGATCTTGAGAGTTTGTGTATAGCTATTGCAGTTGCTACCCTAGGCACTTTACAAATTCTTGGTACTTTTTCTAGTCAGGCATGATCAGATCCCAGGGGCCCTCAGGTCAGGGGTGTCTGCCTGAGAGAGGGGGCCCAGCCTGGCAGCTAAAAGATGACACTCTGGAATCAGACTCCTGCAGTCAAATCCCAGCTCTGTTCCCTACCACTACAGTATGGTGAATCTTCTCAAGCTGGTTTGTGCCTCAGTTTCCTCACCTGTAAAGCAGGGTTAATGCTTCCAATCTACTTCATAGAGTATAGTGAAGATTAGATGTGAATTTGTACGAAAAGCACCCAACACAGGGTCTGGCACATGGACACTCAATAAATACTATCACTCCTATGACTGTTACTATGACAACTACTGTGACAACCACTGTGACAGCTACTGTGACAGCTACTATGACTCAGCTACATTTCAAGGAAATCTTCAAGTCTCCAGAATTTGACCCCAGCTCATGCCTGCATACTTATTTTTACAATCAAAGACTTGGGAACCTGGAAATCAACCTACAACTGAAGTCACAGTAACTTAAGCAAAACATTAAAGAGACCAGAATTTCTCTTGGGTCAGCTCCATGAGTCCAATCAACTTAGGAGCTGTCCCTCTGACGGAGGGATATTTGAGTGTCCTCATGATTCTCCTCCCTGAAGCCAAACTCCAAAGGACGTTGCTCCCCACCATCTTATTTCAACCCTCCTGGAGGTTATTTACACTTTTAATTAAAACCTCCTTCTTGAGGTCTTGCATACCTTAGGCTAACACTGTGTGAGTTTGGTCTTCCTTTTCTTTTTGTTCTAAAACTACGGGGGTCAAGGAAGTCTAGCATTGGTGTTCAGAAAACTGGCAAGTAAGATCCATTCCCCAGTCTTCATGATGCTTAGACACATATTACAGGCCCTGTGGCCTCTGGCCTTTCATTCTAATTGATCCTGGGTTCTCCCAGCGCTGACCTCTACAACCCCAAGCTACAACCTCTCAGACCTCACAGCCTTGATTAACGAGCTTTTTTTTTTTAACTTCCCAGTTGCTGCCTGTTTTGGGCCTTGAGCATGACAGCTCTCTGAGTGGGCACTGTTCTTCATCAAGGCAGGGGCCAAGCCAGCTGCTCAGCTGACCCCCAAGGTCAGCAGATCCCACAGTCAGTGAACGGCAGTCGCTCCTGCCTTTATCGCACCCTTTGAAAGCTTCCAGAATGAACCCACATAAACCACTGCTTGTGGGACTGGCAATGAGTTTTTTATGACTCTGCTCCTGGGCTCTTCATGGAGAGCACATTTTCTCAAACTTAAATCTCCTAAATTGGATTTGCCACCTTTAAAGGATAAATTGACCTAATGTCCTTGCTTGTCAAAGGAACCTTCTAAATGCAGGAGAAAAATTAACACCTTCCTTCTCAGACACTGGGTGAAAGAGGACACTAAAAGGCCAAGATATTGGCTCAAATCAAATTGTTGAATTAGTTGGCATTTATTTTTACAGATGGGAAGATTGCAAAATGTCAGTTCCTCGTCTTCCTCACTCTGCCTGGGTTTCTAACTCATCCATCAAGTGGCTTGGCCTTGGAGTCTCAATGTCCTCTAAGGAGAGGCTGCTCTTGTCCCCAAGCAGATACAGCCTGGCCACAGTGATCCAGAAAAGCCATGTGCTTGCAGACATGTCAGCTCCAGAAAGGAGAGGGAGCAGAGTCTGGGTCAGGACAGCATGTCAGCTCCAGCACCTGTGCCTACCTGCCCCAGGTATGCACTTGCAAGAACCAGCCTCCCCACTCAGGTAACAGCAGGTGTGAGCAGCACCAAGTGCTGTGGGAGGAAGAAATGAAATAAAAGAACACCTCTGTCCTGGAAGAGTTTGCACGGGGAGATCCTGGCACAGTCCTCAGGAACCTACTTTAGAGTGCTAAGGTGGAATTGCATGAAAGCGGGGACTCTGGGACCACTGCCTGTGTTTGAATCCCATCTCTGCATGCTAATTGTGAGACCTTGGGAAAGTTGCAGGCCTTTCCATTCCCTAAAGCCCCATAGGGCTGTGATAAGGATTAAAAAAAAGAGAACATGAAAAATATCTAGTACAGATCTTCATTTTAAAAGTCACTGAGATTGATCGTGCAGAGGTATGCACAACTATGCAATGATACTGCGAGCCAGTGATTGTGTACTTTGGATGGTTTGTACGGCATGTGAATATATCTCAATAAAATTGCAAACAACAACAACAACAACAACAACAAAAACTCATTGAAAAGCTTGATCAGATCACTTCTCTGCCCCTTAACAGTTTCCTATCCCAGAGTGGGCAAGATTTAACCCAGCACCCACCCCCCACCAACTGCAGGCCCCGCCCAGACTCGCCTACCTATCTCTTGGCCACAGCCCCCCACCCCACCAGGCTCTCCCCTTTGCTCTCTGAGCTCCAGTCACATGGACCTTGTGTGGTTGCTTTCAACTACAGCACCCTCCTCCCGTCTCAGGGCTCTGACTCTCTCAGATCTTCCATCTCAACTGCTCTCATCGTCCTCCCACCTCCACCCCAAACTCCCCCCATTCTCTTGGCTTGTTCTTTAACTTTGTTCAATGCTACCTACTCAGAAAGGCCTTCCCTGCCCACTGTATCCAAAATAAAAACATACCCTGCCCCCTACTACTCTATTCCCTTACCCTGAGTGGTCTTTTTTCATAGAATATCCCTGCCCAAAATTTTATCATAGATTTATTTTGGCAAATAGGCTCTCAGCAAATGCTAATGAATGAATGACATGTGTGTTCAGAAAATGTTCATTTCCTCTCCCACCTCTGACAGGTGCCTCGGATATCCTGCTTCACCTTCCAAGGCCCACCTCCGATTCCAGCCCCTGACATGCGACAGGTCCGTGCACGCTCACACTCCCCTCTTGCTGGCTGGCTCTCACCTTATGCCAGTTTGGATGTGTTGTGTTCCCCCAAATGCCATTACCTTTAATGTAATCTTGTGTGGACAGACCTATCAGTGCTAATTAGATTGTAATTCTTTGAGTGTTTCCATGGAGCTGTGCCCCACCCAATTGTGGGTGATGACTCTGATTGGATAATTTCCATGGAGGTGTTGGCCCACCCATTCAGGGTGGGTCTGAATTAAATTACTGGAGCACTATATAAGATCAGACAGAAGGAGCACGCTGGTATAGCCAAGAGGGACACTTTGAAGAAAGCACAGGAGCTGCAGATGAAAGACAGTTTGAAGATGGCTGTTGAAAGCAGACTCTTGCTCCGGAGAAGCTGAGAGAGGACAAATATCCCAAATGCAACTAAGAGTGACATTTTTGAGGAACTGCAGCTTAGAGAGGAACATCCTGGGGGAAAGCCATTTTGAAACCAGAACTTTGGAGCAGATGCCAGCCACTTGCCTTCCCAGCTAACAGAGGTTTTCCAGACACCATTGACCATCCTCCAGTGAAGGGACCCGATTGCTGATGTGTTATCTCGGACACTTTATGGCCTTAAGACTGTAACTGTGTAACCAAATAAACCCCCTTTTATAAAAGCCAATCCATCTCTGGTGTTTTGCATTCTGGCAGCATTGGCAAACTAGAACACACCTCAAGCATACACAGATTTTTTTTCTGCCCCAGGGCCTTTCCCAGTGTTCTGCATTGAAGCCTATGCCAAGTGTTGCCCCTGAGTATGAGGTTAATGCCCCAGGGGCAACCTAGAACCCATGGGGGCAGGAGCTCCTGGATAATGTCCCCGCCCTGCCCATGCTTCAAGCAGACAACCCTGAGGGGTGTTCCCCGGGCTTCTCGCAAGTCCCAGTGGAATCCAGGCCCCAGTGCACCCAGCAGGGACCTCCATAACATCTTCATACTGGCTTTTCCTCCTCCTCTATCTCACTCTCCCGGGCCCCTCACTTCTGCTTCCTGGGATCACTTCCCAAATAAACTACCAACTCCCAAGCTCTTGCCTTAGGCTCTGCTTTTGAAGAGGACATTGGCTGCTGAGTCTAAAAGTGTCTGGTAGCCAGGCAACACAGAGCCTGACCAGGGTATGACAGACAAGCAGAGAAGGTTTCCTCGAAGAAGTGAGAACTCAATTTGATTTCAGAGAAGGGAGGAATGTGGATTAGCAAATCCAAAACTTCCTTCTGGGATGCAGGGTTTTGACTCTTTAAGACCAGTGGGAAAGAGCAGAGAAGCTAAGTCCACAGGGATCACAGGTTTCACCCAGGGAAGATGAGGGCTGTGGCCAGGTTTTACATTTCCATTCACAGTCCTTTCTCATAGAGACCGAACTTTTGCCTTCCTAATGAAAATTTAGCCTTTCAAGTCTTATTAACTCTAACGGGGAAAAAATGTCTCAATTTCTTTTTTTCTGGGGGTAAGAGCAATGATATTAAATGATCCAATTTACCCATTTCTAATACCATTCTGGCCGCTAATGAAGATGCATCTGCAACATAATGTGTGTTCCACGCACAGGGCGTTGCTGCTCCATCGAACAGCAGCAGTGGGCTCCACACAAGAAGGAAACGTTGGCTGCAAAATTAAATTTTTGTGAATCAAACACTCCTGTCCTCTGGATTCACAATTGTTTGAGAATTACAGTTTCTAACCAGGAAGCGTCAGCTGAAGATATCCCCAAGTACTCCACCTCCTGTCACTGCCAGCTGTTAATATGTGTTAATGGCCAGAAGTTAATATGTCAACGAGCCACACCCAGTGCTCTCTGGGTAAAGAAGAGAATTTTTAGTAGTTGGCAAATAATTTCTTAATTTTCTAACAATCACAAACATGTCAAGTACTTTCTTTGCTGTTAGCATCTCATCACAACAGCACTGTAAGATGGCTTGATTATTTCCATTTTAGAAGTTCCATAAAATACTCAGGGTCACGCAGCTAGGCAATCTGAATTCATCATATGAACTGCACACAGAAATGGTGTGGGTTCACTCTGTTTTCACAACTGAGTGCTGAAGGAGTTTATGTTGATTATCTTATATTTAATATTTGTTCATTCATTCACCAGTTATTTTTGAACAACTGTTAAATGCTATGTAACCTTCAACTAATGTTCTTTGGATGCCTTCTTATGTTATAAACCTTACCTCATTTAACCTGTACAATAACCCTATTCTCACCCCCCTTTACAGATGAGGAAACAGAGATGTAGGGAGCAGAGTCACCCAGCTAGCAGATGTGGAGCTGGCATTCAAACTCGGCCACACAGACCCCAGAGCGACTTTCTTTGTCTTAACTCTATACCACCTCACAAAGGGAAGAATTAAAATTCAAACCTGAGTCTTATGATTCCAGAACCTGCATTTTTGCTACTGTGTCACACTGTCACATAAGATTCACAAATGACATTATACACATACATCTCTATATACTGATATATACAGACGTGGCTGTGTTAGTAGATACTTGGGACATATTAAAACAGTAGCCCAAATTTTCCTCACTGAAGTTTTCAATCTGGACTAGTATCCCTCACAAGTGAGAATTCTCACCCCAAGTTCTCTATGTCCTTTGTGTTCCATGCACCCTGTATGAATGCTGAATAAAAATGAAAATAATGGTATAGGCAAAGTCCCATGAGCCAGGTGTATATACCAAAACTTTGACCCACCGGGGATCCTGGGTTCCCAGAGAGAATCGAATATCCCAAGAGAAAGGCAGGAAGAGCGAGGCAGCTTCTCAAACTCAGGCCCTGTGCAGGAAAGCTGCCTTGGACGAAACTTGTGTCTTTATGAGCCATCCAGCTGCCTCCATGTTCTAGCTTCAGTGGGAGCTCTATGCATATTTCTCTCCAATCGAGTATCTGTGTAACAAACCCCAAGTGAGGGCCATTTAAAACACTAATATGTGAGGCAAGCAAATTAAAGGAGGTGAAAAAATCATCTCTGAATATATTTATTTGTAATGATACACTGAGTCTGGTGTTTAAGGGAAGCAGTTCTCCAGAAAGGAAAGCCACTCATCACGATGTGAGTTGTTGGGAGGCTAAATAATGAACAAAAGAGGTGCAGGATTTTTCTGCACATTAAATCACAATCAGAGAGCCATCTGCCCCAAATGATAATGATTGAAATTGACAGACAATTCTATTAAGTCTAGTCTTCAGATTGAGACTTTCAGGAACAGCATGCAAGAAGAGTGTATGTTAAAGATTTATTATGCTTATGAACGATTTTTGTTCAATTATTCAAAACATGCTGTGATTAAATTATTTTGTAAAAAGTACTTGAAATGAGTGTGTACATTTAGGCTTCAAAAGTGCATGCATTTATTAAAGAGCTCCTAACATCCAGCCGTGTTATTTGGCATGCGACTTGCGTTTTAAAATGTCAGTTAAATATTTGTTTGTTTAGGAATTTTTTTTCAAGCATTTCTATAAGAATTGGAAAACAAAATGTGACTAATTCACTAAAATTATATCTGGAGGGACACAACTATGGGGGTGTATGCTCTATTTTATAAATGGTGCTACATAAAACAGTGCAGGCAGTTTGTGTTTTTTAAATATGGATGGGAAATAAGTAAGACAAGCTGTAATATCTCTATATATTATTTATAATACCCTAATCTCATGCTTTCAGAAACTTTGAGTCACACTCTTATGCCATAATTCAAGCTAAACTTCATTCACTTTCATTTTCTGTTCTCCCAGTGATCTTTCCTATCCCTTTGTTTCTCCAGGCAGTTTTTGACACTTCCCATTACCTCCTTCAGTCCATCGCTTTGATCTTGTAAGACTCCAGGGAAATGGAGCCTATTTCTCTTTCCTCTGATGAGCCAGCCCTACAAGATTCAGGTTTGTCATATACAATGATAGCCTCTAGTCTGGTCCACTCGCACACCCTCTGAGAGCATGTCCCGTTTCATGGGGGAAGATGAAAAAGCGACGACAAGGGCTGCATGCCGCGTCTGCACTCTTGGCCAGGAAATATTTAAGAGTGTCTTTCCCCATTCCCGGCTCTGGTACTCTCAAGGAAAGGAGGAACAGTTTTTAAAGCCTACCTTTTGGAAGACCTTTTGGAGGCTTACCACTGGCCTATAAAATCAATTCTCTAGAATCAAGTATCAGCTTAACTAAGAGAGAATGAAGAGGAAAGTGAATTAGGGGTTGTTGTGCCGCTAGAGACAGACATAAAGAATGAGTCAGATTATTAATATTTGTTATTTAATATTTAACAAATCAGGGCTCTTCTCTTGTCAAAACTATTCCCCGGGTATAAATCTGGTCCAGATGGAATGCAAGATTTATTTTCCCCATTGCAAAACTGGATTTTTATTGTTCTCTTTTGCAGCTCTAGAAATTGTCATGCCATCCACATTTACTTTATTCTCTTTCTATCCCAGCACACCAAAACTCAACCTGTGCTTCACTTTGCCCTTGAGGTAAATAGATACCCAGTCATTGAAATCATTCAGAGCATTTCCTACAGAGCTGGCAATCTCCTGCCCTCATCTCCTCCTCTGGCTCACGGTGACTTCAAATGTAAGGAAAGAGCAGGGGCTTCTGACCAAACTAGAAAGTTAGAGGGTAGAGGCAATGTAGAGGTCAGTTAGGGAAACTGAGGCCCAGAGAAGAAGGACTAAGCCAAGTTCACATGGTCACATAGATAGATCTGGGGCTCATGTCAGCCAACGTAAAGTAGGGATACACAAGCTCTGGGGCCTGGCTGCCAGGGATCCAAGCCTGGCTCACTAGCTGCTAGCTCATGTCCTCCTGGAGCCTCGGTTTCCCAACTATTAATTGGGAGTAATGATACCTACCTACTGTGAGAATTCTGTGGGATAATATAGGAAGAGCACAAAAAGTGTAGGTAATTAACATTAAATGCAGAGTTACTACCTACTCAGTAAAAATTTCTCCTATTTACCCAAATGTCACTACCATAAAACTCAAATTTTCTTTTCACTGCCATGGCTAAATCCCACGTGGCACCCACTTGCTATTCTGCCTCTAAAATTTTTATTCTCCCTATTCAAATTGAAGAATAAGTGCTAGGGCAGTAATCTGCCATTACTTCTTCCCCAAGCATCCTCAGAGATCTTGAATAATGTTCTCTGCTGCCCTTTGTGACATGACACCTAAATAAGAGAAAAAAAGAATGGAAAGAGTCAAGGAAGAAAGGAAAGGAACATGAAATGAGAAAGAAAGGAAGGGCACAGGAAGAGGGGGGGAAAAAGAGGGTGCTACATGATCAAACAATACTTATCTGGATAGAACATAAGAAATCATCTAATCCACCCCCACATATAATATTTGGGGAAACTGAGGCACAGAGAGAGGACTAGGTCTCCACGGCAGCAGAGACAGGATGAGAACCCAGGATCTAGTGTTCCTAACTGCCCTTCTTCTGCGCTCTCCCATCCCACCCTCTTGCCTCTTTAATTCCTATCAGTTTGGAAATCTCAGCTCAAACACTGCTCCTTCTGGCAAGTCTTCCCTGACCCTTCCCCACCCAAGGCTTGATTCAGATCCCCCTGTGCATGCTCATAGCACCTACCAATGTGTTTCTTCTCTACCTCCCCACTATCTGCCCAGCACACTGGACACATGATCTGCATCCCACAAACACCTGCCAGTCAGTTAGGGAAGCTGGAACCCCACGTGCTCTATGGGGGATGCTTTTCAATATGGCAAAGAAACATCTTGATGCAATTCATTCATAAAGCACCTGACAGAAATAGTTTCCATTGCTGCATCTCTCAATAGCAAGGTTCACGTACGAGTCATTAAAGGAATCTTTGTTAATTATGATGTTTCCTCTAGCGAGGCAATGCGGCCCAGTCTACTCTCTCTCCAGGCTGCTACTTCTCGTGGCAAGCAGTGCTAGAAAGGGAAAGAATTAATAAGCAATTCCCATGAATTGTTCTACTGCTTTTTTTGTTTTTTTTCTAACACTTGCTCTTATCACCCTAGACATACTTTATGTGGAACAAATTGATTAAAACATAAAACGAGGACTCACTTTCTGCTACGCTCTGTGGTGTACAGTTATTGGGATGTAAAAAGATCCAAGAGGCTTAACTAAATCCAAAAAAAAATCCATCTCCTACTGTCCTATCTTCAGCTCTAAAATTGAAGCAACTTGCTAAGAAGAGCAGAGGAAAGAACTGATGTTTATTGAGTTCCTGCTATATGCCAGGCAGTGGGGAAGGTACCTTTTATCAGTTATTCATTCAGCAAATATTGGAGCACCACAGGTATTGTAAGAACTGGGCACCCAGCAATAAAAGAAAATAAAAATAAGTCTCTGATTTCATGGAGTTTCCATTCCAGTGAAGGGAGACAATAAGCAAATAAACTAACATATCACATAATGTCAGGTAAAGACTAGGGTAGAAGAGAAATAAAGATGGTTAAAGAATAAAGGTGGCTATTTTGCATAGGGGATCAAAAAAGGGCTCTCTGAATGCTGTGAGTGCCAAGGCTTGTGACTACGGGGACAAAGAGTGTTCCACACAGAGGAAGAAGCAGCCCAAAGATCCTGGGGTGGGAAACTGTTTGATGTTCTGGAGAAAGAGCAGTGTCCTGTGGGTACAAGGGAGCAGGAGATTGGACAGAGAGGTAGTGTTTCAGTTTGCTAAAACTGCCGGAATGCAATATACCAGAAATGGGTTGACTTTTTCAATGGGGTTTTATTAGGTTACAAATTTACAGTTTTAAGGCCATAAAAATGTCCAAATTAAGGCATCAAGAGGAAGATACCTTCTCTGAGGAAAGGTGCTGACACCCAGGGTTCCTCTGTCCATGGGAAGGCACATGGTGATGTCTGCTGGTCCTTCTTTCCTGGTTCTGGTTTCTGTGGCTGCCTCCAAATGTCCCTGGGCTTTTTTTTTTCTCTCTCTCTCTCTGAGTTTTTTCTATCTTTTATACTCTCATAAAGGTCCCCAGTAAATGGATTAAAGACCCACCTTGAATGGGCAGGGTGACACCTCAAATGAAATAATCTAACCAAAAGGTCCCACTCACAATAGGTCTGCCCCCACAAGAACGATTGAAAGAACATGGTCTTTTCTGGGGTACATAACGGATTCAAAGCAGCACACTCCACCCTCTGGACCCCAAAAGGACAGGTTCCTTCCATATGCAAAATACATTCATTCCATCACAATATCACAAAAGCCTTAAATCGTTTCAGTAACAATAGTAAGTACAAAGTTTCATCAAAATCAGTTACAGGCAGGACTTTGTCCTAAGGCAAAATTCCCCTCCAGCTACGGACCTGTGAAACTTAAAACAAGTTATCTGCTTCCAATCTACAAAGGAGGGACAGCCATAGGATAAATATTCCCATTGCCATAGGGAGAATTTGGAAGGAAAACAGGGGTCAAAGTTCCCAAATAATTCCAAAAATCTGTGGGGCAAACTGCATTAGATTTCAAAGTCTGAGAGTCATCTACAGAAAGATGTTTTATCCTCAGAACTTGAGAGAGTGGCAGTCCCACCCTCTCCAGGGGCTTATGCCCTGCTCTCTCCAAACACTGGGGTGAGGGTTCCAACATCTCCAAGCTTTGGGGAGACCACCGTGTTCTTGGCTCCACCCACTTCAAGCACTGGGGAGGCACCGAGACTCTCTACCTTCTCTGGACCACACTCTAAACCCCCTTAGAACAGTGAGGTGGTGGGCAGGCTCTCCCCAATTCCTGGGGCAGCAGCATTTTTCATGAACAATGGGTCAGCCAAGTTCCCCTCAACTCCCCAGGCTTCTGAGAGCCCTGGGGTAGTAACACTTTTCCTGAACAATGGGGAGGAAGGTCTGCCCCCTGCAAACCCTGAGGCAAACTCACATGCATGGTGGGTCTCTTGGCCCAAAGTTTCTTGACTCCAGACCTTAGCCTCCATAGTTCTGCCTTGAAGTCATTTTTCCTTCAATCTGTTCCTTTTCTGTCCCCTTTAGTCCAGCCTAGCAGTAGTTCTGTTCATATAGATCTTGCAAAAAGACTTGTTGGTTTAGCAAGCAGCACACAGGAGCCCCAATTGTCAGGCAATAGTACTTTCCACTAATCCTTTCTGAATAACTCCATCTCCAAGTCTGGCTGACTGGTTCTTCAATGTTCAGTTAAATCCTCACATGGGGCACTAGCTTCTGGGGTCTCACTTTCTGGAAGCCCAGAATTTTCCAGACCAGCAATTTCTGGTTTCTTTGTACCCAAGAATTCAGTTCTCAGGTTATCCCTTTCCTCTCACATTTTACTGTAAGCTGCAAAGAGAAGCCTGGCAGCATTTTCCACATTTAATTTGGAAATCTCTTTGGTTAAATATTCTAGCTCATCTCTTTCAAATTCTGCCTTCTGTCTGACATCAGGACTCAGTTTTGCCAAATTCTCTGCCACTTTAAAGCAAGGATCACCTTTCCTCCAGTTTGCAATGACACATGTATCATTTCTGTCTAAAGCCTCATCAAAAGTACCTTTAGTGTCCATATTTGTGCCAACAGTCTCTTCAAAGCAATCCAGGCCTTTTCTATCAAGCATCTCACAATTCTTCCAGAATCTTCTCCTTATCCATTTATAAAGTTGTTGTAGCATTTTTGGTATTTGCATCTTGCAGCACCCCATTCTCTGGTACCAAAATCTGTTCCGGTTTGCCATACACCAGAAATGGGTTGGCTTTTTCAATGGGGTTTTATTAGGTTACAATTTTACAGTTCTAAGGCCATAACAATGTCCAAATTAACATCAAGAGGAAGATACCTTCTCTGAGGGAAGATGCTGACACCAGGGGTTCCTGTGTCACATGGGAAGGCACATGATGATGTCTGCTGGTCCTTCTCTCCTGGTTCTGGTTTTCTGGTTTTAATGGCTGCCTCCAAATGTCTCTGGGTGTTTCTCCCTCTCTCTCAGTCTCTCTCTCTCTCTGAGTTTTCTTCTGTCTTTTGTCTTCTCATAAATGACCCCAGTAAATGGATTAAAGACCCACCTTGAATGGGTTGGGTCACACATCAATTGAAATAATCTAACCAAAAGGTCCCACTCACAGTAGGGTTGCCCCCACATGAATGGATTATGGTATATGGTCTTTTCTGGGGTACATAACAGATTCAAACCAGCACAGGACCAGGGGCCAAATCACGTGACTAAGCTATGGACTTTGAAGGGTGTTCTAGATATGATAACAACCCTTTGGAGGCTGTTGAATGAAGACATGCCGTGATCTGATTTGCTTTTTAAATGGTTGTGTCTCTTTTAATCCTCAAAACTACCTTAAGCAATAAGCAACAGTACTCTCCCTTTATCAATGTAGGAACTGGGGGTTGGGGAAATCCAATATCTTGCCCAAGTTTATGATGTTTGTAAATGGTAGATTGTGATTCCCACTCAGAGCTGTGAGATTCCAAAACAGAGGCTCTTTCCTCACCTGCTGCATCTCGGGACAGGAGCTGCATCTAGCCTGGCTTGAAGAAGGGTCATAGCACCTGATGGGGGTGTATTTTTTAAATGAATGCATAAGACTTGAGCTGTGCCAAATTCCTAGGGGGTCTGGGTATTTGGGTCATTGAGGAGGCAGAAGTGGAGACTAAAGGGACTTTTACAATAAAAGTAGAGAACAGAAAAGAATTAAGATATTTTGATCTGTGCTCTATTTCAGGCAATACCTTCCTTGGAAAAGACATGAATTTTTTCTAGGGCTTCAATTTTTACCTAATTTGATACTTTAAATTATATTTTCTATGAAAACAGTTCTGTGCACACACAGAGAGATCAACTTTGAAACAGACAATCAGCTTGCTCTCCAGTGCAGGGGTCCATTGGAAATGACATCCATTGAAATTCAGCTGAGTTTTGAGATTACTCCTCATGGCGAGCCACACACACGCTTCATGTCAAAAAGAGTAAACCATGAATGGATTTTCTCCTTCCCGCACCCATATAGCCCACCATGGAGTGGTTCCTTTTGTCATCATTTCCCAGGGGTGAATTGAAAGAGGAAAGATCATTCTTAGGTGAGTACCCATTATATGCCCCACTGCTGATTCAAAATGCCCCCTGAGCACCCTAAGACTAGCCCCAGGCCATCATCCATCCCACAACGATTAATAAGTAAAGTAACCTCCAGGTGTGGGGCTCCCGGTTGTGCTGGGGAGGCTGGGGAACGGAGTGAGTCTGCCCCTGCTTGTGGGGGCTCCCCCAGGCTTGTGGGGGCACCAAGGATGAACACTTTCTTACACAAACTTAAAATGGCAAACGGGAGAAAGACACCAAAAGAGACAAAGCGGGAGCTCTTAAGAGCTTCCAGCAGGGGCCTGACCCAGTCGCGATGAGGACAAAGAAAGTGCTCTGATGATTGACGTTTGAACTGAGATATGGAGGATGGGTGGGTGTGGGGTAGATGAAGATTTGGGGAAAGGAATAGCGTTCCAGGCCTGGAGATTCTAAGGGCTCTGAAAAGGGCAGTATCAAAGGGGTGCTGAAGGGCGCGAAGGAGGGTTGATGTGACTGGCCACAGAGAGGGCAGGGGGTGGCGGGGACTGGGGATGAGGGAGGGGCTTTCGGGGCTTGGTCTTGGCATCTCCTTCACCCCCAGCACTCACAGATCCCGGGTGTGGAGGGAGCCTCCGGATGAGACATAAACAAACAAGAACAGGCACTTGAAATCCTCAAAGCTCCCAAGGTATCTAGATGCAGTTATTCTACATCCTGCAGACAGACATTGGGGAGGAGAGGAATTTGCAGAAAAAGCCATTAACATCACCTCCCCAGGGAGAGGAACTCCAGGTGAAGTTCTGGGGGAGGGAGGGGGTGGGAGGCCGAGCCCGGCCGTGAATGGTGAGAACAGTCTTTCAGTCTTTCACCTCCTGGGGCTCCAGCAGCCTCCGAAATGAGAGGCAGTCATTAGCACAGCAAGCAGCCCTCATCCTTCCTTCTCGATAATAACACTGTCACCAGAGGACAGAAAATTACCCTGACGTCTCTGTATCTCCAAATTGGACTTCAGAGACCGGCTGTGCAAGGCAAACAGACCTGGAGCAAAAGCCTCCAGTTATACTTCCAAGCCAAGGGCTCATAAATAACCCTGAAATATATAATCTGACGACGACTTTGCTCTGTGGTTCGTGGCTTCTGCCCTACGCAGGACCATGAATCGCAGGGCCTGACAGATGGGTCAGACGGTGGTGTCTGCCTGGTGGGTGCAGGACTTGGAATTAACCCCATGGTGGTGGTTTCCAAGGCTGCCTGTCTGCTTAGAGAGGGGCAGGCCTGGAGGCGAGGCGGCCTGGGCACGAATCAGTGCAGAGATGAGCCAGCTTGCCTGAACAAGGGAGCTTGTGTATCATAGGATTAAAGAAGGCAAACAAGATTTTTTAGCGATGATTGAAAATGCTCATTAAGAAAGAGACCAGCTCAGTAAGTGAGCCCAATTGAAAGGTGTGAAATTTTCTTAGTCTGTATTTTTCTTTCTCCATCAGAAACACTCCTGATTTGCCAAAGCACTTTTTGCAATCATTTGTAAATTGGTCTGCCAGGGTTTCCATGAGAATGTTAAATGGCAAGAAGAAGAATCAATATCTCATTGCTGTCGCGTGGGTGGGCATCCGTGTGAAAAACAAGACTCAAAGATGTCGATCTCTTGGGATGAAAAACACTTAAGCAAAAGGTGCCAAATGCCAAGCTAGAGAGACTAATATAAAAAACTTAGGCAAGTCAATCCAACATAAGGCAGCTATAGATGATGAAGGTTTTTTTCTTTAATTAGGTTTGTCAGGGACTACTGATAAGAATTACATCAAATAAGATAATTAAAAATAAATTGACTCACACTCAAGCAATGGCTGCAAAAGTTTGTGATATGAATAATAAAGAAAATATTTGTGATGTGAATAATAAAGACAACACATGAACAGACTTGGAAATGGGAAACTCACAGAGAATTTAGTACAAAATCTGCATCCTGGAAATGGCACTGCATTTGGGGGGGTTGGGGGAAGCTGCTATCTGGGAGCCAGTAATTGTTAGTATTTACCAAGAGGTAATTACGTGCTATGTACTGTTCTAAGCAGTTACATGTGAAAAGTCATTGAGTGATCACAAAGCCCTATGAGATATGAAAATTATTATACCCATTTTGTAGATAAGGAAACTAGCCCAGAGAGGTTAACTGTCTTATCCGAGGTCACACAGCAATTTGGAGCTGGTATTCCAGTCCCAGCCCCAGAGCTAGTGCTATTTGATTCTACTTTTCATAATTGTCTATCCACTTGGCTAAGGAGAAAGGGAGTCTTTGGGGAACCAGCTGGTCTTCCCGCAAGAACAAGAAAGAAATAGCTTCACCCAAGTAAACTTTTTCTCTATGAAGAGAATAAAATACCAATGGGAAGTTACAAGACAGACATTGTTCAGAGGAAGCCCATCACCAAGGCTGTTCTCCTCCCCCGGACGCCATTTCAGAGGCTCCAAGCTTCTGACCTGACCAGAACTTCAAAGAGAATCTTGGCTTCTAAACACAGGTATAATTTAGCAAAATAAATAAATAAACCTAAATTGCAGAGCAAGAGAGAGAAGACGTATTACTTTCGCATGTTTTTCTCAATCTCCTATTTTAAAAAAATGAACTTCAGCAAAGTATCATTTGGAATATTTGAAAATAATTACACAGCAACATGCTAAAGAGCCAAACCATTCTTTTCTTTTTCAAGATTATTCTGACTCCTTTTGCATTTCTACCTCTCAGAATAACAAACCATTTTCTCTCCTTTTATTATTTTCTGTTTTGGAAAAGCTGCAGAAATGCCTCTCAAGTTCATGTCACACTCCTCTCAGCAAATTATCAGTGTCTCCTGAAATATTTTCCTCAAACATTGCAGAGAGCAGTAATCAGATCCTTCAAGAACAAAATAGGACTTTTTTTTTTTTTACTTTTTAACTTGTGGTCTTATACCATCGATATCTTCTTTTTCCTCCCAAGGTAATAAATAAATAAAACTCTCTTCTCAAATAACAAATGAACTTTTTCTTGTTTTATTTTAGAGCTATGGTACAGAGTGATTGTTGATATAGTTCAAGCCAACAGCTTCCACCAGTAGGCGCCAATAGTCCCATTTTCTGTGTACTTAATAGCCACGTTGCTTTGTTAGGGCTCTTTTGTTATCCAGACCTGCTTGGCAGTGGATGAAGGCATTAAATCAATTATGTTTGGATGCTGCAGGCCTTGAATTCTGTGAGCCAGCAAAGGTTTGCACGTTTGGCTGAGGAAACATCTCAGAGTGGGGAAGAAGGATTAGGCAGTTTTATAGGGAAGGTATTGAAAGAGAGCCCATTGCCCAGGTGGTCCAGGAACTGGTTGGAGACCCAAGAAGTCAGGGCTGCCAAAATGAGCAGGCTGGGTTCAGTGGGTTTCTATCTTCCAGCCTGCAACTCTGCGCCTCCCTCAAGAAATCATGGTGCACTCTTTCCTCATGTTCTTTCTTTCTCTTCCTCCTCTGTTTTCATAGCCATCCAGAAACCCTTTTCCCTTCCCTCTCTTCCCCTCCTCTCTCTTTCCCACCTCTTCAGTCTCTGTCTCCTTCTCTCTCATCTTCCTTTTGTCACTAATGTATAATAGGTTACACTCCATTTGGCTGACTCTTTTTTCTCAGGGAATTGATGTGCGATCTTTTGTTCTCTCAAACTGTTTTGTTTCCAAGAGACAAAATACTTACTTTGTGTCATGTTCTCTTGTGTGTGACTAATGGTAACAGAATAGTTATGAGCTTTACATTTGTATTCTTAGAAAGCTTAAATTAGTACCATTTTTAATCTAACAATTGTATTAGCATAAATTGTTTGCTTCTAAAAGATACATTATGAAAACAAGTTGAATAGCTTAAATTATAGATGTCCGTTGACTACTAAACCATTAGGAAGCAAAGACTAGTAATTCTCAGTCCAAGATGATACATTATTTTGGTTGCCTCAATATTTATAAGATTACTTCTTATGCCCTCTAAAAATAAGAGATTATCCAGGCAGGAAGAAATAGGAAATGTCATCAAGACCAATCATCTGCACTTGATTCCATTTCTGACATCCACTTTTGGTGCTGATTCTCTCTCAATATTTTTATACAGTAATTAATATTAGCCATAAAATAAAAGGATTATAAAACTACAGAGTTTGATTAGCATTGAACTAACTTTTAATAAATGTTACTGGATGGATGAATAGATGGATAGATGGATGGTGGGTGGATGGATGGATAACTGGGGGATGGATGAATGAATGGTAGATGGATGAATGGATATAGGGATGGATGGTGGATGGATGGATGGCTGGTTAGTAAATGGATATACAGAAAGATGGTGGATGGATAAATGAATGATGGATGGAGGAATGGATGGTAGTTGGATGGGTGGACAGTAGATGAATATATGGATGGATGGATGGTGGATGGATGGATGGACAATAGATGTGAGCAGACTCTTGTAGACAAATCAGATCATCTCAGGAACATTACCAGTAGGTTACATAATTCCGATTTGTCTGCTCTATGCAAGGCATAAAGGTGGTGGGTGTTTTGGAACAAAAAAATAGAGGATATGGTCTACGCCTTCAAAAAAAGGTGCAACCTATTTAGGAAATAGGATCATATGTAAATAACTTTACATATTTGATTCAACTTTTCAGAGAAATCTTAAGTGGAAAAGAAAAACAACAACAACAAAAAAAAGAATTCCAAGTAAGGAACGGAACATGGAAGGAAGGCCTCATCGGAGAGACCTGACATGACCAAAGGTTTAAAGGACAGATTAGGTTTCGACAAGCAGGAGGAGGGACCATGTTCCAAAGAGTAGCAAATGAAATTTAGTGGCACCAAGTCATTTCTCTTTTACTGATACTCTTCCACTGTTTAAGGACTTTCAGCAAGAGACATTATAACTTTGTCTGTTCTTTAATTAAATACTCAGCCGTGTTTAATGCACAAATTGGGAATTTGATTAATTTGGAGTGAATAAATGAGTTGAATGAATAAATAAAGAGTTATTGTACCCAAGGTCCCTACCCAGAGTATGGCCTCTCCCTTGAATTCTCAGAATAAAATTAAGCCCAGCTAACTCTAGTATGGATTATATTGGATCATATTTTTTCCTACATAAAAGAGCCCTCATAACACAGTTACAGTATGGATCAGCAGTAGGTTGATGAAATAAAACTTGTACTTTGGCAATAATGGAGACAAACCAGTATCTTTGCATTTTCCCAAGAGGAACTCTTTCAAATTTGAAATGAAAAGAAAAAGGCCAAAGGGCAAAAAACAGAGCCATGCCTTGATGCACTCTTAATTAAATAAATTCACTCACAGCTTTTTAGAAAAATCAAATCTAATAATATCTTGTCCAAGGATTATTCTTTAAGAGGATAATAACAAATCACTCCACTGGCTTTAGCCTTGCAACTGGCAATGTGCAGTAATTTAATTAGCTGATATGTGTATCAGCAGTTTAAGAGCACAACTGTCTACTCTCTCAACTAAACAGGAAGTTTGATTGGGAAGAGGTGGACACCCCTAAAGATGAGCCCTCCTGGGCAATGGGCAACTTGAGGGGTTTGCTAGTGGCTTCAAGTATTCCTGGGTAGTTAACTTTTGGATTCCCTAAAGTCCATCTGCCCCTTAACTACTGTGCTTCTGGGAACTTCTATCTCCAAGGCTGGAGTGAAAATGGAAAAAATAATGGAGGAAAAAAAAAGGAATGTTATAGTCTCCAAAAAGACCCTGACTCAGGGCCTTTGCTATATACTTAACTATTTCCTCTGTTTAGAAGGCTCTACCCACAGTGGCCCCTTCCTTCATAGCATTCATTGACCATGTCTTCTGTGCCAATCATTGTGCTACTTACCTTACATTCATTAACTCATCCAATCTTCGCAACAACTTGTAAAGTAAATGCTATTATTACCCCTTTTATAGGTAAACAAACTAAGTACTTGCTGTACTTTGGATTGTTGTAGGATTCCAAACAAGGAGGATTATATTTAAGACCATCCCCTTTGCACCCTATTTATGCCGAAAGTAAAGAAGCCACTTGAATTGAGTGATGATGATGATGATGATGATGATGATGATGATGATGATAAGTTGACATATGAAGTACTTATGTGTCAGGCAGTCTTATAAGTGCATTGCATGTGTTAATTCAGATAATCCTCACTACAGCCCTATTAGGGAGATACTGATATTATCTCCATTCCACATATAAGGAAAATGAACCAGAGAGAAGTTCAGTGACTTGTCCAAGGTCACACAGCTACTAAATGGCAGACTCTGGCTTCTGGGTTATGTTGAAAATGCCATTAGAGCAAAGAATTTGGAAGCCCAAATGAGAGTGGTGTTCAAGACTGGAATTCACATCAGCGCCGCAGATCCACAAACCGGGACTCAGCAGGTGCAGTCATCTAAGTGGGATTTGGAGGACTCATAGAGAAACAAGAACATTACTTTTCCCTGAATAATCTTATGCAATATTTACAGAAAACTGCTCATTGAAGAGCCCATTAAAGATGGAACATCTTACCAAAAGGGATTTTTATACCTAATAATCACAAGATAAGTGAAAAAACTCATGCTCCATGGAGCTAAAAACTCCCTCCCAAGGGGGATGGAAGTAATCTCTAAAAAAAAAAAAAAGGAAAGATGTGTAGGATAATCATTATGCTAAATAATGTATATGGAAAGAAACAAAAATTGCCTAGTCCCTTGTATTTAGCTAAAGAATTTTGTTTTGTAGAATGAGGCTCTTTTACTTATTTCTAAGCTATTTCTTTTTCTACTTGAATTGCCTCAAAAAGAGCAAATCGAAAAGAAAAGTTACTGGGAATGGAATTCAATAATATTTAGGGAGAAGTGAAATTGAATATTATTTGATGCCTCAATTCCTGGTCGCCACATGTAAGTTCCTGGCAGGGAGCTCACTTAGCTAAGCCTCAGGAAGCATGTTCAATGGATTGTGAATTCTACACACACACTCACACTCACACACACACACACACACACAAGAGGGGGAAGGGAATAGAATGGAAATAACCAAAAGGAGACTGCGTTCTCTGACAGCACCCTGCATACAGCCCAGAGACCATCTCAGATTGTGTATTTGTCCTCAGGTCATTTTTCTTCAGCCAGATGTCAGGACCTCCTGAGACTCTTGGGCATTAGGAAGAATCAGCTCAAGGCACAAGGACCCAAAAGACAAACCGAAAGCTATTCAGTGTTGCCCAAGGCCACTTCTGCGTGGGAAGATGGTCTGCCCCCTGCCTTGAGCACCACAGAGCTGGTGATCTGAGAGCATGCTGGAGCAGGAAACATTAGCCAGGACACAGGTCCACTACAAGGTCTTTCTTTCATTTCCCATTTTGAACAGAGTCTAGCACACTGTCTCAGGTTGGGATCCCCCAGAAAAGGATTCTGAGACAATGAATTAAGTGCAGGTAGCTTGTCCCAGAGGTGCTTCCAGGAAAGCCAGGAGGACAGTGGGGAACTGAGGCAGGGAAGGGAAGGGAGCTGATGCAGGGAGCATCCATGAGCAGGTCACCGCTGGGGACCACTGAGGTCCAGCCCACTGGGGACCTCTGGGAGTCCGCTTAGATGGTGCCTGGGGCCACGTATTTATCCACCAGCTCCCATGCAGTATTCTTTGAGAGGCCACATGTTTCTGCCCTGCCCTGTGGGTGAGCTGAGCATGCTCAGATGGCCAAAGAAAGGCCCAAGGCACAGAAGTCTAGGTGATTGTAAGAGGAAGTGTGTGGATGGTGTGCATGGAGACAGGAAGTGCCCAGGGGAAGTGGGCTGGGCACTAAAGATACCTGCCCCTGGTACAGGAAACGACTTCTCTACTACAGGAAAAACAATGGCCTCTGTCGGGGAGACTGCAGCCACTTGTTATCTCCAACCAATTGTTGGCCATGGAAGGATATGGACCCATTATTCAAGAGAAATTAGAAACCTAAATTTTAATTGAAATCCCTTGACTTTTAAAAGTGCTGATAAGAATCCAATAATTCAAAAACACTGCAGGCTGAGCAGAGCTCATCTGCTGGTCCTGATGTAGAGCTTCCGGTGTAATAAGCAGCAATGGCATTGCTTTGTATCCATAAAGCATGTGGCCCTCTCTTCAAAGGTCTTTTCCAAATCTGTCATCTCCTGAGGCCGTATCGCATCCCTGGGAAGAGCACGAGGCAATGGGAAGAGCCCATTTTCAAAGAGTGGTTACTAATATCCAGGACGTCTTAGAGCTGACCCACCTGAGAAGCAAAATCCAAGGTGAAGTATTTTGCTGAAGGTCTCACAGCTAGTGTGTGATGCAAAGTTCTGCCAGCTTCTGTCTTCTTTTCCACCAAGCCAACCTGTCCCTGCAAGCTAACAGTTTTGTGGCCCTGCCACCTCCTGCAGGTAAGCCTTCATAGGAGCTTCTGGAGGGAAGAAGTTTCCCCCTTTTTATCAGTCACCACGCAGAGTTGGAAAACTTCTCAAGGGCGGTGGGTATAGCGCTAATAACTCTCATGCTATGAGATTCTGCTCTTTCAATGGCATTCTAAAAGGAAAGACTTAACGGTAGCTATGTGAACAATAAAAATAACCATGGGAATAAAAATGATTCTCCAAATGCCATAAGCCACTTTGCACAACTTTAACCTTAAAGAGGCAAAATGTATGGCCAGTGAGTGAGGACTAGACTCATTCCTTCAACAAATAATTACCAGTGCCAGTTGTGTGTCCCACGCTGTTCTGGATCCAGGATCAAGCTCTTCTCCTGTGGCACTTACAGTCTATTCAGGAAACCATCACCCATATTGATGGACTTGGGAAAGCAGCTCCAGGTTGGCCATTAAGTAACTATGGGAACCCTTGACCTCAGTTTTCCCAGCTGCAACACTCTCTGACCTGACCATCCCAAGATACGTGTAGGGGTCAGATGAGGACATGGATGGGAAATTGAGGGACCATTCAAATTAAGGCATGCTTATAATTGCCTTGTCCATCTCCCCATCCTCTCCCAAATAGAGAGGAACGATTTCATCCTCTGGTCCCCCAGGGAGAAGTGGTTAGTAACATCTACAACGTCTGTCCAGCAGGTCAGGCATGGAGCTGGAATTTAGTCAAGTTGATCCTGGATGGGACAACTGCTTTGTCAGTGTTGGGAGGTTCATAAAAAAACTACTCCCATCTACAAAGTTTCACTATTTCACAGCAATTTAAAGTGTTTTCCCCCTAAAAATTCACATTGTAGGATCCAAAGCAAAGCCTGCAGCTCTGTGTTTGGATGTTTCTCCTAAAGGTGCACTCAGTGAATATTCAGTTTTCCAAGATGTGAGAGCCATAGTGAGAGAACCCATTTTCAATTTCACAGATGGGAAAATTGAACTTGGTGAGAAGAAATGATTTCATCCTGACCTTCATGACGGGAACACACCCAAATTCCCAGAAGCTCTTTCAGAAAAGGAAGAACTTGGAGTTAACTTTGCATTTAAGCCACATTGTGGATTTCTCTGAAAATCCTCAAATTTTCCAAGGTTACCCAAGAACACTGCTGAACTGACAGAAAGATTCTAAATTGGGCCACTTTTGTAGCAACTTCCCTGATGAGGGGTTACCATGAGCCATCCATTTTGGTGTTCTGCGAAGAGATTATATTTTTCCAGGGGATAAGACTATTTCAAAGGAACTAAGAAAACAAACAAAAAACTTTCCTTGCATTAAAGCCTCTGCCTTCTTTGAACTTCTCGTTTTTTAGAATATCTCCACTGATAAGGACAAATGCAATTTTCACCATCAGTGGATCTGAACAGACAATTACATTAAGGCAAATAAGACAGGGTGAAGCCAATGGTGTAAATCACATTGTGTGCATCTAATGTGCAAACAAAACCCTCCGATAAAAATGAACCTTCAAAAAGCAGTCAACGTCTTTTGCATCTAATCAAGATCCAATTTGCATAAACATTTCTCTACCTACTACCTCCACAAAATTATTTGCTGGCATTTGGAGGTCTGGGGAGAGAGGAGAATCCATGCAGTTTTGAAAACAGTCATCTAGCACCCTCATTACTGCAGCATTTCAGGGTTACACTCACTCTTTTCCCATTTGGTCCCCACCACAACCTTATGAGCTTAGCAAGAAAGATAATTGCTTATCATTTATAATAGAAATGAGTCAGAGGTTCTGAGAGGTCTCATAGTAAGTGGCAGTTCTGGAATTGTAATCTTACTTTCCTCTGCACTAAGCTAGGTTTGCCTCTAAAATCTTGCAGGTAATGTGTATTAGGCAATCTAGTAAATTCACAGAGGCTTAATGTTGCTCTTACCTCCCCAGCCCAGTGCTGGAATGGTGTTTTGGAGCACAGGAGGGAAGCAAGGAACTTGGAAAGGGGTAGCAGAAACTGCACTCATTCTAGCTCAGATTTACATTTTTGCAAGTGGCGTTTGAGCCAGCCAAGTGGGGGGAGCAAAAGGTTAGGCTCACAGAATGAATTCTACATTGAGCTTTTGTGTGCAGGAGGAAACAAAAGAAACAATATTCAGGAAAGGAGTGTCTGGAAGACCTCATGGCCCCAAGGCGTGTACAGGGAAAGACAACAGCCTGCTCTTTAAAACCTCTGCAGCAATTGGCATCAAAGGGAAAAGAGACCCAGGCTGATGAGCTGTGAAAGGAAGCTGGTGGCTTCTGGGTTATCTGCAGCCTTCCCAAACATGACATCCAACATCTGATGAGGATCCAAGGTGCTGTCCAAAGCTGAGGTGCACAATGCAGGGACAGCTCTCCACAGACCACCCTCTACTGCTTGCTCAACATGCTTTGCCTCCCCCTAACCACTGACAGGGCTGGTATAGGGCACTGTGCCACTTCCCTATGGAGGGGACCAAGCAAGGAAGAGGCCATGAAAGGGTTCAGTCGGAGCAACTCTGCATTTTGCTGCTTGATGCATCAATTCCAGCTAAAAAAAATGGGGGTTGGAGGGTGGGCAAGTGACAAAAGGGTTTCACTGGCAGGAAAAAAAATAGCATGCAGGCCACTGACTATATACTAATTAAGGCTCCTTACAGCCCTGAGTTTTTAAGATTCTCTCCTGGGAAAAAATGGGTGTTTCATTCTCTTACCCAGTTGTTCAGTTAAATCATTGGTTTCAGCTCTTTCTTCCTTTTTAATGTTGGCATTTAGGGCTATATATTTCCCTCTCATCACTGCCTTCAAGCATCCCATAGATTTTGATGTGTTCTCGTTTCCATTCATCTCAATATATTTACTTATTTCTCTTGCAATTTCTTCTTTGACCTACTGATTGTTTAAGAGCATGTTGTTTAACCTCCCCATATTTGTGTATTTTCCAATTCTCCATGTGTTATGAATTTCTAGCTTCATTCCATTAAGGTCAGGAAAAGTGTTTTGTATCACTTCAATCTTTTTAAATTTTAAGACCTGTTTTGTGCCCCAGTGTATGGTCTATCCTGTAGAAAGTTCTATGAGCACTTGAGAAGAATGTATATCCTGCTGCTTGCGGGGTGCAATGTTCTATATATGTCTGTTAGGTCTAGTTCATTTATCATATTATTTAGGTTCTCTATTTCTTTATTGATCCTCTGTTAGATGTTCTATCTATTGGAGACAGTGGTGTGTTGAAATCTCCCACTATTAAGGTAAAGTCATCTGTTACTCCCTTCAGTTTCACCAGTGTTTGCCTCATGTACTTTGGGGCTCCTTAATTAGAAGCATAGATATTTGTGATTATGATCCCTTCTTGGTGAATTGCCCCCTTTATTAATTATAATAAATAGTGTCTTTCCTTATCTCTTTAAATATTTTTGCATTTAAAGTCTATTTGTCTGTTATCAGTATAGCTACCCCAGCTTTCTTTTGGTTCTCACTTGCTTAGAATGTCTTTTTCCATCCTTTCACTTTTCACTATTTGTATAGTTGGGTCTAAAATGAGTCTCTTATAAACAGCATATATAGGGATCATATTTTTTAATCCATTCAGACAACCTGTTTCTTTTGACAGGGGAGTTTAATACATTAACAATAAAAGTTATTACTGTAAAGGTAGTTCTTAATTCAACTATCTTATCATTTGGTTTTTATTTGTCAGATCTATTTGTTCTCTCTCTCTTTTTATCCTTTAAGTTACCCTTACTAACACTCTTCTGTTCCATACCCTCCTCCAGACCTCTTTCTCCTGTCTTTTGTTTTCAGCTGGCTGCACTCCCTTTAGTAGTTCTCGTAGAGCCAGTCTCTTATTAATGAACTCTCTCAGCTTGTTTATCTGCAAATATTTTAAACTCTCCCTCACTTTTGAAGTACTGCTTTGCCGGACAGAGAATTCTTGGTTGGCAATTTTTCTCTTTCAGCATCTTAAATATATCATACCACTCTCTTGTTGCCTCCATGGTGTCTGATGAGAAATCAGCACTTAGTCTTATTTGGCTTCCCTTGTATGTGGTGAATCACTTTTCTGTTGCTGCTTTCAGAATTTTCTCCTTCCCTTCAGCATTTAATGGTCTGATTACTATGTGTCTTGGAGTGGGCTATTTGGATCTGTTCTGTTTGGAGTACCTTGGGCTTCTTGGATTTGCATATTTATGACATTTATAAGGGTTGGGAAATTTTCAACCATTATTTCTTTGAATATTCTTTCTGGCGCTTTTCCCTTCTCTTCTCCTTCTGAGACACCCACGATACATGTTTGTGTGCTTTGTGTTGTCAATCAATTCCCTGAGACGCAGCTCAAATTCTTCCATTGTTTACTCCATTTGTTCTTTTATCTGTTTGAATTTGGTTGATCTGTCTTCTAGCTCTCTGATTCTTTCTTAATCTGCTGTTGTGTGTCTCCAGTATATTTTTAATTTCATCTAGTTTCTTTTATTTCCATAATGTCTGTTATTTTTCTATGTATTCTTTCAAATTCTTCTTTATGCTCTTCTAGTGTCTTCTTAATATCCTTTATCTCTTTATACACATTACCTTCATTTCTCTGAATTGATTTGGGAGATTTGTTTGCACATCTTTGATTAATTCTTCCAGATTCTGTGTCTCCTCCAACTTTTTGATCTGTTCCTTTGGGCCATTTCTTCTTGAGTTTTAGTATGCCTTGTGATTTTTTGCTGATATCTGGTGATCTGCTTATCTTGTTTGGGTCTATTCTGCAGGTTGGTTTCTCTCTCTTGTCTAGGATTTAGTTGTTGCCTGGGTTGGTATTTGGGTATTGCTTTGCCAGTTGGGTTGTCAGTATTTCTCAGCCAAATCAGGGCCAGGGACCTGTGCAGGGAGTGTAGACCAGCTCCAATGGGCCTGAGATAGGGTGTGCAGGGGTTCTCAAAAGCCCTGCAGTTTTTACCTGCATTTTCCTGCCTTCCCAGCAGATGGCAGTGTTCAGCGACTTACTCATCCTCAGAAGCTGTTTGCCTCCTGCAGCCCCAATGCATCTGACTGGGTGGGGCTGAAACTGTGGGATTCCTGTTCCCTCACTTCACAGGCCAAAATCTGGCTCGATGTGGGGCTGTGCCCCCCACTTTACTCACAGTGGAGGAGTTCCCCAGCTGTCCCAGTCTGTACCCATCCCTCAGGCAAGGGTCTGGCTGCCCATTGCTTTTTCCCTCAAGGGTGGTGGATGGGCATTTATAAGGGCTGGGAAATTCCAGAGACTGGAAATGCAGTTTCTGTCCACATTTTCTCAGACTCCTTCTTTGACCCTCATTGACCTGGGCCTTGACATGTCCTCCCCTGACCCCCGGGTCCCCAAACGGTGGATTCAGACAGCTTCTGCCTGACTGCTGGCTGCTTTTGGGAAAAATTCTGCCATTCCCTCCCTAAGCCTCCATTTTGGAAACTTCTCCTTGTTGCCTTTTTATATTCCACCCTCCCCCATGGTTTAAGTCCTGCTGTGGGTTTTTGTGGGCTTGGGTCTCCGTATCTGAATATGGGTGGGGATCTGTCTCACTGCCGTGAGAGATTTTACAGTCTGTGTCCCCGGTGAGTGGAAGCAGGGATCCCGGCTGCTGCCTCTGTGCCGTGTGGGACTGAGAGAGGAGGAGGGGGAGGGCCGGCCAGTCCGGATGGAAGTTTCCTACCTGATATTTTCCTCTTTCTTTGATTCAGTGTTTTTGGGATCCTTCTCCAGTCTCTATCTTCCTCCAGAGTTCTGAGCAAGTGAGAATTGTTCTTTTTTTCACTGAATCTCTGGGGAGAGGTTTTCAGTAGCTGTTTATGTCTCCATGTTGATGACGTCACTCCTAGATCTCCTTCTATGTTCATCAGTAAATGTTGGGTTTTTCCCATACATCTTTAGCATCTTGTTAGGTTTGCTCTTTCTACTGTGAATGGGTTCTTTTCCCCTTTTGTTTTCTGAGAGGTTGCTGATGATATATAAGTAGTTATTTTTATTTGTGAACATCTGAAAACTATTATGGGAAATAAGAGTTCAAAAATATTTGTTGAAGTTCTGAGCTTTTTCTTCCAGGAAGTACACAGGTTTTGGTAATTTGGAAGTCCTCTGTGCCAGTTTGAATGTATTATGTCCCCCAAAACGCCATTATCTTTGATGCAATCTTGTGTGGACAGAATTAATGTTGACTAGATTGTAATTCTTTGAGTGTTTCCATGGAGATGTGCCCCACCCAACTGTAGGTGATAACTCTGATTGGATAATTTCATGGAGGTGTGGCCCTGCCCATTCAGCATGGGCCTTGATTCATTTACCAGAGCACTATATAAGCTCAGACAAAAGGAGCAAGCTTTGCTACAACCAAGAGGGACACTTAGAAGATTGCACAGAAGCTGAGAGAGTAGCTGCAGATGAGAGACAGTTTGAAGATGGCCTTTGAAAGCAGACTCTTGCTCTGGAGAAGATAAGAAAGGACAAATGTCCCAAGAGCAACTAAGAGTGACATTTTTGAGGAGCTGCAGCCTAGAGAGGAACGTCCTGGGAGAAAGCCATTTTGAAAGCAGAACTCTGGAGCAGTCACCAGCCAGATGTCTTCCCAGCTAACAGAGGTTTTCCAGATGCTATTGGCCATCCTCCAGTGATGGTACTTGATTGCTGATGTGTTACCATGGACACTTTATGGCCTTAAGACTGTAACTGTGTAGCCAAATAAACTCCGTTTTATAAAAGCCAATCCATTTCTGGTGTTTTTCACTCCAGCAGAATTAGCAAACCAGAACATCCCCCAAGATCCTTGCCCTACTGGAATCCCTCAACTTTTCTGAATACACTCTGAATTTTCTCTACAAATTCTTTGTACGTCTGTGATTTGTTTCACCACATTTCATAAGTTGAACTCAGGCCTTAAATAATCTAGGTGAATAAGAATGTAAGGAATAAAAACATAGTAGTCTCACAAGTATTAGGGCCCTCTATGGCAGGTACTATCATATTTCTGAATGGATTTCCACATCAAACAAAGTATCAAGACTGGGAGCAGCCCCGTCCTTCCACTTGACAAAAGGATGTTGACAGGAAATGCCCTACCTCCTTCTCGAAAAGCACAGATATACTTTTTGACTCTACAAGACTTTTCACACAGAAAGTCTTTCCACAGAGAGCAAGCAGAAAAAAGAAATGAAGAAATGTTCTCTGGTGGCAAAACTCACCCACAAGGACTTGGAGGATTTGAGAAATGCAAACTGTCCTCCTAGAGACAACTTTGCTTTTTCTATATTTGATTTAAGCAACCCAAACTGAAAAGAAAAGAAAGCAATGAAGGGTAAGGAGGAGAAAGGAGACAGGAAAATGAACTCTTTGAAAATTCCTCTAGAGAGCCAAACTGCAGAAGCCTATTAATATTAAAACACAGTGCCTCTACCCTTGGATGCTTTTGGAGATTTATAGGCCAGCTCTCAGGAACCCTGCTGTGCATGGTTCTTTTTGAGTGTTAGGAATAAAACCCACAGCCTCTGAGTTAGGCAGAAAAATGTCCATTTTCCTTTGTGCACACACTTTCATAGGATGTTGCCTCAGGCATAGAAAAGAAGAAGGAAAATGATGAGAATTCTTAACAGCAGGCTCTTCCTTGGCAAGGAGAATCCTTATTGAGAGTCTTACAAAGTGAAGAATGAACAGGAGACAATGAAATGAAGCTCAAATTAGTCTTGGAAAATTATTTCTTTCTGAGCTAGACTCTATTACTGATATTGCTTGGACAGTGAGTTGTGACTATTTTGTACCCAAAGCAATACAATGAAAGCAACATAGAGCCTCAGGCTCTGAACAGAAAATGACTAAAGGGAAGGAATGTGAGGGAAAAAATGATTTTAAAATTTAAAATAAAGGAAAATAAGTAACTCAGCCATTCCCTTGGATATGGAAGGCTTCTTACTAAGAAATCAGACTTGGTCTTGAGAACAACGAGATTCTCAGTCATGGATATCTAGAATGAGACCAACTGAGAAATGCCATGTTCAGCCATAGTGCTGCACCTTGAGTCCTCTGAACACATCTGACTTGCTTGAACATCCCCAGATGCTATGACCCCACATTTCCTCTCAACCTGCTAATCTCTACCAGTCAGCTGGGATGTCACTACCTTCAAGAATTCTCCCCTAATCTTCCAGACCCTCTGATTGTCTCTACTGTAGCCCCTATCACACTGGGTGGTAATTTTCCACTTAGTTGGACAGTAGACTTCCCACTGGACTTCACATAAGCTGGCACTGAATATTTAGCACCCTAATCAGTCCCTGGCACATGGCAAGAACTCAATACATATTTGTTGAGTGGATGAACAGGTTATAGGGTAGCATAGCATTTGCAGGGGCGATAAGTCACCCTTTTGCCATAAGGCTGCATTTCTGTTTGAAATGATAGCATTTTCAAGGTTAAATATTTTCTTTTTTGGAGCCACATTTAATTGGCTAGCAACCTACTGAATCGTTTAGTTCCAAGGGAATTTCTTTTTTTTTTTTTTTTTAATTTTCCTCAGCATTTCCTATTTTAAAAAGTGGATGAGACATCTGTTGGAAGAAAATGAAACACTACCTTGGAGCTGCAAAGATGTCCAAACACTGCCAAAGATGCTCCACAGGTTTGCCCACTCAGGGAATATCTACAAATATTTTCCTCTGTTAGGCTATTAAGACGGAATTATTTTGAAAACACTTTCTAAACATTGAGTTGAGTCATAATTATCTCTTATCCTCTATTACCCTTCCTTCCTGTCCACTCCAACACAACTAGAAAAGAAAGATGTTCTTCATTTTTAGGACCACTTAAAATCTTTGTCCTCCTTATCACCTTGTAAAGAAAGGCAAAACAGTTAAATGTCAGCATTTGGTTAAAAGAAATTTAAACCCTTAAGTAAGAACACAGTTTATTTCCTCAGATATTCATGGGTAGAATAGGAAAACACAAAAGCACAGATTCTCTGGGTACTCTTCTCCAAGATTGAAAGGATAATCTCTTGAAAACTCAGAACCTGGGAAATGGACCCTGTCGATTCCCAATATGGTGATCTCTAGTGGGAAGTTGCAAGAAGGGAAAAGCAGTGATTTAATTCTTCTGTGGTTTAATCTTTCCCACTCCTGTCTTACTAGGAATGGGTTAACTATAGACTTTCTTGGATGCCTGTTTTGGTTTTCCCTTTCCTTTCCATTTCCAAAGTCCCAGGAGACTGAGGACGAGGGGTAGAGTTTTCAGGGATGGTGAGGGGTGGACCCTTCCAGCTCTTTCCCTGTGACTTAGATGCCGCTGTTATCAGTGCATCACATTCCTCAAGGGTTCAAGATGAGAATGAGGGGCTGTTTCTCTCCAAGGGAGAGAAAGCAGGGTGAAAAGTGACTTCGGGATGTTGCAAATCACATCTGTCCTGACTTTGATTAAACATGCTGCTGACTGTTTTTAGGAGATAAATCGTGTTCAACAAGATAGCCTAAACATGCCATCACTTTTCACCCAGACATGGAGATCTTTCTGAGCAGACGGGAAAGCAGGCTGTCAAGAACATCACTTGTACTCATTTGCAAAAGCAGGGAGATTTGGAAAGAAATGTCTGTGATGCCCAGAACAAGATCCTGGAGTGGACGTCTCTGGTTATTGCCTGTGCTCGATCTCAGTTCCCCTTTATTTTGCTAAGAACATTCTCACTTTCCTTTGGAGAAAATTCCTGATGTTCCTGCTACTGAGAAATTGCCCTAGTTCCCTTTTGAAAAACTCTTTTTTTTTTTCAGAATTGCTTTGAATTCTGTGAACTCTTTATGTCTCTCATCTAGACTTCTCTCTTAAACTCACCTCTTACTCCCAGCTGCATATTTGACATCTCCACTTGCATATTTAGTAGACAACCCAAACTCCTACTTGAACTCCTGATCTTCTCAAACACGGTCTTCCCATCTCAGTGCAAGACAACTCCATTCTTCCAGTTACTTTTACCAAAAAGCTTGGAGTTTTTCTTTCACATTCCATACGCAACCTATCAGGAAATCCTGCTGGCTCTCCCTTTAGAGTTTATTCAGAATCCAGCTTCTCACCACCTCCTGGTCACCGTTATATCTTGAAGGATTTACTGCTACAGCCTCAAAATTGGCCTCCTTGCTTCCATCATCACTTCCCGTATCTGCTCCCCTCAGCGGCCAGACAGTAGCTTCTGGAATGAACAAGGAGCATGTCAGTCCTCTGTTCAGACCCTCCAGGGTCCACATTTAATTCAGAGTCAAGTCCAAAATACCTGCCCGGGCCTCCATGAGCCTCCGTGATCTGGGCCCCCTTTTTACCTCCCTGACCTCCTCTCCTACCTATCTCTGCCGAACTCACTGTGCTCCAGCACAATGGCCTCCATGTTGCCCTCAGACACACGAAACACGCGTCTGCCTTCGGAGGTTCTGATTGGAAGGCTCTGCCCCGCACATACCTGCATCTCTAACCCCTCACCAACTTTAAGTCTCTGCTCAAATCTCCCCTTTTTTGATGCAGCCTGTCCTGACCCCTTTATTAAAAATGATATCCCTGGCACTCCTGATTTTTGCTCTGCTTTTATTTTTCCCACAGAAATTGTCACTTCTGACATATCACATAACTTACTTATTTTTTGTTCATTGTTACCGTCTTTCTGCCTGCCAAACCCTCTCCCTCTCCAATAAGAAACTAAGTTCTACAAGAGCAGGTATCTTTGTTTTGTTCTTCGATGTATCCCAGCACCTGGAATAGTGCCTGAAGAAATTAGGAGCTTAATAAATACCTGTTCAATGGATAATAATAAATCACATATCTTTCCAGTGAACCCCTTTTACTAAATCTAGCTTAAGTCTGTCACCATGCTTGCAAGCAAAGTACCCCAAAAGAGAAGGTCCCCTTCAGAAGAACTTATTCTACTTTCCTGCATTTTAAAAAGTGGATCAAAAACAGAAAGGAAAAGGAAAGATAAAGGCTTTCTGCTTGCCTCTGTATTGAATACAGCTCTTACAGAACAGCTGGTTCTTTGCGCCTTCCCCGGAAATCAGTGGAAAAAGCATTGCCTTGGACTCAGGAAACTCAGCTCTCTATCCTGAGACTGCCTCTTAAGGCTGGTGTGACCTTCAGTTGACTAAACCTCCCTGGCCTCAGTTTCTCCATCTGTGAAGCAGAGATAATAATTCCTATGCCTCAGGGTTATAAAGATTAAATGAGATAGTGAGCATGGCCCACAAGCACAGAGCCTGGGGATCAGACCTCCATGGCTTTCAGTTCCAGCAACTCAGCACTGCAGAGAGGTGTGTGGACTCTAGCGACAGGCAAACTGGCTCAAATTCCACCTCCACCACTCACTGCTATGCAGCCATGGGTAATTGGCCCATCTCTCTATGCCTCCAGCCCCTCTTCCTTTAAATGGGGATAATAAGAACAAACTGCCTCCAGATGAGCAGAGGTCACTGAGCTCCTGCCTGTAAGTGTTTAGCACAGTGCCTGGCACATGCAAAGTGCTCAATAAATATTTGTTAATAAATATCCATTTATTATAAATATTTGTTAATAATAAATATAATTATATATAACAAATTTATAACCATTTGTTGACAAGTGTTCATTTTTCTTCCCATGATGACAGCTTCAACATTTGAGCCAGACCATTGATTTTTTTTTCTCCTTTGATGCCAGTAATGACACATGACTTGCCCCCAACCGTGCAGCTCTCCAGGAATATTTTGATGGGAAAACAAAATTGTGTTTCTTGTGCTTTCTTCAACTAAGACCTATGACTCCTGGCCTGGAACTGCCAAAATAAGCCTGAAACACAGGCTTTCTGCCAAGCCGCCTTTAAGAATGAGACATTTAGCATGCAATCCTTCCCTTTCTTTGCACCATGCCCACCCATACCCCATCCAAGTCTCGCACTGTAGCAGCCATGCTTGAGTGATTTGGTAAAGCAAGGGCTTGTTTCAGCTCCCTTTGGCAGTGCAAAGGGTGGTGTGTGGGGAAGGCTGATGGGTAGAGATGTGTGAAAATGGTTCAGAAATGCCTGTGAAATGCGGTGAGTCTGCACCAGGGTGCCCGAGGCCAGGGTTGTGGCTGCTGTGCCCTGATGGATGACTTTGAGTCAGGGCTTATGAAACTCTGATGTTGAGTGGGCATGAGAGCAACTAAGGACAGACAAGGATCTCTGTCTACCTCGAATTAGGGCTTTTAGGGTGATTCAAGATGCCAAGGACAGTAGTTGGCTGTCAAACCTTGTAGTGAAATCAACTTACCTCCTTTGTCACTTATGGCTCTGGTATGAATCTTGTAAAACAAAGATCTTCCTGTTTGCTAAGACCTTCCTGTTTTCAGGAATCTATGAAAACAATTTACCCTAAGCTCATGCAAACATGTCATTTGCTCCGGCCTCTGCTGCACTGTTCTGACAGGGAAGGTTGGACTATCATATGGTGACCCCTCCACCTAAACTAAAGTGGATTCATTTAAAAACCATTTGTGTCCCATCCATAAATTATCAGCTACAGAAATGCAGGCTTCTGATTGTCACAGAAACTACTCTTCCAAATCCCCATCAAGCACATGAATTTAGGGGGAATCATTGTCCTCCTCAGGTGCCCTCTCTCACTTACTAGAGGGGACTTTTTTGTGCAGATGACAGAAATCCAACCAAAAGTGGCTTAAGTAAGAAAGGAGAGGTACTGGTCTCTGAGAAGCTTAGGGATAGTTCAGATTCAGATATATCCAGAGGTACAAACAATACCACCAGGCATTGGCTTCTCTGCTTGGGCTCTGCTTTCTCCTATGCTCAGTTCTTTCTCAGGCAGGCTATCCTCATGCACCACAAGGATGGGCTCCCAGCAGCTCCAATTCCAAGCCTACGTCTTTCCAGTTTAGTCTCCCCAGGGGAGAGAGATTATCTTGGGCATTAATTCCAGCAAAAGTCCCAGCAAAGAGCCCCTTGGAAGACAGTGTGTTGGTTCCACAGGAGGCTGGGTGTAGGGCTGCTATATGTTCCCGCAGCCCCATTATGTGGTATATAACCTGAAAGAACTGAAAGCAGTGACACAAGTAGACATTTTTAGGCTGAGGTACATGGTGGAACTATTCATGATTTGCAACAGATGGAGGTGGCCTAAGGGTACACCGATGGATGAATGCAGGGGTGAACTGAGGTGTATACACACAACAGAATACTGAGTGGCTGCAAGAAGGACTGAAGTCATGAGGCTTGCAACTAAGTGAATGAATTGTGAGGACATTATGTTGTGTAAAGTAAGCCAAAAATGACGGGACAAATATTGTAAGGCCTCACCAATATGAACTAACTATAATAAGCAAACACTGAGAATTGAAATTGAGAGCATAGGCTATCCTGGGATTGAAATGGGGCAGAGATTGGGCAATCAATGATTAAGGAGTACAGAATGTTCAAAAAGACTTATTGTAAAGGTTCCTAGACTGTAAGCTCTTACAGAAGTCACATCTATTCCTGAGTTATAACTGTTATTTCTAAATTCTGAGATGCTTTGCTCTTTGGGTATAACCTGGAAGTTTCCTGGAAATTTGGGTAACTGTGTGACACCTGAGACTCAGAGTTTGAGTTCAGCAGCTCTGTGAATAGTATTGGTCCATACAGCAACTCTTAAAGAAGTTGTAAAAGAGATCAGACTACAGTTAGAGATATGAATGAAACATACTGGGTTAGGAGTAAGGTAAATTAGAATACAGGGTAAAAGATGATATTGACTGTATTTCAAAACTCCAACTTCTGTGTGAGACCACAAAAGAGATTTATTTAGTACAAAATTTATATTTTCTGTAGGACACTATCTAACTTAACCTGTCTGGCAAGCTTATTTAAACATCATAATTACATAGAACCTGGAATAGAGAATGAGTTCTTGATATTCTGTACAGGTTAATGTAATATCCCAATACATAACAGAATATTTTGGGCAGAAAATAAAAAGTATATTCAAAGTCCCCTTGAGGGACTGGGGGAAAATGTGGAACTATTAAACCTCCCCACCTAGAGAATGCCTGCTATTCTCTTAAGCAATCAGGCCTCCCAATTTGGTAGGCCAAGCCCTCGACCTGGAGGCTTGCCCTTATGAAACTTTTTCTTCGATGGTGAAACTAAGCCTACTTATAACTATGCCTAAGAGTCATCCCCAGAAAACCTCTTTTGTTAGATGTGGCCTCTCTCTTTAAGCCAACTTTGCAAATCAACTCACTACCCTCCTTCCCAGGGGTGTAAGTCTCTCTGGCAACATGGGACATGACTCCCAGGGATGAGCCTGGCCCTGGCATCATGGGATGGAAAATGCCTTCTTGACCAAAAGGGGGATGAGAAATGAAACCAAATAAAGTTTCCATGGCTGAGAGATTTCAAATAGAGTCTGGAGGTTATTCTTATGCATTAAATAGATATTCTTTTTTAGTGTCTAGTGTATTAAAATAACCAGAAGGAAGTACCTGAAACTGTTGAATTGTAATGCAGTAGCCCTGATTCTCGATGATGATTGCGTAAGTATACAGCTTTTATCGTGTGACCTTGTAAGTGTGAAAACCTTGTGATTGACACTCCATTTATCCAGTATATGGGCAGATGAGCAATAAAATAACAATAAAAAATATAGAAATGGGGGGGTAGTGAGGGGTGTAGGATTTGGGTTGTTCCTTTTTATTATTTTTTAATTTTTAATTTTTTGGGGAGTAATGAAAATGTTCTGAAATTAACTGTGGTGATGAACACACAACTATATGATGACACTGTGAGCCACTGATTGTACACCTTGGATGGATTATATGGTGTGTGAATATATCTCAGTAAAATTGCATTTTAAAAAAACCTCAGCAAAGGCAGTGTTGGCTTTGATGGCCCTGCCTGTGTGACAATCTCACCTGTGAACCAACCTCTGTAGCTAGGGGGATGCAATGTTCTCATGCAGTCCTTGCTTTTCTAGCTGTCACTGAGTATCTACTGCATGCTAGGCATCTCACTACATTATTTTTCATCCTCACAACAAACTAGAAGATATCTAGTTATTACCCCCATTTTTCAGATGAGGGAACAGAATTAAAGAGATTAAATAAGCTGTCCAAGTTCACAGCCACGAAATGGAGAAATCGAAATGTTAGTCCTGTTCTACAGGACTCCTTATCAGAATGTCAAAGTGGTCCATCTCGCCGTGGCTCTAGAACAAGTGAACTTGCTCATAGGATGTGCATCCATTCCACATGTATTAGGCACCAACTGTGTGCCAGGCACTGGGCACCAATAATATCTGAGTTTTCATTGGGTATTTCAGCACTCCAGGCACAAACCTTCTTAAGTCCCCTCTGGAAACTGACTTGATCAAACAAGACCCTGCTCTCATGGGACACATGGCCCATCAGGGACTCCTGAATGGTAGAACTTTCCCAAAAGGACTAAGTCACAGTTTGCAGCTCCTGGTCAAACTGGTTAACTCACCCTCAAGGAGAGGAAATGAAAAAGGGCCACAGATGGATTTGGCCCCAGGTGTATTTTGCCTGAGCCATGTGGTATTTTTTATAAATTGGATTTGTTGCAAAATTGAAAAGGCATTTCATATCCAAACCCACAATTCTGACTCATCCAAAAAAATATCAGATCTGTCAATATTGAGCCCATCTCCCCACACGGCAACAGCTGGTAAGAACTGAGAAGAGCACTGGCTCTTCTCTAGTGGGGCACATGTTTTTCAGCTTGCCCTAGACCCTTCCATTCCCTATTGTCTCAAACCCAGTCTGCTTTACTTGTTTCCTTTGCCTACCAAGTTAGCCGAGTGAGTCAAGAGCTAACAAGTACAAAGAAGAATGCAGAGAAAGAAGCAATTAATTCCTCTGGGTGAAGAAGGAGAAATCAAAAAGAGATTCCTGGGAAAGAGAATTTGAGCCAGGTCTTAAAGGATGAGTAGAATTTTAAATACAAACCTGTTCAGTTGTCAGGTCAATAATCACTGTTTTGGTGGAACAGTGTGAAGGAGGGGTTTGCCAAGGTGAGTGAAGGGCATGGGAAGAGTTACAGGCAGAATGATGTTTGGGGAGCCTGCCTGCAGAGGCGGTATGTAGGAGATGACATGTGAAGGACCAGCAGAGCAGAGAGCCAGCTGGGCTGCATTCTGTCGCATCAGGGCCTCAGAAGAGTTACAGGAGTGTAATGGGCCACAGAGGCAATTGAGCCCAGCTGGTAGCCCACCCTATGGGCAGAGGGTCTCAGGCTGCTTAGCTGTGAGCACCCACAAGTTCCCCATAAATGTGACTCTCTTCAGCAGTCTGGATGGACATCTTGACCTACATACCACTGTGATCAGGGCTTCTTGCTAACTCTCCTAGCTTCTCGCCCTGCCTTGCTGGCTGCTAATGAACACCTAAGGGTCAGACGCCTCCTCTCAGAAGGGGGGAGAAGATCTGCAGGGTTCTGTACAGTGCTTCTTGGAGCATGGGCTGGTGGGGTGCATTAAGGGAGGGCAGAGAGCAGGCAGCAATATGCGCAGCACAGCTGGGTGCCTTCTTCCAGCCTCTCTTTGAAGATTTGTATGATTAGCCCAACTTTTCGGAGGAAGAAACTAAAACTCAGAGAGGTTAAATGACTTGTGGCCCTGAGCAAGTCCTCCCAGCTTCAATTTCACCCACTGTTTAATGAGGATAATTTATGAATCTCCCAGGGTTTTTGTGAAATTTAGAGAGAATGCATAAAGTGCTGGCCCAGTGCCTTGTACACATTCATTTGTTTAGAAAGAATCGGCGAACATACAGGAGTGTTTGAATGTGTGTGTGTGTGCATGTGTGCATGCACGTGAGTATATGTGTTTGAGTGTGTGTGCACGTGTGGATGTGTGAGTGTGCATGTCTGTGTGTGCCTGTGCCTGTGTGTGCATGTGTACATGAATGTGTGTGCGTGTGCAAGCATGTTTGTGAGTGTGTGTGAACATGCATGTGGATGTGTGAGTGTGCATGTCTGTGTGTGCCTGTGCCTGTGTGTACATGTGTACCTGAATGTGTGTGCGTGTGCAAGCATGTTTGTGAGTGTGTGTGAACATGCATGTGGATGTGTGAGTGTGCATGTCTGTGTGTGCCTGTGCCTGTGTGTACATGTGTACATGAATGTGTGTGCGTGTGCAAGCATGTTTGTGAGTGTGTGTGAACATGCATGTGCATGTTTGTGCATGCTGAGGAGGGCTGAGATGAGGGGAGTGAGAAGAAGAAGCAACCAATGGTATATGTTGGGAGTTCAGGGAGGCTGGCAGCACATCAGGATTTGGGAGCTCAGCAAGGACAGGGCGTGTCAACATGGGGTTCAGGAAACACAGAAAATCAGTGTAACTGAAACAAAAATCTGTGCCTGGGGAAAGGTGAGGAGAGTGGAGAGAAGCATGGGGTTGAGGGGAGTCAGGTCAGGCAGGACCTTATGAATTGTGTTAAGGGGATTGTGTTTTATTCTAAGGACACTGAGAAGCTGTTCTGTGAGTGGCAGGAGCACAGACGGGATCCAGGCAGTAACCTCCCCGCAGATCCTTTGGTCCCCACGGTTTATCTCAACTCAGCAGGCAAAGCAATCATGTTAAGATGTCCATCGGGTCCTGCCACTCCTCTCAGTACCCACCCATGGCTCCCGCTGACCTCCACAGGTATGCACAAGGCCCTACATGACCTCCCTGCTCATTCCCAGCCACTTCCCACCACTCGGCTCTCACACGGGCCTCGCTGCTCCTGGAATGGCAGGCTTCCTCCTTGGGCTCCTCTCTGGCCTGGAGTGCTCCTCCACCCCCCATCACCCCAAATCTTACCTTGCCGTTGAGGTTTACCGTGACCACCTATTTAAGACTTATAACTGCCTCCTCCAGTATCTCCTCTACTATACTGCCCCTTTGTCATCTTGCTTTACTTTTTCTACAGCACTTACCTTCTTTCAATCTACCTACTGTCAATGCCCTCCCACCAAAGACCACCTAGAGCACCTGCAGTTGAATAAGTCAGGTTTATTGCTTCTTGCAACAAAGGAGACCAAATACTATGGGAACCTGTGGGTTGTCTCCCCTGTGGCAATAAACCCAACCTGTTCAACTACACATATGTTCCTGGTGATCCTTGACTGGAGAACATTGACAATACAATATAACTTACTTGCTTATGCATATATTATGTTTATTTTCTGTCTCTCCCTTCTAGCTTCTGTTAATTGATATATCCAAAAGTTTAGTGCAATGTCTAATATACAGTAGAATCTCAATTCATATTCATTAAAGGAATTAAATTGATTAATTAATTAATCTAAGTTAATCCAAGGCTGCAGGAGTTGGGGACTGGTTGGAAAAGGAAGGCAAAGGGAGGAGTCAAGAAAGGCCACTCGATCACTGGCGTTGGTAATGGGGCCGGTGGACGTGCCATTTGCTGGGATGGGAAAGACTGGAAGATGGGCAAGTTTGCAGAGTGCAAGTGGGTTGAGTGAGGTATCGAGAATTGGGAATTGAGCTATTCCCAGTCACATAATCATGAGCTCCCCCTCACATGCTGGCCTCATCCACCACTCTGCTCCCCTAGGCCCCCAATGAACCCCACCAATAGCAGGAATAATAGTAGCATCTAACTAGCATTCATCAAGCACTTACCATATGTAAGACACTGGTCTAAACACCGGACACAAATGACTTTAGCCAGTCAACATCCCCATGACCTTAAAGATGAGAAAACTGAGGTGCAGGGAGGATAGAGCAGTTGTAAATGGACAATCTGGGATTTGAACACAAGTTATCTGGCTACAGAGTCTCTCTACACTCCTGCAAGCCTTCCAACACTACAGATTCCGAAGCGAGGAAAGGAAGGCAGGGCTGAGAAAATGATGTGGCCTCAAGGCAAACTTAACTTTGGGGTGTAATAGTGGAGGAATCTCCAGTGGGCTGGAGGGGCTGTTTGCATCAAACACTGTCCTGTGTTCCAAGGGGATCCCCAAAACCTCCCAGCAACCTGGTGTCATGCAGGCCTGCCCTGCCCCATTGAGTTAGCCCCGCTGAGTTATGTAACATGATGGGACCAGTGCCTCCTGACATAATGTATCAGCTGGGAAAATCAGTAAATAAGAAGCCAAGCCTAGCCTTTTTTCCCCACCAAAGGAGAGAACCAAGATCTGAAAAACAGGGTTGTTAACTCCACCAGGCACCCGAGTTGCCATGGATACTCCCAGCCTAGCATGCTGCCTCTTTTGCCCCTTTGTCCTGAAACTGCTTTGCTCTTCAGCCCTGACTCACACTGGCAAAGAGATGCTTTTTCTCTCCATCCCCCCAAAACTGGTCCTAACAGTATAAATGTCATTGGAGGACTCAGAGCCGTGTAGAGCTCATTCCTTTCCATGCCATCTTTTCTAATAATCTGTATCTTCCAAACTCTATTGTGCCTCAAGTTTGCTGCATTCATATGAACATGATTTTGTGTAGTGAGTACAATTGTGTTCTTGTCTATCCTATGACTGAAGATGAAATACCTTGGAGGTCTCAAGAGAAGGAATTAATGAGCAAATTAACAAGTTCAAACATTTGTGCCTATGCCTAGAACAAAGGATGGTCATTGGTGATCTTGAGAGCTATATTAAAATTATAGATATCAGCCCAGCAAAGTAAAGCCTAGGCTTTGTCCCAAAAGTGGCAAGTTCCTCCAGTGAAGGAACAGTGATTGATCTTTGTGTCCACAAGGCCACACACAAAGCTATGTCTGTCTGTAACATTCTCAGTGAACATTTATTAGATAAACATATTTGCGACGGCTTGCTTTTTAACTTTTCAAATAATCCTTACCACATTTGAGCCTCACAATCACATGAAGTCAATAGCACAATTTCCAACCCAGGCCAAAGTCAGCAATACATGCGATAATCATTTTAAAATGCTATGGTGGAAACTTACTTGAAACACATCAATTCAAGGTGGACTGAAAAATGGACAGAGAGATGACAGACGGAAAGATGTGTGAACAAACAATTATAGGAGAATGTCAATGGTGAAATGACTTGAGTGTACAAATCTCAAAGGTCCTTTCATTTCTCAAAATTCTATATTTTTATATTTATTTTCTAAGTATTTATTGGACACTTACTATAAAATGAAGATAAGTTAACATTACTCAGCTGAGATCAATTTAAGATCAAGGTTTACAGCTGCTCACAATTGAGCCAAAATGTATCAGTCAGAGACTAGCAGATGATGTTGTAACAAACATCACTAAAATCTCAAGGCTTAAAACTGCAAAGGTTTATTTCTTGCTCCTGCTATACATCCACTAAGGATCCACTGGGTGCTTTGCTCCAGCATCACTGTTGACATTGTCATATTTTCACTTGGGACTCAGTTGACAGACAGCTCTCTGTACATTGCCTGAGGGAAAGAAGAGAGTGAAGAAAAGCATAAATTGCTCTGAAATTTTTCACATTTCATTGACCAAAGCAACCCACATGGCCAAAGAAAGAGGTACATGCTATTCTGCCCTTTTCTCTCCTTTTAGATCGTAAGCTCTTTGGAGTCAGTCTCTATGGGTTTTTCCCCTTTCTGAAAACCAGGAAACATCTGCCATTGGTAACAGTTGGATTTCTAATATCTGTCTTTGCCCTCTGTAAAAAGTAGCTCTGTGCTGTATTTTATGCCCTTATTTAACCACCTTGAGATTTTGCAGACAAGTTCAAGGTGAGTCTTAGAACCTGTGGAATAAAAGCCATTTATAGATTTCTTTGCCTGTTTGAGATTTGAGGCTCAGCAATATGACAGTCTCTCTTTTTGGAAACTCTCAACCTGGTATTCTGCTAATGCATCATTGCATCAGGGAGCAGGGAAAAGGGAATCATTTAAGGACAATGGGCCTTATACAGAATTTCCAAAAGACAGAGGTGATAACAAAAACTCAATGGAGTGGGATGATTGGGAGGGAGACAACTATTAGCTGTCTGAATGGGAGGGAGAATGGGGCTGTAAAGAAACCCCATGGCTGGTTTTTAAGGCAATCTTATCTCCTCCTTTGTGCATCCCTCTCAAACCCCCGTGCTCTTTGTCTCCACCAGATGTCTTTGAGTCTACATCGCACAGTTATGTTCAAGGCCAAGCCAAGATCCCCAGAGGCCATTGAGCTAGATGATTCATGCTGTACAACCCATTGGTTATGGACCAACACAGCCTTCTTTGAAAGGCAACTTGACTCTAAAGCTGCAAAATACAAAGCCCTTCACAGCAACAGCCAAACAGGTACATAAATGAATCAATACTCAGGCACTCAGCACATTCACTCCTGTTTACTAGAGAAACCCACTGGCCCAGACCCAATACCTGAGTTCCTCGCTGTGCTAGTCGATATGACTTGTCAATTAAACACCAAGGGAGTTCTGTCACTCCCCCTGAAGCCCGAGACTCTTGGCCCATAAAATGAATTTCAAGTCAGTGTAAATAACTTGCTTTGCCCAGCAGCTGTGTTCCTGAAAAGTTTCTTGTAAATCAAATCCTTTTTAAGATGCATGCAACTTTCTGTTTAAAAGCAACCCTGTGATTAATCCTTTTGAAAGGCAAAGAATCTTTCTGTAATATGAAAAACACCATTACCACCTGCCCCAACTCTCTTTCTCTCTGCCACCCACTCCTCCTTATGGCCACCTGCCACGATCAGCTCCATCCTGTAAGGTCAGCTTTAGTTAGCTTTAGGAATAGATAATATTTTTAAAATAGGACTCATGTCTTTGTGACTTGAAAGCAAGCCCCAAACCCATCTTATTATTCTTTTTAAAGAAGTTGCAGGTTTACAGAAAAATAATGCATAAAATACAAGGTTTTCATATACCATCCTATTATTAACACCTTGCATTGGTGTAGTACATTTGTTACAACTGATGAAAGCCCATTTTTATAACCGTACTATTAACTCAACTCCACGATTTAACTTACGGTTCACTGTTTGTGTTGTGCAGCTCCATTTAGAGTTGACTTTTGTATGTGGTGTGAGGTAAGAGTCCATCTTCATTCTATTGCATATAGAGATACAGTTTTCTCAACACCATTTGTTGAAGAGACTGTTCTTTTCCAACTGAGTGGCCTTTGCCCATTTATCAAAAATCAGTTGGCCATAAATGTGATGATAGATTTCTGAGCTCTCAATTCAATTCCGTTGGTCTATATGACTGTCCTTGTGCCAGTACCATGCTATTTTGATTACTGTGCCTTTGAAATAAGTTATTTTCAACCAGTTTTATTCACACACCATACAATCCATCCTAAGTGTACAATCAGTGGCTCTTGATATAATCACATAGTTATGCATTCACAACTACAGACAATATAGAACATTCTCATTTCTTCTGAAGGAAAAAATCCCATACACCTTATATGCCCCTATTGTTGACATTTAGCTTTGGTATAGTGCCTTTCTTATAATTAATGAAAGAATATTACAATATTACTGTTAAGTATAAGACTTAGTTACATTAATTGTATTTTTCCCATATAATACCCTATTATTAACACCTTGCAATAGTGACATACATTTGTTCTAGTTCATGTAAGAACTTTCTCATATTTATACAATTAGCCACCATCATGATCCACTCTAGGTTTTGCTAAGTTATACAGTCCCAGTTTTTATCCTCTAGCTTTCCCTCTGGTGACATATACAACTCTAGCCTTCCTCTTTCAACCATACTCACACTCAGCTTCGTTAATTGCACTTACACTTGTAGTAAGTTTTAAGATTGGGAAATGTGAGTCCTCCAACATCATTCTTCTTTTTCAATTCAGGACCCCTTATGTTTACATGTACATTTGATCACTGACTTTTCCATTTGTATAAAGAAGATTGTTGGAATTTTGATTGGGATTGTGTAAAATCTGTAAATTGTTCTTGGGAAAATTGATATCTTGATGATACATAGTCTTCCAATCCATGAATGCGGAATGTCCCTCCATTTATTTAGTTCTTCTTTGATTTCTTTTAACAGTGTCTTGTAGTTTTCTGTATACAAGTCCTTCACATCTATAGTTAGATTTATTCCTAGGCATATGATTCTTTTAAGTTGCTATTGTAAATGGAATTTTTTTTAAATTTCTTCTTCAGATTGTTCATTGCTGTGTATAGAAGCACTATTGATTTTTGGGTGTTTTATGACTGATTGAATCTCTTTACTAGTTATTGGTTTGTTGATATTTTCTGTTTCTTCTTGATTCAGTGTATGTAGTTTATGTGTTTCTAAGAATTTGTCCATTTCATCTATGTTATCTAATTTGTTGGATACAGTTTTATAAACCTTTTTTATTTCAGTGTGGTAGATAGTAATGTCTCCCTTTTCATTTCTGATTTTAGATATTTGTGTTCTCTCTATTTTTTGCTTCATCAGTCTAGTTAAGGTTTGTCTGTCAACTTCATTGTTCTTTCAAAGAACCAACTTTTGGTTTTGATGAGTCTATCATTGGTGTTTTTATTCTCTATTCATTTATCTCCACTCTAATTTTTGTTATTTCCTTCCTTCTGCTCTCTTTGGATTTAGTTTTCCTCTTCTTTTTCTAGTTCTTCCAGTTTTGAGGTTAGGTCTCTGATTTGAAATCTTTCTTGTTTTTTAATGTTAGCATAACAGCTATAAATTTCTCACTCAGCACTGTCTTTGCTGAATCCCATAAATTTTGGTATGTTGTATTTTCATTTTCATTTACCACAAGATATCTCCTAATTGTCCTTGTGATTTCCTTTTTAACCCATTGGTTGTTTAAGAAAACATTGTTTAATTTCTACATATTTGTGAATTTTCCATTTCTTCCTCTGTTATTGATATCTAGCTTCATTCCATTGTGGTGAGAGAAAATACAATTGTATGATTTCAATTGTATGCTTTCAATATTTTTTAATTTCTTGAGACATATTTTGTGACCTAAAATAGGCTCTATCTTGGAGAATGAATCCATGTTCACTTGAGTAGAATGTGTATTCTGCTTCTGTTGGTTGAATTGTTCTTTATTCACCTATTATGTTTAGCTGTTTAATAGCTTTGTTCAAGGTTTGTATTTCCTTATCAATCTTCTGTCTAGATGTTCTATCCATTATTAAATGGTAAATTAAAGTCTCCTGATATTAATGTAGAACCATCTATTTCTCCTTTCAAATTTGTCAGTATTTGCTTCACATATTTTGCACATATATTTATAATTGCTACATCTCCTTGTTGAATTGAACCCTTATCAGTATATAATAAAAACTGCTTTTTCCCTTGTTACAGTTATTTACTTAAAGTCTATATTATCTGATATTAGTTTAGCTACCCCTGCTGTCTTATGGTTGCTAATTGCTAACCTACTTATGTCCTTGAATTTAAGGTATCTAGTAAACAGCATTTACTTGTGCCATGCTTTTTTATCCACTCTGCCAATCTCTGCCATTTGAGTGGAGAATTTAATCCATTTACATTTAGCATCACTACTCATAATGCAGAACTTTCTTTTCCCTTTTTGCTACTTACCTTTATTGTCCGTTGATTCTTCCATTAATGCCTATTTTCACAAATTTGAGTTTTTTATGTATTTTCCCATATTGTATCCTACCTCATTTCTATCTAGACACAGTTTTTCATTTTTTTCCCTTGTGGTTACCATGGGGATAAAATTTAACATCCCAACTATATAACAGTCATATTTTACTTGATACCAAGTTTACTTCAATAACATAGAAATATATTGTTCCTATATCCCTCCATTCCTTCATCTTTTTTGTACTTGTTACCAATTATATCTTTGTACCCTGTATGTCCAAAACTATAGTTATAATTATTTTTATGTATTTGCATTTTAGCACCTGTATGGAGTAAGAAATGCAGTTACAGAACAGAAATTATAATACAGTAATACTGACATTCATAATTACCCAAATGGTTATCTTTACTGGATGTCTTCATTTCTTTATGCTACTTTGATTCCCTGTCTAGAGTCTTTCTTTTCAGCATGAAGAATTCCCTTTAGCTTTGCTTGTAGGGCAAGTCTAGTGATAATGAACTCCCTCAGCTTTTGTTTATCTGGAAATGTCTTTAACTCCCCTTATTTTTTTCTAATTTTTATTTTGAAATAAATTCAAACTTACAGTAACAGTTGCAAAAATAATACAAACCCCATACACAGAACTCCAGAATACCCCACCCCCCCTCCACTGACACCCCGATCTACCAACTTTAACATTTTGTCACTTTACCATTTCTTTCTTTCCCTCCCTCCCTCCCTCCCTGTCTATCATCCATCATCTTTTGCTCTGTCTTCTGAATATATGACAGCAAGTTGCACACATCCTTGAACAAATAATATAATTCACATATACATTTCCTATGAACAAGGATATTCATTCATGTAATCACATTAAGTGTAGTTAAGAAGTTCAAGAAATTTAACATTGATATAAAGCTTACATCCTATATTTCATTTTTTTCTTATGTCCCAATTGTGTCCTTTTGAGCCTTTTCTCCTCTATTCTTAGATCTCATCCAGGATCATCTACGGCATTTAATTGTTATTATCTATTGAGACTGTCTTTTTTTTCAATTGTGGAAACATATATACAGCATAAATCTTCCCATTCCAACCCCTCCCAAGCCTTCCATTTAGTGGGATTAATCACATTCACAATGTTGCAATGCCCTCACCTTCCCACCATCCATTACTAGAAATTTCCCTTCACCCCAAACAGAAACCCTACACTCATTTCTTATTAACTCCCCATTGCCCCTTCCCCCACTTCTCATAACCCATACTCTGCTTTTCATCTCTATGATCATATTCTCTGATACTTTCTTTGTGGTTACCGTGGGGCTTAAATTTAACATCGTAAGTCTGTAACAATCTTGTTTTCTTTGATGCCAACTTAACTTCAATAGGACACATAAACTATGCTCCTATACTCCTCCATTCTCCCACCTTTATGTAATTCTTGTCAAAAATTACATGTTTTACATTGAGTCCAAAACCACTGATTTATCATTACACTTTATGTATTTTAGATCCTGTAGGAAGTAAATAGTAGAGTTAAAAATCAAAAATATAGCAGTATTGGTATTTATATTTACTATGTGATCTTTACTGGAAATCTTTATTTCTTCATGTGGTTTCAGTCAATTGTTTAGTGTCCCTTCCTTTCAGCCTGCACAAGTCCCTTTAGCATTTCTTATAGGACTGATCTACTGATGATGAAGTCCCTCAGCTTTTGATTATCCGGGAATGTTTTCATCTCCCCCTCATTTTTAACCTCCAGGTGCTTGTGAATTTTCTTAGTCTCTGATTATTATTGACTTCTCTTTGTATTCCATTGTCAGAGAATGTGCTTTGAATAAATTCAATTTTTTTTTAATTTATTGAGGTTTGTTTAAGTCCCAGCCTATGGTCTATTCTGGAGATAGTTCCGTGATCACTAGAGAAGAATGTGTATCCTGGTGATTTGGGATGTAATGTTCTATATATGTCTGCTAAATTTCTCTATATCTCTCTCTCTTTTCTTTGCTTCTCTGTTGGTAGGGCTCCCTTTAGTATCTGAAGTAAGATAGGTCTTTTATTAGCAAAATCTCTCAGCATTTGTTTGTCTGTGAAAAATTTAAGCTCTCCCTCACATTTGAAGGAGAGTTTTGTGGGATAAAGTATTTTTGGTTGGAAATCTTTCTCTCTCAGAATTTTAAATATGTCATGTCACTGCCTTCTCACCTCCATGGTGGCCGCTGAGTAGTCACTACTTAGTCTTATGCTGTTTCCTTTGTATGTGGTGAATTGCTTTTCTCTTGCTGCTTTCAGAACTTGCTCTTTCTCTTCAGTATTTGACAGTCTGATCAGAATAGGTCTTGGAGTGGGTTTATTTGGATTTATTCTATTTGAAGTTCACTGGGCATTTATGTTTTGTGTATTTATATTGTGCAGAAGGTTTGGGAAGTTTTCCCCAACAATTTCTTTGAATATTCTTTCTAGATCTTTACCCTTCTCTTTCCCTTCTGGGACACCAATGAGTCTTATATTTGGACGTTTTATTTTATCTATCTTATCCCTGAGATCCATGTCGATTTTTTCAATTTTTTCCCCATTCTTTCTTTGGTTCTTTAATTTTCCATTCTGTGGTTCTTGAGGTTGCTGAGTCATTCATCTTTCTCTAGTCTTATACTATGAGTATCCGGAATCTTTTTAATTTGGTCAACAGTTTCTTTTATTTCCATAAGATTATCTATTTTTTTTATTTACTCCTGCAATTTCTTCTTTATGCTCTTCTAAGTTCTTCTTGATATCCTTTATATCCTGTGCCATGCTCTTCTTCATGTCCTTTATATACTGTGCCATGCTCTCATTGTTTGTTTTTAGTTCTTTGATTAATTGCTCCAAGTACTGTGTCTCCTCTGATCTTTTGATTTGGGTGTTTGGGTTTGGGTTATCCATATCATCTGTTTTTTTTTCATATGCTTTAAAATTTTCTGTTGCATTTGGGCTCTTGGCATTTGCTTTACTTGATAGGTTTCTTTTAGGATATGAAGGATATTCAAACCCCAATCTCTAATTTGTCAGATCTACAGCTCGGTGGTGTACACTTTCTCTAACTAACCAGCAGATGGTGTCCACGAGTCACCTATTCCCCCCAAATCAGTTCTCCCCAACTTTATCTTTGTGGTGTGTGGGGGTCTGGTTCTTGTGCAGTCCAATTGGTGCACCAAGTTTGGGTGTGTTGTTTCTGCTGTCTGCCCTGAATGTGGGGCATGTATCTGAGCAGTTAGAGAGGGAGGGCAACTTTAATAATCAAACCTCCCAGGTGCTCCTGGAGATTTAAGGCTGTTACAAGAGTCTAAACCTTCATTTCAGTCTCAACACAGATTGTCTCTGCCACTGACCCACAAGTCCTTGGTATTGGCGTAGGGTCCCTGGGATTTCCAGGTGGGTTCCTCTTCCCAGCTGTGCCCTTCTTAGGGCCTCTGCTGAGGGAAGGTTGTGCTATATTACAAGTGCATGCCATCCTTCAAGAGAAGCCTTGGGCCACCGGGCCATGTAGGTGCGTTCCCAGCCTGTTGTAAAGATGGCTGAATGGGGCTCCGCTTTCCCAGCTCTGGGACAATTAGCTGTGGGTGCATGAAAGGCTATTTCCCATGCCTGATATTGTGGTGTATGCATGGTGTTGCCGGAAATATCCCCTGTCATACTGGGTTTCTTGGCATGGCTCTGAGCTGAGGCCCCAGCACCAGGCAGGAGCGTTCCCAGCCCACCGGAGAGATGGCTGCAAGGGGCATGGTTCTTTTCCCCTTTTGGCTAACATCTGCCTTCCCCACTCTGAGACAATTAGCAGCAGGTGAATGAAAGGTTATCTTCCATGCCAGATGTTGAGGCGTTCGCACAGCCCTTTCCTACCATGCTTCACTGTGTGGTTCTCACTGCCATATCTGCAGTGGCTTTTGGGTTTTTTTTTTTTAAAGAACTAGTGCATCTCCAAACGCCAACCCATGGTTTCCCCACAGTGCAGTGTGGCTGCTGGACATTCAGCAGGCTCACTCACCTGTTTCAGAATGCAAACTCCTGGTTTCACCAAGTGCATGATTCTGTGGATTTAGCAGACCTTGTCCAGCTGGTGCATAGCTGGAACTGGTGTTTTGGGTCACTTTCTGGCCTCTATCTAGTATTTTTCAGGGAGGTGTTTTTTTTGCCCTTTCTCTCCTAGCTGCCATCTTAGGTTCTCCCTACCCTCTTATTTTTTGAAAGAAAATCATGTTGGATACAAAATTCTTGGTTGGCAATTGCTTTCTTTCAGAACTTTTAATATTTCAATCTACTGCCTTTGTGTCTCCATGGTTTCTAATGAGAAATTGGAACTAATCTAATTGGGACTCCCTTGTGCAAAACACGTTGGTTTTCTCTTGCAACTTTCTGAACTCTTTCCTTGTCCTTTGAATTTAACAGTTTGATCAGCATCAAGTTTTTCCTCTATGTAGTTCTTTGGGCTTCTCAGATATGCATATTCACATCTTTTGCTAGGTTTGGGAAGTTCTCCGTCATTATTTCTTTGAATATTCCTTCTGCCACTTTCTTTCTTCTCCTTCTTGGACTTCCATAATGCATGTATTAGTACACTGGATGATGTCCCAGAGGTATCTTCGGTTATTTTCACTTTTTATAATTCTTTTTCTTTAAGCTCCTCAGCCAGACTCATTTTATTTGTCTTTGCGTTCACTGATTCTTCCTTTTGCCAGCTCCAATCTGCTGCTGAAACACTCCTGGGGATTTTTCATTTCAGTTATTGTGGTATTCGACTCCAGTAGTTCTGTTTGGTTCTTTTTAAAATTACTATCTCTTTATTGAAATTCTCATATGTTCATTCATTGTATTTTCATATCCTACAGTTCTTTCTCTGTATTTTCCTTAATCTCCTTTAGCATATTGAAGGTTATTTTTTTAAAATCTTTGTCTGGTATGTCCACAGTCTGGTCTTTGTTGATGTTTTCTGGATTTTTTTCTTCTTTCTTTGGATAGACCATCATTTCCTGTTTCTTTGTCTTGTAATCTTTTATTGCACACTGTACATTTTAATATTTTAAAATGTTAACTCTGGGAGTTATTCCATGAGATATCTGTTTCTTGATTTTGTGACCAGGTGGTGACAGGACAGTGATTTTCTTGAGTGTCGGGGGCTAACAAAGCCAAGTAAATATAAGCAAAAACACCTTTTATCATCTTTGTAAATTGGCTCTGCATTGGCTGCTGCTCTCTGTCAGAGTTCAGCCTTCCTATCAGGAAGGTCTGTGCAAGGCAGTGCAAACTGCGGGGAACTCCCTGACTTTTCTGAGCTGTGTCTTGTCCTAGGCTTCTGCTCGAGCTTGCTGATGACTTAGGAATTACCCTGTTTATAGAGTTTGAATGCCCCCCATACTTTCCAGGAAACACATCTCCTTCCTCTCCTGGGTCTTCCAATGCATAACTTAAAACAGGTAAGCTTTGGCCCCAGGCCACCTGCCTCAATAGTTTCTTATACTGCTTTTGTTGTTTCAAGCTGCTTTCTTCTGGAAGGGAGCACACCAGAGAGGAGCTTCCCAAGTCAGTCTTTCCGAAACAGAACAAGGCCAAGAACCCACCAAGGGGGTGCAGACCAGCTCCAAACTGCTCTGAGGAGGGGATCAGGAAGAGCACCAGGAGGTTTTTCCCTAATTCCCCAAAGTTGCACTCTCTTGATTTCCCAGCAAATGCAGCCCTTCAACTGCCCCCCACAGCTCTGAGGAAGCATCTCCTCTTAAAGTCTCCTTAGTCGCCTTTGTCCAGGGCAGGTTGGAGCAGTGGCCATCCTCGGAGCTGGGACCCTAGCAATCTGAAGGTGCTAAACAAAAGCAGTGATCAGCAATCAACCCACCTCTCTCCTCTTCCCAGATTTTTTATGTCCTTCTCTGGTTCTAGCAAGCTCTGCCAGGGGTCAGACCCCACATCTGCCTGCCACATGCTGAATGAGCAATTTACTAGTATTCAACATAATTTGCCAGCCTCTTCCTCTCACTCTTCCCTGGATGCTGTACAGTGTTCTACTAAACTCTGAAGTTTCAAAATTGTTGATTCAGACAGTTCCTTTGTATTTAACAGTTGTTCTGTGGAAGGGTTAATTCCTGGAGCTTCCGACTCTGCCGTCTTCCCTCTCAGACCTATCTTTTTAACATGTATCTTACAAACATCCTGATAGAGATGCCTGAAGTATATATACTACTTGTTTGCAGAGTCCGCAATGCACAATCACAAGAAACACTGATGAGCTTAGCTATGAAAGGAATTAGCTGATGTTCTCTGAAAGAGTGGCTCATCATCCCTCACTCAGAACAAAACCACAGACAGCATCTGGGAAGACAGGTGGAGACACAATTAAGGATGGCTTCGCTTCCCCTCCCAGCTCACCTCACCCCTTCTTGCTAATGAAGAGTGAAAAGCAGAATAAATCATGGAAAATATTCTCCACATAGCTTTAGGAACATCAATCTGAAATTTTGCTCTGGGGCTAGGTCAAAGACTAACCTGGTTTGTTCTCGGTCATTTGGAATTTTTGCCATGCCCATGTAAAACTTGTATTATTTACTCAATAGTTTTAGCTAAATGACTGACTGCTTTTTAGCTAGCCTCACAAGAAGCAATGAGATTAATGAAATCACAGCTTTGAGATGTAGCTATATTTTTCCTAGAACATGTTAGACTAAGTTCATAACACATTTAAAAGTTTGTATGTCCACCTAAAGTGACCCACAATTGCCAAGACTGGACTATGCAGCCTCACCACACATGGTTGAGCCCTGATAGTCTTAACTCCATCACCATTGTTTGCACATTTGTGCCTATATTCATTCAACAAGCATTATTGAGCACCTTTATAAGTGGATACTGTTCTAGGAAAGGGTTTGGAGAGACAAAGGGCCTCTGTGCCTTGAGGAGCTTACAGCCCAATGGAGAGGCAGGCTAAAAGAAAGTGTTGAAATATAGGGCGTTGTACAAACATCTTGGGAAGCACAGAAGAGGGGAAATGAATTCCCTATTAGGGATAGGAGCTTCCAAGAGAGCAGTTCACCTGGGTTTGGAAGGAGATGATCTTCCCTGTGATGGGGGAATAAAGGAAAAGCATTCCAGGAGGGTAAACATCCGTGTGCAAAGGCCCAGGGGAGTGTGGCAGGACAACATGAGATCAGGAGGGTAAGGTCTCGGGGCGGCATGAGAGAGGACCAGTTTTAAGATCAGATCATAAAAGATCTTTTGTGTGGACTTGGTCCTGAGGCAGTAAGAAGCTATTGAAAGTTTGTTTAGTAGGAGAGTATCATCTTCAGAGGGTGAGAGAAAGCATCACACTGCCTTTAATTCAAATGCAGGGAAAGGAAAGATAAGACATGTTTTTCATCAAAAAGATGATCCTTGTGGGAGTGGCACTGAGGACAGTCAGGTAAGTTTTGATGGGAGAGGAGATGATGGAGGAAAGGGAAGAAAAACCTTTACAAAGATGGAAGGTGGCAAGATCTGGAAAAATAGCCTTTATCAGCTTCATGGTTATGCTCTGTGTGGGTTGAGATGGGAAAGGAGGTAGCATTTACATACCTGGTTTTTTGGAACCCTTTTCTCCCTACCTGTCTTGGTCTACAACATCTTTTGGGACAAGAAGAGCCCGTTAATAGAGAGGGTAAAGGGATAATCATCATAACACACACAGCAGCTTCTACAATGTCCATAAAAGTTTATAGTTTATAAAGCACATTCATGTGTCTTGTCCCATTTGTTTTTTTTATAAAATTTTCATAAATGGTGTCCATTTTGTATCCAACTGTGTTGATATACTTTTAGTAATTGTATAGTATTCCAGTGTATGATTATGCCACATTTAGTTTCTCCATTCTCCTACTGCTGGGCTTATAGGTTGAATAATATACAACTTGTAACATCTTTTCCCCAACTTTCAAATTTCTTTTTGTGTTTCTGTTTGTGTATTTTCTTCACCTATCTTCAAGTTCATAGGTTCTTTCCTTAACTATATATGGATGAGCTTTTCAGAAACATTCTGCATATCTCTTACTTCATATCTATTACTTCATATCTGTGCTTTTATTTCTAGCAATTTCATTTGGTCCTTACTTATAGTTTATACCACTTTACTCCTTATACAAGAAACCAATATTAAATTTAAAGACATAGAGTAAAAATAAATGGATAGTTAAAACACAAGCCACAGATTAAGAGAAAATATTTGACAAAAGACTTGTCAAAACATAAAGAAAGCACGCAGCTCAATAAAAATATCAGAAAAAGGTTTGAACAGACCCCTCACCCAAGAAGATACATATGGCAGATAAATACATGGAAAGATAATCAACATCGATAGTAATTAGTGAAATGCAAGCTAAAACCGAAATGAGTTACCACTACATGCCTATTAAAATGGTTTACTGAAAATATCAAGTGCTGGCAAGGATGTAGAGCAACTAGAACTCTCATACATGGTTGGTGGGAATGCACAGTAACACAGCCACTGTAGAAAACTGTTGATGATTTCTTATGAAGTTAAATATACACTTAGTATATGATCCAACACTACTAGTTATTAAACCCAAGTGAAATGAAAACCCATGTCACAGAAAAACCTGTACATGAATGTTTATAGCATTTTTATTCATAATTATCAAAAACTGGAATCAATCCTTTGTCCCTCAACTGGTGAATGGCTAGTCAAACCTGTGACCTGTCTATAGAATGGAATATTACCCAGAAATAAAAAGACAAGAACTGTCAATAAGCACAACAACAAGGATGAAACACAAATGCATTACACTAAGTGAAAGTAGCCATTTATGTGACTTTCTGGAAGAGTCAAAACTATAAAGATGAATAACAATCAGTGGTTGCCAGGGGTTGGGCAGAGATAGATTAACTACAGAGGAGTCAATTTGCAGGGGTGGGTTGTTTTTGGGGACTGTTCTGCATCCCAATTGTGGTGGTAGTTGCATGACTCTCTGCATTTGCCAAAACTCACAGAAATGTGCATAATAAAGACTAATTTTATGGTATGTAAATTTTTAAAATGAAATTTTACAAAACAAATTAAAAATAAAGGATGAAAAAGCTATAATATGAAAACAGTAATCAAAAGAATGCTTGATTAACTATATTCATAATAGACAAAGTACATTTCAGAAAAAGAAATATTCCTAAGAGTAAAGAAGGACATAGTGTGTTATAAAGTAGTCAAACCATGAAAAAGACATAACAATCCATTAAATTATTATATTAGAAGAGAAGTCTCAATTCAGTAACCCAATCCTCCACCTAAAGAAACTAGAAAAAGAACAAATTAAACCCAAAGTAAACAGAGGAAGGAAATAAATATGAGCAGAAATTAATGAAATTAAAAGTAGAAAAACAAAAGGGAAAAATCATAGAACCAAAAGCTGATCCTTTGAAAAGAGCAATAATATTGATAAACCTGTCACGAGACTGATCAAGAAAAGAAAGAGAAAACCCGAAAACAGAAATTAAAGAAGGGACATTTCTACAGATCTATTGAGCATTAAACAGATATTTCAGCAAGGTCACAGAACGTAAGATCAAAATACAAAAATCAATCACATTTCTATATACCAAAAACTAACAAAAGGAAGCCAAAATTAAAAACACAATACCATTTACAATCACTTCAAATAAAATGAAATACTTAGTCTATACTTTTAAAAGCACATTCAGGTTCCATATTTGAAACGTATAAACACTGAAAAATAAATCAAAGAAGACCTAAAATAAAGGAGAGACATATGAATCAACATAGTAAAGATGTCAATTTTCCCCAATTGATCTACAAAATTCCTATCAAAAGCTTAGCAAGATTTGTTGCAGACCTAGACAAGATTATTCTAAATTATATATGGGAAGGAACAAGCCATAGAAATAGGTAAAATAATATTGAAAAAGGAGAATAAAGGAGGAGGACTCTCAACCCAGTATTAAGACTATATAGCTACAGTAAACTAGGCAAGCAATATTTGTGGAAAGATAGGCACATAAATTAGTGGAGTAGAACTGAGAACCAAGAAGTTGAATCACACAAATGTGCCCAACTCATTTTTGACAGAGGTGGAAAAGAAATTCAATGGAAGGATAGCCTTTCAACAAATGGTGCTGGAGCAATTAAACATCCATAAGTTTTAAAAATCAACTCAAAATGGATCATGGGTTTAAATATAAAATGCAAAACTATGAAACTTTTACAAAAACATACAGGAGAAAATCAGGTTCTTGGGCTAGACAAAGGGATCTTAAACTTGATACCAAAGTCACAGTACATAAAAGTAATAATTGAAAAAGTGGACTTCATTGAAATTGAAAGTTATCGCTGTGTAAAATCTGTAAGAGGATGCAAAGACAAGCCACAGACTGGGAGAAAATATCTGCAAAATGCATATCCAACAAAGGACTGGTATCTAGAGTATATAAAGAGTTACAAAACTCAACAGTAAAAAAACAAGCAACCATTAGAACATGAGCAAAAAACGTGAACAGATATCTCACTGAAGAAGATATGCAAATGACAGATAATCACATGAAAAGATGTTCAACATCATTAACCATTAGAGAAATGCAAATTAAATCTACAATGTCATTTCATTACACACAAATCAGAATGTCTAAAATAATTTTTAAAAAATCATAGTAGCAATACAATGCAGAGAAACTGGGTCACTCATTGCTGTGGGGATATAAAATGGTAGAGCTACTCTTTCAAACAATTTGGCTATTTTTTTTTATAAAATTAAACATGCAATTACCATATGACCCAGCGTTTGTACTCCAGAGCATTTATCCCAGAGAAACAAAAACTTAGGTTTGCCCAAAATCTCGTACACAAATGTTCATAGCATATTTATTAGTATTTATTACAAATGAATAAATATGTTCATAGTCTATTTATTAGTAGTAGGCAACAACTTGAAGCAACCTAAATGTCCTTAAGAGGTTTAAGCAAATTTTTGGTAAATCCATACCATGGAATACTATTCAGCAATAAAAAGGAATGAAACAACTTCAATAAATCTCATGGGGATTATGGTGAAAGAAAAAATCCAATCCTAAAATGTTATAAACTGTATGATTCCATTTATATAACATCAATGAAATTATAAAATTATAGGACTAGAGAGCAGATTAATGGTTGCCAGGAGTTAGAGACGACACAGGCAGGTGATTGGTGGGTGTGATTATAAAAGGGCAGCATGAGGGATCCTTGAGGTGAGGGATTGGTTCTGTATCTTGACTTTGGTGGTATCAATGTTGAATTTCTTGAACTTCTTAGCTGCGCTTAATGGGATTGCATAAAAGAATGCTCTTGTTCATGGGAAATGTATATGTTAATTATATTGCTTGTTCAAGGATGTGTGCAGCTAGCTCTCATATTTTCAGAAGACAGATGACGGATGATAGATAGGAAGGGAGGGAGGGAGGGAAAGAAAGAAATGGTGTGACAGGATGTTAAAATTGGTGGATGGGGTATTGGGGGAGGGGGGTTGGGGTATGCTGGAGTTTTGTGTATGGGATTTGTATTGTTTTTGCAACTGTTCCTGTAAGTTTGAATTATTTCAAAATAAAATTTTAAAAAAATTACATGGAACTAAATATCTAAATATACACACATGAGTGCATGCAAACTGGGGAAATATGAATAAGATTGGGGGATGGTATCCATGTCAATTTCCTGGTTGTGATAATGTATAGTTTTGCAGGATGTTACTATTGGAGGACAATGAGAAAAGAGTCCATGAAATCTCTCTGTATTACAACTTCATGTGACTCTACAATATCAAAATAAAACTTTAAAAACACAAAAATGATAAGGGAATTTTGTGAACAAAATTATGACATTAAATTGGAACAATTAATCAAAGAACTAAAGACAAACAATGAGAGCATAACACAGGATATGGACAAACCACCCAAGCTCACCCAAGAAGAAATACCCTGAATAGTTCTATACTATTAAAGAATTTGAATTCATTGAAGAAAGAAAACTCCAGACACATAGGGCTTCACTGGTGAATCCTGTCAAACATTTAAGAAGACATAATATCAAATCTATACAAACTTCTCCGGAAAATAAGAAGAGGAAACACTTCCCAATTTATTTGATGAGGCCAGCATTACCTTGAAATCAAACTAAATAAAGGTATACCAGAAAAGAAAACTACAGAGCATAGGCACAAAAATATTTTTAACCAAGTGTTAGCAAATCAAGTTCAGCAATATATAAAAATCATAATACAGTATAGCCAAGTATATCTTATTTTAGAAAGGCAAGGTTGAAAGTATATTCAAACCTCAATGCAATACTTTGAAGTAGAAAAACCATATGATCATCTCAATACATGTAGAAAAAGTATTTGACAAGATTAAACACCCTTTTATGATAAAAAAATCAGCTAATAATAAATGCTCAGGAGTGGGAGGAAATTACTCAATCATGTAAAGGATTGTTTTAAAGAAAAAATTTATAGTGAACATTAGTTTTAATGGTGAAAGACTAAATACTTTCCACCAAAGATCTGAAACAACATGGGGATGTTTGTTCTCACTACCCCTCTTAAACATGATACTACAAGTTCTAATCAGTGCAATAGGGAAAATGAAGAAGTAAAAGTCAAAAAGATTGGAAAGAAAAAAACAAAACTGTCTCTATTTGCTGAAGACATGGTTGTCTACATAGACAATCTTAAAGAATCTACCCAAAAGTTATTCTAAGAAGCAGGATAGAAGGGCAATACAAAAAAATCAATTACATTTCTAGATGCTAACAATGGACAATTGGAAATTGAAATTAAGAACAATTTATAACAGCATCCAAAACCATGAAATACCCAGGGATAAATATTTTCTAGAACTGTATGGTGAAAACTACAAAACAATGATGAAAGTTCAATGTATTTGGAGACTCAATATTGTTAATAAATCATGATGCCCAAATTGTCTGCAAGCACAATCAAAATTCCAGCAAGATGTTTTGTAGATTATAAAATGCATATGGAAAGGCAGAGGCACCAGCCAAAATACTTTTGACCAAGAAGAAAAAAGTTAGAGGATTCACTACTTCATTTTAAAACTTAAAGCTACAGTAAACAAGACATTGTGCTGTGGTGACAAGACAGACACATAGATCAGTGTAACAGAAGACAGGGTCCAGAAATAGACCCATATATATATGGTCAATTAATATTTTTATTGAGATATATTTCACATACCATAAAATCCATCCTCATAAAATTATACTAAGGAATACTTAGTTGCTTGTGCTTTAGGTTTTGCCTTAGTTTCCCAGCTGCTATGACAAATACCACATAATGGGTTGGCTTAAACAACTGGAGTTATCGTCTCATGTTTCCAAAGGCTAGAAAGCTTCCCAGGGTCGGTAGCATTCTGGCTGACTTGCAATCCTGGGGTTCCTTGGCTTTCCCATCACATGATGTCCTCTCCTATCTCTTCTGGATCCCATTGAATTCTGGCTTCTAGCTTCTCTCCACGGTTTTCTCCTCTATAAGGTCTCCAGTGATAGGATTGACACCCATACTGATTCAGTTGGTCACACTTTAACTGAAAAAAAGTCTTCCAAATGCCCTATTTACAATGAGTGGATTAAGATTTGAACATGATTTTTTCTGTAGTACATAATTCAGCCTATCACAGGTGTCATACCCAAGAAGCCATTGTCCAACCAAAGGTCCCAACCATTTACACCTGTTTTCTCTAATTGTTTTATATTTAAGCTCTTACATTTAGGTCTTTGATCCATTTGAGTTAATTTTTGTATATGGTATGAGGTAAGAGTTCCAAATTCCTTTTTTTTTTACATGTGGATATCCAGTTGTTCCAACACCATTTGCTGAAAATACTATTTATTTTCCCACTGAATTTTCTTGGCATGCTTGTTGAAGATCAATCGACCATAAACGTATGGGTTTCTTTCTTCTTGCTCAATTCTATTCCATTTATCTGTGTATCTATCCTATGACAATGCTATAGAGTCTTAATTACTATAGCTTTATAGCGAGTTTTTGAAATCAGGAAGTATGAGCCCTCCAAATTTGTTCTTTTTCAGGATTGTTTTGCCTATTCTGGGCTCCTTGAATTTCTGTATGAATTTTAAGATCAGCTTGTTAATTTCTACAAGGAATCTATCTAACATTTTATGTGGTTGCATTGAATCTGTCATCTTAACAATATTGACTTCCAATCCAAAAATATGGAATCTCTTTTCATTTATTTAGGTCTTCTTTAATTTTTCCATAATGTTTTGTAGCTTGCTATGTGCAAGTCATGCACTTATCTTGTTCTTTTGTTAAAATTATTCTTAAGTATTTTATTACTTTTGATGATATTGTAAATGAAATTGTTTTCTTATTTTCATTTTGGTTTGCTCATTACCAGCATATAGAAATCCAACTGATTTTTGTGTATCAATCTAGTATCCAAAAATCTTGCTGAACTCATGTATCAACTCTAATAGTAATTTGTGGATACCTTAGGATTTTCTGTATACAATAATATCATGTGACCTGTGAATAGAGATAATTTTACTTATTTCTTTCCAATCTGGATGTTTTTTATTTCTTTCCTTGCCTAATTACTATGGCTAGAGCTTCCAGCATGATGTTAAATAGAAGTGGCAAAAGTGTATGTACATCTTTATTTTGTTCATAATCTTAGGGTTAAAGCTTTCAGATTTTCACCTTTTAAGTATTAATGTTAGCTTTTTTAAAAATACCATTTATTAGGTTGAGGAAGCTCCTTTTTACTCCTTGTTTGTTTAGTGTTTCTAATATGAAAGGGTTTTGGATTTTGTCAAATTCTTTTCCCACATCTTTTGAGGTGATCATATAACTTGGATCCTTTATTCTATTAATATAGTGTATTACATCAAATCAATATTCATATGTTGAGAAAACCTTGCATTTCTAGGTTGAATTCCACTTGGTCATGTATAATCCGTGTCATCTGTTGCTGGATTCAGTTTGCTAGTAATTTGTTGAGGAGTTTTGCAACAATTTCATAAGGGATATTGGTTTTTAACTTTCTTTTTTTATGATGTCTTTATCTGTTTGGTATCAGGGTAACACTGGCTCATAGAATTATATGGAAGTGTTCCCTTCTCTTAAGCTTTCTGGAAGACTTTCTGATGGATAGTGTCAATTCTTCTTTAAAAGTTTGGTGGAATTCATCAGTGAAGCCATCTGATCCTGGGCTTTGCTTGTGGCAAGTGTTTTGATTACTAATTCAAGTTCTTTACTTATTTTAAGTCCATTCAGGTTGTCTGTTTCTTCTTGAGTGAGTTTTGGTAGTTTGTATATGTGGTAACTTGGAGCTATATACCCCAGAAAAACATGTTCTTAAACTTAATCCATTTCTGTGGGTGTAAACTCTTGTAAATAGGATATTTTGGTGAGGTTACTTCAGTTAGGGTATGGCCTAGCCGAATCAGGATGGGTCTTAATCCTATTACTGAAGGCCTTATATGGAAGGTATTCTGAAGGCCCAATATGGAGAGAAAAAAAGCCAGAGGGAGCATCAGAAGCTTAATGTAAAAGGAACCCAGAAGAGAAGGGAAAAGCTTTATAGATTGTAAAACCATCAACACAGAAAAATAATTACTGCTTTATGAACTTGTGTTTTAAGTCAGATAGGAGAAAAGCAGTGTTACAAACAAACAAAAACAATAATTATCTTATTATTTATATTTACCTTTGCTATGATGGTTAATTTCATGTGTCAACTTGGCTAGGTTTTGATGTCTGATTGTTCAGCAAAGCAAGCTCTGAGCTGATTGTTGCTGCAACGGTATTTCATAGGTGGATTTGCATCTAGGGTCAGTTGATCGCGTCTATGACTGATTGAATCAACAAACAACAAAAGAGATTCCCCTCAGCAATGAGGGGAATCTCTTCCTCCAATAAGTTGGAGGTCATAAAACCAGAATTGAGAACATAAAAAAGAAGAATTCCTGCCTCAACTTCATCCAGCCAGTTTATCCTTCAGAATGTCTAACTTACAAGCTGCCCTGTGAAATTCAACTTGCCAATTCCCATGGCCATGTGAGTCAATTTCTATAATAAATTTCTTAACACTTACATAAATATATAATTTATATAGCCATAGATACACACTTACACACATGGAGAACCCTGACTGATACACTGTGTACTTACCTTTACCAATGCAATTTCTTTCTTCTTGTGGGTTTGAATCACTGTCTAGTGTCATTTCATTTCAGCTTGAAGGATTACCTTTACTATTTCTTGTAGGATCAGTCTTCTGGGGGCAAATTCTCTCTGTTTTTATGTATCTGGTTTTGGAATATCTTAATTTCTCCTTTATTTTTGAAGGATAGTTTTGCTACATATAGAATTTTTGGTTGGCAGGTTTTTTTTTTTTCTTTCAGAGCTTTGAATATGTCATCTCTCTGCGTTCTGGCCTTCATGGTTTCTGATGAGAATTCAACTGTTATTCTCATTGAGGGTCCCTTGTATTTGATATGACACTTCTGTCTTGCTGCTTTCAATATTCTCTTTTTTGTCTTAGGTTTTCAACAGTTTGATTATGATGTGTCTAGGTATGGATCTTTTCAGTTTGTCCTACTTGGAGTTTGTTGAACTCTTAGGTGTGCAGATTAATAGGTTTCATCAAATTTTGGATGTTTTAGGCCATAATTTCTTCAAATATTCGTCTTGCCCCTTTCTCCTTTTACTGTATAATCTCAATCGACTTGTCTTCAAATTCACTGATTTGTATCGCCTGCCCAATTCTGCTGTTGAGCCACTCTAGTGAATTTTTCATTATAGTTATTGTACTTTTCAATTCTAGAATTTCTATTTGGTCCTTTCAAAAATGATTTATATCTCTTTATTAATATTTCCTTTTTGGTGAGGCATGACTTGTCATCCTTTTCTTTACACATACATTCCAGTTCTTCAAACATATTTGAAATAGCTAATTTAAAGTCTTTATCTTTCAAGTCCAACATCTGGTGTTCCTCAGGGACAGTTTTTATTGACTGTTTTTTCCCTATATGTAGGCCATACTTTCTTGTTTCTTAATATATCTCCTAACTTTTTGTTGAACACTGGCTGTTTTAAATAGCATAATGTAGAAATTCTGGAAACTAGATTCTCCCCTTTCCCAGGATTTGTTGTTGATGTTGTTTGTTTGTTTAGTGAATGTTCTTAACTAATTCCGTAAATTCTGTATTTTTTGTCTGTGTAGCCACTGAGGTCTCTGCTCAGTTTGCTTAGTGGTCAGCTAATAATGGGACAAAGATTTCCTTAAATTTCTGGAGGCAGTAATTCTACCAGTCTTTGCCAAAGAGATTAGTGGGTGTGTTGGGCATGTCTTCAGCACTAATCCGGGTAGTTTACAACACTGTCTTAGCATTTACTTTCTCCTTCAACAGAGCTTCAAGGTTAGCAGAGGTAAGTTTTGGGCCTTCTCAGGTCTTTGCTGGGCATGTGCACTGCCCTAAGCATGCAGCAGCCCTGTGCATGACAGCCTTTTAGATTTCCAGGAAAATGTCAGAGCTTTCCAAAGCCCCTTATGGATGTCTCATCCCCCAGCTTTTCTTTTTAATTTATTTGGTTAGCCTATTGTTTGCACCATTTTTTTCCACCATGCAAGGCAACTGCAATGTTAAAGAGTTGCCCTTGATTATTTTCAACAAATGCATCTAGCAAAAAGGCTGCTTACACTGGGTAAGCTCCAAGTTAGGTCAAATTAAGACAGCCTGTGAGTTGAGTCTTCCAGAAACTATCAGGCAGATGAAATAATAACATTTTCTGGAAACTGGGCTTTATAGGAACTCCAATCCTTTTCTGTCCCCTCCAGTGGCTGTCAGTCTACTGACACAAGACTTCACTTTCACTGAAAATGTCTGGTATCAGTAAAACCTTAGTATCAATAAATATACCTAGTACCCCAATCTTGGTTTCTAAATGCCATTCTCCAATAAAAGCAACCATGAATCCTTGAAGAAATTATCGATTACAGGGCTGAGGTAGGGCAAATACAAGATAAACTCAGATATTGTGCTAGAAAGCAAGAAAGTACTCAAAAATCATGGGGTCATGTCAGAAGTGCTCAGAAGCCAGCTTGATGGGGTTCCCACTCTACAAATGTAGGGTAGTTTAAGCCTCAAAATAAATGATAGTAAACAGATCGTAACTGACTAAAATAAAAATCCATGAGTCTATACTGATGTAAATAAATGTATTGAAAGTTTGAGGAGAACATTTATATAGTTTCTGAGTACCCGCCCCTCCAAAAAGCACCTTGATAATTACAAATAGAGGAAGGTAACTTTATAAATCTAGGTAGAGTCCACTTAGGTAAATTATCAAAGTTAACATTACCAGTAATGAGACACATCATAATCATATGCCACCTGATAAGGTGCAGTGGAAAACATATAACATCACTTCTGTGATATTCTTGTCAAAGATGAAAAAACTGTCTAATTATGAGAAAACATTAAACAAATCCAAATTGAGGGACATTTTACAAAATAAGTGGCCTGTAGCCTTTTATAAGACACTTTTAAAAGTGTAAATGTCATAAAAGTCAAGGCAAAACTGAGACAATGTTATACACTGAAGAATACAAAAGGAGACATGACAATTAATACAACATGTCATCCTAGACTAGATCCTTTTACCAAAAAGGACATTGGAACTACTGCCAAAACTTGAATGGAGTTGGAGGTTTATATTGTGGCACTTTTTCACTTTTAATTTTGTGATTTTGATTATTTTATTATGGTTATTGTGGTTACTAAATTATCTAACAGTAATGGGACATCATATTGGCAGCTTATTCTCAAATGATTCAAGGGGAGAAAGGGTTTTGTACTGTTTTAGCAAGTTTGAGATTGTTTCACGGAAGGCTACTTGAATGATGGTAACAATTGTTCACATGATGAAGTACGAAACCCAGAGTTATCAGAACTCTTATCAAAGGAATGGCAAGATGATGAGGTTGAAATCGGCGAGACTTGGAGACTATTTAAATAGCGGGAGTGGGGGATGTTTAAGATGACTCAGTTTTCAGGCCTGGAAGATAATTGTTGTCCTTTTAGAAATAGAAGGGAAGTAGAAATGTAGAGGTTCAGGAAGGAGACTAGGGTTGGGTGTGTGATAATGAGTTTGATTTTGGGATATGTTGAGTTGAAAGAGTAGTTAACAAGCATGGACAGCTGTTCACACTCCAGTCACCTCTGAGGATTTGGATAAGAAGAGATGTTAAACGTACTGTGCTGTGTGTGTGTGTGTGTGTGTGTGTTAGAGAGAGCAAACCAAGGCTGAGCTTGGCTTACTCTTGATAAGTCCCAATAACCATTTGAATTTATTCCATTTCCACCTTGAAATCACCTTTTTTTCCAGCACCCTGATTGTCCACACCTGTGGGGAATTACCCTAAATGTATAACTGATTATTCTTGGAAGGTTTCCAAGAGCAAAAGCTAAAGTCTAAAATTTCCCAAGCTGCCTCAAGAGCATAATGTATTTTCAGCTCACACAAATCCCCTGTTGCCAAATGGTCTGTCTGTGGCCTGACCAGTTAAAAGGACTGAATGTATTTTGGTTGCACAAATATGCCCTTTCATTACCTTATTATTTAATTCCCTCTATAAAGGTGACTTATGGTACCAATACCTTATCTTGCATTTGAGGCTCTCCAAAAACCCAATTTTGTAGCCCCAGTTGCTCTCCTCTTGCACCTGAGCTTATACTTCAACCAGTCCTGTCCCCATTTCATTGTCCAAGCTTGTTTTGCTCTTTCCCAATTTTGAGACTCATGTTGCCCTGCCACTTGGAATCCAACTCACTGTGTACAGAGACAGCACTATACTAGGCACTGTGGCAGCATAGAGTTGATTAAAACATGACCTCTATCCTCACAGAACTTGTAGTCACAGTAGAAATGGAAGGTGTATGTATGAGGGAAAGGAGGTTTTTTTATGAAGGCAGATGTAGGGAAAGGAGCAGGTACATGGAGTTCAAGATTGGATAGAAGCTAACTTTTATAATTGTAATATCAAGTCAACCTGAACTCAAATATCCCATTTATAAGTGGGTGGTCCGACTCCCTGGAGAGTACACACACCATGTTTTACCAGCTTCACTGTCACTTATTCTCTAGGACTTAGCTAAAAGTATTTCCCTCTGAGGGGCCTTTCTTGACCCACCTGTGCCCCCCAAGTAAAATAAAATGAGGAAATGCTACACTCACATATCCTTCCTTTTTCATTAATGAAAACTTCCAAGTACATTGTAAAGAACTGGTAGCAAAAAAAATCAGAGTATCAGAAAGTCAAAGCTAGAATGGACTTTAGCCCTTTGTGTGTCAGATGAGGAAACTGAGGTTCAGGGAGAGAAAGTAATTTACTAAATGCCACACAGAAATTCAGATGATTTGTGTTGCAAGAAGTAGAAATATCAATACCAACTAGCATATGCAAAAATAGAATTTATTGGCTCATGTAATTGAATGGTACAGGGGTATTTCCAGCTTTAGATAAGATGTGATCTGGGACCAAAATGATGAGATTGAGGTTAGACATCTCTCATTCCCTCCCTCTCCTTTTCCCTCTCTCTGTACCCTTCTTTCTTTCTCCACCAGGCGCTCCTGTCGTGGTACCACAACAGGATGTCTTAAGACATCCCAGAACTGCATGCTTCTTTATTAGGACTCTATTTCCCCCATAACTCAACTAAAACTTGAGAGGTTAGCCTTACTGTCCCTGATTGATCTGACTTGGTACATCTATGAGCCCATCACTGTGGCCAGTGAAACAGAACATGCAGACTGGTTGAAGACAATTAGGGTGTCACCCTAGAGCTGGAGGTAGGATCAGTTCACCCAAAACTCATGGCTGGGAACGTTGGATGCTCACTCCACCACGGGTAGTTACTGGCAAAGTCAGAGCTAAAAGCCAGGTCTCCTGGCTCCTGGTTCAATGGTTTCATCACATTCTGGAAAGACCAGCTAAGGTCTGTGGCTCCAAGATGTAGTCAACAGAGCTTGTGTTCAAACAATTCTTTACTGACTCTGGCATGAAAGTGTCAATTTTACCATTCTTGAGGAAGGGAAAAATGATGAACTCCCAGGATCTGAGCCCAGACAAAGAGGGGTGCAAGAAGAAGGGGGATGTTCACTGGACAACGCTATAGATCTAAATCAAGAATAAGAAGTAAAAAACTTGGGTAATAATTGAGTCCCACATGTGCTGCCAGTGAAATCTAATCAGCATAATTGATTTAATCTACACAAAGTGAAACAGGTCTCCTGGAAAACTGCCTATGAGCAAGCCAATCAGCAAGACCTATAATTTGAATATTAAATGAAAATTAAGTGAGGACAAAAGGCAGAGTGCTTCCAACCTGCAGTACCCAGAGAAATGCAACTGGAGACCGGCTGGGTTAGAAGAAAGCAGGAGGAAGGGTGGTAGGTGTTATTTGTTCCAGGGGAGCCATGGTTCTAAGCTGGCTCTTCAAGAACCTTTACTTACGTATTGTACGAAAGTAAAGCCCACAGAGAATACATCTTATTCCAAATAATGTACTATTTAAGATGTGCTTATTTTTTGACTTAACCAAAAAAAATTTCATGTGCTAATTGTCTTGGCATTTTCCCAGTTGCATAACAATAACCCCCTTGATAACCTAATAATGTCACCAAATAGGCAGGAATGACTCATAAGACTTTTGACAATTTCACTTCCATCATTCTCAACTGTTTTCTTGGAAATAAGGGCGGGAAAGTTACAGATCAATTTTATATTGTGAGGACCTCTTATGGCATATGTACAATAAGAAGGAAAATTCAAATTCCTTGGCAAGACTCTGTGTAATCTAGTCCTGGCCCACATTTCAAATTCAATCTCTTATGCACATCTCATTGCAATGAACATGGAGCTAAGAGTTTTTCTCAAATTCCATGCCTGTTTGATGTGCTGCCTGTTTCAAGCTGTATCCTTTCCTTCTCACCCATCTAAAGGCGACATTTAGATGGTAGTCTCCAGTTTGTGACCTCTAGATTAAAATGCCACCTCCTTTGTGAAGTCTTCATTGATTACCGTTAAAAGGAGGTAACCACTCTCTCCTTTGGATGTTTCTCTCTTTCTTAGACCATTCATCACATGTCTTATCTTCTCTTATCATGATTTGTGCATCTATATTACCTTTTATGTTGGTCTCTGGATTTCCAAGGCATGAATTTCAGGTGAGTTATCTATCTCTTTAGTCTCATGGTGCCTAGCCTGAATTCATTTGCTAAAGAAAACTAATAAGGTAGGAACTCTGTATAGTTGACTAACAGCAGCACCTTGAGCAAATGCAGTGAGATACTCCATGAAAGCTTCAAGGGTAAGAAAACGGGAGAAGATCCTGGGCTCATTCTCTGATGGAACTCCCTGCAATTCTCCTGTCCACAGCCACAGCCCTGAGTGAAGGAGAGAGGTCACATATCACCCTCAGCCCAGAAAAACCTTAACTTAATTGAGTTACTGTGACCCTTAGAAGTTGCTAATTGCAGGCCAACATTCTTGGTGGCACTGATCATCTGTAAAAGCTACTGTGAGGTACACTCAGCTGGTAACATATTCTGGAGTGGAAATTCCCAGGAAAGTTGTCTAGATCAAAAAATAGACTCTGAGGCCACCAATCATAGAATTAGATTCCGGTACCAGGAACCATTTAGGTTTTTATGTTGTTTCATTCCCCTGAGCTGCTACTACAAATTTACCCCAGGACTGCAGCAATCCAAACTGCCCTACCCCTGTCCAAGGTGATAGTAATCTTCCAGGAGTGGGCAGCACACAGGAAGATCTGAGGACGAAAGACGTTTAACTTCAGAAAAAACTTATCACTATATGCATCATTTCTTTTAAAATTTTATTTTGAAATAAATTCAAACTTACAGGAACAGTTGCAGAAACAATACAAACCCCTTACACAAAACTCCAGCATACCCGGACCCTCCTGCCTCAATACCCCGATCCACCAATTTTAACATCCTGTCACACCACCATTTCTTCCTTTCCCTCCCTCCCTATCATCCATCATCTATTGCTCTGTCTTCTGAACATATGAGAGCAAGCTGCACATATCTTTGAACAAACAATATAATTCACATATACATTTCCCATGAACAAGAACATTCTTTTATGCAATCCCATTAAGTGCAGCTAAGAAGTTCAAGAAGAAATTAAACATTGATACAAAGCTTACATTCTTTATTTCCTTTTTTTTTCTTAAGTCCCAACTGTGTCCCTTTGAGCCTCCTCTCCTCCATCCTCAGATCCCAACCAGGATCATCCTTGGCATTTAATTGCCATTATCTATTTAGACTGCCTTTTTTTTTTTTCCAATTGTGGAAACATACATACATTCTAAATCTTCCCATTCCAACCCCTCCCTAGCATTCCATTATTGGGATTAATCACGTTTAGAATGTTGCAATGCTATCACCTTCCCACCATCCATTACTAGAAATTTCCCTTCACCCCAAACAGAAATCCTACACTCACTTCTTAACTCCCCATTGCCCCTTCCCCCACTGCTCATAACCCATACTCTACTTTTCATCTCTATGGTCATGTTCTCTGATACTTTCTTTGTGTTTACCATGGGGCTTAAATTTAACATCCTAAATCTATAACAACCTTGTTTTTCTTTGATACCAGTTTAACTTCAATAGGACACATAAACTATGCTCCTATACTCCTCCATTCCCCCACCTTTATGTAGTTCTTGTCAAAAATTACATATTTTACATTGAGTCCAAAACCACTGATTTATCATTACAGGTTATGTATTTTAGATCCTGTAGGAAGTAAATAGTGGAGTTACAAATCAAAAATACAGTACTATTGGTATTTATATTTACCATGTGATCTTTACTGGAAATCTTTATTTCTTCATGTGGTTTCAGTCAATTGTTTAGTGTCCCTTCCTTTCAGCCTGCTCAGTTCCCTTTAGCATTTCTATAGGACTAATCTACTGGTGATGAAGTCCCTCAGCTTTTGATTATCCGGGAATGTTTTCATCTCCCCCTCATTTTTACCCTCCGGGTGTTTTTGAATTTTCTAAGTCTCTGACTACATGCATCGTTAAAAACCAAGTGGAATTCAAAGTAGTGTTGACCACTAGGATATGGGTTCTTTAATTAAGATCCAAGGATTGAAATTGGCCACCTTAGTCAAGGGAGTTGGGCAAGTTATCTGACCTCTCTAAGCCTCAGTGAACTCACCTGTAACGTGATAACAGCAATAGCATCTGCCACGTGGCTTTTTTTTTTAATTAACTGAGATCATGCAAGAGGAGCACCTAGCACAGTAACTGGCATATAATAGCACTTATAAGTGTTAGCTACTGTTTTATCTACTTTATCATTATTAGTAAAGTTTCTGGTTCAAAAATTCCCAGATTAACAACTAAAAGAGGCCTTAGGATAAGCTCCTGGAGGTGAAATATTCGGAGGATATCAAGGTCCCGCCTCTGCCAGCAGGGATGTCTGTTTTTAAACATCATTGGGAAAAATGTCCCTCAATTGTTTGTCAGTCCCCACCTAGACTCTCCTTTCCAAAGATTCCAAGCACCAATAATTGGAAAATATGGAGAGATTGGTTTCATCTCAATGTAACACGAGAAGTTTCTCAGACAGGACTTTCTAAATGTAAGACAGGCTACCTCTAGGAGTGAGCCCCGCATCACTGGAGGTATTCAAGTAAAATTGGATGAACTCTTGTTGGGGATACTATGAAATAATCCAGGTACCATTTTGGGGATTGAACTAGAAGTCTTTTGAAGAATTGACTAACCCTAGGATTCAATGCTTCCATTTTCTCTTTTTTATTCTCAGCACCTCTTTAGAGGAAAATACTTTGATGCAAGTAAAAAGCATTCCAAAAAGCCACTTCAGCTGGACATCTACTTTGTGGAGAGGGTATCTTTCAAAGCAAAGATCCCCAAACTGTTTTCTTTGCATAATGGAAAAGAATTTCTAGTAAACATGCTGTCAGTACTTACAAAACACTCACATCTGAGAAGCCAAAGAAAATTCTACTTGGCAAACTCTTATTTTAAAAATAAATTCTCTGAATAGCTTAGCTGTGTGCACCTTGAGTTGAATTAAATTCAGGTGCAAAACTTATCTTTAAAAATTCTTGCCTTCTAGCTTTAATTATTAACACCTTCTGATTTTGGAATGTATCTGTTATCTTCTGGAGAGGTTATAATCAAATCATCCTAATCAAAGACCAGTTGTTAGCTGCCATCACATAGAGTTATTTCAGGGGATAGGCTGCATTTTGTCTCTCCCTTCTAAGACAGTTTGGACCATCACATATTGACAAGGATGTATGAAAGTCAGGATTAGAATAGCAGTGTAAATCTTGGAAGGCAATGGGAGGGATCAGATGGGAAGGAACTGGGCCACTGAAGGATTGAGAAGAAAATGTAGGTTCTTGGGAAGAAATTCCACAGGCAAGAGGACACAGTCAGCAGAAGTAAGGTCTGGTTAGAAAAACTCATCAAGTGGAAATGTGGACCATAAAGGATGCTTTCACAATTTCTTGGTTAATTTTCATGCAAGCAGGCAATTATCATCACTCTCCTCTTACATGAGAAAAATGACACCCAGAGAGGTTGAGTAATAGCACCAAGCTTATAAATGTCAGAGCTGGGATTTGTAACCCGTTCTATTTCAACGTAAACCCCTTGCCCTGTGCAATGTGCCACTCTGCCCTTCCCAGGGTCTCAGTACCACTGTTTGTGATGGGAAGTCCCTGAGCAGGAGAACCAGGACTTAGCCACTCAGACAAGAACAAAGAACAGGCCTGTAGTGGCAGGAGTGGGGGGGGGGGGGCCTGGGGAAAGCTGTTTTGGAGAAACTGCAGCACTTGGCAAGGTTATGATACCTGGGCTTCAGACAGAAAGATACAGGAGTGGAGTACCCTTGACACTGAAACTGCAATACAGAGAGGGACTCAGTCACAGAACAAAGGCAGAAAAAGGCCGAGTCAAACCAGCAGCTTCTCGGTAGCCTCAATACTACTCAATGCTTTTGAATTCTTCCTGTCAAAAGTCAGAATTGATACCAAAGCCCCAGGCTTAGGCCTGGATGTCTGTAGAGACAGAGGTTGGCCAGATAATTACATGTGAGGTCATTCATCTACAAGTAGGATAACGTAAATACACTGTATTGTAAAGAAGCATAACATCAGCTTGATGTATAAGGGATCACAGCTCCTTTTAAAACAGAGGGTAGATGTGGCCTCTCTCTCTAAGCCAACTCTGTAGGTAAACCCACTGCCCTCCCCCTTACATGGGACATGACTCCCAGGCGTGTGACTCTCCCTGGCAATGGGGGACACGACTCGCAAGGATGAGCTTGGCCCTGGCATTGTGGGATTGAGAAAGGCTTCTTGGACCAAAATGGGGAAAAGAAATGAAACAAAATAAAGTTTTAGTGGCTGAGAGATCTAAGGTAATTCTGGAGGTTATTCTTATGTGTTATATAGATATCCATTTTTAGTTTTTAGTATATTGGAATAGCTAGAAGGACATGCCTGAAACTGTTGAACTGCAACCCAATAGCCTTGATTCTTGAAGATGATTGCATAACTATATAGCTTATGTTGTGTGACTGTGTGAATGTGAAAACCTTGGGGATCACACTTCCTTTATCCAGTGTATGGACAGATGAGTAGAAAAATGAGGACAAAAAGTAAATGAATTATAAGGAGGGATGAGGGATACAGGATGTTTTGGATTTTCTTTTTTAATTTAAATTTTATTCTTATTTTTTTGTGGTAATGAAAATGTTCAAAAATTATGGTGATGAATACAAAACTATATAATAGTACTGTGAACAATTGATTGTACACTGTGGATGATTGTATGGTTTATGAATATAATGCAATAAAATTGAACTATTAAAAAAAAAACATAGGGAAGGACAGAATACGTTTCCATGGTTAGCAGTGTGTCATCCCAAGACAAGGGAAAGGTATAATATTCATTTGGGAAACACAGGAATTGAGGGAGCTGATTTCTCCCTTCAGAGATTTTATAATGAGGACCAGTTTTATTTCTTAATTCAAAAAAGAAAGAAAGGAAGGAAGGAAGGAAGGAAGGAAGGAAGGAAGGAAGGAAGGAACCATACTGACATTAAAATCAGAAAAATCCCTTGACTGTCAGGGAGATGAGAATGAATGGAAAATCAATGGAGGCTATGACAACACAATAGAAATGTCTTTATTTCTTTTGATTATCAACATTTTAGGAGTTTTGTCAAGTTCTAACATCCCCTTATCCAATTTTACAACAATTCTCATCATATCAAAGAATTATAAAATTAACTTTTTATTTGAATTAAGAGTTGTCACCCCTACCTTCTTAAATAATTTTGCATACCCTGGAGCTTCATAAAATTAAGATCTACACATTTATCTTTCTAAAGGCAGTTTAAAAAGCAAATTTATTTATTGGGTTCTGTTTTAGTTTGCTAATGCTGCCGGAATGCAAAACACCAGAAATGGATTGGCTTTTATAAAGGGGGTTTATTTGGTTACAAAGTTACAGTCTTATGGTCATAAAGTGTCCAAGGTAACACATCAACAATTGGGTACCTTCACTGGAGGATGGCCAATGGCATCCGGAAAACCTCTGTTAGCTGGGAAGGCATGTGGCTGGTGTCTGCTCCAAGATCTGGTTTCAAAATGGCTTTTTCCCAGGATGTTCCTCTCTAGGCTGCAGTTCCTCAAAAATGTCACTCTCAGTTGCTCTTGGGGCATTTATCCTCTCTTAGCTTCTCCAAAGCAAAAGTTTGCTTTCAAAGGCCATCTCCAAAATGTCTCTGTAAGCTGAAGTCCTCTCTCAGCTCCTGTGCATTCTTCAAAGTGTCCCTCATGGCTGTAGTAAGCTCGCTCCTTCTGTCTGAGTTTATATAGTGCTCTAGCAAACTAATCAAGGCCAAGCTGAATGGGCGGGGCCACACCTCTATGGAAACTATCCAATCAGAGTCATCACCCACAGTTGGGTGGGACGCATCTCCATGGAAACAATCAAAGAATTACAATCTAATCAACACTAATACATCTGCCCACATGAGATTACATCAAAGATAATGGCATTTTGGGGTACATAATACTTTCAAAGCAGCACAGGTTCCCTTCTAGCTCTTTGATTCTTAACTTTATTTTTGATGCTTCAATCTTTTTATTGTGACTTATGTCACATATACAAAAAAGCATACTATTCATTTTCTATTTCTTCTAACAATTTTAATAAATGGCATTCATCTAGGAATTTATTCATTTTATTTATATTTTCAGTTTATTGGCAGAATGTTTGTAATACCTACTTTGTAACATTTTAATGTCTGTGGGATTTGAAACGATGCTCCTTTCTTTGTTCCTAACATTATTTGTGCATTCTCTCATTTTTTCTTGATCAGACTCAGTAAGGATATCAATGGTATAAATCTTTTCTTTAATTTTACTCTTATCTTTATGTCCTTTTTCTACTTTCTTTGACTTTAGTTTGACACTTCTTTTCTAACTTCATGCTTAGCACATTATCAGCTTTTCTTCTTTTTTAATATGCATTTTAACTCACAAATTTCCCTCTACGCATTTTAGCTTTAGCTAAACCCAACAAGTAATTTTTGAATTTAGAATTTGAATCTTCAGTCAGTTCAAAATATTTCTGATTTCCATTGAGACATCTCCCTTGATCTATGGGTTATATAGAAGTATATTCTTTAATATCCAAACATATGAGGATATAGGTTACATTTTTATTATTGGTTTCCAGCCTAAGTACAATGTCTTTTTTCTCTGGCTGCTTTCATGAATTGTTTTTCTTTGTCTTTGGTTTCAGCAGTTTGTTTATGATGTGCCTGTGTGTGGATATCTCTAAGTTCATCCTGTTTGGTGTTTCTGAGATTCTTGAATTGGTGAGTGATATTTTTTGTCAACTTTGAGAAGTTTTCAGCTATTATATCTTCAAATATATTTGTTGCACCACACTCTTTTTCTCTCCTTCAGAAACTCCAATAATATGAATGTTAGACCTTTTGATATTGCCTCACAATTATTTTCAATATTTTCCCCTCTGCTTTTCTTATTGGCTAATCTTAAAATTCACTGACTCTTTCCTTTGTCATATCCATTCTGCTATTGAGGATATTAATGAAAGTTTCACTTCAGTTATTGTATTTTTCACCCTTGTAATTTCCATTTTGGTTCTATTTTGTATAGTTTCTATTTCTAGGCTGAGTCTTTCCATGTGTTTCCCTAGCATTAGGCTTTACATCTTGAGGATGTTTATGACAGCATCTTGTGGCTTTGTCTAATAATTCCAACAGCTGGGTCATCTTGGAGTTGGCATCTGTTGATTATCTTCTCTCTTGAATACTGTTGGAGTTTTACTGATTATTTGAGTGTTGAATAATTTGGGATTGTATCCTTGACATTTTGAACAGCATAGTTTGAGGGTTGAGTCTTACTTCTCTATGTTTGTTTGGCTGTTTAGCAGGTGAGAGACACAGGACCAGGTTACAAGTTCTGACCCTCTTTCCATGGGCTGTAGTTCCCATGTCAGTTTTATTTTTCAAAGTCTTTGCAATGGTCTTCAGATACATGCTGTGTGTGCCACCAGGGCCAGCTGTGGGCCTGGGTGGTGTTCTGCCTCATAGTTTAGTTCTCAAAGCCTTTGGCAGCTGCTTATGGTCAGAGCCATGCATGTGCAGCTTAGGGCTCATAGAATCCCTTTCTTGAGCTTTCTCCTCTACAATTTCCCCCATACTCTCTGGTTCCCAAGGGCCCTTTCTTGTCCTCTAGCTAGAAATCTGGGACTTTAGTCTCCCTAAAGTGATGCTCACTTTCCACAGTTGGATCTGCCTCTGGGGCCAAATAGTGGGAGGATACATGGAGAAAAAAAGCACTGAGGATTCTGCTTCCCACTCTTCAGGCAATGGTTATGGTCAGAGATAAGCATTTACACTCCCTCGGAATTTTAAGTGCCTTACTGGCTGCTGCTGCCACCCCCACTGCTGTGTAAATGCACTTTCAAGGCTGAAGAAAGAAAGGAAAAATACAGGAAATTTCACCCACTCTCTCTGTCATGTCAGGGCTTCTCTTCCTACTCCTCCGACCAGAAAGGGAGGGCTTCTCTTGGAGCCCGTTCTGTTCACAACCAGTGAGCTGTTCCAGGGTTCTGGTATCTTTGAGCTAACCCAGGACACACAGGAGAGGGGGGAAAGCAGGAAACTCATCGTTATATTAGTCATACTTCAAGTTCAAATGCCCTCCTCAATTTGCCTGATACTCTTTACTTTTCAGAGTCCTTAGGTAGCTGTTCCATGAAGTTTGTGCATGGATTCCACTTACAGTCAGTGGGAGAAACAGGGTGGAGTGTATTTACTCTATGTTAGGGATTTAGTCATGCCCCCCAAAAAGACATGTTCAAGTCCTGTGGGAGTGAGCCCAGTTGTAAAGAGGACCTTTGAAGATGTTATTATTGGTTAAGGTGTGGACTCACTGGTAAATAGAATCTTTGAAGATCCTATACAGATGAGGCCAAATTGAATTTGGGTTGTCCTTAATCCATTTAGCTGGAGTGCTTATAAAGGAAGGAGATCTAGACAGAGACACAGACAACTGAGCAGGATTAGTAGAAGTCAGGGAAAACCAGAGGACCGACACAAGGAGAGCGAGGGTCGCTAGAACACTACAGACTCCTGGAGAAAGCAAGCCCTGCCAATACCTTGATTTTGGAATTCAAGCCTCCAAAACCATGAGACAATAAATTCTTTTGTTTAAACCAACAACTGTGTAGTATTTATCACAGCAGCCCGGGCAAACTAAGAGACTTCATCTTTATTAGAACTGGAAGTGTCTTGTGTCTTTCTAAATTTTTCAGAAATTGTATAAGATTGTATCACTCATTTAACTTAGTATTTCATTTCATTCTATGTTATTAGAATGTATCCATTTACATATAGATCCAAGTCATTTGTATTGACTGCTGTGTCTATTGCTTTCCTGACAGATATTTACTTTGTGTCAAAGTTTTGCAATTAAAAACAAAGCTATATATATACATAACTTTAAAAAATAACTTTTGTCCATCATTTATCCACTTTATCCTGTAACATAAAACGTACCTAATTTTCAAATGTTTGCTTTCTTTTCTACCTTTGAGATAGTTATACACATACATATACTTACACATATATATATCTTTTTAAATAAGTGCAGTGTGTCTGCAAAATAATAAATAAATAAACAAACAAAACTATAATGAACATCCTTGTATATGTCTCATTGTGTCCACATATGAGAGTTTCTCTAGGCCATACACCTAGAAGTATCATTGCTGAGTAAAAAGATATATACTATTTATTACAAAATCACTCTTTAAAATAGTTGTGTCAATTACATTTGGATGAACATTTTTTCCACTCCTTCCCCCCTTTGTTGTGGACGTATACTATTATTAGATTTTTAAAATATTTGCCTCTCCGAAGGCTGTGAAATGGAGTCTTATGATTGTTTCATTTTGCGTTTTTCTTTAAAATTATTTTCTGGATACAAAAGTACATATACACTATAAGCATTATAAATGTAACAGATGTTACTATAGAAAAATCTTGGAAAATGACAAGTATGAAGAAGACTGTTTTAAAAATAGCATGCACCAATCTAACACATCGGATTAATCTCCAAGGAGAAAGACAGGGGATTGGGACTGCTCACGGTTCTCAAAAGGACTTTGGCCTTAGTGTAACATTTTAATTTCTTACATAAAAAGTGCCCATGCATTTCCTATAAGTAAATATTAATTTAAAAATAAATTATTATCCTTTTGAGATATTCCTTTCTAATATTTTACATGCTATTAATAGCTACAAGTGGACTATATCTGCAATTTAAAATCTTGATTTCTTTACTTATTATAATTTAGTCATGTTTTAAAAAAAACTTTGTAAACATCTTTAATAGCTGCACAAAGCCCCATCTGTATAATTAGGCTACAATTTACTAAACCATTCACTCCTTACGGACACTGGAATTTGTTCCAGTTACTCCTCAGAGGGAAAAATAAATACTTCCAGGGAAATCTTTGTCAACATTCTGGATTATTTCCTCAGGATAAATTCCCAGAAGAGGAATTACTGGATTGAAGCATATAAATATTGCTTAGGCTCCCGGTAGATTCTGCTTCATTGACCTTCAGAAAGATTGGGCCAATTATACTTCAACTCACAATCCATGAGAGCACCTTGCCAGCATTAGGAAGTTTTGTTTCATTTTTTAGCAGTTCTGTCATTTCTTTTCCATGTCTCACAGAGGGAATTCCATATAATTTGTCTGCAATATAGTTTCACTACAGGAAGAGAAAAAATATATGTGAAAAAGAGAGGCAGAAAGAGAAGACGTGAGGGAGAAACACACACCGAGGGAAACAGAGATAGCCGTCTACTTCTAGCTAAAACACGGCAGTGGAAAGCGAATCAGCTTCCAGAAAGGGAGAATAGAATAGAACAAAAGTAGCTTTCCCCTTGGTAGAAAGCTTTGTTTATTAGCTACTTATTGTTACAGTAGTCTGAATCTTAGCATGCTTTCTAAGCTACAGCCACATGCAGGTAAGAAAACAAATGCCATTGGCAATAGCATCTGGATTTACTAGTCCACTTTCTCCATCCTGCAAGATACTGGGGAAAACTGAACCTCCAATCCTGCTTGGCAAAATTAACTCCTGCCCAGAAAACACAAAATGCTCATTCCATTTTACAGTAAAGCATGTTTTATTCTTTTGGAAATGTTGTTATTAAGCAGTTGAATTCATAGCTTCGTTTTATACTGTGCATACAAAAAACAGCTTTTTGCCCCCAGGAAATGTACTTACAGGCTCTGTTTGGAATACTGAAATCACACAAAAATCAAACTCACCCAAAATGTATTCACACAAAACAATTCCTAATTCTAGAAGCTAGTGTTAAACACTGAACATAGACTCACTTTGCAAAGATGAAAATAATTTGCGAATTCAGTAATGAGAATCCTGTTTACAGCACTACTTGCAATTTTTCTCTGTGCATGTTAAGTTATTGAGATAGCAGAGAGATCATTTTTATGTTGGTTTTCTACTTAACTTTTTAATGTAAACATTTTACCTGGCATGCATGACACTCCATAACATTATTTTTAATAGCTGCACAAAATACTAAAACTTACAACTTGCCTTTAGTTATCTGAGGAGCTGACTGTACTCCATAGTCAAGCCCCGTGCTAAGTGGTTTGCATTCATAACCTCATTTAATGTGCATGATGTTCCTATAAGGCAGGCTCTGTTAGCATGGCATTTTATAGATAAGACTGTTGTACAAAGTCTGATATCCTACCTCAGGGATGAAAAATTCATGAACTTAACAGTGATCCTTGATTGCTAACTGTTATTGCCATAGAAACTGAGAGTCCAAATCATTATTGTTTTAAAACTTTGGTTATCTTGTTTTGGCCATGCTGGTGTCCGTTTCCATGGAAACAGAAATAATAGCAGCAGAGGATTGAGAATCAGCTTTGGTGGGCATCAGAAACAATAGCTGCCTAAGAGCAGGACTGTGGCTTCCCAAATCACACCTGACCAGCCTGAGGCATAAAATACACGGCTGGTGTTTGTAGATTATTGACTTTAGAAACTGAAAAGAAGAGTTGGCCAGATTTGACATCCAACTCCCCAGCTAAGCCTCACCAGTCAATTTAAATTATTCAAGCAAAATTAGATTTTTCTTTACTCAGAGTTTGCTGAAAGACTGGCTGTCTCGAAGACTTTTTAGATAATAGCTACTCTACTTCTTTCATATGGAAAAAAATCTTACTTTTTTCAGGAAGTGATTACTGTTGTTAAGTGACTATTAGCTCTGTGCACAGTAATATAAGATACAAATTTTATAATGATGTTCTCTTTCTTTAAAAAATTGTCACATAACTTCAGGCACAAATATTTTAACTTTTACTGTGGAAAATTTCAAACATCTACCAAACTAGACAGAATAAAGCAAGAGTCAGCAAACAATGGCCCATGGGCTAAATCTGATTCCACTCCTATTTTTGAAAATATAGTTAGAACACAACCATATTTACTCATTTACATATTACCTATGGCTGATTTCACACAACAGCAGAGTTGAGTAGTTGCAACAGAGACCACATGTTCTGCAAAGCCTAAAATATTTACTATCTAGCCCCTTTTTTAAAAGTATGCTAACCCTGATCTAATGAACCCCTTTATACCTGTCTCTTAGCTTCAATAATTATCAATTCATGAAAGGCATACATTTGCAGGTCAACTTTCTTCTTTTACCTCCCTTTATGCTCTTTATAAAACAGTCAATGATTTATACAACAAGGATCAACAGGTAAAAATATTTGCAACTATAGGTGATAATGAAATCAACGAATATTTGGAAAGCAATTTGGTTATTGCTGTCATTTCTTATTCTCTCTTGATTGGTGTCACTCTGGACTAAGTACTAAGGAAAAAAAAGAGGGGGACAGAAGCCAAGACTAAGAAAATTGAAAAGGGTACTTCAGAAAAGTGTATGGCTGCTTACAAACGAAGGAATAACTGGAAGCTGAATAACTGGAAGTTGAGTCTCCAGAATGCCTCTCTCCCTCACCTTAAGCCCCAGGAATCTACCTGGCACTCACCACACATCAAGACTTAGTTTGCACAAAGGGACTGTGCAGTATGTTGAAAAGAACACAGAACCAACCAAGGACAGCTCAATTTAGCTTGTGCAATGTTGGGCAGCTCATTGGCCCCCTGTGGACTCAGTTTGTTCAGAAATAAAAGGGCATCATCCTTCTCTTACCTTGCTCACAGAATCTTAGAAATAAAATGGGCCGGGGATATGCATAAATGTGTTTTTAAGAGCACCATAGTTCACCTATATGGTGGGCATGAGGGATGAATTCAAGACTACCCAAATGACACTCAAGGATTTGGAGCAAAACAAACCATCAAAAGCAAGACATGGGGGAAAATATTCTTTTTTGTTTTCCCCACATCTTTTAACATTTTTTCAAAGTGCTTTCAGGTTTATCAATTTCTTTTATCCTCAGAAATTGCCTTTGATGTACACAGGCAGTTTACCTAAATCTGCATTTTATACTTGAAAAATCTGAGGCACCAAGAGGTAAACGCAATTTATCAAGGCTACACTGAGGCATGATAATGCTCAGAATATAGATGGTGTTATCCAACAATCGGGCTTCGATTTCTGATTCTAACAAATGCCATCTCTGTCATCATGAACAAATTTCCTAATCTCTTTTACCTCTATCTCCTCCTTTGTAAAATGTGGCTAATACCTCACAAGTGCTTAATAGATATCTTGTCGCATCATGACCATCCTGGAAAATAAAAGCTCAATATGATTTTGTTCATTTGTTTTAGGCTTTTTGGGAATGTAGAGGTGAGAAAAAAGCAGTGTCCTGTCCTAACTCTGGACGAGTATTGAATGCAGCCTATAACTGTGGATGGCAGAGAAGAATAAACGTTCATCATCTGAGAGAATGCACAGCATCAGCTGGCTCTGGTCTTAGACACACTTTCCAAAAAGAGCAGCTCTAAATGACAAAACTACCTATCCTGAACCTTTAGTCTTGACTTTTTGAAACATAATCTTCACCAAAAACTTGAGCCAGATGACTTTTGGATTAGGTGAGTAAGATAACATCTCCATCAGATGGGTACTCAATCATTAGGAATTCAAGAATGTTTATGCTCCTAGGCTGCTGTCAAATGCCCCATCCACCCCAGCCATGATGCCCTGCCTTTGAGGAGCAGAAATTCTGCCAGGTTCTAGCATGAAGACACACAGTGCAAGCAGAGACTTAAGACACAGAACTGACTTAAACTGTTTGGCATAAAATTAGCAGGCCTGCAAGCTGGCATCTATTTGGCTAAGCACTCAAACCATCAAAATCTTTCCCACCAGCTTTCTAAGAGTCATGCCTCTGCATTCTGTTTGCCATGGTGAGATTTCCTCCTTGTCAGCCTGTTATCCTAGTATTCATCAGTTCTGTCAACACATCATAAATTGTTTATAATGCATTGCTTCGGAACATCACTAAAATAATGAGAATAAATAGATCCTGATAGACATATTGCTACCCACTGAGATTGAACCATTAAATAGCTCATGAATATTTAGGAGGAATTGACTTGTTTCTCACCTCACAAGGCCTTTGGGAAATTTTGCTATAAATGTTCACAAATGAGGCTGTGATATTTGGGGAGCCATGGAGACACAAAAAAATAGAAGGATCACTGGCCCAGATTTAGCAGTAAGGCATTGTGCTGGTTTGGATGTATTATGTCCCCCAAAATGCCATGTTCTTTGATGCAATCTTGTGGGGGCAGATGTAGTTAGTGTTGATTAGATTGTAATTCTTTGATTGAGTGTTTCCATGGAGATGTGACCCACCCAACTGTAGGTGATAACTCTGATTAGATAATTTCCATGGAGGTATGGCTCTGCCCATTCAGCTTGGGCCTTGATTAGTTTACGAGAGCACTATATAAGCTCTGACAGAAGGAGTGAACTTGCTACAGCCAAGAGGGACACTTTGAAGAATGGACAGGAGCTGAAAAAGGAGCTGCAGCTCACAGAGACATTTTGGAGATGGCCTTTGAAAGCAGACTTTTGCTCTGGAGAAGCTAAGAGAGGACAAATGCCCCAAGAGCAACTAAGAGTGGCATTTTTGAGGAACTGTGGCCTAAGGGAGGAACGTCCTGGGAGAAAGCCATTTTGAAACCAAAACTCTGGAACAGAAGCCAGCCAAGTGCCTTCCCAGCTAACAGAGGTTTTCCAGACACCACTGGCTGTCCTCCAGTGAAGGTACCTCCTTACTTTGGACACCTTATGACCTTAAGACTGTAACTTTGCAACCAGATAAACCCCCTTTATAAAAGCCAATCCATTTCTGGTATTTTGCTTAATGGCAGCATTAGCAAACCAGAACAGGCATGTTCTAAACTCTGTCACTAATGGGACCAAGTGTCTGTAAGTTTTTTACTAAGTCACAAAAACTCTATGGGTTTTAGTTTGCTTATCAGAAAAGTATCTCTCATGTCTCTAATAGTTTTCAAATTCTGTGTTTCTGAAGGAAATTGAAACCTTCAGTCCTTTCAGTCTCTCCTGTCTCAGGGCCTTGGGTCACTTGTCCCAGGCCAGCCAGCACTATGATGACCAAGTCAGCCTCAACTCAGATCAGCTTCACCTGGACACAACCTAACAATGCCTCGCTTTAGGCCTGCACCACCTGCTTTTGGCCTCTTGCCCTCGAAGTTCCCCATTTGACACTGAAGCATGTACACCCATGCTGTACAATCTCAAAGTACAAAGGTGTTCACCTCCTGTAAGTCAAACATTTGACCAAATGGGAAATGGGTTCTGGCAGAAACCCTCTCCCTTCCTCACCCAGATGTACTATTCTGAAAAGCAACTTTTACGAGGCATTGCAGAAGACGGTGACATAAGATAGAGCAATCAGCTATGTCAAGTGGTGGCCAGCTCATTAAGGCATCCTCATATTGGCTCTCTCTTCTTTTCTACCTCACTTCCCTTGTCTCTCACTTCTGCCCCCTGGGATTTCACTTGCTAATAAAGAGGTAGCACGTGAACTTTGCCTCAGGCTATGCCTTCTGGGGAAAACAACCTAAGACACTGGAAGTATCCATGGATCAAACTGGACTGTGAAATTTAGTTTACAATACAAGGACCCAAAATCCTATTCTTGACTTATGACTGTTTTAGAAAGTAATCAGTGGACAATTATTTTTGTCTGTCTATCTAACTATCTAGTACAAGAGAGAAAATTTCCATTTTAAGATTGATCTTTAAGCGGGACAAGAGAAACTTAAGACAGCAAACTCTGCCTTACTGAGACTTCTATCTAAGTGGGAGAAAATAAAGAACATTCTTTCTGTCATTGCTTTCTTGCTTGGATTGAACTCAACAAAGCAACGTCTTTTACCACTGGCTTCCTGAGGCTTTGACACCTCACCATCACAATTAACTGCACTATATCTAGGGGTTTTATACCAGATTTCTTCTGAAAACTGTTCTGCAGCAAATTTTTTTGCATTTCTACATGGACTTACCAGAGAATGAAGTGTCCTGGTCTAGAAAGAAACTACAAGAAGAAACTGAATTCTAAGGTTCTACACAAAATGATCTTGTTTCAAGGTAGAAACAACCCAAATGTCCGTCAAAAGATGAGTGGATAAATACATTGAGGTATATATATGCAATAGAATATTGTTCAGCCATAAAAAGGAATGGAGTGCTAATAAATGCTACAATATGAGTGAACCTCAAAAAGGTTCTCTAGGAAAAAGAAGCCAGACACAAAACGTCACATATTGTATAATCCTATTTGTATTAAATATCCAGAACAGGTAAATTCATAGATACAGAAAGTAGATCCATGGCTGCCAGGTGCTTAGGGGAGGGAGTAATGAGGAATGACTGCTTAATGGGACAGGATTTCATTTTGGGGGTGATGAAAATGTTTCGGAACTCGACGGAGGTGGTAGGTGCACAACATTGTGAATATGCTAATACTACTTAATTGCTCATTTTTAAATGGTGAATTTATGTTATATGAACTTCCCCCTCAATTTAAAAAATCAAATCAGTACACTTTGGGTTATTCTTCTGGGCCCTGGAGATGCTCATCAAATTTGAGCAAAGACATAGTTAGATGCTCTGACACTCCTGTTTTTCTCTGCCCAGCATGTTTCCTGCTGCCATCTCCTTCATCTATTGCTGTTTGCAGACCTTATTCCCTGCAAAGCTGGATATGTGACCCAGGCTGAATCAATACTAGTACCTTAACCTACCCCCCAAGTCAGAAATTGGTCCGTGGGAGGTACTTCACCCAATCTAGGTCAATCAAAGTCCTTTACTGTCCTTTTTTTTTTTTTCTTAACAGAACTAACCTGGAAGACTCTTCCTTTGAACAGAAGCTACCCCTGTAGCTGTCTGTTGTATAAGAGAATAACACTGGATCAGAGAGAAAAACAAAGATATGGGTAGAGGGATACAGAGGGTCTTGGTAACATCAAGTTCCCGGTTCCAGTCTCCGAGCTTCACATACTCCTGCAGCTCTTTTTTATTCCCTGAGATGCCCCAGTATCACGTCAATAAATCCCCTCCTTTATTTAAGCTGGATGGAATTGGTTTTCTACCACATGCAATCAAAAGAGTCCTGGTTAATATAGATGTGTATCAAAAGCAAAACCCTTTCTCTATTTTAATCTGCCTTGGTCTTCTTTCCTTCTCTGTGCAAAAGAATGAATTTGATGTAGAGATAAAGCAGGACCTTCCATCTAGCCTGTATAGTAGTTCATTAAGCTGGATTTAAGAAACATATTTGGAGCCTGATTCACCACTCCTTTTTTTCATGCCATTTGGATGTCTGCACAAATCAGAATAGGAAGCCATAGCCGAAAATGATAAAGAAAATTCTACCAAGCCAATTTGCTCTGCTGTCCTAATGTTTAATTTCATGCATGTGTACAGCAGATAGAGGGAAAAACAAAGTCTTAAATATTGTTTGATCTGATTCAGACATACAGTCAGGTAAGTAGAAAACATGGGCTTACTGTGGATGGAGGCTTTTGCCACTGACTTTTGTGATCATTTGTTTTCACATCTTTCAGAGGCATAGAAAGACGAGTAATTATGCATTATGGAATACCTAATTGCATCCAGTAATTACATGGGAAGCTGCAGTGTGGAAAATAAAGAGTTACCAAAATAACACATTGTTTCTGACAAAATGAGAGAGAAGTATAGTTCTGGTTCCAGTCAGAACGGTTGGCTTCCACGACGTGCCCTGTCTGCTCATCTGGGCAGCTCTGCTACCATGTCCATGGATGTGAAATAGCTGAGCCACTCTGAGAAGCTGACCCTTTGTGGCTAGAACATATCTTTCTCTGAAACAAATTATGTGAGCTCCTTTCATACCTGAAAAAGTACCAAAAAATTGATTCTTATTTTAAAAAGAAAAAAGTTGATTCTCAGGTGCCTGTCATTCTATCTTCTGAGATATTTTCTTTAAAGGGGTAGGCACTTCAGTATGAGACCTCACAACTACACATCCTGATGTCTTAGTTACCCAGCTCTGGCAGGGCTGCTTATCATGCACCCTAAGTGCCTGTGTGAGCCCATTTACTCCAATAAACAGGAGGGGAGAAGCTTTTCACTTGCATAGCACTGTCTCTTCTCAAAGTCCTTGCATTTTTTTATGATAAAAAGAACCTACTCATCAGAAGATTCTACTTCATTTTTTAAAAATTCAGTTTTATTGAGATATATTCACAGACCTTACAAGTCATCCATGGTGTACAATTAAGTGTTCACTGCACCATCATATAGTTGTGCATTCATCACCCCAATCCATTTTTGATCATTTTCCTTACACCAGAAAGATTAAAAATAGGAATAAAAATAAAAGTAAAAACACCAAATCATTCCCCCATCCCACCCTATTTTTATTTAATTTTTGTCCCCATTTTTCTACTCATCCATCCATACACTGGATAAAGAGAGTGCGATCCACAAGGTTTTCACAATCACACTGTCACCCCTTGTAAGCTACATAGTTAATACAATTGTCTTTAAGAGTCAAGGTTACTGGGTTGCAGGTTGATAATTTAAGGTATTTACTTCTAGCTATTCCAACATACTAAAACCTAAAAAGGGATATCTATACAGTGCATAAGAATGTGTGCCAAAGTGACCTCTCAACTCCATTTGAAACCTCTCAGCCACTGAGACTTTATTTTGTTTCATTTTGCTTTCCTCTTTTGGTCAAGAAGATGTTCTCAATCCCATGACGTTGGGTCCAGGTTCATCCCCGGGAGTCATATCCTGTGTTGCCATGGAGATTTACACCCCTGGGAGTCAGGTCCCATGTAGGGGGGAGGGCAGTGAGTTACTTGCTGAATTGGCTCAGCTAGAGAGAGAGAGGGCCACATCTGAGCAACGAGGTACTCAGGGAGAGACTCTTAGGTGCAATTATAAGCAGGTTTAGCCTCTCAAAGTCCTTGCATTTTCAACTTGACTTCCACCCTATAATATTTATAAGGCAGGGATTACTAGCAGCATTTGATGGAAAAGAAATCTATGGACCTTGAAATGGTCCAGGATGAATTGGGATCATCTACATGACTTCCCTGTTGCTGTACACACACACACACACACACACACACACACACACACACACACACACACCAGCAGTAGGGGGTGTCAATTAGCAGTGACCCTTTGCTACCTGAGTATTTCCCCCAGAGATGTGAAACTATTCCCAGTCCTTCCTTAGCCTTCCATGGTTAATCCATGCTGGATAAAAGAGTTAATGGTATTAAAGTCTGGTTCTATCTGTGTTCTCTTTACTTCCTGTTATCACCATCAAATTTAGAGTTGACTGTGTGCCAATCTTCATGTATTTGCAGGAAGAAAAATTCATAACATTATATGATACCACTCTCCTTCAAGCCTAAAGGGTTTCTAGCACCAGTGTGCTAATTCCACAAAAAATTAAAGTTCCAACAAAGACCTTTAGAAAATTCTTCAAAAAATGATACAGAGATAGGCAAAGGGAATATATGTGAGGCACTGAAATAGGTAATTCTCTTCGATGGTTATTTTTTAAAGTCAAAAAAATGTTGCAAATACACAGCTTCCTCTCTCATAACAGGGTTAAAGGGTGAGAGAGAAAACTAAGCAATGGCAGTGGAAGGCCAGTGTCCAAGGCAAGGAAGGAATACAGCTTGGCAGGGCCTTGATGCATCTTTGTGATTTTGCACCATGTGAAGTATCACCACAAAGTTAAGTGCCTGGGAAGGTGGTGTTTAGAGACACCCTCACCTGCTGTCCACCAGGGTCCGTGATGGGTTTGCCACATCAGGTCTGTGGACTAGCAGAGATCTGACAAACTGGAGCCTGGGTTCATCAGACTGTGGGTCAGCAGAGAGGAATTGTTCCTGCTCAGCATTCTGACTTTCTAGCTAACTAGTCTTCTGGGTGCTTAGAGAACATTTCTAGAAGTGCGTAGTAACTCCCACAAGTGTCTAATTCTACCTCACTATCCTTCACAAAAAGGGAAATGTGCTCTGAGTCATTTTGTGAAGAAAATGGGACAAAAAGGTTTCTGAACATAGGACAATTAGAAAACAAGAGAAAGAGAAAGGAGAGGAGGGGTTGATAGGGGTGAAGAGCAGAGAAAGAGAAAAATCAATATTTTCTTCCTGTTTCTGGCATTATGTCCTTTTTGCCCTGTGTATATTCAGATTGTTATAGTTGGTGTTTTCAAGTCAACCCACAGTGAGACAGAAGTTCCAAGACTGTACAAATGAAGTAGATGGGCCCACACACAGTGTGATTTCAGAGGTGAGCCAACTCCAAACCCTAAAATAGATCTTCCTCTGGCTTGACAGGGCACATTACATAGTGATTGCCTCAGTTTCCTCTATTTAAATGCAAATAACTCTGGAAAGGATAATAGTTTATGTGACTCATTAAATATCAATGTGATTAGCTTATCTGATCACTCTCCTACTAGACTCCTAAGAGATCCTGTTCAAGATTCAGCTTGACACAGGTACTGGTTTGTGATCTTGAGAAAGCCTCAACATGCCTTCGTTTCCTCTGTTATAGAGACACCTGGATTTGCCCCATCTGCCCATTAGGACACTTGGAAGAATTGAATGAGATCACGCAAAGGTATCAAAGTGACACTAGAGAGTCTCACAGCTGGAATTGGAACAACATCGGGACCATGAGGGGGAAGGGGCCTAAAAGGAGAGAACCTCATCAACCTAACTGAAGACCAATCCTGGAAACATATTTATTTTCATAACAGCTGTGCCTTATAGTTCAAAGAAAGAGCATTGAGCTTAGGGTCAAAAGACCCAGATTTCAGAACTCTTAAACAGGAAAATAAGCAAAGATTATGAAAAGGAGGTTAAGTAAAGAAGACCCAAATAGCCAAAAATATTTGGAAAAAAATGTCCAATCTCACTAATTTAAGAAAAGCAAATTAAAACAGTAAGATGCCCATTACCACTCATAAAATGAAAATAATATATTGTAAATAGTAATACCCAGAGTGTTTGAGTATAAAGAAAAATGGCCTGCTAGTGGGAGTGCAAACATGGATCAAAAGGCCTAAAATTGTGTGACCCAACAATTCCAATTCCAGGAATCTTCCTGAAGAAATAAATAAGAGTGTGCAGAAATATTTACTATAAGACTCCTTATTATAGTATTGCTTGTGTAGTAAAAACAATAGAAATAAACTTCATGTCTAACAAAAAATTGGTCATAAATTGTGGTACAAACTCAATTACACATTATTCATCTGTTTTTAAATGCTTTAGAAGTATATTTGTTATCATATAAAAAGGTACCTAATAACTTTCTAAATGAAAAAAATTATAAAACAGTATTTACAGCATTATGTCATGTATCTTTTTTCCATCTACCTATTTATCTATCTATATCAAAGTATACTTATCAAAATGTTAATAGTAGTTTCTCTGGCTGTGTATCATAAAGTATTTTCATTTTCTTCTTTGTTTATCTACAATTTTCAAAGTTTTTCACAATTAACATATTTTACATACATAAAAATGTATATTGGTTTTAAGAAATATCCGTGGAAAAGAGATAAAGTCCTAGTAAAAATACAAAGTTTTCAATAAGAGTAGAGCTTTGTAGATTTTTTAATTAAATCAAGAGCTACTGAAGCCTCCAACAAAAAGCAACTTGGGTGTGAGGCTTAGCTCTAGCCCTAACAATTTTTGCAGCAGGACTCCATTACTTAGCTACTCAGTGTCAAGGATTCCCAATCCATAAAATTGGAGAGGGAGGGAGAAACCATCCTCCACACATAGTTTACAAAGCTCTCAAGAGAAAGGATAAGATATGTGTGAAAAGATTTTTGAAAATCCATAAATCTCCCTGTCCCCGAAAGAGTGGAAGAGCGCGGAAACGTTATTTCCACTCAGTCGCCTGTTGAAGGGAAAACTGTTTCAGCACCAAGGACAGCAAGACTCTTCCTTTCCATTTGAAAACTTGGCCAACCAAGACAAATGAGAAGTTTTAACTCAGTTTTCAAGTACAAAAGTGCGTTAATTAATGCAAAACTTAGTTCATTCAATTAGCTGCAGAGTGATTGGTCAATCCATTTATTTATCAAAACAAAATCCCCCATAAATATCTGCTCCTTCAACCTCTGGTGAGTCTGGCCTCTTTATCACTCAGAATAGGTGACAGCAGGAAATCCTTTTGCACATGGCTCACTGGGATCCTAACAGAGAGAACAGGTTGTTGCATATAACTCTTCTGGTCAATGGCAACAAGACCATCCTTCCTACTTTCTCAGACTTTCAATACTTCCTCACCAAAATTTAGTTCATCACTTCACATGAACAAAACACAATAAAGTGTTCTAGAGTACAATGCAGCCACTGGAGTTGTACAGTCCCACCTACCAGGGGGCACTTAGAGCACCTTATGGGGACACAGACATACACATGTTATCAGCTCTCAGACTTCTAACCACAACCCAAGGTCAGCAAGGGGTCCTGCATCAGAGGCAAGAGAGGACCAGCTCATCTAGAGATGGAAGAGGAGTGACCCTCTGCCTGTAGAGATGTTCTCTAGCCTCCAACCCCCTCTTTTCCCCAGCCTGCTTCTATAAAGACCTGAATTTCACCTTTGAAGAAATTTCTGCATCTTACAGATATTTAATGAGCACTTATTAAGTACCTGGCACTAATCTGGGCATAAGGGATGCCAGCAGTGAACAAGGCAGATAGAGTCCCTGCAATCAGAAAGTGCACATCCTAGTGGGAGAGACAGATGACAACACAAATAAATTAGATAATGGTAAGTTCTGTTAAGAAAACAAAATAGGATTATGGGATAGAGAGTGACAGCGATGGAGAGCAACTTCATATTGAATGATAGAGGAAGACTTCTCTAAGGAGACCAGAAAAATGGGAAGGAGGCAATCATAGAAAATATCTAAGGGAAAAGTACTCTAGGCTGAGGGAACAGTGAGTGCAGAGGCTCTGAGTTGTGAATGAGCTCTGTGTGTTCAGAGAGTAATCAAGGGGAGAGTGGAGTGAGAGGGAGCCAGCAGAGATCAGATCATGTAGGGAGGGCCCTGCAGGCCATAGTACAGAACTTGAATTATATTCCATATGCAATGAGGGGCCAATGGGACTTTTGGCTTTTGAGTGAACATATTTCAGTGAGCTAATATTGACTTTTCCAGACTCCTCATTTAAAATACAAGCACCCTTGATGGAGGAAACACCTTAATAGGAATCAACTGTTCATACCCCCCCTTTCCATTCCCATTGCATTGCAGGCAGGATAAAAACACTTGGTATCTAGATAGTGGTCTCTGAATTCAGGAAGGAGTATTTCAAAAGGCAAGACCATACATGCACCTGAGACCAAACCAAATTGCCAAGATTAAACCTTAAAAACAGATCCTCTAGCATGGTGAAAGGGAGATATTATAAATTTTGGAGTCACAGTGATAAATTCAAAATCTAGTTCTTCAGTTCCTCTACTGGCTGTGTGACCTTGGGCAAGTTCCATTATTAGAAAGTTGGTTATAAAGCATCTAGGCATTACTTAAAAATGTACTAAAATTTATCTCAGCCATACCTATGAATTCCCGGATTGGCTGGTACACACACTATAGGCACAGGTTAGGATTTAATTTGACATCATAACAACTGCATCTGTACAAAATGCCAGGAACTCTGCTAGGTCCTGGGGTTTCAAAGATGAATTACACAGCAATAAAATCCACATGCTTCCATGTACACTATTTTTCTCCAGAAAGCAATGAAATTTTGGAAGCAGACTTTAGCAAAGAAGTGTTCTTAAGTTAAAAATAATAGGCAGGATGGATATTCCACTCCACCCAATTTACAAGTATTTTTAAATGTCCATGTAACTCTCTACCAATATGAAACAGTGGTTTTTGGAACATCTTCTTGATATGAATTGATTAATAAGGTGATTTGGAATCCGCTTCTAATTCTTAGGCAATTTGGCAAGATAGCAGGAGCTCTACAAGGTAAATTGTTTACAACTGGTGCTAATGCCTGCTCATTTGATTTAATGTGTGGTGTGCCATTCAATTGTCCTGGGAGTGGGGGAGATTTCTCTAATAGTCAATCTTGTCCATAATTGCAATGTCTGCCTGCCAAATGAATTCACAATTATTAAAAAGCAATTCTATGAAACAATGAATTGAGGAACCCGGAGAAAACTTGCCACAGCATGAACAGTAGTAGGAGCGAAGAGGCAGAAGCCGTAGCGACTGCTAGAGAGAGAAGCCCTGTAGGAGCTCAGAGTCAAAAGTGAAGAAGGTTGGAAAAAAGGTTAATTCTAAGGAAAACAAGACGGAGGAAGGAGGGCTCTTCCTTGTAACAATCACTTTCCAAGATCCCTCCCACAGATTTTATCCACTTTCAGTGCAGAACTATAGCCTTCCACATCCTCAAAGCAAGGGATGGGGCTGTTCAGAGGCAACATTCAAGAGCTAACATCACAATGGTTGGATATCTGATCATCTCAGCTTTTGCTAGTCCAAACACGCAGTGATCCATCTCTTTGGTGCCCCAAGCCATGCATTAAAAATCCCAAGCATATTTTATCCATCTCTCCCAAACTGTAGTCCTGTCTTCAGGAACTTTAAGTGATCAGAAGTAAACAGACTTTCATCCCTGCAGTTCAACTAACTAAGAATAAAACCACATCTAGTCAATCATCTTTCCTTAAAACATTGTCACTTAATAGGGAGGGGAACCAAAACTTTTCATGATTTTCATCCCCTCCCACTTCCCTGCTGAATCTGTTTTAATTTCAGAACTCTCTATTTGATGAAATATAATATAACTCAAAGAAAGTATGCCTTAACAACCATTGACCAAAAAAAATCATTTGGGTCATAGATAAGGAGATGGGACCATTTAGCAGTGGCCTTGGGACCAATAAAAAAAGTGGCCTTGAGACTAACAAAAGAACCTTCAAAAATCTGAGGAGTTGATTCTGGAAGTTGTATGTAAGAAAGTATCTTCCCATCTAGTAAAAGCATTGGAATGGACACTTAAGCACTTGAAGCATCATTTATCTTAGACCAGTTCTATGGGAAACAGACTCTGAGATGGAGCTTTGTGTGTCAGATGTTTATGGAAGTGACCCAGAGATCAACACCAGTTTGGGCACGAAAGAAGTAGGAATGGGGAGAGGGAAGAGTTGAACTTTGTTGCAGATACTAAAAGAAAAAAAAAAAAAGACCTCAGCTGAACTACACTGAGCTCTGGGGCTGGAATGACCCTTTAGCATTGTCCAGCCTGGAAGCAAGTAGGTGAGCCTTTATACCCCACACTGGCCATTCACTGGATAGCACATGTCTTCAAGAAGAGGGACAAACCTGGATAGGGAAGCTCTCTTTAGTTGAGGGCAATTCCCAGCAAGTGACTCAACTTAGAGCTGAGGGTATTCACACTCCCAGAAGCTGGAGGAATGAATACCTCAATTCTAAATGGCAGAAATTGGTGGTAAGCCACAGCATTCATTGTATCACTGGAAGCCAGCAGGGCACCTGGTTCATCCAGGCTGGGAGCCTACCCTCACAAATTACCCTCAAGCATCAGAAATTTCCATCTTGCCTTCTGCACTTGGATTAGATTCTCTCTTATAATGTAGTCTCACTCACTGCCTTTCCTCCGTTAACCCAGCTGAGTCTCTTATAGGTTCCTCTGTCTCCAGCATCTCGATTCTCCACTGAGGTGGACAAGGTCTCTTGTTCTGGTGCACGTTGGCCCTCACTTCTTCATTTCTCCATTTGAAGAACACCAACAGGGCTCCTGTGATGCTCTTGGCATCCCAATTTACCTGGGATTTGCAAAGATGGAGAGGACGTCAGCCCTGCCCGTGAGGAGATGATAGAAGAAACGGTGAAAACAAGTTTCAAAATAATTTGGTGATAATGATAAATGTCATGAACCAAATTTTTTGAGAAACTAAAGGAAGGAATGACCAACTCCTGCTTGGGGAACATCAGAGCAAGCATTCCTCTGGAAACGATGCTTGATCTTGGCTTTGAAAAGTGAGTGAAGGCCTGCCAGATGCAGAGGTGGAGAGTGGGGATTCTAGGCAGGACATGTGCAGAGGCAGAGGTTAGGGTCTGGAGTAGTTTAGGTTACAGTTTGGGGAACTATAAAGTTTAGCATGACTTGGGCATAAGATATGGATGGTCTATTGTGTCGAGATAGTAAACTTGGATTTTATTCTGTACAAAATGGGAAACTAATCTAATGGAGTTTTCAAGAAGAGAGTGGCAGAATCATGTTTGTTTCTTATTAAAACAATTAGTGGAATTGTGGAGGAAGGATAGGAATGAGGAGGAACTTCCAGAAGGGAGGTTAGACAAGAGACTTGAAACTTTTTCATTGCTAAATATTACAAATACAAAAAAAACGTATAGTGAACATAATGAACATCTGGTTCATACAACACTTTCAAATATTAACCTTTTGGGATATTTCCTTCAAAATTTTGAAAAATAAGAAATAAAAACTTACAGACACTGCTGAGGCCCCTCCTGTATCTGTCCCCTTAGTACATCTCCTTTTGGCCACCAAGATGAACCAGCCATCACAGGAGACTCTGGAAATAATTTAGGGGTGAGAAAATAAGGGGTGGTTTAAAGCAATGACAATTAGAAAAAGATGAGAAAATGGATCCAAGACATGATCTAAGTTGTAACTGACAAGATTTGAGGGGACTGGATTAAATGAAAGGGGGGAGAAGGAAATGCAAGAATCCAGGAGAGCCCCCAGATTTGTAGCTTGGATTACAATTTAACCAGTGATTCCATTAACATAACAGGGAAGTTGGTGTGGCAACGCAGGTATGCAGAAAACAAACAGTGCATCTCGGGGTGGGTCTGGAGCTCCAGAGAGAAGTCAGGGCTGGGGTGACCCTCTGAGGAGCTGTCCACACAGGGATGATATGCTGAACTTTAGTAACACACACTCTCTGCCTTTTTCTTTCTAATATTTTCTCTATGGTAAACAGTATATAGATGAAGCTTCCGAGTGAACTGATTTCCAGTAATGGAATTACAGAGTTACAGAAGGAAGAACATTTGGTATCCCAAGATTTGAACATACTTGGGATATGCAGAAATCCCTCCTAATGCTCAGTCTTGACAGAATTGACTACTATCGTTTTGACAAACATTTGCTAATCTGATAGGCAAAGAATGTTTAGTTCACCATTGTTTAAATTTGCATGTCTTTGATTTCACTCCAAGTTGAATATTTTTCCATATGTTTGTTTACTGCTTTGCATTTCTCATTTTGTGAATCGTCTGTTCATGTCCTTTGCCCATTTATCTAGTTCAGTTTAAGTGTATTCATATCAGGTTTAGGAGGTCTTTTATATAACAAAAATATTAAATTGATGATATGTGGCTCCAAATATTTTCTCAATGTGTTTGCTTTTTAATTTGAGTTACAAGTTCCATTTTTATTTGTTTTGCACACATATATCTTTCATGCTCATCCTTTTGCTTAAAGTCCTTCTCAATACAACTCCTGAACTTGGTATGCAAAGCTTTTCAGGATATGTTCTTTTCCAGATTCATCCCACAAAATTCATCCCACAAAAATGCATGTTCTAGCCATCCTCAACTCTCTCTCCCTATGTTCTAGTTTATCAAGCTGCTGAAAGCAGATACCATAAAATGCATTGGCTTTTAACAGTGGAAATACATTAGTTTACAAGCTTAAAGTTTTGAGGCTGAGAGATATATCAAGGTATCATCAGGTGATTCTTTCTCCCTAAAGACCAGCTACCAACAATCCTGGAGACCTCTGCCACTTGGGAAGGCATGTGGCAGTGTCTGCTGGTCTCTCCATTCTTTTCTGGGTTTCATTGTTTTCAGCTTCTTTCTTCTGTGGCTTTCTCTCTCTTTGTCTGAATTTCATTGTATTATAAAGGATTCCAGTAAAAGGATTAAGACCCACTGTGCTGGTTTGGAACTATTATGTCCCCCACAAAAGCCATGTTCTTTAATGCAATCTTGGAGCAGACTTATTAGTCTTTTGATTAGGGTAGTACCTTTTGATTCGGTTGTTTCCATGGAGATGTGACCCACCCAACTGTAGGTGAGACCTTTTGATTAGATCATTTCTACGGAGACATGACCCTGCCCATTCTGGGTGGGTCTTAATTGGACCATTGGAGTCCTTTAAGAGAGCTGAGAGCTCACACAGACCAGAAGCTTGGAGATGCAGACAGAAGAACATTTGGAGATGCTAAGTTAAGAGATGAAGCCCAGAGTTTGCCCCAGAGAAGCTAAGAGAGGACCCCCAGGTGCTTAGAGACAAATACCCTGTGAGAACAAGCAAGAATGCACAGGAGTTGAGAGAGAGAAGCTAAGAGAGACAGAAGCCCAAAGACATTTTGGACAAAGCCATTTTGAAACCAGAACCCAGGAGCAAAGAACCAGCAGAAGCCAGCCACGTGCCTTCCCAGCTGAGATGTGTTCCAGATGCCATCGGCCTTTATTCAGTGAAGATATCCTCCTGTTGATGCCTTAGTTTGGACACTTTTATGGCCTTATAAATATAAACTTTTAACCTAATAAATCCCCTTTATAAAAGCCAATCCATTTCTGATATTTTGCATAATGGAAGCTTTAGCAAACTGGAACAACCACTCTGAATGAGATAGGCCACATCTTAAGATCCTACTTACAATGACTCTACACCCACAGAAATGGATTAATTCTAATAACATACTTTTCTGGGGTACATACAGCTTCAAATCATCACACCCTATGTGAACACAAAGGCTCTCTCATATTTCTAGGGCTTAACACACCTGCCCAAACATCCTCCTTTCCCTCATCAATGAAGATAATTTCCAGACCTTCAGGATTCTGCTCAAGCATCATCTCTAAGGCAATGTGATAAAGGGATTCAGGACATGGATTCTGGAGTGAAAAGTCCTGGGCTTGAATTCCAGCTCTGCCATTTACTAGCTTCATTTACTAGTTGTCTTAAACTTTCCAAACATCCACTTTCTTATCTGTTAAATGAGAATAAAAATGGTGCTTCCTTAAGACTTTAAACATAGAATTACCATACAATGCAACAATACCACTCCTAGGTGCATAATCCAAAGAATGGGAAACCCATGTCCAAACATAAACTTACACATGAATATTCATAGAAGCATTACCTATAATAACCAAAAAGCTGAAGTAACCCCAAATGTACATCAACTGATGAAAATAGATAAACAAAATTTGGTATATCCATAAATGGAATATTACTCTGCCATAAAAAGGAAAGAAGGAAATGAGAAGCTGAGTTGAGTCAGATGGCAGTGTTTGACACTCCAGGGTACTGTTCCCCCACAGCATCTTGAAACAACTAGCAAAAACTGGAAGAGTCGTCTTCCTCAAAATCTGGAAAACAATTAATGGGTGGCAGTAACTAGGCAAGTGGTAAATCAAGAAAACACAGCTTTAAAAGCAGTAATAAATGCTTGTTGCACCCTTGCTGGCCCTTCTTGAACTGTTTCTAGTCAGTGTAGAGTAACCCTGCACTCCCATTATGGGTTGCTTGCCTTGTCCCAGAGGGAGCAGAGTAACCTCTATGGACATACAGTGGTGCCTATATGTTCATGTCAATCTACTGAGAGGCAGTCTTAAAGACTGAGGCAGGAAACTCTTCTCCAGCTCACTCTCCAAGAACTTGACCTAAAAGTACAGAACTCTGCAGACAGCTAAACCAGTGTATGAAACAATTAATTCAAAGTGACCTAGGACAAAGGATAACTTGTTTAAGAAAGTCTTTTTTGTATGGAATAGAGGGGATATTCAAATTCCAGGAAATGGGGGAATTCCTAAGGTCACAAGTGAGCACAAACTCAAGACAAGATGCAGGCTCAGAAAAGATGGATAGGACTCTGAACTTTCATCTCACACTGATCTTGTTAAAGAGAACTAAACTCTGAAGGAGAGCGCCAACCAACACAGAACCAATTTGCAAAGAATGTGAAAGGTGTTTTTGGTTTTATTTCTTTACTTTTGTTAGTTCTTGGCACTCAAGGAAATCATTGTCATATCACTAGCTGGTTATAAACTTAAGGAAAGATAGCTCAGGGGCTAAATCCCATAATTAACACTTTAAAATATTAAAATCTACAGTGTACAACAAAAGATTACAAGACAGGAGACTCGGGCAAGATGGCGGCATAGAGAGGAGTGGAAGCTAAGTAGTCCCCCTGGAACAACTACAAAAAAACAGAAACAGCTAGTAAATAATCCAGAATAACTGCAGGGGGACAAACGAGACCATCCACTCATCATACACCAACCTGAATTGGGAGGAATGCCCAAGAACACAGCATTAAATCTGTAAGTAAAACCTGCGGAACCAAGTCGTGAGACCCCCTCCCCCATAGCCCGAGCTGCGGAGCCGCGTGGTGCCAGAGAGAAGCTCTCTCCCAGTAAGCGAATACAGCTCAGCTGAGCTCCAACTGGGGTTTTAAGTAGTGAGTGTGAACTGCTCACTACAGGTACACAGCCCCAAAAAACAGACAGAGGCTTTAGGTGATGACTGACCTGGGAGAGCCGGAGGGTCGCCTTGGACTGGGTCTGAAGGGGACTATCTGTTTGTTTTTTGGCTCAGTGGAGAAAGCCCCAGTCATTTTCAGTTTCCAGGGCTGTGACTCAGGGAAGGGTGGAGACACCACAAGCAGAGAGCAAGACCATTGAAATGCTAATGACCTCCACCTGAGGGGTCTGTCTTCTCTAGGAGGAAAGGGGTGGGGCCCTTTCCATTCAGAACCAGACCCCAGAGCCTGGGGGAACACGGCCACACCTCCTCACACCAGTCAAGAATTATAGGCTAACAGGCATCACCTGCTGGGCAGAAAAGCACAGTGACCCGAGGCATCAAAGGGTGGAGCAATTTTCTAAGACACACCTGCAGGGAAACCAGATGCTGAATATTTCTTCCCTCTGGGACCTGAGTCTGTTCTGGTCTGGGAAAACCTGATTTGGATAACCAAGGAAACCATGCCCAGACAACAGAAAATTACAACCTACACTAAGAAAAACAAAGTTATGGCCCAGTCAAAGGAACAAACGTACACTTCAACTGAGATACAGGAATTTAAACAACTAATGCTAAATCAATTCAAAAAGTTTAGAGAAGATATTGCAAAAGAGATAGAGGCTGTAAAGGAAGCACTGGGCATGTATATGGCAGAAATCAAAAGTTCAAAAAAACAACTAGAATAATCTATGGAAATGAAAGGCACAACACAAGAGATGAAAGACACAATGGAAACATACAACAGCAGATCTCAAGAGGCAGAAGGAAACACTCAGGAACTGGAGAACAAAACACCTGAAAGCCTACACACAAAGGAGCAGATGGAGAAAAGAATGAGAAAATATGAGCAACGTCTCCAGGAACTCAAGGATGAAACAAAGTACAATAATGTACGTATCATTGGTGTCCCAGAAGGAGAAGAGAAGGGAAAGGGGGTAGAAGCAATAATAGAGGAAATAATTAATGAAAATTTCCCATCTCTTATGAAAGACGTAAAATTACAGATCCAAGAAGCACAGCTTACTCCAGACAGAAGAGATATGAATAGGCCTATGCCAAGACACTTAATAATCAGATTATCAAATGTCAAAGACAAAGAGAGAATCCTGAAAGCAGCAAGAGAAAAGCGATCCATTACATACAAAGGAAGCTTAATAAGACTATGTGCGGATCTCTCAGCAGAAACCATGGAGGCAAGAAGGAAGTGGTGTGCTATATTTAAGATACTGAAAGAGAAAAACTGCCAACCAAGAATCCCGTATCCAGCAAAGCTGTCCTTCAAATATGAGGGAGAGCTCAAAATATTTTCTGACAAACAGACAATGAGAGAATTTGTGAACAAGACACCTGCCCTACAGGAAATACTAAAGGGAGCACTACAGGGTGATAGAAGACAGGAGTGTATGGTTTGAAACACAATTTTGGGAGATGGTAGCACAACAATGTACGTACACTGAACAAAGGTAACTATGAATACGGTTGCGAGAGGAAGATGGGGAGCATGTAAGACACCACAAGAAAGGAGGAAAGATAACGACTGGGACTGTGTAACTTGGTGAAATCTAGAGTATTCAACAACTGTGATAAAATGTACAAATATGTTCTTTTACGAGGGAGAACAAGCAAATGTCAACCTTGCAAGGTGCTAAAAATGGGGAGGCATTGGGGGAGGGATACAATCAGCATAAACTAGAGACTGTAACTAATAGAATCATTGTATTATGCTTCCTTTAATGTAACAAAGGTGATATACCAAGGTGAATGCAGATAAGAGGGGGGGATAGGGGAGGCATGTTAGACACTTGACATTGGTGGTATTGTCTGATTCTTTATTCTACTTTGATTTAAGGTTATTTTTCCTTTTGCTGCTTCCTAGCTGTCATTTTTTTTTCCTCTTTCTTTTGCCTCTCTACCTTCTTTGACTCTCCCTCCTGCCTTGTGGAAGAAATGTAGATGCCCTTATATAGATAGTGGTGAAGGTGGTGAACACATAAATGTATGACCATGCAGAAAACTATTGATTATTTACTTGGGATGGAATGTATGGTGAGTGAACAAAACCATATTTAAAAAAATGGGTTGATGACAAAATCTCAAGGGCAATATACTGAGTGAAATAAGCCAGACACATAAGGACAATTATTGCAGGGTCTCACTGATAGGAACTAATTACAATACGTAAACTCACAGACATGAAATATAAGGTACCAAGATATAGGACGGGCTTAAGAATGGGGAGTGGTTGCTTAGTATGAGCAGAATGTTCAATTAGGATGAACTTAAATGTTTGGAAATGAACAGGGGTGTTGGTAGCAAGACGTGAGAATAACTAACAGCGCCGAATGGTGCATGAATGAGGTGGAAAGGGGAAGCTCAGAGTCATATACATCACCAGAAGGAAAGTTGGAGGTCAAAAGATGGGAATGTATAAAACTGAATCCTATGGTGGGCAATGTCCATGATCAACTGTACAAATACTAGAAATCACTTCCATGAACCAGAACAAATGTATGACAATACAATTAGAAGTTAATAATAGAGGGGCATATAGGGAAGAACTATATACCTATTACAAACTATATACTACAGTTAGTAGTATTTCAACATTTTTTCATAAACAGTAACAAATGTACTATATCAATACTAGGAATCAACAGTTGAGGGGGGTTGGTTAAGGATAGGGGAGGATTAGAGTTTCCTTTTCTTTTTTTCCTTTTTCATCTTGCACTTTATTTCTTGTCTGAAGTAATGAAAAGTTCCTAAAAATTGAACAAAAATTAAGTGTGATGGATGCACAGCTGTATGAGGGTATCCAGGGGCAAGTGATTGTACACTTTGGATCTTTGGATAATTGTATGGTATCTGAACAATCTCAATAAAAATGAGAAAAAAAAAAGATTACAAGACAAACAAAGAAACAGGAAGTTATGGCCCATCAAAGGACAAGATAAAAATCCAGAAACCATCAACAAAGAAAACCAGACTTTGGATACACAGTACAAAACTTTAAAAAAAGACTCCTCAATATGATCAAGGAGATAAAAGACAACCCAGAGAAAGAACTACAGAATATCAGGAAAATGATGCATGAGCAGTATGAGAATCTCAATGAAGAGAAAGAAAATTTAAAAAGGAATCAAACAGAAATACTCAACTTGAAGATCACAATAAGTGAAATGAAAAATTCCCTAAGTCCTGGCAGATTGGAACCAGCAGAAGAAAGAATCAGTGAACTTGAAGACAAGACAATTAAAATACTAAGAAGCATTTTTAAATGATGAAGAAAAAAAAACAGTGAACAGAGCCTGAGACATATGGGACACCATCAACCCTACCAGTAAATGCTTTATGGGAGTCCTAGAAGAAGAAAAAAAAAAAGACCAGAAGGAATATTCAAAGAAATAGTGGTAGAAAACTTTCCAAATTTAACAAAATACCTGAATATACAAATTCAAAAAGCCCAGCAAATCCCAATCAGGATGAACTTCAAGAGAACCAGAGCCAGACACATAATAGTCAAACTGTCAAATGCCAAGGAAAGGAGAGTTCTGAAAGGTACAAGAGAAAAACAACATGTTATGTACAAGGGAGTCCTAATAAGATTAAGTGCAAATTTCTCACCAGAAACTATGGGTACAAGAAAGCAGTGGGATGACATATTTAAAATTATAAAGTAATTACCAACCCAGAATTTTATATCCACTGAGACTGTCTTTCAAAAAGAGGGGAAGAGGGATTAAGACACATCCAGAGAAACAAAAGCTCAGGGAGTTTGTCAACACTAGACCTGCCCTAACAGCCATGCAAAAGGGAGTTCTTCAGACAGAAAGGAAAGGACACTAGACCGTGAATAAAGTGGCATAAAGAAAGAAAGTCTTCCAATAAAGGTAACTGTGACAGTCAGGTTCATGTGTCAACTTGGCCAGCTGATGGCACCCAGGTGTCTGGTCAAGCAAGCACTGGCCTGTTACTGCAAGGACATTTGTGGCTGGTTAATAAACCAGAAGGCAGGTTTATTAAATCATCAGGCAATTGGCTGCAGCTGTGACTGATTATATCAATGAAGGGCGTGTCTTCCACAATGAGAGAATGCAATCAGCTATATTAATCCAATCAGCTGAAGACTTTTAAGCAAGACAGATACAGGACCTTCACTTCTTCTTTGGCTAACCAGTGAAGCATTTCCTGAGGAGTTCATCGAACACATTCACTGAAGTTGCCAGTTTGCTGCCTGAGGAGTTCATAGAACATCTTCATTGGAGTTGCCAGTTTGCTGCCTGCCCTGCAGAATTTGGACTCATGCATACCCATAGTTGTGTGAGACACTTTTATGAAATCTTATATTTATAGAAATCTCTTGTTGATTCTGTTTCCCTAGAGAACCCTATCCAATACAGTAACCAATTGGGTAATTATAAATGCCAGCACTGTTTTATTGTATTTGCGGGGGGGGGGGGGGGGATTTAACGTCATTTTAAAATCCTTACAGGTTTTAAAATGCAAATGCATAAAAAGTTATAATAAATCTATGGTTTGGGAATATACCATAGATAGTGTATAAAGATATCATTTATAACAAGTACAAGAAAAGGGTGGAGGAATGGAGAGTACAGAAGCAGAATATATGTATGCTATTGATGTTAAGTTGGTATCAAATCAAGCATGATTGTTATAGACTTATGATGTTAAATTTAAGCCCTATGGTAAACACAAAGAAAATATCTGAAAAAATATGCAAAAAAATATGATCAGGACTCAAAATGATACATTATAAGAAATCTAAGAAATATGAAAATAGGCATTAATAAGAATTGAGGGACCAAAAAAGCATAAGACTTACAAAAACCAAATAGCAAAATGGCTGAAACAATGCTGCATCAACAGTAGTTATGTTAAATGCAAATGGATTAAACACATCGGTCAAAAGGCAAAGATTGGTAGAATGGATTTAAAAAAGCATGTTTATAAGAGATTTGCCTTAAATTCATAAACACAAATAGTTTGAAGTTGAAAGGATAGAAAAATATATATCATGCAAATAGGAATAAAAGATGGCTGGGTAGCTATACTAACATCAGATAAAATTGACTTTAAGTCGAAAACTTTTACAAGGTCACTATATATTTAAAAAATGGGTCAATTCAATAAGAAGGCATAATTATAAATATACATTCACCTAACAGCAAAGTCCCAAAGTATACGAAGCAAATATTGAAAGATTTTAAGGGAGTAATAGATCATTCTACACTAATAGTAGTAGACTTCAATACATCATTTTCAATATTGCATAGACTGCCTAGGCAGTAGATCAATAAGGAAATAGAAGACTTGAGCAATACTAGTAAACAACCAGACTGAACAGAAGTATATAGAACACTTCACCCAACAGAAGCAGAAAACACATTCTTCTCTAGTGCAAATAGATAATTCCCCAGGGAAGACCATATATTGGGTCACAGAACAAGTCTCAATAAATTTAAAAATATTAAAAAGATACTATGTATCTACTCTGACCACAGTGAAATGAGCTAGAAATCAGTAGTAGAGGGAGAGTTGGAAAATAGACAAATATGTGGAAATCAAACAACACACAACTATTTAAACAACTATTGTGTCAAAGAAGAAATCACAAATGAAATTAGGAAATGTATTGAGGTGAATGAAACAAAAACACAGCATACCAAAACTTATGAGATGCAGGAAAGGCAGTACTGAGAGGAAAATATATAGCCACAAATTCTTTCATAAAAAAAGAGAGAAAGATCTCAAAGAAGACACAGTTGAAGGATCTAGAAAAAAAAGCGTAAACTAAACCCAAAGTGAAAAGTAGAAAGGTGCTTAGTTTCCTAGGCTGCTTAAGAAAATACCATGAAATGGTTTGGCTTAAACCATGGGACTTTGCTACTATATGATTTTGAGGCCGAAAGATAGTCCAAGTCAAGGCATCATCAAGGCAAGGCTTTCTTTCTGAAGACCAGCATTCTGGGGCTGGCTGCCAGTGATCCTTGGCTCCTCCTTCACATGGAAAGCACATAGTAGGCTCTGCTGCTCTCTCCCTTCTCTTCCAGGTTTCATTGGTTTCAGCATCTTACATCCTATGGCTTCCCACCCCCCTTCTCTAAATTCATTTCTTCTTTAAAGGACTTCAGTAATAGGATAAAGACCCATCCTGATTGAGGTGGGTCACACCTTAACTGCAGTAGCATCATCAAAATGTCCTGTTTACAATGGATTCACAGCCACTGAAATGGATTAAATTTAAGAACATGTTTTCCTGAGGCTCATACAGCTTCAAACCACCACGGAAGGAAATAATAAAGATTAGTGCAGAGATAAATGAAATAGAAAATTAAAAAAACAATAGAGAGATTCAATGAAAACAAAAGTTGGTTCCTTAAAAGATCAATAAAATCAACAAAACTTCAGCTAGACTGACAACGAAAAAAGAAAGAAGAAACAAATAATTATAATCAGAAATGAAAGGAAGGACATTACTACTGACCCCACAATAAAAAAGATTATAAGAGGATACTATGAACTACTATACACTAACAAATTAAATAACTTGGATGAAATAAACAAATTCCTGGAAATGCACAAACTACCTACACTGACTCAAGAAGAAAGAGGATCTCAAAAGACCAATATCAAGTAAGTGGATTGAATCAGTAATCAAAAACCTCCCTACAATAGAAATACCAGATAAGACGGCTTCACCAGTGAATTTTTCCCCAAATTCCAAGAAGAATTAACACCAAACCTGCTCAAACTCTTCCAAAAAATTGAAGAGAAGGGAACAGTTCCTAACTCATTCTCTGAGGCCAACATCTTCCTAAACAAAAGCCAGATAAAGATAGCAAAAGAAAAGAAAATTACAGACCAATGTCCTTCATGAACATATATGCAAAACTCCTCAACAAAATACAGGCAAACTGAATTCAGGCATGCAAAGGAGGTTCAACACAAGAAAATCAGTTAATATAATATACCACATTAATAGAATGAAGGGGGAAAAAACCACATGACCATCTCAATTGATGCACAAAAGACATTTGAAAATATCCAGCACCTCTCCTGGTGAAAACACACAGAAAACTAGGAATAGAAGATAACTTCCTCAAAATGATTTTTTTTAAAATGAAAACTCCACAGCTAACATCATACTCAAAGCTTTTTCTCTAAGATCAAGAACAACACTCTGTCACCACTGTTATTCAAAATTGTACTGGAGGTTATAGCCAGAGCAATAAGGCAAGAAAAAGAAATGAAAATCATCCAAATTGGAAAAGAAGTAAAACTTTCCCCATTTGCAGTCTAAATATAGAAAATCCTGAAAAATCCACAACAAAGCTACTAGATTTAATAAACAAATTTAGCAAAGTAGCAGGGTACAATGTCAACATGGAGAAATCAATAGTGTTTCCATATACTGGTAGTGAAAATCTGAAGATGAAATCAAGAAAAAATTTACAATAGCAACAAGAATAATCAAATATCTAGACATAAACTTAACCAAGGATGTAAAGAATGTGTACATGGAAAACTACAAAGCATCGCTAAAAGAAATCAAAGAAAGCCTAAATAAATAAGACAGTCCATGTTCATGGATTGGGAAATTAGATATTGTTAAAATGTTAATTATACCGAAAGTGATTTACAGATTCATCACAATCCCAGTCAAAATTCTACCAGCCTTCTTTGCAGAAACAGAAACATTAATCATAAAGTTTACATGTAAGGGTGAATGGCCCTTAATAGTCAACCACCTTGAAAAAGAAGAAGGAAGATGGATGATCTTAAGACATATTACAAAGCTACAATAATCAAAACAGCATGGACATTGTATACTTTGGATGGATTATGTGGTATGTAAATACATCTCAATACAATTTGCAGTTAAAAAAAAAAAAAAAATAGCCAGCATGGTACTGCTGCAAGGACAGAAACATATATTCATGGAATCAAATCAAGAGTTCAGAAATAAACTCTCTCCTCTACGACTTCTGACAAGCAGCAAAGTCCACTCAGTTGGGAAAAAAGAGTCTCTTGAACAAATGGTGCCAGGAAAATTGGATGTCCATAAGCAAAAGAATGAAGTCAGACCCTACCTCTCACTATATACAAAAATCAACTTAAAATGGATAAAAGACCTAAAATAAGAACCAAACTATAAAACTTCTAGAAGAAAACATAGGAAAGCATCTTCAGGATTTTGTGTTAGCCCACAGTTTCTTAGGCTTTACATAAAAAGCACAAGAAACAAAAGAAAAAAATAAATAACTGGAACTTCATAAAAATTTAAAACTTTTGTGCATCAAAGGACTTCAACATGAAAGTAAAAAGACAACCTACACAATGAGAGGAAATATTTGGAAGATACATATCTGATGTGTTTAATATCCAGAATATAAACAGAAATCCTACAACTCAAAACAAAAAAATAAACAACCCAATTAAAAGACGGGCAAAAGACTTGAATAGACATTTCTTCTGAGAAGATACAAAGTGGTTAAAAATCACATAAAAATCTCCTCAACATCACTAGCCTTTAGGGGAATACAAATCAAAACCACAGTGAGTTACCATTTCACAGCCACTAGAAAAGCTACTATTAAAACCAAAAAATGACAAGTTTTGAGGAGCATGTAACAAGTTTGTGGAGAAATGAAAACACTCATTCACTGTTGGTGGCAATGTAAAATGATGCAGCCACCATGAAAAACACATTGCAGGCACTCAGGAAATTAAGTATAAGATTACCATATGACCCAGCAATCCCACGTCTAAGTATGTACCCGAAAGAATTGAAAGCATGGACTCAAATAGATATCTGCACACTGATATTCATAGCAGCATTATTCTCACTTCACAAAAGATAGAAGCAACCAAATGTCCATCAACAGATGGACGGATAAACAAAATGTGGTATACACATGCAATGGAATATTATTCAGTTGTAAACAGTAATGAAGTTTTGATACATGCAAGAACATGGATGAACCTTGGAGACATGGTGAGTAAAATAAGCCAGACACAAAAGAACAAATATCATATGATCTCACTGATATGAAATAATTAGAATAAAGAAATTTGTAGACACAGAAACTAGAATACAGATTACCAAGAGTGAGGGGTAGAAAATAAGGGAATGCTTAATAAGTACAGAGTTTGTTTGGAGTGATGGAAAATTTGGTAATGGGATGGTGGTGATAGCACAACAACATTGTGAATGCAATTAACCCCACTGAATTGTACAATTGAATGTGGTTAAAAGGGGAAATTTTAAGTTTTAAATATGCTACTAGAATATTTTTTTTCAAAAAAACATAGGACTGTACAACACAAACAGGGAACTCAAATGTTAACTATGGACTACAGTTAATAGTATAATTATAATAATATTGTTTTGTCAGTTTTAACAAAGGCACAACACTAATGCAAATTATTAATAATAGGAGGAACCGTGTGTGTGAGGAGAGCGTATGGGAACTCTGTCTTTTCTGCATGCATTTTCTGTAAACCTGCAACTTCTCCAACAAAAAATAAAAACAGAATGAAGTAATGATACGTGCTACAACATGGTTGAAACTTGAAAACATTATGCTAAGTGAATGAAGCCAGACATAAAAGGGTACCTATTGCATTCCATTTATACGGAATATCCAGATACGCAAATCAGTAGAGACAGAAAGCAAATTGGAGGTTGCCAGGGGCTGGGGGGAGGGGAGGAGAGAGAGTGACTTCTTAATGGGTGCAGGCTTTCTTTTGGGGGTGCTGAAAATGTCCCGGAACTAGAGAGTGATGGCTGTTGCACAATGTTGTGGCTGTACTAAAAGCCACTAAATCAGATACCTTAAAATGCTTAAATTGGAGAATTTTATGCTATGTGAATTTTATCTCAATCTAATCAAAAGTAGTATCTACACAATAGTGTGATTTTGCAGATAAAGGAGACTGCCCGTTGCTGGGGCACAGGGCACAGGTGGTCTGTTGTGCCAATCTAATCAGCACTTTGCATAGGAACCAGCAGGTACTAAATGCTCAGTGAGCAGCAGTGTTGATGGTGTTATTATATTTCTGATATGTCTACCCCCATCTCACCAAGGAAGAGTTGCGCCCCTTTTTGCACATTTTTCCATTGCTATTCCAGTACTTATACTCCATAGCAGTCTTTGCTTTACCTGTCTGGGAGCTACTTCTGAGAAGGCCTGGGTTATGATCAGCTGTGTGTCCCTGGTGCTCAATACAAGTCCTGGAATATATAGTTAGAATTGGAAAACTGAGAGTTGCCCAAGGCTTCAAAGTCAACTGGGAATAGAGCTGAGTCTAAACCCCAGAAATATGTGTGTATGATAAGTATGAGTCTGGATGATCCGTGGGAATCCCAGAATTAAGACGGATCATATGAATCATTTTCTAATATGCCTTCTATTATAGTAGGAAACCAAGCCTAAGAGGCATGGAAAGAGAAGATGGATTCAAGACACCTTTCTGAGGATCCCATACCCCAGAACCTAAAAGACCATGATCTCCAAGAAGCTAGAATTGCCCCACCTGCAAATGTGAAGAAGCCCCAAATGGAGCTGAACTTTGGGTGAAGGTGAATGCAAAGAAGACACATCTTCAGCTTTCCTCATCTATTCCTTTCTCTCATCTCCCGTCTTTTCCAACAGCTGTGTCCTCTCTAGCGATAGGAACATCTCTTCAGCATTGTTTTAATAAAAAGCAGAGCTGGTTCAGAGAAGAGACAGGGAGGGGTAAGATGAAACTCAACTGAAGTCCAAAAGCTAGGTCCTGGCTTGTCATCTAGAGCAGACTCCTCTCTCCCTTAACCCCAGGGTGGCCTTTTCCTGCAAACTACTTTCATGAATGGTTTAAGATCCAGGCATTAAATGAAATGGATCATCTTCTGTTTCACATTCTCCTTACTGTCTTATTTTATATATCTGAAATTATTTTATTTTTAGCTAACAAGTTTTTTTTTTTTTTAAAAAAAAAAGGGAATTAAATGCAAATCCTTGCAGAGCTTATCTAACTCCTGTAATGCTTAACTATTTAAAAACTTCCATGTATTATTTATATCCAGATATGCTGCAGCTGAATTTAACGTGTGAATGTTCAGAATTCCAAGTCTCTATAGCTGAAAATTTTTTAAATTTCTCTCCATTGCCACTTGCTTTCATCCATGTTTTATTAAAGAATGTTACTTTAAAATGAGGCTCTGTTACACACCAGAGGCCCCAATTCAAGTTAACATATTGCTTTAATCCACAAAAGAATGAGAATCCAGCACATCTGCCAATGTTCAACCTGTGTGGAAACTCTCTAAGCACAGAAATGTTCAGGGTGTTGAGTAAGTGCTCTCCTTGTATTCAGGAGGACAAGAAAAGCTTGGCTTCATCCATGAATTTATGCTCTTATAATGAATTATTAAACTCCTGAGCATGTGACAAGGTTCAGAGAGAAATCAAACAGACCTGAGCCTCACAATCTTCAGGCCCATTTCAGTCATGGAAGCAACGATGCCCAGAGGAGGCTGAACTGGCTCAAAAAGTCCTGCCAGGAAGTAGGGAAGGGAAAATGCCAAACTGCAGGTGGAAGCAGAGCAGGTTCCAACCAGGGAGCAAGGCTGAGGTTTGGGGGAAGAAGTGCAGGACATCCCTTGCCCCCAAATCACCTCTCTGCGGTTCTCTCAGGCAGCCTGTTTATATTCCAGTGGTGCACTGGACACTGACCCTTGCTTCTATAGTGCTGGGGGGGGGGGGGGTGATGAGGAGAGAGAGAGAGAGGGAGGGAGGGATAGATAAAGGAGGAAAGAAGGAAGGGATGATGGATCAAAGCCACATTATCCTTGGAGAATGGACTTGTTGGGGAGATTACAACTCCTCTAGCAATGCTTCTGACGTGGAGGAAGAAAACTCAAGTCCAGCTCCCCATTTTGCTCCAGCGATGTGACCTTGTATTGCCTCATAATCTCAATGACAATGGGAATCTATCACCAGTGAAGGTAGGTGACTGCTTGATGATCCTAGGATTCCAAGAATTTATATTGGAGTTGTAGAACACAACAGCAGGACAGGGCTTGGGAACTCCACACCTGCTCCCGCCCCTCCTTCCCCCTCCCTAGGCCTCAGGAATTCCAGCCTCTGCAAGCAGTTTCCTTCCCACCCCGTGAAGGTGAGTAGAGAGATTTGGGTTTGTGAGTGGGCTGTGTATCTGAGAAGTGTCACTGTGCTGTCAGGTACTCAGAGATCATTTCCTAGAGGAGGGGATGCAGGAGCAAGCAGCTGGAGAACTTTGGATGAGTGAAAAAAATAATGCTGAGAAGTTACAGAGGAGCTTTCAGTGATCCAAGGGCTAAGGGAAGGGGAATTGTCCCATAGAAAGTAGAGAGGTTGCAGTGGTAGACACCAGCTCCAGAAGGTGACCCAAGTACAGGGCACCCCAGAGCCTTCAGGATTCACCCCTGCACATGCTTGTGTGGGGCCGGGGCAGAAGCGCAGAGGAGCACCCCCAGAACAAGTATAGGAGGTCATTCCCAAAGGAAGTGTGAATATGGAGGTGTTTTGCCACTAAAGATCTGGGAAGTGGGACTGGAAAGAGACCTTTCTGAATCATCAGAGATCATGGATAAGAAGGACGTGAAAAGACCCTATAACTTGTTGGGGTCATGTACCACAAAAGACATATTCAAATCTTAATCCGCAATCCTGTGGGTGTGAACCCATTTGTAAATAGTACCTTATTATTAAGGAATGACTAAATTGAATCAGATCAGGGTAGGTTTTAATCCATATGACCAGAGGTTTTATAGAGGAAATTCAGATTTGCCGAAACAGTGGAGGTGGGGAGGCTCCAGGCAGGAACTGGGGGTAACTAAAGGGACCTAGGAAGTGAGAGCATAGACAGTGGGTGTGAGGGGTCAGCTTCAAGATCCTAGAGACCTGGACTCTCCTCCCAGGGATCCCACTGATCCCACTCTACCTTAGGCACAGAGCTTCTCCTAGCCCAAAATGCACTTTCATGCAAAGTAGAAAGACATACCCCTCCCTCTTGCCAGGTGCAATCTAGACAGCCTAGTGAACCTAGCACAGGCTGTGTTTCAGCTCTATCACCTCTCTGCTGGGTTCTCTGGGCAATGAAACACCTACCTGTACAACCACATGCAGCAGCCCTATTTAATCACATCCCACAACCTCTGTGCTTCTGTTTCCCCATCTCTAAAAAGGAGAGCATACCAACTACCTGACTTGGGTTGTTATATATATTTTCTTTTACCTTTTTACTGTGAAAAAATAGAAAAGTGGATGAAATAAGCATACAGTTTCTCAGGCTATTTCAGGAGAGAATTCAATCATGCTGGAGAAGAAACCTGGGAGAGTTGAAAGTGCTAAGTAAAGCTAATGATTTTTTGAGACAGAGCCAAGAGTTTCACCCCTTTGGAGGGAAAGTCCAGGTTGAATATGTGCTTCCTGTTCTCAACTGAGTCCCTTCTGCATGCTCTTAGGGGACTCCTTTGGCTCCTGGGCTAGGCACAGTGAGGGCTCAGAGCTGAGCTACAAGCCATGGTCCAAGCAAGTGGCAGCTGAGGACAGGCCATTAGGGAGGATGACCCCTTCCTCCCACAACCAAACCAGGCAAAGAAATCCGGCCTCAGCTGCTTCTCCGTGGGGCTGCAGGATGGGGAATCCATGTGCAGGGGAGGGATGCTACATGAGTCAGCTGGCTGCAAGCCCTCCCCTCCCCCTCCCATCACAACCAAGGCTGACTCACCACTGAGGAGGGGAAGCCTGAGTCACACACCCACTCACACAGTCAGCAGCTCTCAAGCACTGCAAACGGTTTATTTGACAGAGTCCCTGGGCCACCATCTCAAAGCTGTGTGACCTGGATGCAGTCTCCTTATCTCTCTGAGTCTCAGGGTCCATATCTTTAAAGTGGGAAATAGGATTCACTCATAGGATTGTGTAAGTTTTATAGGAGATAAGAAATCAACAGAGGTCAACTATCACTGTGATCACACAGGACTAGAACTCAGGTCCCTTGGAGACCAGATTCTCTGCCCTCCTTACCCCATTCTCCACCCTCCCTGAGGAGCAATTCTAGTGAAAGTTAGCTCACCCCCTGCCCCTGAGAGAAAGTCAACAAGAGAACTTCCCTGCCAGTTGCAATTGGACTTTTTAATGGGAATCTCCAACAGCTTGTGAGATCAACTAGCCATTTGCTGTGCAGTCACTTAAGCCTCTTGGAGTGACCCCTTTCCCCTCTGATGCTTGACATGGGGAAAATGCTTGTTTGGGGGGAAATGCTTAATAGCAATACCTGTATACAATGGTCATCAGGATCTGGCAGAAGTCAATTACTCTCCAGGTCTATGGGGAAAATTTGCCAAGGACATCAGGGCTGCTGACCCAGATATTCAACTCAACTCCCTGAATGCCTGCTCTACATGGGCTGTAGCAGCCCCTTCTTCTGAAGATATGGCTGCAAGGTCTTACACATGACAACTGTGACTGAATGTGCTCCACCCCAGAGAAGTAGAGGTTTGCAAAGAATCTCCCAACTCTAGACCCAGTAAGGGGCTTAGAGATCATTTAGATGAAGGAGTCCATGGACCTCTGGGAAGGGGATCATCTTTGGATTCAGTTACTCTGAAATTATAGAATAAATTTTATGTGTGGATATGTAAGACATATTAGGAAAAAGCAGAGAGCTTCCATTGATTCTCAAGAGGATCCACAGCCCCAAAATACTGAGAACAAATGAACAAGAATTGGGAGGCAAGAGTACATACCCATAGGGAAGAAAATGTACTTGCATGAAGCAGGCTAGGTAGGTGGAGCATGAAAGGCATTGGTGGGGATACAGTGAACTGGAAAGTACATGCTCTGTCTAAAACATTCACATTTAAGAACATACATAAAGCTGGAAATTGAAGACTATGGCATAGGGAGGTTTGGAATTTAGTCACTCCTTTAAAGCAACCAGTAAATAGCCAGGAACAACTAGTAAATAGTCTGGAACAACTGTTTGGGGGACATCTGTGACTGGACATACATCGTACACCAGTCTGGAATGGGTAAAAGGGTTGAAAACACATAAGTAAAGCCCCCAAACTACAGAGCTGGCCCCTTTCCCCACTGGCATGGCAGGCTGAGTTGGAACACTTCCCAGTGGGAAAAAGAAGCAGTCTCTACCAGGAGCAAGGGAAGGTAGCTCAACCAAGCTCCAATTGTGGTTTTAATTAACAAATTTGGACTACTGAATACAATCCACAAGCACAGGTAAACATGAGGCAAGCAGAAAAGGAACCCTGAGGTGTCTCCACGAAGAGAGGAGGCAGGGTTGATGGAAAAAAAAAATAATAATAAATAAATAAAAACAGAGGCTGTGTGCCCAGAAAAGGAGCACATAGAGTTGAGTACAAACTCCAGCTCTTGACTCGTGAAATTGGGGGGCTGGGGGCTGGCTCTCAAAAGGGGATATCTTTCTTTATTCCTTTTTCTCTCTCATTCTACATAGCTCGTTAGAAAAGAAACAGGCATTTTCAATTGTCAACACTGACCCAGACAAGGATGGAGATAAGATAGTCAGAGAGACAATGGTAGAAGTCAAGAGAAGGAGATAATTCCCTAAAGGGCATATCTTCCCTAAGAAAATGGGGGGAGCTCAAGTGGCAGCACTCACTCAGAGACTTCATACTCCAGGGTCTGGGGGTGGGAAACAGCTTACACTTGGCTTCTGACTCACTCACAGTCCCTGGCAGGGACAGGGTCTCCTGAGAATTAAAGCACTGCACCTCTTTATGCTAGTGGGGAGTTGTGGGCTCACAAGCACCACCTGCTGAGCAGGATAGGAAAGGCACAGTGTCTAGAGGCCTCACAGGAAAGTCTCAAAATATGCTGAGTCTTGCACTCAGGGAAACCCAATACTGATTACACCCTCCTCAAGAGCCCTGGGCCTGTCTGATCTGGGAAAATCTGATTGGGTTAATCAAGGAAACAAGATGCCTCAAAAAATCATCAGTCAAACTAGGAAAAACAAAGGTATGGCCTAGTCAAAGGAATGAAATTATACTTCAAATAAGATACAGGAGTTGAAACAACTAATTAAAGATCTTCAAACAAACATGCTAAATCAATTCAAAAATCAAATCAATGAGTTGAGGAAAGATATGGCACAAGAGATGGAGGATTTAAAGAAGATACTGGGTGAACATAAGGAAGAACTTGAAAGTTTGAAAAAAACAATTGGCAGAACTTATGGGAATGAAAGACACAATACAAGAGATGAAAAACACAATGAAGACATATAAGTGCAAATTTGAAGAGGCAGAAGAAAAGATTCATGAACTAGAGGACAGAACAACTGAAATCCTACACACAAAAGAACAGATGGGAAAAGAATGGAAAAATATGAGCAATGTCTCAGAGAATTGAATGACAACATGAAGTGCATGAATATACATGTCATGTTTGTCCCTGAAGGAGAAGAGAAGGGAAAGAGAGAAGAAACAATAGTGGAGGGAATAATCACTGAAAATTTCCCATCTCTTATGAAAGACATAAAATTACAGATCCAAGAAATGCAGTGTACCTCAAACAGAATAAATCCAAATTGATCTATGCCAAGACACTTAATAATCAGATTATCAAATGTCAAAGATGAAGAGAGAATTCTGAAGGCAGCAAAACAAAAGTGATCCATCACATACAAGGGAAGCTTGATAAGACTATATGCAGATTTCTCAGTAGAAAACATGGAGGCAAGAAGGCAGTGGTATGATATATTTAACATACTGAAAAAGAAAAACTACCAACCAAGAATTCTATATCCAGCAAAATTGTCTTTCAAAAATGAGGGAGCATTTAAAATAATTACAGATAAACAGACACTGAGAGAGTTCGTGAACAGGAAACCTGATCTAGAAGAAATACTAAAGGGAATATTACAGGCAGATGGGAAAAGACAGGAGAGAGAGGTTTGTAGAACTGGAGACTGTCAGTAAGGATAAAAAGAGAGAGAAAAAAACATAAAATAACATATGACATGTAGAATCAAAAAGACAAAAAGATAGGCAGTAGACATTTCATTGAGTGAAACTAGCCAGAAACAAAAGGACAAATACTGTATGGTCTCACTAATATGAACTAACATTACTGAGTGAAGTTTGAGAGTTAAAGCTGAGAACACAGGTTACCAAGAGATAGAAAAAGGGTAGATATCAGGCATTTGATGCTGAAGGAGTACAGAATCTTCAACAAGATTTATGTATAGAAAGAATAGCACAATACTGTGTGATGGTAGCGCAACGTTGTAAAGTAAACTGAACAAAGATAAGTGTGAGTAAGGTTGAAAGAGGAAGGCTAGGGGCATATTTGACATGAGAAGAAAAGATAGAATATAAAGACTGAGATTGTATAACTTAGTGAAACCTAGAGTGGTCTATGATGGTGAGAAATGTACAAATATAAGAATGTTTTTACATGAGGGAGAACAAATGAATGTCAACATTGCACGGTGTTGAAAATTGGATGGTATAGGGGGAAAATACAATCAATGCAAACTAGAGTCTACAGTTAACAGAAATATTGTAATATGCTTCCTTTAATTGTAAAGGCAATATACCAAAGCTAAGTGTCTATAAGAGAAGGATACAACTGAGTGGTCTGGGATTCTTGGTGCTGTTGTTGTTGTCTGACCTTTTCATTGTATTGTATTGTATTTTTATTTTCTCTTCTATTCTTTATTTTTTATTCACTTTTCCCCTCTTCCTCTTTATTTGCAGAAGAAATGGAAAGGTCCTCATATAGATTGTGGTGGTGAAAGCAAAACTATGTGATCATACCAGGAATCATTGATTGTTTACTTAGGATGGATTGTATGGTTTGTGAATAAAATGAAACAAAACAAAAAGACAAACATTATAATGCTTCACTAATATGGACTAACCATAATGTGCAGACTCTGAGAATTGAATCTGAGAACATAGGTTATCAGAGGAAGTCTTATTGTAAAGGTTCCTAGATTGTACACTCTTACAGCAGTCATAACTATTCATGGGTTGTAATGGTTGTTTCTAAATTCTGAGATGCTATCCTGGTCAGTCTCTGGAATTTGGGGTATCTGTGTGACACCTGAGACTCAGAGCCAGAGTTTGGCAGCTATGAATGTCAGCATTACCCCATACAGCAAATGTTAAATAAGCTGAAAAAGAAATCAGACTTCAATTAGAGATGTGAACAAAATGAACTCGGTTAGGACTAAGGTAAATCAGACTAAAGGTTAAAGGCTGATATTGACAGTGTTTTTAAAACTTCAACTTCTGTGTGAGACCAAAGGAAGAGATGTTTATTTGGTGCAAAATCTATATTTTCTGTAGCACACTATATAATTCAACTTGTACGGTCAGTTTAATCAAACACCATAATTACATGGAACATTGAATAGGGCATGAGATCTAGTTGGTTTGTACAGGTTAGTGTGAAGCCCCGATACATCCCAGAGTAATTTGGGCAGAGAATAAAAAGTATTTGCAAAGCCCCCTTGAGGGACTGGGGAAAAATGTGGAAATATTAAACTTCCCCACCTGGGAAATTCCTGATATTCTCTCAAGCACTGAGGACCACCAGTTTAGTATGCCAAGCCCTTGATCTTGGGGCTTGTTCTTATGAAACTTGTTACTTCAAAGGAGAGACTAAACCTACTTATAATTGTGCCTAAGAGTCACCCCCAGAGAACCTCTTTTGTTGCTCAGATATGGCCTCTCTCTCTAACCCAACTCAGCAGGTGGACTAGCTGCTTCCCCTCCCCACCCCCACCCCCATGTGGGACATGACTCATAAAGGTATAAATCTCCCTGGCAATGTGGAACATAACTCCCAGGGACAAGCCTGGACCCAGCACCATAGGATTGAGAAAGCCTTCTGGACCAAAAAAGGGAAGAGAAATGAAACAAAATAAAGTTTCAGTTGCTGAGAGATTTCAAATGGAGTCGAGAGATCATTCTGGAGGTTATTCTTATGCATTATATAGATATCCCTTTTCAGTTTTTTAGTTTATTAGAATAGCTAGAAGGAAATACCTGAAAATCTTGAACTGCAATCCAGTATCCTTGATTCTTGAAAACAATCATATAACTATATAACTTAGTGTGACTGTGTGATTGTGAAAACCTTGTGGCTCACACTCCCTTTATTCAGTGTATGGACAGAGGAGTAGAAAAATGGGGACAAAAAGTAAATGAATAATAGGAGGGGGTATGGGGTGCTTTGGGTATTATTTTTTACTTTTATTTTTATTCTTATTTTTATTTTTGGAGTAATAAAAATGTTCAAAAATTGATTTTGGTGATGAATGCACAACTATATGATGGTGCTGTGATCAACTGATTGTACACTTTGGATGATTGTATGATATGTGAATAATAAAATTGCATAAAGAAAGAACATATATAGCAAAAACACTTTATAGGACAAACAAGTATGCTCAGGCCAGATATGATCCACTGTTCATCGGTTTGCAAACCCAATCAACAGAGAAAAGGAAGGACTCACCCAAAGTCTCAGAGCCACCTGGTGGCCAGACCACACCTGGAGGCTCGGGATCCCCAGGTGTTCTAGTTTGCTAATGCTACCAGAATGCAAAACACCAGAAATGGATTGGCTTTCATAAAAGGGGATTTATTTGGTTACACAGTTACAGTCTTAAGGCCATAAAGTGTCCAAGGTAACACATCAGCAATCGGGTACCTTCACTGGAGGATGGCCAATGGTGTCTGGAAAACCTGTTAGCTGGGAAGGCACGTGGCTGGCGTCTGCTCCAAAGTTCTGATTTCAAAATGGCTTTCTCCCAGGACATTCCTCTCTAGGCTGCAGTTCCTCAAAAATGTCACTCTTAGTTGCACTTGGGGTATTTGTCCTCTCTTAGCTTCTCTGGAGCAAGAGACTGCTTCCAACGGCTGTCTTCAAACTGTCTCTCATCTGCAGCTCCTCTGCTTTCTTCAAAGTGTCCCTCTTGGCTGTAGCTCCTCTTCAAAGTGTCACTCTCAGCTGCACTGAGTTCCTTCTGTTTGCCAGCTCATTTATATGGCTCCACTGATCAAGGCCCACCTTGAATGGGTGGGGCCATGCCTCCATGGAAATATCTCATCAGAGTTATCACCTACAGTTGGGTGGGGCATATCTCCATGGAAACACTCAAAGAATTCCAATCTAAGCAGCACTAAAATGTCTGCCCCACAAGATTACATCAAAGACAATGGCATTTGGGGGGACATAATACATTCAAACTGGCACACCAGGCCGGGGGTCTTTCCACACCACTCTGCTGGTCTGTATGTACGGAAGGCATCACAAAATACTGGGCTGCATATACATTTTAACCAGAAAGAAAGTGCAGAATCACTTTTTCCCAAGGAGGCCTCTCATCAGAGACGAAGTCTCAGCTGGATTTTGAAAGGGGAATAAAATCTGTGTTTGGCAAAAAATATATAACTGAGACAGAAGTCTACATGGCATTTGGCTAAAAGAGCTGGGAGAAAAGGCAAAATCTCTTCAAAAGCTTTCCTTGAAACATGCTTTTTCCTAATTAACACTGAAGGACAGACAGGGAGTGCTTTTAAGGAGACTTTCAAAGCCATTAGCACACTTGGGGGCCCAGGTTAGGAAGTTTTGAGATACATCTGGGTGTTGGAAATCTGTTCCACCCAAAGACAACAATGTCTGCCCACACCTACACCAGACAGACAACAACCTAAACAGTGTTAGTTCCTCAAGTCTGTGTCATGAAAACAAAGGTGGATTTTATCCATCTCACCAGCTGCCTACAGTCTGGGTAGAATGACAGATCAGACAAATCCTTCTGTGGGGGGGTCTGGCTTTCCCAGGCCCCTTCTGCCCTTCTGGTGACTGGACTGGCTCAGGGCACAGGAAGGAACCAGAGGAGAAGGCAGCTGGCAGCCGAACACATCACTGGGAAGACAATATTCCACTTTGCACGGGCTGCAGGCAAGGGCAGAGAGAGCGGAGGTGCACAGTGTGTCTTATTCTTGACTGCAGGGAGGTAGCAGACTACCAATGGGATGGGGAGCACCCTCTTCCCTGCTGTGGTGGGAGCACGGGGATGACATGAAGCTATCGACATAGCTGCTCCATGAGCTCCACAGACCAAGCAGAAGCAGGTGATTTGAGGAGCAGCCTCCTCTATGATTATTCTTAACACACTGTTCTCGGTGCCTCTCTCTGGTCTCCCCAGGATGGACATCTTCCTTCTGCCCCTCCAGTCTCCCGACCCCCCCTGTTCTCTGGGCTGAGAGGCTGGCCTGTAGTGACCACATCAGCAGGCTGTGTGTCTCTGGCTTCCAGTGGGGACACCCCAGCAGGATATCAGAGGGAAGGAGGAAAATGAGGTCAAGGTGTTTACTCCCCTCCTCTGCAGGGTCACACTGACTGGCTGCAAAGATCAAGTAGCATCACTTTTATGTAAAAAAAATAACTATTATGTACACACATTTACAAATGCATAGGATATTACTCGGAAAGATTGAAAAACTGGTGACAGTTAACTGTGTGGAGTTTGGTAAGACTTGAATGGAATGGAGAATGAAAGTGAACCTTCTTTATTCCCTAAGTATTTATGTTTGAATTTTTTGAATGGCATACAATTGTGAGTTCTTTTTGTAATTTAAACATTGTTAGGTAACTACATTAGGCTTTTATTGAGCTTTGGATCCTGTCCCCTCTCTCTGGGGCACTGCAGCTTGCTCACACCCATTCTAATCACCCTCTGGCACACCTTCCTATGTTGCAGGGGTTGGAGACATCAGGCCTACTCCTTGCAGCATACAGTTCCAGATGTGGCTTAGGTTCTGTCAATTAGATGCCTTTGTTTGAAACCAAGTCAGAGCAAGTTGTCTTTGGAGATAGGGTTTAAAACATGCAAAGCATCCATTTTATTGGCACAGGTTACGGCAGGGGGAGGCCCCAGCTGTGGTAGTGGGGCAGGGCCGGCAGCTCCCTTGGTTGCCAGTCCTAGAGTTTAGTCTTCAGAGTCATTCCTGGAAACTCAGCCTAGATTCTGTTTATTCAGCCTCTAGATGATTCTATGCTCTGCCTACAGCTCATAATAAATCCCTTTTCTTTATAAACTAGTTTAGTGTGTCTAAGAATTTCAACCAGTAGAGTAATTGGTAAGAAACGTGGTTACTTCAAGACAAAAAAAAAGTTAACAAAGGAATGAGAATATTGGATTGGCTAATTCTTGTGGCTGGGTCCAAAGACAGTGAGGGTTTTCTGACCATTAGAGGACTGCACCTAATGATCCTTGGCTCCACTGGCAAAAATTATGTGGTCACTGGCAATCAGGGGCCTATTGAAACCAAGACTTACGTGGAATGGCTGATGAGCTACATCATTGTGGGGTTCATGATAAATGAAAGGTTTTTCTCATGTATTAGAAAACTTAAAGGACCTGGATTATAAATTTTTGACTCAAGGCATAGTAGGAGAATCAGGGAGTTTTTATAACTGCTATAAAAAATCCTATTTTTTTATATCCACAGGATGGTCAGACATAAGCAAAAATGAGAAGCAAATCTGGCTCTGTGGCTGCTGAATTCAAACTCCTTTCTGGTCCTTTACATGAAAATTAGGACATTAAATAGGGGAAAATATAGTAATACCTGGGAGAAGTCAGTTGACTGAGTGTTCTAACCCTTCAAACTCCACTGACACCCCTTTTGCATCAGAAATAGTCATTCCTACTTTATCCGAAGGTTGTGATGATGCCTCTATTGATGACCTCCCCTGAGGGGGTTACACTGTAAAGGGATATTAATTTTCCTCATATCCCACACCTAATATCTCCCATTGCCTGAAGGCTGAACTCCGGAACCATTAGAGTCAGATTAAATCAAAGTCAAACCCAGGAGGACAGTGCTAAAATACTAAAAATAGATGTAGGATCAGCAAAAACCTGGGGGAATGTATGAAATGGATTCTGGAATTGCTAGACTCAGACAGCAGAAGCAGTTTTATTTCAGGCTGCAGTTATAAATGTGAATATGTTTACCACAGATTCCAAATTCCATGTACTCACCGCAGCTAATTGTGGTTCTAAGTGTTTGTTTCTTTGGCTGAGTTAAGCTGGATTAAATGGTGTCCTGCAATTAATGTAATTTAAATGCAGAAATTCCTTGGTACAACATAGGAGAAGTCCATGGGCATAGAAAGATGGGAGTATTGGGATGGATTTACCAAGTGTGGCCCTCTCACCCAAACCTTGACTATATTTTTCAAGAGATCCCAGATGATACTTTTCCACTAAAGCACTGAGAAATACATTGCTGTTCAACATGGCCCCAAAGCTTGAATCAAGCTCAACTTCTCTTTCTCTTCCATTGCACATCTAGTCCATGAGCAAATCGTGTTGGCTTTGCCTTCAAAATACATCCATGAAACAGCTAGAAGTAAATACCTGAAACTACCAAACTCCAACCCAGCAGTCTGGACTCCTGAAGACAATTATATAAGAATGTAGATTACAAGGGGTGACAGTGTGATTGTGAAGACCTTGTGGATCACACCCCCTTTATCTAGTGTATGGATGAGTGGAGGAATGGGGATAAAAACTAAAGGACAAATGGGGTGGGATGGGGGGATGATTTGGGTGTTCTTTTTTCACTTTTATTTTTATTCTTGTTCTGGTTTTTTCTGATGTAAGGAAAATGTTCAGAGATAGATTGTGGTGGTGAACGCATAACTATGTTATCATACTGTGGACAGTGGATTGTATACCATGGATGATTGTATGGTGTGTGAATGTATTTCAATAAAACTGAATTTAATAAAAAAAAAAATACATCCATGATAACAAACATGTCTCATTATGACCACTGCCATGATGCCTGCCCAAACCCATCATCTCTGTCCTGGATTACCAGACCCCTAATTGGTCTCCCTACTTCTTCCATCGTTGGTGCCCTTCAAACAACAGCCAGAGTGAGCCTGCTGAACGTTAAGCCAGCTCACAGCACAACTCTGTTCAAAACCTTCCAGTGGTTAATCATTTCTTTCAGAGTAAATGCCAAAGTCCCCACAGTGCCCCACAAAACAACACATTCATTTCTAACTACTCTTCACCTTTAGCCACACCAGCCTCAGATGTGCTAGGCAGGCTCCCACAACCGGCTTCTGCACTTTCTGTTTCCTCTGACCCGAATATTCTGTGCCCAGAAGCCAGTACCTTTTCTTCTTACTCCTTTTCCCAAACATCACCGACTCAGTGAGGCCTTATCTGACCTCTCTGTTTAAAACTGTGACCCTCCAACACTGTGAATACACTCAAGGCCACTGAATTGTTCACTTCAAAATGGTTTGTTTTATGATATGCCAATTTCAGTTCAAGAACAACAAAATCCAATTAAAAATTGTGATTCCCACCCAACCCTCCATATCCCTATTCCCTGCTTTATTTTCTTCAAAAGCATATGTCACCAGTTTGCTCCATGTAGCAAGACTTCTGTTTGTTCACTGATGTATCTCCAGTGCCTAGAACATGGTTTGGCAAACTTTCTCCCATAAAGGACCACATGGTAAATATTTTAGGTTTTATGAGCCATACAGTCTCATTCTCAACTACATAAAAGCCATCATAGACAATATGTAAATGAACAGGTATAATTGTGTTCCAATAAAACTTTATTTATGGACACTGAAATTTGAATTTCACACAATTTTCAAATTACAAAATATTATTATTCTTTTGATTTTGTTTTAATCACTAAAAAAAATGTAAAAACCATTCTTAGCTCATGGGCCTTACAAAACCAGACACTGGAGGACTGGATATGGCCAAGGGTTGTAATTTGCCAAACCCTGGCGTAGAACGTGGTAGTTGTTCAATAAGCATTGGTTGAATCAAATTTTTTGTTTTATGTAGCATTACTGAGGTATAAATAGACATATAAGAAACTACATTTCTTTAAAGTGTAAAAATCAATGCATTTTGACAACTCATCACCAGCGATGGCACCTTCATATCAAGTGTATGCACCAGTGAGGCAAACCCATATCAAGATAATGAACATTCCCATCACTTTCCAAATTTCCCCATGACCCTTTGTAGCCCAGCACTTCTTCTTTCCCTGTCCTCAAGCAACTACTGATGAATAATCATAACTTAGTTTGCATTTCCTGGAATTGCAAGTAAATTAATCATACAGTATACATTATTTTATTTTTTGGGTCTGAATGCTTGCACTCAACATAATGATTTTGAGAGTCATCATTGTTGTTGCATGATTCGTTAGTTCTTTCACTTTCATTGTTGAGTAGTATTACATCATATGGTTGTATCACATTTTGCTTGTTGATTCACCTCTTGGTGGATATTTGGGTTGTTTCCAGTTTGGCCTTGCCTTAGTTTCCTTACTTATCTGCTGTAACAAAGTACCGTAAACTGGATGGCTGAAAACAGGAGAATTTGTTGTCTCGTGGCTCTGAAGGCTAGAAGTCCAACATCGAGGTGGAAGAGAGCAATGTCCCCTCTCAAGTCTGGAGGGAGGGATCTGTTCTGTGCCTCTCTCCTTGCTCCTGGTGGTAGCCGGCAAACCCTGCTATTCCTCGCTTTGTGGCATAACTCAGTGTCTGCCTGCATCGCCACAAGCCGTCTTCTCTCTGTCTCTGTGGCTCCTCTCCCCTTCTTACAAGGGCGCCATTCACATCAGATTAAGGGCCTGCCCTACACCAGTATGACCTCATTTCAATTTGCTTAATTCCATCTTTAATGACCCTATTTCTACATAATATCTTATTCTGAGGTACTGGGGATTAGGACTTCAACATATCTCCTGGGGGTGGTGGGGAAGGGAGGACATTTTAACCCATAACATAGCTCATTACAAATAAAGCTGCTATGAACATTTGTATATAAATCTTTGAGTGCACATATGCTTTCATTTCTCTGTGGATCTTAGTAGATACACAGGAGTGTCATGGCTGGGTCTTATTATAGGTTTTTTCACTTCATAAGAAGCTGCCAAACTATTTTCCAAAGCGGTTGTACTATGTTATGCTTTCACCAAAAGCATATATAAGTTACCGTTGTGTCACATCCTTGCCAACTTTTGGTGAATTTTTTAAATTTTAGTTATTTTTAGTTTTTAGTGGTTGCATTTGTGGTTTTAATTTGCATTTTCCTAATGACTAATGACATTGAGCATCTTTTCGTGTGCCACTTTGCCATCTGCATATCCTCTCTGTTGAAGTATCTGTTCAAATCTTTCCCATTTTATTCTTATATTAAGTTTCATATTTTGAGATGGTTATGGATTCACATGCAGTTGTAAGAAAAAAATACAGAGAGATACTGGGTACCCTTTACCCAATTTCTTCCAAGAGTAACATCTGCAAAGCCATAATATAGTATCACAAGCAAGATACTAACATGGATACAGTCAAGATCACTTGTGTTTCCTTTTCATAGGAACACCCCCTTTCTCTTCAATCCCTACCCCCTCTTTAACCCTTGGCAAACACTAATTTGTTCTCAATTTTTATACTTTTGTCATTTCAAGAATGTTATGTTAATGGACTCATACAGTATTATGTAACCTTTTCAGATTGTCTTTTTTCACTGACAATTTAAATTTTAGAATAATCTTGTCTATAGCTACAAAAAAATCTTGCTGAAGTTTTGATAGGAATGACATTAAATCTGTACATAAGTTTGGGAAGATTGACATCTTTAATATGTTGAGTCTTCCACCTATGAACATGATACATCTTCCATTTATCTAGAATTTCTCTGATTTCTTTCATCAGCTTTGTGTAGTTTTACCATACAACCCTGGGCATATTTTGTTAGATTTACACTTAGGCATTTCATTTTTTAGTGATTATAAATAATATTGTATTTTTAACTTCAATGTCCATATGTTCATTGCTAGTATATGGAAATAAAATCGATTTTTGAATACTTATCTTGTATCCTGTGATCTTGCTGAACTCACTTATTAGTTCTAGGAGATTTTTCTAGATTCATGGGACTTTTCTTCATAGACAATCATGTCATCTACAATAGGGACAGTTTTGTTTCTCCCTTTCTGATCTGTATGTTTTTTACTTCATTTTCTCTCCTTATTACACTGACTAGAACTTCTAGCACTATGGTGAATAAGAGTAGTATGGTAGATTGAATCATATCTGCCACAAAAACATGTTCACATCTTAACTCTCGGTCCTGCAGGTGTGAAATAATTTGTAAATGGGATCTTTGAAGATCCTATTAGGATGAGGCCAAACTGAAACAGGTTGGGCCTTGATCTGGTGTGATTGGAATCCTTATAAGCAAATGAAATGTGGACATGGAAACAAAAGCCACAGGAGGAGACAATAAGAGACAGATCACTGCATGACAGAAACAGAGATTGACTGACAGCCAGCCACCACCAGAATGCTACCGACTTCGGAGAAGGCATGGCCTGCCAATACCTTGATTTTGATTTCTAGTCGGTTAAAATTCTGTTCTTAAAACCAGCCAGTTTTTGGTATTTTGTTATAGCTCCCCTGGCAAACTAAGACCAGTGGTAAGAGTAGACAACCTGGCCTTGTTTCCAATCTTATAGGCAAAGCATTCAGTCTTTCCTCATTAAGTATAATATTAGCTGCACTTTCACTGTAGCTATAATTTATCATGCTGACTAAGTTACTCTCTATCCTTATTTCTTGAGTTTTTTTTTAATCAAAAAAGGGTGTTAAATTTTGTCAAATGTTTTTTCTGAAGCTATAGGCATGATCATGTGATTTTTCTGTTTTAGCCTGTTAACATGGTGGATTATATTGATTGACTTTTCAATATTAAACAAGCTTTGCATCTCTGAAATAAACTCTATTTGGTCATTGTGTATGATTCTTTGTACATATTACTGAATTATATTTGCTAATATTTTCTTTCTTAAACTTTTTATTTTGAAATAATTTCAAAATTATAGAACAGTTGCAAAAATAATGCAAAACTCAACAGAGAACTCCAATGTACACCCCAGCTACCCAGATCCACTAATTCAATTTTAACATTTTTGTCACATTTGTTGTATCATTCTATCAATCCATCCATCTTTGAGTCTATATATCTATTCATCAATTTTCTAAATATTTGGATGTGGATTGTATATATCCTGCTCCTTGAAAACATAATACTTCCATGTATATTTCCTAAGATCAAGAATATTCACTTATATACCACCCTAAGTACAGTTATCAAGTTCAAGAACTAACATTGATATAAAACTTTAAGTCTATATTCCAATTTTTTCATACATCCCAATGATGTCCTGTTGGACCTTTTGTCCATTGTTTGATCCAATCCAAAATCTCATATTGCATTTAATTGTCATTGTCTCTTTAGCTATTCCTTTTTGAATTGTGGAAACTTATAAAACATAAGCTTTCCCATCTCAACCACTCCCAAAAATACCACTCAGTAGTATTAATCACATTCGTAATGATGTGCTACCCTCACCAACATCCATTACCTGAACTTTCCCATCAGACAAACAGAATCCCTACACCCATTATACATTAACTCCCTATTCCTTCTTCTCCCCCGCCCCAGCTAACCTTTACTTTACTTTCTGTCTCTTTGTGTTTGCATACTCCAATAATTTCATATAACTTGAATCATACAGTATTTGTCCCTTTGTGTCTGACTTATTTCACTCAACATGATGTCTTCAAGTTCATCCACGTAGTGGCACATATTAGGACCTCATTCTTTTTTAAGGATGAATAATAATCCACTGTATACATACACCACATATATCCATTCATTGCTGTTGGAAATTTGGGTTGCTTCCACTTTTTGACTATTGTGATAATGCTGCTATGAGCATTGATGTACAAATATCTGCCTGAGTTCTGCTTTCAATTCTTTGGCGTATATACCTAGAAGTAGGATTGCTGAGTCATATGGTAATTCTATCCTTAACTTTTTGAGGAACTGCCAAACTGTCTTCCACAGTAGCTTCATATTTTATATTCCCACCAACAATGAATAAGTGTTCCTATTTCTCTACATCCTCTCCAAAACTTCTCATATGGTAGATAAATGTTTATCTTCTTTGGAAAAATATCTATTCAAATTCTTGGCTCAGTTTCTTGTTTAACTTTGCTTTTGAGTATTTCCTTTCATTAACGAATTTGTGGGTTTAAAGAAAAATCATTCATAAAATACAGGGTTCCCATATATCACCTTATTATTAACACCATGCATCTGTGGGATAAGTTTGTTACAATTGATGAAAGCACATTTTTATAATTGTACTATTAACTACAGTCCATGGTTTAATTTAGGGTTCACTGTGTTGTGCAGTTCCTTGCATTTTTAAAATTTTTACTCTAGAAACATATATACAACCTAACATTTCCACCTATAACCACATTCAAGTATATAATTCAGTGCTGTTAGTTACATTCACAATGTTGTGCTACCATCATCATCACCATCCATTACCAAAATGTTTCCATCACCCCAAATAGGAACTCTGCACATTTCAAGCCTTAACTCCCTGTTCCCTACCCCTCCTGATACCCTGGTAACCTATATTCTAGATTCTGACTCTACAAATTTGCTTATTCTAATTTTTTCATATCAGTTGGATCACACAATCTTTGTCCTTTTGTGTCTGGCTTATTTCACTCATAATGATGTCTTCAAGGCTCATCTATGTCGTGCATGTAACAGAACTTCATTCCTTTTAATTGCTGAATAATATTCATAGTGAGTGTATATCACATTTTGTTGACTATTTGTTGGTTGATAGATACTTGAGATGATTCCATCTTTTGGTAATTGTGGATAATGTCACTATGAATGAGGCCACTATGAATGCAAATTTCTGCTGAGTCCCTGCTTTCAGTATTCTCGGGTTTATACCTAGAAGTCGGATTGCCAGGTCATATGACAATTCTACAGTTAACTTCTTGAGGAACTGCCAACTGCCTTCCGCAGCACCATTCTACATTGCTGCCAGCTATGAATGAGTCTCCCAATTTCTCCACATCCTCTATAACACCTGTAATTTTTCATTTCTTAAATAGAAGCCATTCTAGTTTGTGTAAAATGGTTTCTGATTTTGGTTTTGATTAGCATTTCCCTAATGGATAATGATATTAAGCATCTTTTCATGTGCTTTTTGGCCATTTGTATATTTTCTTTGAACAAATATCTATTCAAGTTTTTTGCCCATTTTTTAATTGGTTTGTTTGTCTTTTTGTTGTTGAGTTGTAGGATTTCTTTATATATTCTGGATAATAAACCCTCATTGGATATGTGGTTTACAAATATTTTCTCCCATTGTGTAGGTTGTTTTATTCTCATCATCAAGTCCTTTGAAACACAAAAGTTTTTAATTTTGATAAGATCCTATTTATTTATTTTTTCTTTTGTTGCTTCTGCTTTGTGTGTAAAGTCTAAGAAACCATTCCCTAACCTAAGGTCCTGAAGAGGCTTCCCCACCATATTTTCTTTTAGAAGTTTTATATTTCTGTCTCTTATATTTAGTACTTTAACTAATTATGAGTTGATTTTTGTATATAGTGTGAGGTAGGGTCCACCATCATTCTTTTGCAAATGGAGATTCAGTTTTCCCACCACAATTTGTTGAAAAGACTATCATTTCCCAAATGTGTGGTCTTTGCTCCTTTGTCAAAAATCACTTGACTGCATATGTGAGGGTTAATTTCTGAACTCTCAATTCAATTCTGTTGCTCTATATGTCTTTCCTTGTGCCAATACCATGCTGTTTTGATTACAATACATTTGTAATAAATTTTAAAATCAGGAAATGTGCATCCTCCAAATTTGTTCTTCTTTTTCACAATGGCTTTAGCTATTTGGGGTCTCCTACCCTTCCATATAAATTTTATGATTGAGTTTTCCATTTCTGCAGAAAAGTTGTTGGAATTTTTAATGGAATTGCATTGAATCTCTAAGTCACTTTGAGTAGAATTGACATCCTAACAATATTTTGTCTTCCAATCCATGACCATAGAAAGTCCTTCCATTTGTTTAGGTCTTCTTTGTCTTACAGCAATGTTTTGTAGTTTTCTGTGTACTAGTACTTTACATTCTTGATTAGATTTACTCCTTAATGCTTGATTCTTTTAGTTAGTGTTGTAACTGGAATTTTTTTCTTGATTTGTTTCTTCCACTTATTCATTGCTAATGTATAGAAACACTACTGATTTCTGGGTGTTGATCTTGTACCCCATGACTTTGCTGAATTCATTTTTAACTGCAGGAGCTTTGTTGTGGGTTGGCCCATTTTTTGATTGGGTTGCTTGTCCTTTTATTGTTGAGGTGTAGGAGTTATTTGTATATTCTGAATATTAAACCCTTATCACATGACTTCATCAACACAGTGATGTAAACAGCTACTGAAAACTTCTCCTCAGATATTCAGCTAAAAAGGGGGATTACCCTGACTTGTATCAAACTCCAGAGGATGGTATAGACTGGAGAAGGACTCTACAAAAGCCAAATTGAAGAAAAAGAAAAATATCAGATAGGAAAACTGTTCTGCACCAGTGGTCCTCTCCCCTTCCCTTCACTAGGCTTCGTGCGGTGCAGAAGGAGCTCAGAAACAGCAGTCGAGAGTCCTCTCACCTCCCACTGGGGTCACAGAGTATAACATCTCTTGCAGCAGTGAGACAGATCCCTACTGTTTGGAGACCTGGGGGATAGGGAAGGACATCTCAAAGCCCTGATCAGTGAGGGACAACATGGACAGAGACTGTTTCCAACCCTGGATCTGGAAGCCCTTCCCCAACCCTTGAGGAAACGGTAGCCAATAGCCCAAACCTTGTCTGGGGGATGGCTGAAAACTGTGGCACCTGGGGGAATCCTCTGCCACAAGTGGAGTGGGGGTCACAGTCCCACAGTGAGGCAGATTTTGCCTGGCAAACTGGGATGGCACAAGAACCCCACAGCTTCTAGCCCCACCCTGTCAGACAGGGGCTCCAGGAGATAATTCAGTCCTGCCCAGTCAGACACAGCAGGGGCACCAGGAGGCAATTCAGCCCCACTCAGTCAGACTTAGCACAGGCTACAAGAAGTAAGTTAGCCCCACCCAGCCAGACTCAGCCCGGGCTTCGAGAGGTAATTCAGCCCCACCACGTCAGACACAGCCGGGGCTACAGAAGAAAATTCAGCCCTGCCTGGGCAGAGGTAGTCTCTTGACTCCAGGGGGAAGCTCAGTTCCACCTGGTCAGAAGCAGCCCAGGATCCAAGAGGAAATTCAGTCCCACCTGGTCTGACACAGCCTGGACTCCAGGAGATAATTCAGCCCTGCCCAGTCAGACACAGCCTCAGATCTAGAAGGTAAACACCTTCTGAGGATGATTAAGTCATGAAATAGCTCCATCTGCTGGACAGACTGGAAACTACAAGGGAATTGTAGGACTTCTTAGAACCTCTCCAGATCTTATCCCAGGTTCACTGGAGCTGGTCTACACACCCTGCACGGAAACCCATCCCTATTTAAGCTGTTGGACAACCCAACAGTTAAAGCAGTGTTCTAAAACAAACCCAGGGCTTGCTGGCTGGTGAAAAATGGAGCACTGTTGGGAGCCAGCAGACTTGTTTTACCAACACACAGAGATCCACGCTTTGTCTTATACAGCTTCCCTTGTATGGTAACGCTGCTGTGGGCACCTGGTTTTGGGGGGAGACTGGGGGAGAGAGCTAACCTGACAACAGGCCAGTGAAAGAGACAAAGAACAGATAGAGATGAAGCCACCCAACAAGAAACCTGTAGGCAAAAGAGAGAAAACAAACTCCAGAATAAACCAACTGAGAAAATCAGATGCCTAGAAAGCAAAAACCTGTGAGTCATACTAGGAAGCATGATAATACAGACCAGCCAAAGGAACAAAGTAGCACTTCAACAGAGATATGAGAGTTGAAACAACTAAACTGTTCAAACAAATCTTTTAAATCCAATCAACGAGCTGAAAGAAAATGTGGCAAAAGAGATGAAGGATATAAAGAAGACACCAGGTGTACAAGAAGTGTATACAAGAAGTGCAGCATACCCCAAACAAAATAGATCCAAATAGACCTATCCCAAGATGTACTAATCAGATTGTCAAATGTCAAAGACAAACTGAGAATTCTTAAAGGAGCAAGAGAAAAGCAATCCATTCCATTCAAGGGAAGCTCTATAAGACAAAGTGTGGATCTCTCAGCAGAAACCATGGAGGTGAGAAGGCAGTGATATGATATATTTGAGATACTGAAAAACTACCAACCAAGAATTCTATATCTGGCAAAACTGCCCTTCAGAAATGAGGGAGAGTTTAAAATATTTACAGATAAGCAGACACTGAAAGAGTTCATGAAGAGGACACCCTCTCTGAAAGAAATAATGAAGAGAGCACTACAGACAGATAGAACACAACATGAGAGAGAGGTTTGGAAAAGAGTGTAGAAAGGAATATTAGCAGTAAGGGCAACTAAAAGGTAAAAAGAAATAAAAATAAATAAGACATGATGTATAAAATACAAAAGGAAAAAAAATGGTTGAAGAAAGTAATACCTTTACAATAATCACATTAAATGTTAATGGATTAAACTCCCCAATCAAAAGACATAGATTGGCAGAGTGGGTAAAAAAAAACAGGATCCATCTATATGCTGTCTACCAGGGACTCACTTAAGACCCAAGGACAAAAACAGGTTGAAAATGAAATGTTGGAAAAATATATTTCATGCAAACAGCATCCAGAAAAGAGTGGGAGTAGCTATACTAATGTCAGAAAAAGACAACTTCAAATGTAAAACAACTAAAAGAGTAAAAGAACATTATGTATTAATAAAATAAACAATCCATCAAGAAGACATAAAAATCATAAATAACTATGCACAGAGCCAGAGTGCCCCAAAATACATCAGGCAAACACTAACAAAACTAAGGGAGAAGTAGACACTTCTACAATAGTAATGAGAGAGGTCAGTACACCATTCTCATCAATGGATAGAACATCTAGACAGAAGATTAATAAGGAAACAGATTTTGAATAAAATGATAAATGAATTAGACTTAACAGACATTTACAGAACATTGCACCCAACAACAGAAGGATATACATTTTTCTCAAGTGCTCATGGATCATTCTCCAGGACAGACTACATGTTGGGTCATAAAGCAAGTCTTAATAAATTTAAAAAGACTGAAATTATACAAAACACTTTTTCAGATCATAAAGTAATGAAGTTAGAAATTAATAACAGGAGGAAGGCAGGAAAATTCACATATGTATGGAGGCTAAACAACACACTGTTAAACAACCAGTGACTCAAGGAAGAAATTACAAGAGAAATCAGTAAATATCTCAAGACTTAACTGCTTACCTGAAGGAACATGAGAAAGAACAGCCAATTAACCAAAAAGCAAACATAAGGAAAGAGATAACAAAGATTAGAGCTGAAATAAATGAAATTGAAAACATGAAAACAGTAGAGAGAATCAACAAAGCCAGAAGTTAGTTCTTTGAGAAAATGAATAAGATTGATGGACTTTAGCTATGATGACAAAGAAAAAGACGGGATGCAAACAAATAAAATCAGAAATGGGGTGGGGGACATAATTACTGACCCCACAGAAATAAATGAGATAATGAGAGGATAGTATGAGCAACTATATACTAACAAACCAGACAACTTAGATGAAATGGACAACTTCCTAGAAAAGCATGAACAACCAACAATGACTAGAGAAGAAATAAAATACCTCAATACACCAACAACAAGTACCATTCACAAGTACAGATTGAGATTGAATCAGTCATCAACAAACTCCCAAGAAAGAAAATTCCAGGACCAGATGGCTTCACATGTGAATTCTATCAAGCATTCAAGAAAGAATTAGTACCACATAAGAACCAAAACTGTGAAACTCCTAGAAGAAAACATAAGGAAGCAATTTCAGGACTTTGTGTTAGGCAATGGTTTCTTAGACTTTATACCAATCACACAAGCAATAGTAGATAGATGGTACTTCATCAAAATCAATGAATGGCTGCAAGAAGGACTCAAGTCATGAGGCATGCAACTAGGTGAATGAACCTAGAGGACATTATGTTGAGTGAAATAAGACAGAAACAGAAGGACAATTATTGTAAGGACTCACTAATATAAACTTACTATTATGAGCAAATGCTGAGAATTTAATTTGAGAGCATAGATACCAGGTGATAGAATGTGGACAGGGATTGAGCAATCAATGATGCAGGAGTGCAGAGTGTTCAATGAGGCTTGTTATAAAAGTCCATAGATTGTAAGCTCTTACAGCAGTTACATCTATTCCTGAGTTTTGACTGTTATTTAAGAGAAGTTTATCTGGTACAAAATCTACATACTCTGTAGCACACTTTCTAATATAAACCATATGGTCTATTTAAACAACATGGTTGCATGGAAACTAGAATAGGCAATGAGATCTTCTTGTTATTCTGTACCTTTTAATATGATACCCTGCTGCACTTCAGAGTAGTTTGGGCAGAAAATAAAGTATTTGCAAAGTCCCCTTGAGGGACTGGGAAAAATGTGGAAATATTAATCTTCCCCACCTGGGAAATTCCTGATATTTCCACAAGCATTGGGGAATCCCAGTTTAATAAGTCAAACCCTTGATCTTGGGGCTTGCCCTTATAAAGCTTATTCTTGCAAAGGAGAAGCTAAGCCTACTTATAATTATGCCAGAGCCACCCCCAGAGAACCTCTTTTGTTGTTCAGATGTGGCTTCTTTCTCTCAGCCAGCTCTCCAATAAACTCACTATCCTTCCCACTGTATGGGACATGACCCCCAAGGGTGTAAGTCTCCCAGGCTCTGAGGGACAGGACTCCCAGGGATGAGCCTGGCCCTGGAATCATGGGATTGAGAATGCCTTACTGGCCAAAAGGGGGGAAAGAAATGTAACAGAATAAAGTTTCAGTGGCTGAGAGATCTCAAATAGAGTCAAAAGTTAAATCTGAAGGTTATTCTTAACTCATAATATAGATATTCCTTTTTAGTTTTTGGTGTATTCGAATAGCTAGAATGAAATACCTGAATCTGTTGAATGGTAATCCAGTAGACTTGTTTCTTGATGATAATTGTATAACAAGATAGCTTTTATCATGTGTCTGTGTGATAGTGAAAACCTGGTGACTGACACTCCCTTTAACCAGGGTGAGCAGATGAGTAATAAAATAATGTCAAAAATATATAAATAATAGTGGGGATAAGGGGTATTGGATTGTTTGGGTGTTCTTTATTTTTTATTTTTTGCATATTTTTTGTATTTTTTTCTTTATTTTGAAGTAATGAAAAGGCTCAAAAATTGATTGTGGCAATGAATGCACAACTATATGATGATGCTGTGTGCCATTGATTGTATTCTTTGGATGGATTGTATGCTATGTGAGTATGTCTTAATAAAATTGCATTTAAAAAAACTTATCAGGCTTATGTTTTCCAAATATTTTCTCCCACTATTTGGTTGTCTTTTCACTTTCTTGATAATGTCCTAAGACTCACAAATGTTTTTAATTTTGTTAAAGTCCAGTTTATCTTGTTGGATTCAATTTGCTAGTATTTTGTTGAGAATTTTAGCATCTATATTCATGAGATATTTGTCTGTAGTTTTCCTTTCTTGTGATGTCTTTATCTGGTTTTATCATCAGAGTAATGCTGGGTTTAAACAATAGGTGCTACCTCATTAGGTTATTGTGCAGGTTAAACCACTAAATACATGTAAAGCACCTATGACAGAGCTTAGTACATAATAAGTACTAAATATATATTTTTTAAAGTATTGCTTTCTTGGAAGTAAATTCTACATGGTTACAATTCAGTATTCAATTACCATTTTATTAGATTTCAGTTGTTAAATGTTTGTTTATGAAAAAAAAAAGTCCAGTTTATCTAATATTTCTTTTGCTCATGCTTTCAGTGGAAAAGTCTAAAGAATCCATTGCCTAATATAATTTCCTGCAGCTATTTCCCTGTGTTTTTCTCTAAGAGTCTTATAGTTTTAGTTCATATATTTAGGTTGTTAATCCAATTTGAATTAATTATTTTATATAGTATGAGGTAGGGCCCCACCATCATTATTTCACATGTGAATATCATTTTCCTAGCACCATTTTTTGAAGACGATTATGTTCTCATTGATTATATTTGATAGATGGGAGTGTTTATTTCTACTCTTTCAAGTCTATTCCAATGGTTTATATGTCTGCCCTTTTGCCAGTACTGTACTGTTTTGATTACTGTAGATTTGATATAGGTTTTGAATTTGAGAAGTGTGCATTCTTGAACTTCATTCTTTCTTCTCAAGATGGTTTTGGCTACTTGGGATCCTTTGCCCTTTCTTATGAATTTGATGATTATCTTTTCCATTTCTGTGAAGAAGACTGTTCAAATTTTGATTGGTATTGCATTAAATCTATAAATCACCTTGGTACTTTTGACATCTTAAAAATGTCTTCTAATCCATGATTTGGACTATCTTTCCATTTATTTAGTCCTTCTTTCATTTTTTAAAGTAATGTTTTGTAGTTTTCTATAGTTTCCTTTTACATTTTGGTTAAATTTATTCCTAGATCTCTCATTCTTTTAGTTACAATTGTAAATGGAATTGTTTTATTGAGTTCTTTTTTAGACAGTTCATTGCTGGGGTGTATAAACACTCATTTTTGTGAATTGATCTTGTACCCCCTCAATTTTGTGAATTTCTCTTTGCTAATATTTTGTTAAGGATGTTTGTGTCTATATTCACAAGAGTTTTTGATCCATAGTTTTATTTTTGGACTGTCTGAGAAACTTTCCCTCCTCTTATATTTTCTTGAAGAGATTTGTAGAATTGATATTATGTTTTCTTCAAATATTTAGTATAATTATCCATTTGGGTCTCAAGATTTCTTTTATGGGAATTTTTAAATTATGAATACAGTTTCCTTAATAATTTTTGGACTATTATCTACTCCATATTGGTGATAATAATAGTAATGATCTGGGGGTTTGGTGTTAGAGTTTTTGAAGAATAAGTCCATTTCTTGTAAGTTGTCAAGTTTATGTGTGTAGAGTTGTTTGTGGTATTCCTTTATGATATTTTATTTTTTTAGTCTCTTTTTTTAAATCTTCATTTTATTGAGATATATTCACATACCACGCAGTCATACAAAACAAATTGTACATTCGATTGTTCACAGTACCATCACATAGTTGTACATTCATCACCTAAATCAATCCCTGACCCCTTCATTAGCACACACACAAAAATAACAAGAATAATAATTAGAGTGAAAAAGAGCAATTGAAGTAAAAAAGAACACTGGGTACCTTTGTCTGTTTGTTTCCTTCCCCTATTTTTCTACTCATCCATCCATAAACTAGACAAAGGGGAGTGTGGTCCTTATGGCTTTCCCAATCACACTGTCACCCCTCATAAGCTACATTTTTATACAATCGTCTTCAAGATTCAAGGGTTCTTGGTTGTAGTTTGATAGTTTCAGGTATTTACTGCTAGCTATTCCAATTCATTAGAACCTAAAAAGGGTTATCTATATTGTGCATAAGAGTGTCCACCAGAGTGACCTCTCAGCTCCTTTTGGAATCTCTTTGCCACTGAAGCTTATTTCATTTCATTTCACATCCCCCTTTTGGTCAAAAAGAAATTCTTCATCCCATGAAGCCAGGTCTAGATTCCTCCCTGGGAGTCATATTCCACGTTGCCAGTTTACACCCCTGGGTGACAGATCACATGTAGAGGGGAAGGCAGTGATTTCACCTGCCAAGTTGGCCTAGCTAGAGAGAGAGGGCCACATCTGAGCAACAAAGAGGCATTCAGGAGGAGACTCTTACGCACAATTATAGGCAGGCCTAGCCTCTCCTTTGCAACAACAGTCTTCCCAAGGTTTGCCCATTTTTAAATTGGGTTATTTGTCTGTCTGTTGTGTTGTGGGATCACTTTATATCTTCGGGATATTAAACCTTTATCTGATATGTGGTTTCCAAATATTGTCTCCCATTGTGTAGGCTGCCTTTTCACTTTTCTAAAAAAGTCCTTTGATGTACAAAAGTATTTGATTTTGAGGAGATCCCACTTGCCTATTTGTTCTTTGGTTGCTCATGCTTTGGGTGTAAGGTCTAGGCAACCCCCTCCTATCACAAGATCTTTAAGATATTGCCCTACATTATCTTCTAAGAGTCTTATGATCTTAGCACTAATGTTTAAGTCTTTGTGGCCTGCGTCGTTTATTCCTAAATAATTGATTCTTTTGGTTTTGCTATTGTAAATGGAATTTTTTCTTAATTTCTTCCTTTTGTTGCACATTACTTGTGTATAAGAACAATACAGATTTTTGCAGGTTGATCTTGTAGCCTGTCACTTTGCTGTATTCATTGATTAGCTCTAATAGCTTTGCTGTAGATTTTTCTGGATTTTCTACATATAGAATCATGCCATCTGCAAACAGTGAAAGTTTTACTTCTTCCTTTCCAAATTGAATGCACTTTATTTCTTTTTCTTGCCTAATTGCTCTAGCTAGAACTTCCAGCACAATGTTGAATAACAATGGTGACAATGGGCACCCTTGTCTTGTTCCTGATCTTAGAGGGAAAGTTTTCAGTCTCTTCCCATTGAGTATGATGCTAGCTGTGGGTTTTTTGTATATTGCCTTTATCATATTTAGAAAATTCCCTTCTATTCCTATCCTTTGAAGTGTTTTCATCAAGAAGGTATGTTGAATTTTGTCAAATGCCTTTTCTGCATCAATTGAGATGATCATATTGTTCTTCTGCTTTGATTTATTGATGTAGTGTATTACATTAATTGATTTTCTTATGTTGAACCAGCCTTGCATAACTGGAATGAATCCCACCTGGTCATGGTGTATAATTCTTTTAATGTGCTGCTGGATTTGATTTGTGAGTGTTTTTTGCTGTGAATTTTTGCATCTATATTCATCAAAGAGATTGGTCTATAATTTTCTTTTTTATAGTATCTTTGTCTGATTTTGGTATTAGGGTGATATTGGCTTCATAGAATGAGTTGGGTAGCTTTCCTTCTCTTCAATTTTTCCGAAGAGCTTGAGTGGGATTGTTATTAATTTCTTCTTGAGTGCTTGGTATAATCCACATGTGAAGCCATCTGTTTCTGAGCTTTTCTTTTTTGGGAGCTTTTTGATGACTGACTCAATCTCTTTACTTCTGATTGGTTTGTTGAGGTCATCTATTTCTTCTTTGGTCAAGGTTGGTTGCTTATGCTTTTCTAGGAAGTTGTCCATTTCATGTAAGTTGTCTAGTTTATTAGTATATAGTTGCTCATGGTATCTTCTTATTACCTCCTTTATTTCTGCAGGGTCAGCAGTTATGTTTCCTTTCCCATTTCTGGTTGCATTTATTTGCATTCTCTCTCTCTCTCTCTCTCTCTCTCTCTCTCTCTCTCTCTCTCTCTCTCTCTCTCTCTCTCTCTCTCTCTTTCTCTCTCCCTCTTTCTCTCTCTCTCTCTCTCTCTCTCTCTCCCTCTCTCTCTCATTTTAGCCTAGCTAGCGGTCCATCAATTTTGTTGATTGTCTCAAAGAACCAGCTCTGGTTGGTTGATTATCTCTGTTGTTTTCCTGTTCTCAGTTTCATTTATTTCTGCTCTAATCTTTGTTATTTCTTTTTTTCTGTTTGCTTTGGGGTTACTTTGCTGTTCTTTCTCTAGTTCCTCCAGGTGGACAGTTAATTCCTCAATTTTTCTTCTCTCTTCTCTTTTAATATAGGCATTTAAGGCAATAAATTTCCCTCTCAGCACCATCTTTGCTGCATCCTGTAAGTTTTGATATGTTGTGTTTTCATTGTCATTTGTCTAGAGGTATTTACTAATTTCTCTTGTAACTTCTTCATTTATCCACCAGTTTTCTAAGAGTGTGATGTTTATTCTCCATATATTTGTGAATTTTACAATCTTCTGCCTGTTATTTATTACCAACTTCATTCCATTGTGATCTGAGAAAGTGTTTGTTATAATATCAATATTTTTAAATTTGTTGAGACTTGCTTTGTGACCCAACATCTGTCCTGGAGAATGTTCCATGAGCACTTGAGAAAAATATATATCCTGCTGTTGTGGGGTGTAGTGTTCTATAAATGTCTGTCAAGTCTAGGTCATTTATCATACAATTCAACATCTCTGTTTCCTTATTGATCCTCTGTCTAGATGTTCTATCCATTGATGACATCAGTGTATTGAAGTCTCCAACTATTATTGTGGAGTTATCTACTTCTCCTTTCAGAGTTCTCTGTGTTTGCCTCATGAATTTTGGGGCACTCTGACTTGGTGCATAAATATTCATGATTATTATTTTTTTTTTACAAATTGACTCTTTTATTAATAGGTAGTGTCCTTCTTCATCTCTTTTAATTGTTTTACTTTTGAAGTTTACTTTGTCTGATATTAATATAGCTACTCCTGCTTTTTTCTGGTTGCTTTTTGCATGAAATATCTTTTTCCAACCTGTCATTTTCAGCCAATTTTTGTCCTTGTGTCTAAAGTGAGTTTCTTGTAGACAGCATATAGACGGGTCCTGTTTTTAATCCATTCTGCCAGTCTGTATCTTTTTATTGGGGAGTTTAATCCATTAACATTTAGTGTTATTACTGTAAGGGCAGTACTTTCTTCTACTATTTTGTGTTTTGGATTTTATGTATCATGTCTTAATTTTTCCTCTCTCTCTTTTTTACCCTTTCTGATAATCTTCATTTCTACACTCTTCTCCAAACCTTTCTCCTGTCTTTCTCTTTCAGCTTGTAGCACTCCCTGTAGTATTTCTTATAGCAGCAATCTCTTATTCACAAATTCTCTCAGTGTCTGTTTGTCTGAAAATATTTTAATGTCTCCCTCATTTTTGAAGGGCATTTTTGCCAGATATAGAATTCTTGGATGGCAGTTCTTCTCTTTCAGTATCTTAAATTATCATACCACTCTTCTCACCTCCATGATTTCTGTGGCGAAATCTGTACATAGTCTTATCGAGCTTCCCTTGAATATGATGGATTGCTTTTCTCTTGCTGCTTTCAGAATTCTCTGTTTGTCTTTGACATTGGACAATCTGATCAGTAAGTGTCTTCAAGTAGGTTTGTTGGGGTCTATTCTGTTTGAGGTGTGCTGTATTTCTTGAATCTCTAATTTTCTGTCTTTCATAAGAGATGGAAATCTTTCAGTGATTATTTCTTCTGTTATTCTTTCTGCCCCCTTTCCCCTCTCTTCTCCATCCAGGACACCCATAACACATATATTTGTGTGCTTCATGTTGTCATTCAGCTCAATAAGATCCTGCCGGTATTTTTTTCATTCTTTTCACCATCTGTTCTTTTGTGTGTATGAATTCAAATGTCTGGTCTTCCAATTAACAGATCCTTTCATCTGCCTGTTCAAATCTACAATTGTATCCTTCCATTGTCTTTTGCATCTCCTCCACTATGCCCTTCACTCCCATACGTTCTGCCATTTGTTTTCTCAAGTTTATGGATTCTTTTTTATGGTCATCCAGTGTCTTCCTTATATCTTTCATCTCTTTTGCTCTATATTCCCTCAGTTCCCTGACTTGATTTTTTAATTGATTTAGGAGATTTGTTTGAACATCTTTAATTAGTTCTTTCTTCAGTTCATTGAATTGATTTACCATTAGTTGTCTCAACTCCTCTATCTTGGTTGAACTATTAGTTTGTTACTTTGGGTGGTCCATATTTTCATGTTTCCTATAATGACTCATTATCTTGAGCTGTCTAAGCATCTGAGTTTCTTGATTAGTTTATTCTGGAGCTTGTTTTCTCTCTTTTACCTAGGATTTTCTTATTGGTTGACTTTGTTCTCTAACCTCTTGTGTTTAGTTCAGCTTATTCTAGGCCTCTAACTTAGGTTCTATTTAGTTGATCATAGTTTTTCACCTCTTGTTTTTCTGTTTCTTGCCCTGCCTCCATGTAGCCTTCTTGCATGATGGTCTCCTCAGATATGGTCAACCCCAGTCAGGTTTTCCCAGTCCAGAGAGGCCCAGGTCTCAGGAGGAGGGTATGGAGTTTCCTTGAGAATGAGACCCTCCTGTGAGGCCTCTATACTTAGTGCTTTTCCTATGCTGTCCAGCAGGTGGAGCTTGCCAGCCTGCATTTCCCCCACCAGTGTAAGGAGGTGTGGAGCCTTTAGTTCTCCTGGTGACCTTCATCCTGTTGGGGGCATGGCTTACTGAAGCTGATTTCTGAATTCCAGCTCCTAGGGTTTCAGTTCCTCAGAGGAGGACTGCCAGTGGAGCTGGACCACTTCCCCCTTTTCTCAGGAAGTTATGGTCTTTAGTGAATTTTCTCCACTACTAGACTTATTACTTTGTCTCTCAGAGCTATCTTAGCTCTACTCTTGCCTGGGCCCAAATTGCAAGTCTTTGAGGCTTTCGGTAATGGGCTTCTTAGAATAGTTATTTAAAAAAAAAAAGAAAGAAAGAAAAAGAAGGGCCCAGTATGGACTCTTTACAGTCCTTGCAGTTCTAATGGGCTATTGAAATGCTAAAAGACAAGGAGTTGAGGGTGAATAAAGAACAGTCAAGAAAGCACAGAACCTGGCTTTTCAGAGAAGGGATTTGGATTTGCATATTTGTTTGATCCTGTTTGAGACCAGCCCTTCTCCTATTATGTTCACCCCAGCTCCAAATGTCTCTGTTTTTAATTTTTGGGTTTTTTTTTGTTTGTTGTTGTTTTGTTTTGGTTTGTTTTTTTGGTTTTTTGGGGTTTTTGTGTGTGTGTGTGTGTGTTTTTTTTTTTTTTTTTTTTTTTGCTGTTTTTGCTAGACCTGTTTCCCCTCCACCAGGCTGACTGCTCCCAGATTCTCTGGTATCTGGTCTCAGTTTATCTATGGTTGGAGCTTTTGTTCAGCAGTCAGTTTGTTAATCAGTGCTGCAACCGCAGTTCTCCCTCCTGGTTCCCAGCACCAACAGCCCCTCCTCTCTTGGGCCCCCCGGCTGTGAGAATTTACAGGTTTCACTGATCTCAGCTGTTCCAAGTGCTCATGAGTGTTGTATGAAGTATGTCTAAACTCAAATTCCTCTGCGGTGTCTGGTCCACGCAGTTCCTGGCTTTCTACCAACTGCCCCAGAGGAGTAACTAAAACCCACACCTCACCACTCCACCATCTTGCCCCACCCCCCAATTTAGGATTTTAAAGTACTTTTGTGTCATATTTAAGGAATCTTCTCAAACCCAAGATAACCAAAATTTCCTCCAATGCTTTCTTCTAGAAGTTTTAAAATTGTAGGTTCTACTTTAAGTCTATAATCCATAATGTGTTAACATTTGCACATGGTGTGCGATAAGGGTCAAGAGTTTTTTTCAATCCATGAGAATATCTGATTCTTCCAGCACCATCTGTCAAAAATCAAATGGCCATATATGTGTGAGTCTATTTCTGCACTCTATTCTGCTCCAGTGTCCTATGTATGTCTTTAATCCATTGCCACAGTCTTGATTCCTGTAACTTTATACTAAGTCTTGGAATCAGGTAGTGAAGTCCTCCTACTTTGTTCTACTTCTTCAATATAATTTTGTCTGCTGATGTTGGATTCTGTCAAATGCTTTTTATACATTTATTTAAATGTTCACATGTTCTTTCTTGGTCTATTAATAAGGTGAATTGTTTGATTTTAAAATGATTCATGAGCTTTGCACTTCTGGCATAAAAATATATTTATTTTTGGAAAGGGAGATAGAAGTTATCCTTTGTAGGTAGGGGATTAAAGTGAGAAAGGCCACACTTAAAATGAGACCTTCCTTTTTCAATTAGGATTATTCTATCTAGGAGTGACAGAAGACAACTGATAGCACTTATTCCAGTTTGCTAATGCTGCCTTTTCACAAAACACAAGAAATGGATTGGCTTTTATACAAAGGGGTTTATTTGGTTACATAGTTACAGTCCGAAGGCCATAAAGTGTCCAAGATAAGTCAACAATTGGGTTCCTTTGCTGGAGGATGGCCAATGGCATCTGGAAAACCTCTGTTAACTGGGAAGCCATGTGGCTGGTGACTGCTCCAGAGTTCTGGTTTCAAACTGGCTTTCCCCCAGGATTCCTCTCTAGGCTGCAACTCCTCAAAAATGTCACACTTAATTGCTCTTGGGGCATTTGTCCTCCCTTAGCTTCTCTGGAGCAAAAGTCTGCTTTCAAAGGCCATCTCCAAAATGTTGCTCTGTAAGCTGCAGCTCCTCTCTCTGCTCCTGTGCATTCTTCAAAGTGTCCCTCTTGGCTGTAGCAAGCTCGCTCCTTCTGTCTGAGCTTATATAGTGCTCTAGTAAACTAATCAAGGCCCATGCTGAATGCGCAGGGCCACACCTCCATGGAAATTAATCAGAATTATCCCCTACAGTTGGGTGGGTTGCATCTCCATGGAAACACTCAATCAAAGACTTACAATCTAATCAACACTGATAACGTCTGCCCCCACAAGATTACATCAAAGACAATGGCATTTTGGGGAACATAGTACATTCAAACTGGCACAGCACTTAAACACCTATAACAAGCTGAGCAGAGTTTCTGTAATAGGCAGCAGAGCCCAAGTAATGATTAGAAATACTTGAAAGAATATTCAGTGAAAACCAATTGATCGCTAGTGCTTCTAGTGATCACAACTTTGCTCTATGTGACTGGTCATGTGATAGGTTTGCAAACAGGACTCATTTGAGTCATTATGAAATATTACAGTGCATTCCTCAGTTCCAAAACCTGATTCAATTCTTAGATTCAGAACTTCTTGAACAAAGGGGAGGTTGGATAACATTGAGTAAGAATATTGAGATAACATGAATGTGTGCTGGAAATATTTCTTCTAGCCATATTCAATGGGACTAGAGGCCAGAGTAACTGATCACTGAGGAAATGAAAATACCAAGACCATTCAGGAATTATTGGACTCTGGTTATGAGCCAGCGCTAATTCTTAGAGACCTAGAATGTACTCTGATTCACTGGTTATAGTTGGGTCTTAAAAAATGTTCTCCCCATCCTTGTAACTTTGGATTCTGTTAATTTAGAGGACTGAGAACTCAAGAGAAAAGGGCTCTACCAGATGGTCACAACAATGTCTACATTGAACTGAAAGTCCAAAATACCACTTGATCATTTTGAGATCTTCATGCCACTGGAAAAACAAGCAAAAAAATGGTTGTGTTGGTTGGGGTGATTGATCCTAATTGTCAAGAGGAAATAGAGGTGCTGTTAGCAGGAATATAAAGGAATATTTCTAGAACTGGGGAATCCTTGAACTAAAATTCTGACCAATGTTGCATTGTGAGCAGTCTTGGTTGGAATGTAAATCCAGGTACCCAAAAAGGTTCTGTGATCCTTCTTCTTGCCTCCCCAGTGGCTGCCAAGTGGACTACCTGTGGCCTAAGCTTAGTTGAATGGAAAAGATTTCTCTCTCTCTCTCTCTCTCTTTTGTACTTCCTTCCCCCTCCCTCTCGCCTTCTCTTTCTTGAATCTTTGAGTGTAAAGAGAGACTTGGATGAAAGAAATGATTGCATCTCAGTCATTCCAGCTGTGGTAATTCACAGAGAAAACTGCTGACTGTCCACTAATATCCATGCTCCCCATCTTCCATAATAATGGATTTGAATATGATATGTAGCAGTCCACCTGGGAACGATTTGGGCCAAGTGACAAAACCCTCACGAATAAATTATGAGCAGAACAACCCCTGCTTCACTTATTTAAGAAAAGCAATCTTATACCTGAATTTCTGCTCCTTTGATAACTGGAATAGCAGTGAGCCGAGAGGCCTTAGAAGCTGCAGATTAGAAATAGCAGAGCTGTCATGAACCTGGATCCCTGAGCATCTGCACGGAGCAAAGCTTCACCAGTGTTGGACCACACACCTTGAACTGTTAGTTGAAAAAGAAACAAATTTTTTTGTTCTTACAGTCATTGAATTGAAGGGTCTCTGTTACAATCCTAATACATACTCTAATGGTCCATTAATTCCTATCTTTATCCCAGTCTGGTATCCAGTCTATCAATTCAGTGATCTCTATAGCTAACACAGTAATTAAAGTTGTAAAGTACCCTTGGGAAAATGAATGCTGTAATCAGTCTTCAGCCATGGCCTTAGCTGGGGGAAATTAGTCAATAGTCCACTGAAATAATTTATGGAAGGGGTCATGGGGTATGGCAGAGACCATGGTTGTTGCCACTATCTGTTCTCCCCCTCTCCCACAAAATAGATTATCCACTTTTAGCTGAACACATGGATACTCAGAATAAAAACTACATTTCCAATCTTCCCTTGAAACTAGTTTGGCCATATAAACTCTGGTCAATGGGGTGTGAGCAGAAGTTATTTGTGTAGCTTTCAGATTTTTCTCTTAAAAGGTGGGAGAAAAATAACAAATGTTGGTGTGAATGTGGAGAAAATGACCCTTTGTACATTGCTGGTAGGAAGGTGAAATTGTGCATCTGCTGTGGAAAACAGTTTGGCAGTTTCTCGGAAAGTTAAACATAAAAATACCTTATGACCCAGAAATTCCACTTCCATCTATATACCCAAAAGAATTGAAAATGGGGACTTGAACAGATCTTTGTACACCAATGTTTGCAACAGCATTATTCATAATAGCCAAAAGCTGGAGACAAACCAAGTGACCGATAATAAATAAACAATATGTGGTACATACACACAATGGAATATTATTCAGCTGTAAAAAGGAGTGAAGTTCTGATACCTGTCAAAACATGGATGAACCTTGAAGACATCATGTTAGATGAAATGTCAGACACAAAGTGATAGATATTGTAAGATTCCAATTATTTGAAATGACTAGAATATGCAAACTCATAGAGACAGAAGGTAGATTACAGATTAGTAGGGGTGGGGTGAACGGAACAGGGATGGGGATTTACTGCTTAACAGATACAGAGCTTCTGTATGGGATGATAAAAAAGTTTTTGGTAATAGACGGTGGTGGTGGTAGCACCATATTGTGAGTGCATTTAATATCACTGAAGTGTGCACATGAAAGTGGTTAAAATGGGAAATTTTGTGTTGTACATATGTTACCACAATAAACATTTTTAAGGATGGAGAATGCTCTCCCTTTACTCTGGCTAGAATGCAGAAATTATGTGAGCTACCCTGGATCAGCAGAGAAGGGCAACACACTAAAGACAGCAGAAAAGTAATATAGAAGTAGACCCTGGGTCCCTAAACCTGTGGAGAGATAGGAACTTCTCTCTCACTTAAAACACCATATATTTTTTGTTTTATAGAATAGCCATACCAATTTTATATTTGATGCACAAATTATGTTCTCAAAGTAAAACTGAGACACTGAAAGGGAAACTAAGGCATGTGGATTGGGAGAAAGGAGAAAGGACTGGCCTCAGCAGGGCCGCTGGCTATGTATGTGACTTGGGCAAGTCAGTTTTCTTCTCTGGATTTCTCCTTCTGTAAATGCAGTCCCTGCCAATCTGAACAGCCATTGACTAAGATTAGAACATGCCATGCCAATCACAGCTATGGATAATAAAAGAAATTGGCAAAATTGAGTCCTGTCAGAGGTGAGCAAATCCTTGGAGAACAAAAAAAGCAAAGCATGCATATTATAGGGGCAACTCCACACCCTTTATCTTTTTTGCCGTGGTGTTATTCTTCAAGACATTTGTGTTTTTAAATAAATCTTACACATTCAGTGCCAAAATTCCATCTGCCTCCTCCTGCTGAGAAGTCATAATGCCATGTTTATGATGCAAGGCTCCGTTTCCATGGAGATGATGATATCAGTGTAATTGCAGCATTATGACTTCTGGGTACATTTGAGAAGATGAGTGAAGGCAATGAAAAGTCTTCAAACATATACACTTGTTGTTTTTTCTAATAACTCACAGCTACAGGAGTGAAGCTGCTGCAAATAGAGAGTAAGAACCAGACAGATGCTCACTGAAAGCTGAGATCATTCTTTTGACTGTCAAAAAGGACAGTTAACCCCTAAACCCTTCCTCCTTGAAGTGCTTGGTCTGCTGAATCTTTTAAAGAAAATTGTTTTTTCTACATTTTTCTAGATTTTTAAATATTAAAAAATATGAATATTTACATAAATTGTTTCATATTATACTATGGCGGACTGTAATTTCCAAAGTTTGCCAAAAAAGCATTCCCTATCATGCATGCTCTTGGACAATGTGACCTTGCCACTCTCCCATCAAGAAATATTATTCCCCCAGTCCCTTGAGTCCCTGCTTTAATCAATAGAATACAGCTGAAGTAATGCTGCATCAGTTCTGTGCATAGCCCATAACTGGCCTGGAAACTTCCACTTCCTACTTCTTGAAAGTCAATCATCATCTAAGTATAGGACTACCCTGAGACCACCATGCTGTGAGGAAGCCCCAAAAGTTCTAGAACATGAACTTCCATGTCTAAGGAGAGAGAAACCAAGACGCACCAAGACACCAGACACGTAAGTAAAGAAGCTGTCTTGGAAGTGGATCCTCCAGGCCCACCTGGCTCAGCTGCATGTAGAGCAGAGACAAACCATCCAGGTGAGGCCTTCCTGACCCCTGATCCACAAAACCAGGAGCAGAATAAAATAGTGCTCTAAACTCAGTTCTGGGTTGTTTGTAACATGGCAATAGATAATCTAGAACGCATGCTTAGAACTTTTTTTTTCCGTGTTAAACAAATTAAATCTATTTCATCTATTTCAGTTACTCCCCTGATATTTGACTATATAATTTACCATACATTAATTAATTCATTGCCAATAGGTGTTCTTTTAGACCGTTTCCCCTTTTATTATCATAAATAATGCTGAAGCAAACATTTTGTTCTACAAATTTTGTTGCATACTTGTCTGATTTTTTCAAGGGTGAATTCTTGTAAGTCATTCTACTGAGCCAAAAGATAATTCAAAAATTACATTTTGATATCTTAAGCCTAATTGTATTTCATAAATGTACACACTTATACTCACACCAGAAGTATTTGGGTTTCTTTTTCCTACACTTCATTGCCCTTAAGCTTCATCAACCATTGTAATCTTAGTCAACCTACCAATATAAATAATTTCATTTTTATTGGCCATTTCTTTTTTTTGGTAAGTTGCTTGTTTTCAAAATATAAATCATTTCAGAGTCATTTTAAAGCTTAATTTCTTTATGTAAATCAGCATATAAATAATTCCTAAATTTATATATAGCAGACATTATTGCTGCTCATTAATATGTCCCTCCCTCTTACCCTTCCAGGAGCACAGAGAGGAGTAGATTTCCTTAACTCCTTGAACTTTTATGTATGGCCATGTGCCTTGATCTGGTTAAAAAAAAAAATGAGCAAAAATGACCTGCGCCAATTCCAGGAGGAAACCTTTGCTGGTGCATAATTCTCCATGTCATCTCTTCCCCTGCTGTAGCAATCATGAAAACATATATAATAAATAGATTCCATATGACCTAAATGGCCTGGAAGCTGCTGTTGGTCCTTTACCTTCTGCTATAACCTCATCTCTTTTCCATTGATCTGAGTTTATTACTCATATCTTCTTCCTATGTTCACCCTTTCCTAATAGATGGAAGTTTCCAGGACTCTTCAAAGGTATCCCTTGGCTATTTCCAAGAGGACTGGTGGCCCAACCATGGGTAGACATTACTTGCTAACCTCCAGTATGTGTGTGTCAGGCCCCAGGACCAGCCCACTGGATTGTCACCCTATGTGTGTTAAGAATTTCTAGGCCAGTTGCCATCATCCCACCCCTCTGCCTGGTGGCCCTAACCTCCCACCATCGTGGGAATTGTGTGGAGGGTGTAATGGGGTAAAATGTGGGATGATATCCTGACAGTGGCTGAAAAGGAGAGTCCCAAGTGGTGTGTCCTTGGTCCCCCTTTTGAGGCCTAGCCTCATCTTGATGGGTGTAAGTGTGAATGCATAGCAAATCCTGGGTTCCTCCCTCACCCTTCCCTGTACTAGGAAGGGGGATAAGGCTTCCTTCTGGGGAACTGCCGAGTTCAGCTTCCAGAGGGCCCAAGTAAGGTGGACTGTCCATCCAGTAAAAGAGCTGTCATGGTGTAAATGCTGGAGCTCCTTTTCTAGGAAGCCATTAAAGTTCTCCACAAGGCTGGCTGCCTGTGGGTGCTGGGTAATGTGGAAGGTCCATCTAATTCCATTAGTCTAGACCCATTGATCACTGTATTGTGCATTCCAGTGATGTTCTTTGTGATACAGGCCCTTGCTGTGTGCATCAATATGGGTAATACAGATGATTCCTTTCCATGTGACCAACTGGTTCCAAAGATCCCTTCCCCACACCAGGGAAATTTTGATTCTCCAATTGCACTCTTTCCATGAACCTGATCAGACTGCTAAACTGTTGGCAATAGCCCATATATCAGTGAACTCATTGGGTTCATTGGGGCACTTGGTTCCAAGTGTTCCAGGCTACATGGACTACTTATACTTTGGTCCATTAAGCACTTTTTCTGGTGCAAGAGGTGGTATATTTTTTGCCCAAGCAATGGAAATAGCAGCTGCTGCCCCATGGAAACCAGATAGCTTCAGCTTGGCTGATCTTTGCTGAATCAGCTCTGAGCATCCATTGGAGCATCCTTGAATCATAGTCCCCAATGTGCCAATGCAGGGAGGGAAGGGACCTCATCTGGTGTTGCAACAGGATCATTGTTGAGGGAGCCTCCATCACCCTTTCATGAAGCATGTCACTCCCTGTGGACCGGGGAGGGCATGATCATGAATGCACCATTTCCATTTGATGATACTCTGTTGTTGGGCAATGCCTGGGTGAGTGTTCTATTACCCAGGATTCAGGAAATGATGGGGATTTCTGGCCTTAAGAGAACCTGAGAGCTTTCAGTAATCCTTTTTGTTTCCACTAAGGTCCAAGAGCATCCCAGAAGTTGCCTCTTAAAAGGGGAGAAGTGCTGGGCTGAGTCAGAACTTCATGGTCCAAGATCAACTTTTCCAGTGAGAGTTGGTGGATGCCAGCTCCACACACCTCACTGCATGTCAGAGATGAGGGACACCTTCGCTTTCCAAGGGATGAGCTTTTATACACTCCAGAGGGAGGAGACTCTGCTAATAGGGAAACTTTGTGCCCTGGCAAGCAACTGGGCTACTTAATATATAACATCTCCCCCAGCTACCTGTAGTCTCTCACAAAATAGAAACATACCAAACACCTGCATGCAAATAAGCACAAATGGAAGCATACAAACAACTGCACATAAACAAGCAAAACAGGAAAAGCAGGGGTGTGGGTGAGGGCTGGGAGATGCATGCTGAGTATGTCCATGACTTACCAATTATCCACCCCTCAGCCTCTCAACCAGGCCTATGTTATACTCCTCCACATTAATTTTCACACCATAAGCCCACCTCCTACCTCAGACATGAAGTTGGAGATAGGTTCGGCCTATTCGCCTGTAGCTTTCAACAATTTTGAGAGTAAAAGTTTGGGAACGCCAATGGCTGCAGCATATTAGGAGGGCTTTGATGATTCCTATGCATACCATTGTTCCAAGCAGGGTAATCAGGTCTATCCAGAGTAATGACTGCATCCATGCCTCCCTGTGATGGTTTGGAAGCTTTATGGACCTCAGAAAATTATGTTCTTAAAATTAATCCACTCCTGTGGGTGTAGACCTATTGTAGGTGGGACCTTTTGATTGGGTTAATTCAGATGACACAAGCCCCAGGTGAGTCTTTATCCTCTTACAGGAGTCCTTTACAAGAAGATGAAATTCAGAGAAAGACACAAAGCAAAAAAGACACAGAGGCTGAGAGAGAGAAAGTCACAGAAACAGAGAGGAAGCCCCTGAAGCCAGATGATGGAAGCAATGAAACCTGGGAGAGAAGGGACAGACCAGCAGATGCTGCCATCACCCTTGCAATCTGACAGAGAGGGCCAGGATTGCCAGCCGTCTGTCTTCAGAAAGAAGGTTTCATCTTGATGATGCCTTGACTTGGACATTCTCACAACCTTGGAAATTCTCATTGTTAAAAGCCAGCCCATTTCTGGTCCATTGCATTTCAGCAGCCTAGCAGATGAAAACACTCCCCAAACTCCCAGCAGACAGCTGATGAGGTCCCACATAGAATCTGTTTGTATACTTTGCAGCCAGTGAGCTTGTTTCTCAAGGGGGTGGTCAGGAATCCAAAAATGTATTGCCCCACCTGTCCAGCAACATGCAGGGAGTGACCTACTGGTGGAGTATTTTTCCCTCCATAAAGGAAGATAAACCCTGGAGATGTGCAATCCATCCCTATGGAGACAATGGTCATCTCAGGGATGCTAGCAGTTTCCAGTTTCATTGTATCAGGAGGTGTTGCATCCCCAGAGGTAGTCCAGGGATGGGGGAGGGAGATGCACAGTCAATGGCTATGCCGTTACTTTGTCACAAAGCATAAATGAAGGACTTCCTAATGTTAGTTCAAACATTAGGCAGGGGAAAGCAATTCCCTGGGTGCAATCTGGACTCAGCAAAGAGGAGAGGGAGCAAGGGGTCAGATGGCAGATCCAGCAGTCGGTCAGGTTCCCTGCTGCCATTATGGACAGGGTCATCTGGAGGAAGTTTTTTTTTCCTTCCAGATTGCCACTGGGCCAAATCTACAGAGCAACAACTAGTCCTAGAAGGGTGATTGAGCAACTACCTCCTGTGGAAGACACATTTTTTTCAGCCTATCTACAATAATTTATCTCTTCCTTCCAAGGTCACCTAATGCAAGGTGAGGTGTAGAGAGCTGCTGAGCAGTTGGCCTTCCCAGGGAGGCTGGCCGTGTTGGAATCTTCTCCCCTGCTCTTTTGGAGCCTTTGTGCTGTGTAAGTAATTAAAGTGGTCATTTGATGAGGGCTTTTGTTGTGCCTGAGCAGGTGGAGCACCATGTAGCAACTTGCTCCACAAAGGCTAAGCAAAGCCATTGAAAATAGTTGTCCTGGAAAATCTCCCAGGATCTCAGACTTTGTTTGACCAAGGGATAAATGATATTATATTAATCCACTGAGATCATGGATTGTCTGCTATAAAGAATAGCCTAACCTACCCTGACTGATACAATACACATACTATCATATACATGGTTTTCAAATGCAGGTTTCTTGGCTTTTGCAGGGGAAGAGGCCTTGGCTTGGCTTTACTCCTACCTATACAATTACAAAAACACACATATGGAGAGAGGAGTGTGGGGAGATGGTGGAATAGGGAGCTCCAGGTATCAGCCCCTCCACCAAAAAAGCTACTGAACTGGCAGAAACTATCTGAATCAACAACTTTGAAACTCTGGAGTCTAGGAGAACACTGGGCTGCATCCAGGGAGGAGCAGGAGGAAGAGGCTGCTAAATTACAATAAAGATCGATGAATTTCACTACCCCTGAAGTGCTACCATCCACCTTCCCCACCTCACGACCAGCAGCAGTGGGGCCCGGAGCTCCAGCTCTTCGTGCAATTTCTGGTGCCAGGGTGAATCATGAAGAAGTAGTCCTTCAAACTCCAAGGATATGTGGTCTTATCCCAGATCTCTACTTTTGACCAGCTACTTCAGTTCACAGGGGTCCTGAAATGGAGGGAGCCATTTTTCCACCACCCCTGGGCCAAAGGTGGTAGAGGAATCTTGAGGAGAGTAACCTCCCTCAAAACTATAAGCAAGTACTGAATTAAGAAGCACAGTTTTAAAAGTCATAGAAAAAGCTCCTGGTGCCCTTGCTGTCCCCTCCCATATTCCCTCTACATAGAGTGGAGCCAGCTTACAATACCATCGTAGGCCCTTGTGTGCATACTGGGGTACAGGTATGTCAGTGCTAATTGATCAGGTGGAAATCTGAGAGTTTGAGCCAGGGAATTATCTGAGGCTTGCTATCCCAATATTTGTCTTAAGGGCAGAGAAGCTGCTAGCAGATAGCTGGTACAGTGTGAGAAACAATTAAGTTGAAATGGCCTGGGGAAAAGGACTACCTGTATTAAGACATTTGAAAGAGCAACCGTGATTGAGTAGAGGGGATGTTCACTCAAACCCCTGTGGACTGTAAGTGTGAAATTCCTGGGGCCTCTAGCAAGGACAGGCCCGGGAGAAGCAGCAGGATCTCTGGCTGTGGCTCAGATAATATAGAGAGGACCCTGTACTTGCCATTTGTCTTGGGCTGGTCTGCTTGAATGGAGGGCTAATCTCTGAAGGAGGCCACCAGCCAAAGCATAGCCAATTTGCAAAGAGAATGAAAGGTGCATTTTGTCTTGGTTTGCTTGTTTTGATTACCTCCTTGCATTCAGTAAAACCTCTGTCATATCACCAGCTGGCTACAAATTTAAGGGGCAGCCCAGGGACTAATCCCAGAGTCAATGCTTTAAAATATTTGAATGTATACTGTGCAAAAAAAGATCACAAAGCAAACAGGAAATGACCCATCCAAAGAAACAAGATAAAAATCCAGAAATCATCAATAAAGAGGACCAGACTTTGAACTTACCAGAGACTTTAAAATAATGATCCTTAATGCTAAAGGAGATAAAGGAAAACACACAAAAAGAGCTAAAGGTAGAGAAAAGCAATGATTGAAATAATATGGGAATCTCTCCAAAGAAATACTGGAGCTGAAGAACACAGTAGCTGAAATGAAAAATTCTCTAAATGGGGGTGGCAGAATAAAGAATCTGTGAACTAGAAGACAAGTCAACTGAATGATTCAGGCTGAGGAGCAGAAAGATAAAAGAGTTCAAAAGAACAACCAGAGCCTAAGACCTGTGGGACACCATCAAGTATACCAATATATGCATTATGGGAGTCCCAGAAGAAGAGAGAAAAGGGCAGAGGAAATAGTCAAAGAAATAATGGCAGAAAACTTACCAGTTAAAATAAAGACATGAATATGCATATTCAAGAAGCCCAACAAACCCCAAACAGGATAAATTCAAAGAGCAAAATTCCCACTCATAAAATTAACAAATTGTCCAATGCCAAAGACAAGTAGAGAGTTTGGAAAATTGCAAGAGAAAAACAATGAGTTATGTACAAGGGAATCCTGATAAGATTAAGCATTGATCTCTCATCAGAAACCATGAAGTCAAGAAGGAAATGGTATGAAATATTCAAAGTGCTGAAAGAAAACATTTGTCAACCAAGAATTTTTTATCTGGCAAGACTTTCTTTCAAAAATGAGGGAGAGATGAAAACATTCCCAGGTGAACAAAAGCTAAGGGAATCTGTCACCACTAGACCAGTCCTACAAGCAATGCTAAAGGAATTTCATACTGAAAGGAAAGGACGCTAGACAGCGGATCAAAGAAGCATAAAGAAATAAAGACTGATGGTAAATGTAGCCATCTGGGTAATTATAAATACCATTACTATCTTATTGTATTGTTTGTTATGTAACTCCACTTCCTGCTTCATACAGGTGCTAAAAAGCAAAGGCATAAAAGTATGATAAATGGATGGTTTTGAGTATACAATATACAAAGATATAATTTGGAATAAGAACAAAAAGTGATGGGGACAGAGGGGTATAGAAACCATGTATGTGTATGCTATTGAAGATACATTGGTATCAAATCAAATGATTGTTATAGATTTAAGATGTTAAATTTTAACTTATGGTAACCATGAGGAAAATACACAAAAATATATTCAGAAAGAAATGAGAAGGGTCTCAAAATGGTACAATACAACAATCCAAATAAATATGGAAGTAGTCTTTAATGGAAGAATTGAGCATCAAAAAATGTAAGACTTACAAACACAAAATAACAAAATAGAAAAAGAAATTGTTGCATTATCAATAGTTACTTTAAGTGCAAATGAATTAAACACACCAGTCAAAAAGTAGAGATCAACATAATGCATAAAAAGCATGACACAACTATATGCTGTTCACAATATATTCACCTTAAATTCAAAGAGATAAGTAAGTTGAAAGTTAAATGATGGAAAAAATATATAATGCAATTATTAACCAAAAGATAGCTGGGTAGCTATAGTAATATCAGATAAATTGACTTTAATTCAAAAACTGTTACACTATTTACTGCTAAAAGGGGGTCAATTAAACAAGAAGATACAACAATTGTAAATACATGTGCACCTAATGACAGAGCCCCCAAAATATATGAAGCAAATATTGACAGATTGGAAGGGAGAAATAGTTTTACATTAATAGTAGGAGATTTCAATATATCACTTTCAATAATGGATAGAACATTTATACTCAAGATCAATAAGGAAACAGAGAACTTGGTTGATACTTTAAAGCAGCCAGATCTAAAAGATTAATATAGTAACTTCACCCAATAGAAGCATAATACACATTCTTCTCTAGTGCAAATGGATCATTCTCAAGGAAAGATCATGTGTTAGGCCAAAACACAAATCTCAATAAATTTGAAATTATTGAAATCATACAATTTATCACCTCTGATCATAGTGGAATGAAACTTGAAATCAGTAATATAAGGAGATGGAAAATTCACAAATATGCAGAAATTAAAACAACACACTCTGAAACAACCAATGGATCAAAGAAGAAATAATAAGGGGAATTAGGAAATATCTTGAGGAAAATGAAGATGAGAGCACAACATAGCAAAACTTCTGGGCTGCAGAAAAGGCAGTGCTGAGAGAGAAACTGATATCTTTAAAGCTTACATTGAAAAAGAAGATCTCAAATCAGAGACCTTACCTCAAAACTAGAGGACCCAGAAAAATAAGAACTGAACCCAAAATGAGCAGAAGAAAGGAAATAACAAAGATTGGAGCAGAGATAAATGGGATAGAGAATTTTTAAAAAAATAGAGAATCAACAAAACCAAAAGTCAATTCTTCAAAAAGATCAACAAAATTGAACTTGAGCTAGACTGACAAAGAAAAAAGAGAGAGGACACAAATAACTGAAATCAGAAATGAAAGGGGAAAGATTACTACCAACCCCAGAGAAATGAAAAGGACGAAAAGAGAATACTATGAACAAATGTACACCACAAATTGTATAAGCTAAACAAAATGGAAAAAAAATCCAAGAAACACAAAAACTGCCTACACTGACTCAAGAAGAAATATAAGATCTTAACAAACCAAAAACTAGTAGAGATTGAATCAGTAATCAAAATACTCCCAACAAAGCCAAGCCCAGGACCAGATGAATTCATAGGTAAATTTTACCCAGTATTCCAAAAAGAATACCTATCCTGTTCAAAGTCTTCCAAAAAATTGAAGAGGAAGAAACACTTACTAATTCATTCTAGGAGACCAACATCACCCACATACTAAAGCCAAGCTAACATCATACTCGGTGGTGAGGACTGATAGCTTTCATTCTAAGATCTGGAACAAGACAAGCCTGCCTACTGTTTCCACAGTTATTCAACATTATACTGAAAGTTCTAGCTAGAGCAATTAGGCAAGAGAAAGAGAAAGCATCTAAGTTGGAAAGGAAGAAGTAAAACTTTCCCTATTTGCAGATGACATCATCCTATATGCAGAAAATCCTGAAATACCTACAACAAAGCTATTGGAACTAGTAAGTTAATTCAGCAAAGTGATGGGGTAAAAAATCAACACCCAAAAATCTATAGTGTTTCAACACTCTAGTTATGAAGAATATTAAGAAAAAAACAAGATAAAACTCCCCTTTACAATAGCAACTGCAACTAAAAGAATGAAATATCTGAGAATAAATCTTAGCAAGGATGCAAAGCACTTGTACACAGAAGACTACAACACAGTGGTAAAAGAAATCAAAGAGGACCTAAATAAATGGATTGGGAAGTCTAAATACTGTCACAATGTCAATTCTACCTAAAGCAATTTACAGATTAAATGTAATCCCAATCAAAATTCTAACAACCTTCTTTGTAGAAATAGAAACGTCAATCCTCAAATTTATATGGAAGGGTAAGGGGAGGGGACAAAGCCATTTTGACAAAGAAGAATGAGGTTGAGTGTGATGGTTTGATGCTGTATGTACCCCAGAAAAACATGTTCTTAAATTTAATCCATTCCTGTGGATGTGGACCCATTGTAAATAGGACCTTTTGATAAGGCTCCTTCAGCTACGGTGTGACCTACCTTATTCAGAATGGATCTTAATCCTCTAACTAGTGTCCTTTATAAACAGAAGCAAGATGAAGAAAGTCATGGAAGCAAGAAGCTGAAATCAATGAAACCTGGAAGAGAAGAGAGAAACCAGCAGATGTCACCACGTGCCTTGCCATGTGGCAGAGGAGCCAAGGATCACCAGCAGCCAGTCTTCAGGAAAAAAGCATTGTGCCTTGATTTGTACATTTTCTCAGCCTCAAAACTGTAAGCTAATAAATTCCCATTGTTTAAGCTAACGCATTTCATAGTATTTGCTAGAGCAACCTAGGAAACAAACATTGGAGGGCTCACACTTCTTGATCTTAAAACTTATTACAAAGCCATAAGTAATCAAACAGCATGGTACCAGCATAAGGAAAGACAAATAGATCAATGGAATTGAATTGCGAATTCAGAAATCAACTCTCACATTTATGGTCAACTGATTTTTCACAAGGGTGCCAAGTAAACATGGGGAAAGAATAGTCATTTCAACAAATGGTGCTGGGAAAAGTGGATGTCTGTGTGCAAAAGAATGAACATGGACCCCTACCTCACTTCATTTACAAAAATCAACTAAAAATGGATCAAAGACCTAAAGACAAGAACCAGAACCATAAAACTAGAAGAAAATGTAAGAAGCTTCTTCAGGATCTTGTGTAAGGCAATGGTTTCCTAGACTTTACACCCAAGTACAAGCAACAAAAGAAAGAATAGATAAACAGGATCTCATGAAAATTTAAAAAATTTTGTGCATCAAAGGACTTTATCATTAAAGTATAATGATGAACTACTCAATGGGAGAAAATATTTGGAAACCACATATCCAATGAGGGTTAAATATCTAGAATGTGTAAAGAAATCCTACAACTCCACAATAAAAAGACAACCCATTTTTTTAAATGACCAAGAACTTGAATAGACATTTCTCCAAAGAAAATGTACAAATGGTCAAATAGCACATGAAAAGATGCTCAACATCACCAGCTATTAGGGAAATGCAAATCAAAACCACAATGAGATACCATTTCACACCCACTGTAATGTCTACTATTAAAAAAAAAGAATTTACGGGTTTTGTAGAGGATGTGGAGCAATAGAAACACTCATTAATTGCTGGTGGTAATGTAAAATGGTGCAGGCACTGTGGAAGAGAGTTTGGAATTCCTCAAAAAGTTAAATATAGAGTTACCATATGGCAATCCTCTTCCTAGGTATATACCCAAAATACTTGAAAACTGAGACTTAAACAGACATTTACACACTGATGTTCATAGCAGCATTATTCACAATTGCCAAAAGATGGAAGCAACTTGTGTCCACCAACTGATGAAAGGATAATTAAAATGTGGTATATGCATACAATGGAATATTATTCAGTCATAAAAAGGAAGTTCTTATATGTATGACAGCATGAATGAAACATGAAGACATCATGTTGAAATAAGCCAGACACAAAAGGACAAACATTGTATGACCTTACTGATAAAAATAATTAGGATAAGCAAACTCATAGAGTCAGGATGTAGAATATAGATTACCAGGTGACAAAGTGGGGATAGGGAATGAGGAGTTAATGCTTATATCATGCAGAGTTCTTTTTGGATTGATTGCAAAGTTTTGGTAATTGATGGTGGTGATGGTTGCACAACATTGTGGCATAATTAACAGCAATACATTATATGTATATTTGAAGGTGCTTTTAAAGAGAAAATTTTAGGATGTATAAAAAATTTTTAAGAAAAACATCACATACAGTGAATCCTATTGTAAATGATGGGCTATAATTAATAATACAATTATAAAAATGTTATTTCATGAATTTTTACCAATGTACCATACTAATGCTAGGCATTAATAATAGGGTGGTATATAGGAAATCTGTATTTTATGCATTATTTTTCTGTAAACCCACAGCTTCTCTAATAAACACACACACATTCACACACACAATATGGGTCACCTTGGTAGAAGGGGTCAAAAATCTGGTAAGAATCCTTCCATATTTTCCTCCATGCTCATAATACTATACAAAGATACATATACACATATAAATAGAACTGTATGTGTGTATGCAAAATTGGATTGGGGCCCTTGTTTTACATCTGCTTATACACTCTTTTCTGCATTTTGCGTTTCTCACCCAATATTACTAGTGGAATAAAGTCAACTGCTATAACTCATTTCATTGTAGTGGTTGCTCAATAAAATGTGGTATGAATGCAGGAGAATTTATTCAACCCATCCCCTCTTGATGGGTATCCACTTGGATTTAGTTTTGCGCCATTAGAAATAAGGTTGCAATAAACATTTTAGTACATGTTACTTATCAATATGTTATATATTAATTATTAATATGTACTATGTGTAAGACATGTAAGATGTGTAGAGTACATCTGCTTTTATGTCTATTGTCATCTTGGGAGTAGCTTGGAAAGATTAAATGTTACATGTATTTTTAGATGGTGCTAGATTACTTCTTCATCACTGCACGTTTCCATAGCAAGATGAGGGTATTTTTTTCTTCTAATTCCCAGAATATTAAGTGGTGCAGTTTTTTCTAACAGATGTAAGCTGGTATCTCATTGCTATTTAAATTTGCATTCTTCCAGCTGCCAAAGAATTTAAACATCTTTTCATATATCTGTGGCTATTTAAATGTGCTCTTCTGTTAATTTTCCTTTGCCAATTTTTTTCTTGCAGGGAGGTTTTCTTTTCAGTTTGTAGAAGCACTGTGAGTAATATGGACAACTTCCTCCTTGTCTGTCATTTGCATTACACTATTTTTCCAGATCTAGAAGTTTCAATTGCTTCTTTAGTCACACAAAGGTTATTGCTTTCTGTAGTCAAGCACACATCATTTCTTTTAAAGCATCTAAGTTTCTGGTCTTAGTTAAGAATTTCTTCCTGACCCCTAAATGGTAGGCTCCTAAATTTTCTTGGAAGAGTCTTTTATTGAGGCTTAAGTCCTTAGGTCATAAGGAACCTACATTTTTATTTTTGAATTTTTAAAATTAAGATATCATTTATATACAATACAAAACACTCATTTTAAGTGTTCGGTTTCATGATTTGTGGCAATTGTATAAAATTAAGTAACCACCATCACAATCAAGATATAAAATGTTTTCTCATGCCCCCTTAAAGTCAATCCCCACCCCTCATCCCAGCCCCAGGCAATCACTGATCTGCTTTGTTACTATAGTTCTGTCTTTTTCTAGAATTTTATTTAGATGGAATCATCCAGAATAAATTTCTGTGCTTTATTTCTTTCACTTACCATAATGTTTTTGAGATTCATCCACAATGTTGGATGCATTAGGCTTTTTGTTACTTATTGCAGTGTAGCATTCCACAGTATAGTATAGGTAAACCATAATTTGTTTGTCCATTCATCAGTTTTGGACTACTACATATAATCCTTCTCTAAATGTGCGTTCATATGTCTTTATAGATGTGTTTTCATTTCTCTTGGGTAAACCCCAGGAGTGGAACTTATGAGTTATATGATAAGTGTATGTTTAACTTTATGCAATACCACCATACTGTTCTCCAAAGTGACTGTACAATTTCACATTTCAACCAGATATGATGGGAGTTATATTTGGTCTATGCCTTTGTCAGCACTTTGTACTGTAAGTATTTTTCAATTTAGCCATTCTAGTAAGTGTATAAATATATGTTGTTGGGAATTTATTTGCATTTCTCTGATGAATAGTAAAATTGAGAATCTTTTTATATGCCTATTGGCCATATATTGGCCATATATCTTCATTTGTAAAGTGTCTACTCACAAATTTGGTCCTTGTTTTACAAAGACCAGACCATTTTTTAATTGGGTTGTTTGACTTTTTATTCTTGATTTATAAGACATTTTTATGCTAGATAAATCCTTCGATATATGTTTTACAAAAATTTTCTCCCAGTCATCTTAGGTTGCCAGGGCTACTATGACAAATACCACATGCTCATTGGCTTAAGCAATAGGAATTCATTGGCTCACAGTTTGGGAGGCTAGAAATCCAGAATCAAGGAGTCAGTAAGGCCAGGCTTTCCTCAAAGTGTTCTGATGGTGGCAATCCTCCATTACATGGTGATCTCTCTCTGGCTTCTCCTGTTTCTGACTTCTGCTTCTGCTCAGTCCCCTGTGTCTGTCTAGATTTCCTCTTCTTATAAGGACTTTATTCACATGGATTATGGCCCATCCTGATCCAATTTGGCTTAATCTAAATAGGATCTTTAAAGATCCTATTCACAAATGAGTCCACACTTTAACTAATAACATCTTCAAAAGTCTTATTTACAAATGGGTCCACACCCATAGGACCAGAGTCTAGGACTTGAACACATCTTCTGTGGGGGACATAATTCAATTCCCAATATAGCCTATGGCTTGCCTTTACATTTTCTTAACTGCATTTCTTAAAATCCAAAAGCTGTTAATTTGAATGGGATCCATTTTATCATTTTTTTCACTTATATTTTATACTTTTTCGTGTCCTTTTAAAGAAATCTTGGAGTAACCAAAGATCACAAAGATTTGCTCCTGTTTATGAATTTTATAGTTTTGCTTCTATTTAGAATGTTTTTGCTTCTGCTTAGAAGTATTATAGTTTAAACTCTTAGATTTAGGTCTATGATCCATTTAGAATTAAGATAAGTATCTAAGTCCTTTTTTTGCTTATGGATATGCAAATGTTCCAGCAGCATTTGTTGAACAAAGCTATCCTTTACCCCCTTAACTTGCCATGACTCTCAATTATATAGTATATAAGTGGGGGTCTATTCTGTCCCACTGGTTTATATGACTATTCTTAAGTCAATTTCACAACTGTCATGATTATTATAGATTTACAGTTAGTCATGAAAGCAGGTAGTGTAAGTCCTCCAAATTGATTCTTCTTTTTCAAAATTGTTTTGGTTACTTTAGCTCCATTGTCTTTTTATATAAATTTTGAAATCAGCTTGTTAATTTCTTCCAAAAATAACTGGTTTTCATCTTCTCAGACCCTGGAACATCCTGGATGCAGAGTCCAAAACTGGGGAATCTGACCACTAAAGTCGCCAGAGGAAATGGAGTTTCCGGGGATGCATTTGCCCTCCTGCCTGAAACAATTCAAAAACTGGACAACAAAAGGTTCTCAAGACATTGAACATCAGGACAAAGAAGGACAGTGATGCCAAGCCCTGCAGTTGTCCTGAGCGTGGTCTGTGGAGACTCTCCAGTCAGAAGGGCAAGAAGGGAAACCCAGGTGGAGGAGGCTTTAGTTTCCTAGACTGCTACAGCAAGTGCCATGAAATTGATTGCCCTAAACAATGGGAATTTCTTAGCTTACAGCCTTGAGGCCAGGAAAATGTCAAATCAAGGCATACTCAAGACAGTGCCTTCTTCAGAAGACCAGCTGCCAGTAATTCTAGGCTCTTCTGCCACATAGCAAGGCAACCTGTGTGTCTTTCCCTTCTTTTCTGGGCTTTGTTGATTTCAGCTTTTGGCTTCTGTGATTCTCTCTCTCTCTCTCTCTCTCTCTCTCTCTCTCTCTCTCTCTCTCTCTCACTCTCTCTCTCTCACTCTCTCTCTCTTTCTTCCTCTCCCTCTCCCTCTTTCTCTCTCTCTCATCATTCTGTTTATCTTCAGTAATAATATTAAGACGCATCCTGAATAAGGTGGGTCACACCTTAACTGAAGGAGCTTCATCAAAATCCTACTTAAAATGGGATTATACCTACAGGAATGTATTAGATTTAAGAACATGTTTTTCTGGGGTACATACATCTTCAAGTCACCACGGAGGACAGTGGTCTCCATGTTGAAGAGATGGAGCTGGGATCCAGGGAAGACAGGATAGAGTCCCAAAGAGAAGAGAGCTGCATAAGAAGAGTGTTTGGGATGTGCAGGGGTCTGAGTACTCTATAGCACATGCAGGTGAGAAGACTATCCAAGGTTGGGAAAGTGCTACCAAAAGGACTAGAGGGAAGAATCCATGAGGATCACAAAGGGCCAGAATAGTGCCTATTCACTTAAACCAGAGTGGACAAACCTCATAATTCTAGAGATTAGTAGGATGCTCAGAAATGTTTTGACTGAAGAGTGGAGAAAGTTTTATCCTAGACTAAGTGTTGCTCTTATCCCTCCTAACAAAGCTTAAAAGCAAAACCCAAGAGGATCACATTGTTTCCAGGTAACTTAACTGCACCTCAGAACAAAGGTCAAATATATTTATAGGAATACAACAATGTACAGCAGCAAACGAGGAAAATTTCATAAAGTCTGGCATACATTCAAAAATTATGAAGCATGCAAAGAAGCAGAAAAATATATCCCATGATGATGAGAAAAGTCAATCTCTCAAAGTGATCCAGAAATAATACAGTTGACATTAAAACAGTCATAACTACATTCCATGTGTTCAAGAAGATAAAGATTGACCATGATAAGTAGAGACATGGAAGATACTAAAAAAAAACACCTGAATCCAATAGTTTTAGTCCACTGTACCTGGAAGCAGAAACCCTCAGGGAGCTCATGGGAAACTTCCATTTGAATATGATATGGTAATTGATTACTACTCTTCCAGATCAATGGCTAATTCTTCTAGCACATTTATGAAATAACTCTTTTCCCATAGAATTAATCATTTTTGTCATGTGTTAAATTCACAAACATTGAGGCCCATTTTTGAAGTTTCTTTTTCTATACAAGCATCACTTTGATTTGAATTCGGTGAGTTTATTAGATTACATATAACCTAAGTGAGTTTATTAGATTACAAATAACCATAAAAGTGCCTAAACTAAGGCATCAGCAAGAAGAAGATACCTTCACTGAAGGAAGGCCAATGGTGTCTGGAACACCTCTGTCAGCTGGAAAGACATGAGACTGGCATCTGCCATTTCTTTGCTTCCAGGTTGCATTTCAAAATGGCTTTTTCCAAAATGCCTCTGGGCTTCTGTTTCTCTTAGCTTCTCTCTCTCAGCCTCTCTGCATCCTTGCTTAGGCTTCTGTCTCTCTTAGCTTCTCTCTCTCAGTTCTTGTGCATCTTTGCTTGTTCTCCCAGGGCATTTCTCTCTAAGTGTCTGGGGGTCCTCTTTTAGCATCTCTGGGGCAGATGCTGGGCTTCATCTCTCCAAACATCTTTCTGTCTGCATCTCTAAGCATCTCCAAGCATCAGCATCTGTGTTGATTCTTGAGCTCTCTTAAATACTCCACTGGGCTACTCAAGACCTACCCTGAATGGGTGGGGTCCACAACTCCGTGAAAATAATCAAAGGTCTCACCCATAGTTGGTTGAGTCACATCTCCATGGAAACACTCAAACAAAATGTTCCACCCAACAAGATTGTATTACAAGGTCATGGTTCTTTTGGGGTCCATAGTAGTTTCAAACCAGCACTGTGATTTTTTTTAAATTTCTTCTCTAATTCAAGGATTTTCTAAAAATATACACGATTCTTAATTTCCAAGAAATTAAGTTTTTAATCACCCTTTCATCATTTACTTCTATTTTTTTTGTTGGATTATAGTCAGAGAATATGTTTGGAAGGATTTAAGATTTTCTTTGCAGACATTTCCATTTCTTAAACATCTTTGTGGACATAAGTTATTTTTTATTTCAGAGATGTAAAGTCCTATCTATAGTCATTAAATCAAGCTTGAATGGGAACTAATTCCACTATCTCATTTTTTTTCATTTTTAAAATAAAAGGTATCCTTTCTCAAAATGACACAGGAGCCAACTGAAAGACTTACCACTGGCCAAAATTGGAAAATTAGAACAACAAAATAAAGCAGTACTGGATTATAACTGAAAGTACAAAATATCCATTAACCCATATTGGTATAAATAAATTACTGAAGAAAGAAAGAAAAAAAGAAAGAAAGAAAGAAAGAAAGAAAGAAAGAAAGAAAGAAAGAAAGAAAGAAAGAAAGGAAGGAAAGACGGAAAAATAAAGGAAAGAAGGAAGGAAGGAAGGAAGGAAGGAAGGAAGGAAGGAAGGAAGAAAATTCTCCTTTGTGGAAGAGTTCCAAATAATTTATGTAGCTATTCTGTCTTCAAGGAGGTAGAGCAAAACTTCCTACTCCTTAAGTGTGGACTGTACATAGTGACTTCCTTCAACAGAGTACAGTATTGGAAAGTGGGGTAAAAGAGTAACATTACAGTTTAGAAAACTAACAAACACTACCTCAGCCAAGCGATCAAGGTTAACATCAACATGACAAGTAATATCGTAATATGTCCCCCTTGATATGATGTGAAGAGAATGACAATTTGCTTCAGTGGTCTTCCTCTCAAAAACCCATAACTCTGGTCTAATCATGAGAAAACATCTGATAAATGCCAATAGAGGACATTCTACAAATACTTGATCAATACTTATCAAAACTGTCAAGATCATTTAATACAAGAAAAGTCTGAGAAACTGTCACAGCCAAAAGGAGAACATGTACCCATTCACCTCAAGGTATTTTCTAGTGTCTTGTGTGGCTTGTACTTTGATTCTTTGGTTATACATGAATGTATTATTTAATGTCCACATATTTGTGAATTTTCCATGCCTAAGAAGACATGATGATTAAATATAATGTGAATACAAAGCTACAACATATGAAAACATGGGATACCGCTAAAGCAGTGCTCAGAGGGAAATGGATAGCTGTTAATGCCTACTTTAAAAAAGAAAAAAGATCTCAAATCACCTTCTACCTCATGAAACTAGAAAATGGAAAGCAAAATAGAGGCCCAAAGCAAGTATAAGGAAATAGTAAAGATTAGAGTGTAAATGAATTAAATAAAGAAGAGAAAAGATTATAGAAATTCAGCAAAACCAAAATTGGTTCTTTAACAAGATCAACAAAATTGACAGAGACAGGCCTTTAACTAGACAGAACAAGAAGACTCAAATTGCTAAAATCAAGAATGGAACAGAGGACATTACTGTCAACCTTACAGAAATAAAATGATTATAAAGGATTACTGTGAGTAACTGTATGCCAACAAATTAGATAACCAATGTAAAATGCACAAGTTCCTAGAAACACAAAAACTACCAAAATTTACTCAAGATGAAATAGAACATTTGAATAGACCCATTGTAAATAGAGATTGAATCAATAATTTTTTAAAAATCCCTCCCGACAAAGAAAAGTCTGGAGTCAGATGGCTTCATTGCTAAATTCTCCCTAACATTTAAAGAAGAATTCACACCAATCTTTCATAAACTCTTCCCAAAAGATAGAGAAGGGAACACTTCCCAACTCATTTGAATAGGCCATTATTACCCTGATACTGAAAACCAAAGACATCACAAGAAATGAATACTACAGACAAATATCTCTTGTGAATATTGACAGAAATATCCTCAACAAAATACTAGCAAGCTGAATCCAGCAGCATGGTAAAAGAATTATTCACCATGACCAAGCAGGATTTATCCCAGTGATGTAAGGGTGGTTCAACATACATAAAAATAATCACTGCAATATACCACATTAATGGAATGAAGGAAAAACTCACATGCTCATCTCAATTGATGCATGTTCCAGTTTGTTAATGCTGCCATTATGCAAAATACCAGAAATGGATTTGCTTTTATATAGGGGATTTATTAGGGTACAAATTTACAGTTCTAAGGTCATCAAAGTGTCCATACTAATGCATCAACAAGAGGATACTTTCACTGAAGGGTGGCCGATGGGGTCTGGAACATCTCTGTCATCTGGGAAGGCATATGGCTGGCATCTGCTGATCCTTTGCTCCTAGGTTCTGGTTTCAAAATGGCTTTCTCCAAAATGTCTCCAGCCTTCTGTCTTCGCTCCTCTTTCTCAGCTCCTGTGTGTCCTTGCTTCTTTCTCCCAGTGTGTTTCACTCTAAGCATCTGGGGGTCCCCTCTTAGTTTCTCTGGGTCAAAATCTGGGATTCATCCCTCCAAATGTCTTTCTGTTGCATCTCCAAGCATCAGCATCTGTGTTGGCTCTTAGCTCTCTTAAATACTCCAGTGAATTAATCAAGACCCACACTGAATGGAAATAATTTAATCAGAGTTTAAACACAGTTGAGTGGGTCACATCTCCATGGAAACACTCAATCAAAATTCTCCTTCCAACAAGATTGGGTTACAAGATCATGGCTCTTCTGGTGTCCATAACAGTTTCAACCTGCCACAATGCATAAAAAAGCATTTGACAAAATCCAACACCTTTTCATGATAAAATACTAAAAAAAAATAGGAATAGAAGGAAAAATTGTCAACATGAAGGGCATATATGAAAAACCCACTCCGTTGTGAGGGACTGAAAGATTTCCAAGATCAGGAACAAGACAAGGATGCCCACCATCATCATTGTTATTCAACATTGTACTGAAGGTTCTAGCCAGAGTGATTGGGCAAGAAAAAGAAATAAAATGTATCCAAATTGGAAAGGAAGAAGTAAAACAATCCTTATTCATAGATGACATAATACTATATACATAGAAAATCCCAAAGAATCCACAAGAAAGCTACTAGAACCATTGTATGAACCATTGAATGAATTCAGCAAATATATAGGCTACAAGATTAACATACAAATATCAAATGTGTTTCTAAATACAAGTAATGAAAAATATGAGAAGGAAATCAAGAAAACAATTCCATTTACAATAGCATCTAAAAGAATAAAACACCTAGGAATATTTTTTAAATTAAATTCAGTTTTATTCAGATATATTCACGTACCATACAGTCATCCATGGTGTACAATTAACTGTTCCTAGTACCATCATATAGTTATGCATTCATCACTCCAATCTATTATTGAACATTTTCTTTCCTTATACCACAAAAAATAAGAATAAAAAATAAAATTAAAAAAGAATACCCAAATCATCGCCCCATCCCACCCTATTTTTCATTTAGTTTTTGTCCCCATTTTTCTACTCATCCATCCATACACTGGATAAAGGGAGTGTGATCCACAAGGTTTTCACAATCACACTGTCACCCATTGTAAGCTACATTGTTATACAATCATCTTCAAGAGTCAAGTCTACTGGGTTGGAATATGATAGTTTCAGGTATTTACTTCTAGCTATTCCTAGGAATAATTTTAACCAAGGAAGAAATGACTTGTACACTGAAAACTACAAAAATTGCTGAAAAAAGTTAGAGACCTAAATAAATGTAAAGACATCCTGTGTTTATGGATTGAAGGATTTAATATCGTTACAATGCCAATACTACCCAAAGTGATACACGGATTAAATGAAATCTCTTTCAAAATCCCAACAGTCAAAAAAATCTTAAAAACCATTTTTGCAGAAATGGAAAAGCTAGTCCTCAAATTAATATGGGATTGCAATGGGCCCCAAATAGCCAAAACAATCTTAAAAATAAGAACAAAGTTGGAGGTCTCACACTTGCCAATTTCAAAACTTACTACAGAGGAGACAGGGAAGATGGCAGCATAGAGAGGAGTGGACGCTAAGTACTCCCCCTGGAACAACTAAAAAAAAAGCCAGAAACAACTAGCAAGTAATCCAGAATAACTGCGGGGGGCCAAACTAGACCGTCCACTCATCGTATACCAACCTGAATTGGGAGGAATGCCTGAGATCACAGCATAAAATCTAAGTAAAACCTGTGGATCCAAGTCATGAGGCCCCCTCCCCCATAGCCTGAGCTGCAAAGCCTCATGGTGCCAGAGAGACGCTCTCTCCCAGCAAGCGAATATAGCTCAGCTGAGCTCCAACTGGGGTTTTAAGTAGTGAGTGTGAACTGCTGACTACAGGTACAAATCCCCAAAAAACAGATGGAGGCTTTGGGTGACAACTGAACTTGGAGAGCCAGAGGGTTGCCTTGGACAAGGCCTGAAGGAGATTATCTGTTTCTTTTTCAGCTCAGTGGAGAAAGCCCAAGCCATTACAGTTCCCAGTGCTGTGACTCAAAGAAGGGTGGAGATACCACAAGCAGAGAGAGAGAGAGACCATTGAAATGCTAATGACATCCCCCTAGGGTGTCTATCTTCTCCAAGAGGAAAGGGGTGGGTCCCTTTCCATTCAGAACCAGACCCCAGAGCCTGGGGGAACACGGCCATACCTCCTCACACCAGTCAAGAATTATAGGCTAACAGGCACCACCTGCTGGGCAGAAAAGCACAGTGACCTGAGGCTTCACAGGAACCAATTTTCTAAGACACACCTGCAGGGAAACCAGATACTGAATATTTCTTCCCTCTGGGACCTGAGCCTGTTCTGGTCTGGGAAAACCAGATTGGGGTAACCAAGGAAACCATGCCTAGACAACAGAAAATTGCAATCTACACTAAGAAAAGCAAAGTTATGGCCCAGTCAAAGGAACAAATGTACACTTCAACTGAGATACAGGAATTTAAACAACTAATGCTAAATCAATTCAAAAAGTTTAGAGAAGATATCACAAAAGAGATAGAAGCTGTAAAGAAAACACTGGGCATACATAAGGCAGAAATCAAAAGTTCAAAAAAACAACTGTAGAATCTATGGGAATGAAAGGCACAACACAAGAGATGAAAGACACAATGGAAACATACAACAGCAGATCTCAAGAGGCAGAAGAAAATATTCAGGAACTGGAGAACAAAACACCTGTAAGCTTACATGCAAAGGAGCAGATGGAGAAAAGAATGAAAAAATATGAGCAACATCTCTGGGGACTTAAAGATGAAACAAAGTGCAAGAATATATGTATCATTGGTGTCCCAGAAGGAGAAGAGAAGGGAAAAGGGGCAGAAGCAATAATAGAGGAAATAATCAATGAAAATTTCCCATCTCTTATGAAAGATGTCAAATTACAGATCCAAGAAGCGCAGCGTACTCCAAACAGAATACATCTGAATAGGCCTATGCCAAGACTTAATAATCAGATTATCAAATGTCAAAGACAAAGAGAGAATCCTGAAAGCAGCAAGAGAAAAGCGATCCATCACATACAAAGGAAGTTTAATAAGACTATGTATGGATCTCTCAGCAGAAACCATGGAGGCAAGAAGGAAGTGGTATGATATATTTAAGATACTGGAAGAGGAAAACCACCAACCAAGAATCCTATATCCAGCAAAGCTGTCCTTCAAATATGAGGGAGAGCTGAGAATATTTTCTGACAAACAGACAATGAGAGAATTTGTGAACAAGACACCTGCCCTACAGGAAATACTAAAGGGAGCACTACAGAGTGATAGGGGGAGACAGGAGTACATGATTTGGAACACAATTTTGGGAGATGGTAGCACAGCAATGTAAGTACACTGAACTAAGGTAACTATGAATATGGTTGAGAGAGGAAGGTTGGGAGCATGTGAGACACCAGAAGAAAGGAGGAAAGATAACGACTGGGACTGTGTAACTTGGTGAAATCTAGAGTGTTCAACAATTGTGATAAAATGTACAAATATGTTCTTTTATGAGGGAGAACAAGCAAATGCCAACCTTGCAAGGTGTTAAAAATGGGGAGGCATTGGGGGAGGGGTGAAATGAACATAAACTAGAGACTGTAACTAACAGAATCATTGTATTATGCTTCCTTTAATGTGACAAAGGCAATGTACCAAGATAAATGCAGGTAAGAGGGGGGGATAGGGGAGGCATATTAGACAATTGACATTGGTGGTGTTGTCTGACTCTTTACTCTGCTTTAATTGAAGGTTACTTTTCCTTTTGCTGCTTCCTAGCTGTCATTTTTTTTTCCTCTTTCTTTTGCCTCTCTACCTTCTTTGACTCTCCCTCCTGTCTTGTGGAAGAAATGAAGATGCCCTTATATAGATAGTGTGAAGGTGGTGAACACATAAATATATGACCATACAGAGAATCATCGATTATTTACTTAGGATGGAATGTATGGTGTGTGAACAAAACCATATTAAAAAAAAAAAAAAAATGGGTTGCTGACAAAACCTTGAGCGCAATATACTGAGTGAAATAAGCCAGACACATAAGGACAAATATTGCAGGATTTCACTGATAGGAACTAATTATAATATGTAAACTCATAGACATGAAATATAAGGTACCAAGATATAGGATGAGGCTTAAGAATGGGGCGCGGTTGCTTAGAATGAGCAGAATGTTCAGCTGGGATGAACTTAAATGTTTGCTACTGACAGAGGTGTCGGTAGCAAGATGTGAGAATAACTAACAGTGCTGAATTGTGTGTGAATGAGGTGGAAAGGGGAAGCTCAGAGTCATGTATGTCACCAGAAGGAAAGTTGGAGGTCAAAAGATGGGAATGTGTAAAACTTAATCCTATGGTGGGCAATGTCCATTATTAACTGTACAAATATTAGAAATCTCTTCCATGGACCAGAACAAATGTATGACAATACAATTAGAAGTTAATAATAGAGGAGCATATAGGGAAGAAATATATACCTATTGCAAACTATATACTACAGTTAGTAGTATTTCAACTTTTTTTCATAAACAGTAACAAATGTACTATACCAACACTACGAGTCAACAATTGAGGGGGGTTGGTTAGGGATACAGGAGGATTCGAGTTTCCTTTTCTTTTTTTCTTTTTTCATCTTTTACTTTATTTCTTGTCTGGAGTAATGAAAAGCTTCTAAAAATTGAACAAAAATTAAGTGTGGCTATGGATGCACAGCTGTATGAGGGTACCAGGGGCAACTGATTGTCTACTTTGGATCTTTGGATAATTGTATGGTATCTGAACAATCCCAATAAAAATTTAAAAAAAAAAAAACACTTACTACAAAGCTACCATAATTAAAACAGTGTAACTGGCATAAGGATAGATATATAGACCAATGGAGTATAATTGAACATCCAGAAATAAACTCAAACAGCTAGTTGATTTTCAAAAAGGGCACCAGGTCCATTCTACAGGGGAAAATATTCTCTTCAAAAAATTGTGCTGGGAAAACTGTAAATCCATCTGTAAAAGAATTAATTTGGGCTCCTACCTCTCATCATATAAAAAATTTTACTCAACCATAAAACAGAAGGAAACAGAGGGGATCTTTAGGATCTAGTATTAGGTGGTGGATTTTTATATAAGATACCAAAGCGCAACAAACAAAAGAAAAATAGATAATTTGGACTTGGTCAAAATTTAAAACCTTTCTGCTTCAAAAGAGACTAACAAGAAAATGAAAAGACAACACACAGAATAGGAGAAAAATTTGTGAATCATATATCTGATAAGGGATTTGTGTCTAGAATATATAAAGAATGTCTGAAACTCGACAATAAAAAGACAAATAACCCAATTAAAAATGGGCAAAGGATCAGAAAAGACATTTTTGAGTAGACATTTCTCCAATGGACCAGAAATATCTTGAATTGTACACTTTAAGTTGGTGAGATGTGTGGTATGTGAAATATGTAAATCTCAATAGAGCTGTTAACTAAATAAAGAAACAAATAAATAATAAACCTGCCAAGTCCATTAATTCTGAGAGGTGATTCAGATGTCCACTTTGATTAAATTTTTATCACTTCTCCTAAGCTTTATGTGTTTAGTTTCTATATTGCTAGATAATATTTGACTTCTATTATTCATGAATTGTATCTTTTATCATTATATAATATTCCTCTGTATACTGTTTAGTGGTTTGACTCCTAAATTCCACTTTTTAAAAATGTCATATTAATGGGTGCATGGTGCATGTGGTTTCTCAATGGCCATCATAAAGCAGGACCTTTGACATACTTTTATTTACTTACCAACTTCACTTCCTCATTATAATATCATCACCACAATCTTAAGACCTCTGGGACTATTTTTCTTTTCCTTTTTTGAATTTTATTATAGCTGTTTATTTACTTTAAAATTTTTCCAAACAATCTCCCTCCTCCCCATCCTCTGGTCACCTCTAATCTACTTTCTGTTTCTGCAGATTTGCTATTCCTAATCATCTTTTCTCTTATAAGTGATACACAATATTTGTCCATAAGTGGACAAGATTATTCCACTGAGCACAATATTTTCAAGGTTCTTCCAAGTTTCCGGATGTCTCAAAATGTCACTTCTTTTTTTGTAATTCTGTTTTTTTTTTAATTTTATTAATGAAATTGTAGGTTTACAGAAAAATTATGTATAAAATACAAAGTTCCCATATATCACCCTATCATTAGCATCTTTCATTAGTATGGTTCATTTGTTGCAATTGATGAAAGAACATTTTATGATTGTCTCTTTTTTAATAAAATTTATTAGGTACACATGTGAGAGAACATGTACTCCTACAAGAAAAGAAAGGTTAGAGGCAAGAGGTCTATAATTGTCTCTTACAGTTCATGGTTCTCCTAAGGGTTCCCTTTGTTATACACACCCATGGATATTTTTTTTTTTTTTTAGTTTTTATCCTAGTAACATATATAAAAACCATCATTTCCCACTTTTAACCACATTCAACTATATATTTCAGTGCTATTCATACATTCTCAGAGTTGTGCTACTATCATCACAATCCATTACCAACACTTCACATCGTCCCACTTTAAGGATTAACATCCATTACCTGCCCCCACCTGGGCTCCTGGTAACCTACATTCTAGTTTTTTATTCTATGAATTTGGCTATTCTAATTATTTTTCAATGAGATTATACAATAGCCTTTTGTATCTGGTTATTTCATTCACCATGATGTTTTCAAAGTTCATCCATGTTGTTGCAGGTATCAGAACTTCATTAATTTTTATGGCTGAATAATATTCAACTGTGTGTATATACCATATTTTGTTTACCAATTCGTTGGTTGGTGGACGATTGGGTTGCTTCCATCTTTAGGCAACTGAATAATGCTACTATGAACACTGTGATGCAAATATTTGTTTGAGTCCCTCCTTTCAATTGTTTTGGGTGGAATTTCTGGGTCATATGGAAATTATATATTTTAATTTTCTGAGGAACTGCCAAACTATCTTCCACAGTGGCTGTACTATTTTATATTCCCAATAGTGAGTGAGTGTTCTTATTTCTTCACTCTCCAAGACTATATTTTTTCATTTTTTAATAGTAGCCATTTTAGTGGATGTGAAATGACATCTCATTGTGGTTTTGATTTGTATTTCCCTAATTTATAATGATGCTGACCATCTTTTCATGTGCTTTTTGATCATTTGTATATCCTCCTTTGAGAAATGTGTATGCAAGTCCTTTGCCCATTTTTAAAATGGGTTGTTTATCTTTTTGTTGTTAAGTTAGAGGATTTTCTGTATTTTCTGGTTATTAAATGCTTATCATATGTGCTTTCCAAATATTTTCTCTCATTATGAAGGTTGTCATTTTACTTTCATGAAAAAGTCCATTGATTCATAAGAGTTTTAAATATGGATGAGGTCCCATTTACCTGTTTTTTTTCCTTTGTTGCTTGTGCAACCATTGCCTAACATAAGCTCCCGAAGATGCTTCCCTGTGTTTTCTTCTAGGAGTTTTATGGTTCTGGTTCTTATATTTAGGTCTTCAATCTATTTTGAGTTTATTTTGGTATTTGGGGTGAGGAAGGGGTCCATGTTCTTTCTTTTGCACATGGACATCCAGTTTTCCAGCACCATTTCTTGAAGAGGCTATTCCTTCCATGTTGTGTGGGACTTGGCATCCTTATTAAAAATCAGTTGGCCAAGACTCGGGCAAGATGGCGGCATAGAGAGGAGTGGAAGCTAAGTAGTCCCCCTGGAACAACTACAAAAAACCAGAAACAACTAGTAAATAATCCAGAATAACTGCGTGGGGGGACAAACGAGACCATTCACTCATCATATACCAACCTGAATTGGGAGGAATGCCTGAGAACACAGCATAAAATCTGTAAGTAAAACCTGCGGAACCAAGTCGTGAGACCCCCTCCCCCATAGCCCGAGCTGCGGAGCCTCGTGGTGCCAGAGAGAAGCTCTCTCCCAGCAAGTGAATATAGCTCAGCGGAGCTCCAACTGGGGTTTTAAGTAGCGAGTGTGAACTGCTCACTACAGGTACGCATCCCCAAAAAACAGACAGAGGCTTTGGGTGATGACTGACCTGGGAGAGCCAGAGGGTTGCCTTGGACTGGGTCTGAAGGGGACTATCTGTTTCTTTTTTGGCTCAGTGGAGAAAGCCCCAGTCATTTTCGGTTTCCAGGGCTGTGACTCTGGGAAGGGTGGAGACACCAACAAGCAGAGAGTGAGACCATTGAAATGCTAATGACCTCCACCTGGGGGGTCTGTCTTCTCTAGGAGGAAAGGGGTGGGGCCCTTTCCATTCAGAACCAGACCCCAGAGCCTGGGGGAACACGGCCATACCTCCTCACACCAGTCAAGAATTATAGGCTAACAGGCGTCACCTGCTGGGCAGAAAAGCACAGTGACCCGAGGCATCACAGGGTGGAGCAATTTTCTAAGACACACCTGCAGGGAAACCAGATACTGAATATTTCTTCCCTCTGGGACCTGAGCCTGTTCTGGTCTGGGAAAACCTGATTTGGATAACCAAGGAAACCATGCCTAGACAACAGAAAGTTACAACCTACAGTAAGAAAAACAAAGTTATGGCCCAGTCAAAGGAACAAACGTACACTTCAACTGAGATACAGGAATTTAAACAACTAATGCTAAATCAATTCAAAAAGTTTAGAGAAGATATTGCAAAAGAGATAGAGGCTGTAAAGGAAGCACTGGGCATGTATATGGCAGAAATCAAAAGTTCAAAAAAACAACTAGTAGAATCTATGGAAATGAAAGGCACAACACAAGAGATGAAAGACACAATGGAAACATACAACAGCAGATCTCAAGAGGCAGAAGAAAACACTCAGGAACTGGAGAACAAAACACCTGAAAGCCTACACGCAAAGGAGCAGATGGAGAAAAGAATGAAAAAATATGAGCAACGTCTCCGGGAACTCATGGATGAAACAAAGTACAAAAATGTATGTATCATTGGTGTCCCAGAAGGAGAAGAGAAGGGAAAGGGGGCAGAAGCAATAATAGAGGAAATAATTAATGAAAATTTCCCATCTCTTATGAAAGACATGAAATTACAGATCCAAGAAGCGCAGCTTACTCCAGACAGAAGAGATATGAATAGGCCTATGCCAAGACACTTAATAATCAGATTATCAAATGTCAAAGACAAAGAGAGAATCCTGAAAGCAGAAAGAGAAAAGCGATCCATTACATACAAAGGAAGCTTAATAAGACTATGTGCAGATCTCTCAGCAGAAACCGTGGAGGCCAGAAGGAAGTGGTGTGATATATTTAAGATACTGAAAGAGAAAAACCGCCAACCAAGAATCCTGTATCCAGCAAAGCTGTCCTTCAAATATGAGGGAGAGCTCAAAATATTTTCTGACAAACAGACAATGAGAGACTTTGTGAACAAGACACCTGCCCTACAGGAAATACTAAAGGGAGCACTACAGGGTGATAGAAGGCAGGAGTGTGTGGTTTGGAACACAATTTTGGGAGATGGTAGCACAGCAATGTAAGTACACTGAACAAAGGTAACTATGAATACGGTTGAGAGAGGAAGATGGGGAGCATGTGAGACACCACAAGAAAGGAGGAAAGATAACGACTGGGACTGTGTAACTTGGTGACTAGTATCTAGAGTATTCAACAATTGTGATAAAATGTACAAATATGTTCTTTTATGAGGGAGAACAAGCAAATGTCAACCTTGCAAGGTGTTAAAAATGGGGAGGCATTGGGGGAGGGATGCAATCAGCATAAACTAGAGACTGTAACTAATAGAATCATTGTATTATGCTTCCTTTAATGTAACAAAGGTGATATACCAAGGTGAATGCAGATAAGAGGGGGGGGATAGGGGAGGCATGTTAGACACTTGACATTGGTGGTATTGTCTGATTCTTTATTCTACTTTGATCTAAGGTTATTTTTCCTTTTGCTGCTTCCTAGCTGTCATTTCTTTTTCCCCTTTCTTTTGCCTCTCTACCTTCTTTGACTCTCCCTCCTGCCTTGTGGAAGAAATGTAGATGCTCTTATATAGATAGTGGTGAAGGTGGTGAACACATAAATGTATGACCATGCAGAAAACTATTGACTATTTACTTGGGATGGAATGTATGGTGAGTGAACAAAACCATATTTAAAAAAATGGGTTGATGACAAAACCTCGAGGGCAATATACTGAGTGAAATAAGCCAGACACATTAGGACAATTATTGCAGGGTCTCACTGATAGGAACTAATTATAATATGTAAACTCATAGACATGAAATATGAGGTACCAAGATATAGGGCAAGGCTTAAGAATGGGGAGTGGTTTCTTAGTATGAGCAGACTGTTCAATTAGGATGAACTTAAATGTTTGGAAATGAACAGGGTTGTTGGTAGCAAGATGTGAGAATAACTAACAGTGCCGAATGGTGTGTGAATGAGGTGGAAAGGGGAAGCTCAGAGTCATATATGTCACCAGAAGGAAAGTTGGAGGTCAAAAGATGGGAATGTATAAAATTGAATCCTATGGTGGGCAATGTCCATGATCAACTGTGCAAATACTAGAAATCACTTCCATGAACCAGAACAAATGTATGACAATACAATTAGAAGTTAATAATAGAGGGGCATATAGGGAAGAACTATATACCTATTACAAGCTATATACTACAGTTAGTAGTATTTCAACATTTTTTCATAAACAGTAACAAATGTACTATGTCAATACTACGAGTCAACAATTGAGGGGGGGTTGGTCAGGGATAGGGGAGGATTAGAGTTTCCTTTTCTTTTTTTCTTTTTTCATCTTTCACTTTATTTCTTGTCTGGAGTAATGAAAAGTTTCTAAAAATTGAACAAAAGTTAAGTGTGATGGATACACAGCTGTATGAGGGTACCCAGGGGCAAGTGATTGTACACTTTGGATCTTTGGATAATTGTATGGTATCTGAACAATCTCAATAAAATTGAAAAAAAAAATCAGTTGGCCATAAATGTGAGGGTTGATTTCTGAACTCTCAATTTGATTCCCTTGCTGGTTTGGATATATTCTGTCCCCCAGAAAAGCCATATTCTTTAATGCAATCTTGTTGGGGCAGACTGATTAGTCTGTTGATTAGGGTGGAAACTCTGATTGAATTATTTCCATGGAGGTGTGGACCCCACCCATTAATGGTGGGTCTTAATTAGATCTCTGGAGTCCTTTAAGAGGAGCTCACACAGAGAGCAGAGAAGACAAAATGACCCAAAAGAAGCTGAGAGAGATATTTTGGAGATGGCTGTTGAAATCTGACACTTGGAGATGCAGACAGAAGGATGTTTGGAGATTGTAGCCCAGAGTTTGCCCTAGAGAAGCTGAGAGAGGACCCCCAGATGCTTAGAAAGAAATGTCTTGGGAGAACAAGAAAGAATGCACAGGAGCTGAGAGAGAGAAACTAAGAGAGGACTCAAGATGCTTAGATGCACAGGAGCTGAAGAAGCTAAGAGAGACAATACCAGAGACATTTTGGAGAAAGCCATTTTGAACCCAGAACCCAGGAGCAAAGAACCAGTAGACACCAGCCACATGCCTTCCCAGCTAATGGAGGTGTTCCATATGCCATCAACCTTTCCTCAGTGAAGATATCCTCTTGTTAATACCTTGGTTTGGACACTTCTATGGCCTTTGAACTGTAAATTTGTAACCAAGTAAACCCCCTTTATAAATGCCAATCCATTTCTGATATTTTGCCTAATGGCAGCTCTAGCAAACTGGAACAATTCCTTTGGTCTATTTTCTGTCCTTGTGCAAGTACCATGCTGTTTTGATTACTGTGGCCTTGTAATAAGTTTTAAGATTGGGAAAACTGAGTCCTCCAAATTCATTCTTCTTTTTCAAAATGGCTTTGGCTATTTGAGGTCCCTTATCTTCATATAAATTTGGTAGTTGTTTTTTCCATTTTTGCAGAGAACGTTTTTGGAATTTTGACTGGGATTGCACTGAATTTGTAAATCAATTTGGGTACAATTGACATCTTAACAGTATTTAGTTTTCTAATACATGAACATGGGATGTCCTTCCATTTATTTAGGTCTTCTTGTTTTCTTTTAACAGTGTTTTTTAGTTTCCTGTGTATAAATCCTTTGCATTTTGGTTGGATTTATTCCTCAATATTTGATTCTTTTAGGTGCTATTGTAAATGGATTTTTTTCTTGATTTTTTCTTCTGCTTTTTCATTGCTAGTGTATAGAAACACTATAAATTTCTGTCACTTTGCTGAATTCGTTTTCTAGGTCTGTTAGCTTTGTTATGGAAGTTTTCAAGATTATCTATATATTAAATGATATCATCTACAAATAGGGAGTTTCATTTTTTCCTACAAATTTGGATGTCTTTCATTTCTTTTTCTTGCCTAATTGCTCTGGCTAGAGCTTCCACTACAATGTTGACTAACAGTGGTGACAGAGAGTATCTTTGCATTATTCCTGATCTTAGAGGGAAAGCTTTCAGTCTTTCACTGTTAAGTATGATGTTAGCTATAGGTTTTTCATATATGTCCTTTATCATTTTGAGGAAATTTCCTTGTATTTCTAGTATTCTGAGTGTTTTTATCAAGAAGGGGTGTTGGATATTGTCAGATTCCCTTTCTGCATCAATGAGATGAACACATGCTTTTTATCTTTCATTCTGTTAACGGGCTGTTATATTAATTGATTTTCTTATGTTGAACCACGCTTGCATACCTGGGACAAATCCCACTTACTCATGATGTAAAATTCTTTTAGTGCACAGTTGGATTCAGTTTGCTAGTATTTTGTTGAGTACATTTTGCATCTGTATTCATAAGGGACATTAACCTGTCTATGAAATCTTGTAGTTTCTTTGACTTTGTTATGAGGGTGATGTTGGCCTCATAGAATGAGTTAGGGAGTGTTCTCTCTTCTTCAATTTTTTGGAAGAGTTTGAGCAGTATCAGTGTTAATCCTTCTGGTAATGTTTGTTAAAAATTTTCCTTTAAAGCCATCTGGTCCTGGGCTTTTCTTTGTTGGTAAGATTTTGGCTACTCATTCAATCTCTTTACTTATTATTGCTTTGTTGAGATCTTCTATTTCTTCTAGAGTCAGTGAATGTGGTTTGGGCATTTCTAGGAATTTGTCCATTTCATCTAGGTTCTCTAATTTGTTGGTGTATCATTATTCATAGTATTTTCTTATAAACCTGTTTATTTCTGTGGGATCCTTAGTAATGTTTCCATTTCGTTTCTGATTTTTAGTTATCTCTATCTCCTTTTTTATTTGTCAGTGTAGCCAAAGATTTGTCAATTTTATTGACCTTTTCATAGAACCAAATTTTGGTCTTGTTGATTCTGTTGATTCTTTTTTTCTCTTTTTCTCTATTTCACTTATCTCCACTTTCATCTTTGTTATATACTTCCTTCTGCTTGGCTGTAAGTTTCGTTTGCTCTTCTTTTCCTAGATCCTCTGGTTTTGAGGTTAGGTCTCTGATTTGAGATCTTTCTTTTTCATAAGCAGTTTTATTGAGATATATTCACACATCATACAAGCCATTAAAAGAATACAATTAATGGTTCACAGTATTATCATATAATTGTTCACTCATCACAATCAATTTTAAAACATTTTCATTTCTCCAATAAAAGCTCCAAACATCTATATCCCTTATTCCTTCATTATTGATGCTTAGCATTAGTGTAGTAATTTGTTACTGTTGATGATAGAATATTAAAATACTTAATTATATTTTAAAATATTAAAATATTATAATCTGTAGTCTGCAGTAGGTGCATTTTCCCATATACCACTCTATTATTAACTCCTTGTAATAGTGACATAAATTTGTTCTAGTTCATGAAAGAATATTTTCATATTTGTACTATTAATCACAGTCATTGTCCACCACAAGGTTCTCTGTGAAATACAGTCCCATATTTAATCCACTAGTTTTCCTTCTAATGGCACACATGACTCTAAATTTCCCATTTCAACCACAATCACACACATAATTCAGTGCCATTAATTATGCTTACTATAATGTGCTACAATCATCTATATCCATTTCCAAACACTTGAATTAAACCTAGTTAACAATTCTGCACACTTTAATCATCTGTTCCCCATTCTCTACCCTCTTTCTATCTCCTGGTAACCTGTATTCCTGATTTTAACTTTATGGGTTTACTTATAATAATTAGTTCATATTTGTGCGATCACACAATATTTTTCCTTTTGTGTCTGACTTATTTCATACTACATAATATCCTCAAGGTTCATCCATGTTGTTCCCTGTTTCAGCACTTCATTCATTCTTAGTGCTGAATAATATTCTATTGTATGTACATACCACATTTTGTTTATCCATTAATCAGTTGAAGGATGCTTGTTTGATTCCATCTTTTGGCAACTGTGAATAATGCCACTATGAACATTGATGTACAAATGTCTGTTCATGTCCCCGCTTTCAGTTCTTCTGGGCACATAGCTGGTAGCAGGATTGCTGTATCATATGTCAGTACTATACCTAGCTTCCTGAGGAACCTCCAAAAACTATATTCAAGTGTGGCTTTACCATTTGACATTCCCATCAGCAGTGAATAATTGTTCCTATTTCTCCACATCCTTTCCAACCCTTCTAGTTTTCTGTGTGTTTAATAGTGGTCATTCTAATAGGAGTGAAATGATATCTCATTGTGGTTTTGATTTGCTTTCCGTCATAGTGAAGTTGAGCATCTTTTTTATATGTTTTTTAGTTATTTGCATTTCCTCTTTGGAAAAATGTATACTTATGTCTTTGCCCATTTTTAGTTGGCTGTTTCTTTTTATTGTTGAATTGTAGATTTCTTTATATATTCTGGATATCAAGCATTTAATGGATATGTGGTCTCTAAATATTTTCTCCCATTGAGTAGGCTGCTTTTTCACCTTTGACAAACTCCTTTGACGCACAACTGTTTGGAGGAGGTACCATTTGTCTATTTTCACTATCTTTGCTTGTGCTTTGGTTGTAAAGTCTAAGACATTATCACCTACTACTAGTTCTTGAAGATGTTTCCCCATTTTCTTCTAGGAGTTTTATGGTTATGGCTCTTACATTTAGGTTTTTGATCCATTTTGAGTTTATTTTTGTATATGGTATGAATTGGGGTACTCGTCCATTCTTTTGAATATGGATATCCAGTTCACCCAGTACCATTTATTGAAGAGACTGTTCTTTCCCAGTTCAGTGGACTTTGGAGACTTGTCAAAAATCAATTAACCACTGATCTGAGGGTCTATTTCTGAGCTATCAATTCAATTCCATTGATCAACATGTCAATCTGTATGCCAGTACCAAGCTATTTTGACCACTGTAGCTTTGTAATATGCTTTGAAGTCAAGAAGTGTGAGTCCTCCAGCTTCATTATTCTTTTTCAAGATATTTTTGGCTATTCAGAGCCCTTTACCCTTCCAAATAAATTTGATAATTGTCTTTTCCATTTCTGCAAATTAAGCTCTTGGAATATTTATTGGTATTGTATTGAATCTGTAAATCAATTAGGGTAGAAATGATATTTTAACAGTATTTAATCTTCCAAGGCTTGAATATGAAATATCTTCCCATTTATTTAGGTTTTCTTTTATTTAGTTTAGGAATGTTTTGTAGTGTTCTGTGTGCACATCCTTTACATTGTTGGTTAAGTGTCTTCCTAAATATTTGATTCTTTTATTTGCTATTGTGAATGGATATTTTGTCAATTTCCTTGTCAGATAGCTCATGACAGTACTGATTTTTGTATGTTGATCTTGTATCCCACCACTTTGCTGAACTCATTCATTAGCTGTAGTAGCTTTGCCATAGTTTTAGGGGACTTTCTAAATATAGGATCATTTCATATGCAAATAGTGAAAGTTTTACTTCTTCCTTTCTGATTTGGATGCTTTCTATTTCTTTTTCTTGCATAATTGCTATAGCTATAACTTCTAACACAATGTTGAATAACAGTGGTAACAGTGGACCTCCTTGTCTTTTTCTCAATCTTAGTGGGAAAGTTTTCAGTCTCTCACCATTGAGAATGATGTTAGCTGTGGGTTTTTCATATATATCCTTTTATTACTATCTTCTGAAGTGCTTCTATCTATTAAAGGAAACTGGATTTTGTCTAATGCCTTTTCTGCATTAATTGAGATGATCATATAGTTTTCTCTTTTGATTCATTAATGTACCATATTACACTAACTGATTTTCTTGTGTTGAACAACCCTGGAATTCCCTAGAATAAAACTCACCTGATCATGGTGTATAATTTTTTGAATGAGTTGTTGGATTTGATTTGCAAGTATTTTGTTGAAAAATTTTCCATCTATATTCACTAGAGACTGGTCTGTAATTTTCTTTTCTTGTAGTATCTTTATCAAGCTTTAGTATTAAGATGATGTTAGCTTCATAGAATGAGTTAGTTAGTGTTCCCTCTGCTTCAAATTTTTGGAAGAGTTTGAGAAGGGTTGGTATTGATTCTGAAATGATTGGAAGAATTCACCTGTGAAGCCATATGGTCCTGGGCTTTCTTTATTGGGAATTTTTTGATGGCTGATTTGATCTCTTTACCTGTGATTGTTTTGTTAATGTCTTCTATTTCTTTCCCAGTCAGCATAGGTGGTTTGTGTGTTTGTAGGAAATTGCCCATTTCATCTAATTTGTCTAGTTTGTTGGCATACAGTTCTTCATAGTATCCTCTTATGATCTTTTTATTTCTATGGGGTCAATGGTAATGATCCCCCTCTCATTTCTGATGTTTTTATTTGCATCTCTCTCTTTTTGTCTTTATCAGTCTAGCTAAGGTTTGTCGATTTTATTGATCTTCTCAAAGACCCAATTTTTTGTTTTATTGATTCTCTCCATTGTGTTTTTTGTTCTCAATTTAATTTATTTCCATTCTAATCTTTGTTATTTCTTTCCTTCTACTCACTTTGGGATACATTTGCTGTTCTTCCTTTAGTTTTCCCAGCTGTTCAGTTAGGTCTTTGATTTTAGTTCTTTCTTCCTTTTTAATGTAGGTATTTAGGGCTACAAATTTCTGTCTCAGCACTGCCTTCACTACATCCCATAAGTTTTGATATATTGTGTTCTCATTTTCATTTATCTTGAGATATTTACTGATTTCCCCTGCAATTTCTACTTTGACTCACACATTGATTAAAAGTATGTTATTTAACTTCCATATATTTGTCAGTTCTCTGGCTGTTATTTCTCTTTCCATTATCAGAGAAAGTGTTTTGTATAATTTCAATCTTTTAAAATTGTTAAGACCTGCTTTGTTGCGGTCGCGGTTACTGCTTCTAGGGGGAGGGGCGGCCGGTAGCTGAGCCCTCAGCTCTCGGGGCTGCTCAAGGGGTACCGGCGGCGGGGGCTCTTTCCCGGAGGCGAGGGCGAGGCGGAGGACGTGGCCGGGGTCCTCGGCGGGAGGCGTGCAAGGTATGGAGGGCGGCGATAGGGACAAGACACTCTTCATCCAGTAGGAGTATGCGCCAAAGAGATTTATTCAGGGGTGATTACAGGTTATATAGGCTGGTAAGAAGGGCAGGGCTGGAAAGGAGGTGAAGCAGCCTTAAATGGCAATATTGAAGGGATAGGGGCTAGGATTGGTTCTGAGAGAACGCCGGAGCCGTAGCAGCGGGGCGGGGGTTGTTCTGGCCACGGTGCATGCGCGCTGGCGGTGGCAGGAGTGGCCTTGGCACCAGGGAGTGAGTGGGTAAGATAAGGAAGTGGGGAAAGGGCAGTTGGGAGAAAGGCGGTTTCCTCCGGCAAGCCTCCCCTGCCAGTGGCATTTTGGGTGAGGAAAAGGGAGCTGCCTTGACCTCGCTCCCCAGGCTCGGGGGGGCTGCAGAGGGCACTCACGCCCGTACCTACTACCCTCCCCAGGGGGTGATATCAGGTCCCCTGGCCCAGGCCTGGTAAGTCGAGGTACAAGCTCAGTCACCCGCAATTCCCCTTTCTTTTCTAATTAGAGGAAGAGGCTTTACCGGAGAGGCCCGCTAAGGGTGAGGGAAGGGGGAGGTTAGGGAAGGGAAAAAAGGGGTTGACGGTGGCTCAGCGAGGCTGGAGCTCAGTGTTGGTGTGGTGCCCGGGCGCTTGACAATGGCTTCGCTGCAGCGGGCTGGGCGAAGGTGAGGGGTTTAAAGTTCAGGGGTTCAGAGAAGCTGGAACTCGAGGCGAGAGCGATGTTCAGGTGATTGAGAAGGGCCTCGCGGTTGGCGAGTCGACCGGTGGCGTTGAGGTCGCGGAGGGTTGGCTGTCATCTTGGAGTGGGGGGCGTCAGAGGTGGCGAGTCGCTGATACTGGATTTGCACGAACGAGGAAAAAATGGCATCCGTTTGTTTTCTTACAAGCTGGACAATTTTGCGGATGAGGCAGGTCCTAAGATGAGAGCTAGAATAATTATTAATAAGGGGCCAAGAAAAGGAAGGATGTATGGGAGGATGGGAGTGAAAAAACTGGACTAATAACTGGTGGCTTCACGATTTCTTTTACGCTTTTCCAGTCCCTCTCGGACCCTTTTCAGGCTGTCTTTGACGAGACCTGTGGAATTGGCATATACACAGCACTCTTCTCCTAGGGCGGCGCAGAGGCCTCCTTTTTTGAGGAGGAGAAGGTTAAGACCTCGGCGGTTTTGGAGCACTACTTCAGAGAGGGAATTGACAGAATTTTTTAGATGGTGAATAGCGTTTTGTAAGTGATGAATGTCTTCGTCAACAGCCGCCCTGAGGTGAGTTAGGGCGGAGTCTTGACTGGCTAGTGCAGCGATTCCGGTGCTAGTGCCGGCAAGACCTAGGAGGGAGGCAATTGTAAGGACGGTGATGGGCTCTCGCTTTTGCAGTGGGGCAGGAGCCGCAGTTTTTTCCAGACGGAGGAAGAAGTCTTTTTCGCTGTGGTATAAGACTCTAGGGATAAGGACAATTAGGAGGCAAGTTTCTTTATATTCATTGATGACATTCGTGCTGAGACAGGGGGTAAGTCCTGTAGAGGAGCAGAGCCATTGGGAGGAGTTATGAGGAATAAGAAATTTGGCAGAGCTGCTGGGAGATGAATAGCTGGCACAGGCAGTGAGGTCGGGAGAGTTACTGGAGCGAGGGCGGACGCACTTTCCCGTATAGGAGACTGAATGAAAGGTTAGAGGGACGGCAGAGGTATTCCAATTGCATTCTAAGGGGCTGTTTTCTGTGCTTTCTGAAAAGGAGAGGTTGGAGGCAACGGGCTCGTATAGAGAGGAAGAGGTGGAGAGGCAGAGCCAGCAGGATGAGGTAAAATTGGGGTTGGAGGAGTTTACTGAGGCAAAGGCGGCTTGGATGAGGCTGAGGAGGGGAGAGGAATAACGAGAAGGGGGCAAAGGAAGCTGGGGTGGTGGGGTTTGAGATGTAGTTGAAGTGCGTTTAGCCGGAGCTAAGGTGCGGCTGGAGGGCTGTGGAAAAAGAGGGTTAATGACCTTGTTGGGACTAATATTAAAGGGCTTTTTTATAATAGTATCTTTCTTTGGTTGGTTTATAGCCTCCTTTCTTATGAATATAAGGGTTCCCCGATCGAACCCCGATAGCCAAATTCGGAAGCCCCAAGTTTTACCCAAGAGCCAAGACGTATCGGTAGGGTTTTGTATGGTGAGCATTAGTCTTTTAGGACAAGGGTACCTGTTGAAATAGCGATAGCCTGAATTTTGGCAAGAATACGGGATTACTGCGAGGTTTAGAAATTTGTCAGGGACAGAAGGTTTCCAGCCAGTGGCTATTGTTTCACACCCCCAGTACGGGCAGTAATAGTTTGTTGGGGATTTGCAGTATGATTTTCCAGGATTTGAAGCTGGACACATATAATAATCCTGAATATTTAGGCTGCCTGGATAACTAGGAAGGTTTGGATTAGGAGGGACAAACAGATCAATGGCATAAAAGACGAAGGAGGGAGATCCCGCTGTGGTGTTGGAAAAAATTATTGTGGAGTCTTTCCAACGCGCAAGGGTCCACTTCCAAGGCTGGTGGGGATCGCCCTGGGTAGAAGAGGCAAGAACTAACATGACCATTAGAAGGGAGGTTATGCTTGGGTGAGGGTTGAGAGGGTGTATGACATGGTGTTTTGCCTGTTTATAGAGGCGTATAATTTTTCTAATTTCTCGCCGCTGCTGCGCTCTGCTCGGACTGGGGTTCAGGCCCAGGTGTACTGTTGTCATCTGGTGCACCAGGCTGCGGAGACGACGGCGTTCCCGTCTCGTTGAACGCGTGGTTGCTGGTGGCGGGCCGGATTGCCCTTCCTGGGATCCATATTGGTTGTGCTGCATCATCTGGGAAAACACAAGCAAACCCGCGCCCCTGGGCGAGAAGTGGGGAGGGACCTTTCCAGGTATTATTCTCCGGGTCCTTCCAGTAAACCATCGGGGCCTGGGTGGGCCTATACGAGGGCCCCCAATGTTTATGTAGGGGCGAAAGCCCTTCCTTATTGAATGTGAGTAGATTAAGGTGAATAAGGGCTGCTATAACAAGGTCCCCTGGAGTTGCCTGGGGGAGCATTGCCCTTTCTTTCTCAATTTGTATTTTTAAGCGGCGATGGACTGCTTCTACAATGGCTTGCCCCTGTGGATTATAGGGGATGCCGAAATGATGAGTGATGTTATATAACTGAAGAAAAGCCGCAAAAGAGGCACTGCGATAGGCAGGCCCATTGTCTGTTTTTAGGTCCCAAGGGACTCCCATGAAGAGAATTCCTTGTCTCAGGGCTTTGATACAATGTTTGGCCGTTTCCCCGACGAGGGGGACTGCATAACACATAGCTGAAAAGGTGTCAATTATTACATGTACATACTTGAGGCGCCCAAAGGACGGAACATGAGTTACATCCATTTGCCATCTAGAATTGGGTTTTAAGCCTCGTGGGTTGACTCCTTGAGGTTGTAAGGGGCCAAGTGGCGCAAAGGGTGCACAAGTTGCACAATTGCGGATAAGATGTTTACAGGTATTTAAGGGAAGGTTACATAGATGATGTAACGACGTAGCCGAAAAGTGAAACCTGGAATGCAATAACTTGGCCTGGTTAACAGCGTCCCCCGGAGGGGCCGCTGTGTTAGTTAGCATAGCTTGGGTAGTCTGAGCTGAGACCACTTGGTCTACTATACTGTTGCCATTAGCCAAGGGCCCCGGAAGGCCTGAGTGACTACGAATGTGGCTAATGAACCAAGGATCCTGTCGATGCTCCAGGATGCTTCTGAGGTCAGAAAGTGCTTTATCAATGGCCGAGTCTCCCGGGAAAAAGGTGGAAAACGCGAGGACTCGGCAGACCTGATAAGTGTAGAGGCTGTCAGTGAAAATGTTTACTGGGTGGCTGCAGTAGGCGTTTAGTGCGTATGACACTGCCAGAATTTCCCCCACTTGGACCGAATGAAGGTTGACATAACTGAATAGGCGGGGTTCCGGATGGTCCTGTGAATAAGAGAGGAAGGCGAAACGGGTTTTGGAGGTGTCAGTAAAGACGGTATTGGCACCCGGGATGGGTGCAGAGGAGGGGAAAGGATGGAAGGGACTGCGGAAGGGAAGCTTGGCGAGTCCCTGTAACAGCCGATGGCTAGGATAGTGGCAGCTGAATTCCCCCTGGAATCCTTCTAAAAGGATTTGCATGTCCGGGTTGTCACGTATAAGCAGGCGGGTTTGGCCTGTGTCTAGGGGCCAAACAATTTTTTCTGGTGGCTCTCCGAATACATGAACAGCCAAGGTAACTAGATCTGAAGCTAGGCTGATCCAGAGCCGTACTGCGGGGCAAATCTTCCTAAGTCGACTTTTAGCGGGATGCGCCCAAAGTAGAGGGCCTTCCTGCCACAGGCAGCCCATGGGTGTGCCGGGCGTAGGGAGGATGAGTGCTATAAGATTGCCCTCCTTAGTGCTGAACCTGTTGAGACAGCAGGCAGCAAGTGCCTTGTTAATTGCGGCAATGGCTTCTTTTGCCTCTTGGGTGAGCTTAATGCGCCGAGAGATTGCTAGCGGCGGAGCTTCAGGGACACTCAGCAGCATAAAGAGTGGTTGTAGCTGCGCTGTGGTGATCGGCAACGCAGAGCGGAGCCAATTGATTTGACCGCAGAGCTGTTGAAGCTCAGTGATAGTGACCCGGTCCGGTATGTCCAGCTGGGGAGCGGACGGAGCAATGGTTTTATCAATACTAAACCCTAAGAAGGCTAATGGTGGCACAATTTGAACTTTATCGAGTTGAATTGTAAGGCCGAGGTCAGCCAAATTAGTGGTAAGGTCTTTGAGGATTAGAGGAAGCGTCTCGGCGTCTTCAGAGGCCACTAAGATGTCATCCATGTAATGGATGAGCATGGCCTGCTTTCGCAGGGGGGCCACTGCGTGATTAACATACATCTGGCAGATGGCCGGACTGTTACGCATCCCTTGAGGGAGGACTTTCCATTGGTACCTATTAGCCGCACCCGCGTGATTGGGGACGGGAACTGTAAAGGCAAAGCGCGGGCGGTCTCGCTCATGTAGCGGGATGGAAAAGAAACAGTCTTTGATGTCAATGGTGGCTACATGATAGTGAGCCGGGATGGCTACCGGATGGGGAAGGCCAGGCTGCGGGGAACCCATGGGAAGAATATGCTTATTGATTTCCCGCAAATCATTGAGGAGCCTAAATTTCCCTGTGGTTTTTTTATGAATAACAAATACTGGCGAATTATTGGGGCTAGTAGAAGGTTCTATGTGGCCAGCATTCAATTGTTCTTGTACGAGGGCTTGGAGTACTACCAATTTATGCGTGGGAAGGGGCCACTGCTCCACCCATATAGGTTCCTCAGTATCCCACTGCAGAGGAACGGGCGCTGGAGGTGTTAAACGAGCAGTGGCGCACATTATTGGGGGGGCTGCGTGGTAAGCACTGCCCCAGAGGCGGCGAGGATGTCACGGCCCCATAAAATTTGGTCTATGGTGTGTAGAAATAACGGGCGGAAGGTACCTGAGTGGCCTTCTCCATCCTCCCACTTAATGGGTCTTATGGCCTGAAGAGAAGTAGAGGTACCAGTGGCTCCCACTACCGAGGGACCATCAAGAACCATGCACATGGTGGCGTATTGAGCGGGCATGCAAGAGATTTCTGGTCCTGAATCGAGCGTGCCTGTGTACCATTGCCCCTCTATTTTTAATTTACGAGTAGGTTTTTCTGGAGTGAGGGGGACTGTCCAGAGAAGCGTTTTATTGTTGGAGCATTGATTAGTTTTATTGGAACCGGCCGGCACGCTGCCTCTTAGGGGCGGGGCTGAGGCTTGCCCCGCTTGGAGTTTAAAGCCTGCTCAGTGCTTTGGTGTTGACTACCGCCAGGGCACCAGGGATAGCAGAATTTTTTTAAATCTTTCTCGTTAAGGTCTCTGTAGCTGCTTTTGCAATCGCGCGCCCAGTGATAACCACGTTGGCAGCGCGGGCATGGAGTGGGAGGGGGGCGCCCATTGCGTTGCATGGGAGGCGGGCGTTTGGCCTCCGTATTGGGGCATTCCCTGGCAAAATGACCGCTTTGCCCGCATTTAAAACAACCGGTGGTGGCGGCCAAGGCGGCCGTGACGGCGCCAGAGACAGCCTGGGCTAGAGACGTGGCAGCTGGATCAAAGGTGCTGCAGGCGAGAACCCAGTCATCTATCCTTTTTTCCCGCAAGGGAAGAATGGCTTGCTTACAGGGGGGGTTAGCTCCTTCTAGAATGAGTTCGCGGGTGAGCGCTAACTGGGCTTGGGGGTCGGTGACTTTTCTAGCACAGGCCTCTTCAACCCTGGAAACGAAGGTGGCAAAAGGTTCGTTTGGCTCCTGGAGGAGCTTGGTAAATTTGTCAGGTCGACGGGCAGAGCAATTGGCAAACGCGCGTAAGGCGATGCCTCTGAGGACAGTCCAGAAGGTAGCAGGGACATTAATATAAGCAGACGCATTTAGAAATGCTCCAGTGCCCAAATAGGCTTCAGGGGGATGATAGACTCCAAGGGCTGCGTCTTGCTCACTTTGTTGAGCTGCTTCTGCCTGGAAGTGAGCACGCCAGTCAACAAACTGACCGGGGTTAAGAATGGAACAGGCAACCGAGGCCCAGTCTTGGGGAATGCAATAGTCCATGCCGAGATCCTGCAGTATTTGGGAAGCATATGGGCTACCTAACCCGTCCTCCCTGACGGCCCTGCGAAGTTGCTTGATAGTATCTGAGTCAATGGGATACCAGTCATACGGTTTCTGTGGGGTGGGGGCAAGGTTAAGAGGAAAGCATTGAAAAGCACGAGAGAAAGGAGGACGCGCTTGCAGAAGGCTTGGCGCGGGAGTGGGGGTAGGGGGAGCGTTGCCCCAAGGGTTGCCTTGAGGTGTAGAAGGCAGCCAGGGGTTGTTAGTCGGTGGGGTGGAAGGAGCGGCGGCAGCTGCCGGTAGCGGCTCCGAGGGGGAGCTCGCCGAAGGGGGAGGTGGGAGTGGGAGGCCCCAAGCGTCGCAAGATGGCGGCGCGGTGGGCGTGGCTAAGACACAAGATGGTGGATCAGCCCCGCCCTGTGAAAGGGTGGGGCCCAAGGCATAAGATGTCGGACTAGCTCCGCCCTGTGAAAGGGCGGGGTAAAGCGTACGCGGTTTCCGGCCCAGCTTAGGGCTGATGTCATCGCCGGAGCATTTCCTCCCCTCGATGGAAGAAGAAGGAGGAAGTTCGCCATCTTGGCGTGGCGCAGTGTTATTTTGCTTTTTGGGAGTCACCTCGAGCGCGTTGTTAATCTGCTCGACTAAAGACTCCGTGTCTGAGTCATGATTTGAATTAGTATCGCTATCTGAATCTGTTGGCTGGGTTGATAGGGCCTCCTTGGATTTCATGGGGCCTCGATCAGGGGGGAGGGAGCCTTGAAGGCAGGAGCGGATGGTTATTAAGGTGGGGAGCAAGCCGGGAGGGAAGCGCTTGCTCTCATGTTCCATGGCATTAGTGACCCGATCAATAAGACGATCATAAGTAACAGGGTCCCAAAGATGGCAAGTGGTGAGCCATGGGTTAAAGGGCAGCAGGAGGTCCCAGTACACCTGCAGCTGCCGGACAGACACTTTACAGCGATGCGTGTCTAGGAGACCCGCTAGAGCACGAACTTGAGGTGCCTGACATGTAGATATATGATTACCCATAGCTGAGGGGGGAGGAGGGGGGATTGCTCCCGAGCCGGGCCGGCCTGGCTGGCAGGGAGGAGGAGGAGGAGTTGTTTACCGAGCAGAGAGAATGAGATAAACTGTGGCCTTGAGGCCAAAGGAGACGGCGAGAGCAGAAAGCAGTTCCCTTTGGCAACGGGAGCAGTTGGGGGGGGGGCGGTTGCAAAGAGGCACACAGCGCCAAATGAAGAAATAAAAATACAAAGAACTACAGCAAAGTAATGGAGGGGAAGAGGGAGAGCGTTAGGAGGAACGGGGGTCATAGAAGTGCGCATACAAAAGGATGAAGAGAGCGTGGGGGAAGGGAGGAGTTCCTACTGGATGAAGAGAGCGTGGGGGAAGGGATGAGCGGCTTCGGAGCAGTGAACCTCCCACGGCTCCAGAAGCGGCGAAGGAGAGGCGGCCCTACCTTGCAGGCGAGGAAACGGGAAGCTGGAGAGGCGTCCGGGCGAGCGAGCGACCTGCTGAACTGTTGTATGGAGACGCTCCTCACACGGGGCACCAGTTGCGGTCGCGGTTACTGCTTCTAGGGGGAGGGGCGGCCGGTAGCCGAGCCCTCAGCTCTCGGGGCTGCTTAAAGGGTACCGGCGGCGGGGGCTCTTTCCTGGAGGCGAGGGCGAGGCGGAGGACGTGGCCGGGGTCCTCGGCGGGAGGCGTGCAAGGTATGGAGGGCGGCGATAGGGACAAGACACTCTTCATCCAGTAGGAGTATGCGCCAAAGAGATTTATTCAGGGGTGATTACAGGTTATATAGGCTGGTAAGAAGGGCAGGGCTGGAAAGGAGGTGAAGCAGCCTTAAATGGCAATATTGAAGGGATAGGGGCTAGGATTGGTTCTGAGAGAACGCCGGAGCCGTAGCAGCGGGGCGGGGGTTGTTCTGGCCACGGTGCATGCGCGCTGGCGGTGGCAGGAGTGGCCTTGGCACCAGGGAGTGAGTGGGTAAGATAAGGAAGTGGGGAAAGGGCAGTTGGGAGAAAGGCGGTTTCCTCCGGCAAGCCTCCCCTGCCAGTGGCATTTTAGGTGAGGAAAAGGGAGCTGCCTTAACCTCGCTCCCCAGGCTCGGGGGGGCTGCAGAGGGCACTCACGCCCGTACCTACTACCCTCCCCAGGGGGTGATATCAGGTCCCCTGGCCCAGGCCTGGTAAGTCGAGGTACAAGCTCAGTCACCCGCACTTTGTGACCCAAAATGTGGTCTATCTTGGAGAATGATCCATGAGCACTTGAGAAGAACGCATATCCTGCTCTTTTATGGTGGATTGTTTTATATATGTCTGTTAGGTCTTGCTTAAGTTTCATATTATGTAGGTTCTCTGTTTCCTTACTGATCTTCTGTTTAGATGTTCTATCTGTTGATGAGAGTGGTGTGTTGAAGTTTTCCCACTATTATTGTAGAGTTGTCTATTACTCCCTACAGTTTTGCCAGTGTTTCCCTCATGTACTTTGGGGCACCTTGGTTAGATGCATAAATATTTATGATTGTCATTTCTTCTTGGTGACTTGAGCCTTTTATTAATATATAATGTCATTATTTGTCTCATAATAGTTTTGCCTTTAAAGTCTATTTTGCCTGATATTGGTATAGCTACCCCAGGTTTTTTTGGGGTTACTGCTTGTGTGGATTAATTTTTTCCAGCCTTTCACTTTTGACCTATTTGTGTTTCTGGATCTAAAATGAGTCTCTTATAAACAGCACATAGATGGTGTTCCAGTTTGTTAATGATGCCAGAATGCAAAATACCACAAATGGATTGGCTTTTATAAAGGGGGTTTATTTGGTTACACAGTTACAGTCTTAAGGCATCAACTATAGGTTACCTTCACCAAAGGAAGGCCAATGGCACCCAGAAAACCTCTGTTAGCTGGGAAGGCACATGGCTGGCATCTGCTCTGGGGTTCTGATTTCAACATGAGTTTCTCCAAAGACATTTCTCTCTAGGCATCTGGGGTTATTAGTTTCTCCCAGGCAAACTCTGGAGTAGCAAAAGTCTACTTTAAATGGCCATCTTCAAAATGTCTCTCTTGGCTGCAGCATCAAGTATTTCTGAGCTCTTATAGGGCTCCAGTGATTTAATTAAGACCCACACTGAATGGGTGGGGCCACACCTCCATGGAAATAATCCAATCAGAGTTATCACCTACAGTTGGATGGGTCACATTTCCATGGAGACAACCGAGTCCAAATGTTCCAACCTAATCAAGACTAAATATGTCTGCCCCCACAAGATTGCATCAAAGAACCTGGTGTTTTAGGGGACATAATACATCCAAGCCAGCACAGATGAATCATATTTTTTATCCATTCTCAAACTGGTGACTTTTAACTGAGGAGTTTAATCCATTAACATTCAATGTCATTACTGTAAAGGTGGTATTTACTTCAACCATTTTATCCTTTGGCTTTTATTAGGTCTATAATAATAAAAAAATCTTATTTTTTTCTCTCTTTGTTGTTTTAGTTACCCTTACTGATAATCTTCATTTCTGCACTCTCCTCCACTCTCTCCTGTCTTTTCTTTTCAGTCAGCAGAACTCCCTTTAGTATATCTTGTAGGGCAGGTCTCTTGTTAATAAACTCAGCTTCTGTTTATCTGTGAATATTTTAAACTCTCCCTCCCTTTTGAAGGACAGCTTTGCTGGATAAAGAATTCTTGACTGGCAATTTTTCTTTTTCAACATTTTAAATATATTGTACCTCTGACTTCTCATGAGAAATCAGCCATTAGTATTATTTGACTTCTCTTATATATGGTGAATCACTTTTCTCTTGCTGTTTTCAGGATTCTCTCTTTATCTTTGGCATTTGACCATTTGATTAGTATGTGTTTCCTCTGACTTATTCTGCTTGGAGTATGCTGCACTTCTTTGATGTGCATATATTTGTCTTTCAGCCAATATTTTCTCAAATATTCTCTCTAGCCCTTTTCCCTTCTCTCCTCCTTCTGGGACACCCATGAAGTGTATATTTTTGCAACTTGTGTTATAAATTATTTTCCTGGGATCCTGCTCAAATTTTTTCATTCTTTTATTTATCTATTCTTTTGTCTTTTTAATTTCAGATGCTCTGTCTTCTAGCTCACTGATCTTTTCTTCTACCTCTTCAAATCTGCTGTTGTGTACCTCTAGTGTATTCTTAGTTTAATCTATCTTGTCTTTCATTCCTGTAAGTTCTGTTATTTTCCTTTGTATGTTTCAAATTCTTTTTTTATGCTCACCCAGTGTCTTCTTTATGTCCTTTATCTTTTTGGCCATCTCCTTGTATTGATTTAGGAGATTTGTTTGAACATCTTTTATTAGTTGTTCCAAATTATATACCTTCTCCAACTTTTTAATTTGTTCCTTTTGGCAATATCTTCCTGAGTCTTAGTGTGGCTTGTGAGTTTTTGATGATATCTGGGCATCCTGATGGGTTTATTCTGAAGGATGGATTCTCTCTCTTATCCAGGATTTTTTTGTTGATTGGGTTTGCGTTAAGGCTCTTCTTTGACAGTTGGTTCATCTATATTTCCCAGACAAAAAGCTCCAGGTACTCCTGCATGGGGTGCAGGCAAGATCCAAAGGGCCCTGGGAGAAGATCAGGAAAGACTCCAAAATCCTTTTTTTTTTCCTTCCATATCATCATGCTGCACTTTCCAGCCTGTCCAGCAGATGACAATCTTTGTCAATCTATTCTTCTCAGCCCCACTAATGGAGGCTGTTATGGTCCTTTGCCAGTTCCACCTCTAACATGGTAGAAACCATGGTGCCTGGTGGTGCCTGACTGGGATAGGTAGAAACAGTGAGATCCCATGTTCTAAATTCACTGACCAGTATCTGGCCAAGTATTGGGCTGTGTCTCACTCTGCACTTGAGGCAGAGGTCTCCTGTGGCCATCCCAGTCTGCAGCAGCCCCCTATGCAAGGATTAGACCACCCACTGCTGCTTCCCTTGAGGGTGGGAGTTGGGCACCAGAGCTGTGTGTGGAATTACTCACTGTCTCTGACCAGTTTCTCAGTCTCTTCATCTTGCACTTCCCTTGATGTTGTACAGAACTCCCCTGCTCTCTGGAGCCCCAGAACTAATGACCTGGATGATTTCTACCTGTCTACTCACTGCTTTTGGGAAAGGACTAGGTTCTGCATCTCACTCCCTATTCCTCCATTTTCTCAGACATCCTCTTTTTATTAATATATGCATTTGGAGCTATAAATTACCCTCTCAGCACTGCCTATGCTGCATCCTATAGGTTTTGGTACATTGTGTTTTCATTTTCATTTGCTTTAAGATATTTCCTAATTTCCCTCATGATTTCTTCTTTGACTCATTAGTTGTTTCACAATGTGTTTTAATCCCCACATATTTGTGAGTTTTCCATTTCTATCTCTGTTATTGATTTCTAGTTTCATCCCATTTTGGTCAGAGAATATACACTGCATATTTCAATATTTTTTAATTTATTGAGACGGGTTTTGACCTAATACACTGCTGAACCTGGAAAATTATCCATGTACCCTAGAAAAGAACGTGTATTCTGCTGATGTTGGGTGAATGGTTCTATATATGACTGCTATGTCTATCTGTTTTAGAGAATCATTCAAATCTTCTATTTCCTTATTGATTTTGTGTCTAGAAGTGCTTTCATTATTGAAAGTCATGTATTAAAGTCTCCTACAATTAATATAGAATGATCTATTTCTCCCATAAAATCTGTCAATATATTCTTCACATATTTTGAGGCTGTGCTGTTAGGTGCATATATATTTATAATTGTTATGTGTTTTTATTGAACTAAGACCTTTATCAGTATATAATGACCATCTTTTTCCCTTGTAACAGTTTTTTATTTAAAGTCTATTTTATCTGATATAGCATACTTACATCAGCTCTCTTTTGGTTACTACTTTTATGTCATATATTTTTTAACATCCTTTCACTTCCAAACTGCTAATGTATTTGAATTTAAGGTGAGTCTCTTAGGAGATATGATTAGTTTGTGTGTGTGTGTGTGTTGCATGTGTGTGTGTGTGTGTGTGTGTGTGTTTTAATCCATTCTATCAATCTCTGCCTTTGGACTGGAGAGTTTAATCCATTTACATTTAAAGTAACTATTGATATGCAGGACTTACTTCTGCCATTTTGTTATTTAGTTTTTATAAGTATTTTACCTGTTTTGACCTTCAATTTTTCCATGAAATCTTTAAAATTTCTTTGATTTTTTTTTTTTTTTACCATATTGAGCCTCTTCTCATTTCTCTTGGGATATATTTTTCATGTATTTTCTTTGTGATAAGCATGGAGAAAAAAATTACCACCCTTAGTATGTAACAATCATTTTTATTTTGATTCCAACTTTACTTCAATGTCAATTTTTAAAATGCAGACCTAAAGTATCAAGCTTTCTCCTCAGAATAATTTTATTTCCCAGTTATAAAATTCAGGAGAACTTAGTCACTGGAACCTAGAAGAAAATCAGGTGATGTTAGAAAGTTTAAAAATATTAAAATTAATGATAATAAAAAGAACAGCAGTAAGAAGCAATGGGACATCAGTGGAAGCAGAAGCAACAAATAGCAAACAATACTTTGTATTTAGTCCAGGAGTAATGCTTTATATATATAGTTATGGTTAGGTTCATGTGTCAACTTGGCCAGGTGATGGTGTCTAGGTGTCTGGTCAAGCAAGCACTGGCCTAACCATTACTGCAAGGACATTTGTGGCTGTTTAATAAATCAGAAGGCTGGCTTATTAAATCATCAGTCAATTGACTGCACCTGTGACTGATTACATCAACAAAGGGCATGTCTTCCACAATGAGAGATTCAATAAGTTGGATTTAATCCAATCTGTTGAAGACTTTTAAAGGGAGAGAGAGAGAGGCACTTTACTTCTTCTTTGACTAGCCAATGAAGTATTTCCTGAGGAGTTCATCAAACACCTTCATCAGAGTTGCCAGCTCACTGCCTGCCCTATGGAACTTGTACTCATGCATCCTGCCCTATGGAATTTGGACTTGTGCATCCCCATAGTTGTGTGAGACATTTTGATAAAATCTTATATTTACAGATATTTCATGTTGGTTCTGTTTCCCTAGAGAACTTTAACTGATACATGTATTATCTCACTTATTTGAAAACCTTATGCTATAGGGACTTTTATCATCTTCATTTTACTAATAAAATTTGTTAATTATGCTCAGCTTAGTAACAGACTTACAATGAAAAACCTGGTAGGTAGGTAAAATCAGGTTTCAAATAGGCATCTCAAAAGATCTTTTTAATGCAATGTTACTGATATATATTCACACACCACATAATCCATCCAAAGTATACAATCAGTGGCTCACAGTATCATCATATAGTTGTGGATTCATCACCAGAGTCAATTTTAGAATATTTTCATTACTTAAAATAATAATAATTTAAAAAATTTAAAGGAACACCTAAAACATCCTATACCTTTTATTCCCCCTATTATTTATATATTTTTGTCTTTATTTTATTACTCATCTGCCCATATATTGGATCTGGGGAGTGTCAGTCACAAGGTTTACACAATCACATGGTCACATGCTAAATGATATGTAGTTATACAATCATCATCAAGAATCAAGGCTACTGTATTACAGTTTAACAGTTTCAGGTATTTCCTTCTAGCCATTCTAATACATTAGAAACTTTTAGTCCTCTTTTTTAAGGACTATCTATATAATGCATAAAAATAACCTCCAGAATGACCTCTTGACTCTATTTGAAATTTATAAATTTATAGGTCAAGTAGCCATTCTGAATTCCACAATGCCAGGGCCATGCTCATTTCTAGGAGTCATGTCCCACATTGCCAGGGAGAATTACCCCCCTAGGAGTTATGTCCCACATAGGAGGGGAGGGCAATGAGTTAATTTGCAAAGATAGCTTACAGATACAAGCCATATCTGAGCAACAAAAGAGGTTTTCTGGCAGTTAGGCATAGTTATAACTAGGATTCACTTTGCCATTTGGGAGATAAGTTTCATAAGGGCAAGTCCCTAGATTGAGGGCTTTGCTTATTAAATTGGGAGCCCCTATTGCTTAAGAGAATAGCATGAATTCCCCAGCTGCAGAAGTTTAATAGTTCCATATTTTTCTGAAGCCCCTCAAAGGGACTTTGCAAATGCTTTTTTTTTTCTTTTTTTTTTTCTTTTTTATTGAGATTGTTCAGATACCATAAAATTATCCAAAGATCCAAAGTGTGCAATCACTTGCCCCTGGGTACCCTCATACAGCTGTGCATCAATCACACTTAATTTTTGTTCACTTTTTAGAAACTTTTCATTACTCCAGACAAGAAATAAAGTGAAAGATGAAAAAACAAAAAAAGAAAAGGAAACTCTAATCCTTCCCTATCCCTAACCAACCCCCCTCAATTGTTGACTCGTAATATTGATATAGTACATTTGTTACTGTTTATGAAAAAATGTTGAAATACTAACTGTAGTATATAGTTTGTAATAGGTATATAGTTCTTCCCTATATGCCCCTCTATTATTAACTTCTAATTGTATTGTCATACATTTGTTCTGGTTCATGGAAATGATTTCTAGTATTTTTACAGTTGATCATGGACATTGCCCACCATAGGATTCAGTTTTATACATTCCCATCTTTTGGCCTCCAACTTTCCTTCTCGTGACATATATGACTCTGAGCTTCCCCTTTCCACCTCATTCACACACCATTCGGTCCTGTTAGTTATTCTCACATCTTGCTACCAACACCCCTGTTCATTTCCAAACATTTAAGTTCATCCTAATTGAACATTCTGCTCATACTAAGCAACCACTCCCCATTCTTAAGCCTCACCCTATATCTTGATACCTCATATTTCATGTCTATGAGTTTACATATTATAATTAGTTCCTATCAGTGAGACCCTGCAATAATTGTCCTAATGTGTCTGGCTTATTTCACTCAGTATATTGCCCTCGAGGTTTTGTCATCAACCCTTTTTTTTTTAATATGGTTTTGTTCACTCACCATACATTCCATCCCAAGTAAATAATCAATGGTTTTCTGCATGGTCATACATTTATGTGTTCACCACCTTCACCACTATCTATATAAGAGCATCTACATTTCTTCCACAAGGCAGGAGGGAGAGTCAAAGAAGGTAGAGAGGCAAAAGAAAGAGGAAAAAAAATGACAGCTAGGATGCAGCAAAAGGAAAAATAACCTTAGATCAAAGTAGAATAAAGAATCAGACAATACCACCAATGTCAAGTGTCTGACATGCCTCCCCTATCCCCCTTTCTTATCTGCATTCACCTTGGTATATCACCTTTGTTACATTAAAGGAAGCATAATACAATGATTCTATTAGTTACAGTCTCTAGTTTATGCTGACTGCATCCCTCCCCCAATACCTCCCCATTTTTAACACCTTGCAAGGTTGACATTTGCTTGCTCTCCCTCGTAAAAGAACATATTTGTACATTTTATCACAATTGTTGAATACTCTAGATTTCACCAAGTTACACAGTCCCAGTCGTTATCTTTCCTCCTTTCTTGTGGTGTCTCACATGCTCCCCATCTTCCTCTCTCAACCGTATTCATAGTTACCTTTGTTCAGTGTACTTACATTGCTGTGCTACCATCTCCCAAAATTGTGTTCCAAACCACACACTCCTGCCTTCTATCACCCTGTAGTGCTCCCTTTAGTATTTCCTGTAGGGCAGGTGTCTTGTTCACAAAGTCTCTCATTGTCTGTTTGTCAGAAAATATTTTGAGCTCTCCCTCATATTTGAAGGACAGCTTTGCTGGATACAGGATTCTTGGTTGGCGGTTTTTCTCTTTCAGTATCTTAAATATATCACATCACTTCCTTCTGGCCTCCATGGTTTCTGCTGAGAGATCTGCACATAGTCTTATTAAGCTTCCTTTGTATGTAATGGATCGCTTTTCTCTTTCTGCTTTCAGGATTCTCTCTTTGTCTTTGACATTTGATAATCTGATTATTAAGTGTCTTGGCGTAGGCCTATTCATATCTCTTCTGTCTGGAGTACACTGCGCTTCTTGGATCTGTAATTTTATGTCTTTCATAAGAGATGGGAAATTTTCATTAATTATTTCCTCTATTATTGCTTCTGCCCCCTTTCCCTTCTCTTCTCCTTCTGGGACACCAATGATACATACATTTTTGTACTTTGTTTCATTCATGAGTTCCCGGAGATGTTGCTCATATTTTTTCATTCTTTTCTCCATCTGATCCTTTGCGTGTAGGCTTTCAGGTGTTTTGTTCTCCAGTTCCTGAGTGTTTTCTTCTGCCTCTTGAGATCTGCTGTTGTATGTTTCCATTGTGTCTTTCATCTCTTGTGTTGTGCCTTTCATTTCCATAGATTCTACTAGTTGTTTTTTTGAACTTTTGATTTCTGCCATATACATGCCCAGTGCTTCCTTTACAGCCTCTATCTCTTTTGCAATATCTTCTCTAAACTTTTTGAATTGATTTAGCATTAGTTGTTTCAATTCCTGTATCTCAGTTGAAGTGTATGTTTGTTCCTTTGACTGGGCCATAACTTTGTTTTTCTTAGTGTAGGTTGTAACTTTCTGTTGTCTAGGCATGGTTTCCTTGGTTATCCAAATCAGGTTTTCCCAGACCAGAACAGGCTCAGGTCCCAGAGGGAAGAAATATTCAGTATCTGGTTTCCCTGCAGGTGTGTCTTAGAAAATTGCTCCACCCTTTGATGCCTCGGGTCACTGTGCTTTTCTGCCCAGCAGGTGGCGCCTGTTAGCCTATAATTCTTGACTGGTGTGAGGAGGTATGGCCGTGTTCCCCCAGGCTCTGGGGTCTGGTTCTGAATGGAAAGGGCCCCACCCCTTTCCTCCTAGAGAAGACAGACCCCCCAGGTGGAGGTCATTAGCATTTCAATGGTCTTGCCCTCTGCTTGTGGTGTCTCCACCCTTCCCCGAGTCACAGCCCTGGAAACTGAAAATGACTGGGGCTTTCTCCACTGAGCTGAAAAAGAAACAGATAGTCCCCTTCAGACCCAGTCCAAGGTGACCCTCCGGCTCTCCCAGGTCAGTCATCACCCAAAGCCTCTGTCTGTTTTTTGGGGATGCGTAACTGTAGTGAGCAGTTCACACTCACTACTTAAAACCCCAGTTGGAGCTCAGCTGAGCTGTATTCGCTTGCTGGGAGAGAGCTTCTCTCTGGCACCACGAGGCTTTGCAGCTCGGGCTATGGGGGAGGGGGTCTCACGACTTGGTTCCGCAGGTTTTACTTACAGATTTTATGCTGTGTTCTCGGGCATTCCCCCCAATTCAGGTTGGTGTATGATGAGTGAATGGTCTCGTTTGTCCCCCCACGCAGTTATTCTGGATTATTTACTATTTGTTTCTGGTTTTTTGTAGTTGTTCCAGGGGGACTACTTAGCTTCCACTCCTCTCTATGCCACTATCTTGCCCAAGACCCTGCAAATGCTTTTTAATTTTTTACCCAAAATATTCTAGGATATATTGGGGTATTACATGAGCCTGTATGGAATAACAAGACATCATTACCTATTCTACGATCCATGAAATTACATTGTTTAAATAATCTGACCAGACAGGTTAAATTAGATAGGGTGCTACAGAAAATTATGAATTTTGTCCCAAATAAACCTGTTTTCTTTTGGTTTCACACAGAACTTGGAGTTTTAAAATACAGTCAATATCATCCTATACTCTGTATTCTAATTTATCTTAGTCCTAACAAAGTCTGTTTCATTCATATCTCTAATTGTAGTCTGATTTTTCAGCTTCTTTAACAGTTGCTGTATGGAGTAATGCTGACTTACAGAGCTGCAGAACTCTAACTCTGAGTCTCAGGTGTCACACAAATACCCAAATTTTCAGGGAACTACCAGGTCGTACATAAGAAGCACAGCATCTCAGAATTCACAAATAACAGTTAAAATTCAGGAACAGAAGGCGGGGCAAGATGGCAGACTGGTGAGCTGTATGTTTTAGTTACTCCTCCAGGAAAGTAGGTAGAAAGCCAGGAACTGTGTGGACTGGACACCACAGAGCAATCTGACTTTGGGAATACTTCATACAACACTCATGAAAACGTGGAACTGCTGAGATCAGCGAAATCTGTAAGTTTTTGCGGCCAGGGGACCCGCGCCCCTCCCTGCCAGGCTCAGTCCCGGGGGAGGAGGGGCTGTCAGCTCCGGGAAGGAGAAGGGAGAACTGCAGTGGCTGCTCTTATCGGAAACTCATTCTACTGATCCAGACTCCAACCATAGATAGACTGACACCAGACACCAGAGAATCTGAGAGCAGCCAGCCCAGCAGAGAGGAGACAGGCATAGAAAAAAAACAACACGAAAAACTCCAAAATAAAAGCGGAGGATTTTTGGAGTTCTGGTGAACATAGAAAGGGGAAGGGCCCTGAGGCGCATATGCAAATCCCGAAGAAAGCTGATCTCTCTGCCCTGTGGACCTTTCCTTAATGGCCCAGGTTGCTTTGTCTCTTAGCATTTCAATACCCATTAGATCTCTGAGGAGGGCCCTTTTTTTTTTTTTTTTAATCCTTTTTTCTTTTTCTAAAACAATTACTCTAAGAAGCCCAATACAGAAAGCTTCAAAGACTTGCTATTTGGGCAGGTCAAGTCAAGAGCAGAACTAGGAGAGCTCTGAGACAAAACGCAATAATCCAGTGGCTGAGAAAATTCACTAAACACCACAACTTCCCAAGAAAAGGGGGGTGTCTGCTCACAGCCATCATCCTGGTGGACAGGAAACACTCCTGCCCATCGCCAGCCCCATAGCCCAGAACTGCCCCAGACAACCCAGTGTCACGGAAGTGCTTCAAATAACAGGAACACACCACAAAACTGGGCGTGGACATTAGCCTTCCCTGCAACCTCAGCTGATTGTCCCAGAGTTGGGAAGGTAGAGCAGTGTGAATTAACAAAGCCCCATTCAGCCATCATTTCAGCAGACTGGGAGCCTCCCTACACAGCCCAGAGCCCAGAACTGCCCTGGGGGGACGGCACTCACCTGTGACATAGCACAGTCATCCCTCAACAGAGGACCCGGGGTGCACGGCCTAGAAGAGGGGCCCACTTGCAAGTCTCAGGAGCCATACGCCAATACCAAGGACTTGTGGGTCAGTGGCAGAGACAAACTGTGGCAGGACTGAACTGAAGGATTAGACTATTGCAGCAGCTTTAAAACTCTAGGATCACCAGGGAGATTTGATTGTTAGAGCCACCCTCCCCCCTCCCTGACTGCCCAGAAACACGCCCCATATACAGGGCAGGCAACACCAACTACACACGCAAGCTTGGTACACTAATTGGACCCCACAAGACTCACTCCCCCACTCACCAAAATGGCTAAGCAGGGGAGAACTGGCTTGTGGAGAACAGGTGGCTCGTGGACGCCACCTGCTGGTTAGTTAGAGAAAGTGTACTCCACGAAGCTGTAGATCTGATACATTAGAGATAAGGACTTCAATTGGTCTACAAATCCTAAAAGAACCCTATCAAGTTCAGCAAATGCCATGAGGCCAAAAGCAACAGAAAATTATAAAGCATATGAAAAAACCAGACGATATGGATAACCCAAGCCCAAGCACCCAAATCAAAAGACCAGAAGCGACACAGCACCTAGAGCAGCTACTCAAAGAACTAAAGATGAACAATGAGACCATAGTACGGGAGATAAAGGAAATCAAGAAGACCCTAGAAGAGCAAAAAGAAGACATTGCAAGACTAAATAATAAAATGGATGATCTTATGGAAATTAAAGAAACTGTTGACCAAATTGAAAAGATTATGGACACTCATAGTACAAGACTAGAGGAAGTTGAACAATGAATCAGTGACCTCGAAGATGACAGAATGGAAAATGAAAGCATAAAAGAAAGAATGGGGAAAAAAATTGAAAAAATCAAAATGGACCTCAGGGATATGATAGATAATATGAAATGTCCAAATATAAGACTCATTGGTGTCCCAGAAGGGGAAGAAAAGGGTAAAGGTCTAGGAAGAGTATTCAAAGAAATTGTTGGGGAAAACTTCCCAAATCTTCTAAACAACATAAATACACAAATAATAAATGCTCAGCGAACTTCAAATAGAATAAATCCAAATAAACCCGCTCCGAGACATATACTGATCACACTATCAAACACAGAAGAGAAGAAGCAAGTTCTGAAAGCAGCAAGAGAAAAGCAATTCACCACATACAAAGGAAACAGCATAAGACTAAGTAGTGACTACTCAGCAGCCACCATGGAGGCAAGAAGGCAGTGGCACGATATATTTAAAATTCTGAGTGAGAAAAATTTCCAACCAAGAATACTTTATCCAGCAAAGCTCTCCTTCAAATTTGAGGGAGAGCTTAAATTTTTCACAGACAAACAAATGCTGAGAGAATTTGCTAACAAGAGACCTGCCCTACTGGAGATACTCAAGGGAGCCCTACAGACAGAGAAACAAAGAAAGGACAGAGAGACTTGGAGAAAGGTTCAGTACTAAAGAGATTCGGTATGGGTACAATAAAGGATATTAATAGACAGAGGGGAAAAATATGACAAACATAAACCAAAGGATAAGATGGCTGATTCAAGAAATGCCTTCACGGTTATGACGTTGAATGTAAATGGATTAAACTCCCCAATTAAAAGATATAGATTCGCAGAATGGATCAAAAAAAATGAACCATCAATATGTTGCATACAAGAGACTCATCTTAGACACAGGGACACAAAGAAACTGAAAGTGAAAGGATGGAAAAAAATATTTCATGCAAGCTACAGCCAAAAGAAAGCAGGTGTAGCAATATTAATCTCAGATAAAATAGACTTCAAATGCAGGGATGTTTTGAGAGACAAAGAAGGCCACTATGTACTAATAAAAGGGGCAATTCAGCAAGAAGAAATAACAATCGTAAATGTCTATGCACCCAACCAAGGTGCCACAAAATACATGAGACAAACACTGGCAAAACTAAAGGAAGCAATTGATGTTTCCACAATAATTGTGGGAGACTTCAACACATCACTCTCTCCTATAGATAGATCAACCAGACAGAAGACCAATAAGGAAACTGAAAACCTAAACAATCTGATAAATGAATTAGATTTAACAGACATATACAGGACATTACATCCCAAATCACCAGGATACACATACTTTTCTAGTGCTCATGGAACTTTCTCCAGAATAGATCATATGCTGGGACATAAAACAAGCCTCAATAAATTTAAAAAGATTGAAATTATTCAAAGCACATTCTCTGACCACAATGGAATACAATTAGAAGTCAATAACCATCAGAGACTTAGAAAATTCACAAATACCTGGAGGTTAAACAACACACTCCTAAACAATCAGTGGGTTAAAGAAGAAATAGCAAGAGAAATTGCTAAATATATAGAGACGAATGAAAATGAGAACACAATATACCAAAACCTATGGGATGCAGCAAAAGCAGTGCTAAGAGGGAAATTTATAGCACTAAACGCATATAGTAAAAAGGAAGAAAGAGCCAAAATCAAAGAACTAATGGATCAACGGAAGAAGCTAGAAAATGAACAGCAAACCAATCCTAAACCAAGTACAAGAAAAGAAATAACAAGGATTAAAGCAGAAATAAATGACATAGAGAACAAAAAAACAATAGAGAGGATAAATATCACCAAAAGTTGGTTCTTTGAGAAGATCAACAAGATTGACAAGCCCCTAGCTAGACTGACAAAATCAAAAAGAGAGAAGACCCATATAAACAAAATAATGAATGAAAAAGGTGACATAACTGCAGATCCTGAAGAAATTAAAAAAATTATAAGAGGATACTATGAACAACTGTATGGCAACAAACTGGATAATGTAGAGGAAATGGACAATTTCCTGGAAACATATGAACAACCTAGACTGACCAGAGAAGAAATAGAAGACCTCAACCAACCCATCACAAGCAAAGAGATCCAATCAGTCATCAAAAATCTTCCCACAAATAAATGCCCAGGGACAGATGGCTTCACAGGGAATTCTACCAAACTTTCCTGAAAGAACTGACACCAATCTTACTCAAACTCTTTCAAAACATTGAAGAAAATGGAACACTACCTAACTCATTTTATGAAGCTAACATCAATCTAATACCAAAACCAGGCAAAGATGTTACAAAAAAGGAAAACTACCGGCCAATCTCCCTAATGAATATAGATGCAAAAATCCTCAACAAAATACTTGCAAATCGAATCCAAAGACACATTAAAAAAATCATACACCATGACCAAGTGGGGTTTATTCCAGGCATGCAAGGATGGTTCAACATAAGAAAATCAATCAATGTATTACAACACATTAACAAGTCAAAAGGGAAAAATCAATTGATCATCTCATTAGATGCTGAAAAAGCATTTGACAAAATCCAACATCCCTTTTTGATAAAAACACTTCAAAAGGTAGGAATTGAAGGAAACTTCTTCAACATGATAAAGAGCATATATGAAAAACCCACAGCCAGCATAGTACTCAATGGTGAGAGACTGAAAGCCTTCCCTCTAAGATCAGGAACAAGACAAGGATGCCCGCTGTCACCACTGTTATTCAACATTGTGCTGGAAGTGCTAGCCAGGGCAATCCGGCAAGACAAAGAAATAAAAGGCATCCAAATTGGAAAAGAAGAAGTAAAACTGTCATTGTTTGCAGATGATATGATCTTATATCTAGAAAACCCTGAGAAATCGACGATACAGCTACTAGAGCTAATAAACAAATTTAGCAAAGTAGCGGGATACAAGGTTAATGCACATAAGTCAATAATGTTTCTATATGCTAGTAATGAACAAACTGAAGAGACACTCAAGAAAAAGATACCATTTTCAATAGCAACTAAAAAAATCAAGTACCTAGGAATAAACTTAACCAAAGATGTAAAAGACCTATACAAAGAAAACTACATAACTCTACTAAAAGAAATAGAAGGGGACCTTAAAAGATGGAAAAATATTCCATGTTCATGGATAGGAAGGCTAAATGTCATTAAGATGTCAATTCTACCCAAACTCATCTACAGGTTCAATGCAATCTCAATCAAAATTCCAACAACCTACTTTGCAGACTTGGAAAAGCTAGTTAGCAAATTTATTTGGAAAGGGAAGATGCCTCGAATTGCTAAAGACACTCTAAAAAAGAAAAACGAAGTGGGAGGACTTACACTCCCTGACTTTGAAGCTTATTATAAAGCCACAGTTGCCAAAACAGCATGGTACTGGCACAAAGATAGACATATAGATCAATGGAATCGAATTGAGAATTCAGAGATAGACCCTCAGATCTATGGCCGACTGATCTTTGATAAGGCCCCCAAAGTCACTGAACTGAGTCATAATGGTCTTTTCAACAAATGGGGCTGGGAGAGTTGGATATCCATATCCAAAAGAATGAAAGAGGAACCCTACCTCACCCCCTACACAAAAATTAACTCAAAATGGACCAAAGATCTCAATAGAAAAGAAAGTACCATAAAACTCCTAGAAGATAATGTAGGAAAACATCTTCAAGACCTTGTATTAGGCAGCCACTTCCTAGACTTTACACCCAAAGCACAAGCAACAAAAGAGAAAATAGATACATGGGAACTCCTCAAGCTTAGAAGTTTCTGCACCTCAAAGGAATTTCTCAAAAAGGTAAAGAGGCAGCCAACTCAATGGGAAAAAATTTTTGGAAACCATGTATCTGACAAAAGACTGATATTTTGCATATATAAAGAAATCCTACAACTCAATGACAATAGTACAGTCGGCCCAATTATAAAATGGGCAAAAGATATGAAAAGACAGTTCTCTGAAGAGGAAATACAAATGGCCAAGAAACACATGAAAAAATGTTCAGCTTCACTAGCTATTAGAGAGATGCAAATTAAGACCACAATGAGATACCACCTAACACCGGTTAGAATGGCTGCCATTAAACAAACAGGAAACTACAAATGCTGGAGGGGATGTGGAGAAATTGGAACTCTTATTCACTGTTGGTGGGACTGTATAATGGTTCAGCCACTCTGGAAGTCAGTCTGGCAGTTCCTTAGAAAACTAGATATAGAGTTACCATTCGATCCAGCGATTGCACTTCTCGGTATATACCCGGAAGATCGGAAAGCAGTGACACGAACAGATATCTGCACGCCAATGTTCATAGCAGCATTATTCACAATTGCCAAAAGATGGAAACAACCCAAATGTCCTTCAACAGATGAGTGGATAAATAAAATGTGGTATATACACACGATGGAATACTACGCGGCAGTAAGAAAGAACGATCTCGTGAAACATATGACAACATGGATGAACCTTGAGGACATAATGCTAAGCGAAATAAGCCAGGCACAAAAAGAGAAATATTATATGCTACCACTAATGTGAACTTTGAAAAATGTAAAACAAATGGTTTATAATGTAGAATGTAGGGGAACTAGCAGTAGAGAGCAATTAAGGAAGGGGGAACAATAATCCAAGAAGAACAGATAAGCTATTTGACGTTCTGGGAATGCCCAGAAATGACTATGGTCTGTTGATTTCTGATGGATATAGTAGGAACAATTTCACAGAAATGTTGCTATATTATGTAACTTTCTTGGGGTAAAGTAGGAACATGTTGGAAGTTAAGCAGTTATCTTAGGTTAGTTGTCTTTTTCTTACTCCCTTGTTATGGTCTCTTTGAAATGTTCTTTTATTGTATGTTTGTTTTCTTTTTAACTTTTTTTTCATACAGTTGATTTAAAAAAGAAGGGAAAGTTAAAAAAAAAAAAAAAAAAAAAAAAAAAAGGAATAAAAAAAGATGCAGTGCCCCCTTGAGGAGCCTGTGGAGAATGCAGGGGTATTCGCCTACCCCACCTCCATGGTTGCTAACATGACCACAGACATAGGGGACTGGTGGTTCGATGGGTTGAGCCCTCTACCACAGGTTTTACCCTTGGGAAGACGGTTGCTGCAAAGGAGAGGCTAGGCCTCCCTATGGTTGTGCCTAAGAGCCTCCTCCCGAATGCCTCTTTGTTGCTCAGATGTGGCCCTCTCTCTCTAGCTAAGCCAACTTGAAAGGTGAAATCACTGCCCTCCCCCCTACGTGGGATCAGACACCCAGGGGAGTGAATCTCCCTGGCAACGTGGAATATGACTCCCGGGGAGGAATGTAGACCTGGCATCGTGGGACGGAGAACATCTTCTTGACCAAAAGGGGGATGTGAAAGGAAATGAAATAAGCTTCAGCGGCAGAGAGAATCCAAAAGGAGCCGAGAGGTCACTCTGGTGGGCACTCTTACGCACACTTTAGACAACCCTTTTTAGGTTCTAAAGAATTGGGGTAGCTGGTGGTGGATACCTGAAACTATCAAACTGCAACCCAGAACCCATGAATCTCGAAGACAGTTGTATAAAAATGTAGCTTATGAGGGGTGACAATGGGATTGGGAAAGCCATAAGGACCACACTCCACTTTGTCTAGTTTATGGATGGATGAGTAGAAAAATAGGGGAAGGAAACAAACAGACAAAGGTACCCAGTGTTCTTTTCTACTTCAATTGCTCTTTTTCACTCTAATTATCATTCTTGTTATTCTTGTGTGTGTGCTAATGAAGGTGTCAGGGATTGATTTGGGTGATGAATGTACAACTATGTAATGGTACTGTGAACAATCGAAAGTACGATTTGTTTTGTATGACTGCGTGGTATATGAATATATGTCAATAAAATGAAGATTAAAAAAAAAAAAAAAAAAAAAAAGACATAATGCTGAGCAAAATAAGCCAGGCACAAAAAGAGAGATATTGTATGTTACCACTAATGTGAATTCTGTGAAAAATGTACAATGTTTTATACTGTAGAATGTAGGGGACCTAGAGATACCAATTAGTGGAGGGGGAATGATAATCTAATAAGAACAGATAAACTATGGAGGGTAATCTCAATGTTATGGGAATGCTCAGGAATGGTTACGGTTTGTAAACTTTCTTGGATATAGTAAGATCATGTTGGAAGCAATAGAGTTATTTTAGTTTTTTTTTTTCTCTTATTCCTTTGTTTTCTTAGGGGTTGTTAATTTTCTTGGGGTATGGTAGGAACATGTTGGAAGCAATGTAGTTATTTTAGATTATTTGTTTTTCTTACTCCTCTGTTTGGACATGGTTTATTAATTTTCTTGGGGTATGGTAGGAACATATTGGAAGCAAAGTAGTTATTTTAGGTTATTTGTTTTCCTTAATCCATTGCATTGTTTGAAATGTTGTGGGGTTTTTTTGGTTGTTGTTTGCCTGTTTGTTTTTAATTTTTTGATAAACAAAGTTAAAAAAATTGAAAAAAAATCAGTAGAAAAATGGGAGTAAAAACTAAATGACAAATAGGTTGGGATGGGGGTATGGTTTGGGTATTCTCTTTTCACTTTTATTTTTTATTCTTATTCTGATTCTTTCTGATGTAAGGAAAATGTTCAGAAATAGATTGTGGTGATGAACGCATAACTATATGATCATACTGTGAACAGTTGATTGTATACCATGGATGACTGTATGGTTTGTGAATATATTTCAATAAAACTGAATTAAAAAAAATAAAATAAAATAAAAAAATAAAATTCAGGAACAGATGTGACTGCTGTAAGAGATTACCATCTAGGAACCTTCACAATAAACCTTATTGAATGTTCTGTTTTCCTTAATCATCAATTGCCCAATCTCTGCCCCGTGATAACCTATGCTCTCTAATTCAATTCTCAGTATTTGCTCATTATAGTTAGTACATATTAATGAAGTCTTACAATATTTTTCCCTTTTTTTTGGCTTATTTCATTCAATGTAATGTCCTCAAGTTTCATTCACCTACTTGCATGTTTCATGACTTCATTCCTTCTTGCAGCCACTCAATATTCCATTGTATGTATACACCAAAGTTCATCTCTCTGTTCATCCACGGATGTACTCTTAGGCCATCTCCATCCATTGCAAATTGTGAATAATTCTACCATAAACATCAGTGTGGAAATGTCTATTTGTGTCCCTGCTTTTGGTTCTTCCAAGTATACACCACAAAGCAGGGTTGCAGGATCATATGGCAGCCCTACACCCAGCCTCCTGTGGAATGACCACACTGTCCCCCAGAAGAACACTCTATTCTATTTACCTACCAACAGTAAATAGCTATAACTTTCCACATCTTCTCCAGCACTTGTATCCTTTTGTTTAAACAGTTTTACTAACAAACCATACAATCCATCCTAAGGGAACTGTTATGCATTCACCAGAGCAATCTATATGATAACACTTCCATTCCTTCCACAAGGAAAGAAGAAGAGGAAAAAAAATACAGAAATAAAGATCAATGAAAAATAGAAAGGAGAGAAAACCACATCAACAAGGATCCCATAGCCCTCCATTATATCCTCCTCTTATTGATATTTAGCTTTGGTATATTGCCTTTGTTAAAGTTAATGGAAGAATATTACACTGTTACTGTTAACTATAAACCCTAGTTTGCATTAATTGTATTTTTCATCCCACTTTCAATACCTTGAAATGGTGACATTCATTTGTTCTCCTGATCTCCCTTATGTAAAAACTTTCCTGTATTTATACATTTAATCACCATAATTGTCCACACTAGGTCTTGCTAAGTTAAACAGTCCCAGTTTTTATCCTCTATCTATCCTTCTGGTATCATACCTGCAACTAGCCTTCCTCTTTCAACCACTCTTACACTCAGCTTTATTCATTATGTCTACAGTATTGTGCTACAATCAGACAATATTGTAAAGATCTCTGGATCTTCAAAATCATTTCTGTTGAACATCCTGTTCTCCTTCAGCATCAAATGCCCACCCTCTCTCTATCTTCTGATGACCTGTGTTCTTAACTTTAGCACTCAGAATTTACCCATGATAGTTCATATTAATGAGACCACACAGTATTTGTCCTTTTGTTTCTGGGTAATTTTGCTTAATATAATGTCCACAAGGTTAATCCACATTATTATATGTGCCATAACTTTATTCTGTCTTACAGCTGCATAATATTCCATTGTATGTATGTACCACAGTTTGTTTATCCACTCAACCATTCATGGATATTTGGGCTTTTCCATCTCTTGGCAATCATGAATAATACTACCATAAACATTGGTGTACAAATGTCCATTTGTGTTCCTGCCTTCAGTATCTCTGAGTATATACTGAATAATGGAATTTCTGGATCATATGGCAAGTCTATACTTAGCTTCCTGAGGAACTGCCAAGCTGACATCCAGAGTGGTTGCACCATTCTATATTCCCACCAACAGTGAATAAGTGTGACTCTTTCTTCACATTCTCTCCAACACTTGTAGTTTTGTTTTGTTTTCTTTTGTTTTGATAATCGCCATTCTAGGATGTGTGAAATGATATCTCATGGTTTTGATTTGCATTTCCCTAATAGCTAGTGAAGTTGAGCTTCTTGTCATATGTTTTTGAGCCATTTGCATTACCTCTTCAGAAAAATGTCTGTCCATATCTTTTTCCTATTTATTAACTGGGTCCTTTCTCTTTTTGTCACTGAGTTCCACGATATCTTTATATATTCTGGATATTAAATCTGTATCTGATATGTGGTTTCCAAATATTGTCTCCCATTGCATACACTGCCTTTTTACTTTCCTGACAAAGTCCTTTGATGCACAAAGGTGTTCAATTTTGAGGAGATCCCATTTGTCTATTTCTTTCATTGCTTGTGCTTTGGGAATAAGGTCTAAGAAACCACCTCCTTTTACCAGATCTCTAAAATAGTTCCCTAGTTTTTCTTCTAATAGATTTATGTTCTTAGCTCTAATGTTTAGGTCTTTGATCCATTTTGAGTTAATTTTTGTATAAGGTGTGAGAAAGGGATCCTCTTTCATTCTTTTGGATATGGACATCCAGTTCTCCAAGCACCATTTTTGGAAGAGGCTGCTCTGTCCCAGTTGAGTTGACTTGACCACATAGAGATCAATTGTCCGTAGATGAGAGAGCCTATTTCTGAATGCTCAATTTGATTCCATTTGTCAGTATATCTATCTTTATGCCAGCACCATGCTGTTTTGACCACTGTAGCTTTGTAATATATTTTAAAATCAGGTAGTGTGAGACCTCCTGCATCATTTTTCTTTCTCAAGATATCTTTAGCTATTCAGGGCACATTGCCTTTCCAAATAAATTTGATTAAAGGTTTTTCTATTTCTGCAAAATAAGTTGTTGGATTTTAATTGGTATTGCATTGAATCTATAAATCAGTTTGGGTAGAATTGACATCTTAACTATATTTAGTCTTCCAATTTATGAACACACTATGTCCTTCCATTTATTTAGGTCTTCTTTGGTTTCTTTCAGCAATGTTTGGTAGTTTTCCATGTATAGGTCTTTTATGTCCTTGGTTAAATTTTTTCCTAAATATTTGATACTTTTGGCTGCTATTGTAAATGGAATTTTTTTCTTAATTTCCTCCTCAGATTGCTCATTACTGGTGTATATAAATATTATTGATTTTTGCATGTTAATCTTGTATCCTGCCACTCTGCTGTACTTGTTTATTAGCTCTAGCACCTTTACTAGGTTTTTCAGGATTTTCTACCTATAGGATTATGTCATTTGCAAACAGTGAAACTTTTACTTCTTCTTTTCCAATCTGAATGCATTTTATTTCTTTTTCTTGCCTTATTTTTCTAGCTAGAACTTCCAGCACAATATTGAATAATAATAACAGTGGGCATCCTTGTCTTCCTCCTGATCTTAGAGGGAAAGCTTTCAGTTTTTTTCCCATTGAGTATGATGTTAGCTGTGGGTTTTTCAAATATTCCCTTTATCATGTTGAGGAAGTTTCCTTCTATTACTATCCTTTAAAGTGTTTTCATCAAGAAAGGATGCTGAAGTTTGTCAAATGCCTTTTGTACATTGATCAAGATGATCAAGTGTTTTTCCTCTTTATTGATTTGATGTGTTACGTTAGTTGATTTTTTTTATGCTGAACAACTCTTGCATACCTGGAATAAAACCCATTTAGTCATGGTGTATAACTCTTTTAATGTGCTGCTGGATTTGATTTGCAAGTATTTTGTTGAGGAGTTTTGCATCTATATTCATTAAAGAGATTGGTTTGTAATTTTCTTTCCTTGCAGTACTTTGCCTGGATTTGGTATAAGGGTGATGTTGGCTTCAGAGATTGAGTTAGGTGGCTTTCCCTCTTCGATTTTTTGAAGATTTTGAGCAAAATTGGTATTAATTCTTTCTTGAATGCTTGGTAGAATTCACAAGTGAATTCATGTGTGAAGCCATCTGGGCTTGGACTTTTTAGGGAGTTTTCTAATGACTGATTATCTTTACCTGGGATTGGTTTGTTGAGGTCTTCTATTTCTACTTAAGTCTATGTTGGTTTTCTTACTTTTCTAGTAAGTTGTCCATTTCACCTGAGTTGTCTAGTTTGTTGGCATATAATTGTTTATAGTATCCACTCATTATCTCCTTTATTTCTGCAGGAAGGTAGTTATGTCCCCCCTCCTATTTCTGAATTTATTTATTTCCATCCTCTCTCTTTTTTTTCCTTTATCAGCCTAGCTAAAGGTCCATTGATATTGTGGATTTTCTCAAAGGACCAATTTTTGGTTTATTGATTTTCTCTGTTTCATTGTCTCAATTTCATTTATTTCTGCACTAATGTTTGCTATTTCTTTCCTTCTGTTTGCTTTGGGATTAGCTTGCTGTTCTTTCTCTAGTTTCTTCAGGTGAGCTGTTGATTTCTCAGTGTCTGCTCTTTCTACTTTTTTGATAAAGCATTTAGGGCAATAAATTTCCTGCTCAGCGCTGCCTTTGCTGCATCCCATAAGTTTTGATATGTTGTGTTCTCCTTTTCATTTGCCTCAAGATATTTACTAATTTCTCTTGTAATTTCTTCCTTGATTCACTGGTTGTTGAAGAGTGTGTTTAGCCTCAATATATATGAATTTTCTAGCCTTCTGCCTGTTATGATTTCCACCTTCATTCCATTAAGATCCAAGAAAGTGCTTTTTGAATTTTTGATCTTTTTAAATTTATTGAGACCTGGTTTGTGACCCAACATATGGTCTATGCTGCAGAATGATCCATTAGCAATTGAGAAAAAGGTATATCCTGCTCTTGTTGGATGCAACCTTCAGTAATTTCTGTTAAGTCTAGTTCTTTTATCATATTATTCAAAATCTCTTTTTCCTTATTGATCCTCTGTCTAGATATTCTATCTATTGAAGTCTCCAACCATTATTGTAGAAGTTTCTACTTCTCCCTTCAGTGTTGGTCAGTGTTTGCGTCATGTATTTTGGGGCACTCTGGCTCAGAGCATATATATTTATGATCGCTATGTCTTCTTGATGACTTGTCCCTTTTATTAATACATAGTGTCCTTCTTTGTCTCTTTTAATTGTTTTACATTTTTAGAGCAATTTGACATTCGTATAGCTAGTCCTGCTCTTTTCTGGTTGTTATTTGCATGAAATTTCTTTTTTTCAACCTTTCACTTTGAACCTGTTTTTGTACTTGGTTCTTAAGCGAGTCTCTTGTAGACAGCATATAGATGGATCCTGTTTTTATCCATCCTGCCAATCTATGTCTTTTGTTTGGGGAGTTTAATCCATTAACATTTAATTTTATTACTGTAAAGGCATTGCTGTCTTCAACCATTTTGTTTTTTGGATTTTATCTGTCATATCTTAATTTTTCTCTCTTTTTACCCTATTATTTACCCTTACTGTTACTCTTCATTTCTAAATTCTTCTCCAAACCTCTCTGTCCTGTCTTTTACTATTTATCTATAGTGCTCCCTTTAGTATTTCTTGTAAAGCATGTCTTTTGTTCATGAACTCTATTGGTGTTTGTCCGAAAATATTTTAAATACCCCCTCATTTTTTTTTTCATTTCAGTTTTCCTTTATTTTTAAATTGTTTCATTTAATACACATTACACATATAAATACACACTTGTAATACAAAAATCTATATAAAAATCCAAGTAATTAACACCTACAAAGGGGGAGGGAGACACTGATCTTGCTTTCTGATACTTTCTGTTTAAATACTTTATAAATTCAGTTTTCAAGGAGATAAATCAAAAGCCATCAAATTTTCAGAGCACTCTGCAGTCACATAAATTCATTATTTGTTATTTTTACTGAAACAGTAAACCATTTGACTAGTTGCAAAGCCAAACTGAATAAGCCATGATATTGAACAGAAGCAGAGCTTTCTTTAGCTCTACTTCCATCAACCTAGAATCAGCTTCTAACATATGAAATGCAAAGCACAACAGTGATTTTTAACCTTACACTATTAAATGCCATGTTATAGGATTGACAATGAACAGCATACCCTATAATTTGTACACAGAATCTTATTAAAAATATAATAAATACTAAAAATAACAATAATTAGAAATGTTATCCCCCTAATTTCTTTTTTATCCAGTTTGGAAAACAATACATCTTTTTCATTGTGCTTGGCAACTGGACATCATATCTGAAGGAATAATTTAAACATTCTATGGAATATATAAACTTCTAAAAGATTTTGGTACTGTTTAATTAAAATTTCAATTCCACTGTTATAAATCACAGCAAAGATAAAGAACTTTAAAATGTTATTCCTCACCATGGTATTATTAAGTTTAAAAAAGTGAATTGTAAGGCACGAAATCATTAAGTGACTTGCCCAGACACTCTCAAGGAATGAAGGGTAGATTAAAAAAAAAGATTTTTTTTCCTAATTTAAATGTCTGTACTAAAGCCTCCTTATGCCATCTCTCAAAATTAGCTCAGTTCAATAGATACAGAAATAGAAGCATCATTCAGGAATGTTTGTTTAACCTAGATTGCGATTATTAACAAACCTAACTTTAAGAATCCATGTTATATCATACATTATTAGGAATGTACAAATGAAATATGATCCTTTTCTGAATTATTAGGCATGTAATGAATTAGTTTAAATTTGACACAATTGATTGCAAAAAACAAAATTAAGACAATACAGTTTTTAAACAAGGAAGTTCTGTGACAGAGGCCTATTAACATGATTTTTTAAAAAATACTAATTATAGAACCTACAAAATTTAGAAGACAGTACTATAGAACCAAACATATAATATAAATGTATAAATACATTAAATCATACTCTAGTTGATCTTTTGCTTTTTATGAAAACGTTCTAATAAAGCACTCATAATATTTCCTGGAATTCTTTGGGGCTTATCGATCACAGCATTCTTTGTCTTTTCAGCTAATTCTTCTGCTGTGATCTTTAGATCATAGGGAATGGGGTCACCTAAATAAGTACCTAACCTCACTGGAAAACCTCCATACATCGGCACAAGTGGATAATGGAATTTTTCATAAAGCCATCTAAATAATCTTGTTCCTCCAAGTGATCTAAACCCTTCTCAAATATTCAGCTGCCTGAAGTCCTGACCTGAACACTCTGTCTGCTTCTGCCTCGCCTTCCATCCCTTCATCTCTCTGTGCCTGAGCTTCCTCGTCACTTTTGCATCGATTGCCACCTGAGCAAAGCCTTCACCATTACCCCATATTATGTTGTAGGTTTCATCACTAATAAGGGCTTCTTGGACTCACCTGGTCAAATAGCTAGCAAGTCACCACTCCTCAGAATTTCTATACATTTTTCTCTTGGTCCACGGAGAGCACAAAATACATTAAGTAACAAACTAAACCCTGGAATTTTAAAGACAAAATGATCAGCAACAACTGGGCAAGTTCTACCTTTATGAATAAAAATTTTAGCCATGAAATAGTAAAAATCTATGGGAATAGCTCCATGATAAAAAATTATAAGTGCTGGTCCTTCGACTGGTATTTTTTCCATGCCATGAGCTTCATAACCATGCCAAACTGCTGCATGTCCACAGCTTTTCCTTATTGATCCTCTGTCTAGATGGCCACAGTTTTCCTGGCACCAACCCATAAATTATGAGAATAGGCTTCTTTTAATACATTCTTCCTCTTATAAATGTGTAAGAAAATAAGTAGAGAAGGAAGATAGTAAAGTAAGGAAGTATTAAAAGTATCAGTGGCATAAAAACCCACAAGAGGCTGTGCCTTGTTGCCGGGCTGCGGCAGCCATGCTGAACCCATACCGAGTGGCAAGTGGGGGGAACAAGGTCGACAACAGCAAGACAGAAAGCCGGACCGCAGTGCAGCCAATTGGCCCAGAGATATGACGGGCTGCCGCTTTCCTAAGGGTCCACGTGGCAAGCATCTGCCTGGTGATTGAAGCCTTGGAGACTAAGTTTATGATGTCATCACTTCAGCTGTCCAATAGAAAAAGCTCCCGCAGAGAAGTGTTCCTCCCTCTTCAACTCGACCTCTTCACGCCCGTGAACAAGCATGCGCGCGCGGAGGGGGTGGGGGAAATCTCGAGCACTGTGGCGCGCATGAGCAGCGAAGCTCCGCCTCCTGGCCCATATATAAAGGGCTGGCGCAGAGCTCCGCTGCGCTATTTCGGGCTGGAGTGGAGAAGTGTGTAGAATGGTCCTGGGGATTCTGCCTGCTGATACGGAGCCTACCAGTCGTCGGGGCCGCCATTGCAGTCCACGTCCATCCGCTTGAAAATGGCCTTCGTCTTGGCCTATGGCTGGTCCTGGCGGACAGTATTGACCCCATAGAAGCCCCCGAAGCTCCCCTTTTTCGGCCCCGCCTAGTCCTCGGAGTCTGCCCTCCCCCTCTACTCCACCTTCAAGAGGATTTCAAATATGGAGGCAGCGGCTCCCAAAACCACTTCCGTGTTCATCCTCCATCCAAGATCGAAACAGGACCACATCCATGGCGGACGATCCCGGCAGGAAGAGGGAACCGTTGCAGAGCAACAGCGGGGTATATTGATGAGGGTGTCTGGGACTGGGGCCCATCCTTGTCTTTGAAGAGTCTGATCCCTCTCTCGCCGGCCTCAACTGAGGCCACCGCCATTTTCTCGTTGGCTGCTGCCAGTGGAGGCCACTGAACTACTGGGAGGTGTCCGAGGGGCCACGGAGAAAACTCCTGTCGTAGCTGCCCGGCGGGGGCTGGGGGCAGAGGGGTCTTGCCTGGAGGGCCAGAGGCAATGCCCCTCCCCCACCCCCCACCCCCTGTCCTCACTTCCTGGGTTAAGGTGGACCTGGCGGCGAGGGGAACCAAGGCCACCCGGACCTGCCGCGGCTAAGGGCAGCACCGGTCCCCAGCGATCAAGATGTTGCGAAACGTGGCACCCCACAGCAAGCTTCCTGGGGAGGGGAATGCAGGGATACTGGGGCTGGGTCTGGAGGCAGCAGTGCCAGGGAAAAGAATTTGAAAGCCTTCCCTACTGTATGAAGGATTTGAGAGTCCCACAATGGCTTCAGAGCTGACTTCGAAACTGAACCCTGCTAACCCTTCACCCCATGAGGTGTCCAATCCTAAGAAGCCAGGACAGGGTCACCAACCAGCTGCAATATCTGCACAACGTGGTAATGAAGGCTCTGTGGAAACATCAATTTGCACTGGCGTTCCGGCAACCTGTGGATGCCATCAAACTGGGTCTTCCAGATTATCACAAAATTATAAAACAGCCTATGGACATGGGTACTACTGAGAGGCAGCTTGAAAACAACTATTACTGGGCTGCTTCAGAGTGTATGCAGGACTTTAATACCATGTTCACCAACTGTTACATCTACAACAAGCCCGCTGATGACATTGTTCTGATGGCACAGACGTTGGAAAAGATCTTCCTACAGAAAGTGACATCAGTGCCACAAGAGGAACAAGAGCTTGTGGTGACCATCCCTAAGAACAGCCACAAGAAGGGCCAAGTTGGCAGCACTCTAGGATAGTATCACCAGTGCCCATCAGGTGCCTGCTGTCTCTTCTGTGTCACACACAGCGCTGTATACTCCACCACCTGAGATACCTACCACTGTCCTCAACATTCCCCACCCATGTGTCGTCTCCTCTCCCCTTCTCAAGTCTTTGTACTCTGCTGGACCCCTGCTCCTTGCTGTCTCTGCAGCTCCACCAGCTCAGCCCCTAGCCAAGAAATAAAGGGGTAAAGCAGAAAGCAGATACTACCACACCTATACCTACACCCATCCTGGCTTCTAGTTTCCCAGCTAGCCCCCATGGGAGTCTTGAACCTAAGGCAGCATGGCTTCCCCCTATGTGGAGAGAGAGTGGCTGCCCCATCAAGCCCCCTCAGAAAGACTTGCTTGACTCCAGCAACAACACCAGAGCTCCAAGAAAGGAAAGCTCTCAGAACAGTTAAAATATTGCAATGCTATTTTGAAGGAGTTGCTCTCTAAGAAGCATGCTGCCTGTGCCTGGCCTTTCTATAAACCAGTGGACACTTGCTTTGGGGCTGCATGACTACCATGACATCATTAAACACCCAATGGACCTCAGTACTGTCAAGCAGAAGATGGAGAATTGTGATTACCAGGAAACACAGGAATTTGCTGCTGATGTGTGGCTTATGTTCTCTAACTTCTATGAGTACAATCCCCCGGACCATGATGTTGTGGCAATGGCTCAAAAGCTGCAGGATGTATTTGAGTTCTGTTATGCCAAGATGCCAGATGGAGCACTGGAACCAGGGCCTTTACCAGTCTCCACTGCCTTGACCCCTGGCCTGGCCAAGTCATCTTCAGAATCCTCCAGTGAGGAAAGTAGCAGTGAGAGCTGCTCTGAGGAAGAGGAGGAGGAAGATGAAGAGAAAGAAGAGAATGAAAGCTCTGACTTGGGGGAAGAAAGGGCTCATTGCTTGGCAGAACCACAGGAAGAGCTTCGGGCAGTAAATGAACAACTGGCTGCCCTGTCCCAAGGCCCAATATCCAAACCCAAGCGGAAGAGAGAGAAAAAGGAGAAAAAGAAGAAACAGAAGGCAGAGAAGCATAGAGGCTGAGCTGGGGTGGATGAAGATGATAAGGGGCCCCGGGCACCCCACCAACCTCAGACCAAGAAGTCCAAGAAAGCCAGTGGGAGAGGAAGTGGCAGTGCTGCCACAGGACCTTCTGGCTTTGGGCCTTCCAGTGGCAGTGGCACCAAACTACCCTAAAAGGCCACAAAGACAGCCCCACCTGCCCTACCTACAAACTGCAATTCAGAGGAGGAGGAAGAAAGCAGACCCATGAGTTAGGATGAGAAACAGCAGTTGAGCCTGGACATCAATAAATTACCTGGAGAGAAGCTGGAGCATGTTGTACACATAATTCAAGCCGGAGAGTCCTCTTTACATGACTCAAACTCAGAAAAGATTGAGATCAATTTTGAAATGCTCAAGCCATCCATGCTTAGCGAGCTTGAACACTACATCCTTTTCCTGCCTATGAAAGAAACCCCAAAAGCCCTACACCATTAAGAAACCTGTGGGAAAGACAAAAGAGGAACTGGCTTTGGAGAAGCAGCAGGAACTAGAAAAGCAGTTAGAAGATATTAGTGAGCAGCTCAATTCCACCAAAAAGCCCCCCCAAAAAATGAGTGAGAAAACAAGAGTCCTCAGCAGCACAGCAAGTAGCAGTGTCACACCTCAGTGTTTCCAGCTCCAGCTCCAATTCCAGCTCCTCCTCTCTATTCTCCTCTTCTTCAGACACCAGTGATTCAGACTCAGGCTAAGGGGCCAGGCCAGATGGGGCAGGAGGCTCTGCAGGACCAAACCCCTAGACCGCCCTGCCCTCAACCCTTTGCCCTTTGCCTGTGACACTTCATCTCACCCCTGCTCCCCACTTAAGGAGAGCTGGCTCTGCAGGGGGAGGGATACAGTGACAATTACTGAAGGAGGGACATATGGACAAAATAAGATATCTGAGTTCCCATCCCCATTGGGAGTGACCTCTTGGGCTTAGAGCCCCCCATTCAGAGTGATTGGGGTGGGGCAGAGGTACAGGGTGGGAGTGGGCAAAGGCCCTGATATGGGATCATCTGAGATCATAGCTGCCCTGTTCACTTGTAAGGGCCCTACTTGAGGTTGGTCTAATTTATTTTAAACTAGGAAAAGCTGAGGGATAGGGCTGTGGTCCCCTCAGCCTTCATGGGGTTGGAAGAAGGGTGGAGTTCCTTTTTTTATGTTGACTTTTTTTTCCCTACTGTTTTCCCTTTTTTCTTATTTTCTGCTCTATTTGGAGCCTCTGGGGGTTTCAGTCATCTCCCATTTGATCCCCTGGACTGTTGTCATCTTTTTGTTTATTGATTCTAACTTGTAAATAAAGAATATATTATTCAAAAAAAAAAAAACCCAGAAGAGATAGTCTGCAAAATTCAAGTAGTCCTCCAACTGCTCCATGCCAAACCATTCTTCAAGTATGTGGACCAGACAAATCATATAGTGCACAGAATTCTGTCCTCAGCACAGGTTTGATTTTTGTCTATCATTTTTCTTTAGGTGAAAATGATAAATTTGGTCTCTTTCTTCATTGCCATAGCAGCTCTTTAATTTTGCCACAGAAATTAGATATGTATTTTGTCCCAAGCTTCAGTGCATGTATTCTGGGGCAGGAGGAAGTAAGCGGTGCCAGCAGCTCATCCGTGGCCCAGCAGCCAAATGAAGCGAGAAAATTTGTGGCAGGTTCCTTCCAGGGAATGAGTGAGCAGAAAAAGACTCTCCCTCATTATTGAAGGACAGTTTTGCTGGATATAGAATTCTTGGTTGGCAGTTTTTCTGTTTCAGTATCTTAAATATATCATACCACTGCATTCTTGCCACCATGGTTTCTGCTGAAAGATCTGCACTTTGTCTTATTGAACTTTCCTTATATGTGATGGATCATTTTTCTCTTGCTCCTTTCAGAATTCTCTCTTTGTCTTTGACACTTGACAGTCTGATTAGTAAGTGTCTTAGAGTAGGTCTATTCAGATCTATTCTGTTTGGGGTATGCTGGGCTTCTTGGACCTGTAACTTTATGTCTTTCATAAGAGTTGGAAAATTTTCATTATTTCCTCCATTATTCTTTCTGCCCCTTTCCCCTTCTCATATTCTTCTGGGATACCTGAAACATGTATATTTATGTGCTTAATTTTGTCATTCAGTTCTCAGAGACCCTGTTCATATTTTTCCATTCTTTTCCCTATCTATTCTTGTGTGTGTAGGATTTTGGATGTGCTGTCCTCTAATTCCCTAATCCTTTCTTCTGCCTCTTCAAATCTGCTGTTGTATGTTTCCATTTTGTTTTTCATCTTTTCTATTGTGTCTTTAATTCCCATAAGTTCTGCCATTTGTTTTTTCAAGCCTTCACATTCTTCTGTATGGACACCCTGTGCCTTCTTTATATCTCTCATCTCTTTTGCCACATTTTCCTTAAACTCATTGATTTGACTTAAAAGATTTGCTTAAATATCTTTAGCTAGTTGTCTCAATTCCTGAATCTCAGTTGAGGTGTTAGTTTTTCCCTTTGGCTGGGCCATATCTTATTCTTCTTGGTATGAGTCATGATATTTGCTGGTGTCTAGGCATCTGATTTTCTAACTTAGTTTATTCTAGAGGTCATTTTCTTTCTTTTGTCTAGGATTTTCTTAATGATTGGCTTTGTTCTATCTGTTCTTTGTCTCTCTCACCAGCCAGTTGTCATATTGGCTATGCCCCCCAGTCTCCCCCCTAAACCAGTCTCTCACAGCAGGGTTTTTGTGTGTGGGTAAAAATGTCTACTGTCTACCAATGGTGCTTTGTTTCTCACCAGAAAGATCTGGGTTTGTTTTAGGGCATTGCTTTAATAGTCTGGTCATCTGTATTTCCAAGCCAAAATAGGGGTGGGTTCCTGTTTAGGGGGTCTAGACCAGTTCCAGTGGGACTGAAATAGCATCTGGACAGTCTCCGAAGAGCCTTTCAAGTCCCTTGCATTTTCTGGTCCACACAGCAGATGGTGCTGTTCGGTAACTTAATCATCCTTAGAATCAGTTTGGTTAGGCATTTAGACTGCCTTTGACCAGGCAGGCTGAAACTGTAGGTTTCCTGAGCCCTCACTTTGCCATCCAAAATCTGGCTCAATGTGGAACTGTGTCTACCACTTTATTTGTGGCAGAGGACTCCCCCAGCTGTACCAGTTTTAAGCTGTCCCCCAGGCAAGAAAACAGCCACTGGCTATTGTTTCCCTCAGAGGTGGGAGAAGGACTTCCAGATCCATGGCTGGAAAAAGAGTCTGTGCTGACATTTCCTTAGACTCTTTGTCCCTCACTGATCTCAGCCTTGAAATGTCTTCCCCTCTCCCCCAGGTCTTCAAATGTTGGGATCTGTCTCATTGTTGTAAGACAATTTATATTTGATGTGAGGGATACAAGCTGCTGTGAGAGACTAGGTGAGGGAAGAAGAGAGGACTGGCCAATCTAGGTTGGGATTTTCCTAACTGCTATTTATCTGTGACTTCAATTCAGCATTTGTAGGGACCTTCTCCAATCTGTATCTTCCTCCAGAATTCTGAACAATTCAAAATTGTCCTTTTTATCTCATTGATTATGTGGATGCAGCCTGAGAACCCCTAGATTCATGGGCACCTCCTCCATGGGTCCCACAGGAATGAAGTGTTTGCTCTTCCTGTGGAGGCAGCACCCGGATGGGGAATCCTCACATGATCTTAATCACTACAGAATATGGCCATCCTTATCCTTAATTGTACTTAGCTTGTTCATCAATCATTGAAACTAGTTTACAGCGATATGTAGATGTTTGTAGTTATTTAAATTTTATCTAAATTATCATTTCTTACCCTATTGTTCGTGTATTCCCAGAAATGATACTCATAATATATGCTTATATACATATTTTCATCAGATTTGTGAAGGAAACCATAACCTCATCAAAAGTTCAATACTATTACTCTAAAGGCACCATTAAAACTTTTAAAGACCAGTCACATGTCATACACTAGCTTGGAGTGAGTGGAACAGCTGAGGTTGCAGTGAAATTTGTAAGCTACCCTGAACAGGGGTATGGTGCCCCTCCCCACCCAGACCCCATTGACTGTCTCACAGCTGGCTCCCTGAAAAGAAAAAAAACAATCTGCTTGGAACAAGAAGGAGGGCTCAACCCAGCCTCAACTATAGAATTAACAAATTATTTAACTTTTGGAGTTGGGGTGTCTGGCGTATTAGAGAAGGGATGGGCTCCAGGAAGCAGGGGGCACGTAGAAGTGGACACCCATTCTGTGGCTCCAAAAAGCTTGTTTTTTCTTTTTCTACATTTTGGCTCTTTTATCACTCTCTGACTCCTTATCTTTTTAGACTTCAGTAGCACCCCAGCAAGGGCAGAATTAAAGCTGTTGGAGAGTAACTATCCAGGTGAAAGAGACAATACTCTAAAGCACACATTTTTAAATAATCCATACTAACACAAAGGAAGGGCCTCAAAAAGGGATTTTTTTCTTTTTTTTTTTTTCTTTCTTTTTAAAGTAACTATTCTAAGCAGCTCTTTACAGAAAGCCTCAGATATTTGCAACTGGCCCATGAACACAGGCAATGGAGAGCTGAAATAGATCTGACAGACAAAATCAACATAGTGAGGGAGACAGTTCCCCAAAGGGCATAACTCCCCCTAGAAAAGGGAGGCATGGTACAGCTTAATTGGCAGCCCTCCTTCAAAGAATTCAGACCTCAGGGGCTGGAATTCAGAAACTAGCTTCAGTCAGCTATGCCCATGACAGGCTCAGAGTCTGTAGAGAACTAAAGGCATTGTACCTCCTTACACTGGTGGGTGAGCTGTGGGCTGGCAAGCACCACCTGCTGGACAGGATAGGAAAAGCACAGATTCTAAAGGCCTCACAGGAGGGTCTCATTCTCAAGGAAATGCCATACCCTCCTCCTGAGACCTGGGCCTCTCTGGACTGGGAAAACCTGACTGGGGTTGACCATATCTCAGGTGACACTCTCACTAAAAAGGCCACATAGAGGCAGGACAAGAAACAGAAAAACAAGAGGTAAAAAACTCTGATCAACTAAATAGAACCTAAGCTAGAGGTCTAGAATAAGTTGAACTGAACACCAAAGTTTAGAGAACAAAGCCAACCAACAAGAAAACTCTAGATAAAAGAGTAAAAATGAGCTCCAGTATAAACTAATCAAGAAAATCAGATGCCTAAACAGCTGAAGATAATGAGTCATACTAGGAAACATGAAAATATGGACCAGCCAAAGTAACAAACTAATAGTTCAACCGAGACACAGGAGTTGAGGCAACTAATGCTAAATCAATTCAATGAACTGAGAAAAAAACTAATTAGAGATGTTCAAACAAATCTAAATCAATTAAAAACCCAACTCAATGAACTGAGAGAATATATGGCAAAAGAGATGAAGGATATAAGGAAGACACTGGATGACCACAAAGAAAAATTCATAAACTTGTAAAAAAAAATAATGGCAGAATTTATGGGAATGAAGAGCATAATGGAGGAGATGAAAAAACACAATAGGGGAATACAACAGTAGATTTGAACAGGCAGAAGAAAGGATCAGTGAATTGGAAGACAAGATATTTGAATTCATACACACAAAAGAACAGATGGTGAAAAGAATGGAAAAATACAAGCAAGGTCTTAGGGAGCTGAGTGACAACATAAAGCACATGAATATACATATTATGGGGGTCCCAGAAGGAGACAAAAAGAAAAAGGGGAGAGAGAATAATAGAAGAAATGTTCACTGAATATTTCCCAACTCTTATGAAAGACAGAAAATTAAAGATTCAAGAAGTACCGCATACTCCATACAGAATAGACTGCAATAGGCCTACTCCAAGATGTCACTGATAAGATGGTCCACTGTCAAAGACAGAGAATTCTGAAAGCAGCAAGAGAAAAGTAGTCCATCACATACAAGGAAAGCTTGATAAGACTATGTACAGATTTTTCCACAGAAACCATGGACACGAGAAGACACTGGTATGATATATTTAAGATACTGAAAGATAAGAACTGCCAACCAAGAATTCTATATCCAGCAAAAGTGTTCTTGAAAAATGAGGAGAGATTAAAATATTTTTAGATAAACACAGTTTGTGAATAAGAGACCAGTGCTACAAGAAATACTAAAGGGAGTGCTACAGGCTGATAGGAAAAGACAGGAGAGAAAGGTTTGGAGAAGGGTGTAGAAATGAAGATTATCAGGAAGGGTAAAAGAAGAGAGAGAAAAAAATAAGACATGATGTATAAAATCCAAAAGACAAAATGGCAGAACAAAGTACTGCCCTTACAGAAATAACACTAAATGCCAAGGGATTAAACACCCCAATAAAAAGACATAGACTGGCAGAATGGATTTAGAAACAGGACCAATTATATATTGTCTACAAGAAACTTACTGTAGAAAAAGGGCAAAATTAGGCTGAAAGTGAAAGGTTAGAAAAAGATATTTCATGCAAACAGCAACCAGGAAAAGATGGGAATAGCTATATTAATATCGGACAAATTAGACTTCAAAAGTAACACAATTAAAAGAGTCAGAGAAGACACTATATATTAATAAAAGGGTCAATTCATCAGGAAAACATAACAATCATAAATATTTATGCACCACCCCAAAATTCATGAAACAAACACTGAGAACTCTGAAAGGAGAAGTAGATAACTCCACAATAATAGTTGGAGACTTCAATACACTGCTCTTATCAATGGATAGGACATCTACACAAAGGATCAATAAGCAAACAGAGATGTTGAATTGTAAGATAAATAAACTAGACTTAATAAACATTTATAGAACACTACTCCCCACAACAGCAGGATACACATTTTTCTCAAGTGTTCATAGATCATTCTCTACAATAGACCACATTTTGGGTCACAAAGCAAGACTCAACAAATTTAAAAATATTGATATTATAAAAAATACTTTCTTGGATCATAATGGAATGAAGTTGGAAATAAAAGGCAGAAGATTGTAAAATTCACAAAATATGGAGAGTAAACAACACACTCTTAGAAAACCAGTGGGTAAAGGAAGAAATTACAAGAGAAATTAGTAAATACCTTGAAGCAAATGACAATGAAAACACAGCATATCAAAACATATGGGATGTAGCAAAGGCAGTGCTGAGAGGGAAATTTATTATCTTTAATGCCTATATTAAAAGAAAAGAGAGAGCAAAAATAGAGGAATTAACTGTTCACTTGGAGGAACTAGAGAAAGAACAGCAAATAAACCCCAAAGCAAACAGAAGGAAAGAAATAATAAAGATTAGAGCAGAAACAAAAGAAATTGAGACCAGGAAAACAATAGAATCAACAAAACCAAAAGTTGGTTCTTTGAGAAAATCAATAAAATTGATGGACCCCTAGCTAGGGTAATAAAAAGGGGGGGGGGGGGGTACAAATAAATACAATCAGAAATGGGAAAGCAAACATAACTACTGATTCTGCAGAAATAAAGGGCATGATGAGAAGATACTATGAGCAACTATATGCTAATAAACTAGACAACTTAGATGAAATGGACAACTTCCTAGAAAAACATAAACAACCAACATTGACCTGAGAAGAAACAGACAACTTCAACAAACCAATCACAGGTAAAAAGATAATCATCAAAAAGCTCCCCTAAAAGAAAAGCCCAGGACAAGATGGTTTCATGTGTGAATTTTACCAAGCATATAAGAAAGAATTAGTACCAATCCTGCCCAAAATCTGCAAAAATATTGAAGAGGAGGGAAAGCTACCCAACTCATTCTATGAGGCCAACATCACTATAATATGAAAATCAGACAGAGATACTACAAAAAGAAAATTATAGACCCATCTCTTTAATGAATATAGATTCAAAAATCCTCAACAAAATACTCACAAATCTAATCCAGCAGCACATTAAAAGAATTATATTCCACAACCAGGTGGGGTTTATTCCAGGTATGCAAACTGGTTCAACACAAGAAAATCAATTAATGGAATATACCACATCAATAATTCAAAGCAGAAGAACCACATGATCATCTTGATCGATGTAGAAAAGGCATTTGACAAAATTCAACAACATTTCTTGATGAAAACACTTCAAAGGATAAGAATAGAAGGGAATTTTCTCAATATGATAAAACCAATATATGAAAACCACAGAGTTAACATCCTTCTCAGTGGGGAGAGACTGAAAGTTTTCCCTCAGATTAGAAACAAGACAGGGATGCCCACTGTCAGAACTGTTATTCAACATTGTGCTAGAAGTTCTAGCTAGAGCAATTAGGGAAGAAAAATAAATACAAGGCATCCAAATTGGAGGGTAGGAAGTAAAACATTCACTCTTTTCAAATGACATGATTCTCTATTGAGAACATCCAGAAAAATCAACAGCACGGCTATTAGGACTAATCAGTGAATACAGCAAAGTGGCAGGCTACAAGATAAACATGCAAAAATCTGTAGTGCTCTTATACACAAGTAATATGCAATAAGAGGAAAAAATCAAGAGAAAATATCCATTTACAATAGCAACCCAAAGAATCAAGTATTTAGGAATAAACTTAACAAAGGCCACAAAAGACGTATACAAAGAAAATTACAAGAAACTGCTAAAAGAAATCAAACAGGACCTAAAAAAAAAAAAATAGAAGAACATACCATGTTCATGGATTAGAAGACTAAATATAATTAACATGTCAATTCTATCTAAATTGATGTATAGATTCAATGCAATACCAATTAAAATCCCATGAACTTTCTTTGCAGAAATGAAAAAAAAACAATAACCAAGTTTATTTGGAAGGGCAAGGCACCCCAAATACCCAAAAATAGCTTCAGAATGAGGAACAAAGTGGGAAGTCTCACACTACCTGACTTTTAAGCATATTACAGAGCTACAGTGCTCAAAACAGCATGGTACTGTCATAAGGAAAGATATACCAACCAAAGGAATTGAATTGAGTGTTCGGAAATAGACTGTCGCATCTATGGACAATTGATCTTTGATAAGGCAGTCAAGCCAAAGCAACTGGGACAGAGCAGCCTCTTCAATAAATTGTGTTTGGAGAACTGGATATCCATTTCCAAAAGAATGAAACAGGACTCCTACCTCACACCTTATACAAAAATTAACTTGAAATGGATTAAAGACCTAAACACTTATGCTAAGACCATAAGACCCTTAGAAGAAAACATAGGGAAATATCTTAAAGATCTTGTGATAGGAGGTAGTTTCCTAGACCTTACACCCAAAGCACAAGCAATCAAAGAACAAATAGACAAATGGGATTTCCTCAAAATTAAACACTTTTGTACACAAAAGGACTTTATCAGAAAGATAAAAAATCAGTCTACACATTAGGTGACAATATTTGGAAATCACATATCAGATAAGGATTTAATTTCCCAAAAATATAAAGTGATCTTATAACTCAACAACAGAAAGACAAACAACCCAATTTTAAAAATGGGCAAAAGACACAGACAGACACTTTTCTGAAGAGGAAATACAAATGGCTCAAAAACATATGAAAAAATGCCCAACTTCACTGGCTATTTGGGAAATGCAAATCAAAACCACAATGAGATATCATCTCAGACCTACCAGAATGGCCATTATCCAAAAAGCAGAAAGTACAAGTGCTGGAGAGGATGTGGAGAAAGAGGCACACTTATTCACTGTTGGTGGGAATGTAGAATGGTGCAACCACTCTGGAAAACAGTGTGGCATTTCCTCAGGAAGCTAAGTATGCCATATGACCCAGCTGTTTCTTTACTAGGTTTATACTCAGAGGAACTGAAAGTTAAGACACGAACAGACATTTGTAATCTAATATTTATCACAGCATCATTCATAATAGCCAAGACATGGAAACAGCCCAAATGTCCATCAATGGACAAGTGGATACACAAACTGTGGTACATACACATGATGGACTATAGTGCAACTGTAAGACAGAACAAAGACATGGAACATATAATAACGTGGATGGGCCTTTGGGGCATTATGTTGAGTGAAGTTAGCCAGAAACAAAAGGACAAATACTGTATGGTGTCACTAATATGAACTAACATTAATGAGCAAACTTTGAGAGTCAAAAGCTGATAATACAGGCTACAAGGAGCTAGAAAGAGGGTAGAGATCAGGAATTTTATGCTGAAGGACTACAGAATGTTCAGCAGGATTGATTGTATAGATTCAGAAATAGTATAATACTATGTGATGGTAGCACAATATTGTAACTATAATGAACACAGATATCTGTGAGTAAAGCTGAAAGAGGTGGGCTAGGGGCATGAATGACATATGAGGTAAAGATAGAAGATAAAGACTGAGACTGTTTAACTTAAGAAAAACTGGAGTGGTCAATGACTGTGACTAAATGTACAAATACAAAACTCTTCTTGCATGTGGGAGAACAAATGAATGTCAACCATGCAGAATGTTGGAAAGGGGATGGTATCGGGGAAAAAAATAGAATCAAAGCAAATTGGAATCTATGGTCAACAGTAATATTGTAACATACTTCCATTAAATGTAATAAAGGCAATATACCAAAGCTGAATGTGTATGAGAGGGGGATACAGGGATGGATATGGGATTCTTAGTAGTGATGGTGTTGTCTGATCCTGCTACTATATTGTGTTGTACGATGTTTCATTTTTCTTTTTATTGTCTGTTTTATTATTTGTTAAAAAAAACATTTTTTAGGTAGTAATAAATATGTTCAAGTGCTGACTGGTGATAAATGCACAATGGTATGATGATACCATGAACAACTGATTTTACAAAGTGGATAACTATAAGGTATGTGAATATAGCTCTTTAAAATTGTATGGAAAAATATAAACAGGGATAAAAGTGCTGGAGAAAACATGGAGAAAGGGATGTATGTATTTGCTGTTGGTTAGGAGGCAGAATGGTATAGCCTTTCTGGAGGACAATGGAGTGGTTCCACATGAAGCTAAGCAGGTGGATGCCATACGGTCCTGCAACCTCATTAGGAGACATTTACTCAGAGGATCTGAGAGCAGGCACATGAATGGACATTTGCACATTGGTGTTTATGGAGTGAGTGTGAATGATTTGCAATGGGTGGAGGTGGCCTAAGGCTACATCAACTGAGGAACAGATGGTGAACTTTGGTGTGTGCATGCAATGGAATATTGAGCAATTGTGAGGAGTGAAGCTGTGAGACATCCAACGAGGTGAATGGAACCTGTTGACAGCATTTTGAGTGAATTATTCCAGAAGCAAAGACAAACACTATAATGCCTCACTAATATGTGCTAACTACAATATGTAAACTCAGAATTGAGCCTTAGAGCACAGTTTATCAGGGGAACACTTGTAATGGTCCATACATTATAAGCTCTTACAGCAGTCATATCTATTCCTGAATTGTAATGGCTATCTCCAGGTTTCGAGTTGCTGATCCCTTTGTGTATGACCTGACAGATCCCTGGAACTTTGGGCAGATGTCATTAGAACTAGGAAAAATCAGGCCAAAAGGACAAAGGACAATACTGACTGCATTTTAAAACTTCAAATTCCATATGAGACCAAGGGAAGAGATGTTTAGCTGGTGCAAGATCTATATTTCCTAAACAATTTAACTCGTACAGTTTATTCAAATTTCATAATTACATGGAACTGTTAATAGGAAGTGAGACCTGGTAGGTTTGCATAACTTAGTGTGAAATAGTGACACAACCCAAAGTAATATGGACAGAGGATAATAATATATATGCAGGCCACCCCTGAGGAGCTGGGGGGAAAAGCAGAGGTGTCAAGCTTTCTCACCTGGATTGTTGCTGATGTTCTCACAGATATTGAGGACTCATGGATTGATGTGCCAAGCCCTCTATCACGGAACTTACCCTTAAGAAGCTTGTTACTGCAAAGGAGAAGATAAACCTGCTTGGAATTGTGCCTAAGAATCTCCCCATGAATTCTTTGTTGCTTAGATGTGGCCCTCTCTCTCTAGCTAACCCAACTCAGTGGGTGAACTCACTGCCCTCCCACTTCTGTGGGACCTGACTCCCAGGGGTGTAAATCTCCCTGGCAACATGGGCTATGACTCCAGGGAATGAATCTGGACCCAACATTGTAGAATTGAGAACATCTTCTTGACCAAAAAGGGTTGCAAAATGACAAAATAAAGTTTCAGTGGCTGAGAGATTCCAAATGGAGTCAAGAGGTAACTTGGGCATTCTTATGCACTATATAGATAATTCTTTTTAGGTTTTATTGCATTGGAATATCTAGAAGTAAATATCTGAAGCTATCAAACCACAACCCAGTAGCCTTGACTCTTGAAGATGATTGTATAGCAATGTAGCTTACAAGAGGTGACAGTGTGATTGTGAAAGCCTTGTGAATCACACTCCCTTTATCCACTGTATGCATGGATGAGTAGAAAAATGGGGACAAAAAAATCAGGGAAAAATAGGGTGGAAGGGGCAGGATGATTTGGGTGCTCTTTTTTACTTTTATTTTTTACTCCTATTTTCACTTTTTCTGCTACAAGGCAAATGTTCAAGAAATGGATTGGGGTGATAAATGTACAAGTATATGAAGGTACTATAAACAGTTCATTGTACCCCATGGATGATTGTGTGATATGTGAACATATGTCAATAAACCTGAATTTTAAAAAACTTTCAAAATATTTATCAATTTTACCTTAAGATGAATTAAAAAATTAAAATTGAATAGAAAAATTATGCTGTTTTACAAATAACAATGCAGTGAGATTGAAAATAGCATACTCATACTTTATTCCTTTAACCTTCTATCCTCCCACCTTTTTTAAAAAATTCAATTTTATTGAGATATGTTCACATAATAACAACCATGCAATCATCCATGGTGTACAATCAATCGCTCACAGCACCATTACATAGTTGTGTTTTCATCCCCACAATCAATTTTTGAACATTTTCATTACCACACACAAAAGAAGAAAAGAAAAAAGTTAAAGTGAAAAAGAACACTGAAAACATCCCATCCCCCATCCCTCCCTATTATTCATTTACTTTTGGTCCTCATTTTTCTGTTCATCTGTCCATATACTATACAAAGGGAGTGGGAGCCACAAAGTTTTCCCAATCACACAGTCACACAGTGTAATCTATATAGTAATACAATCATCTCCAGGATCAAAGCTACTTTGCTGCAGTTCAAAAGTTACAGTTATTTCCTTCTAGCTATTCCAATACACTAAAAACTAAAAGGGATATCTATATAATGCATAAGAATAACCTCCAGAATGACCTCTCGACTCTATTTGAGATCTCTCAGCCACTGAAACCTGATTTTGTTTCGTTTCACTTCCCCCTTTTGGTCCAAGAAGGCTTTCTTAATCCCACAATGACAGGGCCAAGCTCATCCATGCAAGTCATGTCCCACAATGCCAGGGAAATCCACACCCCTGGGAGTCATGCCCCAAGTAGGGGGGAGGGCAGTGAGTTTACCTGCAGAGTTGGCTTAGAGAGAGAAGCCACATCTGAGCAACAAAAGAGGTTCTCTGGGTGTGACTCTTAGGCAAAATTTTAAGTAGGCTCAGCCTCTTCCTTGCAGTAAAAATCTTCATAAGGGCAAGCCCCCAGATCAAGGGCTTGGCCTTCTAAATTGGCCACCCCCAATGCTCGTGAGAATATCATTAATTCTCCAGGTAAGGAAATTTAACATTTCCACATTTTCCCCTAGTCCCTCAAGGTGGCTTTGCAAATACATTTTTATTCACTGCCAAAATTACTCTGGGATGTATTGGGGTTTCACAATAATCTGCACAAACCAACCAGACATCACTCCCCTCTCAATATTCCATGTAATTATGCTGTTTGAATAAACTGACCATGCAAGTCAAATTATATATTGTGTTACCCAAAATGAAAATTTTGCACCTAATATACATCTCATTCTTTCATCCCACACAGAAGCCAAAGCTTCAAAAACATTGTCAATATCATCCTTTACCCTTCAGTCTGATTTACTTTCATCCTAACCAAGTCCATTTTGTTCATATCTCTAATTGAAGTCTGATCTCTTTTTTCAGACTCCTTAACATTTGCTGTATTGGGTAATGCTGACATTCATAACTGCTGGACTCTGGCTTTCAGTCTCAGGTGTCACACAGATACTCAAAGTTCCAGGGACCAAACAGGTTATACACAAAGACCTCAGCATCTCAGAATTTAGAAATAACCACTACAAATTAGAAATAGATGTAACTGCTGTAGAAGCTTACATTCTAGGAACATTTACATAAGCCTTCCCCTGATAACCTCTGCTCTCAGACTCGATTCTCAGAGCTTGCACATTATAGTTAGCCCATATTAGTGAGGCATTATAATATTTTCCTTTTCATTTCTGGTTTATTTCACTCAACATACTGTCCTCAATATCTCTCTATCTCACAACTTCACTCCCTCTTGTAGCAGCTCCATATTCCATACACAGCTCACCATTCCATTCATCAGTTGATGTACCCTTAGCCACTGCAAATTGTGAATACTGACACCTTAAAACCCACTGTTCAAATGTTCCTTCATGTCACTCTTTTCAGTTCTTCCAGTTATATACCCAGTAACCAAGCTGCAGGACTATATGGCAACCCCATGTTTATCTTCCTGTGGAACCACCACACTGTCCTCCAGATGGGCTGCACCATTCTGCTTCCCCACCAATGGTGATTAAGTGCATCCCTTTCTCCACATTTTCTCCAGGACTTGTATCCCTCTGTTTATTTTTACATGGTTTTATTCACACACCATACATTCTATCCTAAGCAAACAATCAATGGCTCCCTGTATAATCACATAGTTATGCATTCACCAACACTATTTATAAAAGGACATTTCCATTTCCCCCACAAAGAAAGAGGAAGCTGTGGAAAAAGAAAAAGAAAACAAAGTGACAACTAAAAAGCAACAGAAGGAAAAATAAAATTAAAATAAAATATAATAAAAAAGTCAGAAAACACCAGCAATGCCAAGAATAAGAATAGCACTCCCTTATAGAAATTTTGCTTTGGTATATTGCCTTTGTTACAATTAGTGGAAGCATATTACAATGTTACTGTTAACTATAAACTCTAGTTTGCATTGGCTGTATTTTTCCCCAATACCACCCAGTTTTTAACACCTTGTGAAGTTGACATTCATTTGTTCTTCCACATGTAAAAACATGTTTGTACATTTAACCACAATCATTGACCACTCTAGATTTCACTAAGTTATACAGACCCAGTCTTTGTCTTCTTTCTTCTATCTTATATGCCCCTAAGCTTCCTTTTTCAACCATACTCACAGTTGTCTTTGTTCAGTGAACTTACATTATTGTGCTGCCATCACCCAATATTGTGCTCCAAACCTCTCTCTCCTGTCTTTTCCTATCTGTCTGCAATGCTCCCTTTAGTATTTCCTGTAGAGTAGATATCTTGTTCATAAACTCTCTCAGTGCCTGTTTGTCTGAGAATATTTTAAACTCTCCCTCATTTTTTGAAGGACAGTTTTGCTGGATATAGAATTCTTGGTTGGCAGTTTTTCTCTTTCAATAGCTTAAATATATTATACCACTGCCTTCTCACCTCCATGGTTTCTACTGAGAAATCCACACATAGTCTTATCAATCTTCCCTTGTAGGTGATGGATCAGTTTTCTCTTGCACCTTTCAGAATTCTCTCTTTGTCTTTGACATTTGATAATCTGATTATTAAGTGTCTTGGTATAGGTCTATTTTGATCTATTCTGTTTGGGGTATGCTGCACTTCTTGGATCTGTAAGTTTATGTCTTTCATAAGAGATGGTAAATTTTCAGTGATTATTTCCCCCATTATTATTTCTGACCTTTTTCCTTTCTCTTCTCCTTCTGCGACACCTGAGACACATACATTCATGCTCTTCATGTTGTCATTCAGTTCCCTAAGACACTGCTTATATTTTTCCATTTTTTTCATATCAGTTCTTTTGTTAGTAGGATTTCAGGTGCTCTGTCCTCTAGTTCATGAATCTTCTGCCTTTTCATATCTACTGCTGTATGTCTGCATTCTGTTTTTCATCTCTCATATTTTGCCTTTCATTGTCATAAGTTCTGCCAGTTGTTTTTTCACACTTTTGATTTCTTCCTTATGTTCGCCCAATGCCTTCTTTATAACCTTCATCTCTTTTGCCTTATCTTTCCTCAACTCATTGATTTGATTTTTAGATTGATTTAGAAGATTTACTTGATTAATACTTAGTTGTTTCAATTCCTGTATCTCAGTTGATGTGTAAGTTTGTTCCTTTTACTGGGCCATATCTTCATTTTTCCTAAGGTGACTTGAAATTTTTGCTGTCTAGGCATCTGGTTTCCTTGATTGCCCCAGATTTTCTCAGATCAGACCTGCTCAGGTCTCAGGAGGAGACTCTATTAAGCATCACATTTTCCTGAGGATGAAACCAAGCAGTTTGTCCAACTTTCCTGTGAGGCCTCTAGACTCTGTGCTTTTCATATCCTGCCCAGCAGGTGACACTTGTCAGCCTTCAACTCCCCACTGATGTAAAGAGGGATGGTACCTCTAATTCTCAGAGGACCCTGTCCTGGCCAGGGCCTGAGTGTGTCAGCAGCCAAAGTTAAGTTGTTTCTGTTTTTTTCCCCCAGGTCCTGGGGTACGAATTCTCTGAGGGAGGGCTGCCACTTGAGCTGGGCCCTGCTCCCCTTTTCTTAGGGAAGATACACCCTTTAGGGAGTTATCTTCTATACTTGAGTCCCTTCTTTGTCTCTCTGACTCCACCCTTGCCTGGGTCAGCACTGACAATTAAAAATGCCTGAGGCTTTCTCTAATGAGGTACATGGAATGAGAGGGGAAAAAGGGAAAAAGAGAAAAAGCCCCTTTTCAGATCCAGTCTCCAGCACCCACCCTCACCCCCACCCTCACCCCCAGTTTCACCAGTCAACCAGAGTTGATACCCAGTTTTCTGTGCCCTTTTTTTGGGACACAGCTGTTTTCCAGTGTTCTGAGCTCAGCCATCTCCAAAAGCCTCTCTTTTTTTTAGTTATGTATTTATTTTCCTTCAGCCCTGCCTCCTCTCTGCCAGGAGGAACCTCAGATTCCTGCATGCTCTGGGTTTATCTGTGCCTGTATTATCTATACGGCAGTCCTAATTTGGTAATTAAAACCACAATTGGAGTTTGGTTAGCTACATTCCCTTGCCCCCAGCAGGGACTGCTTCTTTCTCCCACAGCAAAGTTTTGCAAGTCAGCCTGCCATGCCAGAGGGGGAGGCATGCCAACTCCAGTATGGGGACCTTTACTTACAGTTTTTATGCTGCAATATCAGCCATTTCACCCATTCCAGGCTGGTGTATGATGTGTGAACAGTCATGGATGTCCCCCAACAGTTGTTTCAGACTATTTACTAGTAGTTCCTGACTATTTACTAGTTATTCTAGAAGACTAAATTCCATGTCTCTCTATGCTGCCATCTTGCCCCACCTCCTCCAACCTTTTTTTGATACTTGTTACAAATTATATCTTTGTACAGTGTGTCCAAAACCATAAATACAGCATACTTTTTATGCATTAGCATTTTCCTACCTGTAGGAAGCAAGAATTGATGTTACATACCAAAAAATTCAATGTTATAGTACGAAAATTTATAATTACCCAAATGGCTATCTTTACTGGATGTCTTTGGTTCTTTATCCTACTTTGATCCACTGCCTGGCACCCTTTCCTTTCGGTCTGCTGAACTCTGTCTAGCGTTGCTTGTAGGGCAGGTCTTGTGGCAAATAACTCCTTCAGCACTTGTTTATCTGGGAATGTCTTCACCTCTCCCTCAATTTTGAAGAGTCTTGCCAGATATGAAACTGAAATTCTTGGTTGGCAATTGTTTTCTCTCAGCACTTTAGGTGTTTAAACCCACTGACTCCTTGCCTCGTGGCTTCTGATGAGAAATCAGCATTTAATCTAATTGAGACTCCTTTGCACCTAGCACTTTCTCTTTACTTTGCAGCTTTTAGAACTTTCTTCTTGTCCTTTGCATCCAATAATTTGATCACCATATGTCTGGACATATTTATCTTCAACTTTATCCTGTTTGGTTTTCAACGGACTTCTTGGATGTGCATACTCACATCTCTTAACATGTTTTGGAAGTGTTCTGTCACTATTTCTTTGAATATTCCATCTTCCCCTTTCCTTCTTCTCCCTCTGGGACTCCCATAATGTGTATATTTGCACACTTGATTTTGTCCCACAGGTCTATTAGGCTATTTTTACTTTTATAATTTTTTTTTCTTTTTGGTCCTCAGCCTGACTTATTTCAATTGACTTGCCTTCAAGTTCACTGATTCCTTCTTCTGTCATCTCCAATCTGCTGTTGAAACCCTACCAGGAATTTCTCATTTCAGTTATTGTGGTTTTCAACTCCATTAGTTCTGCTTGATTCCTTTTTAAAATTTCTATCTCTCTATTGAGATTCTCATATTGTTCACTCATTGTTTTCTTGTTATCCTTTAGTTCTTTCTGTGTATTTTCCTTCATTTCCTTGAGTATATTGAAGTTTATTTTTAAAAAGTCTTTGGGGAGGGGCGGGGCAAGATGGCAGACTGGTGAGCTGTATGTTTTAGTTACTCCTCCAGGAAAGTAGGTAGAAAGCCAGGAACTGCATGGACTGGACACCACAGAGCAATCTGACTTTGGGCATACTTCATACAACACTCATGAAAACGTGGAACTGCTGAGATCAGCGAAATCTGTAAGTTTTTGTGGCCAGGGGACCCGCGCCCCTCCCTGCCAGGCTCAGTCCCGTGGGAGGAGGGGCTGTCAGCTCCGGGAAGGAGAAGGGAGAACTGCAGTGGCAGCCCTTATCAGAAACTCATTCTGCTGATCCAAACTCCAACCATAGATAGACCAGACACCAGAGAATCTGAGAGCAGCCAGCCCAGCAGAGAGGAGACAGGCATAGAAAAAAACAACACGAAAAACTCCAAAATAAAAGCGGAGGATTTTTGGAGTTCTGGTGAACATAGAAAGGGGAAGGGCAGAGAGCTCAGGCGGGAGCTCAGGCCCTGAGGCGCATATGCAAATCCCGAAGAAAAGCTGATCTCTCTGCCCTCTGGACCTTTCCTTAATGGCCCTGGTTGCTTTGTCTCTTAGCATTTCAATAACCCATTAGATCTCTGAGGAGGGCCCTTTTTTTTTTTTTTTTTTTTTAATCCTTTTTTCTTTTTCTAAAACAATTACTCTAAGAAGCCCAATACAGAAAGCTTCAAAGACTTACAATTTGTGCAGGTCAAGTCAAGAGCAGAACTAGGAGAGCTCTGAGACAAAACACAATAATCCAGTGGCTGAGAAAATTCACTAAACACCACAACTTCCCAAGAAAAGGGGGGTGTCCGCTCACAGCCATCATCCTGGTGGACAGGAAACACTCCTGCCCATCACCAGCCCCATAGCCCAGAACTGCCCCAGACAACCCAGTGTGATGCAAGTGCTTCAAATAACAGGCACACACCACAAAACTGGGCGTGGACATTAGCCTTCCCTGCAACCTCAGCTGATTGTCCCAGAGTTGGGAAGGTAGAGCAGTGTGAATTAACAAAGCCCCATTCAGCCATCATTTCAGCAGACTGGGAGTCTCCCTACACAGCCCAGCAGCCCAGAACTTCCCTGGGGGGACGGCACTCACCTGTGACATAGCACAGTCATCCCTCAACAGAGGACCCGGGGTGCACGGCCTGGAAGAGGGGCCCACTTGCAAGTCTCAGGAGCCATACGCCAATACCAAGGACTTGTGGGTCAGTGGCAGAGACAAACTGTGGCAGGACTGAACTGAAGGATTAGACTATTGCAGCAGCTTTAAAATTCTAGGATCACCAGGGAGATTTGATTGTTAGAGCCACCCCTCCCTCCCTGACTGCCCAGAAACACGCCCCATATACAGGGCAGGCAACACCAACTACACACACAAGCTTGGTACACCAATTGGACCCCACAAGACTCACTCCCCAACTCACCAAAAAAGGCTAAGCAGGGGAGAACTGGCTTGTGGAGAACAGGTGGCTCGTGGACGCCACCTGCTGGTTAGTTAGAGAAAGTGTGCTCCACGAAGCTGTAGATCTGATAAATTAGAGATAAGGACTTCAATTGGTCTACAAATCCTAAAAGAACCCTATCAAGTTCAGCAAATGCCACGAGGCCAAAAACAACAGAAAATTATAAAGCATATGAAAAAATCAGACGATATGGATAACCCAAGCCCAAGCACCCAAATCAAAAGATCAGAAGAGACACAGCACCTAGAGCAGCTACTCAAAGAACTAAAGATGAACAATGAGAACATAGTACGGGAGACAAAGGAAATCAAGAAGACCCTAGAAGAGCATAAAGAAGACATTGCAGCAACCGTCTTCCCAAGGGTAAAATCTGTGGTAGAGGGCCCAACGCATCTCCCCCGGCATCGTGGGACGGAGAACATCTTCTTGACCAAAAGGGGGATGTGAAAGGAAATGAAATAAGCTTCAGTGGCAGAGAGATTCCAAAACGAGCCGAGAGGTCACTCTGGTGGGCACTCTTATGCACACTTTAGACAACCCTTTTTAGGTTCTAAAGAATTGGGGTAGCTGGTGGTGGATACCTGAAACTATCAAACTACAACCCAGAACCCATGAATCTCGAAGACAGTTGTATAAAAATGTAGCTTATGAGGGGTGACAAGGGGATTGGGAAAGCCATAAGGACCACACTCCACTTTGTCTAGTTTATGGATGGATGAGTAGAAAAATAGGGGAAGGAAACAAACAGTCAAAGGTACCCAGTGTTCTTTTTTACTTCAATTGCTCTTTTTCACTCTAATTATTATTCTTGTTATTCTTGTGTGTGTGCTAATGAAGGTGTCAGGGATTGATTTGGGTGATGAATGTACAACTATGTAATGGTACTGTGAACAATCGAAAGTACGATTTGTTTTGTATGACTGCGTGGTATATGAATATATCTCAATAAAATGAAGATTAAAAAAAAAAAAAAAAAAAAAAAAAAAAAAGACATAATGCTGAGCAAAATAAGCCAGGCACAAAAAGAGAGATATTGTATGTTACCACGAATGTGAATTCTGTGAAAAATGTACAATGTTTTATACTGTAGAATGTAGGGGACCTAGAGATACCAATTAGTGGAGGGGGAATGATAATCTAATAAGAACAGATAAACTATGGAGGGTAATCTCAATGTTATGGGAATGCTCAGGAATGATTATGGTTTGTAAACTTTCTTGGATATAGTAAGATCATGTTGGAAGCAATAGAGTTATTTTAGGTTTTTTTTTTTTTTCTCTTATTCCTTTGTTTTCTTAGCGGTTGTTAATTTTCTTGGGGTATGGTAGGAACATGTTGGAAGCAATGTAGTTATTTTAGATTATTTGTTTTTCTTACTCCTCTGTTTGGACATGGTTTATTAATTTTCTTGGGGTATGGTAGGAACATATTGGAAGCAAAGTAGTTATTTTAGGTTATTTGTTTTCCTTAATCCATTGCTTTGTTTGAAATGTTGTGGGGTTTTTTTGGTTGTTGTTTGCCTGTTTGTTTTTAATTTTTTGATAAACAAAGTTAAAAAATTGAAAAAAAATCAGTAGAAAAATGGCAGTAAAAACTAAATGACAAATAGGGTGGGATGGGTACCTGAAACTATCAAACTACAACCCAGAACCCATGAATCTCGAAGACAGTTGTATAAAAATGTAGCTTATGAGGGGTGACAAGGGGATTGGGAAAGCCATAAGGACCACACTCCACTTTGTCTAGTTTATGGATGGATGAGTAGAAAAATAGGGGAAGGAAACAAACAGACAAAGGTACCCAGTGTTCTTTTTCACTTCAATTGCTCTTTTTCACTCTAATTATTATTCTTGCTATTCTTGTGTGTGTGCTAATGAAGGTGTCAGGGATTGATTTGGGTGATGAATGTACAACTATGTAATGGAACTGTGAACAATCGAAAGTATGATTTGTTTTGTATGACTGCGTGGTATATGAATATATCTCAATAAAATGAAGATTAAAAAAAAAAAAAGAAGACATTGCAAGACTAAATAAAAAAATGGATGATCTTATGGAAATTAAAGAAACTGTTGACCAAATTAAAAAGATTCTGGACACTCATAGTACAAGACTAGAGGAAGTTGAACAACGAATCAGTGACCTGGAAGATGACAGAATGGAAAATGAAAGCATAAAAGAAAGAATGGGGAAAAAATTGAAAAAATCGAAATGGACCTCAGGGATATGATAGATAATATGAAACGTCCGAATATAAGACTCATTGGTGTCCCAGAAGGGGAAGAAAAGGGTAAAGGTCTAGGAAGAGTGTTCAAAGAAATTGTTGGGGAAAACTTCCCAAATCTTCTAAACAACATAAATACACAAATCATAAATGCTCAGCGAACCCCAAATACAATAAATCCAAATAAACCCACTCCGAGACATATACTGATCACACTGTCAAACACAGAAGATAAGGAGCAAGTTCTGAAAGCAGCAAGAGAAAAGCAATTCACCACATACAAAGGAAACAGCATAAGACTAAGTAGTGACTACTCAGCAGCCACCATGGAGGCGAGAAGGCAGTGGCACGATATATTTTAAATTCTGAGTGAGAAAAATTTCCAGTCAAGAATACTTTATCCAGCAAAGCTCTCCTTCAAATTTGAGGGAGAGCTTAAATTTTTCACAGACAAACAAATGCTGAGAGAATTTGCTAACAAGAGACCTGCCCTACTGGAGATACTCAAGGGAGCCCTACAGACAGAGAAACAAAGAAAGGACAGAGAGACTTGGAGAAAGGTTCAGTACTAAAGAGATTCGGTATGGGTACAATAAAGGATATTAATAGACAAAGGGGAAAAATATGACAAACATAAACCAAAGGATAAGATGGCTGATTCAAGAAATGCCTTCACGGTTATAACATTGAATGTAAATGGATTAAACTCCCCAATTAAAAGATATAGATTCGCAGAATGGATCAAAAAAAATGAATCATCAATATGTTGCATACAAGAGACTCATCTTAGACACAGGGACACAAAGAAACTGAAAGTGAAAGGATGGAAAAAAATATTTCATGCAAGCTACAGCCAAAAGAAAGCAGGTGTAGCAATATTAATCTCAGATAAAATAGACTTCAAATGCAGGGATGTTTTGAGAGACAAAGGCCACTACATACTTATAAAAGGGGCAATTCAGCAAGAAGAAATAACAATCGTAAATGTCTATGCACCCAATCAAGGTGCCACAAAATACATGAGACAAACACTGGCAAAACTAAAGGAAGCAATTGATGTTTCCACAATAATTCTGGGAGACTTCAACACATCACTCTCTCCTATAGATAGATCAACAAGACAGAAGACCAATAAGGAAATTGAAAACCTAAACAATCTGATAAATGAATTATATTTAACAGACATATACAGGACATTACATCCCAAATCACCAGGATACACATACTTTTCTAGTGCTCATGGAACTTTCTCCAGAATAGATCATATGCTGGGACATAAAACAAGCCTCATAAATTTAAAAAGATTGAAATTATTCAAAGCACATTCTCTGACCACAATGGAATGCAAATAGAAGTCAATAACCATCAGAGACTTAGAAAATTCACAAATACCTGGAGGTTAAACAACACACTCCTAAACAATCAGTGGGTTAAAGAAGAAATAGCAAGAGAAATTGCTAAATATATAGAGACAAATGAAAATGAGAACACAACATACCAAAACCTATGGGATGCAGCAAAAGCAGTGCTAAGAGGGAAATTTATAGCACTAAACGCATGTATTAAAAAGGAAGAAAGAGCCAAAATCAAAGAACTAATGGATCAACGGAAGAAGCTAGAAAATGAACAGCAAACCAATCCTAAACCAAGTACAAGAAAAGAAATAACAAGGATTAAAGCAGAAATAAATGACATAGAGAACAAAAAAACAATAGAAAGGATAAATATCACCAAAAGTTGGTTCTTTGAGAAGATCAACAAGATTGACAAGCCCCTAGCTAGAGTGACAAAATCAAAAAGAGAGAAGACCCATATAAACAAAATAATGAATGAAAAAGGTGACATAACTGCAGATCCTGAAGAAATTAAAAAAATTATAAGAGGATACTATGAACAACTGTATGGCAACAAACTGGATAATGTAGAGGAAATGGACAATTTCCTGGAAACATATGAACAACCTAGACTGACCAGAGAAGAAATAGAAGACCTCAACCAACCCATCACAAGCAAAGAGATCCAATCAGTCATCAAAAATCTTCCCACAAATAAATGCCCAGGGCCAGATGGTTCCACAGGGGAATTCTACCAAACTTTCCAGAAAGAACTGACACCAATCTTACTCAAACTCTTTCAAAACATTGAAGAAAATGGAACACTACCTAACTCATTTTATGAAGCTAACATCAATCTAATACCAAAACCAGGCAAAGATGCTACAAAAAAGGAAAATTACCGGCCAATCTCCCTAATGAATATAGATGCAAAAATCCTCAACAAAATACTTGCAAATCGAATCCAAAGACACATTAAAAAAATCATACACCATGACCAAGTAGGGTTTATTCCAGGCATGCAAGGATGATTCAACATAAGAAAATCAATCAATGTATTACAACACATTAACAAGTCAAAAGGGAAAAATCAATTGATCATCTCAATAGATGCTGAAAAAGCATTTGACAAAATCCAACATCCGTTTTTGATAAAACCACTTCAAAAGGTAGGAATTGAAGGAAACTTCTTCAACATGATAAAGAGCATATATGAAAAACCCACAGCCAGCATAGTACTCAATGGTGAGAGACTGAAAGCCTTCCCTCTAAGATCAGGAACAAGACAAGGATGCCCGCTGTCACCACTGTTATTCAACATTGTGCTGGAAGTGCTAGCCAGGGCAATCTGGCAAGACAAAGAAATAAAAGGCATCCAAATTGGAAAAGAAGAAGTAAAACTGTCATTGTTTGCAGATGATATGATCTTATATCTAGAAAACCCTGAGAAATCGATGATACAGCTACTAGAGCTAATAAACAAATTTAGCAAAGTAGCGGGATACAAGGTTAATGCACATAAGTCAGTAATGTTTCTATATGCTAGAAATGAACAAACTGAAGAGACACTCAAGAAAAAGATACCATTTTCAATAGCAACTAAAAAAATCAAGTACCTAGGAATAAACTTAACCAAAGATGTAAAAGACCTATACAAAGAAAACTACATAACTCTACTAAAAGAAATAGAAGGGGACCTTAAAAGATGGAAAAATATTCCATGTTCATGTATAGGAAGACTAAATGTCATTAAGATGTCAATTCTACCCAAACTCATCTACAGATTCAATGCAATCCCAATCAAAATTCCAACAACCTACTTTGCAGATTTGGAAAAGCTAGTTATCAAATTTATCTGGAAAGGGAAGATGCCTCGAATTGCTTAAGACACTCTAAAAAAGAAAAACGAAGTGGGAGGACTTACACTCCCTGACTTTGAAGCTTATTATAAAGCCACAGTTGCCAAAACAGCATGGTACTGACACAAAGATAGACATATAGATCAATGGAATCGAATTGAGAATTCGGAGATAGACCCTCAGATCTATGGCCGACTGATCTTTGATAAGGCCCCCAAAGTCACTGAACTGAGTCATAATGGTCTTTTCAACAAATGGGGCTGGGAGAGTTGGATATCCATATCAAAAAGAATGAAAGAGGACCCCTACCTCACCCCCTACACAAAAATTAACTCAAAATGGACCAAAGATCTCAATACAAAAGAAAGTACCATAAAACTCCTAGAAGATAATGTAGGAAAACATCTTCAAGACCTTGTATTAGGCGGCCACTTCCTAGACTTTACACCCAAAGCACAAGCAACAAAAGAGAAAATAGATAAATGGGAACTCCTCAAGCTTAGAAGTTTCTGCACCTCAAAGGAATTTCTCAAAAAGGTAAAGAGGCAGCCAACTCAATGGGAAAAAAATTTTGGAAACCATGTATCTGACAAAAGACTGATATCTTGCATATACAAAGAAATCCTACAACTCAATGACAATAGTACAGTCGGCCCAATTATAAAATGGGCAAAAGATAGGAAAAGACAGTTCTCTGAAGAGGAAATACAAATGGCCAAGAAACACATGAAAAAATGTTCAGCTTCACTAGCTATTAGAGAGATGCAAATTAAGACCACAATGAGATACCATCTAACACCGGTTAGAATGGCTGCCATTAAACAAACAGGAAACTACAAATGCTGGAGGGGATGTGGAGAAATTGGAACTCTTATTCATTGTTGGTGGGACTGTATAATGGTTCAGCCACTCTGGAAGTCAGTCTGGCAGTTCCTTAGAAAACTAGATATAGAGTTACCATTCAATCCAGCGATTGCACTTCTCGGTATATACCCGGAAGATCGGAAGGCAGTGACACGAACAGATATCTGCACGCCAATGTTCATAGCAGCATTATTCACAATTGCCAAGAGATGGAAACAACCCAAATGTCCTTCAACAGAAGAGTGGATAAATAAAATGTGGTATATACACACAATGGAATACTACACGGCAGTAAGAAGGAACGATCTCGTGAAACATATGACAACATGGATGAACCTTGAAGACATAATGCTGAGCGAAATAAGCCAGGCACAAAAAGAGAAATATTATATGCTACCACTAATGTGAACTTTGAAAAATGTAAAACAAATGGCTTATAATGTAGAATGTAGGGGAACTAGCAATAGAGAGCAATTAAGGAAGGGGGAACAATAATCCAAGAAGAACAGATAAGCTATTTAACGTTCTGGGGATGCCCAGGAATGACTATGGTCTGTTAATTTCTGATGGGTATAGTAGGAGCAAGTTCACAGAAATGTTGCTATATTAGGTAACTTTTTTGGGGTAAAGTAGGAACATGTTGGAAGTTAAGCAGTTATCTTAGGTTAGTTGTCTTTTCCTTACTCCCTTGTTATGGTCTCTTTGAAATGTTCTTTTATTGTATGTTTGTTTTCTTTTTAACTTTTTTTTCATACAGTTGATTTAAAAAAGAAGGGAAAGTTAAAAAAAAAAAAGAAAGAAAGAAAAACAAGGAAAAAAAAAGATGTAGTGCCCCCTTGAGGAGCCTGTGGAGAATGCAGGGGTATTCGCCTACCCCACCTCCATGGTTGCTAACATGACCACAGACATAGGGGACTGGTGGTTTGATGGGTTGAGCCCTGTACCACAGGTTTTACCCTTGGGAAGATGGTTGCTGCAAAGGAGAGGCTAGGCCTCCCTATGGTTGTGCCTAAAAGCCTCCTCCCGAATGCCTCTTTGTTGCTCAGATGTGGCCCTGTCTCTCTAGCTAAGCCAACTTGAAAGGTGAAATCACTGCCCTCCCCCCTACGTGGGATCAGACACGCACGGGATTGAATCTCCCTGGCAACGTGGAATATGACTCCCGGGGAGGAATGTAGACCCGGCATCGTGGGACGGAGAACATCTTCTTGACCAAAAGGGGGATGTGAAAGGAAATGAAATAAGCTTCAGTGGCAGAGAGATTCCAAAACGAGCCGAGAGGTCACTCTGGTGGGCACTCTTATGCACACTTTAGACAACCCTTTTTAGCTTCTAAAGAATTGGGGTAGCTGGTGGTGGATACCTGAAACTATCAAACTGCAACCCAGAACCCATGAATCTCGAAGACAGTTGTATAAAAATGTAGCTTATGAGGGGTGACAATGGGATTGGGAAAGCCATAAGGACCACACTCCACTTTGTCTAGTTTATGGATGGATGAGTAGAAAAATAGGGGAAGGAAACAAACAGACAAAGGTACCCAGTATTCTTTTTTACTTCAATTGCTCTTTTTCACTCTAATTATTATTCTTGTTATTTTTGTGTGTGTGCTAATGAAGGTGCCAGGGATTGATTTGGGTGATGAATGTACCACTATGTAATGGTACTGTAAACAATCGAAAGTACGATTTGTTTTGTATGACTGCGTGGTATGTGAATATATCTCAATAAAATGAAGATTAAAAAAAAAAAAAAGACGTATACAATAAAAAAAAAAAAAAAAAAGTCTTTGGTATGTCCACAGTTGGGTCTATTTCTTTGATGTTACCTGGAATTTTATCCTCTTCCTTCAGGTGAACCATCATTTCCTGTTTCTTTGTTTGTCTTGTAATATTTTGTTGCACACTGTATATTTTAATATTTTAAAATTTAAACTGTTAGGTTTAGACCCTGAGCTGAATGTTTCTTGAGTTTATATTCAGGTAGTGATATTACAGAGATTTTCTTGAATGCCTGGAGCTATCAAAACCCAACAAACCTATGCAAATATACTATTCACAGTCTTTGAAAATTGACTTTCACTGGCTGGTGCTTTCCTTCAGAGTTCAACCCTCCTTTCAAGAATGTCAGCCCAAGGTGAATGCAAAGTACTAGCTTTCCCTGTCTTTTTTGGTCCTGTTTCTTGTCCTGGGCTTGTGGTTGCTAGTGACCTTAGGAGTTCCCCTGTTTACAGGAATTTGAGTGCTCCTCTATTCCTCAGGAAACAGACTTTCTCTCTCTCCCAGTTGTCCCTCTGCCTGATTTAAAGGTGAGCCTTTGTACCAGGCCACTCCACTCAATTGTTTCTTACACTGCTCTTCTGGTTTGCTAATGCTGCTGTTATGCAAAATACCAGAAATGGATTGGCTTTTTATAAAGGGGGTTTATTTGGTTACAAAATTAGAGTCTGAAGGCCATAAAGTGTCCAAGGTAAGGCATCAACAACAGGATACCTTCACTGGAGGATGGCCATTGGCATCTGGAAAACCTCTGTTAGCTTGGAGGGCATGTGGCTGGCATCCACTTGCTCCCAGGTTACATTTCAAAATGGCATTCTCAAATGTCTCTGTGTCAGCTTCTTGGGGCAAACTCTGGGCTAGTACCTCCAAAGCATCAGCAAAACTCTGCTTTCAACGGCCATCTTCAAAATGTCTCTGTAAGCTGCAGCTCTGAGGTTCTTCTGTTTGTGAGCCCCTTTATAAGACTCCAGTGAACTAATCAAGGCCCACACTGAATGGGCAGGGTCACATGTCCATGGCAACATTCAATCAGAGGTCACACCCTAACCAAAGATGTCACTCACAGCTGGGTGGGTCACATCTCCATGGAAACAGCCTAATCCAAAGGTTCCAACCTGATCAACACTAATACATCTGCCCCACAAGACTGCATCAAAGAACATGGCTTTTTCTGGGGGGACATAATATATACAAACTGGTATAATTGCTTTCCTGTCTCAAGCTGCTTTTGCCTAGAAGACAATTTCTAAGAGGTGGGGGAACACAGGAAAGGAGTTTCCCAAGTCAGTCTCTCCCAGCCAGAACAAGGCCAGGGACTCACACTGAAGTGCCAGTGGCCCCAAACTGCCCTGTGGAGGGTTTGAGGGAGGTGCCAGGGAGGGTGCTAGAGCTAATACTATGGCTTTTTGAAGTCATAGCTTCTTTATTCAGCACTGGCCCAGTAAGTGCAACCCTTTAACAGCTTTCTGTTGTTTTGAAGAAGCTTACTCTTCTTAATCTCCTCTAATGCTTTTACCCAAGGCTGGCTGGAACATTGGCTCCGCTCAGAGATGTGCCCCCAATGATCTGAAGCAGCTGATGTAGAGAAGTCTTTGGCGACGGGATCCCACACCCCTGGATCTTGGAGATTTAGGTGTTCGTATCCTACCCTGGTACCAGCAAGCTGTCCCAGGTGCCAGGTTTGAGTACCTCACTGCTGCCACTGTGAGACTGGGGGATGGGTGACAGTTGCCACTGTGTGGAGAGTGCAATTCACCTGTACTTACTGAAATTCACCAGCCTCTTCCTTCTGCCCTTCCCTGTACGCTGCACAGTGTTCTGTGAGATTCCTGAGTTTCAAAATAGTTGATTCAGGCAGTTCCTGCCTGTTTAATTGTTGTTCTGGGGGAGGGACTGATTCCTGGGGCTTCCTGTTCAGCCATCTACCCACAATTTACCTCCCACCCTGAACTTATTTTTATTTCATTTATGTCCCCACCTCCAACTTCATAAATTTTCTGAGACTTATTACAATTCCCATGCCTCATACCATGTCTTTTTCAAGAATCCTGACATTGTTCTCTCTTGTTTGATGCCAATCGACCTATATCCATTTAGATATTTTGTTATTCACCCTGTTTTTATGGGTTGCCCCAACTTGAGATCTCTATTTTCTTGCAGTCTTTTTTTGTGTGTGGTCAGTCTGTTCTTTAGCATTTTTTTCAGATGGAACATGTGGGTGATATAGTCTGACTTTTTGCATAACAGAAATCTTTTTAGATCTGCTTTTAAGGTATTAATTATTTCCAAACTCAAAGGGATCTTGAAGTTTATGAACATTGAGGAAAAGAGATAGTGATTTCTACTCCTTGATTTCTGAAGAACAGTACAAGGATCCATTTCTTATCTGAGGAAGATAGAGGTTCCCTTCTTGGAAGTCACCAGGTTTGAAGACAGAAATTGGAAGCTGCTGAAGTTTACCCCCCTGGAGCAGGCAGAAAGTATTTAATACACATGTTAGTGCAGTCATAATAACTGAAATGGCAGCATGGCCTATTGGAAAGGGAGTGTTTATGATACATAGAGTGGAGAGCCTCAAGCATTGGCTAAGGGAAGGAGCCAGCCAAGCCCAGCCCAGCTGATGAGATGGGTCATTTCAGAGTCTCTGTAATCAGCCTTCAGATTTGGGCTTCCAAGCAGCAGTCCTTGTAGAATGAAGCCATGCCTCAGTGAAAATAAATTTTTGTTCTGGTATCACTCAGAATTATTTAAATGCATTGTTCTGAGGGCATGCTTCCAGAACAAAGGGGAAGAAATGGGAGGGATAGAAAAGAGCCAGTGAGAAGTTGCCCTCTCTGTCCCATATGAATCAACTAGACCTTTGTAGGAATCATACCTAACCAGAGATAATTTGGGAGAAGGCATCACTTTTTAGTTTACCAGAGAGAGAATGGCCAGTGCCTATAGATTTAATAGAGCCAGAGATAGACAAATACATAAACCTTAGGACCCCTGTCAAGCTTAATTGAGGAGTATAGCCCAGGACAAGTGGGGTAAGCTGTCCACATACTTCCTGGCTACCTACTGACATGTTTTCCCTTGTTCCCTTGGCCTTTCGCCTATTACTGTGATCAAAGTAAACTCCCCACAGAGGGTCCACACTTAAGACAATGTTCAGGAAGCAGTCGTCTGGGCCCCAAACTCATTGCAATTATTAGTACAATATTTCTCAAATCTCAAGTAAGGGCCCTATCATATATTTTTCATTATGAGGTAGACAGAATTTGACCCCATTCATTATGAAACATCTTGGCTAAAGTCAGACAGGTGAGTCCTAGGCCCAAGTGGCAGAATTCGTACCATCTTATATGAGGCACTTCAGTTCCTTTTACCCTCAAATCTGCTCTCGCCTCATGATGTGCATATACAACATCTGTGCCATTGTTTTCAATTGCACTCTCTGACGGGAAGGTGTATAACTTGATCTCTTGCAGATTACAGGTGTTTTATTAGAATTATCATTTAAAATATGAAAAAAGGCAAGCTCCAGGGTGCCACACATTAAACATTTTATCTCTTCTTTTTAAAACAGTCAGAGCTAACTGTTTTCACAGATAGTCCCAGATCTCATTATAGGGGAGTAAATGCCCACTCATGAATCACTCTTCATATCCTTCAGTAACCTGGCTTATTAACATTTTCCTCTTCTCTCTTTCCATGTTCAAATTTAACCCAGTTTCCTCCCCTGTTGAAATTCAGCTGGTGCATCTCTGTATTGTGTAGCCTTGGATGTGTTTGCCTGATCTCACATACAGAGACCATTCCTGTGAGTTGTTTACTCAATGCCACTCACATGGTCACACTCAAAACACAGAAGTTTGCATGTAGTGAGCTGTCAGGAGTTGATGACTGATTTAATTTTCATGCACTGCATTATATTTTGGAGAGAGAAGAAATCAATGCAGCTAGTCTCTGCTGTCCTTGCAGGTATTATTATCATGAATGCTTTTTTTTTTTCTTTTTGAGAAACTGTTGAGTCTATATAGTTGGACTGAATCTCCTCCTTTAAAAGGCAAAGATGCCTTGCAAGTGAAGGAGTCTTTGGATCTTCTCTGGGCTTGCAATTCAGAGTTCCAGACCATTAGCCCTCCCTCTGTACAAGGACTTCCAGCACATTCAGGATTTAACTTTACACACAGTTGCAGTAACTTTCCTTAGTATAGCAGAAGCCTCTTAGATCATCCCCAGTCACATGGTAAGAGGTGTACCAAAGAATAAGCACCAATTTGTAATACCTTCCCCAGAAATGTGGAATGGGACTGCATGGCAAGGTCCATAGCATGTAAACCCAGGTACCGCAGGGAGCCATGTCTTCACCATGTGGACTGGAGAACAGAGGAAACAAAGACACAAAATGAGGAAACTGTGCATAGAGGAACAGAGATGAAGGCATGGAGGGTCCTCCCTGGTGACATCTGTGTTCCTAATTCCATTCTTCTCTGAAACACAGCTGCAACACAGGTCCACAAGCTCCCCTTGCATCCTAATAAACCACCACCCCCCACCCTCCACTCATGTTTCCCTTGAAACACCTCCAGTAAGCTTCTGTTGCAATCAGTATCATTACTCTTTCTCCTCTCCTTTCACATTTTCCCACTTTAATACTTGGGTTTTGCCTCCAGAGTTTTGGCTGAGTGTGCACATGTGAACTTGTATGCTGGATGTGGATCTGCCAGTCCATATGGAAAGGGTAACAGACACGTTTATCCTATTCATAAACAGGGGTGGGAGAAGGCATTTCACAGCCTCCCTTGATGTGGTCACTCTTCAGCACTAATTCAGTGGATGTGCAGAGCTGCTGTTGCAGGTTCTTTCATTACTTCCAGAAAAATCAGAAATATGAATTTTCATGAGAAATCTCTTGGTTTAAAAAAAATGTTGTCTAAATATGCAATGCACCAAAAAGAAAAAGTCTGTGGGCTGTTTGAGATCTCTACTTTAAACTCTTGCTATCAAAACGAGCAGCCCTGGCATCACTCTGGAATTTACTGATAACCCATAATCTCAGGTCCACCCTAGACCTGATGAATCAGATTTGTCTGATTCATCACCAGGTGATTTGTCTTCACATCAAAGATTGAGAAGTCTTGTTTAATTCACTTGTTCATAAACTTGGCTGCATATTGAAATTACCAGGTAGGCTTAAAAAATACTGATACCCAGGTCCCATTCCCAGAGATTCAGTTTTAATTAGCCTGGAATGTAGCCTGGGCATTAAAGAATCCCCCCAGGTGATTTTAACATGCAGCAAATTTTTAGACCTACTGATCTACCACTACCTATCGCCTCCCAGGTAAGACACCCAACCAGTTCACGCAGACTTTGTCAGCCTTGGCCCTTGAGTTCCAGATCCCTGCTCTGGAGTCTCATGACTTTCACAGGAGTTGCAAATCAAGGTCCACAAATATTGCCAGAAGAACAGTTTTTCAAAAAAATTTAAATTTGCTGATGCTGAATTAGAAAACAGGGATTTCTTTAATGCCACAAAGAAATATTGAATATGAACATCTTGGAAAAATAAGCTGTTATAGCCCAAAGTACTCACACAGTATAGGGATTCCAAATACACAGCCTTAGCAAAGGCCTGCATCTTAGATGATCTCGGCCATCTGAAAACCCCAGTTCTTTGAAAATGTGGCCAAATGAGAAGGGAGTAACAACAGTAAAATAACCAAGATTGAAACTTGAGAGAATGGACACTTAAAATTAGGGTGCAGGAAAAGTCTTCTTTTAAATTCTGACACCTAGTCTTGCCATTCTGATCACTGTGCTTGCATTATAGCAGCTAACACAAGCTTTTTGTGTGTATCTCTGTGTGTGGGTATGTGTGTGTGTAAAAGAAAATTCTTCTGGTATGATCCCAGTGTGATAAATTGAAAAAAAAAAAAAAAAAAAAAAAACCCTCACAATTCTTTACCCTACCTGTGTCATCCATGCCCTTTGCAATGTGACTCTGCAGCTTCCTCCAGCAAGAGGTAGAGGCTATTGTCCCATCCTTTGAATCTGGGCTAGCTGAGTGACTCCTTTTGGCCAACAGAATGGGCAGAAGTGATACTGTGCCAGTTTGGAGCCTGAGCTTCAAGAGTCTTTGCATTCTGCTCCTCTCTCTTGGATCCCTGCTACTGCAATGGGAACAAGCTGGATTAGGTGGACTTGGAGAAGACCCGAGCCCTTCCTAGACCAGCTGACAGCCAGCTGCCAATCAGCATTTGAGAAAGCCCAGCCATCAGCAGCATAATCTCCTTCCTGACCACCAGCTGACCAAAGACGCATGTGCAAGCCAAGACCAGAACAATCACCTAGCCAGTCCACAAAATCATAAGTTAAATAAATGCTTGCTGTTTTAAATCTCTAAATTTTGGGGTAATTGGTTACATAGACAATAGCTGACTGGTGTATCCAGTTACGGAACTTCTAGGAAACTTCAATTTATTCATTAAAGTTCCAAAGAAATAGAGTTCAAAGAAATACCTAGAAAATAGTTAAGCTAAATTAGGGAAGACTAGGGAAAGAATGACAAGGCACTCTTGTTGATTTTGCTTCTCCATTGTGCCATATTGGGGCTGCTGTGTTAACTTTGCTAGTTCAGGGAGCTGAGCAAAAGTGGGGCCAGCTGAATGGAACACCTAAGAGTGATTTCCTATCTATTCCCTAATTCTATCTCCATTACGGATCCTTTCATACTTCTATCCCAATATTATTGAGCATCTTAATTTGAAGACAAAATTTAAATGTGAACAATGGTTCATGTTAAGAACAACACAAAATATATGGATTTTATTTATTTATTTTATATATATATATATTTATTTATTACAATTTAATATGATTTCCCAAAAGATAGCAGCATTATATGTCCTTGGACTTTCTGCATATTTTCTAAGAAAATTGAACTGCTTAAGAAGAAACTTCTTTCAATATTCTTGCTAGTTCTGAAAATCAGTTTAAAATTTAGCTCAAATGGCAAAAGAAAAAAAAAGAAAACAAGTCAGCTATCCCCTTCCTCCTCTAACAAAGCAGGGGTGTGCTCAGTCATTGGACAGTAGGCAGTTTTAAAGAAAAGTGTTCTGCTCACTCTCCACAGGGAGAGAGCCAGATTTCCAGAAACTCTTCCTGTCTTTGCAGCTCACTCATCTTCCAAGAAGGGAAAAAAAGTCATATAATCCTATTTTAAGGCCATTGTGGTCCTTGATGAAGGCTGGAGGCTGTATATGATAAGGAGCAGCCCATAGATTTACAAGATTCATACTGAGAAACCCAATCTTATATCGGCCTCACATCCAAATAAATAGAATAGCTTGCCTTTTCCTCCAAATAGTGAGGCCAGCAGGCTAAATGCATGTCATCTATATGGATCTCTGTCCTTGGCATTATGTGGGATAAAGAAGGCATCTTCTATATAGCTGGCAGTCTGGTTGAGGAGACAAGATGGACTCACCTGAGAACAATGGTGTATAGATCAATACTACCAAGAGTTGTGGTAGTAATTTTTTTTTCTGGTGTGACAGAAGGTTTATTCTGGCCCCTCTATCCTCACCATGGACCCTACACTCTCAGTCCTGGGTGCCCATGTGTGTCAGCCCCACCTCCCAGTTCGAAGTCCATGCCCTGACCAGTGAGTGGGCTCACTCAGCACTCAAGTCTTGTATGTGGTTGTTCCAGTTTGCTAAAGCTGCCGTTTTGCACAACACCAGAAATGGCTTGGCTTTGATAAAGGGGGTTTATTTGGTTACACAATTACAGTCTTAAGGCCATAAAGTGTCCAAGGTAAGCCATCAACAATCGGGTACCTTCACTGGAGGATGGCCAATGGCGTCCAGAAAACCTCTGTTAGCTGGGAAAGCACGTGGCTGGCATCTGCTTGCTCCCAGGTTGCTTTTCAAAATGGCATTCTCCAGAATGTCAGCTTCCAACAGCCATCTTCCAAAATGTCTCTCTCAGCTGTAGCTCTGAGGTCCTTCTATTTGTGAGCCTTTATAAGACTCCAGTGAACTAATCAAGGTCAACACTGAATGGGCGGGGCCACACCTCCATGGCAACATTCAATCAGAGGTCACATCCTAACCAAAGGTGTCACTCACAGTTGGGTGGGTCACATCTCCATGGAAACAACCTAATCCAAAGATACCAACATGAATACATCTGCCCCCACAAGATTGCATCAAAGAACATGGCTTTTTCTGGGGGACATAATACAGCCAAACTGACACATTCCACCCCCTGGACCCCAGAAAAATGTGATCTTTCCATATACCAAATACATTCATGCCATCACAATATCACAGAAACTTAAAGCATTTCAGTAACAATAGTTAAGTACGAGATCCCATCAAAATCAGTCACATGTGTGGTTTTGTCCTAAAGCAAAATTCTACTCTGGCTGTGGACCTGTGAAGTAAGTTATCTGCTGCCAATATACAAAGGAGGGATAGTCATAGGGTAAACATTCCCATTGCCATAAGGAGAAACTGAAAGGAAAACAGGGTTCTCAGGACCAAAACAATTCCTAAAACCTGCAGGGCAAACTTCATTAGATTTCAAAGTCCAAAGAGTCATTTATCTAATGATGTTGTATCATTGGAGCTTGAGAAAGCAGCATTCCAACCCTCTCCAAGGGGCTTTGCAGCAGCCCTTTTCTCTCCAAACACTGGGGTGAGTGCTCCAACATATCCACACATTCGGGAGACCACCACTTTGGCCACCTGGACTCTGCCTCTCTGAGGCAAAGTCTCTCTCCTCTCCAAACAGTGGGGTGGTGGCCAGGCTCTCCCCAATCCCTGGGGAATGTGCTCTACCCTCTCTGAGACCTGGGGTCGTAGCACTCTTCCAGAGCGTCCAGGCGGAAGGCCCACTCTCTTCCTCCAGGGCAAACTCACCCTTCCTACGTGCACTGGTCACTCGGCTCTCCCAGCCCAAGACATCTTGACTCCAGACCTCAACCTCCATGGTTCTGTCTTTGAAGAAATTTTTCCTTCAATTTGTTCCTTCTTCATTTCCTCCAGTTCAGATCAGCAATGAACCATTGTTTATACAGATTTTGCAAAAATTCTGTAGGCTTGGCATGCCGTTTATAGGGGTCAAAATCATCAGACAATAGGACTTTCCACAAATCCTTTCTGGATAACTCCATCTCCAATCCTTGCTTGTACGAAATGGTGGTCAGTTTCCATGTTTGGTTAAATCCTCACATGGGACTGAAGCCTCACATGAAAATTACTTCTTGAAAGCTCAGAATTTTCTAAATTATCAGCTTCTGGTTTCTTTGCCAAGAGTTCATTTCTCAGCTTGTTCCCTTTCCACTGTCATTTTACTATAAGCTGCAAGGAGAAGCCAGGCTATATCTTCCACACATAATCTGGAGATCTCCTCAGCTAAGTATCCCAGCTCGTCGCTTTCAAATTCTGCCTTCCATCTGACACCAGGACACAATTTTGCCAAATTCTCTGCCACTTTAAAACAAGGATCACCTTCCTTCCAGTTTGCAATGGTACATTCAACATTTCTGTTCAAGGCCTCATCGGAAGTATCTTTAGAGTCCATCTTTCCACCAATAGTCTCTTCAAAGCAATTTAGGCCTTTCCTATCAAGCTCCTCACAATTCTCCCAGAATCTTCCCCTTAGCCATTTAAAAAGCTGTTCCAACATGTTTGGTATTTGCAAACTCAGCAGCACTAGAACCCCACCTCTCTGGTACCAAAATCTGTTCCAGTTTGCTAGTGCTGTCATTTTGCAAAATACCAGAAATGGATTGACTTTTATAAAGGGGGTTTATTTGGTTACACAGCTACAGTCTTAAGGCCATGAAGTGTCCAAGGTAAGGCATCAACAGTGGTGTTGGTGTACGGGTGCCAGCGCCACACCACGTCAGCTGGTCACCTGCTCCAGTGTGCCCAGGCAGATCATGTACAGCTTCAGCTCGAAGCAAGGTCCAACCTCAGTCAGCTCCATGTCATGATGGTCTGTCTACTTGAAGGTGTGGTGCCTGAAGGAGATGTCATAGTCCTGGTTAGCGAAAGTGATGACCTGGCAGTTGTCATACTTGGGTTTGGGAGCAGGTAACGGCGGATGTTGGAGACCTGCTCACCCAGGCGGGAGGGGAGGCTGTGTGTGATGAGGTGGGGTTTGGCCTCTGACATGGTGCCCAGGTCGGGGATGTTGTGCCACATGGTGACGGTGCACTAGTAAATGGTACCAGAGTCAGAAGTCAGAAGAGTTCCCCGTGAGCTGGATAAGTCAGGGAAGACCACAAAAGAAATAAAATAGCTCTCAATGGAGATATCGAGGGCCCTGTTTATTAAATATTCCTTTAGAAGGATTTTTGTTGACACACACACACATGATAAATGCTATATTAGTCTCATCAGATCGTCCCTGTCTCCTGAGAGGTTCAGGAGAGATAGCTGTGTAGTATGCCATTATTGTCACTTCTTCACATTGTCTTGCACTAGACACCATCTGGGACAGGTAAACTCGTAGAGAGAGAAATGGTCCCAAGTGCTAAGCGGTTACCAGTGAGACAAGAGCAACCTAGATGTGTGAATCAGGAACACACAACAAAAGCATCTTTTGAGAATAGCCATTCCTAGAAAGCTTTCTATAGGATGCCACCTGGATGAATAGCTATCACCATATAAAATAGCACTTGCTTCCACTCTAGACATACTCCCTCTTATAATTATCTATACTCCCAAGTTTCCTGAGACATTATTTTTACAAATCAAGGAAAACCTAATGCTTGCACACTTGGTTTTCAATACAATTGTAGCGCAATATCCAAAATGCCCTGCAAAAGTCATTTACATTTGATCTAGGAATATGTCATTTTTAAAGAATGTTTTCCTTTTTGCTTCCTGAATTGTGTTCTGACTAATCCAGTATTAAAATTAGTTAAGTATTCAACTAGGCACAAACTAGGCATGATTAGAAAGGCTAGCTATGAGGGCTGGAAGGAGACCAAACTGACTTAAAACTTATCAAGATATCATTTACCTCCGTGCAGTGAGCACTTCCTGCACTACCAAGGAGCTGGTCATCATTATTCATTAAGACACAACCCATATGGAGCTAGATTAAGGAGTGATCATTTGGGGCCTCACTAGTTTTTATGTACAAATGTGACCCTGTACTTCTAACAGCACAGATCAACTTACAGATGGCAATTTCACCTTGCAGATTATTAAAATGAGTCTCTCCTTCAAGCTTCTTCCAGCAGATAACTGCCTGGTCATCCAATAATCAACTCAAAATGTGCCACACGCTGCGTCTCGCTGCCTTAATTAAAGAACACCAATCATTCAATTATACTGCATGACTCCTCAAGCCTCTCATGAAACAGGGCCCTAGAAAACCAGAAGGAAAAATCAAATTAGAGAAGGAAGTCCCAGGATTTCAACAGGCTCTGACCACAGATGCTTCCATTTGCTTCTAGTATGTAAGGCGTGGCAGTGAAGAAAGGTTCTTAATCTCCTGCACGGTCTCCAACAGCACAGGACACGGCTCAGCTGAAGAAGGTGAGCTTGGGGCTCCTCACCAATGCCTCATTGTTAAGCCACATCTCTCCTCTCCAATCTGTTTCTCTCCCTCTGGGCTGACCAAGCTGGGTGGCCTCACTCTGGCCACGAAAACATAAATCTTTGAGAGGAAACAGCTCACTTCACTGACTATATCGTTCTCTAGCAAGGCTATTCTTTACATTTGATAAAGTGATCTGCAAAAGGGGACTCTGCATTCAAATACTTCTTTACAAGTAACAACCCAGTGTCCGTGTATAGACTTTTCTTGAGAAATGTAACTAAGACTTTCTGAACACCTGTTCTGTGGCTGAGGCAAAATAAAGTGCTCCTAAATTTATTTCATCTTAACCACCCTGCAGGGGAACTGGAAGTTCAGAGTGGGTAAATAATTTGCTCAGATATGGGAAGAAGAGTAGATGCAGAATAAGAAATGCTGTTGGACAATTTGAGTAAACAAGTCCAGTTCTTCACAGAGGACATCGTGAGACATGTTTGGGAGCATGGGCTCCAGAGGCAGACCAACCTCGGTTTGAATTCTAGTTTGACCACTTTCTATTTGTATGACCTGGACCAAGTTGCTGAGCTCCCTGAGCCTCAGTATCTCCATCTCTAAGATGGAGATAGTCCCCCTACCTTACAAAGTTGCAATAATGATTAATGAAATAATGCATGTAAAGCATTTAGCAAGGGAAACATGGAGTATACTCAGTAAATGCTGGTGATTATTTTTATATTTCCCTTGATTTAATCTCTTTTCAACCCCTTTATGGGAAGAGCTTGAGAGCTTTAGCTAAAGTGACTTCCAACACATGGACATACGAAGTAGTTGGAGATCATTTGCCATGATGGTGATAGAACAGCAATTAATTGGAATTACCACTGAAACTTAACTGGGCAGGAGGGATCCAGTAGGAAATCTGGTCTATTGGTCTCTCATCGGAGGAAGAGTCTGCTGGTGGTAATGCTGGAGATGCAGGCAGAGGAAAGTGGAGCTGAGAGGAAGTGGGGACTCTCATCACCTATGGCTTTCATTTTTATTGACTCCCTTCTTTTCAATACCCCCTCAAACGAGATGAAGCTTGAATACAGGGTGTGATGCAAGAGACTCCTTTCAATCCACTGGCTCACAGGGACAGCCTTTGCCATATCTGATTGGGAACAGAGATGAAATTAAATTGATGCAGCATCACTCCCCCACTCACTAAGAAACCCAGCGAAGGATGGCAGGCTGGCCGCTGTGGCCGTTTACAAAGTGGATCATTCTGTGTTAATGGAGTGGAAACAAGCAGGGCAGCAAAACTGGGAGAAATGCATTTTCTGTTTTCTCATGGAGGTATCTCAGGGAAACACAACATCTCACAGCAAAATGCATAAAATAAATCGGTATTATGTTAGCATAGTGACATCTCTGTCAGTTTAAGGGTCCCCAAACCAGTAGGAGCATGGGAAACTTTGAAAAGAGTTAGGAGAAGAGCAGCTTGGAACAAGCAAAAAGAACTTCTACATGAAACCAGAAAATGACAGAAAAGCCTCCGCACAGCATGGAGATGAAGGGGGTCTGATTGGAGCTGAGAGTCTTCGTGGAGACACGAGGGGTAGCTGGACCAGGAGGGAAGGAACTTTAGTTCTAGTCCCATCAAGAAGCATAATGGGAGTGGGGGGGGTGGCAAAGGGGAAGAGATTGAGCATATTCTACAAAAGCGGAGCTTTTTCAGTGTTTTGTTTTGTTTTGTTCTGCTTCACGTTCTGTGTGACATAGATGAAAAGATATTAGAGGGCAAAGTGTGACAGCAACACCAAGAGTGGCACAGAGAAAACAGTTCAAAGGTGGCACCATTTTCATGAGTGCAGTTACACTCACTCTCCTTAAATGATGGTGCCAGGCAAGCTGTCCTTGTTGTTAGTGGCTGCTTACCCCCATGGCCCACCTCTGCTATTAACCATCTATGAGTCACTTTCATCTACCAGCTGGGGATGGTGCTGCCCATCTTACAGCTATAAAATGTTACATAGATTCATTTAGGGCTTTTACTGAAAGGATGTGGTCAGTTATGTGTTTTTCCCCAGCAAGGCATAAATGAAGATAAAAAACCCTGGGTTTAAGGAATGGAGCTTGGAGATTATCTCTCCCCTGCTACCACCATCATTTTACAACTGAGACAACCAAGGCTTGGGGAGGTGAACTTGACTTTATAAGGTCATAGAACCAAGGTCAGAGGTGGAGCCAAGATTAGAATTCACCCAGCTTCAGAGGAGTAAAACTCTTCCTTCTAAAGAAGTTAGACCAGAACTGTGACTGAGTTAATGGGAATCTCCTTCATTGATGGCATGAAAAACTGGACTGGTTGTCTTACAGCTGTGAAAGCTCACAGGAATCTGTTAAAGTCCTTTCCATGCCTAAGGCTGTATAAACCTTGAAAAGGAAAAAGCTAAGGGACTAAGCCAGGTTTGCAGAACGGGGTGGACCCTGGGCAGTAATGCAGCTGGATGATTGCAAGGTAGCTAGTCAAGTCATTGGAGAATATCAGTTGGGATTGGAATTTTACCAGTTGGGCCTCAAGCAGAGTAACAAGAGCGAGACACCCCTCTGGGCACTGCAGAGCACACAGATTTGTAAGAAACACCCAACTAGAGGGATGGAGAGGGGAATAATGATGGGATGTTGGGACCAGATCTAAGGGAGTGTCACCTTCCTGTCCATTACCTTTCAGCAAACCACTGAGTTGTCTTGTTTTCCTGGTTTTGCAGGGAGGAGTCTCAAACAGTAGTAGAGAAGGAGTAAGTGTACTATGTTTGTATACCTTCTTCCTTTGACTCCCCAGGATTTACCTGGAAATGGGTGAATACACAGGGAAACCAGGTATATTTGTGAGGTTAATATTTCAACAAATCTAAGAACTGTGGAAGGAAAAATGAAAAATAACAAGAACAACAACAAATCTCTGGTGTCTGCAGCACTACCATAGCCGCACACACAGGGTTGTCGGCCCTCTCTACAGTCCCTTTGTTCTACGTCTGGAACAAAGAGGCTGCTTGACCCTCCCCTAAGCAGACAGCCTGTCAGTTGCAGAGCACAACTTTGGGATTTTCCAAAATACAGTTTAAACAGTCTGGACTTTATTCTGTAAATAGTTGAGAGTCAAAAAAGGTTTCTGAACAGAAGAGGAATTGGATCAGATACAACAGTCGTAGGTGAACTGGGCTTGAAGGACGAAAGTCAGGTTTGAAAAGCTGGTGGGAAGAGGTACTTGGAGCAGTCAAGATGTGAGGTCATGGAGGATAAAAGAGGAGGGAAATTTACCTTAAACCCACTGTCAGACAGTTTGCACGATTCATCCATGTAGAGGTGGTTACTGGGTGTGGTACCACTAGCCTCGCGCAAGCATTTAGCAAGAATCTCCTAAAGAAAATGGCTTCAAGCCAAAGGGCTACTAAAGGTGGAGCATGCCATGGACTGGGAAGCTGGGTGAGATCTTTCTGGAAGAGAGGCCCTGGAGGCTCTCAGACCTTACCAAAGCATTTCTTGTTTTCCTTAGCTGGGAGATGCACGTCACCAGAAAGCATCTTTTCTCTCCACGTAACCTGATGTCCCTGGGAAAGGAAAGGCAAATGAAGTTTTTTTGCTGTTCTATCAGCCAGGTCCTTCTCCTCTCCTTTGTGCCAATCTCCCAATCTAGAGGTGTTGTTAAAAGTCACCAAAACCTCCTTGCTGGTTCCCTGAAAATCATGTTTTTGAGGGACTATTATGAAAGTACTTTGATGATTAACATTTTTAATGTGCACAATAGATTTTAAAATTATCATTCCTATTACCCAGCCCCATTCTCAGGCTTCACTCAAAGCTAACCCTAATAAACTGTACCCATCTATCAAAAACATAAAGGCTCTTTAAGCTCCTCCCCACCTTCCCCCGTTATTATTGCCTTAGTTTCAACCTGTCAAGAGACCTTGCTAAAGAAAAGAAAGCTATAGTTCAGCGTTAGCTTACCAGAAAACACTAGTGGAAGTTGAAATCACAAGTAGGCAGAGATTAAGGTAGAACCAGAATTCATCACAAAGTCATTTTTGCCTCCCACACTCCACTATGACCCAGACAATAACCCCCATTTGTGAAGAACATAAAGATTTGCTCCTGCACATCATGGGAGAAACATCATGATTGTTGGTTGCTGCTATTTTTTAAGTGTTAGGATTTTTCAGTCCCTCCCTAGAAAAGAGCAATATATTTGAGAAATTCTCTGATCTCTTATCTACAATCAGCAGTAAAAGATTTATAATTTAGCTCTTTGAGAAAATGATGTTTGGACTGGATTCCAGAAGCAGATGACATGGTTAATTGGCAATTCTCTGACTCTGATGACCATGACAAATGCTGCAGAGGAGCCCTGGCCAGCACCTCCATGACAGGGAGGCAGGGAGGAAAGCCGCAACGCCCAGCTTTTGGAGGTAGCTAGCTTAGGGCACTAACTCTGCAAAGGTTGCAAGTCATCTTAATTAAGGTGAGAGGCTTTTCATTAAACAGAAGCACTAGAGTTCTGAAATCTATTAAAAGTTGACACAAGGAATTGGAAAGATGGACTCTGGCTAAACATGCAGCCAAAGGACAGGGGATTTTTAGCCGCCTCTTCTTAAGGCTCGTCTCAAATTGAGGGTCAAGTGGCTAACTGGGGCAAAGGGAGGTGGTTTACTGACAGCTAGTGACTCTGGCAGTTGGCTTAGATACTACACAAATTCTCCATTGGGCTGACCCTCTTCATTTTCAACCCTGCAAGGACTCCCCAAGTCTTTCTTCCCCATCTCAAGGCTTTCATGTCACTCCAATGTGTAAAACCGTCAAATGTCTTCCTACTGCATTTAGACTAAAAGCCAACCCCCTTGCCAAGGTCTGCAGGATCCCCACCTGATCTAGCTCCTGTTGTCCCCTCCAAATTCAGATCCTACTCAGACTCCTTGGTTCAGCAGTGGAGCCACTTGGGACTTCTTTTCTTCTATGAATAAAACTAACCTGATCCTGCCTCAGGGCCTTTGCATCTGCAGTTCCCTCATTCTGGATTGCTCTTCTCCCAGATCTTCTCATGGCTGGTTCCTTGCATCATTCATGTCTTAGTTCAAATGTCACCTGATCATAGATGCCTTTTTTGTCTTATCTTACTTAAAATATCCCATGCTTCCTCCATAACTCTCTAACCATGAACCTTGAGAACAGAGACATTGACTGTCTTACCACTAGATCCCTATGCCTAGATTACTGCTCAGTCAGTATTTCTGAATGAATGAATGTCTTTGTTAGGTGACTTATTGCCATAAATAATTAGAAATCTAGAAATAAATTTAAAAAACAATCTCAGCAATCAGGCAAGTGCATATGGTACTATGACAAACTAGCAATGCTTTAGAGATCACTCTGCACACATTTGGATCAGGGCCATTGCTGAGCTCTAGCTACCCTGAGCTCCCGGCCGGCACTTGACAGCAGACAGAAGTAATTTGTGGGAAATTGCTTTATACCAAAAACTAGGGGCTCTAGTTCTTATTCTCCAGAGCCATTTATATCCCCCCATGGGTGTTTTTACCCAGAGATGCAGCTCTGTAGCTGGCCCCATTAATATCTTACACAAACAAGCCACAAGGGGCATCAGTTGGAAAGTCTTTAAAATAATGTCTCAAGCAGTCTGTGCATGGGCAGTGCTTTCAAAGCCAGTGATGCCACAGCTTAGGAAAGAGGAGTTTGCAGATCAAAAAGAGAAATGGAATTGGACCCTCCTTCTGAATTCCATTTACCTACCCATTCTTTTTACCATTTGGATGTTGCCCTAGGCTGCCACATGCACAGCCAGAGAATCAGGCAGTTTTTCCAGTTACAGTGCAAATTGTGAGCATGCTCACTGGAGCATATTTTGCTTCATTTTGTGGTCATCAGTGATCCAGAGAGGAAAGTAGAAGGAGATGGATCCAAATGGAGTCAAACACATCTATTGTATTTGGCTCCCTTGGGAACAATTCTAAAATAACTAAAGGTGAATGCTTTTAAGGAAGAAAGGGGTATGGTCAGTCTGGATTCTCTTCTGTGGCTCTCTCTGTGACTGATTTCTACTGGTTACAGGACTCATCAGTAGGACATGCATGTGTATGGTAACCTCTGTGCAACTGCACTAAACAACAAAGAAAGTGTTCACGAGACGCAAAATAATAATAACGATGTTAATAGAAACATTAATTCAGCTATACACTTGGGCTCCTCACTTGCTTGCCCAAAGAACTGCAGTTAACCCTGTGCAAGGGAGTTACGCATAGACATCTGGCTGCTGCCTCAGTGTGGGATGGTGACAGCGCTGTCCTGGCACTGCAAGTGAGGGCTTTAAGGGGAGAAACTAGAAAACTCGGAGGATACCTCTAAATTCAGGGTCACTCCTTCCTTTGGCATCATGATAGGGGCCTAAGGGCATTAATAATCAGGGCGAGACACATTAAAGTTGAACTTTCACCTACATCTAAGAAAGAAACAAAACATTTCCAAGGCTGGACCCACTCAGAAGGGCAGCCCTATTATTAAATAACCTACCTCTATCCTCTTCCACCAATAGTTACTAAGCACACACTATGTGCAAGGAGCCATGTTGCATACTGGGTACTCAATGATAAGGAAGATAGACAAGTTTCCTGCCTCTCTAAAGCTTTTACTCTACTGTTAAAAAATGGCTTTATTGAGATATAATTAACATCCTGTACAATTTAAAATGTACAATTGAATGGTTTTTCATATATTCACAGAACTGTGCATTCATCACCACAATTCATTTTAAAACATTTTCAGTACCCTTTAAGGTAATGTAAGGTTTTAAGGAACTATCATTTAGTCAGTTATTGAATGACAATTGTGATCACTGCTTCTATTTCCATGGAGTAAAGCATGTAGCAGGAGGTGTTCTCTGGTCTCAGGGTTCCAAAAAGACTTCCCGAGAAGTGACATTTAAACTGAGAGCTGAGGGATGAGTAGGAGAGAGCCGGGCACAAGAAGTGAAATGAAACGGAGGAGGCAGGATGTTCTAGGCGGAGGGAACACAGGAGAAAATACTCTGTGGGCAATCTAAGGAACTAAGAAAAGGCTTTTAACTTTTATCCTAAGAACAATAGGTTTTCTATTGCTTAAAGTTTTAAGTCCCTGCCTCTGTCTCCCACTATCATGTTCAGATTTGCATTTCAAAGCACTGTCTCGGGCAGGCTGATGGCTGGAGGATGGACTGGTGAGAGGAAAGAGGGAAAGCAGGAACCAGTTAGGAGTCCCTTGCAGACGGTGGTGACGTAAATCACGGTGGGGGTAGCGCAAATGACAAGAATGGATTGAGTCCAGATTTATTAGGCCAGAATGGAGAGAACTTGGCAATTAGCTGTGGGAGCGAAGTGAAGGGTAGCATCAAAAATGAATCCAAAATTTGGTGCCTCCAAGCTGGGTATATGGGTTACAGAAGGAAAACTGGAAGAAAAACAGGATTTTTGAAGTTGGGGGAGAAATCATCACGTGTTCAATATTGGATATTTTGAGGTTGAAGGGCCTCTGGATTGAGTTGTCACGTATGTAGCTGAATAAGCTCTGGGATGAGATTTGAGCTATTGTGCAAGTAGGCTATTGACCACTGATGTCATGCAAACAGGTGAGACCAACAGGGAGGGACTGCAGAGCAGGGAAGGTGACCTTCAGTAAAGCCAAGGGCCAACATCTTAAGAGGATGAGTGGTTAACAGGCTGAGAAAGAGCTGCTAAGGGAGGAAGGGTGTAAACCAGAAGAAGGTAAGTGACCTGGGAGCCAAAGGACAGTGGTGTTTTAAGGAGGGAGTGACTGTTTAACAACTGCTGAGAGATGAGATCTAAAACATATCCTTTGGACTTGGTGACATGAAACTTATTAGTGATCTTAGCAAGACATTTTGGTGACAGAGTGGTAAGAAAATAACAACACATGCAGATGACTTTTGAGAAGTTTGGCTGTGAAAGGGAATGGAAAGATAGTGTGGGTGAATGACCTTGTGGGGTGAGGGAGGGAGGTTTAAGTTGGAGGAGATATAGCAAATTTTAATGCTAATAGGAAGGATCTAGTGAAGAGTAAAAAAGAAATGACTGATGGGTAAAAGTGCTTGAGAAGACTGGTGCAGGTGAGCTCCCAGCAGAGGTACAGGGGTCAGACTTAGCTAGAAGGGAAACCTGCTCCTGCCCTGTGGAGCCTGAAACAAACCTGGGTCTTAGCTATAGGCTGGGAATGAACTCGTGCCAAACCCGAAGCAGGGATGTTCTCAAAAAGCCTTAGTGGGCATCATTTGCTATTCTCCATGCCACTGGATGTGGGATTAGAGTTCTTCTCCTTGCCTTTCCCCCCTATACAACACACACACACACACACACTCACATTCTCATTAAAGACTTCTTTTGGACACAGGAAATCAGAGGCATCCGGGAACCTCAAAGGAGAACCCATTTCTACTTCTTGCCTAAAGGTTTTCCTTACACATCTGAGATCTCAGCTTATGCTCTAAACATCACAACAGCCTTTCACCATTTCTTCTGCTCTTCAGAGTTGAGATTCTCTTTCACTTTTTCAGGGAGATAATAAATGACTAAGCCCCATGGACAGGCCAACTGAGACACAACCAGCAGCAAAAGGAAGGTCAGGACTACTACACCACACCAGAGAAAAGGGGCTCAGGTCACCTCGAGACATCATTTTCCCAAAGGCAACAAATGGGCCCCGAAAGGAACACGGGCAGAAGAGGAGATGCCCACCACTGGCTATGCCAGTCACAAAGCCTCAGGCCTAAACTTCGAGGGAGGCGGTTGTCCCCCCAGCTCCTGTCCGAGGTGGAAGGGCCTGTGGCGCAGCTCCAGGGTGGTCAAGCTGGTGTAAGGACTGAGATGGGCACTGGGCCACAGCGCTAGGAGTGAAACCACATAGGACACAGAGCAGGGACTCAGTGGTTGTGAGGATAAAATGGGATGATGGCTGTGCAAGGTCCTTGAATAGGTGACTGCTATGGTGAATTATCAGTGTTGGAAGGAGTTGGCCAAGATCCATGTGGACTTAGGGCCTGTATGGCAGCTCTGAGGTGTGCCAAAGGCCCCTGAGGCCATGCCTGCTGTGCTGTGTGGTCACTGTTCCAATACTAACATGGGCATTTTAAGTCAGGCTCCCGTATATACAATATGTACAACAGTCTAATGCCTGTATGTGTTTAAAACTTTATTTATACATTGTTTAATAGACTAACTACCATGCAGACCTGTTGTCTTATGCCAAGCAATCTTCAATAATTATGTTATAATATTTTTCACTATAACTTCCCATCTTTTGAATTTTTTTTTCACAATGACTGAGGTGTGCAGAGTTAACTACTAGTTTTCCAGTAGTTGCTGGATGAGGGGAGGGGAGCCAAGAGAGACCTAAGGACAAGCACATGTTTTCTTTAGTTAATGGCAGAGCAAGGCAACTAAAGATGGGTGTTTGCCCCAATTAATTCTACTGTCTTGGGTCTCTTCTCAATTAAAGAACTAAGGAAAATTTCACCGGCATAATGTATTTCAATCAAATAGCATCCAACTAAACTCCTCTCAAGGATATGGGGCACTGGGCCAAAACTAGAAGGAATTGTGGTGGGATCATCCACCATCTCCATAACAGAGAAAATTAATGGCACTGTTCTTGATGCATTTGAGAGAACCACTTAACTGCTGACTCTGCTAGTTCCAGTTATTTACTTCCCTGTTCAATAGAAGTTGAAAAATCACTTGTATTATTAATTTGCATAAAACCTTCCAGTTTCAGAATGTGACTCTAAAGCTATTTTTACAAAGCCAAGTTGGAATTCTCAGCTTTCTGCTTTTAAATGACTAGTCATTCATCAGCTGCTTTCATAAATGTCTAGTGTACAATTTTTTAACTTCCATTTTCTAGATGAGTTAAGCATGTACAGTTTTACTGTATTTCTCTAAGTCTCACTGCACAGTCATATATAAAACTGCCAAAACAGCCCTAGTCCCTTTCTTATTTTCAGGCACCCAGACAATTACCATCTCCCTTTGGGCAAATCCTCATTCATATTAAATATTTATTATCCACTCACTTTTCTTTCAGTCAGCAAGCATTTATTTAGCTTCTGCTGTATGTTCTGCACTGTGATGGGTACTAGGTGAAGACACCCAATTTATTTAGCCCTTATTGAGTGCTGGACTTCAGAAGATTTATACTTCATCTAAGGAAGGCATTGATCTCATGAAATAATGAATGCATCAGTGGATAGTCCATAGTTGTATGGAATTACCTGGCAACCTTGGGCATTCAGAGGCTGAGATTAGTATTACTTCAAGAGTCCAGGAAGAGCGTGGGACACAAGGATGGAAGGAATGAATAGGAAAGAATTCCAAGTGCATTTCAGATGAAGGGACCACATCTATGGCTTTGAGGACCATGAGTAACCTGGACTGATTCAAAGTGGCAGACAATAGGAAGCCATTGAAGGCTTATTTACAAGAGGAACATGGTGTTTATACACATTTAATTTTCTCCAATGGACAGAAGGAAGCACACTGTGGGACTTGTGTTAGCCTGAAACTGGATAGTTTGTAGAGTCAGATTAGGGGTGGAAAGTGACCCTCCCATACTCTGCCAGTGGAGGAGCCCAGATGTTATTTGGAGTATTACAGGGAGAAGGAAGAAGAATATTATGTCAGAAGCAGAATCAGTATGGTTTAAGTCCTACAATTTGACCGTGATTTCCTTCAAGGGTTCTAGACTGCACAACAGCATTTCCCTCCTAGGGAGGCAAGAAAAATATCTTGACAACCAGTTCCCATTACTGTTCTTTTTAATGGTTGTGTGTGGATGCAGGGGGTGAGTACCACGGACTGTAATGAGAAACTAAAAGGTTCTCTCCCTTACAGAAGACACGTGCTTCCAAGCAGCCCTGAATCGTCAGGCTCTGGACCTCTGGGTTCAAAAGAACCATTCAGCTCAGCATACCTCCCACTGTTTGAAAAAAGACCCGCTGTAGCCAGCTTCTGTATGCTTAGGAAGCTGCTTAGAACATGGGAGAGCTGCTCCCAGAAAGGCTTCCTCTTGGGTCCCTCTGGGGCCTGACTATCCCCTGCAGTGTCCAGCAGGACTTCCAGCTTCACAAGGATCAGGGCAGGGGCATAGCTTGGAGAGCCCGTGTCATCACCTACTGCTCATGGCACACAAATGGCATGACTTGAACCAAATCTAGGTGTTTGTTTTGAATTCATGACTCTTAAAAAGTAATTCCTGGATAAAGAGATATTAACAAGCCCCACTGTCTCTGTCATCAAATCTATATGCTCAGTGGGAACTGGGAACTGTTCCAGTTTGCTAATGCTGTCATTATGCAAAACACCAGAAATGGATTGGCTTTTATAAAGGGGGTTTATTTGGTTTCATAGTTACAGTCTTAAGGCCATAAAGTATCCAAGGTAAGGCATCAACAATCAGGTACCTTCACTGTAGGATGGCCAATAGCATCCGGAAAACCTGTTAGCTGGGAAGGCACATGGCTGGTGTCTGCTCCGGAGTTCTGGTTTCAAAATGACTTTCTCCCCAGGATGTACCTCTCTAGTATGCAGCAGTGAGCTCCTTCTGTCTGAGCTGTTATATATGGCTCTTAATGATTTAATTCAGACCCACCCTGAATGGGTGGGATAACACGTCCATGGAAATTATCCAATCGAAAGTCTTGCCCACAGCTGATTGAGTCACATCTCCATGGAAACACTCAGTCAATAGGTTCCAACCTAATCAACACTAATACATCTGCCCTCACAAAACTGCATCAAAGACTTGGTGTTTTGGGGGACAAATACATCCAAACCGCACAGGAACTTACCCAAATCTCTTGGTTTCTGTTCATAATTGGGCTGGAGACTCCATCAAGGGTAGGGTTATCAAAGGAACAAAAGTAAGGCAACAGAAATGGCAAAAAGTTTCCATTCTTCTGTGTTTATAAGCAGGATTCTCCTTCTACCACTTTCATGCTTACTATTTCTCAGCGATCATTGTCATTACATATATATATTTATAAATATTTTAGTTTATTTAAATTATTTAAATATTTTAAAAATTTTGACATGTGATGCTGACATATATTAAGTTACATAAACTAAATTAGCTGGTTAGAAGGTAAGACAAATGAGTGTAGTCAGTTAACAGCCCAGAGTCTGGAATCCGACAGACTTTATTTCTAAGCCCAGCTCTGCCACTGACATACACAGTCTGTTTAACCTCTCAGCTAATCAGTTTCCTCACAGGCAAAATGGGAGTATTAACAGTGCCTCTCTCGTAATATTGGCATTAGAATTATACGAGATAACTCATAAGAAGCGTTTAGCAGAGGTGGAGGCCAAACTCCTGATGGACACTGAAGGGGAGGCATCCCAGTGAATCTGCCACCAGGCTCAGGGCAGGACCCCATGGGAAACCTCTCTGGGAGAAAGGCTCTCTCCACTTCATCAGTCTCCTCCAGGCACCTTTCTCCAGGGCCGAGAGCTAAGACTTAAGCCACCTTCTCTCTTTGTCCCACTTGTGATTTTGTGATTCCAGACAATGAGACAGGTGGGTGAGCAGTCCCCACTCCCTGCTGGGGAATTACTGAGAAACAAGGAGATCAGGGTCCTAGCAGTGGGAACAAAAAGAAGATGGCTGAAGTAAGAAGCCAATGAGACTTGGCAATTGATGAAAAGAGGGCTGCTGAAGATGACTGCAGGCTTGGGGATAATGAGGATGCTGCAGAGAAGACCTGAAGCCAGAACAGAGACATATTGTGAGGGAAAAACAAGTTCTACTTAATTTGGGTAAGAAAGGGGTTGATGAAAGGTGGTAGGACAAATAAGTGGGAATTTCCAGTGGGCATATGGAGATACATGATGGAGATATATATATAAATTTAGGAGTGGTCAGAATAAAGGTGATATTTAAGCCACGAGAATGCAGGAACTCTCTGAAAGAGAGAGCACTTACCAAGACAGAGGTCAAAAGTTTAATGGAAAGGTGACATACGCCATTAAATAAATGGAAGACTGAACTGATAAAATGGTGGAGTTGGAAGGACCTTTACAAAAATGTAGTCCAACTCTCTTATTTTAAGGATAAGGAAACTAAGCTTCAGAGAGCATCACTAATTTGTCAGGTGGTCTACAACTTACAGAAAATGGGAGATCTGGGGCTTGAACATAAGTTCTCAGGCTCCCAGATTTTGTCCTTTCCCACAATTCTAATCTGGAGACCAGGCAATGGCTATGTGCACAGAGGATGTTATTTGATACCGATCACCAGGCTGAAACTGTCAATCTTGAACTGCTAACTCTGAGGGGGAAAAATATGAATCAAAGAATTGTGAATACTAAAAAAGTGAACTTTTTTGTCTTTTAACATACATCAAGAAATGAAAAAAAAAAAGCGAACCAACAGAACTCCTTAAAATTAAAAGGAATTACTTTAACTGAGGTCAGATCAATGATTTCAAATGTTGAAGAATCATTCCCGTATTTTTTGCAGGATAAGGAGAGGCAGAAAAAATGGGACTCAAATAATTTCATTTCTGCTAGGATTTATCCTGCTCCTTTTCAGCTAGAATCTTGCAAGAAGTTGACCAGAAGGGAAACTTGATTGTACTGTCAAACGTCTAGGTCATGAGCTGTGCTTTTGTAATTTGCGAAGTCTCCATCAAAAAACAATTGAACCTGAAGAGCCAGAAACGTGTGTTGCAAGAAAGATTTCTGATTGCAGCACCCACTTTCAAGCTCAGAAAACAAATACTTGTCTAAATGATCCAAATCCCTTCCAAACCCAGCATCTTTCCCAGTGGCTCAGTTGATACTTGAACCAAAATTGCCACTTGAAGCTGCCCCTGTAGTTCACTGCACTGCTCGCACAAGATGGGAGAGTTAATTATCCACCACAATTTGTATTTCCCTACCAAATACAGGAACGTGGTAGGGTGGGCACTTGCTGGTGAGTGACTTTGATGTTACTGAGTTTCTTCACTCATTTTATTGTGAGCTCAGAGTAAAATATACTCATGCTGTGAACTTTTTGGTACCATTCAGTGCTTCCAGCAAGATGGAACTGGGATCTCCCTTTTCTGTCTGATGGATATGCTTCCAGCAATCCTTTAGCAAGGAAGGGACTTAAGCCAGGTTCCAGAGTAGATATACTTCTTTCAGCTGTAGGGTTTCCTGCTCCCTCATTTAGAGAAACTGCTCCTTTGTGCCCACATTCTGCTGTTCACAAGATACCTTCTACATCACAGAGTGACCAGTGCTGCTGTAAAGTGGGCATGAGCTAGGTGACAGATTTCCCCAACCTGACCCCAGGTTTCTTGAATCTTGAAAAATGGATGAGCTTATTTCTTCATGAAGTATCTTTGAACTAGTCATATGACAAACTTCAGAATTTTCTGTTAACATGTATCATTTAAATTTAAACTTAAAAATTTCTTCTGCATCTGTGATTTTTTTCTCTTTCTGAGTTCTAATTTTATGATCTGGAATCTGATTGGTCGTTTTCTAGCTGTGTGATCTTGAATAAGATGCTTAAATTCTATGATTCAGTTTCTTCAATATGAAAAGAGGATAATAGTTTCCACTTCAAAAAGCACTAAGTACAATGCCTAGTATATTAAGTTCTCAATAAATTTAAGCTATTAGTCTCCTTTATTACTCGATTAGGCTAAGCAGTGTATATCTTACATTTTCTTCAAAAAACCAGTTCTTGGGATTTATTGTTTTTTTTTTTTTTTAATTAATTTGTTTCACCTATCATTTTCTTTCTTCTGCTTTTCTTATGTTTATTTTGTTGTACTTTTAAAATTTCTTGAAATGAGTATTTCCATTCTATCCTGCTAGTCCAATGTTTAAGGCTATGAATTTAGTTGTCTTATATGTAGTAGTATGATTATCACAAAGTACAGTTTTGATTTCAATTTAGAAAGGAATTCTAAAATTTCCAAGAGGTTGGGTTTTCCCCATCTATTTTGGTTATTAAAATTTGTGGGGTATTTTCTTTTTTGACATCAGATTATACATTCCTTTTCTAATTTGGAAATGCATGGAGTCTTTTCAAAATATGGTCAGTTTCAACAAATGTTTCAGGGGAACTTCAAAAGGTGAAATCTCTGTTGTTTGGATATGGAATTAAATATTCACATTAGTGATTATATTATTTCTATGCTCCATATCATTACTTATGTTTGTAGATCTGTCATAGGTTGTTGGAGATAAGTGAGATGAGTCGCTTACTTTTCTTTCTCCTTGCTTTTCCAGGAAGTTGCTTCATATATTTTGATACTTACGTTGGTTAGAGCAAACTGCTAGAACAGACGACTAGTCCCTCAAAAATATAATGGCTTACTCACATCTTTTAGTTTCCTAGTCAACAACTTTTTGCTTAAGCAATTCTTTAAATTCTCTGTTTGAATAACAGATAGTTTCTGTCACCTGACAGAACCTAGTCAATGGCCATTGTTCTAGTATGAAGGTTGGGATGTGGAGGGGATGTAGCCTGTGCTCCATAGTTAAACTGAAGCAGTGCGTCCATTTTCAACACACGGCTACCAAAGTCACCTTGCTCATTGCCATTGCAGCCCACAGAAAAGGGGAAACAGCACAGAGAAGCAAGTAGGCCTAGAAGTGGAACTCATTTCTTCTGCTCACATTTCATTGGAGAACATTTAATAATAAGGCCACACCAAACTGTAGGAGAATGGAATGTGTTTTATCTGAGCAACCATATGCCCTGCTGTAATTCTGTTACCATGGCAGCAAAGAATAGAATTTGGTGGGCAGCTAGCAGTTTTGCCCCGATACTGTTTTGTTGTTGTTTTTTGTGTACTGACTTAGGCCACTTGTATTCTAGTTACGGATTTAACACCTTTTGCCTTGAATTCAACATGTATGATACTAAAATAGAGAGACTCAGTTATATTGGATCTGGATACTGTCATTTTTCTTTTGTTTTCTCTCTCTCCAGAAACAAATTTTCAACCACACCTCCCCACAACCCCAACCTTTATTTCTTGATTTATTAATTTAAAAAAATGAAGAGTATATTGGCTTCTTGCTATGAAAGACAAGAAAATTAGCTCACACTTCCTTCTTGGCCGCTATTGACTTCTGTCAGTAAATTCAAGGATTTTTGTTTTGGTCCATTACTTTTATTATTTTAGATTGTGAGGCTTTTCTTTCAGGTCATCTTTATATTCTTTGCTGTAGGTGTAAACCTTGTTGTTTAGTATTAGTTTTATATTTTAATGGAATCATGGTTTGTCAGACCCCAGAAAAAAGAGTCTAACATATAGAAGGAATGTCTGATCCAGGGGCCCTGCTGCTTATCTCATAGATACTAGGTGTGCCATAAACTAAGGGTTAAAGGCTGTTTTAGAAATCCCAGTCATAGTGGTGCCTCGACCCCAAATGGCAGGTAAGACAAGATCAGATAGGCCCGTAAGATGAACGACCACAATCAAGCCAAAAGGCCTGCTTCCTCCACATAGATAATGCAGCTGCACATCAAAGAAGGGTAGTGTGTTAGAACCCTAGCAACCAATCAGCTTAGAAGTTGATAAGCCCTCATCCACTCAAAGCACAGGACACCCTTCCCTCCTCACATGGTTTTTTTCTCTTTAAAAAATGCCGCTCTGAAAAAGAGAGCTGGAGCCATTTTCTTTCTTTTTGCTGGCTCCCACCTGCTTTCTTCCTTTAATCTTAAACTTACTACTTAAACTTTGACTAGCTGCATTGTGTGGATTCTTGAATGACTCCAACCTAACATGGTTCACAAATAGTTCTTATATATTCTCACATCTTCTCCATTACTACAACCTTCATACTGCTTCTCTTGGTTAGCTGGATTTTGTCAAACATTATTTTCAAAAACGGGTTACAGTTGCTGCAATTCCTAAGTCTTTGCATATTTAAGAATACTTCATTTTCCTTTATAACTGGTTGGAATTAAAAATCTTAGGTCACTTGAGCAAGTTACACTTTCTTGCCTAGAAGATGACCAATATTTTTTTTTGGCCTGAATTCCTAAAGAATTGGTTTTTATTCTTGAAGGTCAATTACTTCTCCTCAAGATATGTTTCAGTGTAGCTCATTCTTTAACAATTTTTCCTAGAACATTATGTGCTCTCTTTATCTACAAAGTTAGTTCTTCCTAATTCAGGGAAATATTTATTATTACATATATATATATTTTTCTGTGCCAATCATGAGGTTCTCCACCTAGAGATGCCAATTTTTTGTTAGCTCATCCCTATCCACCCCCCATCTCTATTATATTCTTTCCCATCTGCATTCATTGTGATTATCTCTGATAAAATATCACCTTATCAGGGACTCTCCAACAACTACAGGAAAGTGAATACCCTTTGTCACTCCTTGCCCTCCTTATTCTGCCTTATTTTTCTTCACTGCACTCATTATCACATCTGTCACCCCACATCACCATCCCAACTAGAATGTAAGTTACATGAGGAACGGGACTTTTTATCACTACTCTGCCTAGAACACGTAGTTGATGTTCAGCAAGTACTTGACCAATTTATGTCAAGCTTTCCCTTTATGTCAGCAAGTCAGTTTCAGCAATTCAATCTTGTTCTTTGCTGTTTCTAATTTATAAGTTCTATGAAATTTGTTTCCTTAGCTCTATTTTCCTATCTCATTGTATCATCTTATTTTGTCTTTGATTCCTTCTTTCTTTGATTTCTTTCAGAGTATAGAACATTTGTTCTGGAGGATGTTCTATTTCCTAGAGTGAATTTTCTTTCAGAATGGGTTCTATATCTATCCTTTTTTTCTGCAGAAGTTTTACACAGCCTGTAGGCAGTTTCTTTCCATCTTTCTCACATCTGGCATAGTAGTTCTGTGGGTGCCCAGATACAGTGTAGATAGACTCCTTAACCTCCTCCCAACTAGTCCACTCTCAGCTGCATCCAGCTGAGTTCCTCTCTCTCAGGTAATAATACACAGTCAGGAATATGCAGCCCTCAGAAAGACAGAAAAAATAAAAAAGAAATAGATTAAGACAAGAACCAAATTGAAGGAAGGTGAAACTGGCTGATGGGAAGCCCTACCCCAAGTTCCCCACTCCCATTCGTTTCACCTATCTTTTCCTCTCTGGTTAGGAAAACAGTGGCAACTTCTTGTGAGAGCGAATGAAGAGGGGCCTCTAACTTTACGGATGACCATCTCGGTCATAAGTAAAGTTTACTCTATTTGCAGAAACAATCTCTTAATATAAGGCTCTGACTTTGGAAATAAGATATGCCCTTGAATAGGCAGAGCAAACCCAGATCTGGTACTTTTAGATAAGATTACAGGGGGAAAAAAGGGTAGTCATCAAATCCACCCATCACCACTGTCCAGATACAGTCCCTCCCTCTCAGGCAATAGGACACAGATCAGGGTACTAGCTCTCACATCATCTATTATTGCTGGAAATAACTATTTTGTGGGGTCATAGTCACCCATGCTCATCTGCTTCCTTCCCAGCCGGAAAATCAAAATGCCCACTTCCATAACCTTCTCCTTCCTTGGGGAGCAGGACTGTGACAAACAGTCATGCGCTTTGTATACTGCACAAAGGGGCCCAGCAAGAGGGCAACTGAGGGCTGAAACCCAGTTTATGCTTGGCTCTCTAAGCCATGTATCTGAGCATAGGGTTGCATCTGCTCAGAGAACAGACCTTTTTTTGTGCACAAAGGTGCCACTCAATCAGCAGAGCTTCTGCCCACAGGGCTGGGTGTGTCCAGAGGGGGTGCCTATTTCCAATTCACATAAAGGTGCCACATGGGCTGGCAGTAGTCCTGCTGGAGAGTAATGTGGGATGGTAGCATGTATGGTGGGAACGAGCTTCTATACTGCAGTGACTTTCCCTGTCTTTTATCCTAGGTTCTGACTCAACACTCTGCCTCCCTCTACATGCATTAAGTTTTTCATAATTTATTAACTCACCTTCTCCTCACCCCTGCAGAGCTTCTGGGAATGCTGGAGTATAGAAGCCAAATACTAGTTCCAAAGGATCTTTTGTCTTCCTGCTGTTTTTCCGAGTTTATGGTATGAGGTTGTACTGCTTCCTTTGTTTGAATGTTGCCTGTGTTGTTTTGCTGATCCTGTCTTCCTTATTTTTCATTCATGATTTTAGTTTCTGAGATAGTGGAGTTTTATGATCTGGCTGCATGCTACTGTGCTGCTTCCAACCTCTCCTTAGTTTAACAGCACAGAGACCAAAGTTAAATCATGTCATCACATTGTATTGACTCATACTTCCATATGCCATCTATTTAATATGCATGCTCATGAAAGGCAAAAAAGGATATCTTTGAATCTATTCTTTTCAGGGTTTTGGTGAAAAGTTAAATGTATTCAGGTGTTCAATAAATGCTATTTGGTGTCCATAAAGCACAGCAAGCATCACATATTGAAGAAGATATCAAGATGATCTCACACTCTGATTTTGTAAAATTAAAATATGACTTTTTCAGACAAACAAAATGGCAGGAAATCTAGAAAACGCCATGTTCCTTAAAATGATGCTGTGGACATGTAGCTGAATTTGATATTCGGTCAGGAGTTTCCAACAGACATTGCTTATACAATAAACTTAAACAGTGACTCTGCCATTGTGATAGAGGAAATCTTAAAATCAGATTTAAATCTTGTCATGTCTGGATAAATGTGCTAACATTTTCAGCTAGTCTCTAGTGCAGCTGTTAAAATATGTTGGCTCTGTAGGCCAAATGGGACTTTTAAAATTCGTATGAGCTCTGTGTTCTAATTCTTCTTATTTTTTGCTTTTCTATTTAGAAAACAGATTTTGGCTTCTACAGAGGTGAGCATCAAAACTTACTGATCCCAATATATCTTCCAGAACAATAAATTTTGAGTTCCATCAAAACACATTGTGGATACATATGTCACAGATTCTGAATGCCTTCAGCAGCATGTGAAATCTTCAAAAATTTGCATATGTAACATTTAAGCAGGAAGCTAACAATCATCAGGAAACATACATTTGCAAATTATGACTGGTTCCAACTAAGACTGCAGATTTCTGGGAATTTTGCTCAGCTAATCAGATTTTTAAAAAAAAATTCTTAAAAATACAATGCAGTTTACTTTTCTTCAAATTTCAGCCAACGGTAAAATATTTCAGGGCTTCTTCTTATTATTATTATTTAATTTCCAGTTTCCCCACCCATGAAGTGCCAGTCCTCAATTCTCTCTATATGGGCTTCATGCTTTAAGTTCTATAATCTAGCTTCATCATTTATATATATATTTTAATATAAAGTCATACAACTTAATTCTCTGTCATATCCCTCTCCTTAAGATGTTCTATAAACAGACTACAAATGCATATATAATTTCTTATGTAAGATATAAGCAGTGTACCTCAAAGTTATGAGAAATGTGATTGATTCTTCAGATTTTTCCATGTGCTCACACATCCATTTATTTGATATCAGTTTGACTTGTTACTAAAGCCAGTTGTCTCTTCTTTACTAGTTCCTTTCAAGACTCCACAAATGGGCTGAATTTTTTATGTGACAAGTCTCTGACTTCTAAAGTGAAATGCCACAATAAAACTGGTTGGTAAAATTACTCACTATAGGCCCAGAAATCAAACTAATGTGTGGCAGAGTAACATTTAGAAAGGAAATAAATTCATAAAGTGCAGATGTTTAATCTACTTAGTATTTTTACTGAAGTATGTTTACATCTATCTACTAGCAAAATGTGTGTAATAAAAGCTAACAGAGATTCTCTTCCATTCCATCACCACATCAATTAAATGAAAATATTCAGATATAGTAAACTCAGTATTATGAACATGGGAACAAAGAACATGTCCAGAAACATTTGTTAATTTCAAAATAAACTTTAATAACTTTTAACTCTATTTTTACTAGTACAAACAAACTAGGTTAAAAATCCTACAATTTAACATACTTCTAAACAATCCTATACATGTCCCATTTTCAGTAGGAGCTCAAAGAAAATCTTTGAGAAAGGTATAGATTTACTGCCTTGTATTTTAGTTCAATCCTCACTGTTAGCACAAATACAAAACCACAGTCAGGTTTATAAGGTAAAATTGTACAATAGCTCTATATCGTAAAATATTACTAATAATGCAGTTTCTAAGAACTAAAATATCAGCTGGCTGACTTTGCTTTTATGATGCATATTAAGATCTTCTTATAACACGACAATGCCCCTAAAAAAAGTCCACCAGTATGCACTGAGGTGGGAAGTTAGTCCAAGGAACAAATATTCATTTTCATGAGACATGCAGAGGCGAATTTTCAAACCATAAAGTATTTCTATCATTCAGTGAAGGTTATTACTGATGTTGGTATAATCATGAGAGAGCTTTCTTGCTGGAGTAAAAAGCATTTCTTACCATTAGATTGGCTATGGCATGCAAAAGAGTTTCATAACTCTGCCAAGGGCAAGGCAAACACTTCACCACCATGATCAGTCCATCCATAATGGCTGCCTTGATTACACTTCAACACAAAACACACTGTGGACAGTGTCTCGACAGAGCTTCTTCTACTTTCCTCATTAGCTAACCAGACATGGGTCGTCATTGCTGGGCTTGACCTCTCCTTCCAGCAGCAAATCCATCACAACCTTTGTCAAATAGCTGCATGTTCCTTTTTTTCCCAGGGGGGGGGTGTTGTAAAAGGAAGCCATATCATCCTACAAAGGAAAAAAGTAAGCAGGCTGTTTGATTTTTTGTTTGTAAAGAGTTGACAGGTAAAATCAGTGTCAGCCTAGGGAAAAAATAAATGCACAGGAAGATTTCCTTATGGAAAATATGAGCTTTCTGAACTTTTCTTTCATTTTCCTGAGGTGTCATCTCAGCATATAAAACAAAGACAGACGTTTTTACTACTCTCCTCTTTACCAATAATTTTTATTTACTTAGGCAAAGATTTTACAGATGAGCAAAAAGATCAAACAGAGAGCCTGGAAGGGGCTATATTAGGCAGGACGCAGCCCCAGTATGTTGTTGGTTACTGCATTCCTGTTCTCCCAGAATTTAATCCTGGTAAAATACATTTTAACTGCTAAATATATAAAGGAGATTTACTTCTTCCTAGATTTCTTTTTAGTAAGAATTTCATAGCTGAATTGACTAGTAATTAACTAAAAAGTAATGTTAATTCCTCAAATAGTGTCAACGTCACCCTGACGGTATTTTGTACTCTCTGAACGTGTTTTGTAAATTGAATAATGAGAGATAAGGGATTTTTTTTTTTTTTCAGAGTTATGACAGTGAAACAATTCTACAAAAAGCTATTTTCTCTACTTACTTGTTTTTCCACTTCTTTTAGCCGACTCCCATCTTTTTGAAATTCATGAAATGCTTCTTTCACCAATTTGTCTAGATCTACTTTGTCTTGAAATTCTAGCTCGGGGTTTCTTTCCAGTACAATGGATACAACCATTAGCAGCTAGAAGAGACAGATGTTGAAAGCCAATTATATGAACCATGAAAGGGAAACACTCTGGACCTGTTTTATTCTTTAATCAGATCAATGGATGATCCTAGCACTCTATAGTGTGTTCTGTATGCTAAGAGGAAGACTGGGAATCTTCCTAATCTTACAAATGAGCAGTCTAAGTTCTGTTTGGAAGTGATGTCCATGTTTTTACTGTGTCCCTATAGCTGTATTTAAATGTTTTTTTAGTCACTTAAGTAAAATTAACAACTTAGAAAAATGTTTTTCCTAACCTTGTGCCCTATTTACTCTAAATATCTGAACTCTTTCTAGGCCTTTGGCATTAATCCTTTGTTGGCAAGAGGCCAGTAACCAAAAAATATCTAGTGTGATTGGGGGCCTGCCAGAGATGAAGGGGTAGAGACAGAGCCAGAAAAGGCAGATGAGTTCAACAGAGACTGGGTCAGGGTTAATGATGAAACAACTTGGGGTCTGAGCACCCCAAAATGAATATAACTCTGTGATGGCATAGCAGTTTCTCAGAATGGCTGTTTTACAAAATACACTTACTTCTGACTTTTTGACATGAGGCTATAGTCAGGTCTGTATAAACTATTTTAGTTTGACACATCATCCTATTATTTGGCCATCCCATACATTTATCCTAAGTAGTAATGCTCATTTTAGATGATAAACTCTTATAGGTAAAGACTATGTCTGAGTACACATTGCTTATAAAGGTTTTCTGATGATGTTTATGGCTCCTACCTTGTGCATGTAACACGAAACAGAACTCCTAAATGACTGTACTTTATCTAAATGCTTCACAAACAGAACCTGGAGGAACCAAAGGAAACACTCTCAGTATAACTCAGGGGTCACAATGCGGGAGACCTTGGGGCAGGGCTCTAGCCAGAAGAATATAAGTTATGCTCTAGTTCTAAAGGAACATTTTTTCCTGCAAAAGGAATGAGCTCATTACAGTCAATAAGAAGGACCTCTGTTACCCACTTGATGTCCCAGAAGAACTAGATGTGGAAAGGTTATGGTAACAGCACAAGGAAGGTATTTATGGTACTGCTGATGTACTTGGAATGAATGTATAGGTGAAAAGAAATGGGGAGGGAATCTTTCCATCCTGGAGTTTAAGATGCTCACACTGTTCCTGTGCCTGGACTTGGGCACATGAAGGACTCAATTAGAGGAGATCAGGGGTGGGTGAGGAATGAAATTCTTGGTCTACTTGGTAGTTTCCTTTACCCTAGTTTTTAGACAGCAGGTAGAAAGCACTTCTTGAGCAATTTGCCTTTCTTGATACAAACCTCCACAATGATCTGTCTGTACTTTGGCTGATCAATATTGCCCAACATGTCTTCAACAAGGAGAGAGAAATTCATCTCATACATGGTCATATCTGACAGGGTTGGTTGCTGAAAAAAAATAACTGAACATTAAAATGCTGCTCTGTTATACTCTAGTTCTCATTTAATAGAGGAATTTCATTTTCTAATCAATAATCTTCTTCAATTTGTATATAGCCTTAGAGAACATCCTCAGCTATACAACGGCATTTTATACATGTCAAACTACTGAAGCCAACCAGCTGACTACCGTGAATTAAACCTCCCATTTTTAGGAGTTACCTTAACTTTATTAATGTTTTTAGGGGAAAGGGACTATATTAGAAAGCTTTTTTGATTCACAAAACGGCAGCCCAAAATTGAGGCAACAGATAGAGTACCTATTGTTTTCAGAATTAACAAAAAAGTTATGCTCACTGTCAGACTTCAGCATGTACATCACTTGCTACTTAATTTACATCATTTCTGTGGCAGGTCCTTTCTGAGCTAGCAGCATAAAAATGAATACAAACAAGCAAAAGCAACATTATTTGCAGAAATGGCAGGCAAACAGTAAAAGCAAAACTGAAAGACTTTACTTTATCCTTTATATTTCATTTAAAGCTAGAAAATTTTATAGTGTTCCATTCACTTTCACAAACCAAATAAAAACAGAAAATAAACTCAAATCCAATTTCAAAGCCGAGCATAGTAGGTAACCCTTAAAAGATGGAAAGAAGGCTCTAAATGTTAGGCTCCTATAGAGGAAAGCAGATGGAGTCACCAGAATTATTACCAGAGATGTTCAGACGTATTAATTGCTTTTACCTCAATAACGCTTTACAGTGAAATTCAGTCACAGCTTCAGAACAATGTGCACCTACTTACTACTCAAAATGGGACACAGTGGATATGTCCCCTTTCAAATTAAGTGATAGCATTGTTTTGCCAGGTGTACTAATCCTCAGCCCTCCCCATATTTGATGCTGTCCATCTACTTACAGGTAGTTCCCAATCTGGGGAAAATGAGGCTGGTTGCCAAACACAGTTATTAAAATTGTTTACAAGTCTAGCAATGGGATTAATGGGTTACAGAGGAAAGGTTTCATATAGATCTCATTTGAAAAGGCAACCAAACTGCTATGTGACTATGATAATAAAACTTACAGATATCAAACTTGTCATATCTCCTAATCTTGGAAAGGACTTATGGAATCAGTGTAGCAAAGAAGTTTAGAATAAATTTTTGCGGGAGGCCACAGCCTGGGTCTGCTATATACCAGAAGGGTGACCCTGGGAAAACCACTTATCTGTGCTTCAGTTTCCTCATCTGTCAAATGGGAATAATAAAGTACCTACCTCATAAGACTATTGTGAAGATTACGTGAATACTTAGAAAGTACCTGGTACATAAACAGTATTTAATTCAAACCTATTGTTGTTATTAGTGTTGGCAAAGAGAGTATACTATATGTAAACAGCCCAGGTGATCAGACAATTAGATGAAAACCTGCTAAGTATCAGTGGGGGCTGAGATGGAGACTGAGCAAAGGTTGCCTCAGACCACTGCCCAGGTGTGCAGAGATGAGGCCTAGTGGAAGCAGGATCCTAACAATGGAGGGCTGTTTGCTCAAGGAGATGGTGTGGCTCCATAACAACAATCACAGCAACTGGGAAAGGGATGGAGTGTATACACTGGCAACCAAAGAAAACCACTTAACAGTCCATGAGTAATATAAAGAATACTTTTTAAAAGTGCTTGTTGAATAAGTAATAGTTCAAAATTTCAAAGGTAAAAAAGGGTTTCAGTGAAAAACTCACCTCTGTCCCCCAGCCACATAGTTCCTTTTCCCAGAAGCAAAAAAGAAAGAATGCTACCAATTTCTTGTAGGTCCTTCTAGAGATACTCTATGTATATGTATGTATAAAAAGAGTGCAGGTGTATGTATTTAGGAATACTTTATTTGTATAACAAGCTTCATCAAAATAAATTTGGTTCAAGTTTCAACAAAAAACAAATACAGTACTCCATTCCAAGATGCTAATTATTCACTTTTGCGTATAAGCAGAATGATTTTAATGTCAGGTTTAAATAAAATAATCATATCACAGGAGCAGACCAGTTACATAATGTGGGAAGCCATATGAGGGAGGGGGCACTAATTTATTTGGCCCACAGGTAAAGTCACACTTCAAGTAAAATAAGTGATTGTCTGATTGTCTAATGGCCTAAAGAGCTACTGCATTTCAATGCTATTCCTAAGTAGTAATTTCTTTATCCATAGCGTTACTAGACCATGCTGCTTCTCAAGTTCTGATCTGGTTTCCTGAATGTGTATTTTATTGCTTATGAGGACCCTCAGCAGCAGTCCACTGCTTTCGAGAGATTGAAACTTGGTGGTGCTACCATCACCACCTTCCATTACCTAAAACACTTCAAACATTACAAATAGGAATCCTGTACATTTTAAGCCATATCTTCCCATTCCCTATGCCCTCCCTGTCCCTGGTAACCTGTATTCCAGATTCTGACTCTATGAGTTTGCTTATACTAATTATTTCAAATCAATGAGATCATATAATATTTGTCCTTTTGTGTCTTGCTTATTTCATTCAACATGATGTCTTCAAGATTCATACACTGTAAACATAATTAATTGCACTGAAATACGTATCTCAATGTGATTAAAAGGGGAAATGTTAGATTGCATATATGGTAACAGAAAAAACATTTTAAAAATATCTGTGGAACTACACTACACAAACAGTGAACCCTAAGTAACAAAACAAAACAAAACAAAAACAGAGCAAAAAACAAAAAAACTTGGTGGTGAAAGGATACCCCCACTTAAGGTAAAGTCAATATAAGAAGTCCCAAATTCACTAATAAGTAAACAAAGGAAGGACAGTTTGCTTGGCAAAAGATATGACCATGTGCTTCCTTTAAACAGAGAGCTTCCTTGAACATATGAAATACTACAAAGCAAAAACAAAATTGATTAAAGACAACTTTTCAGTAATATATCCATTTGGTAAAGTGGCCCTTTTATAAAGGAGATTAAAATTGAAAAATAAAAGTAACTGAGATTGGGGAAAAGTATTTCCAACCAGATGATTAGACTCTTATTTTCTAGTATTTCTACCCTCCAATTATTATTCCCTCCTTTAAATACTCGTAGACAACTAAATAAGAAGAAAGGTTATCTGCAGAGCAGAGGGGGAAAATTCTCTATTCCTTTAGTTCTCTTTAGAAGTCCTTGTCACTGACATAAACAAGATGGGGCTTTACCTGTGGCAAATGCTTCCCAGCTACAATGATACCATTGGGTGTACGCTCTAGGATCTGCCACACTCGGTCATAAAACCCAGGGGGAGTTCTATTCAATGAACCATCGATCTGACGCCTATTCATCCAACATCTGTAGACCAAAGGAAAATTGTTTTCAGAGTTGAAAAACAAGCTTGTTGTGGTAGAAAGCAAGCAAAGCTCACAATATGGATTAATTGTTCTAATCGGCAGAACAATAAAAGCCAAAATCCACAAATGATGCATCTCTACCATATTATAGAAGTCAGTACACATTTCATAGTAAAAAATAGAGCTTGCAGGAGAACAGAAAATCCCCAAGATTTTAAAACATTTAATAGGTAAAATGCTATTCTTTAGTAAATTATGAGGTTGTTCACTACATGATCAGATGAGTTCCTAATACACAAAGCAGCTCCATTTAAAAACACAGGGGCAGCGAATTTAAAAATGTTTATGTGGTTCTTAACAATAAGATGTAAGCTCCACAAAGGAATGGAAATTATATAACTTGATCACTCCTATACACCTTTTCCCAGAAAGGTGCTTAATAAACATTTGATAATTCAATGAATGGATACTCAAGTAAAGTTTTTTTATATGTATTGAAATTCCTTTATTTTAGACCTTATTAAAAATAAGTTTGCTGTTTAAATATGGCTGAAGTACCAGCGATGAAAAACTCAGATCTGAGTTTCATGCATTAAGCATTAAATCTTAAGATAAACTTCTTAAATAATTCACAAGTATTAAAGACCAGTTGGCATAATTTGAAAAGAACAGAATAAATGACAAAGTAATATACTCTTGCCACAGCTGAAGACAGGAACAAATACACATTTTAAAACTTGTTATTAAAAAAGGCATCAGTGTGAAACATGTCATGAATTCCTACAATATTTCTAGGAATTAAAATAACTATGCAGGATATAGGAAACAGAAAAAGGCATTTTTGTTCTGGTGAGAGAAGACCAATGAAATTTTATCCCTACATAAATGAGAGAGGCATCCTTTTTGGCTTTCCTTGTTGGGTTCAGTGCTATGTTAACAAGAAGCCCAAATGTCTAGAGATTCCTTGGTGATGTTTTACTTTAGATAATAGGTGTGTAAAATGAATACCCCATATTCTGCATTTGACTTTTTCCCCATTCCTCTTGTTTGGCAACAAAAAAGGATGTTTTCAGAGTTCAAGGAAGTCATGGATAATACTTTAGAAAGGAGAGGTTTGCTTAGAACAATATAAAAAGTAGAAATGAGTGAATACTCATGTCTACAATGGAGGTGGAGAATTATTTCAGAAGATCTTTGTTATTTTTTTGCCTTTTATTTTGAAAAATGGTACTCTTTCAAAAAAGACACAAAGATAATTCAGAAAGTTCTGGTATAATCTTCAAATCAGCTTCCCCAATTCTTACTATCTAACCATACCACATCCTGCTCTAAACATAGTACTATTGTGGAATCCAGGAAACTAACATTGATACAATACCGTTAAACTATGGACCTTATTGAAACTTCACTAGTTTTACCACTTATGTCTTTGTTTTAGTCCAAGATACAATCCAGGATGCTACATTGCATTTAGTTTTCATGTCTCCTAGACTCCTCTAACCTGTGGATAGCTCTTCAGTCTTCCTTTATCTTTCATGACTTTGACACTAGAAATGTCAGATATTTTGTAGAAAGGACCTCAATTTGGGTTTGTCTGATGTTTTCTCATGATTAGACTGACATTATGCATTTGAGCAAGAAAGCCACAGAAGCTAGGCTGTGTCCTTTTGATATGTCAATATGTCTTCTGTGTCTTTTGATATGTGGATAGGTCTTTTTACTGGTGATAGACTTGATCAGTTGGTTAAGGTGGGGAGGGTTTTTCCACTATAAAGTTACTATCTTTCCCTTTGCAATTAAAAAGTAACCTGAGAGGATGTACTTTGAAATTATGCAAGTTTTCTGTTTCTCATTATACTTTCACCTACTAATTTTAGAATCAATTGAGGTGATTCTTGCTTGCAACAATTCTTACTATGGCATTTGCCTAAATTAATTTTCTTTTTCTGTCATTTCATATACATTTATTAATCAAAATTAATAATTTCAGAATTGTTAATCTATATCATTGTGAGAAAAAAATATTATTACCTACAGTACAGTATTTGTGTGTGGTTCCTTTTTCCTTCAGCCTTACAGTATCCAAAGTAATGTTTTCCAAAGGTACTTGGGTTAATTCTTTTCTGTAACATTCTTGTGAGAGGGGTTATATTCGTTTGTTACAGCTTGTATTCTATTTGGGGTTCCCTTAACATCTTGGATTAATTTTAATTAATTGTTCAAATTCTGGGTATATGAAACATTACCATGGTTTGGAAGTATGGTTCTTCCCCTAACTCCATGTACCTTTATCTATTTCATCTATTCCTTCCATCTTGTTCCCACCCACTCCCTGAAAGTAAACAATGTCATTAGGTTTTGATTTATCCTTTCTGTATTTCTTCTGCACAAATGAGCAGGTATACATATATTTTCTTATATCTTCTTCTTTCTTACATGAAGAGTGGCATACTACAGATGCTCTTTTGCACTTTGCTGTTTCATGTAACAATATATCCTAGAAATGATTCCTTATCTATGCATACAGACCACTCTCATTCTTTTTCACAGCTGCATAGTACTTCATTGTGTGGACATATCATACTCATTCAGACAATATCCTTTGTATGGGCATTTAGGTTGTTTGCAATATTTTGCAAATATAAACAATGATGCAATGAATAACCTTGAGCAAATATATATCCAAATTGTTGGAGGTGTATCTTCAGGGTAGATTCCTAAAAGTACATTAGTAAATTTTTTAGATGTTGTCAAATTTCCTTCAAGAAGTTTCTGCCTACCAGCTACATCTGAGAGTTCCTGTTTCCCAATAGCCACATTAAATGCTTGTCACACTTTTTAACTTTTACCAGTCTGAGATAAGAAATGGTATCTCAATGCTGTTTTAATTTACATGTGTCTAATTATGAGTGACTCTGAGCATCTTTTAAATGTCTAAAGACAATTGTATGTGTTTTAAACAAATTTTTTAATCATGATTTTGTTATTCATTTTTACCTTAGGTTTTGGTTCTCTGTCCCTCAATTTTAAGAAATTTTGGATATTACTCTTTGCCTGTGGCATTTTTTGTCCCAGTTTCTCAGCTGTTTTTTTTTTTTTTTGCATTTTTTTATTGTGAACTTTAATACATATACAAAACAGTGATAACTTTCAAAGTACGATTTAACAAGTAGTTAGAGAACAAATTTCAAAGAATGTCATGGGTCACAGTTCCACAACTTCAGCTATTTCCATTATTGTAAAATATAACATACATAAAGAAATGTGTTAACTTTTGACATACAGTTCAACAAGCAGTTATTTAAGTAATTTCAAAACTGTTATGGGTTACAGTTCTGCAGTTTCAGTTCTTTCCTTATTATGAAATATAGGGTATATACCCAAAAGTGAAGACTTTCAAAGCACAATTCAACATGTAGCTATAGAGCAAATTTTAAAGAACGTTACAGGTTACAGTTCCACCACATCATTTACCTTCGTCCAGTGATTCCAACACCCCAACATTTAAAATACATATATATATATATATATATATATATATTTATATAAATTTTCAGTATACATAGACTTTTGTTAAATATTATCTTGTTTGTTGCTACCCCGTCCTCTCACTTAGTCTCTTTGTCCATCTTCAGGGGTGTCTAGGTAGTGACCACCCTAACTTGCTCATGCTGATGGGGGTGTCAACGGTACGGGGGCTGCATCTGATTGTTGTTCTTAAAGAGGTTGTTGCCTCTAGGTTTTAGGACTTGTCTGGCATAGGAACACTGTGGTGGATTTAAGTTTCTGAGAGAGAAAACTTAGTGAATGAATTATTTATAGAATCTTAGGTAAGGACCTACTTATTGGGGAATACTTTTGGTAAGGGCATGGCATACTGTGGCCATTTGGGCTGTCTAGCTGGAACCTGCATAAAAGAAACCTCCAGGATACCCTCCAGACTCTATTTGGGATCTCTCACACACTGTAACCTCAGCTTGTTACCTTTCCTTTCCCACTTTTGGTCAAGTAGGCATTTTCAATCCCTTGTTGCCAGGGCCAGGCTCATTCTTGAGAGTCATGTCCCAAGTAGCCAGGGAGACTCATTCCCCTGGGAGTCATGTCCCTTGTTGGGGGGAGGTTAATGAATTTATTTGCTGAGTTGGGCTTAGAGAAAGGCCACATCTGAGCAACAAAAGAGGTTCCCTGGAGGTGCCTCTTAGGCATAATTACAGGAAGGCTCTGCCTCCCATTTTATAGCCCAAAGTTTCACAAGAGCAAGCCTCAAGTTGAGGGCCTGATTTATTTCAGTTGCCTTTTGATGTTACTTATGTATTTTCTGCCATGCAAAAATTCTTTTCATATTTTTAAATAGTCTTAAAAATCTTTTATTTTATTGCTTCTGGGTTTTACATTATAGTTAGAAAACCTTTTTCCACACCAAGTTAAAAAGAAATTTACCCATGTTTTCTTGTAGCACATGTATGGTTTGTTTTATTTTTAGATCTCTAATCTATCTGGAGTTTATTCTTGTGTCTGGTATAAAGTATGGGTCTGATTTTATCTTTTTCCAAATGGCTATCCAGTTGTCCTAGTGGTATGTATTTTAAGTCTGTCTTTTACCAAGTGATTTGAAATGCCACCTTTATCACATACTAAGTTTCCATATGTACTTGGGTCTATAAGTACTATTTCTGGGTTTTCTATTCTGTACTACTGATCTGTTTGTTTATGCACCAGTATCATACTGTCCTAATTACAGAGGCTTTATAGTAGTTTTTAAGCCTGGTAGGGTACTGTGCCGGTTTAGATATATTATGTCTCCCAGAAAAGCCATGTTCTTTAATACAATCTTGTGGGGGCAGACTTATTAATCTTTTTGATTAGGGTATGACATTTTCATTGAATGTTTCCATGGAGATGTGATCCACTCAACTGTGTGTAGGAATTCTAATTATATTATTTCCATGGAGGTATGGCCCTGCTCATTCAGGGTGGGTCTTAATTAGATTACTGGAGTCCTTAAATTGAGCTCACACAGAGAGCAAAGAGGACAAAATGCCCCAAGAGAAGCTGAGAGAGACATTTTGGAGAGAAGCTGGGAGCCGACACTGAGGCTGACGCTTGGAGATGCTGACAGAAGTTTGTATGGAGATGCTAAGCTAAGAGATGAAGCCCAGGGTTTGCCTCAGAGAAACTATGAGAGGACCCCCAGATGCTTAGAGAGAAATGCCCTGGGAGAAAGAAGCAAGGACGCACAGGGGCTGAGAGAGGAGCGAAGAGAGAAGCCCACAGACATTTTGGGAGAAAACCATTTTGAAACACAAGCCAGGAGCAAAGGATGAGCAGATGCCAGCCATGTGCCTTCTCAGCTGTCAGAGGTGCTCTGGACACCACTGGCCATTCTTCAGTGAAGGTATCCTTGTGTTGATGCCTTAGTTTGGACACTTTATGGCTTGAGGACTGTAAATTTGTAACTTAATAAATCCCCTTTGTAAAAGCCAATCCATTTCTGGTATTTTGCATAACAGCAGCTTTAGCAAACTGGAACAGGCACACTGTTATATTTCACAATAAGGAAATAACTGAAACTGTGGTACTGTAACCCATAATATTCTTTGACATTTGCTCTCTAACTACTTGTTAAATTGCACTTGAAAAGTTATCACTTCTATGTAAATATGTTATATTCCACAATTAAAAAAAATCTGGCAGGGTAAGTCATTTTATGGTTTTCTGGGCATTCTTACACATTTGTTTCTCAATATGACATTTAGTATCAACTTGTCTCACTCCATAAAACAGGTTGTTGGAATTTTATTGGAAATGCATTAAATTGATAACTGACATCTTTATAACATTAAGTCCTATCTAAGAACAATGATTCTTTCCTTTTGTTCAACTCTCCTTTGTAGAAGACCTCTTCTCTAGGGAGAATTCCCTAGGCCCTTACATATATCACCTTGGAAAATGCCAGGCAGACACAGAGTATTTTATTATTATTTTATTTATTATTTTTTATTCTAACATTAGCACAAGTTAAGTCTATGAAAGGGTTTAGCCCTAAATAAGCTAATGGTCTATTTAGGGTAATATAATCACAGGCAACATATTTAAATAACATTACCAAATACACCTCTTTGCCAAAATGTTGGGAGAGACGGTGAGTGCTACAATGGTTTGGAAGTGGAATTGACCAAAGTGGTATGAAGTATTATATTCTGCACAGAATAATAAAAATGAAGAAACACTTAGAAACTGTAACCGAAAAAAACATAAAATTCAAACCAACATAAAATCACAACTTAAGACAGACATTTAAGAATCTCTGTTTACACTGCCCATCCAGTAGAGTGGTCTCTGATATATTATTAATTTCATACATACATAAGTCCAAAAATTATGATGTTACTTAAAATCCAGAGGTTCTAGAGGTTATAAAGGGCCTTCATTACCTTCCATTCTGTTGAGGCTGGAGAATATCCAACAAAAGTTGTTTAACTTCACTAGGTGACAGCCGATATAAGTCTACGGCTGGCTTGTCTCCACTGCGGATCTGTAGCTCGTACTCCATGGCATGGATGATCCACCTACAACAAAATCAGGGGAGTATGAATCAACAAGGCTTGAAATAAAATTACCCTGTGCTTCTCGTGGTAATGTCCTTAACGGCGCTGACCCATCCAAAGGGAATGAGGAGAACGCTATTTGAATCTCCTAAACAGCTGATATAATTACTTCCATCAAGATTATGTGATGTGATCAGACTCTTAAAAATGAAGCTTGTTCTTGCACATGTGGTTAGGCTGCAAAACATGGAAATAGGTAAGCACTTAGGTCCTTACCAAGTGAGAATCTCCCAATTCTGTATGATGTACACAAATAGCTGCCACATTATATTTCCTTAATGCTAGATATATGCAAAAAACAAGACATAATTCATTTTAAGAAACGGGCTCAGATATGCTATTATGTAAATGTTCTTTTCTCAAGAAGAACAAGCATTTTTTTGCAAATTTCCTTTACTTTGCAGTCATTTCCTATGATGAGAAGGGACAGAGGAGAAGTACCTGTCTTTGAAATTAGTTATAATTTAATTATACTGGTACATTAGAGAACATACTTTAACCAATAAATTGCAGTAGAGTCTAAACACTGAATTATTTTTATGTGTAACTTTTTTTAAATTTGAAAAGTTTTTAAAAAGTATTTTTGCAGTTTTATCTCATTTCTTTCAGTTACTGTGTTTTGAGGAAAGAATTCAGATAAACTAGTTGTGAAGTCTATAGAAAATTCTGGAAATAATACTGTGCCTTAGGGAACCAGAACTTTACACACCATTAGGAAAAGTGAGAGAATTACTTTTACACAGTTGATTAGTATGCTTTATCCTTAAATCTTTCAGCGAACACTCAATAACAGAGACTGTGCAGCTCATCATCTGGAAAGAATGTGCCTTCATTCACCCATGTTGCTTGTCTCCCAAAGCAGGGCTGTGCAGCCAGCTTGCTACAGGCAATGCATAGCTACAGCAATGAAAATTTAAAGCAGTGAGGCTATTGCACCAAGATTATCTTTCTCTTGATATGATTACTTGAATGACAACCCACAAGCTATTGCAGATGCAGAGATGAAACAGTTAGGTGGATATAACTAAACAGATTAAAGTCCTTTCTCAAGGCTGGTTTGCAAAACAACAGTGATGTATCTTCATCGGATGACTTTAATGTCTCTTGGTGCAAAAGATGGTAAGAAAAAGGTTAAGCCCTCCCTGTTGAAACAGAAGTGACATCAGCCAAGTGTATCTCCCTGCCTGCTATGCCAGGTCATAGTTCAATGTGTCCCTGCTCTGTGACTGTTCCCATCTCCAGTGCCATCTGCCAAGACAAATCCCCTCTTCTTGTGCTGACATTTATGGAAGTCTATCAGTTAACTGCAGGGTTTATGTTGCAAAACATTGCAATAGAATACGGAAGCATGAGAGATACACAAGGATGGAACATAATACATATTTTAAAAATATTGTTACTATTGATACTATAGAATACATATTTAATAATTATTCATTGATAGGAATAAAGATGATGAAGTATTTGCAAACAAAATAAATGTTTGAGAACTTCCTGATATGTGCAACAGAATGAGTATGGAATTAAGATTCACCATTTGTTTTTCTAATTAACTGAGAAGAAAAATCTGACTAAACCCATGTTATTGGCAAAGACTAAGATTTCTTTACATGCTTATCCTCATTATTCATTTCAGTCACAAACTGTCTGCTCAATGGAACTCTTCTTTAAATAAAAAAAAAAGTCCATTTTTATTTAAAGGTTAGACATAGAGTTGTATTCTATTAAATTGCTTTACATTTAGTATTTACATTTGAGGTAGCTTAGTACAATGGATGGAACACTGAGTTCTAAATCCAAAGACCTGATTTTTGGTGCTTCAACAAGTCAATGGCATGGAAAGAAAAGCAGGGGTGGGAAGTATTGTTTTAGACTAAAAGTGACTTAAGAGACACAATAACCAATGCCATGTGTGGGCCTTTCTTCGGATCTTGATTCAAACAGACCAACTGTAAAAATTCATTTTGGGGACAATAAGAGGAATTTAAACAAGAATTGGGTAATAATTAAGGAATCATTGCTAATTTTATCAGAGTGATAATGGTATTGTGATTAAGAAAAAGTTCTTTTTAAGAGATGTATACTAACTAAAATATTGAAGGAGAAAAGAAAACGTTGAGGGGTAAAAGCCACAGTGTCTGGAATTTGCTTTGCAATATACTACAGGAAAAAAAAAGCAAAAAATGTAAGTAACTAAAAATTGGTAATACCCACTTAAATAATGAGTGAGAATTTACCAATTATTCTCTCAAATTATTACACCTTCAAAATTTTTTTAATGAAAAGTAAAAACAAAAAGACGGACTTGCGTATCAATCCTGCACTTATTAACTATATCCAATTGGGCAAGTTATTTTTAAATGGGAATATTACTATTACCTCTTCAGCTTACTTTATGGAATTATTTTGAAGAACAAATAAGAACAAATAAGATAATGTATGGAAAAAGGGTTTCAAATTATAGACACATAACAGCATTACCAAACTCATGTTACTTTACACCTCAGACTCAGGTTGGAGGTAATTCAAGTCTTGGAGTTATTTAAGTCAGTATCACATATCCATTTAGCTTCAGGAGGCATCCTTTTTTAAAATAAGTAAAATTTTGATGTTTAAAAGTCTTACTTTCTAAATTTCTCCAATATCTCAAGTTACTAAAACTAAACATAGTCCATCATATTTGTTTTTGAAACTCCTCAGTACCATACAAAGTCCTCCAGTAACCTACAAAAAGAAGCACCATGCAAAAAGACCTAAAACGCTTCCCTTCAGGTTTCTTTCTGTTCTCAAAAATCTCAGTTTTGTGAGCAAATTATAGAAAATACTGTGCTCAACAGCAACCAAAGAAAAAAGGTGGCTATTTTTCATTCATTCAAGCACAAACAAATATAACTTATTTGTCAGATTATGAAAATTCATTTATTTGTTAAAAAATATTGGCCAAACTAATCTTTTTAGCCAAGAATTCTTCAAAAGACTCTAAAATAAAAACAGTAAAAAAGCCTTAGACATAAACTACTAAACTGGTTTCAAAGACTTGGAAAAAATAAATTACCAAGTGAGTAACAAAGTTAAAAAACTCAAAGATATTTTATGTATTTTAGGACTACTAATAAAAAAGGAGAGTAATACCTTTGCGTGGTATATTACTGCATGACTTCTTATCCTCATCCCCACTGACAAAGTCACAAAACCTGATTTGACAATTCTAGCTTTTAAGCATTTAATACAAAAGGAGGAAGAAAGAAAGAAAAGCAAACATAAAGGCCAAAAGTCTGAAAGCTAACCTTGGGCCAGGTCCTTATAAATTCAGTCTGTCTAAAAAACCAGAGACATGCTCTAACTTGTCAATAAGCAAACAAGAAAGTGGAAGACACATATGACTGACCATATCAATCTTCATAGTAAGGAGATTTGACTGGAGGACAATGAATTCCTCAGCATTGCTGGACAAGAGTAAAGGGATAGATGAGCATTCTTGCACAATCTTGGAAATAAACTTATCCGTCTTTTTAAAAAACTCTCTTGGTTTGAGGCTAGTAAAGACATTGTGTGTGTATTGGCAATTTTCTTTCCAATATGCCCAATCAAGGAATATGTAATAAAGCACATGGAAATCTGACATCATTGGTAAAACAGAATGGATGACATTTTCTGAAAAATGCCATAAAGAAAAACACTGATCCATGGCAAAAAAACAATTTTTTAATAATTACCTTGAGAAAATTTCAACATAATAAGGATCTGCTAAGTTTGCTATGAAACCATTGAGTAAGTAACTATCCATGCAAGCATTTTACTAAGTCATATAATAGGAGATGGAAAAGTTGCAAGAAAGTACTTTTCACCTTGATTCATACTGATATGGAGAAGAGTGACATTTTGATAAGGCAACTGGGCTTCCTGTGTGGTAACTGAAGGAAAATGACTCACACATCTTACCCTCTGATCCAATCAGAACAGGTTAGATGTAGAGGAGCCCCATCATCTTACTTCCTTACCTCATAGCAAATGTCAAAAGCAAAGACTTTGAATATCAGAATTAGCTAATGAGCTCAATGCTGCAATTGCCTCCTCTTTCCTTTACTGCACAGCAATGTTAGTTAGGCTGGTACCCATGATACCGATGACGTTTGCTAAGCACTGGATGTGTGATCCACAGATGCAGTTACAGACATCAGAGGACAAGACAAGTCTGAATCATAATTGCTTAGAGGATGTCCTGGAAGCATGAAAAGCAGAGATGAAAAGGGACTGATAGCGTATATCCTCAGGGGTTAGATCTCACTAAAGCCTGACAGACAGACCTATAGCAGAAAGCAGCTGATTGGAGGTCTTTACAGTAATGGGTCTGTCAGAAACTTGATCTATTTCAACATGAAAGCTGGAGCCTAAATCAATAATAAGACAGCAAATCAAATCATTATCAGACTAGAATATCACTCCTGTAAGCAGGTTATCTTGTTCACCTGGAGTGCCTGAGAGCAGTAAAGCTGAAGAAATTGCAATGGCAGGATATACCTTGAAAAAAAAGGGAATGGAAACACAGTGGCATTGGTTTAAAGGTAACTGATACAGTGGGTGATATAAACAGGCAGGAACTGGATGAATCAACTATTTTGAAACTCTGGAGTGTAGCAGAACATTGTACAGCATCCAAGGATAGCCGGGATGAAGAGGCTGATAAATTGTGGTAAAAACCAGTGAAGTGCACTCCTTGTGCAGCTGTTACTGCTGCCAAATCTCTAAGCTCCAGCATGAGGTACTTGACCCTGGACCCTGGTGTAGCTTGCTGGTGCCAGGGCGGGATATAAAGACCTAGTTCCCCAAGATCTGGGGGTGTGCAGTCCAATAGCTGATCACTGCTTTTGACCAGCTACTTCAGAACTCAGGGATGGTTGGCTCTGAGGGTGGCCATCATGCCAACATGCCCTGGGCAAGAGCAGCAGAGGAGCCTTAAAGACATTCCTCGAAACCAAGGAAAACAGTTAAAGGGCTGATTTACTGGACAAAGACCAAATCAAGAAAACAGCTTCAAAGAGCCATAGGAGAAGAGAAGTGACTGGCACCGTGCTGGTCTTCTCCCAAAGGCCCCCCCCCTCCCGGCCAGTATGGAGTTCGCCAGCTCTTCTTTGTGCCTCCCCAGCCTCCGCCCAGCTGGGAAAGACTTACCTAGGAAACTACTCCTCAGCTTCTTCCCCCACAACCCAAATATGCCCTCCAGGCAAAAGAGGTGACTTGGGGCAAAGGCTTACCTGCTTTAAGTCCTGCAGTAGAGTAACCTGGAGAGGGAGTTCTGTTCTGGGGGGGTAGAAGGAGTATTCAAATTCCTGTAAACAAGGAATTTCTAAAGCAACTAACAATCACAAGCCCAGGAAAAAATTCAGGCACAGAAAGGACAGGGAGGACCCTATACTTTGCATTCACTTTAGGTAGACCTTCTTGAGATGACAGCTGAAAGCTGAAGGAGATCACCAGCCAATACAAAACAATTTGCAGAGATTGCAAATAGGTTTTTTTTTGCACTGGTTTGTTTGGTTTTGTTAGCTCCTGGCACTCAAGCAAATGTCTGTCATATCACTAGCAGGATACAAAATCAAGAAACGGCTCAGGAATTGAGGGAGTTTTTTAGACTTCAGGGACACTAGACTGGCTCAGGGATGCATGAGGAAATAAAGACCTCAGTTAAAGGTTAACCATATGGATAATTATAATGGCTAGCACTATCATATTGTATTTTTTTTTTTTTTGTATGTAACTCTACTTCTAACTTCTTACAGATGCTAAAATGCAAATGCATAAAAGTAATGATTCTGGACATACAACGTACAAAGATATAATTTGTAACAAGTACCAAAAAAAGGTGGGGGCATGGAGGAGTATAGGAACAGTTTATGTGCATACTATTGAAGTTAAGTTGGATTAAAAAAAAAAAGGATGCTGTATATTTAGGATGGTAAATTTTAACTCCTTGGTTACCACAAAGAAAATATATAAAAAATATATCCAGAAAGAGAGAAGGGACTCAATATGGTACAACACAAAAAAATCAAGAAAGTAGGCATTAATAGAAGAATTAAGGATAAAAAAGAGAATAAGACTTGCAAAAACTAAGTGGCAAAATGGCAGAAGAAAGTCCTACATTATCTGTAGTGACATCAACTGTAAATGGATTGAATTTTCCCATCAAAAAGCAGAGATAGGCAGAATGGACAAAACAGCCTGACTCAACTATAGGGTGTTTACAAGAGACTCACTTCAAATTCAAAGCCATAAGAAAGTTCAAAGTGAAAGGATGGAAAAAAAATATACCACAAAAGTAGTAACCAAAAGAGAACTGGGTAGTTACACTAACACCAGATAAAATAAACTTTAAGTCAAAAATTGCTGAGGGACAAAGAAACCAATAACAAAGATGGAAATGGAAAATTCACAAATATGTGGAAAGTAAACAACGCACTCTTAACTAATAGGCCAAAGAAGAAGTCACTATAGAATTCAGGAAATATCTTGAGGTAAATGAAAATGAAAATATAACATACAAAACTGGGTGGTTCAACATAAGAAAATCATGTTGATCTTTTATCCTGCCACTTTGCTGAATTCATTTATTAGCTCTAGGAGCTTTGTTGTGGATTTTTCAGGATTTTCTGTATTTATGATCATATCATCTGCAAACAGGGGAAGTTCTACTTCTTCCTTCCAATTTGGATGCCTTTCATTTCTTTTTTCTTGCCTAATTCCTCTGTCAAGAACTTCCCATATTAACAGAACAAAGGAAAAAAGCCACATGATCATCTTCATTGATCCAGAAAAGGCATTTGATAAAATCTTACACTCCTTTTTGATAAAAACACTTACAAGGAAAATTCCTCAGCATGATAAAGGGCACGCACACACACACACACACACACACACACAAAACCCACAGCTAACATCATACTTAACAGTGAAAGACTGAAACTTTCCCTTAAGATAAAGAATAATACAAGGATGCTGTCACTACTGCTACTCAAAATTTTATGGGATGTTCTTGACAGAGGAATTAGGCAAGAAAAAAAGAAATGAAAGGCATCCAAATTGGAAGGAAGAAGTAGAACTTCCCCTGTTTGCAGATGATATGATCATAAATACAGAAAATCCTGAAAAATCCACAACAAAGCTCCTGGAGCTAATAAATGAATTCAGCAAAGTGGCAGGATAAAAGATCAACATGCAAAAATCTATAGTGTTTCTATACACTAGTAATGAACTGAAGAAGAAATCAAGAAAAAAATTCCATTTATAGTAACAACTAAACGAATCAAATATCTAGGAATAAATCAAACCAAGGATATAAAGGACTTGTAAACAGAAAACTTCAAAACATTGCTAAAAGAAATCAAAGAATATCTAAATAAATGGAAGGACATTCTGCGTCCAGGAATTGGAAGACGAAGTATTGTTAAGATGTCAATTCTACCCAAAGTGATTTAAGATTCAATGCAATCAAGACTAAAAATTCCAATAGCCTTCTCTGGAGAAATGGAAAAGCCAACCACCAAATTTATATGGAAGGTTTAGGGGTGTCAAACAACCAAAGCTATCTTGAAAGAGAAGAATGAAATTGAACAACTCACACTTCCTGATCTTAAAACTTATTACAAGTCCACAGTAATAAAAACAGCATTGTTATTAGCAGAAGGACACACATATAGACTAATGTAATCGAACTGAGAGTTCAGAAATCAGCCCTCACATAATGGTCAAATGATTTTTAACAATGGTGCAAGTCTATGCTATTGGGAAAGAACAATTTCTTTGGGAAATGGTGGTGGAAAAATTGGTTCTCCATTTGCAAAAGAATACAGGTGGACCCTATCTCAGACCACATACAAAAATCAAGTCAAAATGGATAAAAAAATCTAAACATAAGAACCAGAACTATAAAACTCCAAGAAGAAAACAACGGGAAGTCTCTTTTCAGGACCTTGTTATAGGCAATGGTTTCTTAGACTTTACACCCAAAGCACAAGCACCAAAAGAAAAAATAGATAAATGTGAACTCACCAAAATTACAAAAAAAACTTTTGTGCACCAAAGGACTTCATTAAAGTAAAACTGACAACCTAACCAATGGAGAAGATACTTGGAAACCACATTATCTGATAAAGGTTTAATGTCCAGAATATGTAAAGAAATTCTACAATTCAACAGTAAAAAGACAAACAACCCAATTTTAAAAATGGGCAAAACTTGAACAGATAGTTCTCCAAAGAAGATACAAATGGCCAAAAAGCACAAGAAAAGATGCTCAACCATTAGCCATTAGGGTAATGCAAATCAAAACCACAATGAGATACCATTTGACATCTACATGAACAGCTACTATTTAAAAAAAGGAAAATTACAAGTATTGGAGAAATAGGAATATTTACTCATTTTTGGTGGAAATGTTAAATGGTACGGCTGCTGTAGAAGAGTTTGGTGGTTCCTCAGAAAGTTAAATACAGAATTACCATATGAAGAACCCTTGAAATCTCACTTACTGGGTATATACCCAAAAGTATTGAAAGCAGGGACTCAGACAGATATGTGTACGCCAAAGGTCACAGTGGTAACATTCACAACTGCCAAAAGATGGAAGCAATCCAAGTGTCCTTCAACCAATGAATGGATAAATAAAATGTGGTATATATATATATATACCATCATAATTCACGTGTAAAATGAAATGAAGTTCTGACAGACGTGACAACCTTAAAGACATAATGTTGAATGAAATAAGCCAGACACAAAAGGACAAATATTGTAAGATGTCACTGATATGAAATAATTAGAATAAGCAAATTCATGGACTCACAAACTAGAATATAGGTTATCAGGTGCTGGGGTGGGGGTAGGGAATAATAAAGATTAATGCTTAAATTGTGCCAAGTTTTATTTGGGATGATGGAAAAGTTTTGGTAATGGATGGTGGTGATGGTAGCACACAATAGGGAACATAACAAAATGACACTATCATATATTTGAATGTGGTTAAAAGTGGAAATTTTAGGTTGTATATGCTACTAGAATACAAACACAGTGAACCCTAGAGTATAGCATGGATTAAAGTTAATAGTACAATTATAAAAATGTCCTTTCATCAGTTGTAGCAAATTTACCAAACTAATGCAAGGTGTTAGTAATAGGGTAATGTATGGGAATGCTATATTTTATGTATGATTTTCCTTAAACTGAAGCTTCTGTAATAAAAAAAAAAGGGGAAAAATAAAAGGAAACATAATACAGGGGATCTCTGGGTAAGATATACTGTGACTAAAGCAAATGTTCTTATGCCCATTCAGCCTAGTGAACATTGGCATTTCGGGAAGAATATGGTGACAAATCTGATCACACAATCAATCTTTTTAATTACAATCAATATTTTAAAGTATGAAAAAAGAGTAAAAAGCCAGATAAGAATAAGTCTGATACAGTATATTGCCCTATCAGGAAGTGAAAAAAAAATTTATTCTTAAATCTTTCCCTCCCCCTTTCTTCAAAAATGCTACAATCACTACAGTAAACAAAGGGGTGATTTAGAGGCAGCAGCAAGTTCAACTATTTTTAAGAATTTTGACATTTAAAGACTCTTGAAATGAGTAATTTGTTTACTGATTTTAAGCAAACTAAAAACTTTCCAGGGACTAAGTTAAGTTTGGTAAAGAAAAATACTGAATATGTATTGCTGGTGGCAGTAAACTATCATGAAAGGGGGTCAAATTTATTAAGGATGAAGTTCAATAAGAACATATGAAAAAGACTCACAAATATCTTTTCCTTATCAGAGGGGCATTATCACAAGTCCCACAAACAGGATAAACACAATTCTCCGAAGCTGTCCGTAGATATCACTAGCGTAAAAACAGTCCCCAAATTCCTGCTAATGTGGTGGAAAAGCATTGTGGGTACAGGTATAAGGGGACTTTAGAGTGTATACCAAATGTTTCATGAGTCTGCATGAGGAGACGGCAGGATTAGACCAAGTCAGATGACAGTGAAGAATCGGAAGGGATTCTGGTTAGAGTTTCTGTATGAAATGCTTGGCAATCATTCCCCTGGGCCCTGACAGAGAATCAACCATGGCTGAAAGGGATTCCTACAAAGTAAATATCTCCTGTGGGAACACAGGGCCTTTGAAACCTAGAGCCAGAAGACAGAACATGCATGTTGGAGGAAGGGAGAGCTTCCTCCTATGGATTCTTGGTATGTGTGGTGTGTCAAAAGGAAAAATCCCCATATATACCTGTTCAAATATGCAAGACAGAGGACCATAAAATGTCAAATATAACAGCAATGATGCTAAAGCTTTACCCTTTTTAAAACATCTTGACATTCCTTACCTAGAATCACTCAAATACAATGAGGAAACCAAAGCAGTGACATTATCCTACTTTATAGACAAGGGAGCTCAAAAAGGAAGTGGGGAAGCATTAACTCTGGCGTCATTCACCTAGTTTAATCCCGGTTCTTGGCCTTATGACTTAACTTCAGTGAATTTCAAATAGCTTGCTTGTACACTGAGGATAGTAACGCTGATCCGATAGGTCTTTTTTTGAGGGTTACATGATATAACCCAGGGGTCAAACATCCAGGAAACAGAACGTTAGTAATACTCTTAATACCCTTTCTCTGAGTATTAAGAAGGTTAAGATATGTATCCAAGAATGTCTCATAAGTTAGTGGCAGAACTGAGTCTTTCCACTTGTGACACTCACATTGGTACATGGGGAGCTGTATTAGGTGTCAGGGGTGGTTTTACCTTAGGGGAGTTTGAAGATTTTCCTCAGAGTAGTCACACAGCAACTGACTATCCTTTGTCCTTTTCCATTACCTTTTCTTTTGCTGGGCCCATGGGGTCAGTCCACGTTCACTTACAACTTTTTGGATTGATTGTTAACACAGGCATCTACTCTGGACCTACAAAAGCAGCTCAATTCCCAGGCAAGTGCTATTTCCACTGCAAATACTGACTTTGAAAATACGGCAAAATAAATAATTTTGAACTGTTCTTATACATTGCTTTCTAAGCCAATTCTGATTCAACAATAATCAGGAAGATCTACATATTAGAAAAGCTTTTCTGTGGTTAATGTGTGATGAAACTCTCCATTTGCCAGAGGTATTCTACAACATTACAAGGAAATAAAAAGCTTGCTCCATAACCTAATAATTGTTCAATGCTAAATAGTACTGGTCCTAGATAGCAAAGCTGACAGACAAAAGACAAAAAACACCTGGAGTCCTGGGAAATAACCGCTGCTACACGAATATATGAATACAAAGTGGATCAGAAGTCAAAATCATAAAGAACATAAAGGTTATAAGTTTTTAGAAATCAATATTTCTAAACAGTTTACCTGAGAAAATGGTAACTGTATATATAAGCATATATAAATAAAAACATGCAAAAGTACTTAAGACTGAAGAACAAGGAGGGTGGAGTCAGGCTGAGTGAGCTTTTGCATGCAATGACCATGTTATTCATACTTGTGCCCCCTCAGATCCTTACCAGGAACACTGCTTAGAGAGGTTCCATTACAAGGCAAGCTGTACCATGCTCTGAACATGACTGCCTGTATCATTCCATTAATAAATGAATGGGGAGAAGTGCTGCATCCTAGTATCCTCTAAGTGTGTGACTGGACTTTCATATAAGCAAAGCTTTATTTCACTTGGTCATACTCTACAGGGCTTTACTTGAATCTTTTTACACTTAATTCCAATATCATGTAAATGGCACAAAGCAAGTGCACTTATCAAAATTAAGTCCTTTATTTCTCTCTAATAAGTACAGAGGCATGCTATCTTTATTTTCCTAACTTCTCCATCACCAGCTCAAGGCTAACCACCTGACTCAGCTTATATACTAGATATTAAACAATCAAATATTTATTTAGCATCTCCTATGAGTTAGACTCTGATATAGACAGAAATTAACATGAGATCTAGTCTCCATCATTAGCAGAAGTAAATTTCTTATATAATTACTGAGATCCACATAAGAGGGAAATGTACATAATGAGTTGGGCACAGACACTGTTAATATTCACAATGGGAATATGATGCTAAAATTAATTCCAGGCTGAGTTTCAGGACAGCAAAGAATTAAGGATTCATGGCAAATTTCTTCATGAGGTAGTTTTCTGGTACTGTCAAATACTCTCAACATGCTGTCATCTTGACATTTTTATTTGGTGATACAGTTTAAGGAAAAAAGTATGTTATTTCTCATGGGAGGCACTGAACATATAGAGCAGCAGATGTAAAAAAGGAAGGAAATTATTTTTAGAATAAACTAAGCACACATCATTCTCATGAAAAACTTCAGGTCAGATTTGAATTCAAGAAAGGAGATTACCTTGGATTTTTAAGAGGACATAAATTAGTCTAAAATATTGAATAAGCAGTAAAGGAAAAACTATTAGAGAAATGAAAAACACAGCACTGTAAAATCTTTTGTGAATTGTTCACCTTTACTAGAGTAGTAGAGTAGTAGGTCTTGTTTAAATCTCTGCAAGGATGACTATCACTTACAGAGACTTTGTGGACTAGAACATTCATTACAAAGAATGAACGAATGAATGTTTCAAATGTGCTTTGGAAAACTTGTAATGTGGACTTCTCAGTCTATCTCACAGAGATGCCCAAGTTTGTGATAACACAGTATGTTCAATACTCTGTATGTGGATGCAGAATCAAATTTATTTTCATTTAAAGATGACTCACATAAAAGACCTATTTCTGTATCCTCACATGTAGTCAAGAGGTTGGAGCTGAAAATATTGCAGTAAACAGAGATACAACAAATGAGGATATGATTCAAAGTTCTTATAAATGATTCAGAATACCTCTAAGTCTTTGAAAGGAGAAATTTTAAGGGATAAAAATGAAGGTGAAGTTTTATGCAGGTATAGTAATTTACTTCTCCATCGAAAGAAAGAAGAAATAAAGAATGGGAAATTGACCTGAAATAGCCTATAATTTAAATTAGAAAAATCATTAAAAAAAAATAAGCTCAACTAAAGACTTTAAAACACTACTGAAAAATATAACTTAGAAAATAAAAAGCTCCTAGAGACAATAGGTGACACCAATTTGAGGCATACTCTTTTGTTATTTTTCCACACTTACTATAACATATGTACAGTTATTACTGCTTTTCTTTTACAAAAAATGGAATATATTTGCAATTTCCTTTTTTCACTAAATTTATATGTAGACATTTAAAAATGTCAGCATAGAACTTAATCTTGTTTCTTGTAATGGCTGCACAGTATTTTACTGTATAGCTACAACATAATTTATTTAAACTATTTCCTACTGATGGGCATCTGGGTTGTTTCCAATGTTTCACTACTTCAAACAATGCATTGAAGATGGCTGTGATATATATACTTGTCTGAGGATTACTGCAGAATAAATTCCTAGAATAAGGATTATTTAACCAAAAGGCATGCAAAGTTTAGATTATAGCAGATATTGCCAATTACTGCCAAATTATAACAGATATAAATTACAGCAAATTATAATTTCACTATTGTCAAATAACAATCAGGAAAATAAAATAAATCATGTATCATTTTTCTGAAGTAAAAAATGGGTAAACATAATTTTTCAGAATGTAGTTCATATTCATGTAAAAAAATGAAAGTTAAGGAACAAATGGAGAATAAATCCACCAATAAACAGGAAAGGAAGAAAGTAAAAACAAAAAGGCATGGTAAATAGAAAATAATGAAATGGTAGGAATAAGCAAAAATATAAAAGAAATGGCACAGATATGAAATAAATATTTCTATTAAAAGACAGAATCTCAGATTGGATTAAATATAAACAGAGAATAATGCTGAATGGAAAAGATATATCAATATAAAATGATAAAGGAATACTGAATGTAAAGGGAATGAAGACAGTATTCCAAGCTAATAATGACAAAAAAAATCAGGCATGGCAAAAACATTAGACAAAGTGTATTAGTCAGGGTTCTATAGAGAAACAGAATCAACAGGAGATATTCATAAATATGAGATTTTATAAAAGTGTCTCATGCAACTGTAGGGATGTCCGAGTCCAAATTCTGCAGGGCAGGCCATGAGCTGGCAACTCCAGTGAAGGGCCTCGTGAACTCCCCAGGAGAGGCTTGCTGGCTGAAGAAGTGAAAGCTCTCTCTTATCCCTTAAAAGTTTTCAACTGATTGGATTAAATCTAACTGATTGGATTCTCTCATTGTGGAAGACATTCCCTTAGTTGATTGTAGATGTAATCAACCACAAATGCAATCAACTGACTGATGATTTAATAAACCAGCCTTCTGGTTTATTTTAATAAACCAGCCATGAAATGTCCTTGCAGTAATGGTTAGGCCAGTGCTTGCTTGACCTGACAACTGGGCACCATCACCTGGCCAAGTTGACACATGAACTTAATCATCATACAAAGGATAATTCATTTTTTAAAATGCATAATAATGGTATTATGGTTATATTTTTGAAAAGTCCTTATCTCTTACTGATACACACTGAAGTATTTACAGATTAGATAATACGATGGATTGGCCTTTGGAGTGGGTAGTAAGAGGAAGCATGAGTGAAACAAGATTGGTTAGATAACCATATTATTGAAGCTGGGTGATAGTATGGGCACACAGGACTTTATCATACTATTCTTTATACTTTTGTGAATAATTGAAATTTTAAAAATAGTTAAAAAATTCAAGGTGCAAAGCAATATATGATACAAAGAAATACTGGTAAAAGCTATGAAGTAACATGGACAAAGTTTTAAAATCTATAAAGCAAAACTGATATAAACATAAGGAGAAACCAGACAAATTCACAACTACAATCAGAAACTTTTAAGTCATTTATCAACAGTCAAGGGATCAAGTAGAAGGGAAATAGTAAAGCTATTGAAGACCTAATTATACAATTAGTAAGCTATACATATACTCATTCACACTCACACACATACACTTTCGTACCCAACAGAGAATATGTATTTGCTACAACTACTTGAGGAACAGCCCCCGAATCTGCCATGTGTTAGGTCACTCTGTTTGCTCAGGTACTGTCTGCCTCCTTTGCAATCAGAAGATACTCACATGCTACTTGTGTAATCCATATACATACATAAAGAAAAGAATGAGACTGTTTCAGTTTCCTGGCTGCTAAAACAAATACCAGAGAATAGGTTGGTTTAACATCAGGGATTTACTGATTCACAGTTTCAGAGGCTAGAAGGCTTGCTTCTTCCCAGGGTCCTTTATCTTCTGGCTGGCCAGCAATCTATGGGCTTCTTTAGCTTTTCCATTACATAGCAATGCACATGGCAGTATCTTCTCTTTTCTCTTCCAGCTTCCATCTGCCTCCACCTCCTCAACTTTCCCACCCAAGCTTCTCTCTCTGTGGCCTTCTCTACAAGGCCCCCAGTAATAGGATTATGACCCATACTGATTCAGTTGGGTCACAACTTAACTGAAGTAACCTCATCAAAGGTCCTATTAACAATGGTTCCCACCCACAGGAATGGATTAAGATTATGTTTTTTGGGGGGTATGTAACTCTAAGCCACCATACATGTTTAAACTTTATTAGGTTGTAGTAGGCATTTTAAATATACATTCCCATTTCATTCTCACATAAAATAATGAGGCTGGTATTAAAATGAGGTTAGAGAGGTTCAGTAACTTACCAAAGGTTACCCAGATGGCAAATGGTAGTCAGTTCTGTTGGATACCAGAACCTGGTCAACTTTCCCTGTACCATGCTGTCTCACAAAATTCTTGAACACAGATTTTAGTAGAAAATGGATACAGAATATTCTTAAAAGGACCAAATTCTTATTGGGTCTGTCCTCCAGACACCTCATTTTTATTGAGTCATTCTCCTAAGGTTTATCTAATTTTACCCAAAGGAATTTTTTCAAGTATTAGTGTTTTACATGATGCAGCTGTTTAAATCCCTGGAGTTTGATTTTAACAGAGAACAGTTATTTCACTTTGTCTAATTTGGTAAATAGATATGAGGATTCTCTGAGATCACTGGTATTTATTTCTACATACGAGATGCTGTCTCCATGACTTAGGGGAGAAATGTACTTTCCTAAATAGTCACCTGGAACCTGGGGCAGCACTTCACATGGAAAGGCCAAGTCTATTAGAGGATAACTTGGACAATTATCTTTATGCAAATGCAAAGTACTCTACTTACCCAATTCGTATTTTCAGCATGCCACTGAATAACTCAGGATTATTAGAGATGATCCAGCCAATATGGATGACCAGTTCTTGCTGGACGACCGCTTCCCTCTCATCATGGGTGTTACACTTATAATAGATGATGTTCTTAATCACTCTTGGAGACAAAGGATTAGAGATAACAACTTCTTCATGCCCAAAGGCACCCAGAGTTACCTACAAGTGGCAGAACTTTATTGTAAAAATTTCCTAGCTACTAAAAGATTAAAAAAAAAATCAGGGTGACTGGCAGGCTGAAATTACTATACACAAGCTAGGGAATCAGGTAGAATAACTTTTCCTGTAATTTATTAAAATGACTTCCATAGCATGACTCCCACTGGAGTTCATGATGGTTCAGAGTTTGGTCTAAAATGTAAAGGCAGGTGAGGGTTGGTTACGGAAGTGGAGGTTAGTTGATAACAGCAGGGAAGGAATATAAATAACTATTAAGATAAAATTATTTTAAATGACTATAGTATTAAAAACTCCCCAGAGGAACCAGAATACACTGAATAGTTTAATGTTACTACACAATCTATAAAATTTGGTATCTGAGAGAGATATTCTTCTATTCTTTTACAGTTTAAGATATGGAACTCTTTACTCTTTAACACCATAACCTTTTCAAAGGCAGGTGCTAGGTCATATACTCCTTGCGTGGAACCCACTTTTCTTGGCATAGTGCTAGGCACCTAGCAAATACTATAATACTAGCTGATGTATCTCTCACTTGTGGATGGGCATAAATGAGGCTGCCCACAGGCTTGGAAAAAGAGAAAGAGTAGAGGAAAAATGGTAAAGAAAAACTTAAAGCAGAAAGTGCAGCTGAAGTTGGCAAGAGGATTACTCTGGTTTCGCTCTCTACTTTATCTTTGGCATTTGCTTTCCATAGGAGTTGCAGTCCCATATTCCTTCTCATCACCTCTTTCCACTTCCCTTCTATTTAGTGTACTGTCACAAGAGGTAGGAAGAAGAACAGCATGTCAAAGGGAACTTGTGTTTTCAGAGATGAAGGGAGAGGGCAGAACATTGGGTCTTTCACCCCCAATTTTATGATTTGCAGAGCAAAAACGGAGAACTACTGGTTTATTATATCATAAGCAGTATCAACCAGTTAGTCCAAGTGCAATTACTTTTATTAAAATGTCAGTGTGTAAAGAAGAAAACAAACAGAAGGCACATTATTGCCTCTAGAAGCAATGATGTCTGAACTACTATTTCATTCTAGGGAGCTTGAGGTGATCTGAAAGTGCTCTGTAGAAATAATATTACTTCAGTTCTCTGGGTGGCAATTCATAACTGAGCTAATGCAAACTTTGAATGTTCCATTTTCATTTCTTTTTTGTAAAGGAGTAACATGCAGTCAACGACTAGACTTCATGAGCCTGGTCATGAAGCTGAGCTGTCTGCTTCCCAGGTTCAGCCAGCTCTGTGACTGTTCCCCAAGAAGATGTGCTGGTTTGATGGGCAATGGTCCAGCTACCACCTCACAAGAGGCTCTGATATTGTCAGATATATTACAAGGGTCTGAAATGTAAGAGAAAAATAGCTTTTTAAGGGCTGTTAATTTTCTTCCAAAGGTGGCTTGGTTCAGGGCAAAAATATATAACTATATGGCTAGAGATGACGATTCCAGTAAGGAAAGGCAATGGATAAGTTATTTCCTGTATCTTAGTATATTTAGCTGACAAATGGGGATGAAAATTTTACCTCTTAATAATTTAGCAAAAACAAAGAAACTATACATATGAAAAGTGATACGACTTTTTCTCAGAAGTTTGCTATTAGTACAATTATTTTTTCAGTTATTAAATATTACAGTAAAAATGGTTTATTATTCTAACATTCCAAAGGCTGGATTCAGAATGAAATAATTTCAATTTTAATGAATTAAGATCCCTGAAATATGAGCAACAGGTTGATTCCATTAAAGAGGGTTAAAGTACTTCATATTATTACACTTATTTTATTCCTAGGTTAACTGTCAGAGAAACTTAATAAAGCACATGTACTTCCAAAGAACAAAAGCAAAGCAAACCTGTTTCATTCTAACCAAATGGTGATTCAGCCAAGTGTTTAGAGCGTATAGGAAAAAAACACAAAAATGAGCAGCCATACCCCACCCTACATATCCACGTGCAAAGGCTCAATTCCACCCACATTCACTGACTGCCTACTCCACTGCCAGACTCCATGCTGGGCCCAATGGGAAGTGTGCCGGACAAGACCCAGGCCCTGACTTCCAGCAGCTCAGTCTATCGTGGATAGACACACAAACAAGTGAACTGGGGTCCAGGGCAGGGTGTGAGAAGGGTCACAGGTCTTTTAAGAGAACCTAGAGGATAGGGATCCTGTGAGGATGGTTTTGTGAGGAGGAGGTGATGAAGCTGGTTGTGGCAGATGGGGAAGACAGCATCTCAGAGAGGAAGAGAGAGCAGAGAGGGCAAAGGCTCTGGGGAGCAGCTTTGGTGCACAGAACCTGGCTCTGCCTGAAGACCAATAAATTTCTAAGGGAATGGGGTAGACATTGCAGACAGAAGGGAAAAGGTGCCCTTCACTATTCACCTGCATTTGCTCTGCCTATCCTAAAACAGTCTGGAGTATTTCAGGGGTATTATTCCATTTTCTATATCAGCACCTGTACTGACTTCAAGTTAGGAGTTGAAACTACAGCTCTAAGATGCGACTGTGACCCATTTAATGACTGCACCTTTTTTTTTGAATTTTTATAAACATTTTCATTATGAAATATAACCCATTTACAGAAAAGTGATAAATTTCAAAATATAGTTTAATAGGTAGTTATAGAGCAGATTTCAAACTATAGTATGGGTTACAGTTCCACAATCTCATGTATTTCTTTCTGCCTGTTCTAATACACTAGAAAAGAAATATCTATATAATGATTCAGTAATCATAATCATTTGTTAAATCCTAACTTCTCTGTTACAACTCCTCCCTCTCAATTGATCATTTTCTCATCTTCAGGGATATTTGAGCAATGATCATTCTAACTTCTTCATGTTGAAAAGGGTTGTTGACATTATGGGGTTGGGGAATGCAACTGGTTGATGTTTTGGTAGAGACTGGTACCTCTAAGTCTCAGGGCTTATGTGGCATAGGAACAATCTGGAGGATTTAACAATCTGGAAAATAAACTTAGTAAAAGTAAAACTTTTATAGAGTTGTAGATAGAGCCTTGGGTTTTCTTTAGAGTTTTCAGGAATAATTAATATCTGCATTGTTAAGATGAGATTTGAGTGTCTGTGTGGGGGTGGGTGGTGGGTGGGTGGGGGGTGCCTTTTGTAGAAACACCTGAGCCACTGTTAATCTGGTTGTGAGAGGCCTATGGCATCCAGGCTTGCCAGATTTAAAAGGAAGGGTCCTACCCAAAAACTTTTGTGACTATCATGGAGTGCAAGTCTGAAGAGCAGATACTTACCTGTTTGCCCTGCACTAATACATTAGTAATGGATGGGGCCAGGCTGTCCACTACTTTATTTAAAAGACTTGCTGCATGGCGCACAACCGACCTGGGGGCAAAGAAGAGAGCAGGCCAGATGTTCACAAATCTAAAAGACACCGAACAGGGCCCATGGTTGGGGAATCTTAAAAACATACAAAACTGAGTCCTCACATAATTATTTGGAGGAACACTGAGCCCAAGACATTGGACAAAGCAGTTGAAATTTCCCAGATTGTGGACCATCTAGAATTAGTGAGGGATCTATCCCTGGCCCTCACATCTGCCACCAGGCTGTGCCAAAAAGCATTATTCATGACATCATTAATTTTAAAAGAAAGAAAAAGGAGTCTAAACTTTCCTTTGACTGGGAGGTTGGGGAAGAAGTTAAGTGGACATTTTAATTTTACAGTAACTCATTACTAAGTGTGTCATTAGTACATGCCGCCTATTATTCTAACTGCATGAAATCATATTTCTTTTGGTGCCTAGATAAGCAAATCCCTGCATTAGAAGGTTCACTTGGTACTGAATTTTGGGAAATGCTACAATGAAATACCAGCAGTTTTAGTTTTTTCCTTAATAAACCCAGAATGTTGGAGGAGAGTTGGAATACTGGGTGAAGGAATTCACACTGCTATTTTTACATTTCTAAAAAAGTATCTGGATTGTAGGGAGAACAGATTTTTTTTTTTTTTTTAAGTACAGCACATGCAATACATAAGACATCATATATATATTTTTCCTCAAAAGTAAAAATTTGTATGGAACTTGTAGGAGAAAATAAAATACAGACATAAGGCTTAAAACTGGCTGCAATTTTCTTGAATTTCAGGATATCCATGAAAGGAAATATATTGTTTAATCTCAACACAGAATGGTCTAATAGATAAGTAAAAAAAAAATGGTAAAGTTAGTGAAACAAACATTTCCTATCAGCTTTCACTCATATACTATATGATTAAAAGACATGTTTAACCAAATGCAAAGGAGCCCACAATTTTCAAGCAGCTTGACTTTCCAAATGCAGTGCAGGTTACCTGTTTCCCATGAACCAGTAAGGTAGTTATGTGTGGGGCTATAGAGGAAGAAAATTTCTGGGTGAATGCAGCCCCGGAGCGCACTGCCAGCCTGGGTACATCAGTGGGAAGCCATGGAAGGGAAAATACTGTAAATAAAACTTCCAGGAGTTTGTTCTTTTAAACATAACAGTCAGCATTCTTAATGTCTGCTAGTTAATGATTTATCTAAAATGCACACATAATACATTAAGCAAGAACAGGTTTGCTTAACCAAAAATAAAACTACTGACCACATTTGAAATTTGGCTGCAAAACAACATTTACCGGCCTGCATGTCTCACTGTGCTGAGAATATTTACAGTGAAAATTTCAGGGATTTAGCCATACGATTGCTATATTATTTCTTCTGTGTAGGAATGGGATATTTATTATAAAAAATAGAGTTGAAACACTACTAAGAGATTGTTTCGTCTAATCCCCTTATTTTAGAGATTAGAAACCTGAGGCCAATTGAGGTTAAGGGAGTTTCTTATGACATTGTTTAAGATTTTCTTCAAGATTAGAGCATAGGCCATTTAAAGAAAATGTACACTTAATTTAAAAATTTGCTAGATTCTGCTAATAAAACTGTTAGAACTGCTTCAAAATGTAGAGAACCATGCATTTAGGCATACCTACCTCATTGCGAATTTAAACAATTTTATCTCCACCTACGCAGTATGTTTTTAAATCCCTAGGAAGAGACTACTCATAAAAACAAAGTAACCACAATCATTGCGGCTCATTTAAATTTAGTAGTGAGTGAACTGCCTTCTAAGAATATTATTTTTTCTTACGACTAAACGAACCTTTGATCTCTTTTCATGGCCTTCTAGATGACAGAACAGGTTTCCTGAACACAAATTAGAACCTAAAGCACCTTGCTGGGGCAGAGGAAGTGCAGGGTAGGAAGCATTCATTACAGCATAATCATTCTAGTGAATGCTTTCCAGGTTTTATCCCCACGGATCCTTTATTACCACTCATTTTTTTGTCCTATATCTTGGGAGAGCCATGCTACAATGGAATATAGGTAGATCTCTGGAAAGTAGGCAGAGTCACAGTTCTGTAACCTTGGAGTTCAAAAGTAAAAACGAGAGCAAATAACCACCTTCAAGATCGGTCCATTATCTTAAGGCTACTGAATATGACAACACAAACATAAAACATAATGATAAACATAAAACATAATGACACTAATACGAACCAAAGCTTTTTGCTGCCAGCTCTTCTATAGACTCTCTCAATGTGATCAGCAACGGTACCTAGACATTGGATATAGAGTCTTTGTTGAAGGAGGCTTTTAATTAAATGCATAATATTTATTCACCTTTGTAAAAAATCACACGTGTAGTATTGTAATTTTGTTCTAGTAGAGTTGATGTAGCTATCCATTAATGTTTTGAACTTTTAACATATTTAAATACGTAATCCAAAGACAAAGTGCGAATGTCTCCAGCACTTGCTAATATTTACTGTGAATATATGATTTTAGTGAACATTTATTTCTTGAAATTCACCTGTTTTCTTAATAAATATGCAATCTAAGTTTTAAAGAAAAATTAAGTTATTTAATTTACTGCAAAAAATAAAAACAAAATATAGTGAAATAATTAGAAAATTGCACAATACTGATGACTCTAAATTTATATAATTATTCCTTTGTTTTCTCAACAAAACTTTATTGAGACTCTCTTATGTGTATGAGGCTATGATCATTTTGACATGTACTAGAGCACAAAAGACAAAATGGACTTCATTTTTTGGCTGCAATTAATATGTGATCTGGTCTCATGACTGGTTTTCTCAGTAAATCAACCTTGTCACAGGACAGAGCACCAAAAAGGAAACAAGGGTAAAGAACAGTATCTTTAATGTTTTACCCTGAACTTATCTTTATAGTTTTTTACAAATTGGACGAAATTATATTCAGATTCTGTAGACGCTCATGATCTTCAAGAAACTATAAAGTTATGGATTTAAAAAATTTTAAGTCTTTCAAATATATCTAAACAAAATATGAACATTATTCCCAATAAAAATTGTTTTTAAAAATAATTCCCTCATCATTTTCCTTATAAGCTATTTGACATAAACTTTGTTATCATTAAAAGGTCTACTAAAATAATCATTCAAATTCTAGGTTCCCAATGAAATGTCTGATTTAAAAAAAATCCTATTGTTTTATAGCTAAAGCTCAAATTTAAATGAATGTCCCCAATAGAAGTGGGATTCTGCTTATAATTCTAGTTTCAAGATGAATTAGAAACATGCAGGACATTGTTTAGTATTTGCCTACAGTGCCTCTCCTTTTAACTTACTAAAAAATTTAAGACTATTCAATTAACATGTATAAAATTCAAGAAGGTTATCTCAACTGCAATACTATAAAAACTAAGTAGAACTCATTTGAATAAACAAATGTTAGTTCAATGCCACAACTACAAATCTTATTAATTAAACAGATGTTTAGGACATTGATGTAATTTCCAATTCTAACGAAATCAACATACCCCTTTGGAAACAGGGTTTTCAGATGAGCAAATGCTTAAGTGTTTAGAAATTAAGTACTTGAAATGTATTCTACATTGTTCTGTCATAAAATGCCAGAAGCAGACCATGATGGAGAACTCAAGGATTCCTTAGAGTAGTGACTCAACATACAAGTGTGGATTTCATGGATAACTGGGTTTTGGCCTTAAGACAGAGTGGATATGGACATGATTAGAAATGATTTATTTTTATTAACTATCTTTAGAGTACAATTTCATTAAATGCCACACGCCATTGCAATTACCTCGCTCATGGTAATTGTAATGGCACATAGCTGCAGACCATGAGGGAGGTAATTTTTATAGACATAACAATTCAATATCATTCTTGAAGAATTATAGAAAATAAAACTGGAAACAGAAATTGTCAGTAATCAACTATGGCGCCACACAGGGTAACAGTCACAGGCAGAATTCAAGTCTGAACCCTATTCAGACAATCAGAGGAATAATCAAGTATCATTGCAGGAAAGCAATTTATTCATATACTGAACAGCCTACTCCATTCTAGGGGATATGAAAGAACATTCTCTATTTAAAAGTAAAAGAAAAAAAAAAAAAGGAAAGGCAAAGAAAAGAAAGAATGAAAGAAGACAGAAAGAAAAAGTTTAATGGAGAAGGAATTAACTTGTAACATTTTAGCTGTGTTGAAGAACAGAGTGTTCCCATTATTTAAAATGTTCTCCTAGATTTGTACTCTTACCTTCCTTTGTGATGAAATTGGGGCCTTCTCTTTTGAGCAATATACCCAGTAGGATGGCTTGGCTAGTCAGACAACCGCAGTCCTGAAAATATAAATCACTGAGTAACTGGAAAGAATGGGTATCAGAGTTATCACAAGGGATAAGTAATCAAGAAACCACAAGATGCAGAGGAAATATTCCACAATGGAATGGAGGAAGGATAAAATGTCACTGATATACTACCAAGCATAAGGTGACATTATTCAAACATGTATCTTAGATATCTTGGAAAAAGAATCAGACCAGCTGGCTTCCTGGGACAGTAGGATTTAACAGATTTCCCAGGAAACAAGATAAGCAATAGACAGAAAATGTGTTGCTGGCAATCATTAATCCTGATTCTGCCACTCTCTGAGACACTTGGCCAAGTCATTTAACCATTCTTTCCTGACTTATTTGTAAATGGGAAGACGATGCTCATATCAATCTATTGTGAAAGGATGGTTGATAGGAGGGTACCATGCATAGAGTGCTTATTGTGTATTAGGGTATTGTGCTATGTGCTTTATGTTTGTTATAGTCATGCTTACATGGATCTATATGGTATCAATCAAGTATTATGGTATCTGGAGAATATACATTTAGCCTACATTACATGCTCTAACTTGTATGCTTCATAGTATTTATAGTTCTACCACTAGAATTTCACCTCTTTAGATAAGTGGTACTTCTAACTCATCCCCCCACCCCCTACTTTAGAATGTAAATAATCTTAGGAAAGGCAAAATATTAAGTTGCTAACATATTCATTTGGATGTGTCATAGGATAGCTTCCTCAGTAGCAAGAGAGACTTAAAGCTAGCATTAGACCTAAATTGGGGCTGGAGAGAAGACAGGAGCTGAGAAAAGGAGGGAAAGGGCACTGAAAGGGAAATTTGGAGATTCCAGAGAAAACTGTCATTGACTTAACTTCTTTAATGGCCTATACAATATTTTCATATCCAATACAACCCTACTTATCCCTATCCCTTAAGCATCTTTTTAAGACATACATGCTAATGCTAGACTATGAGAACAACTTCTCGTTATTGTCTTGGTATAGACAGGCCATCCACTTCCAGGTTAACTGCTATCTTCTTTAAGAAGAAAAAAGGACATATGGTCTGAACCTGGGAATTCCTGCTCTGCCAACCTCACTTGGGGCCACATGGGAATTGAATCTTCCTCACATTCAGTTTTTGAAGAATTTCGTGGGTGGGTTTGTTTTTCCAGTCAGTAATGGTGATATCTGGCTGCTGTTCCAGTTCAGGAGCATTGGGGGTGCTGCTTTGTCTTTTAACCTTTGAATGTTTGGGAAGTTCTAGTTCCTCAAAACTCTTAAATTCTGGAAATCTGGAAATTAAAAGAAAAAATTTCAGATTTAATATTTTTCTAATGCTATCTCCAGAAACATAATAATTACATAATCCAAAAGGACTCACTCTTCTGTATCACTGATTTGTAGGAAGTCAAGTTGTTCCACTACAGCTCCAGATATCAGTGTCTGAAATGTGATTGAGAACAGATTCACAACTCTCAAATCCTCTATGATCTGTGCACACACTTTTCTGTAAGTACGTAATACTTCAAAAAAAGTTTAAATATATACACAACTCTTAAGTAATTTTTAAAATGGGAATTCTATAATCAGACAGGTTTTCACATTCAACACCCCCCCCCCCCGAAACAGAACACACACATGAAGCTACAAGTTCATGAGTCATAAGAAAGGGCAAGTAAATATGAGGTGACCTGTAATTTCCTCTGTTCTTAGAATTGTGGGCAATTATTTTTAAGCTGGAATTAAAAAATTTAGACTGGTACTTAATAAAATGTTAAAAATAGTATTTTGAAAATTATCAAAAACAACACAAAATACTTAAGTTGTTTTAGGAAGAGGTCATGTGAAACTGTACTTCAGATTCAACCACCATAATACATTTCAGGTTTATCCAGTCAGGATTTATCCAAGTCTCCATTTTTCTATATCACGAAATTGTTGATTATCCAGGCCAATGTTATCTGCATTCTGGCAACCTGTATTTGGTCATTTTATTTTCCTTTAGTTCCTGATTATAGGCTGAACAAACCAAATGAGGAAAACTCAAACATAGTTTTTGTTTGTCAGTGGTTTGTGATGAACAGTATAAATAAATGATAACCTACAATAATTTTTAGCATTATATGTCACTCCTAATTATCTGATGAACTGTCAGAAAATACTGAGAAATGCACTGCATAAAAAAAAAAAAAGCAATGAATTATTATTTTAAAAGTAAGGCAATTCAACCAAAACTATCTTTTATATATTATTTTCTCCATTTGCTCACTGTTCAGTTTAAATGTGATGCAACATGACATGGAACATTGCTCTTGTTGGCTGACCATGCAGAGAGCTGTGGTGCCTTCTCCTCTTGTAGAAACTCAGCGATTCATCAACAAACATGCGTTGTAGATGGCAGGATGACCGTATGACTAGCAATCATACTAAAGCCCTTTTGCAGAGTATAAGTGAGGAAGGCTCAAACATGTAACTGATATGCACATGTCACGCCTGGACCATGAGCTCCTTGAGGACAGAGTCTGCGACTAGGGCAGAGATCAGTGTCAAGTACAATAAATGTCCATTGACTGATACTTCTAAGATGTAAGCTCATATCTACATACCTTGCTCTTAAGTTCATTAATCTGTTGGACAAATATTTAGCAAACATATAATATGTGCCAGGCACAACGCTAGGTACTGAGAATATAGCATGAATTACACAAAATCTTTGTTTTCTTAAAACTAACCTTATAGGTTTGTGTGGGGTGGATAATAAACAAATACACAAACACATATACTATGTCAGATGTTGATAAGTGGAAAGTAGAAATAAAAAAGGTAGAAGAGTTCAACAAACCAATAATAAGTAAAGAGATTTAATAAGCATTATATCAAGACCTCCCAACAAAGAAAAGCTGAGAACCAAATGGCTTCATAGGGGAATTTACGAAACATTCCAAGAAGACTTAACACCAATCCTGCTCAAATGCTTCCAAAAAATTGAAGCGGAGGGAACACTTCCTAAGTGACTCTGTGAGGCCAACATCATCCTAATACCAAAGTCAAATAAAGACACCACAAAAAATGTATAGACCAATATCTCTTATGAACATAGATGCAAAAATTCTCAACAAAATTGAATCCAACAGAATATTAAAAGAATTATACATCATGATCAAGTGGGATTTATCCTAGGTATGGTATGCAAGTGTGGTTCGACATAAGAAAATCAATTAATGTAATATACCTCGTTAACAGAATGGGAAATACAAACACATGATAATCTCAATTGATGCAAAAAAGATATTTGACAAATTCCAGCACTCTTTCTGATAAAATTTCTTGATAAAATCTTTACTAAATTTCTTAGGAATAGAAGGAAATTCCTTAATATGATAAATGACATATATAAAAAACTCACAGCTAACATCATACTTAACAGTGAAAAACTGAAACTAAGTGCTATGTGCAAGAGACTCACCTTAAAGTCAAAGAAACAAACAGGCTTAGGGTGTGTTCTAGTTTGCTAATGCTGCAGAATGCAAAACACCAGAGATGGATAGGCTTTTATAAAATGGGGGTTTATTTTGCTACACAGTTACAGTCTTAAGGCCACAAAGCGTCCAAGGCAACACATCAGCAACCGGGCACCTTCACCGGAGGATGGCCAATGACCTCCGGAAAACCTCTGTTAGCTAGGAAGGCAGCTGGCATCTGCTCCAAAGCTCCGGCCTCAAAACGGCTTTCTCCCAGGACGTTCCTTTCTAGCAAGCTTGCTTCTCTTCAAAACATCACTCCCAGCTGCACTCAGTTTTCTCTCTTTGAGTCAGCTCATTTATATAGCTCCACCGATCAAGGCCCACCCCGAATGGGTGGGGCCAAGCCTCTATGGGAACATCTCATCAAAATTATCACCAACAGCTGGGTGGGGCACACTCCAAGCAAATCCAACCAGCACCCAAGGGTCTGCCCCACACAAGACCACAAAGATAATGGCATTTGGGGGACACAATACATTCAAACCGGCACAGGGTGAAAGGAAGGAAAAAAATATACCATGCAAGTAGTTACCAAAAGAGTTGGGGTGGCTATACTAATATTGGATAAGATAGACTCTAAGTCAAAAACATTACCAGATATTCATCAAGTGCCATACATTGTTGTTTCAATGAAATTTCAAATGCATTTTACTAAATCATTTTCCCTTTAATTTATAAAGCTGTAGGCAGTTCTTGGAATTTACTTGCATTTAATTTTTGTAGTATTGGGTTCTTATTCCCTATGGCTTACTTTGCTTCTAAAATAGAGCTCACTCTTCCTCTCTTTTATGTTTTCTTCTACCTTTTGATTTGCACAGACAATTATGTTCATTAAAGAACTTGGACAATTTTTCAATATGAGTATGTATGAAAAGAGGTAACTACAAAGGCCTGGCTTTCTCAAACACTGCCCGTTTCCCAAAAAGGTCTGTTTTGGGGAGTGGGCATTGGCCAGCTCTTGGCAACTGAGCTTTTAGAATGTTCCATCTGATTAGAGTTGTATTGACAAACATGAGACTTTGGACCATGCTGTACCAGGCCGTCCAGATAGTTTACGCTGACAGTGCAATATATGGTCAACACCAATTTTTTTTGCTGTGAGTTTGGAGATTGAGTCACTGAGGCCTGACCTGGAGGGTCTACATGCCTCTGTGACTGATGCTAATAAAAATCCTGGACACCAGGCTAGGGAGAACTTCTCTGGGTCAGCATTTTCAAGTTTTATCACACATTATTGCTGGAGGACTGACATATGTCCCATGTGATTCCACTGGGAGGGGATATCTGTAACACTGTACCTGGTTTCCTCTGGATTTTCCCCCATGCACCTTTTTCTTTTCGTGGATTTTACTCTGTATACCTTAATTATAATGAACTGTAATCATGAGGGTAACAACAAGAAAAATAAATTATAAATAAAAAAGTAAAAAAAAAAAATACAGATTAGAAAGGAAGGAAGAAAAGTGATTTATTCAGAGATGATGCGATTATCTTTGTAGACAATCACAAAGAATCTATAACAAAACTACCTGGAACTAAGGAGCATGTACTGCAAGAGCTCAAGATACAATGTTAATGTACAAAAATCAATTGCTTTCCTAAAAAAATAGTAAATAAAAATGTAGGGAATGGGAAGTGCTAAGAGGGTGCAGGAGGAGGCAGTTTTGTCATTTTATATAGAGTAATCATACAGGTCAATCTAATATAGATTAAATTGATTAACATAGATCTTAATATAGATTACGAGGCTTCCTAATAAAGTGACATGTAAGCAGAGACCGTAGAAAAGGGAAGAGCAAGTACAAAGATCTTGAGGCAGGAACATGTTTGGCTTGTTTCAGGAGCAGTAAGGAGGCCAGTGTGGTTCAACTAGAGGGAACAGTGGGGAAGTGCTGGGAAATGAGGTCAGAGGTAGTCCTAGATCATGGAGAGCCGCATAGAACATTTGAAGGATTTCAACTTTTACTTTGCGTGAGAGGGAAAGTCATTGGAGGGTTATGATGTGTGACATAATCTAACCTTATGACCAGTAGAATAGGAGGAGGCTGTCTTATGGCCATAGGAATTGATGAAACTATTGCAAAAATCCAGGTGAGAGACAACAGTAGCCTGCATTCTGATGAGTGCCAAAGGTGATGGGAAGTGGTTAGGGTCTATATATAATTTGAAGATAGAGACAACAGGATTTAATAACAGATTGTAATGTGGAGTCTGAAAGAAGAAGAGTGAAGAATTACCTAATTCTCAAAGCTGAGAGATAATACTGAAAATAAAAGAAAAATAATTTAGATTTAATATTTCCCATTTCAAACTTACTTACCCTTATAGTCCAATTTGGCTCATAAAGTAAATGTTTAGCCTGAGTTAACAGGCAAATGCTTAAATTCCATTAATAGCTTTTGACAAAAAAAAAAAATCAGTTGGTTGAAGAGGTTCCCAAATTAGTCTTATAAAAAATATAGTTATGATTAATTTGCTAGGCATTAATATCCTAGTAATTAATGCAATAGTAATTAAATAATAGTAATTAAATAACTTAATATTGCTACATGTATGTTAAATGCAATATAAAATTCAAAAAGGCATCCTACTCTAAGACATTCAATTATATCCCACCAGCTGCTTTTCGACTGAACAACCATCTAAGATTGTACTTCTTCCTATCACTCTCCATCCCTACTGGTTTTATGCTTTGTTTGGTTCCCCCACTACAATATAAGTCTTGTGAAATCATGATCCTGTATGTATTATTTGCCACTTTATCCCCAGTTTCTAGAGGATGGGGCTCAATAAATACTTGCTGAGTAAATGAATCCATATTTACATAGTTCCTAAAAAGAGAAAAGTAGTGAGCAGTATAGTCTGGAAATGCAGAGATTGGTGAAGCTTGACCTGAAAGAGCTTACGATCCAAAGAGAGAAACAGACATAAGCAATTAACTATACATAAAATGAAATAAGAGCTATAGAGAAGTTCAAGCAAAATACAATAGAAGCACACTGGAAGGACAACTTAATTCCAGTCTAGGAGGCTTCACCCGAGAGGCAACATTGGAGCAAAGTTGTAAACATAAATTATGACTTACATATGATCAGGAACAAGACAAGGATACCCAGTGTCACCACTGTTATTCAATATTGTGCTAGAAGTTATAGCTAGAACATTAGGTAAGAAAAAGCAATAAAAGGCATCCAAATTGGAAAGAAAGAAGTAAAACTGTCATTATTTGCAGATGGCATGATCCTATATTTAGAAAATCCTGAAAGAACGAGAACAAAGCTACTTGAGCTAATAAACGAGTTTAGCAAAATGGCAGTATACAAGATGAACACGCAAAAATCAATGTGGTATTTCTATACACTAGTAATGAGCTATCTGAGGAGGTAATCAAGAAAAAAACTCCATTTACAAAAACGAAAAGAATCAAATACCTAAGAATAAACATAACCAAGGATGTAAAGGACTTGTACAAAACAGAAAACTACAAAACACTGCTAAAAGAAATCAAAGAAGACCTAAATAAATGGACAGACATTCTGTGTTCATGGATTGGAAGGCTAAATGTGGTTAAAATGTCAGTTCTACTCAAATTGATCTACCGATTCAATGCAATACCAATCAAAATTCCAACAGACTACTTTGTAGAAATGGAAAAGCTAATTATCAATTTTATTTGGAAGGGTAAGGGGACTTGTATAGCCCAAAACATCTTGAAAAAGAAGAATGAAGTGGGAGGTATCACACTTCCTGACTTTAAAGCATATTATAAAGCCACAGTAATCAAAACAGCAAAATAGACGCATTGACCAATGGAATCGAATTAAGAGTTCAGACATAAACCCTCAGATCCATGGCCAGTTAATTTTTGAAAAGACTTCCTAGTTCACTCAACTGGGACAGATAGTCTCTTCAATAAATGGTGCTGGGAGAACTGGATAACCAAAAGAATAAAGGAGAACCCCTATCTCCCACTCTATATAAAAATTAACTCAAATGGATCAAAGACCTAAATATAAGACGACTACCACAAAACTCCTAGAAGAAAATCTTCAAGATCTAGTGACAACACAGTAGTTTCTTAGACTTTACATCCAAAGCACAAGCAACAAAAGAAAAAAAATAGCTAAATGGGAACTCCTCAAAATCAAATTCTTCGGTGCGTTAAAGGACTTTGTTAAAAGGGTGAAAAGGCAATCAACTCAACGGGAGAAAATATTTGAAAACCACATATCTGAGAGGGGATTGACATCCAGAATATATAAAGAAATCCTACAACTCAACAATAGAAAGGCAAACAATGCATTAAAAAATGGGCAAAAGACATGAATAGACATTTTTCCGAAAAGATGACTAAAAAGCACATTAAAGATTCTCAGTTTCACTAGCTGTTAGGGAAATGCAAATCAAAACCACAATGAGATATCTCACATCTACTAGAATGGCCACTATGAAACAAACAGGAAACTACAAGTGTTGGAGAGGATGTGGAGAAACTGGAACACTTATTCAAGCTGGTGGGAATGTAAAACTGTACAGCCTCTGTGGAGGCTGGTTTGGCAGTTCCTCAGGAAGCTAAGCATAGAGTTGCCTTATGACTCAGCAATCCCACTACTTGGGATATACCCAGAAGATCTGAAAGTAGGGATGTGAACAAACATCAAGAACGTCCCGATGTTCATAGTGGCATTATTCACAATTCCCAAAAGATGGAAACAACCCAAGTGTCTGTCAGCAGATGAACGGATAAACAAAATGTGGTTTACACACATGATGGAATATTACTCAGCAATAAGAAGGAATGAAGCCCTGAAGCACATGACAACATGGATGAACCTTGCGGACACTGTTTAAGTGAAATGAGTCAGATGTAAAAAAGACAAATATTGTATGATAACTGATATGTACCAATTATAATATATAAAGTCACAGACATAAAATATAGACTATAGGTTACCAGGATATAGAATGAGGTTAAAGAATGGGGAACAGTTACTTAATATGTACAGAATGTTTATTTTAACTTAAACATATGGAAATGGATATAGGTGACAGTATCACATTATTGTGAGAATAATTAACAGTACTGAATCGTGTGTGAATGTGGTGGAAAGGTGAAGTTTAGACTCATGTATGTCACCAGAAGGAAAGCTGCAGTTTAAAACATGGGATTGTATAACCCAGTGAATCTTGTGGTGGACAAAGTCTGTGATTAACTGGACAAATACAAAAAAGTTCTTTCATGAACTAGAACACCAACTAGAACACAACGTACAACTCTATTACAAGGAGTTAATAACAGAGGGGCATATGGGAAAAGATAGTACTTACTGCAATCTATGGACTATAATTAACAGTAATATTTTAATATTTTTTCATCAACAGTAACAAACATACAACACCAATACTACGGGTCAATAATGGGGGGCGTGTTAAGGGGTAAGGGAGGATTTGGGTCTTCTTTTTTATTTTTCTTTCTTTTCTGGAGTAACGGAAATGTTCTAAAATTGGTCATGGGAATGTATGCACAACTATGTGATGATACTGTGAGCTGTGATTTTATACTTAGGATGGCTTGATGTGTGACTATATCTCAATAAAATTGCATTAAAAATAAATAAGTAAATAATTATTTAGATAGAAGGAAAAAAGGAAAAGACAAACTCTAGAACAGAGTAATAGCATGAGAGGAAAAGAAAACCTCCAATTACATACAAAGTATCGAGTAATTTGGGGAGGGGAGAGTGTGGCTGGAATGAACTGCATGGAGAGATGTCTTGGATTAATGAACCTTGGGAAGGTAGACAGAGGCCCAGTGATGAGAAAGATTGCAGGTCATGGGCTAAGGAAATTTAAAAGTACTTAAAATAAAATCCAGGAGGATTTTATTGCCACAGTCAGTTGCTATACTAAATAGAAGATGAAAAGTAAAACACTAATGCTGAGTTCCTATTTACATTTTAAAAAATCCAGAAGATAGCACTCTGAATCATGAAAAATCAAACTACTCATCTTTCTCTCTTCTAATATCTCAGGCACAACTAAAATCGAAAAATGAGAAGGTGGTGAAGTGGACATTAAACTGCTGCTGAAAAGGACAGTGATAAAGGTCCAGATACTCAAGAATAAAAACATATGCCAGGAATGCAAAGCCATTATTTCTAGCCCCTGTTCTGCAATAACTAATCTCAGGACTGTGAACAATTTTCCACCAAAGACTCTAGGTTCCCTGATTGTTAAATGAAGGCATTAGGTGAAATTATCCCAAGGTCCTGTCCAACTTGAGTTTGTGTGTATAAAGATACATAAGATTTCCAATTTCACAGAAGATGAAGGAGAAAAAAGGACCCCCTTCCAACTTTAAAATTCTATGCTGTTGGACATGAAAAAAAATTGAAAGTGAATGAGGAATCTCCAATTTATTGTTTTGAGAGAAAAATTTACCACCTATAACATTATCTTTATAATGTGTCTGACTCTTCAAATGAAATGGAAACTCTACAAAACATGGCAGGATATACAAATTTCAAAGCAAAGTAAAATTCTTTTTAAACTCTGTCTTAGTTTGCTAATGCTGCAGAATGCAAAACACCAGAGATGGATAGGCTTTTATAAAACGTGGGTTTATTTCACTACACAGTTACAGTCCCAAGGCCACAAAGCATCCAAGGTAACACCTCAGCAATAGGGTACCTTCATCGGAGGATGGCCAATGGCATCCGGAAAACCTCTGTTTGCTAGGAAGGCAGCCGGCGTCTGCTCCAAAGCTCCGGCCTCAAAACGGCTTTCTCCCAGGACGTTCCTCTCTAGCAAGCTTGCACTTCTTCAAAACATCACTCCCAGCTGCACTCAGTTTCCTCTCTCTGAGTCAGCTCATTTATATAGCTCCACTGATCAAGGCCCACCCTGCATGGGCGGGGCCATACCTCCATGGGAACATCTCATCAGAATCATCTCCCACGGTTGGGTGGGGCACATTCCAAGCAAATCCAACCAGCACCAAAAACATCTGTCCCACAAGACCACAAAGATAATGGCATTTGGGGGACACAATACATTCAAACCGGCACAAACTCAAATTCCACATTGAAATAAGAATTTGTCAACACCTAAGGTTGAAACTTCTCAGAAACAAAAGACTAAAGTATTTTTATTCCTTTAAAAAATTTTATGGCTTTACTTTTTTACATTAAAGTGTATAATCCAACTTGCAATGCATTTTGGTATGTGATGTGAGATGAGGTTCTAACTTCATTAATTTTCTCCAAAGTATCTGTTAAATAATGTACATCACCATTAATTCCTGAAATTTTTGTGATCACATATTATTTTAAGTTCTTATGTGTATGGTAGGATTTTTTCTGAGTTACCTATATCCTGCAATCAATTATACTCAGCAAGCACCACACTGTTTCACTGAGTTCTTAATTTCAGTGCTTGTAGTTCTCATTTCTAGACTTTCTATTTGATTCTTTTTATAGATTCAAAGTCTGATAAAATTCTCTATCTTGTCATTTAATTTCTTAAACAATGTTGATCATAGTTATTTTAAAGTCTGTTTCTGACAACTCAAATATCTGGGGGCTAAGGGGGTGGGGAGAAGAGCTATTTCTATGTCTGTGTTTCCTCTTAGTTCTCAATTGCTTGGTCCTTTCTTCTAGTATGCCTGGTAATTTTTAAATGAAAGATAGATTTTGTACATACATCACTAAAGAAACACTTTGAGGCTTGGAATGATGATGTTTTTCTACTCTTTGTGAGGATGGAACTATTTCTGGTTTGCTGTTACTCCTAAGGTACAGTCTTTTAAGAGGGTTATCTGAAAGCCTGGAGTGTTTATCAGGATCCCTCCTCCTTGATAGGCCCTGAACTCCAAATTTGTCCCATCAGCAATATAGACTGCCAAAAGCTCTGCTCAGATTCCCACTGAATTCCTCAATGATTATGATTATAAACCAATATATTAGCTTAGGAGGAACTAACATCTTTTAATATTCAGTCTTTCCATCCAAGAATATGGTTTATTCCTTCATTTATTAAAATTTTATCTTACATTTTTCATCCAAATTAATAGAATTATATAGGCTTTTTTGTTTGTTTGTTTTGTTTTGTTTTGTTTTTTTTTTTGTTCAGTCCATATATTTCTTATACAGTTTAAAAAACTATCTAGGTGATCCTGGAATGGAGAAAAACTATTAAGTGTAAAAGCAATAGGAGACTTCTGGTTAATATGATAAGCACGTATACTTAATTCCTACTTTTCCTGAAATCTCACTAATCAAGACATAGGCTTTTTCTATAGTAAAATGTTTAAAGTGCTTGAGTACCTTGTCAGTATTGGTAAAAACAGATGGCAGAAAAATAAGGTTTAAGTATAAGCCCACTAGGCATAGAGAACAGGAGAGGAGACATCAGTGAGTGAGACATTAAAAAAATTTTTGAAATAAAGACAAAAGATGGAGAGGAGTAATTAATTTAGCAGAGTAGAGGAATTTGCCCTCTAAGGGAATACAAACATCCCTCCAGAACCCTGAGAGGCTCCAGACCCTGAGGCCCAGATACTGCTGGGGAGGGAGAAGGGGACTATAAACAGTAACTTGATTGACACTACATATAAAATGACTGGCTCCAAAACTTCCTCTTCCTTCCCTAAATAGCTACGAAGTTACTATCTGCTTTCATTATTCTACCTTTCGGGAGAAAAGATGATTATTCTCTGGTGAAAAACTTAATACTCAAGGGTATAAGGCACAGCAAAGAGTAGGAAACATAAGGATTAAATACTGGAGTAAGTGAAAGGCTATATACTATACAGTGGGCCTCGCGGCTCCCTTCCCCTACCCTGCTCTAACCTCATTTTTTCAAATGTGGAAGCTAAGTGTATGTACTTCAGACAGGATTCTAGAGGATTATTTTCTGGGAAAACTGAAGAGTCTCGGAGAAGAGTCAGAGAAATGACCTCTGGTCCCATCAGGAGCTTCCACCAACAAAAGGGCCATTGCCATTAGACCATTTTATAAGTGAATTCAACAAGACAAGAAGCTTTGTCTCCAAACACACAGCTTCCAATAAACTTTTTTACAACATTACTATTAAAAATGAATGGATGACCAATGGAATAGAACTGAGAATACAAAAATAAAACCATACACCTATGGCCAACTGATTTTTGATAAGGGTGTCAAGTTCACTCAATGGGGAAAGAACACTCTCTTCACCAAATGGTGCTGGGAAAACTGAATATACATATGCAAAACATTGAAAGTAGATTCCCAACTTACATAATATACAAATATTAACTCAAAATGGATCATTAACCTAAATGTAAGAGCTAAAATTATAAAACTCTTAGAAAAAAACAAAGGGAAATATCTTCAGGACCTTGTATTTGACAAAAGATTCTTAGACTGTACACCAAAATAAGAGCAACAAATAAAAAAAAAAAACAGATTAATTTGACTTCAACAAAATTAAAACCTATTATGCATATGAAGACATTTTAAAGAAAGTGAAAAGACAGCTTAAAGAATGGGAGGAAATATTTGAAAACCATATAACTGATAAGGATATAATATCCTATAACTCAACAACAGAAATACAAACAGCCTAATTAAAAAATGGGAAAGGACTTGAAAAGATATTTCTGCAAAGAAGATATACAAATGGCTAAAAAGCAAATGAAAAGATGTTCAAAAGAATTAGCCATGAGGGAAACAGAAATCACAACCACAATTAGATATCACCTCACACCCATGAGAATGGCTTTTTATTTATTTTATTTTATTTTGTTTGTGAATGAAATTTTTTATTTACACACTGTATCTAGAAGCAGGTACATAAATTCTTATACAATTAATTTCCAAAAATGTGCAAGAAATTACTATAATCTGTTTACAAACCAAAACATATATTAAAATCAATGGACTTTGGATAATTCATTCTGTGGTGTTCTCATACAAATGGTATACACCTGATTTGAAACATACAGAAAAAGTGTAAACTACAGCAATCTGGATTGCAAGTATTAATTTCATGGCACTCCAACAAGACTATAAAATTTCTTTAACCCAACATGTATACTTATTACAAAATTCTATAAGAATTTTTCATATCTCTGGATATAGAGTTTGGAACACTTTTCAGAAACAGCAACTACACATTTTGCCATATTATGATTGATTAATAAAAAGAATGCTTATAAAAAACCTTCTTTACAGGATTAAAAAAGTATTAAAAGAAATATATGAAAAACCCATAGCTAACATTGTACTCAATGGGGAGAGACTGAAAGCTTTCCCTCTAAGATCTGGAACAAGACAGGGATGCCCACTGTCACCATTGTTATTCAACATTGTGCTGGAAGTGCTAGCTAGAGCAATTAGGCAAGAAAAAGAAATAAAAGACATCCAGATTGTAGAGGAAGAAGTAAAACTTTCACTGTTTGCAGACGACATGATTCTATATGTAGAAAATCCAGAAAAATCTACAGCAAAGCTATTAGAGCTAATCAATGAATACAGCCAAGTGGCAGCCTACAAGATCAACACGCAAAAATCTGTAGTGTTCTTATACACAAGTAATGTGCAAGAAGAAGAAATAAAAAAAAATTCCATTTACAATAGCAACCAAAAGAATCAAGTATTTAACAATAAACTTAACAAAGGCCACAAAAGACCTACGCAAAGAAAATTACACAAAACTGCTAAAAGAAATTGAACAGGACCTAAAAAAATGGAAGAACATACCGTGTTCGTGGATTGGAAGATTAAATACAATTAAGATGTCAACTCTACCTAAACTGATTTATCGATTCAATGCAATACCAATTAAAATCCCAACAACTTACTTTGCAGAAACAGAAAAACCAATAACCAAATTTATTTGGAAGGGCAAGGTGCCCCAAATAGCCAAAAATTTCTTGAGAAAGAGGAACGAAGTGGGAGGTCTCCCACTACCTGACTTTGAAGCATATTACAAAGCTACAGTGCTCAAAACAGCATAGTACTGGCATAAGGACAGAGATACCGACCAATGGAATCAAACTGAGTGTTCAGAACTAACCTCTCACATCTATGGACAAATGATCTTTGATAAGGCAGTCAAGCCAAATCAACTGGGACAGAGCAGCCTCTTCAATAAATGGTGTTTGGAGAACTGGATATACATTTCCAAAAGAAGGAAAAAGACTCCTACCTCACACCTTATGCAAAAATTAACTCTAACTGGATCAAAGACCTAAACATAAGCACTAAGACCATATGACTCTTAGAAGAAAACGTAGGGCACTATTTTAAAGATCTTGTGAAAGGAGCGGGCTTCCTAAACCTTACACCCAAAGCGCGAGCAACCAAAGAACAAATAGACAAATGGGATCTCCTCAAAATCAAACACTTTTGTAAATCAAAGGACTTTGTTAGAAAAGTAAAAAGGCAGCCTACACAATGGGAGATAATATTTGGAAACCACATATCTGATAAGGGTTTAATATGCTGAATATATAAAGCAATCCTTCAACTCAACAACAGAAAGACAAACGACCCAATTTAAAAAATGGGCAAAGACATGGACAGACACTTTTCCGAAGAGGAAATACAAATGGCTCAAAAACATGAAAAAATGCTCAACTTCACTGGCTATTAGGGAAATGCAAATCAAAACCACGAGATACCATCTCACACCTATAAGAATAGTCATTATACAAAAAACAGAAAATTACAAGTGCTGGAGAGGATGTGAAGAAAGAGGCATACTTATTCATTGCTGGTGGGAATGTAGAATGGTGCAACCACTCTGGAAGGCAGTGTGGAGGTTCCTCAGAGATCTAAGTATAGATTTGCCATATGACCCAGCTATTCCATTGCTGGGTACATACTCAAAGAAACTGAAAGCCAAGACACGAATGGACATTTGTAAACCGATGTTTATCATAGCATTATTCATGATTGCCAAGAGATGGAAGCAGCCGAAATGTCCATCAATGGATGAGTGGATAAACAAACTGCGGTATATACACACGATGGAATATTATGCAGCTGTAAGACAGAACAAAGACATGGAACATACAATAACGTGGATGAACCTTGAAGACATTATGTTGAGTGAAGTTAGCCAGAAATGAAAAGACAAATACTGTATGGTTTCACTAATATGAAATAACACTAATGAGCAAACTTTGAGAGTTAAAAGCTGATATCACAGACTACCAGGAGATAGAAAGAGGGTAGAGATCAGGCATTTGATGCTGAAAGACTACAGAATGTTCAGCAGGATTGATTGTACAGATACAGAAATAGATAGCATAATACTGTGTGATGGCAGCACAATATTGTAAGTAGACTGAACAAAGATGTGAGTAAAGCTGGAAGCGGTGGGACAGAGGAATGTATGACATCAGAGATAAAGATAGATGATAAAGACTGGGACTGTATAACTTGGCAAAAACTGGAGTGGTCAATGACTGTTGCTAAATGTACAAATAAAAAAATGTTCTCATACGTGGGAATACAAATGAATGTCAACAATGCAGAGTGTTGAAAAAGGGATGGTATTTGGGAAAAAACATAGTCAAAGCAAACTGGAGTCTATGGTCAACAGTAACATTCCAAAATGCTTCCATTAAATGTAACAAATGCGATATACCAAAGTTAAATGTGTATGAGAGGGGGACATAAGGGAGGGATATGGGATTCTTGATAGTGTATTGTTTTTGTTGTTAGTATTATATTGTATTGTATGAAATTTTTCTTTTTCTTTTTATTACCTTTTTCATTATTCACCAAAAAAAAAAAAAAAACCCACATTTTTTCATAATAATCAATATGTTCAAGTGTTGACTGTGGTGATAAACGTACAACTATGTGATGATGCCATGAACAACTGATTGCACACTGTGGATGGCTGTATATTACATGAATATATCTCTATAAGACTGTAGGAAAAAATATAAATAGAGGTAAAACTGCTGGAGAAAACATGGAGAGAGGGATGTCCCTATTTACTGTTGATGAGGAGGCAGAATGGTATAACCTTTCTGGAGGTCACTGTGGTGGTGCCACAAGAAGCTAAGTTTGTGGAGCCATAAGGTCCTACAACCTCATTATGGGATATGTATTTGGAAGATTTGAGAGCAGAGACATGAATGGACACTTGCACACTGGTGTTTATGGAGGCAGGACTCATGATTTGCAATGAGTGGAGGTGGCCTAAGGGTACACTGACTGAGGAACAGAATGGCGAACTGTGGTGTATGTATACAATGGAATATTGAGCAACAACGAGAAGGAGTGAAGCTGTGAGACATGAAACGAGGCGAATGGATCCTATAGACAGCATACTGAGTGAAGTACGCCAGAAACAAAGGCAAACACCATAATGCCTCACCAGTATGGACTAACTACAATGTGTAAACTCAGAATTGAATCTTAGTGCACAGCCATTGTAATGGTCCCTAGATTGTAAGCTCTTACAGTCAAATCTATTCCTGAATTATAATGGCTATCTCCAAACTCTGAGACGTTGATCCCTTAATGCATAATCTGACTGGTCTCTGGAACACTGAGTATCTGTGTTACACCTGAAACTCAGAGCTAGAGTTTGGCAGATATGAATATCAGTGTTAACGCATACAGCAACTGTTTAAAAAAAAAAAAAAAAAAAAGCTGAAATAGAGCCCAGACTTCAATTAGAGATATGAATAAAGCAGATCTGGTTAAGACTAGAGCAAATCGGGCCAAAGGGTAAAGGTTGAAACTGATTGTGTTCAAACTTCAGCTCCCATGTGAGACCAAGGGAAGAGATGTTTATTTAGCGTAGGATCTATATTTTTGAAACAATATAACTTCTACAGTCAGTTTGTTCAAACACTACAATTACCTGGTACTTTGAATAGGAAGTGAACTATGGTAGGTCTGTATAGATTAAAACCAAACAGCAACACATCCTAACATACTTTGAGTGGAGAATAAAAATATATATTTGGGGCCCCCCTGAAGAGCTGGGGAGAATACAGAGATGTTGGACTTCCTCACCTGGATTGTTGCTGATGTTCTCACAAACACTGGAGACTCACAGCTTGATGTGCTGAGCCCTCTTGTCTTGGGGCTGCCCCTATGAACTTGGTGCTGCCAAAAGAGGCTAAACCTGCTTATAATTGTGCCCAAGAGTCTCCCCGAGTGTCTCTTTTTTGCTCAGTTGTGGCCCTCTCTCTCTAACTAAGCCATCTTGGCAGGTGATCTTGCTGCCCTCCCCTCTACGTGGCTGACTTCTGGGGATGAATCTGGACCTGGCATCGTGGGACTGAGAACACCTTCTTGACCAAAAGGGGGATACGAAATGAAACAAAATAAAGCTTCAGTGGCTGAGAGATTTCAAAAGGAGTCAAGAGGTCACTCCGGTGGACATTCTTATGCGCTATACAGACAACTTTTCAGGTTTTAATATATTGGAATAGCTAGAAGTAAATACCTGAAACTACCAAACTCCAACCCAGTAGCCTTGACTTTTGAAGACGATTGTATAACAATGTAGCTTACAAGGGGTGACAGTGTGATTGTGAAAACCCTGTGGATTGCACTCCCTTTATCCAGTGTATGTATGGATGAGCAGAAAAATGTGGATGAAACCTAAACGAAAAATAGGGTGGGATGGGGGGTGGTGTGTGTGATTTGGGTGTTCTTATTTATTTTTATTTTGTATTCTGATTCTGATTCTTTCTGGTGTAAGGAAAACATTCAAAAATAGATTGGGGTGATGAACATACAACTATAGTACAGTACTGTGAACAGTTGATTGTACACCATGGATGATTGTATGGTATGTGAATATATCTCAATAAAACTGAATTTAAAAAAAAGTATTAAAAGAAATCAAATGTGTGATTACTTGTATACCAATGCTTATAGAATTTTTAAGTTATTTATGGAACTGGTGATTGCTCCTTAATCGAGTATTTAACCAAGCTGTCTATTGCTGGTAGTGTGATTTCATTTTCAAATTATGAACTCACATTTGATGAAACGCAACTTAAGATTTAAATGAAAATAAATTATTTTGAATCACTCATAAAGCACTATCTCTCATCATATAGTGTGGTATGTATAATTAAAATTGGTATTTCTGAAAAGTTTAAGAAAAATATTTAGACTCGTAGCACTAGCAGAGACATTGCATATAACCTATTTAAGATTTTTAGTAACTTTTATAGTGTTTCAATAATACTGGCTCAGAAATTATAATGTATACTTTATATTTTATTTCCCATATGCCAATGATTTAGCCTTTTGGCACTGAATCTTTTTAAGAGCAAGGTGGTTGCCCTGTGTAGCTGGTTTCCTTAAAAACTATTTTTAGTTCTATGATCATTTCCTGTGAAAAGTATTTTTGACCTTCTAAACCTAAATTTTCAGATTACTGCACCAAGTAGAAAGAGAACAGCTTTCCTTAGACAGAAAGAGAGTGAGAGCTTTTTCAAGTACTTTCTCATCGCTTTCTTATTTGTAAAAATGCATTACAGTGTCCTATTAAGTCTGAAAATAGTTTCTGGCCTCCATCATTTTTTGTAGTGAAACATTTGATTCAAACAAAAACAAAAACAAAAACTCTGATCCATTTATTATGGCAAATGGGTATAGCTTTCCTGTTTTCTTCTTTTTCATGCTTAAGCACAGATTTTTAGAAGCACATATTGAAAAGTCACTTAGAAGTTTTGTCTACATGTCATCTAAGCCACCATTCAATAGGATCCAACAAATGTAATGAAATTGTATCTAGGCCAAATTCCAGATGAATATTTCTCTCTCTCTTTTCCCTTCCATTTTAACCAAACTGTTTTCCTCTCATATAAAACCAATCTTTCCTATTATGCCATGCTACCTATGCCAAATGGGTATCTCTCTATCCCAAAACAGAAAACGCCAATACCCCTTTCCTTTCTGTTTATGCATTTAATTTCTTGGCAAATACTTTGATTTTCATCAATACACTATCAGAACCTGGTAATTCCAAATTACAGGAGGACATATTATTTTAGAGTATTTATATTATGGGTATACAAAAGCACATCAAAAATTGGCTTTCCGAATTAGAACAGTATCAAGTCTTGACTGCCAAAAAAACACACAAAATACACTTATACATTCATTCAGATGAAAATCAGAATAATCTTCACTTGACACTAACTGGTTAGATCTTAAACACATGGCACCATGAGGAAAACGGGGGGACCAGGCTATGCCCACTTGATGAAGTGGGGTTCAGGGCAGTCCAAAGGCCTCTGTGCACCATGATTTCACAAAGAGAACATGCAAATGCTCCTAGAAACATAGAGAAGCCATCTCAACATTTATTATTAATACACAGTGACTCTCTGACAATACCTGTCACCTAATATAGATGCACAGGGACTTTTAACTCACCCTAGATATTTTTAAATTGTTTACAAATAAATAGTTTTGCAAAAAAAAAAAAAATAGTTTTAAGTGTCTTGCATTAATTTGATAACAAGTTTAAAACTCTATAATAGTTCTTAACCCAAACAGCTTATAGTGAACACTTAAATTATATTATTACAGTACTCTCCATATTCCATCTTATTAGGTGAAAACATCAGCAAAGGAAAGAGGAGTCTTCCTAACGAGCTTCAATCAACATTCCACTAAAATTAAGTACCTTTCCCCTTTTAAGTCAAAATACCAGGACACCATGATAAATATGGCATGTGCCTTTCTTGGTAATATCTCAGTTCTGACCCTAAAAAGCAAACAGAGAAACGATCGAGGATACAGATATGTTTGAATGACAAAGCCATTAGCTTTTTTTTTTTTAATTTTTTTTTATTTTGAAATAAATTCAAAGTTATAGGAACAGTTGCAAAAACAATACTAACCCCATACAAAGAATTCCATCATACCCTGACCCCCTTCCCCCGATAGCTCAATCCACCAACTTTAACATGCTGTCACATCGCTATTTCTTTCCCTCCCTCCCTATCTATCATCCATCATCTATTGCTCTGTCTTCTGAACATATGAGAGCTAGCTGCACACATCCTCGAACATACACTATAATTCCTGTATACACTTCCCGTGAACAAGAACATTCTTTTATGCAATCCCATTAAGCACAGCTAAGAAGTACAACAGGTTCAACAATGATACAAAGCTTACATTCTATATTTCCTTTACCTTATGTCTCAACTGTGTCCCTTTGAGCCACCTGTCCTCTATCCTCTAATTCCATCCAAGTTCATCCTTGGCATTCAATCATCTATTAAGACTGCCCTTTTTTTTTTTTTTTTTTTTTTTTTTAGTTGTGGGAACATATATACAGCCTAAATCTTCCCATTCCACCCCCTCCCTAGCCTTCCATTAGTGGGATTAATCACCTTTAGAATGTTGTAATGCTCTTTCCCACCATCCATTACTAGAAATTTCCCTTCACCTCAAACAGCAACCCTACATTCATTTCTTAACTCCCCATTGCCCATTCCCCCATTTCTCTTAACCCATACTCTACTTTTCAACTCTATGGTCATATCCTCTGATAATTTCTTTGTGTTTACTGTGGGGCTTAAAATTAACCTCTTATATCCATAACAATCTTGTTTTTCTTTGATACCACCTTCACTTCAATAGGACACATAAACTATGTTCCTATACTCCTCCATTCCCCTACCTTTATATAGTTGTCTAAAATTACATATTTTACATTGAGTTCAAAACCACTGATTTGTCATTAGGTTTTGTGTAATTTATATCATGTAGGACGTAAATAGTGGAGTTATAGTTCAAAAATTATTGACTTCTATTTGTATTCCACTGTGGTTGAAGAATGTGCTTTGAGTATGTTCAATTTTTTTTTTTTTTTTTTTTTTAATTTCTTGAGGCTTGTTTTATGTCCCAGCTTATGGTCCCTTCTGGAGAAAGATCCATGATCACTAGAGAAAAATGAGTGTCCTGGTGCTTTGGGATGTAAGGTACTATATATTTCTGTTAAAATTCTCTATATCTCTTTCTTCTTTCTGTTGTTTCTCTGTTGGCAGGGTTCCCTTTAGAATCTGAAGTAGGGCAGGTCTTTTATTAGCAAACTCTCTCAGCATTTGTTTGTCTGTGAAAAATTTAAGCGCTACCTCGAATTTGAAGGAGAGTTTTGCTGGATAAAGTATTCTTGGTTGGAAATTTTTCTCTCTCAGTATTTTAAATATGTCATGCCACTGCCTCCTCGCCTCCATAGTGGCCACTGAGTAGTCACAACTTAGTCTTATGTTGTTTCCTTTGTATGTGGTGAATTGCTTTTCTCTTGCTGCTTTGAGAACTTGCTCCTTCTCTTCAGTATTTGAGAGTCTGATCAGAATACGTCTTGGAGTGGGTTTATTTGGATTTATTCTATTTGGAGTTCGCTGGGCATTTATGCTTTGTGTAGTTATATTGTGTAGAAGGTTTGGGAAGTTTTCCCCAACAATTTCTTTGAATACTCTTTCTAGACCTTTACCCTTCTCTTCCCCTTCTGGGACACCAATGAGTCTTACGTTTGGATGTATTATTTTATCTATCGTTTCCCTGAGATCCATTTCGATTTTTTTAAATTTTTTTCTCCATTCTTTCTATTGTTCTTTCATTTTCTGTTCTGTGGACTTCTAGGACACTGAGATGTTGTTCAGCTTCCTCTAGTCTTGTATTGTGAATATCCAGAGTCCTTTTAATTTGGCCAACAGTTTCTTCTATTTCCATAGGATCTTCTATTTTTTAATTTAGCCGTGCAATGTCTTCTTTATGCTCTTCTAGGGTCTTCTTTATGTCACTTATATCCTGGGCCATGGTCTTCTTGATGTCCTTTAAATCCTTTGCCATGTTTTCATTCCTCGATTGTAGTTCTTTGATTAATTGTGCGAGGTACTGTGTCTCTTCTGATAACTTGGTTTGTGTGTTTGGAGTTGGATTCTCCATATCATCTGGTTTTATCATATGCATTGAGATTTTCTGTTGTTTTTGGCCTCTTGGCATTTGCTCTGCTTGACAGGGTTCTTTTAATTTGTTAAAAAAAAAAAAAAAAAAAAAAAGCCTATCTAATTTTTCAGAAACACTGTTTGGTGACATACACTTTCTCTAACTAACCAGCAGATGGCGTCTGTGAGTCACCTATAACTCTCAAGTCAGTTCTCCACCTTGTCCCCACGTTATATGGGGAAACGATTCTTGTGGGGTCCAGCCGGAGAACTCAGCCTGGGTGTGTTGCTGGAGCCGTCTGCCCTGAATGCGGGGCGCTTGTACGGGTGGTCAGGGAGGAAGGACAGCCTCAATATTCAAATCCCCCCGGTTCCTGGAGATTCAAGGCTGCCACAAGAGTCCAAGCCTTCATTTCATTTCAGCCCCAGCCGCTCTCTCTCGATGTCCCACAAACCACCGGACTTGGCGTAGTGTCTCTGGGATCTCCGAGAAGGTCCCCCCGCCCAGTCGCGATCCTCCAGGACCTCTGCTGAGGTAATGCTGTGCTATGTCATCAGCGCACGCTGTCCCTCAAGGGAAGCCCCGGGCCGCCAGGCCGAGCCGGCTCTCTTTCAGCCTTATGCAAAAATGGCCGAACGGGGTGACTCCACACCCTCCTCCTCGCACAGTTCCTCCTTCCCAGCTCTGGGACAACTGGCGGGGCTCTGGGCTGTGGGCACGGCCCCAGGCAGGAGTTTATCCAGCCCTCCCGGGAGGGAGCTGCTAGCTGCAGGGATTCTTTCGGCTTCTGGCTCTCCACTCCGTTCCCCCGGCCCCAGGGATATCTGCAGCGGGCTATCTTCCAGGCCAGACACTGAGAGGACGGCCCAGCCCCCTCTTGCTGTGTTTTACTGCGTGTTTCCCATGATCACACCTGCAGCTGCTCCTGGCTTTTCCCCTTTTATCTTTTTTTTTTTTTTTTTTTTATTAAAAGAGCCCGTTGGTCTCTGGACGCCAAACCCTGGTTTCCCCGGATCGCCGCATAGCTGCGGGACTTTCAGCCAGCTTACTCACTTGTTTCAGAACGCAGACTCTCAGTTTCACCAAGTATACAGCCCCTGGGAACTAGCAGATCTCGTCCAGATGGCACATCGCTGTAACTGGCATTCTGGGTCACTCTCTGGTCCTTATCTAGTGTTTCCCATGGAGGTGTTTCTTAGACCTGCCTCACCTAGCCACCATCTTCCAGGTTCTCCCAAAGCCATTAGCTTTTACCTAAGATGTTTATTTTTGAGTTTTGGGGGCCGAGACAGGCAAAGTGACCAAAAAAGAAGGAAGAAACACCTCCAAGTGCAAGCCTCATCTGAGATGGGAACATTTTCCTTTAAAGCTGTGTAACCGGAATCATTTTTCTGCAAGGGCAATCCAAAATACTACATAGTAGTATTGTGCAATGAATAAACACTCTGCATTTCAAAATAACTGAAAACTATTGGCAATAACCCCATTTATTTTTTTTTAAAAGGGAAATTACAAGTGCTGGCAAGGATGAGGAGAAATAGGAACCTTCTTCTTTCTTATTTAACACTGAATACCCGTAACACAAAATCCTGTGGGATGAACACACTTTTTATAGGAAATAAGACATGGAATTCCATGATGGACTACAGTCTGAGTAGTTTATGTAAAGGGTCACAAAAGAATGCTAAAGATGATTAAGTGTCATTTTTGGCCTGGGTGATTCAATAGAGCTGGGCCTTGACATGTTTAAAAGAAGGAAAGATACTCCAAGCAGAGGGAATGGCATGAGCAAGAGGTACAGAAGCCCCACAAAGTTCAGAACACAGTAATTAAATTGTATTGGCGGAAACACAAAAAGTGCTTAGCAGGAAATAATCATGGACAGAGCAACTGTTTTGGCTAACAGAGAACCACAGAAGGCTTTTGTAATTTAGGATCTGAGAAGATAATGTTGTGAATTTCTGAATGGAAGAATCTCCAGATTGGATGTTACTGTGGAGTAGGGAAAAGAGCACTAGAACAGGAGTCAGCCAACTTCACACAGCAAAATTATACAGCAAGTTACTTCACCATTCTGGACCCCTGCTTCCTCAGATGCAAAAAAGAGGATAGAGACAAACTACTAAATTCTAACATTTTGATTAGGAAACCGTTAAAATTGTTGAAGCACCAGATTACAAGGACTTAAACTGAGATGGTGAGAAAAAGAATAGGAAGGTAGGTATAGAATACAATCTTAAGACAAAAACCTTTAACAAAACATATTTTAAGAAACATAGCTGTATCTGTGTATTGTCTTAAAAACAGCAGCACACTGAAATTCAGAAGATTACCTGCAGACGATCAACATGAACTTTGACTCCTCCAACCATTCCTTTTTTAAAGGCTGCCAGCATATCTAATATGGGATTGAACCGGCTACCTCTGAAAAACATAAATAGATAAACAAAATATGCATATTAAAAATGGAGTGAGACTTTAGTGATCTAATATTGACTAAGTGCCCTTTACATATGCAGGGTACTCTGCCACATATTAAAAGGGACAACAAAAAAGCACAAGGAGGTCCTGTTCCCAAAGTGTTCACAGTGTAAATGGTGGTGGGATATGTGCACCTCACTCCTATTGACAACCTACCTTATATTGTCTTCCCGGATAAGAACTAGGAAAAGTGGACGTCCATGCATTTTCCAGTATTGCTTAATGAACTGTAGGGCATTCTATCAAAATATAAAAACAAGGTAAGATGTAAGGCACAGAATGTGAGCTCATCAAGATACTTAACCATTAGTGACAAAGAGCCAAGAAAAGTTTTATGTATCAAGACACATTCACAATCAAACCCTGTATAAAGTAGACGATTTAGGAAATGAAATGTTCTAAAGGGGTGCTTGGGTGCGTAAGCTGAAACCATTTTGATTTCAAACTTTGTTCTTAAATAGCAACTACCATTTAAGTACAAAATTTAATTACCATTAAAAATATAAAAATTAGAATTGATTTTTAATTCTGAATAAACAAATAAAATAATAGCTTATGAAATCTATATAATATTAAGAAAGTTTTAAAGTTTCTTGATTGTTTAAGGCCTTAAAAAATTTTTGTTGCCTAATAAATATAGCTCAAGAATGGACCCACAGGGAAATACCAGTCCCAGGCTTATCATTTAGAAGATTAATTCTCACTTCACACTACTGTGGATTTATATTAGTGCGGGAAGAAGATATTGGACTGGATCTATACAGAGCAGTGTGTGGTCATTGCTTATTTGACCAAGTTTCTATCACCACCACCACCACCACAATCATCATCTTCTTCATCATTATCATATCAAAGATGTACATAATACTTAGTCAGAGTCATAGTCTCCCAGGAGCACTCAGTTTAATAACATGATAAAATCAGTGGAAAGAAAGTCATCCCATTTCAATAAAAAGACATTAAGAGAATACCTTTATGTCATCTATCAGCAGTAAAACATCTTGAGACATGTAGAAATCACTCAGGTCAAATATGATGGGATAACAAACGACAGTCTTTCCTAAAATGCGGTAAATCTGTAAGGGATGATACCAAAAAAAAAAATAAATAAATACAAAACATATCAAAGGCAAAGGTATAATATTGTAAGTCCTAATAAATGTTACAATTGATTTTTAATTCTGAATAAGCAGATAAAATAATAGCTTGTGAAATCCACATAATATTAAGAAATTTTAAAGTTTCCTGATTGTCAGTACACTAATAAACAAGTAGTCCCCCTCCAATGTGATGGAAAACATCTGTTTTTGAATAAATATTGTCATAATCAGGTATTTTACAAAGCTTAGAAATAATATAGAAGTAAATTGCCTAAAAGATGTGTGCTATATGTTGCAAAACAAATAGTAAGATTTACTTGCAGAAAATAATAATTCAGATAATTAGCCCAAGTATGTAATAAAATGTGAGAATGGATGTATTGCAGGTGGTGCATCTGAGCATATGGTATTATAATCTGATAACCACTGTAGGAGGAAACTTCATGAGCACCTTTGATGTACCAAGGCAGCCAATGGGCCTGTCTGGTCTTCCGGAGAGTCCTAACTTTTCATTGATACCCAAGTAGAAATAAGCCTGTAAGACAAAATTTGTAAATCCAAGTTAGGAAGAATCCATGCTTATCCTTTTTGCCCTTTTCTTCCCCTCTGGCTATTGCCCTGCTAATTTGTGATTTTCCTAGAGAAAAGAGGTCAGCAAAACCTTATTCAATGGACATGTAGAAAACAAGCTAGCCAATTATGTCATGTTAGATCTTGGGACTGAGTGATTTGAGAGCAACACTTGCTGATCCACTAACATTCTAGAATAAGAAACTATTTTTATGTTGTCCTAAATATATAATTTGCATGGCTCGGATTCATAAAAGAACACACAGGAGACAAATGTTTCCTTTACGATAACAAATCTGGCTACTTCAAAGTTTTAAAAAACAGAGCCACGTATCTCCTACTAGATTCCTACCTTCAAGTATTTCCCATCAAAACTGAAATGCGTCTTTATGATTTTTCTGATTATATGAACTTAATGAAAAATTCAAACCATATGTCAAAAATGAGTGGCACTGTATATGTTCAAAACCCCTTAGGCAACAACTGCTTCATTATGGTGTATGTTGAAGGGTGTAATTTATTGTGTGATTCCCTAAGAAAGACCAAAAATATAGACAGGTTATAGATTTTAAAAGTACATAGATATTGGTTTTTCTATTTCTGCAAAGTAAGCTGTTGGGATTTTAATTGGTATTGCATTGAACCTATAAATCAGTCTAGGTAGAATTGACATGTTAACTATATTTAGTGTTCCAATCCATGAACATGGTATGTTCTTTTCTTAGATCCTGTTCGATTTCTTTTAGCAGTTTCTTATAGTTTTCTCTGTATAAGTCTTTTGTGGCCTTGGTTAAGTTTATTCCAAAATACTTGATTCTTTTGGTTGCTATTACAAATGGAATTTTCTTCTTGATTTCTTCCTCTTATTGCACATTACTTGTGTACAGGAACACTACAGAATTTGCATGTTGATCTTGTAGCCTGCCACTTTGCTGTTTTCATTGACAAGTTCTAGTAGCTTTGCTGCAGATTTTTCTGGATATTCTAGGCATAGAATCATGTCATCTGCAAACTGTGAAAGTTTTACTTCTTCCTCTCCAATTTGGATGCCTTTTATTTCTTTTTCTTCTTGCCTAATTGCTCTAGCTAAAACTGCCAGCACAAGATCTTCAAGATATTGTAGGGCAAGATCTTTAAGATATTATAAGGCAGTATCTTTTTTTTTTTTTTAATGGTTGTCCCATAAAACTTTATTTCCCAAAACAGGCAGTGAGCCAGATAAGGTCTGTGGGCCCACTGGCCAACTTCCTCTGTCTCCTGACAAATGAACATAGAATCTGGTACAGATGAGTTATAAAAATACCTGCAGAATAAGTGAACAAATATGTGATCAAATAAATGACTGAATCTTTGAGACAGATAAATACCTGTGTGGGCCATAAGACTGGTCAGCATGAGCTCAGAAGTTGAGGCACCAAAAGACAGGGACTTCCCCACTTTAATTTCCGTTGCCCCAACAATGGTCTAACAAGGGTATGCAGTCTGAAGATATATTATTTGGCATCTCAGGAAACCAACCCAAGAGAGGGAAGATACTATCCTCTACTGACTCACCAGCCTGCCTCAGTTGACAGCTTAGCAATAGATTCAATCTGCGACAATGCCCAGGAAATGGCTGGAAGTAACAGTACAAGGACTCGGAATTACTTTACCAGAAGAAAACATCTCAGGAGCCACACTGGCAGCAGAGGTAAATCCAGTAAATCCAGTGACTGACCCACAGACCGTCCACAGTAGAGAGGTGCTGCAGCAGGGCCTGTGCCTGCTCCCTGTGCCCACAGCCATGTTCTGGGAAAGAGCCCAGAGGAAGTCCAGGCCATGCTTGCAGAGGAACTGCTCCAAGCTGACCCCAAGGAAGGACTCATGATACAAACTGCTGCTTCTTCAAATGGGACACCCTCAGGAGCTCCTGCTTGCTCCCCGATGGGATGACAGCTCCTAGGTACGCAGGATCAAGAGCAAAGATGGGAGAGCAGAGAAAGTGCCGCATCACGTGTACTCCCCACAGATTGCGATGATCACTTTCTGCTTTGGCTTCCTGTCCTTGTTGCCCTGGGCCTCAATCTGCCGCATGACATCCAGGCCTTCAGTGACCTCCCCAAACACCACGTGCTTGCCATCAAGCCAATCCGTCTTGTCACATGTCAGGAAGAACTGGGAGCTGTTGGTGTTTGGGCCAGAGTTGGCCATGGAGAGGAGGCCTGATTCTGTGTGTTTGAGGATAAAGTTTTCATCATCAAACTTCTTCCCATAGATGGACTTGCCCCCAGTGCCGCTGTGGTTTGTGTAATCACTGCCCTGGCACGTGAACTGGGGGATGATGTGGTGGAAGCTGCTTCCCTTGAAGCCAAAGCCCTTTTCGTGGAAGCACAGGCAATGGAAATTCTCTGCTGTCATGGGAACGATGTCTGAACGTAGAAGCATCTGGATGCAGCCAGCTGGCTTGTTTCCAATCTTGATGTCCATGTACACCTGAGGACTTGACCGGGACTTTTTGGCTGTGGGCTCTACCTCCTGGGTTTCTGCTTTAGGAGGCGCTGGCCCTTCTTCCTCCTTATTCTCTTCAAGAGTCTTCCCAGGAAACTTCTTCAGCTAGTCATCATCTTCCCAAACTGGTCTGGAAGAGCCTTCCTTAATTCTCATTGGTTTGGCCAAATTCACACGAATCGTCCATCCAAAGAGCTCAGATTCATTCATGTTGTTGCTAGCTGCTGCAGCATCCTCTGCCAACTCAAATTCAACAAAAGCAAATACTCGGTGCTTTGTCATCCACCTCCTCTGCCAGCCCACCCATGTACAGCAAACGTTTGGTAGTGGCCATCTTGCTCCCATGCTCTCTGTAAGGCAATATCTTACAGATCTTGTGACAGGAGGTGGTTTCCTAGACCTTACACCCAAAGCGCAAGCAACCAGAGAACAAACAGACAAATAGGATCTCCTAAAAATAAAACATTCTTGTACATCAAGAAACTTTGTCAGAAAAGTAAAAATGCAGCCTACGCAATGGGAGATGATATTTGGAAACCACATGTCAGATAAGGGTTTAATATCCCAAATATAGAAAGGGATCCTACAACTCAACAACAGAAAGACAAACAACCCAATTAAAAAATGGGCAAAAGACACGGACAAACACTTTTCTGAAGAGGAAATACAAATGGCTCAAAAACATATGAAAAAATGCTCAACTTCACTGGTTATTAGGGAAATGCAAACCAAAACCACAATGAGATATCATCTCATACCTACCAGAATGGCCATTATCCAAAAAACAGAAAATTACAAGTGCTAGAAAGGATGTGGAGAAAGAGGCACACTTATTCACTGTTGGTGGGAATGCAGAATGGTACAACCCCTCTGGAAGACAGTGTGGCAGTTCCTCAGGAAGCTAACTATAGATTTGCCACATGACCCAGCTTTTCCATTACTAGGTATATACTCAGAGAAACAGAAAGTTAAGACAGGAACAGACATTTGTGAACCGATGTTTATCACGGCATTATTCATGATTGCCAAGAGATGGAAACAGCCCAAATGTCCATCAACAAATGAGTGGATTTACAAATGATGGACTACTACAAAGTCATGGAATATATAATAATGTGGATGAACTTTGAGGACATTATGCTGAGTGAAGTTAGCCAGAAACAAAAGGAGAAATACGGTATGGTCTCACTAATATGAACTAACATTAATGAGCAAACTTTGAGAGTTAAAAGCTAATAACACAGGCTATCAGGAGATAGAAAGAGGGTAGAGATCAGGCATTTGATGCTGAAGGACTATAGAATGTTCAATAGGATTGACTGTATAGATACAGAAATAGCATAATACTGAGTGATGGTAGCACAATATTGTGAGTACACGGAACAAAATGTCTGTAGTAAAGCTGAAAGAGGAGGGTTAGGGGCATGTGTAACACCAGAGGTAAAGACAGACAATAAAGTCTGGGACTGTATAAATTAGCAAAAAATGGAGTGGTCAATGATTGTGACTAAATGTACAAATATAAAAATGTTCTTGCATGTGGGAGAACAAATGAATGTCAACCATGCAGACTGTTAAAAAGGTAAAGGTATGGGGGAAAAATATAATCAAAGCAAACTGGAGCCTATGGTCAACAGTAACACTGTAATATGCTTCCATTAAACGTAACAAAGGCAATATACCAAAGCTGAATGTGTAAGAGAGGGGGGTATAAAGGAGGGATATGGGATTCTTGGTAGTGGTGGTATTGTCTAATCTCACTATTATAGTGTATTGTATATTTTATTTTTCTTTTTATTATTTATTATTCTTAAAAAAAACTTTTTTCATAGTAATCAATATATTCAAGTGCTGAATGTGGTGTGAAATGTACAACTATATGATGATACCATGAACAACTGATTGTACACTGTGGATAATTGTATGCTATGTGAATATATATCTATAAAATTGTAGGGAAAAATATAAATAGGGATAAAAGTGCTGGAGAAAACATGGAGAGACGGATGTACCTATTTACTGTTAGTGAGGAGGCAGAATGGTGTAGCCTTTCTGGAAGACAGTGTGGTGGTTCCACAAGAAGCTAAGTATGTGGGTGCCGTAAGGTCCTGCAGCCTCATTATGGGGTATAGGCTTGGAAGATCTGAGAGCAGGGACATGAATGGCCATTTGCACACTGGTGTTTATGGAGGCAGTATTCATGATCTGCAATGGGTGGAGGTGGCCTAAGGGTACACTGACTGAGTAACCTAATAGTGAACTGTGGTGTATGCATGTAATGGAATATTGAGCAACTGCCAGAAGCAGTGAAGCTGTGAGATAAGCAATGATGTGAAAAGATTCCGTAGACAGCATTTTGAGTGAAGTACGCCAGAAACAAAGGCAAACATTATGTTTCACCAATAAGGACTAACTACAATGTATGGGCTCAGAATTGAATCTTAGAGGATGGCATATCAGGGGAACGCTTATTGTAATGGTTTCTAGATTGTCAGCTCTTATAGCAGTTACATCTATGACTGAATTAGAATGGCTGTCTCCAAATTCTGACATGCTGATCCCTTTGGGTATATGCTGATTGGTCTCTGGAACTTCGGGTATCTGTGTGACACCTGAAACTCAGAGCTAAAGCTCAGCAGATATGAATGTCCATATTAGCACAAACAGCAACTGTTAAAAAAGCTGAGAAAGAATCCAGACTTCAATTAGAGATATGAATGAAGCAGATGTGATTAGGACTAGGGTAAACAGGGCCAAAGGGTAAAGGACGAAACTGACTGTTTTAAAACTTCAACTTCCATGTGAGACTAAGTGAAGAGACGTTTATTTGGTGCAGGATCTATATTTTCTTTAGTACACTAAAGTTTAACTTGTACAGTCAGCTTGTTCAAATACCACAATTACATGGAACTTTGAATAGGAAGTAATATCTGGTAGCTTTGTACAGGTTAGTGTGAAATAGCGACACATCCCAAAGTAATTTGGACAGAGAATAAAAATATATATGCAGGGCCCCTCTGAGGAGCTGGGAAAATGTGGAAATGTTGGACTTCTTCACTTGGGTTGTTGCCAATATTCTCACAAACACTGAGGACTTGGGACAGTTTGGTATGCCGAACCCTCTATTTTGGGGCTTGAAGTTTGTTGCTGCAAAGGAGAGGCTAAACCTGCTTATAATTGCGCCTAAGAATCTCCTCCTGAGTACCTCTTTGTTGCTCAGATATGGCCCTCTCTCTCTCTAGCTAAGGCAACTCGGCAGGTAATTAACTGCTTTCCCTGCTATGTGGGACCTGACCCCCAGGGGTGTAAATCTCCCTGGCAATGCAGGATATGACTCCCAGGCATGAACCTGGACCTAGCATTGTGTGATTGAGAACATCTTCTTTACCATAAGGGGGAAGATATATAAAACAAAATAAAGTTTCAGTGGCTGAGAGATTTCAAATGGAGTTGAGAGGTCACTCTGGTGGGTATACTCACGCACTAGATACCCCTTTTTAGATTTTAGTGTATGGGAACAGCTAGAAGTAAATACCTGAAACTATCAAACTGCAACCCAGTAGCCTAGACTCTTGAAGATGATTGTATAACAATGTAGTTTACAAGGGGTGACAGTGTGATTGTGAAAACCCTGTGGACTGCACTGCCCTCATCCAGTGTATGGATGGATGAGTAGAAAGATGGGGACAAAAAATGGGATGGAGGGGATGATTTGGGTGTTCTTTTTTATCTTTATTTTTTATTCCTATTTTTATCCTTTCTGGTGTAAGGAAATTGTTCAAAAATAGATTGGGATGATGAAAGCACAAATATATGATGATACTGTGAACAGTTAATTGTACACCGTGGATGACTGTATGATATGTGAATATATCTCACAAAAACTGAATAAAAAAAGAATACATAAATATATACCTAAATATATACATACATCCATTTACATAAACGGGTTCATATACTACATAATCTGTTCAGTATCCCATTTTTTAAACACAATACTGCGATGTTCCAGTTTCCCCAATAGTAAATTGAGTTTCAAAGGGCATTTATCCTGCCTTTCAATGCTGAAATAACTGAAGAAATATAAAAGCCCCCTTACTGTATTTACACTGATCCCCTAAATGAAGGTAGTTTCCAATTTTTTTTATTATTTAAAAAATAATTCAATAAACATCTTTGGACAATATACTATTGCATACTTATTTCTGCAGGATAATTTCCTAGAATTGTTAGATCAAAGAGAATAATGCCAGGTTGGTCACCTTCCAGAAATAACTTACCAATTTACATTGGTATTAACACTGCATGAGCATTTATGTCAGTTTCTTGTGTGAAAATGATATATCATTTTAGTTTCAATTTACTCTATTCAAATATTTGGTGGATGAGCATGTTTCCATATATTTAACAGCCATTTGTAAGTTCTTCTATTTTTGTTTTCATTTGTTCCTTTTCTACTGGGTATTTGTCTTTTTTTTTTTTTTTTTTTTTATTTGTAAGCGATCTTGGCATATTAAGAACATTACCTTTTGTCTGTCATATGTGTAGCAGACATTTTACCCAGTTTGCTTCTCTGCTATTTTGCTATGAAATACAGAATGACTGCATAGTAGGTCAAATATCATTTTATAATGTGGTATTTCAATCTGAACACTGTTCTAATAGGAAAAATATCACAAGCACCTTTGATTTGCCGGGCTGTTCACGGTATCTTCAGCTGTATTTAGTTACATTTGTCAGTCTTTTTCTTAATGGCTTTTTGGCACTAGTATCATTGTAAGAAAAGACTTCCCCTTCCAACAGCTGTAAAAATATTCTACTATTTTTATTTTTAGTGTTTTTATATTTAAATCTTTAGTCTGTCTGGAATTAATTTTTGCATTTGATGAGAGGCAGAACTCTAACCTAAATTTTCCTAAATAGAAAGTCAAACCAACTCTCTCTATACAATTTCCTAATTGTGATTTGAACTGATTTCAAGTACTAACTACACAGTATGCAAAATTAATGTCATTGCTAGAGCTCTGTTTGTTCTGCAATTGTGTACACATCCTATTATGCCAATGTTTCTGAAGAACAGTATCCCTTGAGTCGGCACTGAGCCTACTCTTGCATTTAGCTGGTGCTGATAAAATACTTGATTGATGAATGAGGAACAACTGAATGTCCTCCTGAGCCAGAGGTGCTTGTGAATGTTGGTTTTGGAACAGCAGTGTTTTTGGAAGAAGTCAGTTGGACAGAAAAACATATTGTGTAGTTGCACTGAATGTTAGAGCACACAATACTAGACAGAGCACCCATTTCCTCAAATATAATTTCAGTTTTTCAGAAGTAAATGTATGTTTAAACTACTTTAGCTTTCTTCTTTTAGATGAGCAATTATATAAATCAATTGTGTACAAGTTAAAATGTACTGATACAGGTAGAATTCCATGACATACTCTTTATTACAGTAAAAGGATTCTGCTTAACTTTCTGAACCTAGATATAAACAATCTGTGACAATTTAACAGACATACCTGGAATGCTCTCTGCATTCTAGGATGCAGATAATGCTGCTCCCATGTTGTATACATTCATACCATTTGCACTAAATATATATATATATATATATATATATATATATATATATGTAATAGTGATCAAACCACCCAGAAGTAAAGGCCCCTGGCTTCATTCTAGGTCTGCGTTGCAGAAGAAAATCCTGTTATTAAAGGATTCAGATACCAACCCTGCCCCACCCCCCCACCATGAAGCAAATCACACCAGTCACCACATCGTGAAACGTTCATCACACACAGTAAAAGCTGCTCTCAGCTGCCTGCCCTCACATCCTCTTCAGTGGGCTGAAGGAGGATGTGACTTTTCAGAAAAGCTGTTGGCATAAAAATATGTGAGTCAACTAAGATTTGAGGGAATACCTTTACTTTAAAAAGTAGACTTTAAGGAGCAGTATGCTAGGCAGTACATCTAAAAGTATGGTCCCAAAAAAGCAGCTAGCTTGGAACACAGAGGCTGCAGGGTATAGTGTAGTTGAACTATTGATCACAAATCTTTGCAGATATAGTCACATACCTAAAGAGTAAAAACACCATCTTTAAAACAGCAAAATATAAAATTTGTCAGGACATTATTCTGCAAGAGAATGCTTCCTAACACCTCTTTGTATAAACCTCCATTATAGGATTTATCAAAGTGATTGTAATTAACTATTTTTCCTGTCATACCTCTAGATGCAAAGATCACTGAGAAGAGGGTCTAAGTCCTCCTGTCAGAATGCCCTACATAGCTGGTGTTTGCTGATGAGTGAATGAATGAAAGGATGAATGAAATGCCACACTCAGTTCATTTGCTAGCCATGTTGGCCTTTCTAATCTTGACTGTATATTGCCTGTTAAGGAGTATACACTCTCCTACAACCAAAAGGAGCATTTAAAAAGTTGCTAATATAACTTAGATCTGATAAAACAGATTGGGTTAATTTGCTTTGAGGGCATGTTTATCATAAAATAACCTTTGTTACCATTCTCAGGAGCTTTCAGTGAGAGAGCATAAAAAGTGTTATCAGCAGAACCAGCCTGCACCTGAATGATAACTTTATAGTGGGGGCCTTAGATTTTGGCATCCTTTCTTCCCCTTGTCTTGTAGATCCTCAGTTCCATCTTGGTCTCATTTCCCTCTTCTCCCCTCCTCTACCATAAAAAACACCTCTCCATCATTTACATCTTGTTTGATTTTAAACTGTTACCATGGTCTTGTAGTCTTTCCATTTCCAAATTTAGGGCTGTAAATCTGTTAGAAGAGATTTAAGAGCTCTTGAAGAGCTGGTACCCTGTAAGGTCCAACCTGATTACCAGCAACTAAGGGACCCTGCATTTTCCCAAGTAACGTGTACCTCATTCCTCCAAACCATCTCTTATTATAGCATCAAGGTTTTGACCACAACCATTTATAACAACCTGTTCAACTTAACCTTGTTCATTTGAGGCATACTGTTACAAATACTTCCACCAAACACTAGGGAGGTTTTCTTGTATTTTCTTGTATTTCAACAATTACCAAATAAAAATGGTTGTTTTTGAATAACTAGTCAACAATTCCAATCACAGAGCACTGCATGCAGAAGGTCTCCAAAGTCACATTTTAATACCATCCCAAATAGGTACATAACTGAATCAAAGATACACTCAGTGTTACTTTATAATTAGTTTGAGACTCAGCAAAGCTAAGGGGTAGGAATTACCTCAGACTATAAATAGTAAGGAAAGACAAACAAGAGAAGTAGTGATTACCAAAAATATTTAGATATGAGATGCTTTCTTCAACAGACATAAAAGGGAAAATTGATTAAAAGTGTAAAGGATAATTTTACACATTACTACTAATTTAAGGCTAATTTATTATTTAAGTGATCAGTCTAGGTTAATGATAGACTTTAGGAAGGAGGAGGAATCAACGAGACCCGTGAATATAATGTCCAGACACACCAACACAGTTAGTTTTTAGTAACAATGCCTGATAAAGTGGGCCTCCCAACTTTATTAGAAAGGCTTTCAGATTAAATGATCCTATGTCAGAATTGGATTTTAACTATGTGACTTGCCTGTAAACTAAGTCCAATCATCATGTTCTAGTACCTCCCCAAAGTAGAAAGCAGAGGCAAAATCACTTACTTTCACCAGCTCCTGCTGAGGCCATATCTGAATAGGTTCTACCTGTTGAGGGGTTTGAGTTTGAATACCATATGTGTTGAGAAAAACTTGCAGGCTAATGAACAGAGGGAAAAAAAGAAAGACATTTTAAGAAACACATCTATAGTTCAGGAAATGGAATGATGAGGGTAAAAGGGAAAAGTATGCACAAGTTGGGGCACACTATGAATTTGTCAATGTCAGCAATAAGCCATTCTCGCTGGAATCCAGAGGTCTCCTGGATTCTCCATGAACTGTCAGATGGGTACAGGGAGAATAAGCAGTGACACTGGGAGTCCCTGTATTCCGTTTGCACTAATTTCTCAAAACTCCCCAGGCAAACTGGCACTGGTAACAGTCTTTACTAGTTTTATCTCCTAAAACAAAATTATTTTTTAAAAATGAAAGGAATGTTGTGCTAGCACTAAAATGACATTAATGACATCCTTAAAACCCTATCAATGGGCCTCTGAAATTACTCCATGCACCATACTCAACATTGTAAGCATAAAGCAGTCATTCCCCACCTCTCCCTTCCCAAATAAAAGAACACACCACCCATCTGGATTTCATACCGTTGGCTTTCTGCTACAAGTGCTACATGAACTACCAAATCATTTTCCAGTGGGCCCTGTAATACAGAATAAGGGAGGGGGAAAACATTTTAAAAGATCTGGTCATCATCAGCTACAATGAGAATCAAGGACAATATTAACCATCTCTAAGTAGTTCATTAAAATGACGGACACAAGCTGGCTCTAGGTGGCTGCCTCTTTTCTTCCTCTCTGCTGCCTACTAATCAATTTGATGGCAAATACAGAGTAATGGAACACCAAGGAATGGAGAGCCATAAATCTCACCAGTACCAGAGAGGCTAGCCTGTCAAGGCTATTTTGAATGAAGCAGAAGAGTAGTTTGGGGACTGAGAGTCATGTTCCATCATTTAACTCTGGTAGGAGGAGGAGGGGAACTAAAAATAAAACCCCAAATTATGTATTCCAAGTAAAAAAATGATTGTGAATTAACATTGTTCACTTGACATCTTAGCCACATATAAGGCTATTCCCTTTCATGTTAGCTAATTTTCCTTTGGCATCTTATACATCAAAATAGCTTTATTCTAATATATAGCTCCTATGGTACAGAATGAACGACCCAGTTGACTATATAATTAACACTATCTTCATTAAAAACAAGCTGTTTGACTTAATAGTTCTAATCAAAGATAGTGTTGGATATTTGCTATTCCCTTTTGTGTGGAAAAGATTCACTATAACATATATTACCCATTGTTAAAATGAAACCAATTTTGTGCCTGTATGTAATTAACAGAGAGCATTAAGAGGCAGCAATAAATTAACAGTATTAGGGAGCTCTGAAATACTGATCAAATACAACTTCCTTATAGTAACGAATCCGATACACTGAACAGTATGCTATAAAACATTTGATTTACCATGTCAGTTCCTCTCTATGATATTCAATATGCCACTACAATATATGGATGATGGAAAGCAAGAAACACCAGAATACATACATAATAAAGTAAATATTACACAATCAAAGATATGTTCCCAGAACCATTGTGAAAATGCCCTTTCAGGCAGACTTCCATGCGATTTAAATGAATACATGAGAAAAAAAAAACATGATGTAACAATCCAACAAAAATAAATAACATTAAAAATTTTATAAATTCTATTTTTATTTGATAAAGAAATTATAATTTAATGTTTCTCAAATAGATGATAAAAATTAATTATTCAGAGTATTATCAATATATCTAACAATAAATGAAAAAAAAAATTTGCCTTACTTCTCTTTTCTAGTATTTACTTAGTCAGAAGAATAACTTAGAGTGCACCATTATCTATAATCTTCAGGAAAATAATGAGATTCTTAAATGAAAAAGCAAGTGAAACCATCTACTAGATTGCAGATGACACTTCAATAATAATAAACATGATACTTTAATAACAATAAACAAGGCAGCTCACAAATCCTAACTGACAAATTGGTATCTTATCTTCTTTTTGAATCAACAAGCCTGTTTCTTAGGATAATGTTGCATCCATTTGCATGACAGAATATTCAGGTCTAAAATGGCCACTACATATATTGAATCCTAGTGAGCATCTGGTTTAGGGGACTATAATGGTTGAAGAATTCTTTCATTGTAAAAACTCAGCATTTTGAAAAGTTCCAATTCACAAACTATCTACTATAATAAGCCTAGGTCTTCAAATCCAGCCCGGTGGGACCCCTCACCCCACTCTCCATCCAGAGAAAGAATTCAGCCCTGGCTGTACACTCTAACAACTTTCTTCCTTCCACTGCAGAACCGGAATGATCTTTTCCCTGTTTTTTTTTTTTTTAATCATTTTGTTTTCAAACTTCCTAATAGTAATTAATGTCCGTCTGAATGGCGTTTTCCCTGATAATATTTTCTGTTTTTATGTTCACAAAGTGTGTGTATGTGTATGTATGTGTAAGTATGTATATACACAAATATACACATAGCCAAGACTGTGTAGTACTAGTGCTGTCTGTCCATTTTATACGCATTCATGCACTCATTCATTCTACCAATGATTATGCCATACTAATGTGTAAGGGTCCATGCTAGACCCTGATGTCATAAAGTAAATACGGTCCAGTGCCTCACCTTGAGGAGTATGGAATCTACTAGGAGAGATGGACAACACATATGTGTTTTATCATCACGTAAAATTATTTCAGATACACTTCTTTGGCAGTATACAGCTCTACCTCATTAAAAAATGGCTGCAGGGCATTTCATCAAATGTATATACAATAATTTACTTAAGTATTGTTAGTTTTGACGGACATTGGGATAGTTTTCATTTTGTACTTCTTCAGAGAATATAACAACTGTTTCTATCTCAGAGAACTGCTATGAGGATTTAAGGAGAGGACAAAGTACTAGCACAGTATTTGACATACTCAATCATACTATATAGCTAGTTCTTTCCCAAAGAATTTCAAACATCTTTTAGAAGAAATCCTTAGTTGTCTCACCACTTCCCTTAGCTGCTATCCAATTCTCTCTCCTTTCATTTCTTAAACATCGACTATAACTATTTGCTCACCTTTCCCCTCCTCCCCCTGTATAATTCTGTATTCCGCCTTCTAACCTGCTTTGCCTTTAGAGAGGGGTATCCTCACATAAGTCCTTGGTCTTCTTTTCATTCCACTTCTTTTTTTCTAGTTCTCTCTAATCAATTTCTCCTCTACCCTTCAATTATCTCCTCTAAGCATATGATTACATGCCTATATTTCTAATCTTGATCTTTTTCTTGAGTTCCCATGTTTTTAACTGCTTCTGGACATTTTCTCCTGGCTATTTCTGAAATTAATACTTCTTAAACTCAACTCCTCACCAATCCCAACCCCATCCCAAACAATCTCCTATTCCTGATACTTCATTTAATATGTCATTATAGCTTAGAACCTCAGATTCTAAGGTCCTCTCTCTTGCTCTGCAAATCACTAATCACCAAAATCCTGTTAATCATTCTTTCAAAAAATACCATTTCCACCATTATACCATGCAGTCAATAAATATTTGTGGAATAAAAAAAAATACCTTGAAACCTCCTTTCTTTCCATTTTCATAGCAACATTCAAGGCTGAAAAGTAACAACAACAACAGCAAAAGCAAACACTCTACGTAACACTCTATGTTCTATGCCCCAGGCTCTGTTCCAAGTGCTCTAACAAACCACTGTCTCCATTTTATAGATGAGAAAAATGAGGCACTGACACAAGTCACAAAGTTAACAAACGGCAGAGCTAGAATTCAAACCCAGAAGTATGACTGCAGAGACTGTGCTCATACCTACTCTCAGAGTGGAAAGAGGACAGGTTTTTAAAATCAAAAGACCCACGTACAAGTCCCATCTCATCATTTCCTCCATCTGATAGGTCCCTTAAAATTACCATGGCCAAAAATGAATTACTGATTTTTCCCTAAATCCACCCACCCCCAAACCTCAATAAAAGGCTCCACACTATATACTCATTTGCTGTGGGAAATAATGTATATGTCATCCTTGATTCTTCTTTTTCCCTCATACCTCACAATCAATAATGGATTAAAAAAAATAGACAATACTTATTAAACACCAGGTAGCCATATTAAATCATTTATTCATCAAAATACCCCTATTAAGCAGGTTACTATAATTATTTTCATTTACTGATGAGAAAACTGAGGCAGAGAGTGATTAAGAAGTGTATCCAACATCATACAGTTAATAAGTGGCAAGATCGAAGATTAAAACCTGGGCAATCTAATCTGTCTCTTAACCATTAATATGCTGGAAATCCATCAACAAGACCTTTTGATTCTATCTCCAAAATATATCTCAAACTCACTACTTCTCTCCATCTCCATTGCTAGTAATACCCTACTGATAATCATCTTGATCTTTCACTTGGTCAACTAACTGTTCTACCCACCTATTCACAGCCATCCATCCTGCAAAAGGCAGTGGGGATGCTTTTTTTAAAGGGCAAATCAGATCATATTGCCAACCCCTACATATACACACAAACTACACACATGCACATTCTGCTTAAAATTCTCCAGTGGCTTCCTATCACCCACAGACTAAGATTCAAACTGTTTACCACAGCCTACAAGGCACACACAATCTAGCTGCTGTCCACCTCTTCTTTTTCATTCTCCTTCCCCTCCTTCACCACATGTCAACCACACTGGATTTCTCTCTGGCCCTTGACAATGCCAACTGTGTTCCCATCACAGGACACTTGCATTGCTGCACTTCTATTTTGAATTTTTTCCTCCAAATTTTGTTGCATGACTGTCTTCTCATTGTGGAGGCCTCTACTATCATCCCTTCCTCATAGAGGCTTTCTTTTACCATCATGGCCAAAGCTGTTTCTCCAGCCCCTCTCCACCACTTTACCTTATTTTGTCTGCTTAATAGTACTGGTCACCTCCAGAAATTGTATGACATCATTTATTTATAAGTTCATTGTTATTCTTTCCCATCAGTAAGTAAGCTCCCTGAGGGCAGGCACCTTAGACTACCCTGCCACTGCTATATCCCTAGTGTCTAGAAGAGGGTCTGGCACATAGAAAGTGCTTTCTAGTTGATGAATGGTTGTCTGGGAAAGTTTCTCAACTCTGTGTTTATCTATACAATGGGAATAGCAATAGCAAGCCTGCCTACCACATAGGGGGAGGATTAAACAAGAGGGTATACAAAATATTTTAAAATTGACCACTAAACAAATGATAATTATACTATTAATTGCTATAATACCAAATAATATATTAGATAAATATGCTAGATATTTAAATTATGTGAGCCTCTATGTCACTTAACCAAGACACAGTTTCCTCATCTGTAAACAGGGAATAACAATAATAAAAACGTCTACTTCACAAGGTTATGAGGATAATACACAGCAATATAAGCAATTAGTAGTGTGTGGCATATAATAAATTTAAAAAACAACAGCTCTTTCATCAACTCCAGTAACACAATCAAAACTCTCCCTGGGTCACTCCTTGGGCAGGTCTCTATTTTGTACGGTCTGTGCTCCTTATCTGTACTTCCGTCAGGATAATTTTCTTCTATCAGTGATATGGACAAAGAAGATGGGACAAAATATTTGTTGAATGAAGAAAAGGTGGGTAGATGGGAAAGCAAATATACTCATGTAATGTTTACGGCATCACTTCTCTATTCCAGAATTAGTGTTTCCCAAATAAAGCCCAAACTTCTTGAGGACCTCTACAATCCAGCTGCTACCTGTGCTTCCTGTTTGCATCCCAGGTCTCCCTTAGAACATTCCATTAGAAAAACCAGTTTACTCATGTCCCTCCCAAGTTTCTGTCCACTGCTGTTCTATGTTCAGACTGCCCCTTCTGTTCCTCTCTCTCTCTCCAGATCCTAACTCACTCTTTTCTTTCAACCTAATCTCCTGAATAAAATTCCTCAAAGATTGTGTAGAGTGTCTAGGTATCTTTTGCCCCTACAAACCAGAGCAGGTACTGTCTGTATGAGTCACTTGGCACTAGTCAGGACCACCTCATCACATCTCTTTGGAATTGCTATTTAACTTTTGACATTCTTATGAGCAGTCAGTATATCTACAAGACAGGCCCCTGAAAGGCCACTCATGCTCATCTTATACTGAACGAAAGGCCATTGGCACTCATTTGACAGTTTAGAAGAGGAAATTTTATAGAATAATTTGCTCTTAAGTTGGGCATTACCTGTATTATTATTTCAACTTATCTTAACATTTAAACAACAATAATTAAGACATTACATGTTTATCTGCCTATACTCTAGTTTCTAAATTACTCAAATCAGGTCAAAGTAGTATGGCTGGGAGATCTGCAGCTGGGAGCTATAAATAAAACCATGTCATACAATTTTCAAAAGGCATACAGAGAAACCTTAATGTGAATTGGCCCTAATGATATTTTCCTTGTTCTTTTAAATTTTTTTTCAACATATAATTTATTCACACAGTTCAAAAATTTAAAAATTATCGAAACTTTTCAATGAGGTGTCTCTCCTACCCACGACTTTTCCACCCACCCAGTTCCCTACACCTACCAACCAGGTAACTGCTGTGATTATGCCTCTTTCCAGAGTTTCCTTAATGCATATACAGGCAAAGAAGAATATACAGTCTTACTTTCTCACATTTTTTTACACAAAAATAGCATAATGTGAGCACTTTTTTCATTTCATAATAATGTATCATGGGGCTCTTTTCATATATTAATATATAGTACATGTCCTCCTTTTCTTTATAACCACATGGAATTCCATTTTGTATCTGTACCCTACTTCCTCATGTCATCTTTTCACAGCTTTTATCACTGAACGTTAGTCAACTTTTTGCACCGAAATCCATGGACATAGTTATGGTTATACAATGGTACCATAAGACATCAGATTTTAATTTTGTTTACAGGGAGTGGTACAAGAGCTCAATTTAAATCACTCAGTGACATTACTGCCACTGGATTATTAGAAGATTATTTTCAGAAAAGAACAGTAAGTTTAGATTTTGGGTGAAGCAGTGGGAAGAGTCTGAATCTTTTCTAGGAGTATGGCACAAAAAAATACAGATGTCCATTTACAGATTCCTCATGGAAATAATTAACTAATAATGGCTTATTAATATGGTTTATCTTTTCTTATTAATTTATTGCTTAAATATGCTTGGTAGCCCAGTTTAGAATGTTAAGGAATTAATATTTCTTGAGAGTCTACTATGTGCCATATATTATTCAAATACTATGCTGTGAAATTACACAAGAACTCCCATTTTAAAGGTCAGGAAACTGAGTTGGGGAGAGGTTAAATAACTTGCCAGAGGTCACCCATCCAGTCAGTGACAGAACTTAAATTTGATAGTAGTCATGTCCAGGTCTGAAGCCCATGCAGCACACGTCACAGTAGCTATTTCACAGATTATATATTGCTTGCTTTTCTGGCTGGAGGAACGTGTGATTATATATTGCTTGCTTTTCTGGCTGGAGGAACGTGTTGCTTTCAGGGGAAGCCAAGTGGTGCAAAAAAGGCTTTGAATCCCAACAAGAGTCCACTCTTCATCTACTTGAGATGAGGTATTAAACATCAAGAAAACATTACTATGAGTGTTGGCTACAAGTCACCTAATTTCTTATCTGCTTTTTGATGAAGTATGGCTAATTCCTGGCAATTGAATTTTAAAATTAACCCTTCTATTAAATTACCTATATGGTATGTAAAGCTCGTAACTGTCATTTTTGCAACACTGTGCTAAGCACTGGTCTAAACAGTTTTATTTTTAATATGTCCTATAATGCATAAAATGATCTCCTGTTGCTGGCTAGAATAGGTCTTTTATTCAAAGAAGTGGGCGAGGGGAGAGAGAGAAGGAAAGGAAAAAGAAGACAACAAATAAACTGGTCATACCTCACCCTTAGCAGGTCTTGCCTCAGGGGCAGTGCACTGGAAACATTCTATGCCCCTGCTTTTGGGGCCTTACAGAATACTCATTTATGCTCATTAGCCTTCATCAGTAGGTCCTGCCCACATCTAGCATTTTTTCATTACATTCATTTTTCAGGCAAAACCTCATCAGCTGAAGAAACCATACAGATGATTTATACATCTCAATTATGACTGGAGACACTGTGCCTGTGGTATTTCTTCTTCAGGAGCCAAGTAACAGACTACAGCATTTAAACATAGGCACCTCCTGACTGGGACACACTGGTATCCTGTTCTGAATTTCCAACCAAGCCAAAGCAGCAATATAGAGAAAATGAATAGGAGAGCAGAGGAGCGTTAAGTAGAAATATTTGAGGAATAACAACATCAAGCATGGTTAAAAACCTAAACTTGGCTGGAGAGTAGAGCTGGCCAGGGAGAAAATGGCCCTTAAGATCCTTAATATTTAGGATTCGTGATTATAAGCTTTGTACTTGAAAGGAAATCAAATGAATATTTAAAAAAGTATTCCTAGACATCAGACACACAGCTTCAATTGTCAAAATGAGTAAAGAAGGCAATGCTTTTTGACAGCAGTTCTTTCAATGACAGCAGTTTATTTTGGACAAGAACACTGAATGCTCTGTCACAATGAATTGATTTATAAAACTGTTTTCACCCCTCTCTAAGCATTTGCTTTAACTGGATTTTTTCATATTTTTTAAATGACAGTGCAAAAATCTTGCCTACTTCCCCAAAACAATGCTACAATGAGTACATGGGCCCAGGTGGAGAAACCTTGACCTGTGGGACTCATATAGCTTTAATGACAAGGGGGAAGAGCAAATGAGAAACACGGAAACATAACAGGAAAGATCAACATCAGAAAAGATTGGTAAAATGAGAGTGAGACAGGAAAGACAGAGATAAAAGGGCGTAGTACAGTTTTGAAAAACTGAGTCATTTCACTCTCAGAGTTTCTGTGTCATTTGAAAGGACCTCAAATGGTATGCCACAACCAAAGAAAGCTAATGGTAGACAAAAGGAAGTGATGTGTACAATCACAGGAAAAGGAAACAAGTACAGAAAGCCAATTTCTTTTTGGCCCTTCTCCTTTGAGCGAGACTGGACTGAAGACAGAAGGAACCATTTTTATCATGTGGGAAGTAGCTGGATGAGGAAAGAAGTGTGAGGGAGCCTATGAGAGAGAATGGGCTGCAAGTCCCTAGTTTAGACAGAGCAATACAATTTTGAACTATTTCATATGTTGAAATTCTGCCTTTAATTTTGTCTGAAAAATGGGTTTCCTTGATAAAAACTCAGTAATCCACTTGATGGATGACGAGACTGAGGCCCCAAAAGGAGAAATGGCCAAGATCCCATTGCAAGATAGTGGCAGACATTGAAGCAGAATCTACACCTGGACTGACTTGGTCTAGAGAACTCTCCACTAAAGTCAGACTGCCTCATCTTACTGGCTATACAATAAACTCTTCAGATCACTAGAGCATTGCTAAGTGCACTGCTCCACTTATGAGTGGAAGTGAATGCACAGGCCACATGCACAGCTATTATAGTGGGAAGTCACCAGGGAGAAGCAGAAAACATGCTCCATTTTCTCTTTAAGCACTAGATGGTCACCCCAAGGACCAAACAAACAAACAAACAAATAAAAGAAATGGGCTGGTAAGACAGGGTAAGAGAGAGCAACTAGTAATTACCCAGGATCAACTATTAAATAGTCTGGAACAGCTGTTGGGGGACATCCGTGACTGGACACACATCATACACCAGCCTGGAATGGGCAGAATTATGGAAATCTCAACACAGAAATGTAAATGAAGCTTGCCAAACTGCAGACCTGGCAGACCTCCCACAACCCTGACACAATATAAGAGATGAAAAACACAATGGAGACATATAACAGCAGATTTGAAAAGGCAGAAGAAAGGATACATGAACTGGAGGACCTGGCACACCTCCCACAACAGCAGGGCAGGCTGAGTTGTAAGATGTCCCTGTGGAAAAAAGAAGCAGGCTACCTGGAGTGAGGGAAAGTAACTCAAAGAAGCTACAATTGCCAGTTTAATTTAAAAAGTTGGACTACTGAATACAAGCTATAAGCACAGATAAAACATGGAGCAAGCAGGAAAGGAACCCTGAGGTCTCTACTGGCAGGGAGGAGGCAGGGCTGACAGAAAAAAAAAATAAATAAAAACAAAGGCTTTTGGAGATACCTGTGCTCGGAATACTGGAAAACAGCTGTGTCCCAAGAAAGGGGCACAGAGAACTGGGTACCAACACTGGTCAACCAGCAAAACTGAGGGGCTGGGGACTTAGTCTGAAAAGGAGCTTTCTTTGTTTACTTTTTCATTCCTCCTACTCTAAGTAGTTCATTAGAGAAAGCCTCAGGCATTCTCAATTGTCATCTCTGATCAAGGCAAGAGTGGTTCAGATAGTCAGAGACACAGGAGAAATTCAAGTGTAGGAGATAATTCTCTAAAGGGTGTATCTCCTCTAAGAAAAGGGGGACAGGGCCCAGTTCAAGTGGCCGCCCTCCCTCAAACAATTCAGATCCCAGGTCCTGGGGGGCAGAAAACAAAACAAAACAAAACAGAAAAAACTTAAGGTTGGCTTCTGAGACCTTCAGCCCCTGGCCAGGACAGGATCCATGGAGAATTAAAGGGACCACACCTCTTTACACCAGTGGGTAATTGCAGGCTGACAAGAACCACCTGCCGGACAGGACAGGGAAAGCACTGAGTCTATAGGCCTCACAGGAAAGTCTGACAACCTATCAGTCTCATCCTCAGGGAAACTTGATACTGCTTACACATTCCTCCTGAGACCAGGGAAAATCTGACTTGGTAGTCAAGGAAACCAGAAGCCTAGAAAACAAAAAATTATGAATCACATTGGGTAAAATGAAGATAGGGCCCAGTCAAAGGAACAAACTTGCACTTCAAACAAGATACAGGAGTTGAAACAACTAATTAAAGATCTTCAAATAAATAAGCTAAATCGATTCAAAAATCATATCAATGAGTTGAGGGAAGATATGGCAAAAGAGAAGAAGGATATAAAGATGACACTGGGCAAATATAAGGAAAAACTTGAAAGTCTGAAAAAACAATTGGCAGAACTTATGGGAATAAAAGACACAATATAAAAGATGAAAAACACAATGGAGACACATAACAGCAGATTTGAAAAGGCAGAAGAAAGGATACATGAACTGGAGGACAGGACATCTGAAATCCTACACACAAAAGAACACACAGGGAAAAGAACGGAAGAATATGAGCAGCATATCAGGGAAATGAATGACAACATGAAATGCATGAATATATGTGTCATGGGTATTGCAGAAGGAGAAGAGAAAGGAAAGGGGGCAGAAACAATAAGAGAGGAAATAATCACTGAAAATTTCCTAATTATTTTGGAAGACATAAAATTACAGATCCAAGAAGTGCAGTGTACCCCAAACAGAATAGATTCGAATAGACCTATCCCAAGACACTTCATAGTAAGATTATAAACATCAAAGACAAACAGAGAATTCTGAAAGCAGCAAGAGTGATCCATCACATACAATGGAAGGCGAGAAGGCAGTGGTATGATATATTTAAGATATTGAAAGAGAGGAACTGTCAACCAAGAATTCTATATCCGGCGAAGCTGTCCTCCAAAAATGAGGGAGAGTTTAAAATATTCTCAAACAGACACTGAGAGAGTCAGTGAAAAGACACCTGCTCTAAAGGAAATAATAAAGGGAACATTACAGGCAGATAGAAAAAGTCAAGAGAGAGAGGTTTGGAGCACAATATTGGGTGATGGTAGCACAATAATGTAAGTACTCTGAACAAAGATGACTGTGAGTACAGTTGAAAGAGGAAGGTTAGGGGCATGTAGGACACCAGAAGGAAAAGTAAGACGATAAAGACTGGGACTGTATAACTTAATGAAACCTAGAGTGGTCAATGATTATGATTAAATGTACAAATATAAGAATGTTTTTACATGAGGGAGAACAAATGAATGCCAACTTTGCAAAGTGTTAAAAATCAGGTGGTATTGGGGAAAAATACAACCAATGCAAACTAGTCTATAGTTAACAGTAACACTATAATATGCTTCCATTAATTGTAACACAGGCAATATATGAAAGCTAATGGTTTATAAGAGGGGGATATAAGGGAATGGTATGGGATTCTTGGTGTTGGTGGTGGTGTCTGACTTTCTCATTGGATTTTATTTTAATTTTATTTTTTCTTTTGTTACTTTGTAGTTGTCATTGTTCTCTATTTCTTTTTTCTCCTCTTCCTATTACTTTGTGGATGAAATGGAAATGTCCTCATGTAGACAGTGTTGGTGAATGCATAACTATGTGATTATTTAGTCACCACTAATGCATACCTATGTGATTATAAAGGAAAACATTGATTGTTTACTTAGGATGGAATGTATGTTGTGTGAATAAAACCATCTAAAAAAAAAAACAAAACAGATGGATATAAGTGCTGGAGAAAATGTGGAGAAAGTGATGCACTTAATTACTGTTGGTGGGGAAGTAGAATGGTGCAGCCCATCTGGAGGGCAGTGTGGTGGTTCCACAGGAAGCTAAGCATGGGTTTGCCATATGGTCCCTGAAACTTGGTTATTGGGTATATACTTGGAAGAACTGAAAAGAGGGATATGAATGGACATTTGCACAGTGGGGTTTGTGGTGACAGTATTCATGATTTGCAGTGGATGGAGGTGGCCTAAGGGTACATTGACTGATGAATGGAATGGCAAACTGTGGTGTATACATACAATGGAATATTGAGCTGCTACAAGAGGGAGTGAAGTTATGAGGTGAATGGACATTGAGGACAGTATGTTGAGTGAAACAAACCAGAAATGAAGAGAAAAACATTATACTGCTTCACTAATATGGAATAAATAAAATGTACAAACTGAGAATTGAAGTCTGAGAGCATAGGTTATCAGGGAAGGCTTATTGAGAGGGTTCCTAGAGTGTAAGCTTGTACAGCAGTTACATCTATTCCTGAAGTGTAATGTCTATTTCTAAATTCTGAGATGCTGAGCTGTTTGTGTATAATCTGGTTGGTCCCTGTAATTTGGGTAATCTGTGTGACACCTGAGACTCAGAGACAGAGTCTTGCAGCCATGAATGTCAGCATTACCCCACATAGCAAATGTAAGAGACTGAAAAAAGAGATGAGACTTCAATTAGAGATACGAATAAAATGGACTTGGTTAGGACTAAGGTAAATCAGACTAAAGGATAAAGGACAATATTGACTATTTTTAAAATCTCAACTTCTGTGTGAGATCAAAGGAAGAGATGTTTATTAGGTGCAAAGTCTAAATTTTTTTGTAACACACTATATATATAACTTAACTTGTATGGTCAGTTTATTCAAACAACATTATTACATGGAACGCAGAATAGGGAGTGAAATCTGGTTGGTTTGTACAGGTTACAATACACCTCAGAGTAATCTGGGCAGAGAATAAACATGTATTTGCAAAGCCCCCTTGAGGGACTGAAGGGAAAATGTGGAAATATTAAATTTCCCCACCTGGGGAATTAATGATATTCTCACAAGCACTGGGGGCTACCAATTTAGAAGGCCAAGCCCTCGATCTTGGGGCTTGCCCTTAAGAAGTTTGTTACTGCAAAGGAGAGGCTAAGGCTATTTAAAATTGTACTTAAGAGTCACCCCCCAGATAACCTGTTTTGTTGATCAGATGTGGCCTCTCACTCTAAGCAACTCTGCAGGTAAACTCACTGCCCTTCCCCCATGTGGGACATGACTTCTAAGGGTGTACATCTCCCTGGCAATGTGGGACATGACTTGCAGGAATGAACTTGGCCCTGGCATCATGGGACTAAGAAAGCCTTCTTGGACCAAAAGGGGGAAGAGAAATCAAACAAAATAAAGCTTCAGTGGCTGAGAGATCTCAAATAAGAGTTGAGACGTCATTTTTGGAGGTTTTATATAGATATCCCTTGTTAGCTGTTAGTGTATTGGAATAGCTAGAATGAAATACCTTAAACTGTTGAACTGCAACCCAGTAGCCTTTATTCTGTATGATGACTGTGTAACTATACAACTTACACTGTGTGACCCTGACTGTGAAAACTTTGTTGCTCCCACTCCCTTTATCCTGTATATGGACAGACGAATAGAAAAATGAGGAAACAAGTAAATGAATGATAGGGAGGGATGGGGGTTATAGGATGTTTTCGGTGTTGTTTGTTTTACTTTAACTTTTCTTCTTCTTCTTTTTTGTGGGTCATAATGAAACTGTTTAAAAACTGACTGTGGTGATCAATGCAAAACTATATATTGGTACTGTGAACAACTGATTGTACACCATGGATGACTGTATGGTATGTGAATATATCTCAGTAAAATTGAATTAAAAAAAAAAAGACAGGACAAGGAGCAACTTGCGACAAAATAATAGCTGATAGGTTAGACCAAATAGCTAGAGAGGCACCCAACAGGCTCTAGAGTCCAACAAGCCTTTAGTTATAGAGCAGTCCTCACTGGGTTGAGGTCAAAACGTTCTTAGTGTGGATTCTCACAGGGTACCTGACTGTGGAGAAGACACTCTACCATAACTCTTAGCAGACGAAGCCTAAGGCTCTTCTTCCCTACTATATTAATGAAGTCATAATTCAGTAGTTTTGTGCACTAGAAATGCTCCTGCCTTAGAGGGTTTGTTCATTCACTGAAAAATACCTACTGAGAGCCTACTATGCCCCCAAGCACCATGGTGAAGCACTAGGGATGGCAAAAATATGGATGAAACATTATCCTTGTTCTTCAGGAAATGATCATATAGGAGAGAAGACAAAGAAGTAGATGGAATTCAGTAGATATTAATACAGTGTTCTTAAAGGATATTTTGAGGGTAAGGGAGGGAGCACCCAATTTAGCCCCAGGGAAATGAGGACTTTACAAAAAAGGTATCTGAGCTGTTCTTCAAGGATAAAAACTTGCCATTAATTAATGTAGTCAATGTTTATCATGTGTGCCAGACAGATAAGGCAATAAGACAGAGTTCCTCCCTCTTGAAACTTACGTTAGTGGGAGAGACAGATGGACAAAAAAGATAAATATATAAATAATTAGATAATAAAAAATTAGTTATAAAAGCAAAGGGTGATATAATAAAGTAACCAAAGAAAGGGACTACTTTAGATTGGTCAGAAAATAATTCGTAGGGGATGCCACTGAATTTGAGACTTCAGTGACAAAAAAGGAGTGAGCTATGTAATGATCTGGAAATGAACACTTCAGGGAGAAGGAACAGTGTGTGCAAAGCCCCTAATATGGGAAAGAGTTTCAAGTGTTTCAGGAACTGTGAGGAGATCAGTGTATACAGAACAGGACAAGCAAAAGAGTGACAACAGATCAGAGTGGACACACTTAAGGCCCAACAATCTTACCCCTAGGCAATGTGATGTTTGGCTTTTGTTCTGGTTTGTTAGAGCAACCATTGTGCAAAATACCAGAAATGGCTTCTATAAAGGGGATTTATTAGGTTACAAACTTACAGTTCTAAGGACATAGAAGTGTCCAGACTAAGGCATCAACAAGTTGATACCTTCACTGAAAAATGGCTGATGGCATCCAGAACACCTCTGTCAGATGGGAAGGCACACAGCTGGCATCTGCTGGTTCTTTGCTCCCAGGTTGTATTTCAAAATGGTTTTATTCAGAATGTCTCTGGACTTTTGTACTTGTTCCCCTCTCTCAGCTTCTTTCTCCCACAGCGTTTCTCTCCAAGCATCTGCGGGTCCTCTCTTGGCTTTTCCAGAGCAAACTCTGGGCTTCATCTCTTACCTTAGCATCTCCAAATGTTCTTCTGTTTGTAACTCCAAGAGTCTCCAAACGTCAGCAAGCGTCTGTGTCAGCTCTTGAGTTCTCTTAAGTAATCTAGTGAACCAATCAAGACCCACCATGAATGGGGGGGGTCCACACCTCCATGGAAATAATTTAATCAAAAGTATCACCCACAGTTGGGTGAGTCACTCTCCATGGAAACACTGACTCAAGAGTTTCCATCCAACAAGACTGGGCTAAAAGATCATGACTCTTCTGAGGTCTATAATATATACAAACCAGCACATTCCACCCCCGGACTCCAGAAAGACATGTTCTTTCCGAATGCAAAATACATTCATTCCATCAAAATTATCACCAAAGCCTTAAATAATTTCAGTGACAACAGATAAGTGCAAAGTCTTATCAAAATCTGTTACAGGTATGGTTTGTCCTAAGTCAACATTCCCCTCTGGTTGTGGACCTGTGAAGCTCAGAACAAGTTATCTGTTTCCTATATACAAAGGAGAGACAGTCATAGGATAAATGTTCCCATTGCAATAGGGAGAAACTGAAACGAAAACAGGGGTCATGGGACCAAAACAATTCCCAAAACCTGCAGGGCAAACTTCATTAGATTTCAAAGTCTGAGAGTCATTTATAAAATGACATTTTTTCCTAGGAGGTTGAGAGAACAGGAGTCAAACCCTTTCCAATGGACTTTGAGTCAGCTCTTTTCTCTCCAAATGCTGGGGTGAGTGCTCCAACATATCAATGTGTTGGAGAGAGCACCTTCTCAGGCCCACCATCCTCATGCATCAGGGCACCACCTGGACTTTGCATCTCTGGGGAAAATGCTCTCCCCTCTCCAAACAGTGGGGTGGTGGCCAAGCTCTCCCCAATCCCCAGCGAACATGGTTCATCTTCTCTGAGGCCTGGGTGGCAGCACTCTTCCTGAGCATTGAGGTCCTTCAGGGCAAACTCACCCTTTCAACATGTGTGAGTTGCTTTGCTCTGCTTGCCAGAGATTTCTTGGCTTCAGATATTGGCTTCCATGGGTCCACCTTCTCTGAAAATATTTTCCCTTCACTCTGTCCATTTTCTGTCCCTTTTCGTCCAGACTGGCATGGTTCAGTTTATAAAGACATTGCAAAAAAAAAAAAAATATGTTGGCTTGGCATGCAGGTGTCAAAACCGTCAGACAATAGGACTTTTCACAAATCCTTTTTGGGTAACTCCATCTCCAATCCTGGCTTGTACTTAAATGGCTGGCTGGTTACAGGTTTTGTTAAATCCTCATATGGGGCTTTAGCCTCTGGGGTTCCATTTTCTGGGAGCCCAGAATTTTCCAGGCCATCAATTTCTGGTTTCTTTGTACCCAAGAGTTCAGTTCTCAGCTTATCTCCTTGCTTTCACATTTCACTATAAACTGCAAGAAGCCAGGCTGCATTTTCCACTTTTAGTTTGGAGATCTCTTCAGCCAAGTATTCCAGCTAGTTGCTTTTAAATTCAGCCTTCCATACAACACTAGGACTCAATTTTGCCCAATTCTCTGCCACTTTAAAACAAAGATTGCCTTTCTTCCAGTTGGCAATGACACAATAATCATTTGTTTAAAGCCTCATCAGAAGTCTCTTGAGTCCATATTTCTACCAACAGTCTCTTCAAAGCAATCTAGGCTTTGCCTATCAAGCTCCTCACAATTCTTCCACAATCTTCCTGTTATCCATTTAAAAAGCTGTTCCTACAAGTTTGGTATTTGCAAACTAGGCAGCACCCCACTCTTGGTACCAAAATCTGTTCTGGTTTGCTAAGGCTGCCATTATGCAAAATACCAGAAATGGATTGGCTTTGATAAAGGGGATTTATTAGGTTACAAAGCTACAGTTCTAAGACCACAGAAATGTCCAGACTCCAGCACAGCTTTCATCTAAATGCAGTGAAAATCTACTGAAGGATTTTAAAGAAAGAAAAGACTCAACATAATTATAATTTTTAGAATAGTAATAAACACACATATAGCACTTACTATGGGTCAGGAATTGCCTAAGTACTTCAATGCTTTTACAGAGTTTAAAGAAAGAGGAATGTTCAAATGATGTCAAATGTCTTTAAGGTTAAATTGACCAAAATCTGAAAAGACGTAACTGATTTTATTAATTAGGAAGTCATAAGTAACCTTTTGCATGTAGTTTTAGCAGAGCAGTGGTATAAGCAGCTAGAATGTGTATAGTAAGGAGTGACTAGGAATTGAAGGAATGGAGATGGTGCAAGTATTTTTCCAAGATGTCCAGAAGAGAAGGAAAGAAGGGAGGTGAAAAGCCCTTGAGAGAAGGGTAAAGTTGAGGAAATGCTTTTTTTTTTTTTTTTTTTTTTTAAGGGCAGAGGGCCCTTAAAAATGCCTATATATTGAGAATTAGAGTAAACACAGAGAGAATTGTGGGTAAAAAAGAAAAAATGGACATCAATATGAAACAGTTAAAAGGTAAAAAGAAAAAAAGTGAATAATGCCTGGGAGTGGAGGTATTTTCTTAGTATTCTGGGATTCATAAAAAAAGATCTAGTCATAATCAAAAGCAAGGATCTTAGCATCCACTAGAATAGTTCCCCCCCCACTAGTATAGTTTTAACTTTTATTTTCCATAACATAAATAGCTTAAAGTTCTATTTCCTTCTTTTAATAATTTGGCTTAATAAGTACAAGGAAAGGCTCACACACTGCTACATTGTCACATTTAAATCATGTTCTTGGGCTGACTTTATTAGTTTCTTCAGCCACTGATTAATGATATAATTGGAAGAGTCATAATTGGTGTCCAGTTATCTGACCATACCACAATGTCCCTTTCAGTTAATTTTCATAAAACATGTGGCTCTATGAACCACAGGCTCCCATGATGGAAGATGTTTTAATCAGAGTTGGGAAATAAATAAGGAGAAAACTAAAATATGAAGATGATGTATCATTAGGAAATTCATGAAAATTATGAGAGTATGTGGCCATCTACTAACTTCTGAAAGTGATTTTCAGAGATACTAACATTTCTAATTCAGTATCATTCTTAAGAAGTATGGGATGCAACAAGATAACGTAATCTGAGAAAAGGCAATGGGTAATTAAGCTGTATGTAATCCAAGTCAAAATTACCACTATATAAAGCTAATATTTTTAAAATGCAACTAAATTCCAAATCAAAAAAAACAACAAACCTGTCAATAGAAAGGAATGGATTGGCTGTGTATAGGACAGCCTTAGAAACACAAAAAAATGTAACATAAATTTAACTGGTCAATTACTCAAAATTTCATTTTTTCGAGGATGAATATGAGATGGAATTACTATCAAGTGGGTCTCTACTTAATGAGGTTAGTGCCCCACACCTTTCATTTTTCCTAAATTTAAACCTCAACTTGTCTTTTGCAAAATATCCAAATTATAATATTTGATAGTATTTAATATATAATGATCATTAATAAGGTCAAACTCTCTGGATACTCAGAAGAACACAAATAAACTGGGAAATTTTTCAACTTAGGAGAAAGACAAAAAATGATGAAACTACATAATGGTAGGTAATCAAACGATGAATGGCACAGCTCTAGAAGCACTGTGCTAGTTGTTGGTATGGGAGATGCATAAATATCCAAGGCAAGCTGCTTATATTAATCTACCTTAGCTGTAACTAAGATGATGGGAACACAGAAAATGATATTAATAATTTAAGTCTTGTGCAGTAAATGTACATTTTTGCTAAGCTGCACCATGGTTTCCAAGGTCACACTTTAGGAAAGTTGGGTTCCAGCCGTGGATCTGCACGTGTGACCTTGGACATATTACTTCTATTTGAATCTCAGTTTCCTGTTCGATAAAATGAGAGGAGTTAAATAAGATGAACTTGCTTATCTTAATAGTCTCTTAAAATATTCTTAATATTCTACCATGCATGTGAGGTGCTGAAAATAACCATAAGGGGATCGCAAACGGTTTTGAACTTTCTTAGTGAATAAGAAGAAATCAGCTCCTCCCTGTTAGTGGAGCTGTGGGTAGTTTCACAGCTTATATAGACACATTTGATCAAAAAAGTAAGCATTTCCAGATCTGGACTAAGTTCTATAACAATATGTGTGATAGAAGGAGGGAACGATTTTAGCAAGTGATTTTTATTTTTATGATTTTTATACAAGTGTCAGTTGAAATTGCTTGACCTTATAACTGCTTGCCTTATTTTCATTAGCTAATCAACACTATGGAATATAAGACACTTAATTTAGAAATAGAAAAGCAGTTAAGTATTGACCTTTTTATGAAAAGCAATTTAGCCATATCAACAGTCTTAAAAATGCTATAACGCTGCAGTAAACATAAATCTTGATCAGCTTTTATCAGGATAAGTTTCTAGAGGAGAAATTAATAAATTAAAGGGAATATGGTAAAAGAAAACTTGATGGAGCAAAATGAAGAAATATTATGCAGACATTTAAAATAATATTTTTATAGAAATAATATGGAAAATAGCAATGACAGTATAAAGTGTTAGAGAATGAAAAACTAAATACCCAATAAGGCTATAACCACATAGTAAGAAAGCCTAAGCACAGTGTCCAAAATGTTGAAAATACAACGTTTTCTGTTATACTTTTAAAGGAATTTTCTCATCCCCTTTAATGAGAAAGTAATATAAAAATTATTTGAAATAAAATAGCACTAACATTTATTTAGCTCTTACAACGTTTTAGGTACTTTGTTATGATCTTTACATAACTTATCATTTAATCATACACCACCACCATGCATTAGGAATTATTATCCCTATTTAACAGATGAAGAAAGTGAAGCTTGGAAGGATTAATTAAATTTTCTAAGGTCAGAGAGTTAACAAGAAGAGATAGGTTTTATAGCAAGGTACATAAAACTCAAAGCCATCTACTATGTCACTTCCTCATAAATAAAAATGTATTAGACATAAATGTGGTGTTCTTTAATCTTTAGGAAGATAATACATGGGAAACTTTATGCATCTGTATTTTCGGAAAAAAAAAACAAAAAACTCCTGTTACTTCCTCATTAATTTGAAAAACGAGTGGCTAACAAGTATATATGTTTTTAGCCCAGGACTGTATATATATGCAAACAATTTATTAAATCAATATTGACTTTCATCTTAAATTTGGAACTTTGCAGCTTGGAAAATAAGACTGTATGATGTTCTGGTTTGCTAATGCTTCACTGGAGGAAGGCCATTGGTATCCAGAAAACCTCTGTTAGCTGGGAAGGCACGTGGCTGGTGTCTGCTTGCTCCCAGGTTGTGTTTCAAAATGGTGTTCTCCAAAATGTTGCTCTTTGGGCGTTCTGTCCTCTCTCAGCTGCAGCTCCTCTTCAAAATGTCATTCTCAGTTGCTCTATGTCTAGGCCTGTGTGGCTCTTTTTAAAGTATCCCACTGATCCAATAGAACCCACGCTGAATGGGTGGAGCCACACCTCCACGGAAACATTTAAACAAGAGGTCATACCCTAATCAAAGGTGTCACTCACAGCTGGATGGGTCACATCTCCATGGAAATACTCAATCACAAGGTTCCAACCTAATCAACACCAATACATCTGCCCCTACAAGAATTCATCCAAGATAATGCTGTTTTGGAGGACAAAATACATCCAAACTGGCACATATGATTAAAAAGCATTCCTTTCATACTGGCCTTTTCTCCAAAGACAGTCAAAGTAGATCAATTCATTTTAATTGGCATATTAAATGTGCTAATGTACTTCTCAGATTCAAAGCTTTGGTGTCACTGAAAATGACAAATGTGAAACTAAATTCTCTCAAGGGTACCTCAAACACATGATCTGCTTTATCATGGTAATCATGCCATTACTGTAAAATAATGCCTCAAGTAGATGACCAGAAATATTCATATTCTAGTTTCTAGACACCACTCTCCTGAAATCACTCAAAGATTACCTATTCAATAGCACAATGGCAAAAATACCTAGAACTCTCCAAGCACCCCATGAGAAAATATCATTCCTTACGGAAGAGAGGCTCCCTAAAGCCCAATTGTCGTGTTTTAGAAGAGCACAACTTGTTATAATATGGATCACTAAATAAGATGATTAAAACAAGACTAAATGATAGATTTTTCTTCAAATGTCCAAAATTTCATATTTATAAATATGATTTTTCCCAGAAAAATGCCAGGAATACAGATTCATTAAAACAATACTAGGTCATAATATTCTTTGTACATTTTTTCTGAACAGTAAATCTTGCTATCTTACTTGGATCTATTTTTCCCCCTTTCACATTTCAGCCACGACTAAGAAGTCTTCATTTTGTAGATAAAATATTTCATTATACCTCATGGTTAATATTGGAACTTTTAATTTTAATAAGTTAAATGGATTAATTAGAATGATGTTATTAAATGCATTTAAACTTACTTCTTTGTCTTCCAGTTTAACTATCCTCAGTTCTGGATATTTTTGATCAAATCATTTAGTAAACATTGGCTCTGATATAAATTCCAGTTGATAAAAGACTCTCATTTTCTGTAAAGAATGCTCACAGTACTACCTGAATAGAACCTCTGTGTAGCTATGGCATATGCAGCCCAGGCTTTCTGAAACATTTTTGATATCTTAATATTTTATTCTGTTTTATGAAGATAATAATAAGAACTTCCTTCAGTACTCAAATTCATTCCCCTGCTTATAGATAAATTTGGCTTTTGGGTCCCACACACTTCTTTTGCCAACCTAGTGAAGTAGAGTTCTTTTATCCATTAAGTGAGAAATTATGTCTCAAACTGGTTAAACTTTTTGAGAGCATCAGAATGAAAGAACCACATAAAACTTAGCCACAGGAAAAATTTCCTTAAATGACCAAGATTAATAAGCCTTTAAAAATCGACTAGATTTGAAATAAGAAAAAAAAAAGAGAAGTAGGTAATTCCATATTGTCAGAGTTCTACATAGCCTATCTACTTAATTAGGAGGTGCCTACAACCTTTCTTGCAGCAAACTCAACTTCCCGAACATATGGTCTTTCACCATTTAACTACTCTTTAACTTCCTACAATCTGGCTTCTGGGTACACTACTCCCCTGAAATCACTCAAAGATTACCTATCACCCTAGATTACAGAAGCCAGCAACAGAAGGGCTAGAAGGGAACTTATGAATCAAATTCAGCCAAATAATTTCACAGATTAGGGAAATAAATTTGGAGACATTAGGAGACCTTCCCCAGATTATACTGTGGGTGAACCATGGAAGATCTAAAGACCAGCACCCAAATCTCCACCAGTGCTTTGCTCCTCCCAGCCACTAGGTAATCAGTATCTCAAAGCCAAAATCAAGTGTCTCAAAGTAAAAATTCACTCTTTCACATTCATGACACAATTTTACCTTCTTCCTCGGTTCCTTTGTCCTGCCCTTCCTTTACTCCACCATCTCCCTTACCTGTACCCCAGCAAAGAACTAAGCTTTGAGCTGGTCTTCCAAGAACTGTCTGCTCCCAGTTTCAATTTCCACTATTAGTAAAGGCATACACCTTGTTTTATTGCTCTTTGTTTTGTTGCATTTTGCAGGTATTGTGTTTTTCACAAATTGAAGGTTGGGGGCAACCCTCCATCGAGCAAGTTTATCAGTGCCATTTTTCCAACAGCATATGCTCACTACATTCTTTGTGTCACATTTTGGTAAGTCTTGCAATATTTTAAACTCATTCATTATTATTAGATCTTGAAAGGTGATCTGTGATCAATGATCTTTGATGTTACTATTACAATTATTTTGGAGTGTGTGCTGGTTTGAAACTGTTATGTACCCCCAGGAAAGGCCATGTTCTTTTAATCCAATATTGTGGCGGCAGACTTAATGTGGGTGGGACCTTTTGATTAGGTTGTTTCCATGAAGATGTGACCCACCCAACTGTAAGTGAGACCTTTTGATTAGATTATGTCCATGGAGGAGTGACCCCGCCCATTCACGGTGGGTCTTAATGAGATCACTGGAGTACTTAAGAGAGCTGAGAGCCCACACAGACCCAGATGCTTGGAGATGCTTGGAGATGCAGATGAAAGGACATTTGGAGATACTAAGTTAGGAGATGAAGTTCAGAGTTTGGCCTGGAGAAACTAAAAGAGGACACCCAGACACTTAGAGAGAAACGCTCTGGGAGGACAAGCAAGGATGCAGAGGAGCTGAAAAAGACAAGCTAAGAAAGACAAAAGGCCAGAGATTTTGAAGAAAGACATTTTGAAATCATGACCTGGGAGCAAAGGACCAGCAGACGTCAGCCACATGCCTTTCAGCTGAGAGAGGTGTTCTGGACACCACTGGCCTTTCTTCAGTGAAAGTATCCTTGTGTTGATGCCTTAGTTTGGACAATTTTATGGCCTTAGAACTGTAAATCTGTAACCTAATAAATCCCCTTTATAAAAGCCAACCCATTTTGGATATTTTGCACAATGGCAGCTTTAGCAAACCGGAACAGGATGCCATGAACTGTGTCCATATAAGATGACAAACCTAATCGATAAATGTTGTGTCTGTTCTGATAGCAACATCAACTGGCCATTCCCCTTCTCTCTCCTCTCCTTGGTCCTTGTTATTCCCTGAGACACAACAATATTGAAATTAGGTCAGTTAACAACCCAACAATGGCCTTTAAATGTTCAAGTGAAAGGAAGAGTTTCACATCTCTTACTTTAAATCAAAAGGTGGAAATGATTTAAGCTTAGTGATGAAAGGCATATAGAAAGCTGCCATGTGCCTAACCACGTGGCAGAGGAGTCAAGGATTGCTGGCAGCTAGTATTTCAGAAGAAAACACTGCCTTGATGATGCCTTGATTTGGAAATTTTCTCAGCCTCAAAACCGTAAGCTAATAAATTCCTCTTGTTTAAGCCAACTTGTTTCATGGTATTTGCTGTAGTAGACCTAGACTAAAACAGGTAGGTACATTGTTTTTTAGACATAATGCTATTGCATATTTAATAAGTCTATAGTGTAGTGCAAACATAACCTTTATATTCACTGGGCAAGCAAAAAAATTCATGTGACTCACTTTATTGTGATATTTGCTTTACTGTTAGGTGGTCTATAATCGAACCTGCAATGTATCTGAGGTATACCTGCAATGTACAACAGCAACATATCCTTGTACCCTTCCACTTCATTAACTATTGAGCATTTCAATTAGTTACCATGTTTGTGTTGGAACTATCAAAATACAATATAATAATAGCTAAAACTTACTGAGTACATGGGTTCAAACTCATGCAGCATGCCTTGAGAGGTTGTGCTCTTACCTGTTTTGCTAAAGGAAATGTCCAACAATATGAAACCTTTCCTAGTTAAATATTAAAATAGCATTTTCATTTCAGAGTACTTTTTATAAAATAACAACTCTTTCTTTGATACTGGAATGGCTTATTTATGCAAATATTCTCTTGCATTTAATAATATCTACTTCAGGAACAAAAATAAAAGTAACAAAGAACCCTAAAACATCCTATACCCTTCCTCCTCCCTGTTATTCTCTAATTGGTTAAAAAATGAGGAAAAAAACAAAAACCAAACCAGTTCCTGGTTGGTCTTATGCTATTACCTGTTTAAATGTGATAGTTTCAGACAGGATTCTACAAACATATAAAAGGTATTAAATGCACTTCCCTATTTAACCAGGAATCTTCTGTATCCTAATTAGTATAACAAACATTTCAGTATAAACATCCGTGTGCTATAGAATTCCAGAACCTCAACCCCCCAGTTGTTATAAATGGATGTCCTCTACAAGGTCACCTTATCCTTATCCCCAGTGGACAGCTGTAATGCAGAATACAAAGTATCAGTGAAATGTGTATGGTCAGCTGCTTACAGTTTCTGCAGAAATCAAATTTCTTCTGGGTATGAATGGACAACAAAGGCTGGAAACAAACAGTCTTCAAGGGACTATTATCTCACATTAACATGGGGAGGTGCTGCAGTGTGAACAAAGTCTCATTTGCAGCTGGGTACCCAGCAGAGTTACTTAAGCAACAACAACAACAACAAAAAAATGGTGGGACCCTACCATGAACATGATTTTTGAATGGAGATGGGGAATGAACACCGAAAGCAAGAAGCCTCCTGAAAGAGATTTTTTTTGGATAATAAGGCAGAAGGAAAACTCCAAAAAAAAATGACTAATAGACTTAGCGTCATTCTAGGGTTAACAAGATTGGTTATCTAAGGAAGAAGAAAGAAGGAAACAATTAGACCCTTTCAGTATGATGAATGCTATGTATAATGAATCCCAGAATACATTTTTTACTGACATAAAACTATCTTTGTAAATTTTAAAATAACTTCCACAATCCTCTCCTAAGGCACAGATGCAATTGTTATGCTATATTAAGCCAGGCTGTTCATGAAACAAGCTATTTTCTTTGTTATCTCCTTCACACCATTCCAAAAACCACTGCTTCCAAATGTATGCCATCCCTCCTTGGTTATTTAACACCTTTATAATGGTTCTGCCAGGTGACAACTGTGTAACCTTGAAGAAATTACTAAACCTCTTCGAGACTCACATTATTTATCTGTTAAGTAGGTATAATAATGTTTAACATCATAGAGATGTTAAAATCAGACATAATACATACAAAATGATTTATACAGTGTTTATAAACTAGGAGCACAATCAATAGTAGCTACTAAGCTTATTTATCTCGTTTCCTTTTTCTTGCTCTGTCAAATACAGGAGCACTTCTTCAACCTCCTAAGAAAGAAAACTATAGCTAACAACATACTTGATTGAAGACTAAATACTTTTCCTCTATGATTAAAGCCTAAATACTTCTCCTCTAAGATTGGATATGGAGCAGGGATATCTGCTCTCACCACTTTTGCTCAACATAGTACTGTTGCCTCCAATGAGTTGGGTGTCACCATCCACCTATTAGAGTGGTTAAAATAAAAGAGTGATAACACCAAATGCTTGCAAGGATGTAGAGAAAGTGGAACACAAATATATCGCTAGAGGGAATGTAAAATACAGTCACTCTGGAAAATAATTGAGCCATTCCTTTTAAAGCTAAATCTGGACTTACCATAAAACCCACCAATTCCCAGAGAAAACCCACCAATTATCCCAGAGAAATGAAAATTTATTTTCTTGCAGACACGTGACCACGAATGCTTTATTTGTAATAATCCAAAACTGGAAACTATTCAAGTAACTTTCAACAGGTGAATGGTTAAACAAAACATAGTATATCCATTCCATGGAATACTAAAACATTAATGAAAAGGAACAAACTATTGACATATGCAAAAACTTGAATGCATTGGGGACTACCAATTTAGAAGGCTGAGCCCTTGATCTTGGGGCTTGCTCTTATGAAGCTTGTTACTGCAAAGGAGAGGCTTAACCTACTTATAACTGTGCCTAAGAGTCACCCCCAGAGAATCTCTTTTGTTGCTTAGATGTGGCCTCTCTCTCTAAGCAACTCGGCAGGTGGAACTGCTGCCTTTCCCCTACATGGGCCATGACTCCCAGGTACGTAAATCTCCCTGGCAACGTGGGACATGACTCCCAGGGATGAGCCTGGGCCCAGCATCATTGGATTGAGAAAGCCTTCTGAACCAAAAGGGGGAAGAGAAATGAAACAAAATACAGTTTCATGGATGAGAGATTTCAAATGGAGTCGAGAAGTCATTCTGGAAGTTATTCTTATGCATTATATAAATATCCCTTTTAAATTTTTAGTGTATTAGAATCACTAGGAAGAAAGACCTTAAACTGTTGAATTGCAACCCAATAGCCTTGATTCTTGAAGACGATTGTGTAACTATATAGCTGATATGGTGTGACAGTGTGATTGTGAATACCTTGTGGCTCACACTCCTTTTATCCAGTGTATGGACAGATGAGTAGAAAAATGGGGACAAAAAGTAAATGAGTAACAGGGAGGAGGAAGGGTATGGGATGTTTTGAGTGTTCTTTGTTACTTTTATTTTATTCTTTATTTTTTGGAGTAATGAAAATGTTAAAAAATTGATTATGGTGATGAATATACAACTATATGATGATACTGTGAACAACTAACTGTACACTTTGGATGACACGTATGGTATGTGAATATATCTCAATAAAATTGCATAAAAATTGTAAAGAGCTATAGACACACAAAGATGTTATAACTAGTGAAATCTGAATAAACTTTGAATTATATCAATGTAAATTTTCTGGTTTTCATATTGTACTACAGTTATGCAAGATGTTAACATTAGAATGAATTCTGTATAAAATTCACTATAACTCACCTGTACTATAAGCTTTCTTGAGAGCAAAGTGCTGCACGTAAATCGTATGATAGAAATTACACAAAACCCACAGCACTGCTTATATGCATCAATCATGAAGTAACTGTTTAAATGGATGGTTACAGTAGCCATGTACCAATAAAATGCTTTGATGCTCCTGGGCTCCTGCTCCCATATGTGAAATGTAGATTTTCCAAGGAAAAGCTTTGAGGTTTCATGATCCTAAGGAAGTGGATCTTACACGTGAAGTGCTAAGAAAGTAACACACACTAGTCTTAAAATAGCTCAGAGTTGAGGCGTGGAGTAATATACCCTATTTTACCACTTCTTCAAGTGAAATTGTACATCTCAAATTTTTGCAAAATGGACACTAGCACTGTACTGATAAAAGTGCTTACTAAAATGAAGGCCAATTTCCCACCTTAGACCTAATAGGACAGTGAGAAATTTCTATCACATATTAACATGGGAATTTTATGTTCTTGATAAAAACTTAATATTTATTTAGAAGTTTCCCAAGTAGCCTCTCATCTATAAACCAGTCAGACTACTTAAAAGATTTGGTGAAGACAAGCAAAAGAAAGAAAGAAATAGTGGAACAGAATCTAATGGGGCTGATTGGCTCTCCCTTTGTATCATTAAAACAAGCAATTATTGATTCCTTGGACATAAACACACATGCACTTGCATGAGATATATAGAGATATATACACACACTTAATGAACGGAATATTTCAATTTTGTAAGCATATCTACTATATTCTTATTCAATGCACATTAACCGCTTGGAATCCCAGGCATACACTCAAGTTCATTCCCTTTCTCCTCAGGCAGTTCTCACAATCCATAATGTTTTCATTTTAGCAGTCTCATTACTGGTATCATTTAATACTTCGGGGTTTGCTCAAGACAACATCAGTCTTGCTGATCCTGCAAACAGTTATTCTGTTGACACACAGTCTGAATCCACAGCTACTAAATGTAAAAATTTTAAAACTGTTCCCTCCCCTGACGTGTCACCATGTACTAAGAACAATTCTGTTAGTAACTCAGTCCTGTGACATAGATGTCCCGCTGGAGAGACATCAGGCACAAGGCCTTCAGGGACTGTATCTTCTAAAAGACAACTGACACCTTAGACACAACCATTCTAAAAATGGAAATGTTCACCTGCAAGAAAGCTTGATTCCTACTCCCTTATTAATAAATAGCCCTTTACCACAAGTACATTTTAATTTACTACAAGAGGGAGAAGGTGCGCTAAGTAGGAACAACAAAACCCATTCATAATAAAATTTCTTTTTCAATTAAGCTTGAAATGTTTTGGTTGAGTCTAAATTAAGAAATGAAATATCTGTTTACCTGATTGGAAAACCTCATGCTAATGTTACGTTGATTTTGTAGGGGGATATAGCGCTGGACTGGATCAATATCTTTAGGACTGATTAATTCATCGACTGAAAAGAAAGAAGGGAAGTGACATTATCAGAAATGCACTTGTACAATATTATAAAACAAGTATACTTAACACAATGTGACTTAACAGACATATATAGAACATTCCACCCAACAACAGAACATTCTTCTCATGTACATGTGGAACATTCTCCAGGATAGACCATATGCCAGGCAATAAAACAAGCCTCAATAAATTTAAAAGGATAGGTACCACACAAAGCATGTTTTCTAATCATAATGGAATGAAATTAAAAATCAATACAGAAGGAAAAATGGAAAATTCACAAATATGTGGAAATTAAACAACACACTCCTATAAAACCAATGGGTGAGAGATGAAACCAAAAGGAAAATTAGAAAATATTTTCTAATTAACTTTCTAATGAGATGAATGACTATGAAGATGCAACAAACCCAAACTTAGGGGACACAGTCCAGGAAGTGCTTAGAGGGAAATATATAGCTATAAATGACTATATTAAAACAGAATAAAAATCTCAAATAATAACCTATTCTTTACCTTAAGACAATGGACAAAAAGAGCAAACTAAATCAAATGGAAGCAAAAAGAAGGAAATAAAGAAGAGTGGAAATTAATGAACTAAAGTATAGAAATGCACTATACAGAATCAATGAAACAAAAAGTTAGTCCTTGAAAAGATCAAGAAAAAGACAACCTCCACCTAGACTGATCAAGAAAAAAAGAGAAGACTTCATTTTACAAAATCAAGAATGAAAGTGGAGACATTACTACTGACCTTACAGAAATAAAAAGGATTATAAGAGAATACTATGAACAACTATATGCTAACAAATTAGATAAAAAAATGAACAAATTCCTAGAAAGACATAAATTACCAAAACTGACTCAAGACGGTACAGGAAATCTGAAGAGACCTATAATGACCTATACTGAAACTTCACGTAAAGAGAAACCTAGGACAAGATGGCTTCACTGATGAATTCTACCAAATGGTTTAAAAATAAATACCAATCTTTCACAAACTCTTCCAAAAAACAGAAGAGGGCTGAGGACAGAATTATCCTGATATGAAATCCAAAGACATCACACATCATTTTGTGTGAATACAGACACAAAAACCCTCAACAAAATACTACCAAACTGAATACAGTAACATATAAAAAGGATTATGCACCCTGACAACATAGGATTTATCCCACAAATCCGAGGTTGGTTTAATGTCCAAAAAATCAATCAATGTAAAATACCACATAAATAGAATAAAATATAAAAATGACATGATCATTTCAATAGATGCAGAAAAAGCATTAGACAAAATCCAACACACATTTATGATTTAAAAAAAAAACAAACCTCAAAAAGAAGAAATAAAAAGGGACTTCCTCAAACTGATAAGGGCATTACAAAAAACCCAGAACTACTTACTTTCACAAATAACATGACCTTACATGTAGGAAATCCTATATGCAAATCATTAACCAGTTTGATAAGGAGAGAGAAAATGTCTCCTAACCCTAAATTGCAACAGAGATTTCTGAATGGGACCTGAGCAATACAAGGACAAAGTCTTCAACTCCTGTTGTAGTACAAACATGGAAGAGCTTTTCACATGGTAGCTCCTTGTGGAAATTTTGATAAAATCCAAGGATATAACCAAGAAGGTAATTTAGAGTTTTGGAGAGGGAAGGGTAGGAAGAAGGCACAAAGTCAGCAATTCTCTGTTGTCTTCTGCTGTAACACACCTGAGAGATATCCACCAGCACCTGAGGCTCAGCATAGCAGGGATTTTCTGTGAGCCTAGAGGGGAATGTGGGCAGGGTGGGTGAGTGGTTGGGTGGGGAGGGGAGGGGTGGCAGTAGAACAAGATCCCTGAAATATAATTCTTTACAGTCTCTTCAGGGGCATATTAGCAGTATCTACACAAATTTATAGCAAACATACTCTATGACCTGGGAGCTCCACATCTACGAGTTTTCTTAGTTGTGCTAAAAAATTACTAAATAACAACAAAAAAGAATCTAACTTTTAATAAAGTCAGTCTTCACATTTCTGTATTTTCATTGCACTTAAGCTATGAAAATGTACTCGTGATTCCTGACCTACAGTTCTACACTGATCATGTTAAAATGACATGATGCTGAGTTTTCAATGCAGCAGTAGTGGCAGCAATAGGTATACAGTGCTTAGTGTATGCCTGGCATTCACACATATGAATTAATTAATCCACACAACCTTATAATTTTACAGATGATGAAGTCACTGAGAGGTTAAACAACATGCACATAGCTGGTAAATGGCAGAGTTGAGATTCTACCATAGGCAGACTGTCTCTGAAGTCCGGATTATTAACCATACACTAACCTTGCCCATTATGGACACTGACATTCTAAACAGTGTAGGCAGAAAAAGAGAGCAGGAAGAGGAAATAAAAATTTTGACATTGGTATGTTATATGTTCCCTATACAAATCAGGTAGCATATTACAGAATTTCTTTTATCGCTCAAAAATGTACATTTGCAAACCAATATAGGCGTACTTATGGCAAATATCAACATATAATTTCAATTTATTAATTTCAGTTTAGCTCATGATGCAGAGTTGATTAGTATACTGATATTCTAAATAAGCAGCAATTATTTCCCTAGGTCATTTGTATGATCACTGAGATGTAAACAAACAAGCCATTTTACATAATTAATGTTTCACTGTCATTCTATGGAAATGAAATTCTATCTTTATTGTTTTGCTATTTATAAGCGGTGACATAAATTAAGAAACCTTATATCCTGGAAGAGCATAAATGCTAATCTATTAAAACTAATATGGAGAATAGGAGAGGCAGAATAAACTTTTCTTCCATGAAAGGGACTAGAGAAGCGGCAGAGGAAACACAGAACAGCGGTTCCAGGTTGCGACTGGCAGGAAAGAGTATGCCACAATGCACAGCGGGGACATGGATAGAGGCAAAGATTGAATGTGAAAGGATATGGTGAGTGTGTTTGACCTGGACCGCCGCCAGGGACAAGCATGGGAGGGAGCAGCTTTCCATGCACCATGCACCCATTTAAGCATTTGGCTGGGGAGATAACCCTTCACAGCTCCAAGACCAGGAGCTGCTGTGAGGGAAAGCGGGAGTTAGTGGACTTGCGGTGAACTCATTTGCTCTTCCTCCATGGAAGCCAGGGGTGTATAGAGGAAGGAGTTGGGGAGAGGCAAGGGCAACACAAGGAAGCAACAGGAGCCCTTCCCCAAGTCCAGAGGCTCACAGACAAGTGGCAGAGTCTGGGACACATTTGAACTACAGGGTGAGATGTGTGGCCCCATAGCTAGAAAGTGATTCACTCGGAGGCCAGGGAATTACCAAATTCACTGAGCCCTTAAAGCAGACTCCTTGCTGTGCTGCAAAGGGCCCAAGGCCCACCTCCAGGGCTGGCAGTCCCCAGTGAACAAGGAGAACTGGTGTGCTGATTGGATTTCCACCTGCTTTTGACCTTGCACAGTGCATAGCTGAAGTTGGGGGAAACCTGGTTTGAGAGTAAGAGGTGGCTCAAGAGCATCATCTGCTGGGAGTACAGGGGAGGTGCACTCCAGCAAGCTGTGGCTCTGACAAATTCCATATAAATGTTCAAATAATCCTGCTTATCAAGACAAGAAAATGCACCAAAGCCAAGAGAAAATCACAAAGCATGTAAGACTAGAAGTATATACGGACAAGTCAAACAACCAAATTGAAAAGTCAGAGGAGGAACAGAATCTGGAGCAATTAATCAAAAAGGAACATACAAATGTCCAAAACAACTTCAATGGGTTACCTAAAGACAAAAAGGACATCAAGAAGACTCAAAAAGAGCATAAAAAAGAATTTGAAAGAGTAAATAAAAAAAATAACAGATCTTATGGAAATAAAAGGTACTGTAGATCAAATTAAAAATATACTAGAGACACACACATCAGCAGATTTGAAGAGGCGGAAGAAATAATAAGTGAATCAGAAGACACGACAATTGAATGCAAATGCACAAAAGAACTAATGGTGAAAAAAACTGAAAAATATGAAATGGATTTCAGGGAAATGAAGGACAACATGAAGCCTGAAGATATAAGAATCATTGGTGTCCCAGAAGGAGAACAGAAGAGTAAAGGGCTATGAAGAGTATTTGAGGACATAGTTGGGGAAAACTTCCCAACCCTTTGAAACAACATAAATATGCAAATCAAAGAAGCCGAGCGAACTCCAAATAGAATAAATCCAAACAGACCTATTGTGAGGCTGTTACTAACCAGATTGTCAAATGCCGAAGAGGAGCAAGTCTTAAAAGCAGTAAGAGAGAAGAAATTCAACACATAGGTGGGAAATCACATAAGACTAAGTGCTGATGACACAGCAGACATCATGGCCGTGAGAAGGCAGTGGTATGACATATTTAAGATTCTAAAAGAGAAAAGTTGCCAGCCAAGAATTCTTTACCCAGCAAAACTCTACTTAAAAACTGAGGGAGAGTTTAAAATTTTCATAAACAGACAAATGCTGAGAGAATCTATTAAGAAATACTAAAGGGAGCATTACTGGCTGTGCAAAAATAAAGGAGAGAGAGGTCTGAAGAAGGGCACAGAAATGAAGAATATTAGTAAGAGTAAATCAGAGGAAAAAAAAGGAGAGGGGGGAATAGATCTGAGAACTTTTCAGAATTTTAAAGAGAGACAAATCTCCTTATTCAGGAATCCCAGTGGCTATCAAGAAGAAAAAACTAGAAAGAAATCCATGCTAGGCATATCATAATGAAACTGCAGAACATCAAAGACAAACAGATGACCTTAAACAAAGAGAAAAGAGAAATTACCTATGAAAGACCAACAACTAGACCGACAGCTAACATCTCTACAGCAATAATGGAAGCCAGAAAACAGTATGAGAGAAAATAATGGTCACCATAGATTTCTATATGTAGCAAAACTGTCTTCCAAGAATATGGGCAAAATTAGCACATTCTGAGTAGAACAAAAAATGATAATTTATTACCAACAAATTGTCACTAATGGATTCTTTAAAGAATGTTCTTCAGAAAGAAAATATAATCTCAGAAAAAATGTCTAACAGGTAAATAGTATTGGACAGCAAAGAAAATTATGAATACATGAGTAAATTGAAGAAATGCTGACTGTGCAAAATTTGTTGGGTTAACAGGGGTGTAAATCTCCCCGGCAACGGTGAGATATGACTCCCGGGGATGAGTCAGGACGAGGCATCGTGGGGTTGAGAAAGCCTTCTTGACCAAAACGGGGTAGAGAAATGAAACAAAATAAAGTTTCAGGGGCTCAGAGGTTTCAAATGGAGTCAAGAGGCCATTCTGGAGATTATTCTTACGCATTATGTAGATATACCTTACTAGAAGGAAATACCTGAAACTGCTGAACTGCAACCCAGTAGCCTTGATTCTTGAAGATGATTTTTTAACTATATAGCTTATATGGTTTATGACTGTGTGATTGTGAAAATCTTGTGGCTCACACTTACCATCCCCCCTTCATCCAGTGTATGGACAGATGAGTAGAGAAATGGGGAAGGAAAATTAAAAGAGTAATGGGGGGATGGGTTGTTTGGGGTGTTCTTTTCTACTTTTGTTTTTATTCTTATTCTTATTTTAATTATTTTTTTTTTGGAGTAATGGAAATGTTCAAAAATTGTGTTGAATGCACAACAATATAATACTGTGAACAACAGACTGCACACTTTAACTGTATGGTATATGACTGCATCTGAATAAAATTGCAAGGAAACAAACAAAAATAAAAATAAAAACAAACAAAATAAAAAACAAAGTATAACATGTCTGGTTAAAGAACTGCCTTCACAGTACTAACTTTGAATTTGAATGGATAAAACTCCCGAATTAAAAGACACAGACTGGCAGAATGGATTAAAAAGGATGACCCATCGATATGCTGTTTACAAGAGACTCATCTTAGACCCTGCAACACAAAGAGACTGAAAGTGAAATGTTGGAAAAAAATATTCCATGCAAACTACACCAAGAAAACAGTAGCTATACTAGTATCAGCCAAAATAGACTTTAAATGCAGAGATGTCATAAGGGACAAAGAATGACACTATATATTAATTAAATAGAAAATTCAACAAGAAGAAATAATAATGAATGTTTATGTACCCAATCAAGGAGCTTCAAGTAATTGAAACAAAACTGAAGGGAGAAACAGACATTTCTACAATAGTCATGGGAGACTTCAATACACCACTTCCTTCTATAGATAAAACAAATAGAGACCAATAAGGAAATTGAGAACCAAAAAAATGTGATCAATGAATTAGACTTAACAGACATATATGGATCATTACATCACAAAATATCAGTATATACATTCTTCTCCAGTGCTCATGGAAAATTCTCCACAATAGTTCATACGCTGGGGCACAAAACAAATCTTAATAAATTTAAAAAGACTGAAATTATTCAAATCACACTGGAATGCAATCAGAAATCAATAACCACCAAAGAACCCAATCTGTTACAAATATATGGAGGTTAAACAACATACCCTTAAACAACCAGTGGGTCAAAGAAGAAACTGCAAAAGAAAACAGTAAATATCCAGAGAAGAATGAAAATGAGAACACAACACATCAAAACCAATGGAATGCAGTGAAGGTGGTACAAAGAGGGAAAACTTACAGCTCAAAATGCATGTATCAGAAAGGAAGAAGGAGCTAAAACCAAAGACCTAAATGAACAACTGAAGAGGCTAGAGAATGATTAGCAAACTAACCCCAAAGCATGTAGAAGAAAAGAAATAAAGATTAAAGCAGAAATAAATGAGACGCAGAACAACAGAGAGAGAGAGAGAGAATAAATAAAACCCAAAGTTTGTTTTTGAGAAGATCAACAAGATTGACATACCCTTGGCTAGACTGACAAAGTAAAACAGACAGAAGACTCAAATAAATAAAATCATAAATAAGAGCTAGGTCATTACTATGGATTCCAAAGAAATTAAAAAAATCATAAGAGGATACTATGAACAACTGTACACCAACAAACTAGACAACCTAGAGGAAATGGAGAATTAACTGGAAACACATGAACAACCTAGACAAACCCAAGAAGAAATAGAAGACCTCAACAAACCAATCACATGCAAAGAGATCCAATCAGTCGTCAAAAATCTACCCACAAATAAAAGCCCAGGGCCACATGGCTTCAAAGGGGAATTTTGCCAAACTTTCCAAAAAGAAATGACACCACTCCTCCTCAAACTCTTTCAAGAAACTGAAGAAAAAGGAACACTAACTCACTCACTTTATGAAGCTAACATCACTCTAACACCAAAACCAGATAAAGATATTACAAGAAAGGAAAACTACAGGTCAATCTCCCTAATGAACATAGATGCAAAAATTCTCAACAAAATACTTGCAAACTGAATCCAATGACACATTAAAAGATGTATACACCACCAACAAGTAGGGTTCATTCCTGGCGTGCAAGCATGATTCAACGTAAGAAAATCAATCAACATTATACAACACATTAACAGAAAAATCAAATGATAGTCTCAATAGACATGAGAAATATTTGACAAAATTCAACAACTCTTTTTGATAAAAACACTTCAAAAGGTAGGAATTGAAGGAAACTTCCTCAACATGATAAAGGGCATATATGAAAAACCCACAGCCAGCATAGTACTCAATGGTGAGAGACTGAAAGCCTTCCCTCTAAGATCAGGAAAGAGGCAAGGATGCCCACTGTCACCACTATCATTCAATACTGTGCTGGAAGTTCTAGCCAGAGAAATTCACCAAGACAAAGAAATAAAAAGTATCCAAGTTGGAAAGGAAGAAGGAAAACTGTAATTATTTGCAGATGATATGATCTTATATTGGAGAAGCCTGAGAAATAGACCACAAAGCTACTTGAGCTAATAAACAAATTCAGAAGAGTGGTGGGATACAAGATTAATGCACATAAGTCAGTAATATTCCTTTCCTCTAATAATGACCTAACTGAAGAGGCAATTAAAAAAAAAATCCTTTCATAATAGAAACTAAAAAATTCCAGTACTTAGGAATAAATTTAATCAAGGATGTAGAAGATGTCTACAAAGAAAATTACAAAATGTTACTAAAAGAAATCAAAGGGGACCTAATTAAGTGGAAAGATATTTCGTGTTCATGGATAGGAAGGCTAAATGTCATTAAGACGTAAATTCCACCCAAACTGATCCACAGATTCAATGCAATTCCAATAAAAATTCCAACAACTTAAATTGCAGACTTGGAAAAGCTAGTCATCAAATTTATCTGGAAGGGAAAGGTGCCTTGAATTGCCAAAAACATTCTAAAAAAGAACGAAGTGGGAGGACTTACACTTCCTGACATTAAAGCCTACTATAAAGCCAGAGTCATCAAAACAGCATGATATCGGCACAAAGATAGACATAATGATCAATGGAATCCAATTGAGAGTTTGCAAATAGACACCCAGGTCTATGGCCAAATGATTTTTGACAAGGCCTCCAAATCCACTGAACTGGGACAGAACAGTCTCTTCAACAAATGGGGCTGGGAGAACTGGATATCCACATCCAAAGGAATGAAAGAGGATCCCTACCTCACGCTATATACAAAAATTAAAGTGGATCAAAGACCTCAATATAAGTTCATCATAAAACTCTTAGAAGATAATATAGTTCACATAGAATTCCAAATTAAAAATGACTCTGTATCTCCCTATATTTTGTAAACAATGCTTTTCATAACATACTTTTTTTTTTAACATTAAGGAGACAGCAGAGCTGAAAATTTTTTTGAATGCACACAAGAAATGATGTCATCACATTATCTGAAGGTGCTGAGAGGGGAGAGAAAGGGAATACATGTATTTTTGAAAGTTAAAAAAAAAAAGATAATATAGGGAAACATCTTCAAGACCAAGTAGTAAGAGGTAGCTTCTTTGACCTTACACCCAAAGCACAAGCAGTGAAAGGAAAAATAGGTAAATGGGAACTCCTCAAAATCAAAAGCTTTGGGCCTCAAAAGACTTTGTCAGAAAGGGGAAGAGGCAGCCAACTCAATGGGAGAAAATATTTGGAAACCATATATTTGATAACAGACTGATATCGTGTATATATAAAGAAGTCCTACAACTCAACGACACTAGTACAAACAGCCCAATTATAAAATGGGCAAAAGATAAAGAGAGATTTTTCCAAAGAAGAAATACAAGTGATTAAAAAACACATGAAAAAAAATGTTGATCTTCATTAGCTATCAGGGAAATGCAAATCAAAACCACAATGAGATATCTCCTACCAGTAAGAATGGCTGGCATTAAACAAACAGAAAACAAGAAATGCTGGAGAGGTTGTGGAGAAACTGGAACTCTCATTCATCGCTAGGGTGGGAATGTTTAATGGTACAGCCAGTGCAGAAGACAGTTTGGCGGTTCCTCAGAAAACCAGATATCGAGTTACCCTACAATTCAGCAATTCTACTTCTCGGTATATACCCAGAAGATCTGAAAGTAGTGACAAGAACAGACATTTGCACACTGATGTTCACAGCTACATTGTTCATAATTGCCAAGAGATGGAAACAATCCAATTATGCTTCAATGGACGAGTGGATAAACAAACTGTGGTATATCCATACGATGGAATATTATGCAGCAGTAAGAAGGAATGAGGTCCTGAAACATATGGGAACATGGATACAGCTTGAACACATAATGCTGAATGAAATATGTCAGACACAAAAGGAGATATATTGTATGTTACACTACTATGAGCTCCCTGAACAATGTGAAATCAGTGCCTTATACTGTAGAATAGAGGGGACCTAGAGATAGAGAAGATAGTGAAGAGGGAATGATAACCTAATATGTTCCGATATGTTAATGAGGGAATGAGGGTGAATTTAAAGGTGTGGGAATGATAGTGATGATCATTCTTCATTAATGGGATTATAAATTTCAGAGCTGCACTGAAGGCAATTATGATTGAACAGAGTTGTTTAAGGCATGTATCCCATAGATTAGCACTACAAATACAAATAAGTGCTTATGTGATATACTTCTAAGGTCTGACACTGGTACAAAGAGTTAACAACAGAGTGGTAAAACTACCTGTTGCATACCAGGGACTATAATTAATAGAAATACCTTACTAGTACAACACAAATATTAGTGATAAATAATTAAGAGCTGATAGCTTTGGGGTGTTTTGGGTCATGAGAATTGATTAAAATGGAGAGTGATGATGATTGTACCACTAAGTGAAAATAATGTGAGACACTGATTGTTTATCTTGGACAGAACATAAAAATTTGAAATTAGGAACCCCCTACTTAGTAAGTCAAGCCCTTGATCTTCAGGCTTGCTCTTGTGAAACTTATGGCTGTAAAGGGGAGGCTATGCCCACCTACAATTATGCCTAGGAGTCACCTCCAGAGAACCTCTTTTGTTGCTCAGATGTGGCCTTCCTCTCTCTCTAAGCCCAACTGCTTAAATAAATTCATCACCCTCCCCTCGACTTGGGACAGGATACCCAGGTGATCTCCCTGGCGATATAGGACATGGATTCCAGGAATGAACCTGACCCTGGCATCAAGGGATTGAGAATTCCTTTTTGACCGAAAGGGCGAAAAGAAAGGCAATAAAATAAGGGTTCAGAGACTAAGAAATTTCAAATACAACCAAGAGGCTGTCGTGAATGTTACTCCTATGCAAGCTTTAGCTAGATACGCCAAATGACCACAGTATGACAAGCCCAAATCAACAGTAGTCCTGAAAACCCTAAAGAATAACCTGGTCCATATCTGAGATTCTATGAACGTTTCCCTCACTAAGATTATTTTCCAGAAACTTAAATCCTCCACAAATCTTATGGAGGATGCCAGATAAGTCCCCAAACCCAGAGGCAACAGCCTGTTCAAGAAGGTCAACCAGATGTGTCCCCCTTTCCAATAATGTCAACACCCAGTTTCAAATGAACGAGGTAGGGTGGTCACTGCCTAGACATCCCTGAAGATACGGAAAGTGATTAAACTAGAGGAAGGGGTAGCAACAGACAAGATAGAACTTAAAAAAGGATTATAAATACTGAATCTGAACATAATTTTTTTCTTAGTTGCTAGGGTATCAGAAGAGCTACAAGGAGAGAACTGAAATGGTGGAACTATAACCCATAACATTCTTTGAAATTTGCTCTGTAACTACTTGTTAAATTGTATTTTGAAAGTTATCAGCTTTCTGTATACATGTTATATTTTACAATAAGCAAATAACTGAAACTATGGTACTGTAACCCATAATGTTCTTTGAAATTTCCTTTATAACTGCTTGTTAAATTGTAGTTTGAGTTATCACCTTTCTGCATATATGTTACCTGTCACAATAATGAATAACTGGAATTGTGGATCTGTAACCCATACATTCTTTGAAATTTGCTCTCTAACTACTTGTTAAATCACACTTTGAAAATTATGACTTCTATGTAATATGTTATATTCCACACAAAAAATAAAATAAAATAAAAAAAAAAAACCCGATATGAATCAAAAGGTTAACCAAAATCTTTTGAAAGCTTATTTCTTTGCTTTTCCTTCTCAGTTCTCTCTTTGTGCCATATCTTTAAATTTTGCTTGTTGTTCTAACTTATACCAACATGTTCATTTATAACTCCATGGACTGTATGCTTGTAAAATTCATGGCTATATCCCAGTACCATAGCATAGCACCTGGCACATGTCTGGCAATCAACAGACATTAAACAAAAAATGAATGGTGGAGTTGACAAATAAAGAAATATTAACTGCCATAATCATTAACTTCCATATGGTGAAACACATTTATTTTTTCACTGCATTGATTCTTATCAGTCAGGAGGCTAAAACAAACTTCCTCAGCGTGCGGAATCCACAGCACAGGTTTTCTGTGAAGTGATAAACCTGAAAGAACTTCCATCTGATCAACTACAGAATGTTTACAATGAAAATACAAAAAGAAAGATAAATGCATTTTACAGTACAATACCAAACCTCTAAGCTAATCAATCATTTCTATAAATAAGGACAGCGGACTTTAAATCTTTAGCCAACAAGATTAGGTTCATTAATACTTGCATTTTTATGCTGACAAAGGTTTATCTTAAACAGTAATGTTGAGGGGAAAAAGAAAACATTAAGAAGTATTGTTCTTTCTTTAATGAAACGACAATTTAAAGGAAAGTTAATGGAGCAAATAATTCTTTTTACGATGACACCAAAATTACACAGGACACACTAAAACAGGCCTAGCAGGTAATTTACTTAGGGCAAAAATTCATGCTTAAAAGCCTAACTGATTCTCAGCTACAGTAACACGTATTAATAACACATGTATTAAGAAATGAGCTATTCAGAAAAAAAGAAATTGTAGACTCAAGATCATATCTTATAACAAAAAAAATCTAAGCATTATTAAAAAAAACAAAAACATAACTAACCAGACGAAATATACAAATTACAGTCAATTGATTAACTGGGATGGACATTCTAAGATTAAAAGCCATGACAAAAATTAGGAAAACACTGATAGATCCGAGTGCCTAAAGAGTGTAAATTTTGTTCATCAGCAACAGCATAAGCAAAATTTAGAGGCAAACAAACTAGGAAGGTAACAGAAAAGTTTAGTACATTTAATATACAAGATGTTCAGGAAGACTGATAAGAAAAATCATAAAACAAAGCAAATAACTGGAACAATTCACAGAAGACATATATGACTAAGAAACGTTTTCAATTTTTATTCTAAATGAAAGCACAATGCAATTTAACACATAACCAGGGTAGCAAAGTTTTTTGTTTTGTTTTTAATGAGAATAATTAATGGCAAAGAGGGTACAGGTGACACAAGCACCCTGTAGACTCCTCAATAAATTGGTAAAGTCTCTGTCAGTCATCAGCTGTGTGATTCTGGTGAGTTGCTAAACTCTTCTAAGGCCTCCCTTCCTCACCTATGACTTACAGTACCAATCTCATAGAGAAGTTAAGAGAATTATGTTTTTAAAAGGCAAAGCACAGAATGTGACACATTTTAAGGGTAGATATTAGTAGTGCTATTTCTGGGAAACAATCTGGGAAATCTCTTAGCAATCACAATGTAGGAATATATATTTACATTCTAATCTATTCATTTTATCTTTATCAGTAACAGAACCATATACTATTACTGTGTAAAGAGTCTACTGCCTTTAAAGTCAACAGACCAATGAAAATCAAGACTGCAGTTAATTATGTCCTTATGCAAACTAGGGGGCACTTGGTCACTGAATTTAACTCTAAAAAGCATTAGGATCAAAAGATGAATCAGTGGCTTTTCTATCTTTAGATGCAAATAGATTCATCTTAGTTACAAACAATGGAATTAGGAAGTAGTACATCAGATTAACTAGGCTGACCTCAGAGAGAGAGAACTATTTCCAAGTTCCCATTCCCTCCTTGCAGTAAAGCAACTTGGTATCAGGTGGACTAGTACAGAGTAAGCACTCTACAAATAACTGCTGGGTCTAAGAATAGGTGAATTGTTAATATGGAAAGCATTTCCTTCTTGTGGTGAATTTTGCGGCTTTCGGTGTATCTGTAAGAGGACCTATGAGCATCCTAAGTTGCCTGGTTGACAAGATCTTTGGAACATATTTTCACAAATACTATCTCCTAAATGGTAGCCAACAGAATTCGTGAAAGTCATGTATCACACAATATTTTAAAGATTCACTGTTCAATTATTTTCATGTAAAAATAGTAACTGCAATTAACTACCCACAAAATGTTGTCAAGCAGTTATACAATTGAGGCTCCTTTAATGAATAAATAAGACTGTTAGTAAATGTGTTTGGAATCTTAAAAAATCCACAGAAGTTTGATTGTTCCTGAGGGAAGCAGACAACAGTTATGAGCAATTAAATAATTCATCTTCTAAGAGCTTATTTATCTTAACCAGTGAGTTGTTAACCACAGACACATATCTGGGCCAGAATGCTAACGAATACACAGCACCTCATTTTTCAGTAGAAGATATGTATGTGGTTTCATAGTTTGCAACTCACCTTCTGAGTGTTCTTTATCCCTTTTTAGAAGTTCAGCAAGGAAAAGAAAAACTGACCCTTTCTGTTAAGGCAGCCCTGCATATTTCATCTCTTTGGTCATGACACAGAGATGAAGGCACGACCTGGACTATTTCTGTTCACTCTTCGTCTTAATGTTAAGAAAAATGATACCTATATTCAAGATCTGCTAATTTATTTTGGAGTAAGGAAGACCCGAGGCTTTTTTACTGATTGATACTGCTCTCAATCTTTTTCTTTTTTTAAAGTTCAATTTGCTTATGTAGGTGTAGTCACTTCTGTATTCCAAGTTCATTAGCCTTGTCAGTTTTATCCAGAGGTTTTGCTGAAACAGGACTCTTTTTGTTTACTAATTCCACTCTGGATATATAGCAAAAGGCAGGATGAAGAAGATTTAGATCTCAAACCCCAGATCCCAAGTGCAAGTTTTCAGTTTCAGAACCACAGAAAAATTTTATCATGCTTTCATAATTTCCAAGTGAAGTAAATAACTTATCTAATGTTAAATTCTTGCCATTACATAGGTCAGCAGCTGACCTAATTAAATATGTTTTATTTAACTGTATCAACAAAGTTAATTGTATTCTTGCTAGCGAGATGGAAATAACATACTCTAATTAGAGACAACTCTTTCAACTTGGCTTAATTCTAAGAAAGCTACTTATAAATATATATATATATATATGTGTATATGTATATGTGTGTGTGTATATATATATACACGTATATGTATATATATACATATACATATATATATATATGTATACGTATATATATTCCCCCCTTTGGAAAAATTAAAATTAAAAGCAAATCCAGTATAAATAACATCAGCTCTTTTTCAAAAAGCTGCAAGAAAATTTTTCTACAGTTTCTTAAATTATCATTAAGTAAATATAGAGAACCAGAAAATGAAATAAAAAAGGGAGCAAATTAAAAGAGCATTAACTTAATTATCTCTGCTTTTGTTAGTTTCTGTATGCTCTTACATGCTGCAACTGGAAATCTAACTTCTGAAAGATCATTACTTAATGGAATGAACAAAAATAAACTAAAGATGATTACTCTTATAGCACAAATTTAGCATTTATGTAGTAATGTTAGATACCATAAAGATAATAATAGTATTTCATACAGTAAGATCTTTTAGTTCAGTTACAGTATTTACAGTATTTACAATTAGTTTGTTTCTAATCTGTTAGTTCTAATCTGCTTGCCGTAAAAGAATTCTGACTCTAAAATGATAACCCTTTTGGTGGAAATGCTAAGGATATCTGAAATTTTTTGCAAATAATGGTACAGTAAGATGCAGAATGCTTTTTGTATTCAGAAAACCAGACTTTATTTTAACATGCCTAAGGAGTTCTCTAATTCAGCTGAAGTTGTAGAAAAAGCTGAAAAAAATAATTCTTCAAAGAATTATGAATAGTACCAATAAGCACCCAGCTAACAGAAAATTGCCAATGTGTATTTTTTGGAAAGAAGAGAACTTTCAGATAATCAATTCCTTTTGGCAAGTGTTTTACTAAAGCTATGACCAAGCATGACTGTTATATTACATCAGAGTTTTACTATATTGTATGAAGGTAACTAAAAAATTACCAAAACCTTCTGAGAGAGCCTATCCTTTAAGCTGGATACAGCCCTCTAAATGATTGCAATGGTACCCTATTTGACTTTCTTCCCAGAAACTGTCCATCATCATTTAGTGAAACAGACACACTAAAACACCTTTACAAAGTAAGAAAATCCCCCAAAGACATCTTAGAAGCATGAAGCAGCACCCAAATCCAAGAAAAATGCTAGCAAGGACATACTCATTTCTAACAGCTTGATAACAAGGAAGAAAATGTTTTCAAACATCTCCACTTACCCAGGAGTTTTGCAATGATATAAAGAGCTTGTCCCCAAAGAAATAATTTTCCATCACGGCCACAATTACTAGGAAATCGCTTTTGACTACCAGGGTTTCTTTTTTCATTTTCTACAAAGTCAGCTGGCACATAATAATACTTTGGTATGACAGGATATCCTGTGGAGTTTAAAAAATAAATATTTAAAATATAATAAATTATTGCCCTCCCCCAAATTTCCCTTCAAGAAACTGTAACAGTAGAAAGCAGGGAGAAAGAAAGGCCATATCAGATTTGATATTGGATATTCTGGGTTCTTTCAGAAATTGCCAGTGGAAAACACATAAAAAAGTGTTTGACATTGAAACACTAACTGAACAACATATGTTAAGCTTCGGTCAACAATGAGTACATAATCTCCTTTAACAACATGTAATTTTAAAACCTTTAAATGAACCAATAAATACAGAGTATGCAAATATTTACAGCCATAGAAGAGGCTATTTTAATAGGATTAGTCTATGGAAGCTTCACAAATGATATATCCTGTATAATCGTAAATGATTATAACTTTGAACCATTGCTTAAAGCAAAGAAATCTCCATTTAAATATAAAGTACCTCATCTATCATTCAATATCATTGAAGAGGGAAAAAAATCTTCTGTGACCAATACAAATACAAATTTTCCTTGGTGGAACCTAAAAATTACTATTTAAAGAGCAGGATCTTTATGCATGATTTATAAAAGGGAAAAAAGCAACATTCTAGCAGACTATTACAGAAGACTTTTGTAACACTAGCACCTGGTAAACTTAATTTTCCTAATAAAATTGCACATATTTCTCTAAAATGTCACTTATTTCTTCATGTACCAATCAATAGTGACGTCTGTGTCTATAATCACTATAAAAGTCTATGATCCACAGAGAGTATGTTGAATTTTACTCTCTGAGCTTGATGAAGTCTAAAGGCTGGTACATTAAACTATTACCTCATATGTATCAATATTCTGCCAGTGAATACAAAAAGATATGATTCAAAGAATTTCAAATATAAATTCATTACAAAGTTCATTACATATTTCTCATATTGGAGAAGTGATCATTTGGAACATAAAGATGATATAAATAATTGCTTTTCAAAAATTAGTATTTTTTTGGAATTTATTCTTCACCCATAAACATTTTACAACTTTAAAATTTGTAAGTGTTGTAAAGGATGAGCACATAATATGAACTATTTATGCTGAGATATTTGTGGGAAACACCAAAGAATATCATAAACTTTATGTAAGATAATGAAGTCATAATGAAGTTATTGCAATTGTTAGTTTGTGCCTTGTGTCCACAAGGCAATTAATTTTTTTCACAAATTCACCATAATTCTCAACTTTCAGATAAAAAAGTTAGGAGACTATATTCTTATTCTATTAATATTTCTAAACCCCAAGATATCTAGAATGTCTCCTTTGGAATTCCTTTGAGAATTAGTTTTTCAGTCATACAGAAAAACAGGTTGATGTTCTTTCTCAGTCCTTGTTGGTGTTTGACCAAAACCAATATACTTTTATTCATAAGACTGGGCTTTTTTGACCATTTCTAAAATATGGCATTTTTTGACCCAAAAGATGATATTTTAGCATCACTGAAGACATTCAAAATAATATGCTAAGGACCCTAGAAACAACTCCAAAGAGGAAGCCAGAATGTTTTCAGATATGGCAGTACCTTTGGACCAGGGCAGAGCTTCTCCAGGTGGCCCTTTGAATGGGGCAGCACATACCAGAGAATAACATTTTTGGTCACTTAGATAAAAGTTGGTCACTTGATATCATGGTCACGCTACACAGAGTGAAGCGGTTACAAAGGACCTCTGCCTAATTAATAGACATCATTCTTTCTAATTTCACCCCAAGCACCATTTATTTTTTAAATTTAATATAAATTGCCATGCTTTAAAATGGAATCATTTACACATTTCAAAGGAACATTAAGGAAGAATTTCTTGAGAAAACAACAGAATTATACCTTCGGTGGTTTGATGAAGTACTGGAGTCAGAAGATCCTGATATTCCTTTACTTGTTTGGGATTCCCTCTAAAAACTCCTAAAATATAAAATCCAATAGCAGTTGAATTCAAAAACATTTCAGGAATTATGCCTTAGGAAAGTCTTTTTGCCTAGAAATACTTATTTTAATTTTCGATGTAAGTGCTAAAATTTAAATTGAAAAAAGTAATGTAAGTATGTATATTTCTAAGAAATTGATTTCAAAAGGTCATATTAGCATTTAGAATTAAAAACTGAAGTTTTAATTGTTTAAAATTTCATTATTTTTGACTGTTATAGATATTCACGTCATGCACAATTTCTATTCACAACAATTTTTTCTTTATAAATATGGCTAACATATTAGTATTATTTTAAAAATATTCTAAAGTATTTTAAAAGTTCTTTAATCCCGTCAGAAAGCAGAAGAATAGTATATAAAGATGCAGAGTAGTTAACATCACTGAAGTGAAGTCTATTTTGCTAGCTGAAAGCAGTCATATTTCATTTCTGCTCTTCTTTAAACCACTTATATCACACATAGTTTAAATTTCAGAGAAAAGCTCACTTACCATCAATCATCATGTAAAGAAAAAATATGGGAAATTCACATTCAATGCCATCAAACAACTAAAACATAAAATAAAACCTGCATTAAAATTAAATTTTCATTAACAAAGTAGAACAATTTTGCTTAGGATATATGTAAAAGGTTTATTTACAGTAATAGTTTAAATTGCACTGATTTTATAAATAGCTTCACTGATTTTTTTTTTTAATTAGAGAAGTTGTAGGTTTACAGAGAAATCATGCATAAAATACAAAATGTTCCCACCCTATTAACAACACCTTGCCTTACTGTGGTTCATTTGTTACAATTCATGAAACAACGTTTTTATAATTTAGTATTAATTTACAATAGGGTTGTTCTTTTTTGCTTTTTAAATTACTTGGGACTCTTGTTATTCAAAAGCTCATTCATTCAATCCATCAAATACGAATCCATCCATTCAATAAACATTTACTGAGTACTTGCTAAAGCTCGACATCAGATAGACAGAAGGCTATGGTGACAAAAACAGAGAAACTGCCCTTGGGTGCAGTGTAGTGGGTAGGCAGGCATGCAAATGAACAACTGCAGTACAGTGTGAAATGTCTACAAATGGTATAGCAGGTATAAAAGGAATGAAAGAAACACCTGACTCTGACTATGGGGTCAGGGAAAGGTTTATAGGTAAGCAGATGCTTTGGCTAATGCCTGATGGAATTTACTGGGGTGATGCAAACCATAGATGCATGGAAATACAAAGTAAGTTAAAGACCAGCAATTCAGTATTTCTGGAACAAGCAAGGAGATAGTAATGAAAGCTAAAGCCCAAAAGGTGGGTCAGAGCAGTTAGATCAGGAAGGACATTGATAGTCATGCTAAGAGATTAAGAATGATCTATAAGTGACAGGGAACCACTGGTAATACTGAGTAGGATTATGATTTATGCATTAGATTTACTTGCTAGACTGGACTGTTGGAAGTATTGAGGAGAGTGGTAGGATAAAGAATAAGGAGACTAACTAGAGGGCTGCTGGAACAATCCAAAGAGAAATGATGATAGCCAAACTAGGGTTTCTCAACATTGACTCTACTGACATTTTGGGCCAAATAATTCTTTTCTGTGGAGGGGTGTCCTGTACATTGCTGGATGTTTAGCAGCATCCCTGATCTTTACTCTACAAATGCCAGTAGCATTCACCAAGTTGTAACAACCAAAAATGTTTCCAGACATTGCCAAATGTCCCCTGGGGGGCAAAATTTCCCTTGATTATGAATCACTGGCCTAAACCAAGAAGTAATAGAGAGGAAGGGACAGATTTCTAAGATTTTAAGGAGGTTAAGTCTGCCACACTTATTGACTGATAAAAGGAGTGAATGAGAATGAAGAACCTAGAATGATTCTGAGGTTTGGGGCTTGTACAGAGGACAACATGAATTGTAGGGCATCCAAATGAAGACATCCAATAAGCAGCTGGATATGTGGGTAGGGCACTCAGGGGGAGAGAGATGGGTAAGGAATAGAGATCTAGAGTTAACAGTGACAGCTAAAGCTCTGGGTACAGTGCAGGAGAGCATGAAAAGAGAATATGGTTGGAGATGGAATCCAGGAAAAGAGCAATGTTTAACAGGATGTAGAAGATGAGGCACCTGTAAAGGAGATTCAGCAGGACAGAGAGAGAAGTAAGCAGAAAACTAGGAAGAGAGAGAATCACAAGAAATGGAGAACATTTCAAGAAAGAGTACTCAGTCAAGATACTCAAATGCCAAGGAGAAATTCAATGAAATAAGGTCAGGAAAGGTCACAATGACTCAATGACCAAAACTGACTGAAGCCAGCACAGCCACTACTGAGAGTAATCAAAGAAGCAGATTATAAGGGATAGGTGTGGGTGTAAGCAAACAAGGAGAGACACCAAGTACAGACCATGCTTTTAAGAAGTGGGGCTGTAAAGAGACAAGGGATGGGAAGCAGACAGGAACAGGGGTTGAGGAAGGGTTTTAGTTTTTTTGAACATCAAAGTATTTATGCTGAAGGAAAGAAGGTGATATGAACTTGGGGAGCAAGAAAGAGGGAAGGCAGAGTGAAGAAGATGAGGAGAAAAAAGACAAAAAGATAGAGATGGACCTAATTCTATCAGAGAAGAAAACAAATGATAACAGTCCCAGGGAATGAAAAGAGAACAAGATGTGGCATATGATAGAAGGTTAACCTTAGAATGAAGGGCAGCACATTCCATGAGATAAGAGAGATAAAAGTAAGCATGGATGAAGGATAGATGCAGTGGGTGAGGCATATGAAGTGAAAGGCTTTCAAGTAGTAAATAAGAAGCAAAGTCTGAGAACATGAGTAGAAATGGGAGAAGGCTAGAAAAGCTTTTTTTTTTATTATTAATAAATTTTATTTTGAAATAAGTTCAATCTTACAGGAACAGTTGTAAAAACAGTACAAACCCCCTACATAGAATTCCATCATACCCTGACCCCCTTCCCCAGATACCCTGATCCATCACCTTTAAGATCCTGTCACACTGCTCTTTCTTTCCCTCCTTCTCTCCCTCCCTCCCTCCCTCTCTAACACCCATTATCTATTGCTCTATCTTCTGAACATATGGGAGCAAGCTGCACATATCTTTGAACAGGCAATATAATTCACATATACCTTTCCCATGGACAAGAACATTATTTTATGCAATCTCATTAAACATAGCTAAGAAGTTCAAGAAATTCAACCTTGATATAAAGCTTACATTCTATATTTCATTTTTTTTTTTTCCTTGTGTCCCAGCTGTGTCCCTTTGAGCCTCCTCTCCTCCAGCCTCAGATCCCGTCCAGGATCATCCTTGGCATTTAACTGTCATCTATTTAGACTGTCTTTTTTTTTTCAATTTTGGAAAGATATATATAGCCTAAATCTTCCTATTCCACCCCTCCCTAGCATTCCCTTAGTGGGATTAATTACATTTAGAATGTTGCAATGCTATCACCTTCCGACCATCCATTTCTAGAAGTTTCCCTTCACCCCAAACCAAAACCCCTACTCTCATTTCTTAACTCCCCATTACCCCTTCCCCCACTTCTTGGAACCCCTACTCTACTTTTCATCTCCATGGTCATATTCTTTGATACTTTCTTTGTGTTTACCATGGGGCTTAAATTTAACCTCTTAAATCTATAACAGTCTTGTTTTTCTTTGAAACCAACTTAACTTCAATAGGACATGTAAACTGTGTTCCTATACTCCTCCATTCCCCCACCTTTATGTAGTTCTTGTCAAGAATTACATATTTTACACTGAGTCCAAAACCACCGATTTATCATTACAGTTTATGTATTATAGATCCTGTAGGAAGTAAATAGTGGAGTTATAAATCAACCATACAGTAGTATTGGTCTTTATAACTACTGTGTGATCTTTACTGGAAATCTTTATTTCTTCATGTGGTTTCAGTCAATTGTTTAGTGTCCCTTCCTTTCAGCCTGCTTCGGACTGATCTACTGGTGATGAAGTTCCTCAGCTTTTGATTGTCCGGGAATGTTTTCATCTCCCCCTCATTTTTATCTTTCAGGTGTTTGTGAATTCTCCAAGTCTCTGATGGTTATTGATTTCTGTTTGTATTCCATTGTAGGCAGAGAATGTTCTTTGAACAAATTCATTTTTATACTTTTTATTTTATTGAGGCTTGTTTTCATGTCCCCGCATACAGTCCATTCTGCAGAAAGATCCGTGATCACTAGTGAAGAACGTGTGTCCCAGTGACCTGGGATGTAATATTCTATATATGTCTGTTAAAAGTCTCTATATCTCTCTTTCATTCCTTTGTTTCTCTGTCGGTAGGGCTCGCTTTAGTATCTGAAGTAGGGCAGGTCTTTTATTAGCAAACTCTCTCAGCATTTGTTTGTCTGTGAAAAATTTAAGCTCTCCCTCAAATTTGAAGAAGAGTTTTGCTGGATAAAGTATTCTTGGTTGGAAATTTTCCTCTCTCAGAATTTTAAATATGTCATGCCACTGCCTTCTCATCTCCATGATGGCCACTGAGAAGTCACTACTTAGTCTTATGCTGTTTCCTTTGTATGTGGTGAATTGCTTTTCTCTTGCTGCTTTCAGAACTTGCTCCTTCTCTTCAGTATTTGAGAGTCTGATCAGAATATGTCTTAGAGTGGGTTTGTTTGAATTTATTCTATTTGGAGTTTGCTGAGCATTTATGCTTTGTGTATTTACGTTGTGTAGAAGGTTGGGGAAGTTTTCCCCAACAATTTCTTTGAATACTCTTTCTAGACCTTTACCCTTCTCTTCCCCTTCTGGGACACCAATGAGTCTTAAATTCGGACATTTTATTTTATCTATCATATCCCTGAGATCCATTTCGATTTTTTCAATTTTTTTCCCCATTCTTTCTTTTGTTCTTTCATTTTCTGTTCTGTGCTCCTTGAGGAAACGGTTGAGTAGTTGTTCAACTTCCTCTAATCTTGTATTATGAGTATCCAGAGTCTTTTTAATTTGGCCTACAGTTTTTTTAATTTCCATAAGATCTCTTCTATTTTTTTATTTACTCTTGCAATATCTTCTTTATGCTCTTCTAGGGTCTTTTTTATGTCTTTCATATTCTGTGCCATGCTCTTCTTCAAGTCTTTTATATCCCGTTCCATGCTCTCTTTGCCTGTCTGTAGTTCTTTGATTAATTCTGCCAGGAACTGTGTGTCTTCAGATCTTTTGATTTGAGTGTTTGGGTTCGGGTTCTCCATGTCGTCTGGTTTTATCATGTGCTTTAAGATTTTCTGTTGTTTTTGGCCTCTTGGCATTTGCTTTACTTTATCTTTAATTTGTTAGAATTGCAGTTTGGTGACATACACTTTCTCTAACTAACCAGCAGATGGCGTCCGTGAGTCACTCATTCCTCTCAAGTCAGTTCTCCCCAACTTTGTGTTATGTGGGGATCTGATTCTTTTGGGGTCCAATTGGTGCACTTAATTTGGGTGTGTTGTTGGTGCTGTCTGCCCTGAATGAGGGGCGTGTGCCTGAGTGGTTAGGGAGGAAGGGCAGGATTAACAATCAAACCTCCCATAGAAAAGCTTTTAAGGGGAGTTCCTAGCAGGGTCACATAGCAAGACTGACAAGCAGTGAAAGCAGAGATGAGAACTGAACTGAGATGGATGTCCTGATTTGTGGGTGGCAACTATCTATGCTGTTGTTGGCTTTCCTTGCAGCAGCACTTAAAAAAGTAGCGATCTGCTGGGTTGATCCGAAGTTGAAAATATGCAGGGTGGTAACTGCTCAGTTCAAACATAAATGCTGTAAATCAGCACAAAAAAATGAATATAAGTGCACAAAAAATGAATAGAAAGCAAACATCTGAAGGTGTTTTGCCCAACCTAACGGACTGCAATAAAATCCCTAAAATGCAAACAATAAAATAGTTCCTAATGCTCCTAAATGGTAGTTGGCTGTGAAATTAAATGAAATGATAAATAGCTTGTCTAGCTGTCCTGCAAAACTAAGTGCATACTGAATTTTAAAAGTGGTATGCTAATTGCCAAATTATAAGGTACAATGTTGTCTATACATTTTCTATAGAGATTCCTGAGGAAAAGGATGTGACCTTTCCTCAATGAGTAAGTCAAAGCTATGACCCATGCTTATCAAAATAATTTTCAACCTATCCCACTAAAGCAGTCTTCAGCAATATGCATGTATGCTTCTAATCATTATTATTATTATTATTTGGTGGGGGTGGGCAGGTAGGTTACATATTTCTGTAAGGCTTAAAAACAGTTAATATGAACCTGCACACAGTTGTGTATATGTATATTTGAAATATAAATAATTTAAAAGTAAAACATAGAGGGCTACATTGCAAAGGGAAGTGTCTAGATGAAACAGAAAAAGGAAGAGGGGAAGAAATATCAGTTTTAATAAAAGTATTTCCTTAACAGATTGAAATTTGGATCACAATAGGTATTTGGAGCAGGCAGGCAAAGGCCTGAAAATGCAATAGAAAAATTATTCACCCAGTGAATCAATATGGCCCAATATGAGCAAATGATTCTCACTAGAAATGAGTTAACACTTACTATATGCTAAGCACTGCTCAAAGCACTTTTATATATATTAGCTGACTTAATACTCATAAGAACCTCATGAGGTAGGTACTATGATAATTTTACCAATGAAGAATATTAAACACAGAGAGGTTAATTAACTTGCCCATGGCCACAAAGCTAGTAAATGGCAGAGCCAGAATTCAGACTCAAGAAGTCTGCCTCCTGAATCTGCTTTGACCCCTCTGCTATGCTGCTAATGTAGGAGGTGTTTGGATACCTTAATTTCAGCTGGTTTATAGTAGCGTCTATTAGGATCTTCCAATGATGTTCTATACCCATCTCTCAAGAAACGCTTAAATCCATATTTTCCTTTTAGTTTTCTAACCACTTTATCAAGGGTCTGGCTAAACAGAGCTTCATCATCCAGGGCAAATGCAGGATAACTGATGCAGGGGAGCAGAGCAGCATCTGTGTTCTGGGGGCAATAAGAAAAAGAACAGAATGTAAGCGCTACAGAGACATGATAAACGAAGCCCAAGGAGAATCATGGAGAGGAAAAGTCAATAAAGTTATCTAAATGACAATGTGATTCTCTGCTCTAAGGGACAGATATATGTTTATATGGCACATTTTAGAGAACCTTACAGAAGAGATAAAACTTTATTCATCAATAAAGTGTTTTCAAGATTCAACACTGAACTCAAATTTCAAAATATTACGGCAATGTATAAAACTTTAACGAGTCATCATAACTTAGTTTGATATAACAATGTTATTATTTATTTAAAATACTGAAATACACACAGAAAACAATCTAATGTGCAACAATTAGTTGAGTATTTAAAATTTATATTGTAGAAACATGTTTACTGATATGGAAGCATGATGTTGTTCATTCATAGCACTAGGTTAACAAGCATTATAAACACTATCGTTCTAATTTTGTAAAATATTATATGTATGCATAAAACTTGTGGAAATATATAGACCCAAAGGTTATCATCCTAAGATTAACTCTGAATGATAGAATAATAGATGGGTATTATATTATTATTTTTTGCTTATTTGTGGCTTTTGTTTCACTTTTATCATCGAGTTGCATTATCTATATAAAAAAAGTTATTCTAAATAATTAAAATTATAGAATTGTGGGTGTTTTCTAAGAATAGAGCCACAGATAACTACTAGAAAGATTCGTAACCAGATACCTTGGGCATACAAAAATTTATCAGAGAAAGAAAAAAAAGTGAAATGAATGGGAGAAAACAAGGAAAATGACAATTTTATTCAAAAGAAATATACATCATGAAAAAAAATTTTTTTTTGTCCTAGGACAAAAAAGATTCCTTTTGGTAGAATATGTTGCTACCTCCAAAGAATATGTCCACTTTTCTACTGTTTTACAAAAGACTCAAGGAATAAAACTCTGGCTTTGTCCATAATCCTGCTCATTTCTTCAGTCAGACAACTACAGGCCAGGGAAATGAGGGGCAATATTTATGATCTCTCTGGATATCCGCTAAACTTTTAGAACATTTTCTTGGAAAAGAAAACAAAACTACATAACAATCATAAATGATAGTTCTCATTATTTTATTACAAAAACATCTCACGTGAGATCTTGATTCTCTAGGCAACAATGAGCACAACGTTTGCCTGTTTCGATTGTGAGCATCGAGATCCACAAATATAACTGACCAAGAACAGCCCTGCAATGAGAAAGAGAAAAACACTTCCTAAGGTAAGGAAAAAGGACCTATAGAACACTTGGCATTTTGAGGGTAAGGAATTTCACAAGAGTACTAACGGTTACATTTGAGAGTGGGATTACAGAATATTTTCATTGTCTTTTTTTATACTTTCAGTATTTAAAAAATTTCCTACAACAAACATATTCACTTTATAAACATAAAATATTTAATTTTTTTCCTATTTCTATCTTGGTTTTCTTGTAAATCAAAATGTTTTGATTTACAAAATAACCAACCAATTAATGACAAATAGTCTAGCTAAAATTTTTGACAAGGAATAAAGGAGGAATGAATTCTGATTCACAAAATCTGAATCACACATTCCTGATAAAGAATGTTGATTATATGATCCTATTAAAATTAGGTACAATCTCGAATTACGTATGTAAACTAATTAAAATATGAAGACAGGAAGAATTCAAAGAACAATCATTCAAATAACAACAGCTAATATTCACTATGTGTCAGGCACTGTGCCTTACGCTTCACAAGGATTATGTTATTTAAGCCCTACATGTAGATATTATTATCCTCATTTTATTGAAAAGGATACTAAGCCTTAATTTAATAGGGCAAAGATTTGAAAACGAAGTTTCTGACACAGAAGCTTATATATTAACAACTACTGAAAAACATATCTTTCAACTAAGACCCAAAATTTTGAAAAAAGACAGCTGTAAAAGGAAATGTCAATTGGTCTGCTAACCCAGTTGAAAAAAACGTTTACCATTTAGCCATGAATATATCCTATATTCAACAACAAAGATGTAAGTAAACATGGATTTGTTCTTTTACTGGGGAGCTAAATATTTTGCAAATACAGAGAATGAAATGGGAATACAATGATTACTTCCATTAGAAGAAAATACTCAGAAAAATATGTGGGGAAAGGGAGAAGAGAAGTATCATAAATTTCATGCAGCATCAATATTGCCTTTTAAATCTCACCCCAATTCAGCTACTTCAAAGATGCGTTCACCCAGAAACTAAACTATCTTCAATCAATCACCTAGCCTGAAACTTCAAAATCTAGTAGCACTAGGCCCTACATCAAAATATCAGACTCACCAGATGGATATTTTTCTTGTTAAACCCATGTTTGTAACTAAATATTAAGGCACAAAATAGAATTATTTTTCATTGGCATTTTTTACCTCTTTCAACTCTGACAAGTGAATTAATAAATGAACAGGATAGTAGTGGAGCTCTCTCAACCAGATTAAGGCTAAACTGTTCCTTCTGTTATTTGAGAGTACTGACTTCCCATCTTACTTGTTGAGCAAAGCTTTATGCAGTTGCTGCCATTGGCAAAATATACTGTGCTCTTTCCTTGGAGGAAGGCAAACAAGATCAAACTTAACCTTTGCTCTCAAGGAGCTGATCCAGGTAATAAACAGTCCTGAACAACATGATTATCTAAAAAAAAAAAAAAATGGCAGTACATGACTAAGTACCAAGCGAATGGCTTAGATGAAAGAACACTAATGATAACGAACCTCTAAAGTTAACAGAAAAAAACAAATAGAAAGGCTTGGCACTTCATGAGGAAGCTGGAGGCCAGAGCTAGGATCTGAAATTTTGGGGAAACAGGAGCAAGCAGGGTGGTTAAAACAAAACAAAAGGAATGGGTATAATGTATTGGGAGCCTAAGAATACATAAAACAATAGGAGTTATAATTTATTCTCATGTCAATAATTAATAAAACTAATTACATGCCAAATTTGTCTGCCTTAAATTGGATTTTTAAAAGATACAAGTAGGATAATTTATAAATAATGAAGTGAAATGGCAAATTTGGCAATTACTTCCATTATTTAATGTAAACAGTCAACGTCTATTTTCTGGCCATAAATAAACGGCTTCTGTATCTAAATACATCAAATTATTTGTTCAGATCTCAGTTTTCCATTCCAGCTTCTAAAACATATGCCCAAGGGAAAAATAATCTCATATTGTTACTATATTTTAACAGTAAGATCAAAGATTAGTTAATCATATTGTTTGGCTGCCCTCATACAAAAATACACCACGTTTCAGGCATTTTGGCCAAGATTTTCAGGAGGATAAAATTCACTCAAGGCCATGGACAGATATTCCTCATTCAGAAGTGAGTTTTAAAAAAAATCACCTAGGAGAGCCCACACATGAAATTAATTATCACCTACTTTAAATCATCAGACACATTAATTTTAGGCCTGTAAATTTCAAAGAAAGAAAGATATGTCTACTTTGAACACTTCGCATAACATGAGCAGTTTCTAGTCATCATCGTCTGATTTTGGCCTCAGCTTATTTTTACTTTGATTTCCCCAATTAAAGACAGGAACATGAAAGGATGTTTTATATACATATTTATTTTTGGATATTTAATTTTCATTTATTTCCTGAAATCATTACAATGATGCCATAGTATACAGACATTCTCTGAAGAGCATATTTTATGACTGACAGCTCAAACTTCACCCTTGAACTGAGTTTCTATGATTGTTTTTGTCCTAGTAAATGCACTAGGAGATGATTCTACCTAACCTGTCATGGGAACCTGAGTTCCAATGATGGGGAAGTGTGACATCTGTATGGCTAAAGGAATAAGACATTATTTGTCTGTATTTCTATCTGAAATAATCAAGAAACAGTCAACTCAGCAAGCGTGTATAACTCTGCTGGAAACAGATATGGTCTAAACAAGGTCAATAATTAATTGTGCTTAGAGCAGTGGTTCGCATCCTTGGCTGCACATAGAATTCCTAGGGAGTTTTGAAAAATTTCAATGCCAAGACCTCTGTCTAGAACAATTAAGTAAGAATGTCTGGGATAGAGTCAGTGTTTTTTTTTTTTTTTTTTTTTTTTTTGTTGTTGTTGTTTTATGTGCAGCCAAGGATGAGAAACTTAGGTTTAGTACAATATTGGGAGTATGTTCATACCTCGGAACCAGAATGCGTAACTCTGAAATCACCAAAAGGTGATTTCAGAGTTATGGCTGAGTGATCTATGAAAGCTTCCTGGGAAAACTGGGCGTAAGGCAAAGATGGGTAGAATTAGGAAAGGTTCAGAGTACGCATGTGTGTGGGTATGAAGGTGGAGGCGGTGTATTCTAGATAATGTAAGCAATATTAACTAAGACTCATATGCTTCAAAGGAGATGGCATGATTATAAAACAGCCAACTGCTACCAGAGGCACTCAGCTCCACTCAGCTCATTATTTGGTATGCCTTAGAAGGCAGGAGAGCAAGACCGCTATCTTTCCAGGCTGATGCTTCAACACTTCTGGGTTAGTTCATGCCTCTTCTTGGTCTTCTCGAGATCCCCTCTAGAGGTCATTTAGTCCAATTCCTTCATACTCCATTAGTATTATCAGTACTTCATTAACAATAACAATAAGAGATAACATTTACTGAGGGTTTACTTTTTGCCAAGGACTAAGCCTATTATTCACAACAGCCTTTCCAGTTAAGACCTATTATCATTACATCTATTTTTCAGACGAAGAATCTGAGGCTTAGATAGGTAAATTAACTAGCCAAAGTCACTTCAGAGCTTATTTGTGAGACTACAGAGCATACAATGACCCTAAGTCTCCTTTTATACCGTATTACCCTCCTACTTCTAAATATATGTGATAGTATATGTGCCCAGATGTACACATATATGGCTGCATCAAGAATGAGAAAGGGTGACAGGGAAATGAAAAGTACTGAAAATGTATGTGGAATTTCCAAGATTATGTGGATTCTTCCAGGGAAAGAGAAATGTTGACACATGCCAAGGGATAAGTGCCAGAGGCACCCAGAATTTCCAGAGTGGCAAGATACGAATAATCATGAATTTCGATAAGTCACACAACCCCAGATCCCCTGATCATTTCATTTCTCTAGCCGTGGGCCTTGAGAGAAAAAGAGGAGTGTAGGAAGTAGGTGACCCAGAGTCACCTCATCAGCAACAAAAATGAGGTGCTGCTCGCTTCTTCCCTTTCATGTTGTGGTCAGTCTTCATTGTGGTTTCCGTCTCAGGTCCTGGACATACGCAGAGCTCAAACTCCAGAGTAAGTGGGGTGAGAGGCGAAGGGGATTTAGTTTGCACAGGTAGGGAGAAGAGAGTATGTTACATACACCAACTCGAAACTTTCTTAAATTCAAGACTTGAGGTATAGATCACTATAACTGCCATAAAAGAAATCATGACACTTCTTCGCATATTTACATAATTTCCTTAAATGTATCCCAACTGCTTTAGCATTTCCATAGTTTAGGGTTAATTACAGTATCACTTGGAAGCTTCACTTTTCCCTGCTACCTTAGGAATCTTTACAAAAATTGCTAAGGAAAATTACTCTACTAGTTGATCTAGAAAACTTCCCTATATCCCTCCATTTTATACCCTTCCACTGACAATTCAGTCCCATTTGGCTTGATTGGTTTTGTTTCTTTTGGTGCAGAAATCAGTTAAAGGTCATAAGAAAATTTAAGCCTGAGGATTGGCTTTTATCTCCAGAGAAAATAATACTTTTGACATCTCATGACAGTCAGTTGAGGGTGAAATTAAGAACTACCAAATCCCTGCCTGCATACATTACACAAATTCCCCTTTGCATTAAATATATTTAAATAAACATGAACATAAGAACTGACATGAAAGACATATAGTATAAGGTTAGGAATATTTAAGAATATTTAAGAATGTGGAAGCACTAAGAGATTTGAGGGAAAAAGTTACTGAGCAAAGGAAATGAGAATTCTTCACCAAGAGATTTTTTTAAATTAAGTACAGATTTTTAGTTAAAAATTAAAGTTTAATAGACAAATCATTTTCAAAGGAAAAACTGTTCAAGCATGGGCTACTACATGAATTTCAGACAGTCTCTGATTACTAGGAAAGGACTTTGTTAATGACAGGCCACAATTAATTAAACATGCAATTGAAATAAATAATCCAAGTTTATTGCTGATTTTTTTTACCTGGTTGCCAAAGAGGTTGAATCCATTAATTGCTTCTAAAGCTGCTTTTGCTAAGCCAACTGAGCTAAAAGAGAAAAGGAAATATGTTATTACTCTGATATAAATAGCTACAAAATAAGAATCAGTACCTGATGAATATTTACAAACATGTTTATTAACAGTTACAAAATGTCCAAAAAAAAAAAAGAATGCCTAAGAGACTTCTTTCTTTCTGATACATCATTATTTTAAATTTTCTTTCTCAAAGCTAGTAATTATCTGGGAAAAATATTTTTAGGCTCATCTTGATTTAGACTAAGGGTCATACTACTGTTGGCAGTAGTTTTAATTCCAGTGTCATTTATATTTACTGAAAAAAAAAAAAAAAGAGGAAACACACACACACACAAAAGAGGAAAATCATAGGAAAATGGAGGAAGGTGGTATGCGCACAGTAATTGCCAGGTCAGGCACCATCAGTTTAGATCAATGTAACAAACCTTTCTGACATCAACTCAACCTTAAAAGACATCTTGCAATGTCTCACATTTGCCATGTAGTATGATTTAATATACACATTCAAATACTCTTTGTGTACAGTCCAGTATGGCTGACACCATATTTCTCATCAGCTGCTACACTCTTTTCTTTATCATATATTGTGTACTAGTTCCCTCAGTATCCTACTTTCCTGATCTCTCAAATTCAACACACAGTAGTGCTAGAAAATGGGAATATCATAAGATTCATTAAAAAAATACCATTGCTATTTTACAAATATCTAGTTTTAATATTTTAGATATAAAGTACAGTTTATTTTATGAATTTTTTTCTTGCTATAACTCAAAGAACGGTATATGCCATTAATATAAAGTCCATGATTTGCCATCACTTAAGCATTTCTCTAAAGCAGTGATTATCAAAAAATGTGGTATCCAGAGAGGCAGAAGCAGCATCACCTGGCAACCTCTTAAAAATCCAAGTTCTTAGGTCTCACCCAAGACCTAATGAATCAGAAACTCTGGGGATGGGGCCCAGCAATATGTGTTTTTAAAAAGTCCTCCAGGTGATTGAATGCACCTTAAAATTTGAGAATAACTGCTCTAAACTACCCATGCCATGATGTTTTATATATTCTATCGGTTGTTTAAATGGCCTCTTCCAAGGCTAGCATAACTTATATTTCAGGATAGTAAGTAAGGACTTTAGCTCAGAAAAATTATTTTAGAACTACATGAAAGGGTAGACATATTTTTCCCTATTGCTTACATTAAGTAAAGTAAAAACCCTGGATATTACCCATAAGGCAAAAATAAGAAGACTCCAATAACAATGGAGGTAAGGCAGACTGGCTAGGAATGAAATGGTAGTGAGCACTTCAGGTTTCCTTTGACTCACACATCAAAGACTTGAAGGTGGAGAAGCCAACAACCAACCTGGAAATGCCAGCAGGAACAGACACAAAAAGTCCCAATAAAAGCCTAGTCTCTATAGCCAAAATACCAGGAAAGGGCCAGTCTAGCCACGCAGAAAACTTTTAGAAAACAACCACTCAGAAAAAGCTGTTACCCTACTCCCACCTACTTCAGCAAAGTTTGTGTGAGAAGCTAGGCTTCTACCCTCATTTGCTTATAAGAAAGCACCCGCCACACCCCCAACTACCTACTACCCACCTTACCCTGGCCATAATAGTGTGAGAGAAGCCTGAGGAGGAAACCAGGCCTTTCATCCCACAAACACCCCCCATAAACACCACCATGTAAGGGGAGAAGACATGGAGAGATGGACTTCTACTTCCACCTATCCCTAATGAGGTAAACCTACCCTTTCCATAGGGATGGTGTCAGAGTAAGACTAACGGAGATTCATAACTTTAACCAATGCCCAGAGATAATACCTTCTGAGGTAAAAGTGGAGGCTATGTAGGGAACAATAATGGGTTATTCCTATCTATACCAGCCAGGGAGGTATCAGTGAAGGACTGCTGGGGAGTAGTCCTACCCAGGCCCACAATAAGGAGATCAGGAGCCTCCTTATCTTATATTGCCAATGAATGCCAAGTAAGCAAGCTGGACTTCTACCCCCACCCCCCACCCCGGAAGTGCCCCACTTTCCTCTGAGACAGTGATGTAAAAACAAACAAACAAACAAAAAACACACACAAAACAACACACACACACAACAGTAAAAACAGAAAGTTAAAAAAAAAAAAGCAGAGTTTCACAAAATAATACCCAAAATGTCCATACTTAAATAAAAAAAATCACTCATTCATACCCAGAACCAGAAAGATCTAAACTGAATGCAACGAGAAAATTAGTAGCTGCTAATAGGATGACAAAAATTTTTCAGAAGTCCATGATAAAAATGATTAAATGAAAAATTATGAACATGCCTGAAACAAATGAAAATAAAGCTTCAGCAAATAAATAAAAAAGCTTAGCAAAGAAGTTGAAGATATAAGAAATAAGCCAACTGGAAATTTTAGAACTTAATATGGTAGCCAAAATGAAAGGCACAATGGATGAGCTCAATGGCAGAATGAAGGGGACAGAGAAAAGAACCACTGAACTGGAAGACAGAAAAGTATAAAATATCCAATCTGAACAACTGAGAAAAAACAGACTAAAAGAAAATGTACAGAGTTTCAGGGATCTGTGGGACTACAGAAAAAGATTTAACATTCATTTTATGGAGACACTGAAGGAGAAAACAAAGAGGGTGGAGGTGAAAAAGTACAAGAAGAAATAATTGCAAAAAATTTCCAAATTGAGAGAGACATACCACACATTCAAGAAGGTGAGCAAATCCAAACATGATAAAACCAAAAATATCCCTGCCAAAATGTGCCATAATTTAACTTCTGAAAACTAAAGATGAAGAAAAGAACCTCAAAAGTAGCCAGAGAAAACAACACATTACCTGCAGAGGAACAACAATCAGAATGACAGATTTCTTATCATAAGCCATGAGGGTCAGGAGGAAATGGCAGGATTCTTTTTAAGTGTTGAAACAAAAGGACTGTCAACTCAAAATCATATATACTTCAGGAATAAAGGGGAAATAAAGATATTTTCAGATGAAGGAAAAATAAGGGAATCTGTCACCAGTAATCTACCCTAACAGAATGACTAAATTAAGCTCTCTTTATTGAAAGAGGAGAAAAACTGGTTCATAAAAAATGAAGAAAACATGGTAAGCAAAAATATGGGTAGATAAAATAGGCTAATCTTCTCTTAGCCTTTATAAATTACTGATTGTTAAACCAAAACTGTAACACTGATGTGGTTCTAATATAGAATAAATATTTAAGACAATTATACTTCAAATGGACACGGTGAGAGGACATAAAGTGAGGTACGGTCTCTCTATTTCCTTTGATCTGGTAAAATGATGGCACCAATAAAAAGTGATAAATTATTTATATATAATGTAATATCTAGAGCAACTACTAAAAACCTATACAAAGAAATACAATCAAAAGTACCACAGATGAATCAAAATGGAATTCTAAAAAATATTCAAAGTAACCTAAAAGAGGGCAGAAAAAAGAAAAAGAGAAACAGAAAAACAAAGTATAATGCAAAATTTAGCAGTAACACTAATTACGTTAAATGTAAATAGACTAAATACAGTAGTTAAAAGAAATTGGCGGAGTGGATTAAAAAACATAACCCAACTATATACTGCACAAGAAACACACTTCAAATATGACAATATAGGCCGATACAAAGAAAAAGGAGGCAAAAAAGATATATCATGCAAACATTAATCAAAAGAAAGCAGGAACATGTATATTAATATCAGAAAAGGAGACTTCAGAACAAAGAAAATTATTAGTGACAGAAAAGGATATTATATAATGATAAAATCTGTATGTACCAGACAACATAGCTGCAGAAATACGTGAAATAAATCTGATAAAACTGAAAGAATAAACAGACAAACCCACAATTATAGTTGGAAACTTCAACACCTCTTATTTTTAAATGTAATTTTATTGAGATATAGTCACATAACCTATAATCTACCCAAAATATACAATCAGTGGTTCAAAGAATCATCACATAGTTGTGCATTCATTGACACAATGAATTTTAGAACATTTTCATTACTCCAAAATAAAGAAAAAAATAAAAAAAAGAACACCCCAAACATCCCAAATCCCTTATCTCCCTCTCCCCCATTTATATATATATATATATATTCTTTTTTTTCTTTATTATATTACTCATCGGCCCATACAGTGAATAAAAGGAGTGTTAGTCACAAGGTCTTCACAATCACATGGTCATACAGTAACAGCTATATAGTTATACAATCACCACTAAGAATCAAGTCTACTGGATTACAGTTCAACAGATTCAAGTACTTCCTTCTAGCTACTCCAATACACTAGAAACTTAAAAGGAATATCTATATAATATATAAAAAAATAACTCCAGAATATCACCTCTTGACTCTATTTGAAATCTCGCAGCCACTGAAATGCTATTTTATTTCATTTATCTTCCCCCTTTTTGGTCAAGAAGTCATTCTCAATCCCACGATGCCAGTGCCAGGCTCATCCCTGGGAGTCATGTCCCACATTGCCAGGGAGACTTCCACCCCTGGGAGTCATGTCCCATGTAGGGGGAGGGTAGTGAGTTTATCTGCAGCGTCGGCTTAGAGAGAGAGGCCACATTTGAACAACAAAAGAGGTTCTCTGGGGGTGACTTTAGGCATTATTACAAGTAGGCTTAGCTCCTCCTTGGCAGGAAAAAGTTTCATAAGGGCAAGCCCCAAGATGGAGGGCTTGTCTTATTAAACTGGGAGTCCCTAAAGCTTGCAAGAATATCAGAAATTCCCTAGGTGGGGAAGTTTAATATTTCCACATTTTTCCTCAGTCCCTCAAGGGAACTTTGCAACTACTTTTTTATTTTCTGCCTCAAATACTCTGGGATGTATCAGGCTATTGCATTAACCTGTACAGAATAAAAAGATCTCATTCCTTATTCTAGGATCCATGTAATCATGTTATTTAAATAAAATGACCATTCATGTTAAACTAGTTAATGTGCTCCAGAGAATATAAATTTTGTACCAAATAAACATCTCTTAAATAACAGTTAAAACTCAGGAATTGATGTGACTGCTGCAAGAGCTTACAATTTGGGAATCTTTACAATAAGCCTTATTGAATATTCTGTTCTCCTGCATTGTCGATTGTTCATCTGACTACATTTTTTTTTTTTTTTTTGGTTTCAACATATTTATTTTATTTATTATTATTTTTTTAATCTTCATTTTATTGAGATATATTCACATACTACGCAGTCATACAAAACAAATCGTACTTTCGAATGTTTATAGTACCATTACATAGTGGTACATTCATCACCCAAATCAATCCCTGACACCTTCATTAGCACACACACAAAAATAACAAGAATAATAATTAGAGTGGAAAAGAGCAATTGAAGTAAAAAAGAACACTGGGTACCTTTGTCTGTTTGTTTCCTTCCCCTATTTTTCTACTCATCCATCCATAAACTAGACAAAGTGGAGTGTGGTCCTTATGGCTTTCCCAATCCCATTGTCACCCCTCATAAGCTACATTTTTATACAACTGTCTTCGAGATTCATGGGTTCTGGGTTGCAGTTTGATAGTTTCAGGTATCCACCACCAGCTACCCCAATTCTTTAGAACCTAAAAAGGGTTGTCTAAAGTGTGCATAAGAGTGCCCACCAGAGTGACCTCTTGGCTCCTTTTGGAATCTCTCTGCCACTGAAGCTTATTTCATTTCCTTTCACATCCCCCTTTTGGTCAAGAAGATGTTCTCCGTCCCATGATGCCAGGTCTACATTCCTCTCCGGGAATCATATTCCACGTTGCCAGGGAGATTCACTCCCCTGGGTGTCTGATCCCACATAGGGGGGAGGGCAGTAATTTCACCTTTCAAGTTGGCTTAGCTAGAGAGACAGGGCCACATCTGAGCAACAAAGAGGCATTCGAGAGGAGGCTCTTAGGCACAACCATAGGGAGGCCTAGCCTCTCCTTTGCAGCAACCGTCATCTGACTACATTTTATCCCCTGATAACCTATGCTCTTGAATCCAATTTTCAGCTTTACTCATTATAATTAGTTTATAATAGTAAGACCTTACAATATTTGTCCTTTCGTTTCTGGCTCATTTCACTCAACCTAATGCCCTCAAGGTTCATTCACCTAGTTGCATGCCTCCCAACTTCATTCCTTCTTGCAGCTGCTCAATATTCTGTTGTATGTATTCACCACAGTTCGCCCTTCTGTTTACCTGTTGATGTACCCTCGGGCTACCTCCATCCATTGCAAATCGTGAATCCTGCCACCATAAACACCAGTGTCAACACCACTTCTTAACAATGAAAAGAAAAAGTAGAAAGAAAACAAGCCACTGTAAGAAGGAACTAAACAACACTATCAAACAACAGAATCTCAATGATATTTTTAGAACACTCTACAAAATATGTAGAATATACTTTCTTTGTAAGTACCCACTACATATACCAATATAGATGATAACTGAGACATAAGTAAAACCTCAAAAAATATAAATGAATTGAATCATATTATCTGTGTTATCCAACCACAATGGAATCAAACTAGAATAAATAAGAGAAGAGTAAAATAAAAAACCCACAACTCTAAATAATCCCTATGGGTCAAAAAGGAAGTTTCAACTGAAATTCTAAAAAGCCCCAAACTGAATTAAAATGAAAACACAACATAAAAAATTTGTGGGACCTGGCTAAAGCATTGGTGAAAGATACATGTATAGCCCTTAATACATATATTAGAAAAGTTTCAAATCAATAATCTTACATAACTACTCTCAAGAACATAGAAGAGCAAAATAAACTCAAAGAAATTGGAGGGAAATAATAGATTAGAGTGGAAATCATTGAGACTAAAATAGAAAAACAATAGAGAAAACCAAAGAAACAACCGGTTCTTTGAAAAGATCAATAAAATTGGCAAACCTCTAGCAAGGATGACAAAGAAAAAAGAGAGAAGGAACAAACAGCCAATATCAGGAATGAATCAGGGATATATCAACATAGACCTTGCAGAGATGAAAAGGATATTAAAAAAATATTATACAAAACTCTACACATGTAATTTGACAACTTAGAAGATCAATTACTTGAAAAACACAAACTACCATAACTCACCCAATATGAAATAGATAAACTGAGTACCCCTACTGACTATTAAGGACTGAATTGTAATTTAAAAATTGTCAAAAAAGAAATCTCCAGGTCCAGATGGTTTCACTGGAGAATTCTACCAAATGTTTAAGAAAAATTAACAACAGTTCTATACAATCTCTCAGAAAACAGAAGAAAACACAGTTTTTATGAAGTTAGTAACAAACCAGAAAACCAGAAAAAAACCCAGAAAAAAACAGTAACAAAACCAGAAAAACACAGTAGTATGATAAAAGGAAAACAACTGTATGCCAATATCACTTATGAATATAGATGCAAAAATCCTTTAAAAATATTACCTGTTTGCTAATTCAGCAAGATATAAAAATATAAAAATAATTACATACCATGAACAAATGGGGTTTATTCCAGGGATACAAGACTGGTTCAATATTTGAAAATTGATCAATCTAATCCAAAATATTGACATACTAAACAAAAATAAAAAGATCCTATTAATCAATGAAGAAAAAAGCATTTGCCAAAAGTCTACAACCCTTCATGATAAAAACCCTCAGAAAGAGAGGAATAGGGATGAACTTCTGCAACTTGGTAAGGAGGATACAAAAAATCTATACCAGACTTTATAATTGAGGTGAAAGAAAGACTGAATGCTTTCCCCCTAACAATGGAAACAAGACAAGGACGTTTTCTATCACCACAATTATTCAACATATTAATGAAAGTTCTAGTCAGTACAATAAGGCAAGAAAAGGGAATAAAAGACATAACATTGAAAAGGAAGTTATAAAATTGTCCTTATTTGTAGATAACATGATTGTCTACATTGACAATCACAAGGAATCCAGAAAACTCTTCGAACTAATAAGTAAGTTCAGCATGGTCATGGGATATAATATCAACACTAAAAAGCTATATTTCTCTATACTAGCAAGGAACACTGGGACACACTACTTAAAAACACAAAATCATTTACAATCACTAAAACAAACAAACAAAAAATTAAAAAAAAATTCAGTGTAAATGTAACCAAAACGATGTACAGGTCTCCTTTGCAATAACAGTTCAATGCTGATGAATGAAACCAACGATGATATAAAAAAATGGAGACGTTTATTACAACCACAGAATCAAATACAAATACATAGTAAAGATTAATTCTATTAAAATTCCAGCAAGATATATTAGCAGAAGTAGACAGACTTCTTCTAAAATTGATATGGAAATACAAAGGAACTAAAATAGCTAAATCAATTTTGAAGAATAAAGTGAGAGGAATCTGTCTACCAAATATCATGATGACCAAATATAATAGCTACAATAATCAAGACTGTGTGCTATTGGTGGACGTATAACTCATGTATCAATAGAACAGAAGACAGAACTCAGAAATAGGCACTCACAGATGGTTCAAATTCCTTTTTCACAAAGGCATAAAACAATTCAATGGAGGGAAGACAGCAGCCTTTTTAACAAATAGTACTGGAGCAACTGGATACACATGGGCAAAAAAAAAAAATGAACCTCAACCTAAGTCTAACTGTATATACAAAAATAACACAGAATGGATCAAGGATATAAATGTAAAATGTAAAACTATAAAACTTCTAGGAAAAAAAAATAGAAAATCTTCAAGATACAGGGACAACTGTTAAGAGTTGACACCGAAAGTGTGACCAATTAAAAAGGAAAAACTGATAAACTAGATTTCATCAAAATTAAGAACTTTGGCTCTGTGAGAGATCCTGATAAAAAGATGAAAAGACAAGCTATAGACTGGGAGAAAATACCTGCAAAACACATATCCAACAAAGGACTAGTATCTAGAATATATAAAGAATTCCCAAAATTTGAATATTTTTCTTCCTTTGCTAATGCTTTAGGTGTCATGGTTAACAAACCACTGCCTAATCCAAGTTCACAATGTTTACAACTATGTTTTCTTCTAAGTGTTTAATACTTTTAAATCATATATTTAAGTCATTGATACATTTTTAGTTCGTTTTCCTATAAGGTGTGGTAGGGATAGAAATTCATTCTTTTGCATGTGGATATTCATTTGTTGTAGCACAATTTGTTGAAAAGATTATTCTTTCCCTATTGAAATATCTTGGCATTCTTGTCAAAACCTAACTGAACCCACTGAGTGAGTTTACTTCGGTACTCTCAATTCTGTTCTATTGATCGCTGAATCTATCCTTATAATAGTTTCACAGTTTTTTAAACATAGATTTGTAGTAAAATTTGAAATTGGGAAGTCAGACTGTGCCAGCTTTGCTCTTTTTCAAGACGGTTTGGCTGTTGTGGACCCTCTGCATTTCCATATGAATTTTCAGACTGGCTAAAGAAAGGCAGCTGGGATTTTGATGGGGCTTACACAGAATCGGCAGATCAATTTGAGGAGTATTCCCATCTTAACATCAAATTTCAAATCTACAACAGGGGCTGTCTCTCCAATTATAAAGGTCATCTTTAATTTCTTACAACAATTTTTTGTATAGAATCCTTCCGTCTTCTTTGGTAACCCTCTCCCCTTTTAAAATGAGTAAGCCCAGAGAGGTTAAGTACAAGTGCATCCTCACTTTTTCTTTGCTGCAAATTCAGATTCCTACTAGAATCTATGCTGACCATTTACCCCGGTTTTCAAGAACAACTGAGCCAATAGTGTGTTTAAGATACTGTACTAACTCAAAGTTGTACTGTAGTATTTTGCTACCACTGAAGGTAGTACTTGATGCTTTTACATATTTTAAACAAATTCCAGGACAGTTGACTTGGCTACTGCCCAAAACGTAAAAACAGAAAGTCTCCTTTTGAAATTAAAAAAGCGGCACTTTTTTGAAGATAAATATAATGCAAACACATAACCTAGATGTGCAAATACTGTACCTTTCAAAAACAAACTTATCAAGTACAGAGAGATGACAATGCTTGGAACCTGAAGAAATAAAGTCCAAGTGAAGAACCTGTAGAAGTTTAAAAACATATTTGCAAATTCTTTGGCAATCTTCCTATCAACAGATGGAGTCTAATTCTGCTCACTTGATCACAGCCTGGTCTCAGTCACTACTGTGAACAGAATGTAGTGGAAGTGGTACTGCACAACTTCCAAGGTTATATACGCAGTATATTATACCCAAGGAATCTACTCTCTAGGGATACTGTATATTGGAAACCAGATACCAAACAGTGAGGAAGCCAACGTGGAAAACTTCATATAAGTTTTCTGGCAGACAACCCGTTAAGGTCTAGGTAATAATCAGATAGCAGAGTAAAGAAGCCTGCAGATGACTCAAGACTTAGCTACAGCTAACAGCAAATACATGAGAGACACTGAGCAAGAACCATCTAGCTTACCCAGTCAACCCTCAGATCCCAAAGAGTAAAATGTGGAGTGGTTTGTTTGAAGCAACAGATAATCAGAAAACAAGCTAAACAGGTTCCTAACTCTCCACAGATTAATTAGGGCAATCATACTTCGTTTTGAATCAAGAAAACAATTTAACGTACATGGATGGATCATTCTTTAGGATATATATATGTTAGCTCAAAATCAAGTATCAATAAATTTAAAAAAATTGAAATCATACACTGTATCAGATCCAACAACAATGAAATGAGGCTAGAAATCAATAACTGTGAAAGAACTGGGAAACTGGTAAACAGGTGGAAATTAAACACTACACTCTTAAAGAACCAATGGGAATCAAAGGCGCAATCACAAGGCAATAGGAAATATTTTTCACTGAATTACAGTGAAAACACAACATAGCAAAATTTATCTGATACAGAAAAGTAATGCTAAGAGGGAAATTTATACTTTTAAATTACCACATTGAAAAAAAAAGACAAAGATCACAAATCAGAGACCTAACCTCATCCTTGGAGAAACTACAAAAAGAAAAACAAACAGAACCCAAAGCAAGCTAGCAAAGATGAGGGCGGAGATAAATTAAAAAGAGAATAACAAATCTCTAAAAAATAAAAAATAGAGAATAGAATGAAGGAAACTAGAAGTTGCTTTTATGAAAAGATCAATAAAATCAATGAACTGTTAAACAGATGGATAAAGAAAAAGATGGCAAATGACGGAAATCAGAAATGAAAAGGGGGTCATTAAAACTGCCTTTATGAAACGAAAAAGGATTCAAAAGCAACAGAAAATTATAAAGCATATGAAGAAACCAGAAAATATGGATAACCTGAACATCCAAATTAAAAAATCAGAGGAGATACAGAACTTGGAGAAATTAATCAAAGAAGTAATCACAAACACCAATACCATGGCTCAGGATATACAGGACATCAAGAAGCCCCTAGAAGAACACAAAGAAGAATTTTCAAGAGTAAATTAAAAAAAAGAGGATCTTATGGAAATAAAAGAAACCATTGATTAAATTAAAATGATTATTGATACACATAGTACTATATTAGAGGAAGCTGAGGAAAGAATAAGCAAATTGGAAGAGTGGAGGTTGGAAAGTGAAAGCAGAAAAGAATGAATGGTGTAAAAAATAAAAAAAATAAAAATGGATCTCATGGATATGATGGGCAAAATAAAGCGCACAAATATATAAGAATCATTGGTGCTCCAGAGGGGAAGAGAAGGGTAAATGACTAGGAAGAGTATCCAAAGACATTCTTAGAGAGCACTTCCCAACCCTTCTAAGTGACATAAATAAGCAAATCATAGATGCCCAACAAACTGCAAAGAGAATAAAACCAAATAAACCAACTCTGAGACATAATCTGATCAGATTGTCAAATGCTGAAGAGAAGGAGCAAGTTCTGAAAGCAGCAAGAGAGAAGTAACTCACCACATACAAGGGAAACAACATAAGACTAAATAGCGACTACTCAGCGGCCACCATGGAGGCAAGAAGGCGGTAGTATGACATATTTAAAATTCTGAAAGAGAAAAACTGCAAACCAAAAAATTCTTTGTCCAGCAAAGCTCTCCTTCAAATTTGAGGGAAAGTTTAAAATCTTCACAAACAAATGGTGAGAGAATTTGCACTACAAGAAATACTAAAGGGAGCCCTACCAGCTGAGAAAAAAGAAAGGAGAGAGAGGTATGGAAAAGGGCACAGAACAAAAGAGTTTTAGTAAGGATATGTTAAAGGAAATAAAGAGTCAGAGCGGAAAAAATATATCTCACAAATTAAAACCAAAGGTTATGATGACTGATTCAAGAACTGACTTAACAGTAATAAAATTTAATGTGAATGGAATAAACTCAATTAAAGGGTACAGATTGGCAAAATGGATTAAAAAATAGGAAGCATCAATATGTTGCTTACAAGAGACTCATCTTAGACCCAGAGACACAAAGAAATTGAAAGTGAAAGGATGGAAAAAAATATTGCACGCAAGCTACAGCCAAAAGAAAGGAGAAGTAGCAATACTAATCTCAGATAAAATACACTTTAAATCTAAAGATGTCATTAGAGACAAAGAAGGACACTATATACTAATAAAAGGGACAATTCAACAAGAAGAAATAACAATCATAAATGCCAATGCACCCAATCGAGGTGCCTCAAAATACATGAGACAAACACTGGTAAAACTGAATGAAGCAATAGATGTTCCCACAATAATTGTGGGAGACTTCAATACATCACTCTCTCCTATAGATAAATCAACCAGACAGAGGAACAATAAGGAATTTAAAAACTAAACAATATGATAAATGATTTTGACTTAACAGACATATATGGAGCATTACATCCCAAATCACCAGGAAATACATTCTTCTCTAGTAGCCAGGGAACTTTCTCCAAAATAGATCACATGCTGGACCACAAAACAAGCCTCAATAAATTTAAAAAGACTGAAATTATTCAAAGCGCATTCTCTGATTACAAATGGAATACAACTAGAAGTCAATAACCATAAAGATTTAGAACATTCACAAATACATGGAGGTTAAACAACATACTCCTGAACAATCAGTGGGTTAAAGAAGAAATAGCAAGAGCAATTGCTAAATATCTAGAGACACATGAAAACGAGAACACAACATATCAAAACATACAGGATGCAGTGAAGGCAGTACTGAGGGAAAAAAACAATGTATGCATAGTTCTAATGCATACATTAAAAAGGAAGAAAGAGCTAAAACCAGAGAACTAACGGAACCTAAAGAAGCTAGAAAATGAACAGCAAACTAATCCTAAACCAAGCAGAAGAAAAGATATAACAAGGATTAAAGCAGAAAAAATGACACAGAGAAAAACAACAACAAAAAATACAGTCAATAAATAAAACCAAAAGTTAGTTCTTTGAGAACATCATCAAGATTGACAAGCCCTTAGCTAGACCAACAAAACCAAAAAGAGAGAAGACTCAAATAAACAAAACAATAAATGAGAGAGGGGACATTATTGCGGATCCAAAGGAAATTAAAAAAATCGTAAGAGGATACTATGAACAACTGTAAGCCAACAAACAAGATAATGTAAAGGAAATGGACAATTTCTTGGAAACACATGAACAATCTAGACTTACTCAAGAAGAAATAGAAGAGCTCAACAAACTCCAAGCAAAGAGATCCAATCAGTCATCAAAAAGCTTCCCACAAATAAATGCCCAGGGTCAGATGGCTTCACAGGGGAATTCTACCAAACTTTCCAAAAAGAACGGACATCAATCTTTCTTAAGATCTTTCAAGAAACTGAGAAAAACGGAACACTACCTAACTCATTTTATGAAGCTAACATCACACTAATATCCAAACCAGGTAAAGATGCTACAAGAAAGGAAAACTACAGGATAATCTCCCTCATGAAGACAGATGAAAAAATTCTCAACAAAATACTTGCAAATCAAATTAAAAGACACATTAAAAAAATCATACACCATGACCCAGTGGGGTTCATTCTAGGCATGCAAGAGTGGTTCAACATAAGAAAATCAATCAATGTAATACAACACATTAACAAATCAAAAGGGAAAAATCAAATTATCATCTCAATATATGCTGAAAAGGCATTCAACAAAATCCAGTGTTTTTTGATAAAAACACTTCAAAAGGTAGGAATTGAAGGAAATTTCCTCAATATGATAAAGGGAACATATGAAAAAACCCACAGGAAACACAGTACTCAATGGTGAGAGACTGAAAGCCTTCCCTCTACGATCAGGAACGAGACAAGGACGCCCGCTGTCACCACTGTTATTCAACATTGTGCTAGAAGTGCTAGCCAGGGCAATCTGGGAAAACAAAGAAATACAAGGCATCCAAATTGGAAAGGAAGAAGTAAAATTGTCATTATTTGCAGATGATATGATCTTATATTTGGAAAACCCTGAGAAATCAATGACAGAGCTACTTGAGCTAATAAACAAATTTACTAGGTAGCAGCATACAAGATGCATATAAGTGAGTAAAGTTCCTATATTCCAGAAATGACCTAACTGAAGAGACACTCAAGAAAAAGATTCCATTCTTAATAGAAACTAAAAAAAAATCAAGTACCTAGCAGTGAACTTAAGCAAGGATGTAACAGACCGATACATAGAAAATTACATAACTGTACCAAAAGAAATAGAAGTGGACCTTTAAAGATGGAAAAATATTTCGTGTTCATGGATATAAAGGCTAAATGTCATTAAGATGTCAATTCTACCCAAACTCATTTACAGATTCAATGCAGTTCCAACCAAAATCCAACAACCTACTTTGAAGACTTGGAAAAGCTAGTTATCAAATTTATTTGGAAAGGGAAGATGCCTCGAATTGCTAAAGACACTCTAAAAAAGAAAAACGAAGTGGGAGGACTTACACTCCCTGACTTTGAAGCTTATTATAAAGCCACAGTTGCCAAAACAGCATGGTACTGGCACAAAGATAGACATATAGATTAATGGAATCGAATTGAGAATTCAGAGATAGACCCTCAGATCTATGGCCGACTGATCTTTGATAAGGCCCCCAAAGTCACTGAACTGAGTCATAATGGTCTTTTCAACAAATGGGGCTGGGACAGTTGGATATCCATATCCAAAAGAATGAAAGAGGACCCCTACCTCACCCCTACACAAAAATTAACTCAAAATGGACCAAAGATCTTAATATAAAAGAAAGTACCATAAAACTCCTAGAAGATAATGTAGGAAAACATCTTCAAGACCTTGTATTAGGCGGCCACTTCCTAGACTTTACACCCAAAGCACAAGCAACAAAAGAGAAAATAGATAAATGGGAACTCCTCAAAATTAAAAGCTCTGTAGCTCAAAGGAATTTGTCAAAAAAGCGAAAAGGGAGCTAACTCAACAGGAAAAAATATTTGGAAACCATGTATCTGACAAAAGACTGATATCTTGCACATATAAAGAAATCCTAAAACTCAATGACAATAGTACAGACAGTCCAATTATAAAATGGGCAAAAGATATGAAAAGACATTCCACTGAAGAGGAAATACAAATGGCTAAAAAAACACATGAAAAAATGTTCATCTTCACTAGCTATTAGGGAGATGTAAATTAAGACCACAATGAGATATCATCTCACACCAATTGTTTAAAAGGAAACTAAAAATGCTGCAGAGGATATGGAGAAATTAGAATCCTATTCATTGCTGGTGGGACTGTATAATGGTACAGCCACTCTGGAAAACAGTCTGGCCATTCCTTAGAAAACTAGGTATCAAGTTGCCCTTCGTTCCAGCAATTTCACTTCTTGGTATATACATCTGAAAGCAGTGACATGAACAGATATTTGCACACCGATGTTCACAGCGGCATTATTCAAAATTGCCAAGAAATGAAATAATCCAAATGCCCTTCAACAGATGAGTGGATAAACAAAATATGGTACATAAACATGATAGAATACTATGCAGAAGTAAGAAGGAATGACGTTGTGAAACATATGACAACATGGATGAACCTTAAAGACATAATGCTGAGTGAAACAACCAGACACATAAAGAGAGATATTATATGTTACCACTAATGTGAACTTCATGAAAAATGTAAAATAAGTATTTTATATTGTAGAATATAGGGGACCTAGAGAAAGACAGCAACTATGAACAGGGAATGATAATCTAACAAGAACAGATAAGCTATTGAGGGTAATCTCAATGTTATGGGAATGCTCAGGAAAGATTGTGGTTTGAAAACTTTCTTGTGTATGGTAGGATCATGTTGGAAGCAATGTAGTTATTTTAGGTTATTTGTTTTTCTTATTCTTTTGTTTTGTTAGGGTTTGTTAATTTTCCTGGGGTATGATACGGACATGTTGGAGGCAATAGTTATTTTAAGTTATTTGCTTTTCTTATTCTTTTGCTTTGTTTTGCTTGAATTGTTTTTTTTTTGTTGTTGTTGTTAATTTTGGTAATTTTTATTGCATAAAAATTAGCTTCAATTTAGTTATTTTAGGTTATTTGGTTTTTCTTATCCTCTTTTTGATTACGGTTTGTTAATTTTCTTGGGGTATGGTAGGTACATGTTGGAAGCAATGTAGTTATTGTAGATTATTTGTTTTTCTTATTCCTTTGTTTGGATATGGTTTATTTATATTCTTGGGGTATGGTAGGAACATGTTGGAAGCAAAGTAGTTATTTTAGGTTATTTGTTTTTCTTAATCCTTTGCTTTGTTTTGTTTGATATGTTGTGGGTTTTTTTGTTTTTTATAATTTTTCGATAAATAAAAGATTTAAAAAATAAAAAGGATAGTAAAAGGAATTATGAATAATTATATATATAAAATTATATAACCTACATGAAATAAATTCCTAGAGAAAAAAACTACCTACACTAATTCAAGAAGAAATAGATCTCAACGCAACAATAAGGATAGAGACTGAATAAAAAAACCTCACCACAAAGAAAAGCCAACGACCTGATGGTTTCACAGGTGAATTCTGAGAAACATTCCCTGAAGAAGTAACATGAATTCTGTTCAATCTCGTCCAAAGAACTGAAGAGGAAGGAATACTTCCTAGTTCATTCTACGAGGCCTAGTATCACCCTAATGTCAAAGTAACACAAATGAATCACAAGAAGAAAACTACAGAATGATATCCTTTATGAATACACATGCAGAAATCCTCAACAAAATACTAGCAAACTGAATCCAATAGCAGATTAAGAGAACCACAGACCATGATCAAGTGGAATTTATCCCAGATATGAGTGGTTCAATATGAGAAAATCAAGAACAAAGGGGAAAAAACATATGATAATCTCATTTGATGCAGATACGGCATTTGAGAAAATCCAACACCCTTCTGACAAAAACACTCAGAAAACTAGGAATAGAAGGAAACATCCTTAACAAAAAAGAGGGACTACACAAAAAATGCACAGCTGACATCAAACTCAATGGTAAAAGTCTGGAAGCTTTCCCACTAAGATCAGGAATAAGACAAGCATGCCCACGGTTATTCAATATTTTAGAGGAAGTTCTAGTCAGAACAATTTGGCAAGAAAGGAAATAGAATGCATCCAAATTGGAAGGGAAGAAGTAAAATATACCCTATTTGCAGATGACATGATCTTATATACAGAAACTCCCAAAAAACCCCATAACAAACTACTAGAGCTAATGAAAGAATCCAGCAAAGTAGAGAGTTATGAGATCAACATGTAAAAATCTGTGGTATTTCATATATTACTCATGAAGGTATTGAAAAGGAAATCAAGAAAAATATTACATTTACAATAGCAAAATACAAAATAATCAAATACCTAGGAATACAGTTAACAAATGATGTAAAAGATGTATATAGAAAACTCCAAAATACTGCTAAATTAAATTAAATATTTAAATAAATGGTAGGAAAGTTCATAGTTCATGGATAGGATAGTTAGATACTGTGAAGATGTCAAATCTACACAAAGTAGTTTACAGATTCAATGCAGTCACAAAATTCCAACAGCATTCTTTGTATAAATGGAAAAGCCTATCATCAAATTCATAAGGAACAGCAAAAAGCTTCAATTATACAAAACCATACTCCATAGCCAAAACAAAGTTGGACACACAAGTCCTGTTATTAAAACTTATTTCAAAGAAACTATAATAAAAAGTGTGGTACTGTGACGAGGTAGGCATATAGCCCAATGGAATTGAAGTGAGAGTTCAGAAATAAACCCTCATATCTATGTCCAATTTATTTCTGACACTCATATTTATGTGCCAATTCCAACCAATAGAGAAAAAGTAATCTCTGGAATGGATGGTGCTGGAAAAATGGATGTCCACATGCAGAATAATAAAGATAGACTACCACATCTCACATCTTATACAAAAATTAACTCAAAATGGACTGAAAACCTAAAAATAAGAGCTAAAACTAGTTGAACATAGTGAAACATCTCCAGGACTGTGTTAAGCAATGGTTTCTTAGACTTGACACCAAAAGAAACAACAGGTAACTGAGTTCATAAAAATTAAAAACTTTTCTTCTCCAAAGGATATTACCAAGAAAGTGAATAGAGAACCTACAAAACAGAAGAAAATATTTCGTAACTGTTCCATTTTGCTAATGCTGCCAGAATGCAAAACACCAGAAATGGACTGGCTTTTATAAAAGGGGATTTATTTGGTTACACAGTTACAGTCTTAAGGCCATAAAGTGTCCAAGGTAAGTCATCAACAATTGCGTACCTTTTGGAGGATGACCAATGGCGTCTGGGAAACCTCTGTTAGCTAGGAAGGCAAGTGGCTGGCATCTGCGCCGGAGTTCTGGTTTCAAAATGGCTTTCTCCCAAGACATTCCTCTCTAGGCTGCAGCCGCTCTTCAAAATGTCACTCTCAGTTGCTCTTGGGGTGTTTGTCCTCTCCTAGCTTCTCTGTAGCAAAAATCTGCTTTCAATGGCCGTCTTCAAACTGTCTCTCATCTGCAGCCTCTCTCAGCTCCTGTGCGTTCTTCAAAGTATCCTTTTTGGCTGTAGCAAGCTCGCTCCTTCTGTCTGAGCTTATATAGTGCTCCAGTAAACTAATCAAGGCCCATACTGAATAGGCAGGACCACACCTCCATTGAAATTATCCAATGAAAGATCTCGCCCTCAATTGAGTGATCACATCTCCAGGGAAACATCCAATCAAAAGTCTCTAACCCAATCAACACCAATATATTTTCTGTCCACACAACACTGCATCAAAGATAATGGTGTTTTGGGGGACATAATACATTCAAACCGGCACAGTAACCATACATCTGATAAGGCTTAATACCAACAACATAAAAAGAACTTGTACCACTCAACAACAAAAAGACAAAAAACCTAATTTAAAAATGGGATAAAGGAAGTATGTGTGAAGATGGCAGAGAAGGGAGCTCCAGGATTCAGTCCTTCCATGAGAACAATGATAAAACAGGCAACAACTGTCTGAAACAACTTTGTGAAATGAGCAGGATGAAGAGGCTGGTACATTATGGTAAAGACCAGTAAACTGCTCTCTCTGTGTGGCAGTTATTGGTGCCCATATCATACAAATGGGGCAGGTCACAGTGGGGTCCAGACCTTGACTAGCTCACTGGTGGTAGAAAGGATATAAAAATTCTCTTCCCCCAAACCAAGATTAGCGACAGCTGATCACTAATCATAGATTTTGATTAGTGACTTTGGATCCTGGGTGGTCCAGTTCTGAGGGCAGCCATTGTTCCAATCTGCCCCTGGCAAAGGCAGCAGTGGAGGCTATTCATTGTCACTATGCTTCCTCAGAGCTGCAAAGGGACAGTTAGTTGAAGGGCTGCATCTGCTGGGCAGGTCAGAAAGCTGAGCTTTAGGGAATGGTGGAAGAAGCTCACAAAGCTGTTCCAAATCCACTCTACAGGGTACCCAGTCTGTGCTGGGTCCCGGGCCTATTTCAGTCAAGAAAGACTGACTCGGGAAACTCCTCTCCAAATTGTGCCTCCCACCTCCTCTGCAGAATCCGCTCTCTAGGCAAAAGCAATTTGAGACAACAAGAGGAATATAAGATACTATATAGAGGCAGACAACAACTGGGAAATTGAGGTCAGCCTCCTGGGAATTAGAGGTGGCATCCAAAATCTTGTAAACAGGGACACTCCAAAACAACTAACAAGCACAAGCCCATGTACAAGACACAAGTGCAGAAAAGATAGGTCAGACCCTGTATATGTAATAAGCAATGACAAATCTATGATTCTGAACATACAATATACAAAGATGTAAGTGGTAACAAGTATAAAAAAAAAAAGGTGGGGCAGATATGTATATGCTATTGGTGTCAAGTTGGTATCAAACCAAATGCAATTTTTAAAATTTAGGATGTTACATTTTATTCCCATGGTAACCACAAAGAAAACAGACGAAAAATATATCCACATAGAAAAGATATGGCAGTCAATATGGTATAATACAAAAAATTCTATAAATATAAGAATAGGCACTATTGGAAGAACTGAGGGATAAAAAGAGACTTACAAAGATTTAAAAAGACTAAATGGCAAAATGGCAGGATCAGTAATGACTTCAAATGTAAAAGAATTAAAATCTCCAGTCTAAAGGCACAGATTGGCAGAATAGATAAACAAGAATGATGCAATGATATGTTGTTTGCAGGAGCCTCACCTTAAATCCAAAGATACAAGTAGGTTGACAGTGAAAGGATGGAAAAAAATATATCATAAAAAACAACAGAAAGCTGTGGTACCTATACTAATAATGGATAAAATAGACATTAAGTAAAAAACCATTATAAGGTGCACAGGTAGTCATTTTATAATGATAAAGGGGTCAATTCAACAAGATGCAACAATCATAAATAAATGCACATTGACAGCAGAGCACCAAAATATATAAAGAATATATGGAAAGACTTGAAGGGAGAAACTGGCAGTTCTACATTAATAGTAAAAGACTTGAATATATCACTTTCAATAATAGACAGAATATCTAGTCAGAAGATCAGTAAGGAAATATAAGACATGAACAATACACTAAACCAACTATACCTAACAGACATATATAGAACACTCTACCCAACAACAAAATATGCTTTGTTCTTGAATGCACATGGATCATTCCCCAGGATAGAACATATGTTAGTTCACAAAAAAAAGTCTCAATAAATTCAAAGATATTGAAATCGTACAATGTATCTTCAATGACTGCAAAGGAATGAACGTGGCAATCAGTACCAGAAGGTGAAATGGAAAATGCACAATAACCGGAAATTAAAGAACATATGCTTAAACAACCAATGGGTTCAAGAAGAAATTACAAGGGAAATTTGGAAATATGTTGAGGTGATTAAATATGAAAATATAACACACCAAAACTGATGGAGTGCAGCAAAGGCAGTGCTAAGAGGGAAACGTACAGCTCTAAATACTTACATTAATAAAGGAAGACATCAAATCAGAGACCTAACTTCAAAACTGGAAGAACTAGAAAAGAGCAAATTAAATCCAAAAAGCACTAGGAAGGAAATAAACATTTGTGCAGAGACACAGAACAATAACAAAATACAATACAGGACTCAACAAAACCAAAACTTGATTCTATAAAAAGATCAATGAAATCGACAAACTATAAACTAGACTGACAAAGAAAAAAAGAGAAATGATACAAATAACAAAAATCAGAAATGAGAAGGGGGACATTACTACTGAACCCACTGAAACAAAATGAGCTATAATAGAATACTATGAATAACAGTATGCCAATAAATTTGATAACCTAGATGAAATGAACAAACTCTTGAAACACACAAACTATCTATACTGACTCAAGAAGAAACAGAATATCTCAAGAAACCAATTCCTCATAAAGAGATTGAAGCTGCAATCAACAATCTTCCATCAAAGAAAAGCCCAAGACTAGATGGACTCACAGGAGAATTTCATCAAACATTATAAGAAGAATAAACACCAATTTACTTAAACTCGTCAAAAAGAGTTTAATTCATTCTATAAGGCCAACATCATCCTCACACCAAAGCCAGATGAAAACAAACTTACAGACCAATATCTCTTATAAATATAGACGCAACAAAACTCAACAAAAGAATGAAGCAAGATGGCAGCATAGAGAGGAGTGGAATTTAGTTAGTCCCCTGGAGCAACTAATAAACAACCAGAAACAACTAGTAAATAATCTGAAACAACTGCTGGGGGACAACCTTGACTGTCCACACATCGTACACCAACCTGGATAGGGTGGAATGGCTGAGATAGGAACATAAAATCTGTAAGTAAAAACTATGGAACTAGGCCAAACCCCTCCTCCCTCCACACACACACAGCAGGCTGAGCTGCAAGACCTCGCTGTAGGAGAAAACAGCATTCCTGGAGAGAGCAAATATAGTGACTATAGCTCAGCCCAGCTACAACTTGGATTTTAATTTACAAATGTGGGCTGCCGAATACAACCTACAAACAGAGAAACCCCTAACACACACACAGAGGCTTTAAGAGATGACTGACCTTAATGAGACAGAAAACTCCTATGCCTCAGGAAAGAGAGCCTAGAAGACTAGGTGGTCTCTCTCACTGATGGGCAAAACTGGGGGTCCATGGACCTGCTCTGAAAGGGGGCTTTCTTTCCCTTTTTCTCTCTGTCAACCTGAGTGGTTCAGTTGAGAGAGCTTCAGCCATTTTCATTTTGCAGTGTTCTGACACAGACAGGGGTGGAGATTCAGAGAGACAAAGGAGCAATACAAATGCAGAAGTTAACTCCCCAGAGGGAGTATGCTTCCCTAAGAGGAAGGAGGTGGGGACCAGCTCTAGTGCTCACCTTCCCTTCAGAACTCAGACCCCAGAGCCAGGGAAAAAACAGCCAAAACAGAAACTAAAGGGGCCACACCTCCCTACAACAGTTGGGAGTGACAGGCGGATAGACGCCACCTGCTCAGCAGGTTAGGAAAAGCACAGAGGTCAGAGGCTTCACAGATAAGTCTGTCATTCTTCTAAGATACACCCTCAGGGAAACTCGAAACTGAATATAACCCCATACTGAGACCTGAACCCATTCTGGTCTGGGAAAATCTGAATGGGGCAACCAAGGAAACCAGATACCTAGACAACAGAAAACTACAAATTACACAAGGCAAAAATGAAGATATGACCCAAAGGAACAAACTAACACCTCAATTAAAATGCAGTTGAGATACTGTTTCACTTTAATGAAACAGTCACTTAAAGATCTTCAAAGAAATATCTGAAACCAACTCAAAAACCAAATCAAGGATTTCAGGGAAGATATGGCAAAAGAGACATAAGACATAAAGAAAACACTGGGCAAACATAAGGTAGAAATCTACAGTTGGAAAATCCCGGCAGAATCGAAATGAAAGGGAGAACACAAGAGATGAAAACCACAGAGGTGACACACAACAACTGATCTCAAGAGGCAGAAGACAACACTCAGGAACTGGAGAACAAGATACCTGAAATCCTAAACACAAAAGAACAGACAGGGAAAAGAATAGAAAAATATGAGCTATTGCTCAGGGAATTGAATGACAACATGAAGCACATGAATGTAAGTGTCAAGGGTGTTCCAGAAGGAGAAGAGAAGGGAAAAGGGGCAGAAGAAATAATAGAGGAAATAATCAATGAAAATTTCCCATCTCTTATAAAAGACATAAAATTACAGATCCAAGAAGCACAGTGTACCCCCAAAAGAACAGATCTGAATACACCTACGCCAAGACACCTAATAAACAAACTATCAAATGTCAAAGACAAAGAGAGAATCCTGAAAGCAGCAAGAGAAAAGCAATCCATCACATAAAAAGGAAGCTTGATAAGCCTCTGTGTGGATTTCTCAGTAGAAACTCTAGAGGCAAGAAGGAAGTGGGATGATACATTTAAGATACTGAAAGAAAAAAACGCCAGCCAAGAATCCTATATCCGGCAAGACTGCCCTTCAAATATGAGGGAGAGTTTAAAATATTCTCTGACAAACAGACACTGAGAGAGTCTGTGAACAAGATACCTGCTCTACAGGAAATACTAAAGGGAGCACTACAGACAGGGAAAGACAGGAGTGAGAGGTTTGGAACACAATTTTGGTTGATGGTAGCGCAGCAATGTAAATACACTGAACAAAGATGACTGTGAGTATGGTTGAAAGAGGAAGATTAGTAGCATGTGGGACACCAGAAGGAAAGAGGAAAGATAAAGACTGTGAGTGTATAACTCAGTGAAACCTAGAGTTCTCAACAAATGAATGTCAACCTTGCAAGGTGTTAAAAATGGGATGGTATTGGGGAACAAAATACAATCAATGCAAACTAGAAACTATAGTTAATAGAAACATGGTATTATGCTTCCTTTAATGTAACAAACGCAATATACCAAAGCTAAATGCATATAAGAGGGGGACACAAGGGAAGGGTATGGGACTTCTGGCACTGGTGATCTTGTCTGACTCTTTTATTGTACTTTAGTTTACTTCTATCTTTCCTTTTGTTGCTTTTTACCTGTTATTTTTTTTCTTTTTGTCTCTCTACCTTCTTTGACTCTTCCTCCTTCTTTGTGGAGGAAATGGAGATGTTCTTACATAGATGGTGGTGATGGTGGTGAATGCATATATCCATGATTATACAGGGAACCACTGATTCTTTATTTAGGACACAATGTATGGTGGGTGAACAAAACTGTCTTAAAAAAAATGAGTTGACGAAGAAACCCTGAGGGCACTATACTGAGTGAACTAAGTCAGACACATAAGGACAAATATTGTATGGTTTCACAGATATGAACGAATTTTAGTAGGTAAACTCATAGACATGAAATGTAAGTTACCAGGATATAGAATAAGGTAAAGAATGGGGAGCGGTTGCTTATTATGAGCAGTATGTTTAACTAAGTTTGGAAATGAACAGAGGTGACGGTAGTACGTTATTGGGAGAATAACTAACAGTGCTGAATGCTGTGTGAATGTGGTGGAAAGGGGAAGCTTAGAGTCAGATATGTCACCGAAGGAAATCTGGAGGTTAAAAGATGGGAATGTATAAAACAGTGAATACTGTGGTGGACAATGTCCATGATTAACTCTACCAATATTAGAAATCTCTTTTATGAACTAGAACAAATGTATGATAGTATAATTAGAAGTGAATAATAGAGGGGTACATAGGGAAAAAATATATCTATTGCAAGCTATGTACTATAGTTAGTAGTATTTTAAAATTCTTTCATCAACAGTAACAAAGGTACTACACCAATACTATTAGTCAATAAAGGAGGGGGGCTGGTTAGGGGTATGGGAGGATTCATGTTTTCTTTTTTGTCTTTATTTCTTATCTGGGGTAATTATAATGTTCTAAAAATTGAAAAAAAAAATTATTGTGGTGATGGATGCACAGCTATATGATGGTACCATGGGGAACTCATTGTGCACTTTGGATCTTCGGATGATTGTACAGTATGTGAACAATCTTAACAAAATAAAAAAAAAAATCCTCAACAAAATACGACCAAACTGAATCTAATAGTATATTAAAAGAATTATACATCATGATCAAACAGGATTCATCCCTGTTATGCAAGGATGGTTCAACATAAGAATATCAATTAATGTAATACACTACATTACCAGTATGAAGGGGGAAAAAAAAAAAACATATGATAATCTCAATTGATGCAAAGAAAGTCCTCTGACAAAATCCAAACCCTTTTTTGATAAAAACACTTAGAACATTAGGAAAAGAAGGACACTTTTTCAACATGGTAAAGGGCATATCTGCAAAACCCATAGCTAACATCCTACTTAACTGAGTAAGATTGAAAGCTTTCCTTTAAAGTTCAGTGCTGGGAATGCGGAATGGGGAAAAAATGCTATATTTGTACAGAGCTTCCCTTTGGAGTAATGGAAAAGTTGGTAAAAAGATGGCAAAGGAATGTGGTGACATTACTACAACACTATGAATACATTTAACACCACTAAATTGTATAGTTCAAAGTGGCTAAAATGATTTTAGATTGTATATATGTAACCAGAAGACATCTATACAACACTAAGAGTGAACCCTATCTAATGTAATCTATGGAATATAATGAATTCTGTAACTACAATATTGTTTAATCAATTGTAACAAAGTTACCATACTAATGCAAAATGATAGTAATCACATAAACTGAGTGTGGGAAGAGGGAATTTAGTAACTGCATGACTTCTCTGTAAACTTAAAACTGCTTGAACAAAATAATTTAAGCCTAAATAAAAATATACATATAAAAATGATGTACGGATGAACTACAACAAATGTACAACACTTGTACCAAGAGTTAGTAATAGAGTGGTATATGGCCAAAATTTTGTTTTTAAAATGTTGCATGGAGGAAAATGTAGCTAAATCAAATAATTATCTTTTAAAAATACATCCTTTTATAAAAAGGCTTAGAGAATGAACAGGATAGGAAAGGAGGATTAGTTGATGTACATCCAGACATCCTAGGGGTTTCAAAACAGAAAGGGAAATATTGCCCAAGAAAAGTCAAGTCAACAGAAACAGGAGAGCAGGGTTGCTTGGCAAGTATTTTCAGAGAATAAACTCATCCTACAGTAATCTACTCTTTAAGTGAAGCCTGGAAGAGGTTGAGGCTGCTGCTAAAATGGGGGTCACATAAATGTAATGAGAACACATTTTAGAAGAAAAATCCTGGGGTTTACCTAAGAAGTAGGAAATAATTCATGAATTTGGACTAAAAAGGATACCAGCAAACCCAGGGCTGTCCTTAAATAGATTAGGAAATGTCTATTATTCAGCAAGAAACTAAATCAAGCTGTCATGATTACTGAAAGAAGGTCTTAAAAATTTATCAATTCCATCAGTAGTTTAAACCCTGCTCTTCTTCCAAACTTTAGAAAATCTTTTTTAAGACTTTAAAGGACAACTGAGCATGGATTTTAAAGAGGGAACCTCTAACTTCAGAACAGGATGTGTATTTGGAGTGGGGGTTATGGAGTAGAAGAGAAAATAAGAAAGGAAAGTGCAGTACAAGTATTTATAGCGAGTATTACTATGAAATAATTCAAGCTGACTAAAATCGTAGAACAGCATAAGGATATTCTTCCGATATTGCCTTAAGTCCTAATGATCTGACAGCAGCAATGAAGAGTTGGGCCTTGCGTCCTGGTAGGTAGCAGCTCAACATTCCTCTCCCTAGGCTTCGACTGCTGGTCACCACTACTGCCATTGCTGAGGCCCATGAGCACTTGGGTGCTACTTCTGCAGTTTCAAAATATACCCTATTGGCAGCAGAGATGACTTTATCTAAAATGGGCACATGGAGATCTGATCTCAGAAACATTTACTTCTTCCTCTCCAATTTGGATGCCTTTTATTTCTTTGTCTTGTTTGATTGCTCTAGCTAGAACTTCCAGAACAATGTGGAGTAACAATGGTGACAGTGGGCATCCCTGTCTTGTTCCAGATCTTAGAGGGAAATCTTTCAGTTTCTCCCCATTGAGTACAATGTTAGCTGTGGGTTTTTCATATATTACCTTTATCATATTGAGAAAATTCCCTTCTATTCCTATCCTTTGAAGTGTTTTCATCAAGAAAGGACATTGAATTTTGTCAAATGCCTTTTCTGCATTGATTGAGATGATCATGTGGTTCTTCTGCTTTGATTTATTGGTGTGCTGTATTACATTAATTGATTTTCTTATGTTGAACCAGCCTTGAATACCTGGAACAAACCCCAGGTGGTCGTGGTGTATAATTCTTTTAACGTACTGCTGGATTCAATCTGCGAGTATTCTGTTGAGGAATTCTGCATCTATATTCATTAAAGAGACTTGTCTATAATTTTCTTTTTTGTAGTGTCTTTGTCTGATTTTGGTATTAGGGTGATGTTGGCTTCATAGAATGAGATGGGTAGTTTTTCCTCCTCTTCAATTTTTTTTGAAGAGTTTGAGCAGGATGGATATTAGTTCTTTCTTCAATGCTTGGTAGAATTCACATGTGAAACCATCCGGTCCTGGGCTTTTCTTTTTTGAGAGCTTTTTGATTACTGACTCAATATCTTTGCTTGTGATTGGTTTGCTGAGGTCCTCTATTTCTTCTTGGGACAATGTTGGTTGTTTACGCTTTTCTAGGAAGTTGTCCATTTCATGTAAGTTGCCCAGTTTATTAGCGTATAGTTGCTCATACTATTTTCTCATTATCTCCTTTATTTCTGCAGGGTCAGTAGTTATGTTTTCTTTTCCGTTTCCAGTTGTATTTATTTGCATCTGCTCACCCCCCCCCCCACCTTTTTTTTTTGTTAGCCTAGCTAGGGGTCCATCAATTTTGTTGATTTTCTCAAAGAACGAGCTTCTGGTTTTGGTGACTCTCTCTATTGTTTTCCTGTTCTCAGTTTCATTTATTTGTGCTCTGATCTTTGTTAAATTTCTTTCCTTCTGTTTGCCTTTGGGGTTTATTTGCTGTTCTTTCTCCAGTTCTTCCAGGTGGACAGTTAATTCCTCAATTTTTTCTCTCTTTTCTCTTTTAATATAGGAATTTAAGGCAAAAAATTTCCCTCTCATCACCACCTTGGCTGCATCCCATAAGTTTGATATGTTGTGTTTTCATTGTCATTTGCCTTGAGGTATTTACTACTTTCTCTTGTAATTTCTTCCTTTGGCCACTGGTTTTGTAAGAATGTGTTTATTCTTCATCTTGTGAATTTTTCAATCTTCTGACTGTTATTTATTCCCAACTTCATTCTGCTATGATCTGAGGCAGTGTTTTTTATAATATCAATATTTTTAAATTTGTTGAGGCTTGCTTTGTGACCAGCATGTGGTCTTCCATGAGCACTCAAGAAGAATGTGTATCCTGTGGTTGTGGGATGTAGTGTTCTATAAATGTCTCTCAGGTCTAGTTCATTTATCATACACTTCATCATCTCCATTTCCTTGTTGATCCTCTCTAGATGTTCTATCCGTTGATAAGAGTGGTGTATTGAAGTCTCCAACTATTATTGTGGAGTTATCTACTTCTCCTTTCAGTGTGCTCAGAGTGTGCCTCATGAATTTTGGGGCACTCTGGCTTGGTGCATAAATGTTTATGATTGTTATGTTTTCTTGATGAATTGACCCTTTTATTAAACAATTTGTTTTACTTTTGAAGTCTACTTTGTCTTATATTAATATAGCTACTCCCGCTTTTTTCTGGTTGCTGTTTGCATGAAATATCTTTCTCCAACCTTTCACTTTCAGCCGATTTTTGTCCTTGTGTCTAAGGTGAGTTTCCTCTAGACAGCATATAGATGGGTCCTGTTTTTTAATCCATTCTGCCAGTCTGTGTCTTTTTATTGGGGAGTTTAATCCGTTAACATTTAGTGTTACTACTGTAGGGCAGTACTTTCTTCTATCATTTTGTCTTTTGGATTTTATATGTCATGCCTTATTTTTTCCTCTTTTTTTTTTACCCTTCTTGGTAATCCTCATTTCTACACTCTTCTCCAAACCTCTTTCTCCTATCGTTTCCTATCAGCCAGTAGTACTCCCTTTAGTAATTCCTGTAGCACTTGTCTCGTATTCACAAACTCTCTCAGTGTCTCTGTCTGAAAATATTTTAATCGCTCCCTCATTTTTGAAGGACAGTTTTGCTGGATATAGAATACTAGGTTACCAGCTCTTCTCTTTCAGTTTGTTAAATATATCATACCACTGTCTTCGTGCCTCCATGTTTTCTGCGGAGAAATCTGTGCATAGTCTTATGGAGCTTCCCTTGTATGTGATGGATTGTTTTTCTCTTCCTGCTTTCAGAATTCTCTCTTTGTCTTTGACATTGGAGAACCTGATCAGTAAGTGTCTTGGAGTGGGTTTATTGGGGTCTGTTCTGTTTGGGGTGCACTGTACTTCTTGAATCTCTAATTTTCTTTCTTTCGTAAGAGTTGGGAAATTGTCAGTGATTATTTCTTCTATTATTCTTTCTGCCCCTTTCCCCCTCTTCTCCCTTTGGGACACCCATAACACATGTTTGTGCATTTCATGTTGTCACTCAGCTCCCTAAGACCCTGCTCATATTTTTCAATTCTTTTCACCATCTGTTCTTTATGTGTGTGAATTCAGATGTCTGGTCTTCCAATTCACTGACCCTTTCTTCTGCCTGTTCAAATCTACTGTTATATCCCTCTATTGTCATTTTCATCTCCTCCATTCTGCCCTTCATTCCCATAAGTTGTGCCATTTGTTTTTCCAAGTTTATGAATTCTTTCTTATGGTCATCCAATGTCCTTCTTATATCCTTCATCTCTCTTGCTATGTCTTCCCTCAGTTCACTGACTTGATTTTTGAGTTGATTTAGATTTGTTTGAACATCTCCAATTAGTTCTTCCTTCAGCTCACTGAATTGATTTAGCAATAACTGCTTCAACTCCTGTATCTCAGTTGAACTATCAGTTTATTCTTTGGCTGGTCCATATTTTTGTGTTTCCTAGTATGGCTCATTGTCTTAAACTGTCTAAGCACCTGACTTTCTTGATTAGTTTATTTTGCACCTTGTTTTGACTCTTTTACCTAGGGTTTTCTTGTTGGTTGGCTTTGTTCTGTAACCTTTGGTGTTTAGTTCACCTTATTATAGACTTTTAACTTAGATTCTGTTTAGTTGATCAGAGTTTTTCACCTCTTGTTTTCCTTTTCTTGCCCTGCCTTTATGTAGCCTTTTTCTGTGGTGATCTCCTCAGATATTATCAGCCCCAGTCAGGTTTTCCTAGTCCAGAGAGGCCCACATCTCAGGAGGAGGGTATGGAGTTTCCTTGGAAGTGAGACCCTCCTGTGAGGCCTTTAGAGTCTGTGCTTCTCCTTTGCTGTCCAGCAGGTGGCGCTTGCCAGCCCGCAGTTACCCCAGCAGTTTAAGGTGGCATGGAGCCTTTAGTTCTCCTGGTGACCCAAACCCAGTCTGGGACATGGCTGACTGAAGCTAGTTAATGAATTCCAGCCCCTGGGATATGAGGTCCCAAAAGGACTGGGAAGTTATGGTGTTTAGCGAATTTTCTCCATTACTAGACTTATTGCTTTGTCTCTCAGAGCTATCTTAGCTCTGCTCTTGCCTAGGCCCAAACTGCAAGTCTTTGGGGCTTTCAGTAGCAGGCTTCTTAGAGTAATTGTTTTAGAAAAAGAGAAAAAAAATAAAAAAGGAAGGGCCCAATAAGGACTATTTACAGTCTTTGCAGATCTAATGGGCTATTGAAATTCTAAAAGACCAGAAGTTGAGGGAGATTAAGGAGCAATCAAGAAAGCAGAGAAACTGGCTTTTCAGACAAGGGCTCTCCCTCCCTGGATTTGCATTATCTGTCTGATTCTGTTTGAGCCCTGCCCTTTTCCTTATTATGTTCACCTGACTCCAAATAGTCTGTTTTTATTTTGTTTTCTATTTTTATGCTGTTTTGCGAGCCCTATCTCTTCTCCGCTGGGCTGCCTGCTCCCAGATTTTCCTTCTGCTCTCAGTTTATCTATGGTTGCAGCTTTCATTCTCCCTCCTGGTTCCCAGCATGGACAGCCCTCCCTCCCTTGGGACTGTGCCTGGCAGGCAGTGGCACTGGTCTCCTGGCCAGGAGAACTTACAGATTTCGCTGATTTCAGCTGTTCCATACGTTCGTGAGTGTTTTATGGAGTTTGTCCAATCTCAAATTCCTCTGCGGTGTACGGTCCCTGGAGTTCCTGGCTTTCTACTAACTGCCCTGGAGGAGTAACTACAACCTAGACCTCACCACTCGGCCAACTTGCCCCACCCTCTGATCTCAGAAACATTTAAAGAAAAATATTTAGAGTTCTTTTTCGGAACTACAAAGTTTTATATCATGGAAAATAAGATCATAGAAAAATGTGCAAACCATAACATCCAAACCTAAATATCAAACTTTCCTATCTATTAGAATAAACTTGGCCTGCTACAGTTTTGCATCCCAAAGGTAGCAAAGTCATATAATGACCTTCCAAGCCTCAGAATAAAATCTTTAATAATTTAATGTAAAGACACCTCAGTTAAACAAAAACAAGTTGTAACCTCTGTTTTTTCACAACAGACCTTCAGACGCTCTCACTTTCTAGGATTAATGGTCATTTTTAGCCAAGGTTCTTTCTAAGTTTAAAAATTTTTTTGTTTTATTTTATTTTATTTTTATTTACAAGCACTCTATACCCTGTAAGCAAAAATTTTCCTTACCCTCTACCCCATTTCCTTGTAACTTCTATTTTCTGACTCTGAAAATTTGCTATTTGTAGGACTCTCCTATAAGTAATATCATACAATATTTTTGCTTAGATAACTTGCTTATTTTACTAAACATATTTCCAAAGTTCGTTCATGTTGCAGCATGTCTCAGAACTTCATTTCATCTTATGGCTGAATAATATTCCATAATGTTTATGTACCACATTTTGTTTATCCAGTCATTTCTTGAGGGACACTTGGGTTGTTTCCACATTCAGCTATTATAAATAATGCTGTTATGGACACTGCTTTATGAGTATAGGTTTGTGTCCCTGCTGTTACTTTCTTTGGGTATGCCCTTAGGAGTGGACTTGTCAAGTGATACTGTATTTCTATATTTAACTTTTTGAGAAACTGCCGTTATTCCTTTCCACAGTGGCTGCAACATTCTCACCAATAATACACTAGAGTTCCAATTTCTCCTTATTCTCTCTAATGGTTATTTTCTTTCTTTCTTTCTTTTTTTTTTTTTTTTAATAAATAATAGCCATCCTCATGGATATGAAGTGGTATCTCATTGTGGATTTGATTTGAATTTCTGTAACTGCTACTGATACGGAACACTTTTTCATGTTTTGGCCATTTGTATATCTTCTTTGGAAAAATATCTGTTCATGTTCTTTGCCCACTTTTTAAATGGCCTATTTGTCCTTTTGTTATTACATTGTAAAAGTTCTTTATATATTCTGGATATTAAGTCCTAAACCAATATATGGCTTAGACCTATTTTCTCCCATTCTTTACATGGTCTTTTAACTTTCCTGATGATATCCTTTGATACACAAAAAGTTTTTAATCTTAGAGAGGTTCTATTTATCTATTGTTTCACTTGTTCTCTGAAATTTTGGTGCCATATCTAAGACTCATTCCCAAATTCCAGCTCTTGAAGATTTGTCCCATGTTATCTTCTGAGAGTTTCATGGCTTTAGTTCTTATATTTAGTTTGTTGATACACTTTGAGTTAATTTTTGTATATGGTGTATGGCAGGGGTCCAGCTTAATTCTTCTGCAATGTGATATCCAGTTTTCCCAACACGCTGAAGAGACTATTCTTTGTGCACAGATTGGACTTAGCCACAGATGTGTGGGTTTATTTCTGGACTTATAAATCTACTCCACTGGGTATCTGACTATTCTTCTGCCCATTGTACTCCGTTTTGATTACTGTAGGTTTGCAGCATGTTCTGAAATTGGCAAATGTTAGTCCTCCAACTTTGCTCTTCTTTTTCAAAATTGTTTTGGTTATTCAGGGCCCCCTGTATTTCCACATGAATTTGAGGGTTTTCCACTTTTGCAAAACTAAAATACTTATGACCACAAAAAACCCTAGTGCAAATATTTTCTAGTGAAAATAATGACAGAGGGATTGCATTGGCATATATTAAAGCTTAACTTAAAAAGCAGGAAAGACAATCAATAATCATAAACACTTTTAAAGGTAAATTCTTTTTAATCAGATCCACTTTCTTATAATTTGACTGATGAATTAATCTGGAATGTTGAGAAATTAATTTGGATAATGGCTGAAATACAATAGTATCTTCCTATTTTTAGTATTTGGCAGAATTTGTTAGAAGTATGAAGTAAGCTTTCCTCCAAATTATTTCTCTACATCACTAACTTAATATTGATTTCTACAATTCTCTTCTTATTGAAAAATGTCTCACATGAATCATAAAACTATGAGAAAGAGACCTGTGTACCAACTAACCAGGGAAAAGGAGACAGTTCTCTTTATTCTTTGCAGTAAGGTGTTTCAGAATATGCAAGTACACTTGTATCCTAGTGTTCACTTACATGGCAGGCATTCAAGTGCTTTATATGTATTAGCTCAACCATTACAATAATTTTATAAAGTAGATATTACCATTAATTCATTTTAAAGAAAAGGAATCTGAGGACAGAGACATTACACTATCTGTGTACATAGCTCAAGGTTATACAGATAGTCAGCTGGAGAAAGGTTTTATTTTACTAAATAACTGTAATCATCTTATTTTTTTTTTTGTTATTTGGCTTTCTATCCCCTAAAATTATAGAGTTGAAGATGACTCTTAAACAGTGTTTACTAAAATGGTTTTCACCTTCATTTAGATCTGAATTATCTAAACTGATCTATAGCTGATAATCTTTAAATTTTTACACCATTTAGAGCAAGACAGATAGGATATATTTTAGCTTACTTATTGCTGTAAGTTTCATAATGGCAAGCCTCAAGATCGAGGAGGGTATGATGTGTTTTTTCAGGGTCTCTAACTTTATATAGCATGTATTCTGTCCAAAATAAACAATCAGTGTTTCACATTATCCTCACTTAGTTGTACAATCATCATCACTCAATTTTAAACAATCATTATAACCTAAAACACCCCCTAACTCTTACCCACTCTGCCCACCCCTGCAATTATTTACCTCTAGTATTGGTGTGGTTCTAGTAAGGTATTCCTATTAAATATACCCCAGAGTATGAAATAAGTTGTTTTCCCCATATACCACTCTGTGGTTAAATCTTTGTACAAGTGTGATGTTAGATATTTTTAGTGCCAATCTGTGACATACAAGACTTTAAACACCTTTCAAACATGTTTACCTTCAATATGGCATTGATACTGATAATCACATTAACTATCATCCCCTGTCCATTCCCATACCTTTAAGTTCAACCTCGTTGACAAGTTTGTAAATATTAGGTAATCACTGCCTCTTCTCTAGCTTCTATCTCAAGTCTCCTATAGTCTACATTTTAAGACACTGATTTTACATTTCCAGAGGGATCATATTAGTGATGTCATCCAATATCTCTCCTTTGTGTCTGACTTATTTCACACAGCATTATGTCCTCAAGTTTCATCCATGTTGTCACATCTTTCAGGACCTGACCTCATTCCTCCTTACTGCTGTGTAGTATTCCATCGTATGTATATAGCACATTTTGCTTATCCACTTGTCTGCTAAAGGATACTTGGATTGTTTCCATCTTTTGGCAATTGTGAATAATGCCACTATGAACATCAGTGTGCAAATGTTGGTTCATGTAACTGCTTTCAAATCGTATGGGTATAAAATGAGTAGTGGAGTTGCTGGGTCCTAGGGTAACTAGATACTTAAGTTTTCTGAAGAACCACCAAACAGTCTTCCATAGCTGCTGTACCATTACACATTCCCACCAGCAGTGGATAAGAGTTGCAGTTTCTCCACATCCACTCCAGCATTTGCAGTTTCCTGTTTGATTAATGGTGGCCATTCTTATTAGCATGAGATGATTGTCATTGTGGTTTTGATTAGCATTTCCCTAGTAGTTAATGAAGATGAACATTTTTCATGTGCTTTTTAGCCATCTGTCTTTTCATATCTTTTACCCATTTTGTAATTGAGCTACTTGTACTTTTGTCATCAAGTAGCGGGATTTCTTCAAATATGCTGGGTATCAGTCCCTTATCAGATATATGGTTTTCAAATGTTTTCTCCCATTGAGTTGGCTGCCTCTTCACAGTTTTGACAAAGTCCTTTGAAACACAAAAATATCTGATTTTGATGAGTTCCCATTTATGTATTTTTTCTTTTGTTCATTGTGCTTTCGGTATAGGGTCTGAGAAGCTACCTCCTATTACTAGGCCTTGAAGATGTTTCCCTATATTATCTTCTAGAAGTTTTATGGTACAGGCTCTTATATTTAAGTCTTTGATTCACATTGAGTTATAATTTTTGTATACGGTGTGAGGTAGGGGTCCTCTTTTATTCTTTAGGATATGGATATCCAGTTCTCCCAGCCCCAGCCATATTTATTGAAGACTGTTCTGTCCCAGTTCAGTGGATTTGGGGAACTTGTCAAAAATCAGTTGAGCAGAGATCTGGGGGTCTATTTCTGAATTCTCAATTCGATTCCATAATCAATATGTCTATCTTTGTTCTAGTACCATGCTGTTTTGACCACTGTGGCCTTATAGTAGACTTTAGTCTGAAAGTGAAGTTGTCCTACTTACTTCTTTTTTAGGATGTTTTTGGCAATTTGAGGCACCTTTCCCATTGAAATAAATTGACAGCAAGCTTTTCCTAGTCTGCAAAGTAGGTTGTTGGAATTTTTATTGGAATTGCATTGAATCTGTATATTTATTTCAGTAGATATGAATCTTAACGATGTTTAGCCTTCCTATCCATGACACAGAATTATCTTTCCACCTATGTAGGTAATTCTTTGATTTCTTTAACAAAGTTTTGTAACTCTCTGTGTAGAGGTCTTTTACATCCTTGGTTAAGTTTACTCCTAGATACTTGTTTCTTTTAATTGTTTCTTTTAGTTCTTTCAGTTATGAATGGAATGTTTTTCTTGATTGCCTCTTCAGTTAGGCCATTACTAGTATATAGAAACATTACTCATTTTTGTGCATTAATCTTGTATCCCACCAATTTGTTGAATTTATTAGCTCAAGTAGCTTTGTCACTGATTTCTCAGGCTATTCCAAATATAGGATCATATCATCTGAAAATAAAGTTTTACTTCTTCCTTTCTGATTTGTATGCCTTTTATTGCTTTTTCTTGCCTAACTGCTCTGGCTAGAACTTCTAGCACAACGTAGAGTAGTAATAGTGGTGACTGTGCACATCCTTGGGGGGTAGACTATCAGTCTCTTACTGTTGAGTACTATGCTGGCTGTCGGTTTTTCATATAATCCCTTTATAATATTGAGGAAGTTTACTTCGATTCTTACCTTTTAAAGTGTTTTCATCAGAGGAGGATGCTGAATTTTGTCAAATAATTTTTCAGCATCTATTGAGATAATCATTTGATTTTTCCCTTTCGATTGGTTAATATATTGTATTACATTGATATTCTCATGTTGACTCACCCTCTCATGTTTGAAAGAACTCCACATGGTCATGGAGTATAATTTTTTTAATGTACCATTGGATTCAATTTGAAAGTTTCTTGTTGAGAATTTTTACATCTATATTCATTAGGGAGATTGGCCTGTAATTTTCCTTGATTGCAGTTATCTTTATCTGGTTTTAGTAATAGAGGGATGTTAGTTTCATAAAATGAGTTAGGCAGTGTTCCTTTACCTTCATTTTTTTGAAAGAGTTTGAGCAGGAATGGTGTTAGTTCTTTTTGGAATGTCAGTAAAATTCCCCTGTGAAGGAATATGTCTCTAAGTTTTTCTTTGTAGGAAGATTTTTGATGACTGGATCTCTTTACCTGTGATTGGTTTGTTGAGGTCTTCTATTTCTTCCTGAGTAAGTCTAGGTTGTTCATGTGTTTCCAGGAAATTGTCCATTTCCCCAAAGTTGCCTAGTTTTTTGGCATACAGTTGTTCATAATAACCTCTTATGAATTTTTTTTAAATTTCTTCAGGATCCATAGTAATGACATCCCTCTCATTTCTGACTTTATTCGGATCTTCTCTCTTTTTTACTTTGTTAGTGTAGGTAAGGCTTTGTCAATCTTGTTGATCTTTTCAAAGAACAAACTTTTGGTTTTATTCATTCTTTTTATTGTTTTTTGTTCTCCAGATCATTTACTTCTACTTTAATTAATTTCTACTTAAAAACAGTTTGCTGTTCTTTAGCCTCTTCAGTGTTAAGTCTTTGATTTTAGATCTCTCTTCCTTTTAAATATATTTTTTTAGAGTTATAAATTTCCCTCTCAGTACCACCTTCATTGCATCCTATAGGTTTTGATGTTGTGTCCTCACTTTTATTTGGCTCCAGATATTTACTGATTTTTTTTTTTTTTCAATTTCTCTTTGACCCACTGATTGTTTAGGAGTGTGTTCTTTGGTTCTTTGTATTCTTTGATTGTTTTGGAGTGTTCTCGTTCTTTGGTCATTATTAATATCCAGCTGCATTCCATTATTGTCAGAGAATGTGCTTTGAATCATTTCAATCTTTTTAAATTTATTGAGACCTGTTTTGTGTCCCAGAATATGATCTATCTTCAAGAAGTTCCATGAGCTCTAGAGAAGAATGTATATCCTGGTATTTGGGGGTGCAACCATCCACATGTGTCTGTTAGGTTAGGTCTGATTGATTTATCACATTGTTTAGGTTTTCCTTATTGGTCCTCTGTCTAGTTGTTCTATCTATAGAAGAGAGAGATGTATTGAAGTCTCACACTATTACTGTAGAAACAGCTACTGCTCCCTTAAATTCTGCCAGTGTTTCCCTCATGTACTCTGGAGCTCTTTGTTTTGGGTGCATAATCATTTATGATTGTTATTTCTTCTTGGCAAATTCTACCTTTTATTAACATATAGCGTCTGTCTTTGTCTCTCAGCTTTTGGGTACTCAGATTTGAATTTCACCAAATTTGCGAAGTTTTTAGCCATTATTCTGTCATATATTCTTTGCGTCCCTTTCTTTTATCTTCTCTTTCTAGGACTCCCATTATGCCTGTATTTGTATTCTTGATGGTATCTCACACATATCTTTGGCTCTGTTCATGTTTCCTAATCTTTTGTTCTTTCTATTCCTCAGAATAATAATTTTAATTAACATTGTCTATAAATTTGATTATTGTTTCTTTTTATCTACTAAAACCTGCAGGTGATTCCTTCTGGTATATTTTTAATTTTAGTTATTGTACTTTTCAGCTCCAAAATTTCTATTTGGTTCTTTTAAATAATTCGTATCTTTTTCTTCACATTCTTTATTTGGTGGGGTATTATTCTATTCATTTCCTTTAATTCTTTTTCCTTTACTACTTGGAGCATACTTTAGATTACTCACTTTAATTTCTGGAATTCTTCAGGAACAGTTTCTGTTACATTTTTCCTTTGAATAGGCTATACTTTCTTGTTTCTGTGTATGCCTCTTACTATTTTTTTAAAAACTGCGTATTTTCAATAACATAATGTGGGAATTCTTGAAATCAGATTCTGAAGCCTCTTCAGGGTTTTTTTTGTTGCTGATTGTGTTGGATGTAGTTGATTGTTTAGTGGACTCAACTATTTTTGTAAAGAGTGAGTTCTTAGTCGTGTATGGATACTGAAGTCTCTGTTCCACTAATTTAGTGGTCAGCTACTGGTTTGACAGATATTTCCTTAAATGCCTGGAGACAAACAAACAAACAAACAACACTAACCCCCTACCCTTTGCAGTTTAACTCTATGTGTTTATTAGGATACAGTTTCAACACTCAACAGGGCACTTTATGTATCTGCCTTTGCTATTACTCCCTGCTTGAACAGAGCTCAAAGGTTAGCCAGAGGTGAGAGCCCAGGCTCTTCTCATGTCTTTGTAAGTATGTGCCTCAGCCTTGGCATGTATGTGGCCTTCTAGATTTCCAGGAGTATGTAGAAGATTATGAAAGTCCAAATTCTTCAACCATTTCAACCCCCAGCTTTTATTCCAGTGCTTTTTGATATGTCTATTGTTTACCCTAGGCTGCAGTGGCTGGGTCATTTGCTTTTAATTATTTCCAGTGATCACCCTCTGCATAGCTGCTTCTCCACCCTGACAGAGTTCCAAATTTTGTGAAATAAGGAAAGCCCCCTTAGTGATATTACTTCAGGTACCCCTAGACAAATCAAAACAAATCACTGAAGACAAGTCAAAACAAATCACTATAATTCTTTAAGAACAAAGTTCACTGACACCAGGAACCCACATTGGGAACACAGGCTGCTGTCTTCAAGACGGCCACAGAGCTGGGGAAGAGGCGACTAGAGCAGACGTACGTTCATACACCACAAAGTTCTCCTACCAAATAGTTAGAAGAATACCCAAAACTGTGGAACTGCAACCCAGAAGCCTTGATTCTTGAAGACGATTGCATAACTATGTAGCTTACATGGTGTGACTGTGTGATTGTGAAAACCTGTGGCTCACACTCCCTTTATCCAGTGTATAGACAGATGAGTAGAAAAATGGGGACAAAAACTAAATGAAAAACAGGGTGGGATGGGGGGATGGAATGCTTTGTGTGTTCTTTTTTACTTTTATTTTTATTCTTTTTTGGAGTAAGGAAAATGTTCAAAAATGGACTGGGGTGATGAATGCACAATTATATGATGGTACTGTGAACAGTTGATTGTACACTGTGGATGACTGTATGGTATGTGAATATATCTCAATAAAACAATTTTTTAAAAACAGTACTCCTACCAGAATAGGTCATTGTTTTTTTTTTTTTTTTACTTGTGCAAGCATTTACTTGGTTGCTGTAAGTCTTTGACTATTTTTGATGGTTCCAATAAAGGTGATTTGACAGTTTTTGCCAGTATTTTTTTTGGTATTTCTGTGTAAGGATAGGCCCTTGAATCCTACTCTACCACTTTCTCTGACATAAACTGAGCTACACCTCCCAGGTACAAAATTAGTATATTTGAGAGGAGTAGACAGTCAGTGAAAACTATTTTCCCAATTTTAAGAAATAAAGAAACTTCATAAACTAATACTACTAGTTACTAACTACTGTTGCTTATTCATACTCACTAAACCACAGCTCAAGATGTTAATCACACCCATACAGATGACACTGAATGCCTAGATTTACATGAAGGATATGACAATCTGTGGTTAGCATAAAAATCAGTTCTATAATATGGGAGGGAATTTTACATGCAAGGCACACACAACTGGTGTTTGGAAAATTAAATGTGTCAAAGAAAATGACTTGTTTGAGCAGAAAAGCCAAAGTATGGATTTACGATTAAGACTGAATTTCAAGCACTGACATACTGGGAGGTTGAAAAAGACTACCTGCTTCTTTTCTTGCAACTGTTTTTGGGTACTGAGAACTAAGTTTTTGCTTTAATTTTAATTGAATTTCACATGCATATGTAGAAAAAAATTTATTGAAAATTAATATAGAAACCACAAATCCAATCTAATACCTTGATTTATTTATTCATTTATATTCAAATTCTTTGCATTTAAATAAAGATAAACACTCAGAAATCAAGGAATTACCTTGAATGTAGTTCTGTGCTACCATTATTATATTTGCTTCCTCGTTCCCAGACACCAAAGTCAGGCACTCGGTAAACTCTTTCTACACAAAATACAAGGTTTTGAATGAAGGTGACCTAAAGGAAAAGAAATGAATCATAAGTACATATGTAGTAACAAGGTCTTTACATATGAGTGAGAACAATTTCACACTATTTGAAAAACAAAACACATACTTTCTTTTTAACATGTTGAAATTCTTATTATGATTATCACATTACAATGAATATTCTGTTGTAACTGGTTTTTCTAATATTGAAGCCTAAAGTGAGAACCTAATATTAAATATTTTACAGGAATAAAATTTAAATACTCTGTATACTCCAATAATCTTCAATGACATGTCTCTTAATGTTTCTGAGGGTTGTGTATCTAAAAGATACAGAACAGGGTTTTTATACTGGATAATAATAGTTGGAATCTAAATTGCCCATATGCAATTTTAAATAAGTATAAAACTTTGGAGACAAAAAGTTATTTCTGTTATATGAAGTACTAGACTCAACTTGCATCAATTGGGAAATTCCAGTCTATTTATTCTCCTGGAATCTAATCTTCCTTCTACCATTTTTTAAGTTAAAGACATATTTTATTATAAACTGGAAGCTCGCAGTTGGAGGTGAACTGCAAACAGGCCAGGAGTCATAACTTCCAAAAAAGATTCCAAACATTTGATGAAATTTATACTCTCAAAAGTTACTATGGAAAGCAAAGATTAAGGTTGGTTCTTATTTAATAAAATCTTACTCATTTTAGTAAAGGCAATTTCTTAAGTGGGCTATGTGTCCTGATTGCAGGGTTTAAAATTTAATCATCAGGCTTGTTATCAATATTGTAAACTGAATACACACACCTTCCTCCCCTTCACTGCAAAGTATCTGTGAAGAGACAAGTTATACCCCCTCTCAATGTGCACATACATAATTAATATAATGTGTATTTTTTAGATTGAAAACATAACAACACTGAAAAAAACAGGTAAGGTTCTATCAGTAGACCATAAACTTTGAGAAATTACAGGAAGAGAGAAAGCAGATGTGAATGAATTGGTCAATAAATTGATCAGAGGAAATCAATGCCTCCCAACACGATTCTTCCTTGTTTTCTGAGGCCTCCAAAATATCTTTAAGCTGTGTGTCAACAAATACATTGATCACCCTCATTTCCTCAAAATGCTGAATGGCTGGGACACTTAATTCCTGACTTTCCCATTCTCCTTCCCAAAAGAGAGGATATTTGCCCACAGGGGAAAGAACAACCCACAAACTTAAGGAATGGAGAGATGCTGGGGCCTCAAAGAAACAGAACATAAGTTAATTCTAGACTTCCACAAAACATACACCTATCCCACTACCTCACCGCAAAGAAGGGAGCAGTAGATACACATGTCAAAATTTTTAAAACTTATTTTGGACTAATTTAGACTTATAGAAAAGTTGCAAAAATAGAACACAGAATTTCCATATATCATTTACTCAACTTCCCTTACTATTAACATGTCTCCTAACTATGACAAAATGATCACAACCAGGAAACTGACACTGTTACAATACTACTAACTGAACTAAAAACTGTAATTAGAATTCCATAAGATTCTGTACTAAGGACCTTTTTCTGTACATTATCCTACGGAATATATCAACTTGCATTTAGTTGTTATTTCTCCTTATCTTATTCCTTCCATATTCTTTCTGTGTTTTTCATGACCTTGACACTTCTGAAGAGTAATGATCTGTTTGTCACATTTCCCTCAATTTCAGTTTGTCCAATGTTTTCACTCAAATGGACTGAGTTTATGCATGTTTGGCTATGATGTGACCTTAGTGTATCATACCATGGGTATCTGCTGTGTCTTCTTATTAGCAATGATGACTTGATCACTTAGCTATGGTGACTTCTGCTGGGGTTCTCTACTGTAATTTTACAAACTTTCCTCCTGTAGCTAATAAATATCTTAGGGGAGATATTAGATTACACAAATTCTGTGTCTCCACATGGTTTTGCTCACTAATTTTAGCAACCATCAGTGGATCCTGTCTATAACAAATATTATTGTGGTTTTCGTGCAAAGTTGATTTTCTATTTTCCCCTTATCTTCCTGCATTAATTAGAATTCTACTGTAACATGTTTTACTGCATTACTGTTGCAATGAACATTTAGTATGTCTCCTACAAAGAGATTCACAACCACCATTTTAACATCAAATTACACATAGAAGTAATATTTGTACAACACAATGAGGGAACCGGAGAAGATTATGTGCAGACAGAAGTTACTGGCCTGGGAGGTATGACATCTCAGGCTCCATAACCACTTTGTAGATAAAGGACTCAGTAACTTTGCAACCCAACAACCTGTCTGTGGCATCATAATAGGGAAGCATTATGTAGCATATACATCTGAGAGTTGAACTGCTGGATCATAGAGTAAGTGCATCCTCAATTTTACTAGTTGTGCCCAAATTGCTCACCAAAGTAGATATAAAAATACATGCTCATCCAAGCAGTATTCAGACTTCTGTTTTGCATCCCAGAATTGCCCAACTCCTTTTTCTACCAGTTTCGTGGATGTGAAATGGTATTATCATTGGGGGTTTAATTTGAAATTTTCTAATTAGGTTCCCTAATTTCCTATATTGAGGCTTAATTTTATGGATTAGTAATAGTTCTTTACATATTCTAGATACTTATCCAGATACATGTGTACCAAATATCTTCTTTGAGTCATGGCTTATCTTTTCATCCTCTTTATTGTTATATGTTTGCCGTTTTTGATGAACAGACTTGTTACTTTAACGTGGTAAAAATAATCTTTTTCTTCATGCTTTGCAGTTACTGTGTCTTGCTGAAGAAAGCCTTCAGTACCATGAAGTGAGAAAGATATTCTCCTAAATTTGTCTTTAAAATAACAGTTCTCAAAGTGAAATCCAGGAAACTTGGGAGGAGCACCAAATTAAAACTACTGTCACTTTCTCCCATAAATGTGCAAGGGAGTTTTATAGAGGATACATGGTAAATGATATTGCAACAGGGAAAAGAATACATATTAATCCAAGAAATAAAGAGATTTGGAAAAATTTTAAAAATTGTTATTCTTCTTGGTAATTATTTTTGTTTGGAAAAAAATTTTTTAATAAAGTATTTATGTTAGCATGCAATGGATTTATTTTTTAATGAATTAATTTTAATGTGTCTCAGTTTTAATTTCTAACACAATAAATATACAAAGAAAACTTCTTTGGGGTTCTGAAAAAAATTTAAGATTGTAAAGGGATCTTGACATCATAAAGTTTGAGATGACTGCTCTAAAAGCATAAACTTTGTAATAATTCATATCTGAGAACTGACATGTTTATGTGTGAGACATCCTATGTCATTTGCTTTTTTAATAGTTGAGCATAGTTTATTAATGAGTCTTATCCTACTGCTCTGAAAAGCAAAAATCAAGCCTCCGTGTGCATGTATGGTGTATGCGCATACAGTCTATTTAATCTCTTTCTGAACTCCCAATTCTTTTATCTGGCTATTAAGTCTATCACTGTACCAGGGACACACTGTTTAATTAATATCAATATATGGTAGGGGCGTCTTCCTTCATTCCTTTAATTTTCTTCTTCAAAATGGCCTCCCCTATTTTTACCATTTACTCTTCCATATAAATTTTAGAATAAGCTTGCCATGTCCAGTGAAAATGCTGTTGGGATTTCTACAGGAAATTTATTTCTTTTTAATTTAAAGATTAATATAGGGAGAATTACTACCTTTACCTTCCAGTGTACTGCCATGATTTATATTTTTATACTTATTTGGATAGTCTTTTTATGATGACCAAAAGTTTTATAATTTTCTCCATCCAGGTACCTTATAGTGAATGGAATATTTACTTTAAATTATACTTACTTTTTAATGAGTTTTTCCAGGTTACTGATTTGCACATAGTGATCCTGTATTGTATTCAGCTTTGTGGGTGAATTTTATTATGGCTTTTAACAGTTTCCCAAAGGACTCACATGGAATTACTAAGTAAAAAATAACAACTGGAAATGACAACTCCATTTAAGCCATTTCCATCCTCATCCCTCATTTATTAACTTACTGCTTTCACTAGGTCATCTGTACAATATTTAAAAGAAGTTGGTATAATTAATACCCTTATCTTGTCCTTAAACATAAAGGGACATTTCACCACTAAATAACTTTACTACAGATTTGAAGTAGATACTTTTTATCAGGTTAAGGAAATTCCATTCTACACCTATTTTAAAAAGAACACCTTTCTTGAACAGGTGATGAATTTTTATCAAATACTTTTTTATCCATTCACCGAGATGTTCATATGGTTTTCCTACACTAACTTATTAATATGAGGGCTTATATTAATGGACTTTAGCATTTTAAATCATCCCTTGCATTTCTAGAATTAAACATTACTTTGGTTATGGCACATAATGCTAATTGCCAACCAAATATCTATTCTTATTTTCTTTATTATTAATAGAACACTGATTTTTAACATTATAAGGTTATACAGCAACAAGGTTGGTCATGTGACCAAGTTCTGGCCGGTGACAGTAAGCAGAAGTCATTGGGTCAGGTTTCTAGAAAAAGTTTAAAAGATTCTTCCTCTTTCTCATTTCTCACTTATTAGTGATAACTTGAAGAAGAGCAACCATATTATGATTAATTGAATAAATGCCTCATACTGTAGATGGCAGGTAGGAGAAAGGAACCTAGATCCTTGATAACAATGTTCAGCTACTATTCTAGCCCAGGACTTCCAAACTCGAGAATTTGGGGTTCATGAAACAAAACTTTTGTTTTAAGCTACTGTTTTTGGGTGTTCTATTATTTGTGAAGTCAAATGCAATTTTAAGTGATATGTTACCCATGATTCATTCACATTGTCATTCTCCATTTCTCTTCCTTTCTCTTTCTCTCCCTCTCAGCTATAGCTGGTTGGCAATTTAGTATTTTCACATTCTCTATCCACTCAATTAAAAGTAGTATGTTTATCATTCTCGAGCATATCACAGTTTTGCATCTTCCCTTTTTCCTATATAACAAATTGGTCTGCCAATATTTCAAATTAATATATAAATTTCATAAGGCAAGGGTCTTGTGTGTATTCATCACAATATATCCCTAGTGCCTAGAACAGTAACTGTCATATGGTAGAAGCTTTACAAATATTTGTTGAATGAATTAGTAAATGACTGAAAGAAAACAAGATCTAGGTGTTCCTTTCTGCTTTTATTTTTATTTTGGAGTGAGGAAAAGGGTAAGAAGTTGATCCTGGTCTTGAATGCACAACTGTATGATGGTGCTGTGAATAACTGATTGAACACTGTGGATGACCGTAGGGTATGTGAAGACATCTCAATTAAACTGTATTTTTTAAAAAAAGTAAATGAACAATGAGGGAGGAGGGGAATGGGATATCTTGGATATTCTTTATTATTTTAATTTTTTTTTTGGAGTAATGAAAATGTTCAGTTTGTGGTGATGAAAGGACAACTATATGACTATATTGTGAACTGTACACTTTGAATGATGATTGTATGTTACGTGATTATATCTCAATAAAATTGCATTAAAAAATGAAGAATGACAAAAAGTGTGTGTGAGATTGGCCTAAAATTTGATTTTTCATACCATCCCTGACATGTTTTATACCTGCCTCATAAAATCTGTTGGGAAGCCTCCCTGTTTTATGAGATAGCAATTATCTGTTCTCTCATGCTTTGATAAAATAAATCTATCTGGAGTTGTTCTTTCATGGATAAAATGAGAGGAAGGGGGAAGATTTTTTAGTAATTTACTTTCTTGATGAATACCCAAGAGGTTGAAAATTGGTTCTATGGGAGCAAAAAACAACTTAGATATTGAAATATATTGTGGCTCGGCAAAGGTCAGCTCAACCTGACAAAATCTTATACCATAGTATATAATTTTTCTTAATAGGGAGAATTTAATTTTTTTCCTTGGGTACAAAAATGAAATTAAAGCAAAGAAACATCAATAAAGATCTATTTCATTTTCACATCTTTCTTAAGTTAAAGTTACTTATGGTTTTGTTAGAACACATTCCATTTTGAATAATTAGAAAATCTGTCATACATTTTCTTGTGATATAGTCTCTATTTTTATTTTTTTTTTATTTTTTTTTAATCATCATTTTATTGAGATATATTCACATACCACGCAGTCATACAAAACAAATTGTACTTTCGATTGTTTACAGTACCGTTACATAGTTGTACATTCATCACCTAAATCAATCCCTGACACCTTCATTAGCACACACACAAAAATAACAAGATTAATAATTAGAGTGAAAAAGAGCAACTGAAGTAAAAAAGAACACTAGGTACCTTTGTCTGTTTGTTTGCTTCCCCTACTTTTCTACACATCCATCCATAAACTAGACAAAGTGGAGTTTGGTCCTTATGGCATTCCCAATCCCACTGTCACCCCTCATAAGCTACATTTTTATACAACTGTCTTCGAGATTCATGGGTTCTGGGTTGTAGTTTAATAGTTTCAGGTATCCACCACCAGCTACCCCAATACTTTAGAACCTAAAAAAGGTTGTCTAAAGTGTGCGTAAGAGTGCCCACCAGAGTGATCTCTCGGCTCGTTTTGGAATCTCTCTGCCACTGAAGCTTATTTCATTTCCTTTCACATCCCCCTTTTGGTCAAGAAGATGTTCTCCATCCCACGATGCCGGGTCTACATTCCTCCCCGGGAGTCATATTCCACGTTGCCAGCGAGATTCACTTCCCTGGGTGTCTGATCCCACGTAGGGGGGAGGGCAGTGATTTCACCTTTCAAGTTGGCTTAGCCAGAGAGAGAGGGCCACATCTGAGCAACAAAGAGGCATTCAGGAGGAGACTCTTAGGCACAAATACAGGGAGGCCTAGCCTCTCCTTTGCAGCAACCATCTTCCCAAGGGTAAAACTTATGGTAGAGGGCTCAACCCATCAAACCACCAGTCCCCTATGTCTGTGGTCATGTTAGCAACCATGGAGGTGGGGTAGGCGAATACCCCTGCATTCTCCACAGGCTCCTCAAGGGGGCACTACATCTTTTTTTTTTTTTTCCTTGTTTGTCTTTTTTCTTTTTTTTTTTTTTTTTTAACTTTCCCTTCTTTTTTCAAATCAACTGTATGAAAAAAAAAGTTAAAAGAAAACAAACATACAATAAAAGAACATTTCAAAGAGACCATAGCAAGGGAGTAAGAAAAAGACAATTAACCTAAGATAACTGCTTAACTTCCAACATGTTCCTACTTTACCCCAAGAAAGTTACATAATAAAGCAACATTTCAGTGAACTTGTTCCTACTACATCCATCAGAAATTAACAGACCATAGTCATTTCTGGGCATCCCCAGAACGTTAAATAGCTTATCTGTTCTTCTTGGATTATTGTTCCCCCTTCCTTAATTGCTCTCTACTGCTAGTTCCCCTACATTCTACATTATAAACCATTTGTTTTACATTTTTCAAAGTTCACATTAGTGGTAGCATATAATATTTCTCTTTTTGTGCCTGGCTTATTTCGCTCAGCATTATGTCTTCAAGGTTCATCCATGTTGTCATATGTTTCACGAGATCGTTCCTTCTTACTGCCGCGTAGTATTCCATCGTGTGTATATACCACATTTTATTTATCCACTCATCTGTTGAAGGACATTTGGGTTGTTTCCATCTCTTGGAAATTGTGAATAATGCTGCTATGAACATTGGCGTGCAGATATCTGTTCGTGTCACTGCTTTCCGATCTTCCGGGTATATACCGAGAAGTGCAATTGCTGGATCGAATGGTAGCTCTATATCTAGTTTTCTAAGGAACAGCCAGACTGACTTCCAGAGTGGCTGAACCATTATACAGTCCCACCAACAATGAATAAGAGTTCCAATTTCTCCACATCCCCTCCAGCATTTGTAGTTTCCTGTTTGTTTAATGGCAGCCATTCTAACCGGTGTTAGATGGTATCTGATTGTGGTCTTAATTTGCATCTCTCTAATAGCTAGTGAAGCTGAACATTTTTTCATGTGTTTCTTGGCCATTTGTATTTCCTCTTCAGAGAACTGTCTTTTCATATCTTTTGCCCATTTTATAATTGGGCTGTCTGTACTATTGTCATTGAGTTGTAGGATTTCTTTGTATATGCAAGATATCAGTCTTTTGTCAGATACATGGTTTCCAAAAATTTTTTCCCATTGAGTTGGCTGCCTCTTTACCTTTTTGAGAAATTCCTTTGAGGTGCAGAAACTTCTAAGCTTGAGGAGTTCCCATTTATCTATTTTCTCTTTTGTTGCTTGTGCTTTCGGTGTAAAGTCTAGGAAGTGGCCTCCTAATACAAGGTCTTGAAGATGTTTTCCTACATTATCTTCTAGGAGTTTTATGGTACTTTCTTTTATATTGAGATCTTTGGTCCATTTTGAGTTAATTTTTGTGTAGGGGGTGAGGTAGGAGTCCTCTTTCATTCTTTTGGATATGGATATCCAACTCTCCCAGCCCCATTTGTTGAAAAGACCATTATGGCTCAGTTCGGTGACTTTGGGGGCCTTATCAAAGATCAGTCGGCCATAGATCTGAGGGTCTATCTCTGAATTCTCAATTCGATTCCATTGATCTATATGTCTATCTTTGTGCCAGTACCATGCTGTTTTGGCAACTGTGGCTTTATAATAGGCTTCAAAGTCAGGGAGTGTAAGTCCTCCCACTTCGTTTTTCTTTTTTAGAGTGTCTTTAGCAATTCGAGGCATCTTCCCTTTCCAAATAAATTTGATAACTAGCTTTTCCAAGTCTGCAAAGTAGGTTGTTGGAATTTTGATTGGGATTGCATTGAATCTGTAGATGAGTTTGGGTAGAATTGACATCTTAATGACATTTAGCCTTCCTATCCATGAACATGGAATATTTTTCCATCTTATAAGGTCCCCTTCTATTTCTTTTAGTAGAGTTATGTAGTTTTCTTTGTATAGGTCTTTTACATCTTTGGTTAAGTTTATTCCTAGGTACTTGATTTTTTTAGTTGCTATTGAAAATGGTATCTTTTTCTTGAGTGTCTCTTCAGTTTGTTCATTTCTAGCATATAGAAACATTACTGACTTATGTGCATTAATCTTGTATCCCGCTACTTTGCTAAATTTGTTTATTAGCTCTAGTAGGTGTATCGTTGATTTCTCAGGGTTTTCTAGATATAAGATCATATCATCTGCAAACAATGACAGTTTTACTTCTTCTTTTCCAATTTGGATGCCTTTTATTTCTTTGTCTTGCTGGATTGCCCTGGCTAGCACTTCCAGCACAATGTTGAATAACAGTGGTGACAGCGGGCATCCTTGTCTTGTTCCTGATCTTAGAGGGAAGGCTTTCAGTCTCTCACCATTGAGTACTATGCTGGCTGTGGGTTTTTCATATATGCTCTTTATTATGTTGAGGAAGTTTCCTTCAATTCCTACCTTTTGAAGTGTTTTTATCAAAAAGGGATGTTGGATTTTGTCAAATGCTTTTTCAGCATCTATTGAGATGATCAATTGATTTTTCCCTTTCGAGTTTTTAATGTGTTGTAATACATTGATTGTTTTTCTTATGTTGAACCATCCTTGCATGCCTGGAATGAACCCCACTTGGTCATGGTGTATGATTTTTTTAATGTGTCTTTGGATTCGATTTGCAAGTATTTTGTTGAGGATTTTTGCATCTATATTCATTAGGGAGATTGGCCGGTATTTTCCTTTTTTGTAGCATCTTTGCCTGGTTTTGGTATTAGATTGATCTTAGCTTCATAAAATGAGTTAGGTAGTGTTCCATTTTTTTCAATGTTTTGAAAGAGTTTGAGTAAGATTGGTGTCAGTTCTTTCTGGAAAGTTTGGTAGAATTCCCCTGTGAAGCCATCTGGCCCTGGGCATTTATTTGTGGGAAGATTTTTGATGACTGATTGGATCTCTTTGCTTGTGATGGGTTGGTTGAGGTCTTCTATTTCTTCTCTGGTCAGTCTAGATTGTTCATATGTTTCCAGGAAATTGTCCATTTCTTCTACATTATCCAGTTTGTTGCCATACAGTTGTTCATAATATCCTCTTATAATTTTTTTAATTTCTTCAGGATCTGCAGTTATGTCACCTTTTTCATTCATTATTTTGTTTATATGGGTCTTCTCTCTTTTTGATTTTGTCAGTCTAGCTAGGGGCTTGTCAATCTTGTTGATCTTCTCAAAGAACCAACTTTTGGTGATATTTATCCTTTCTATTGTTTTTTTTGTTCTCTATGTCATTTATTTCTGCTTTAATCCTTGTTATTTCTTTTCTTGTACTTGGTTTAGGATTGGTTTGCTGTTCATTTTCTAGCTTCTTCAGTTGATCCATTAGTTCTTTGATTTTGGCTCTTTCTTCCTTTTTAATATATGCGTTTAGTGCTATAAATTTCCCCCTTAGCACTGCTTTTGCTGCATCCCATAGGTTTTGGTATGTTGTGTTCTCATTTTCATTCGTCTCTATATATTTAGCAATTTCTCTTGCTACTTCTTCTTTAACCCACTGATTGTTTAGGAGTGCGTTGTTTAACCTCCAGGTATTTGTGAATTTTCTAAGTCTCTGATGGTTATTGACTTCTAATTGTATTCCATTGTGGTCAGAGAATGTGCTTTGAATAATTTCAATCTTTTTAAATTTATTGAGGCTTGTTTTATGTCCCAGCATATGATCTATTCTGGAGAAAGTTCCGTGAGCACTAGAAAAGTATGTGTATCCTGGTGATTTGGGATGCAATGTCCTGTAGTTGTCTGTTAAATCTAATTCATTTATCAGATTGTTTAGGTTTTCAATTTCCTTATTGGTCTTCTGTCTGGTTGATCTATCTATAGGAGAGAGTGATGTGTTGAAGTCTCCCACAATTATTGTGGAAACATCAATTGCTTCCTTTAGTTTTGCCAGTGTTTCTCTCATGTATTTTGTGCCACCTTGATTGGGTGCATAGACATTTACGATTGTTATTTCTTCTTGCTGAATTGCCCCTTTTATTAGTATGTAGTGGCCTTCTTTGTCTCTCAAAACATCCCTGCATTTGAAGTCTATTTTATCTGAGATTAATATTGCTACACCTGCTTTCTTTTGGCTGTGGCTTGCATGAAATATTTTTTTCCATCCTTTCACTTTCAGTTTCTTTGTGTCCCTGTGTCTAAGATGAGTCTCTTGTATGCAACATATTGATGGTTCATTTTTTTTGATCCATTCTGCGAATCTATATCTTTTAATTGGGGAGTTTAATCCATTTACATTCAACGTTAAAACCGTGAAGGCATTTCTTGAATCGGCCATCTTATCCTTTGGATTATGTTTGCCATATTTTTCCCTCTCTCTATTAATATCCTTTATTGTACCCATACCGAATCTCTTTAGTACTGAACCTTTCTCCAAGTCTCTCTGTCCTGTCTTTGTTTCTCTGTCTGTAGGGCTCCCTTTAGTATCTCCAGTAGGGCAGGTCTCTTGTTAGCAAATTCTCTCAGCATTTCTTTGTCTGTGAAAAATTTAAGCTCTCCCTCAAATTTGAAGGAGAGCTTTGCTGGATAAACTATTCTTGGCTGGAAATTCCTCTCACTCAGAATTTTAAATATATCGTGCCACTGCCTTCTCGCCTCCATGGTGGCTGCTGAGTAGTCACTACTTAGTCTTATGCTGTTTCCTTTGTATGTGGTGAATTGCTTTTCTCTTGCTGCTTTCAGAACTTGCTCCTTCTCTTCTATGTTTGACAGTGTGATCAGTATATGTCTCGGAGTGGGTTTTTTTGGATTTATTCTATTTGGAGTTCGCTGAGCATTTATGATTTGTGTATTTATGTTGTTTAGAAGATTTGGGAAGTTTTCCCCAACAATTTCTTTGAATACTCTTCCTAGACCTTTACCCTTTTCTTCCCCTTCTGGGACACCAATGAGTCTTATATTCGGACGTTTCATATTATCTATCATATCCCTGAGGTCCATTTCGAGTTTTTCAATTTTTTTCCCCATTCTTTCTTTTATGCTTTCATTTTCCATTCTGTCATCTTCCAGGTCACTGATTCGTTGTTCAACTTCCTCTAGTCTTGTACTATGAGTGTCCAGAATCTTTTTAATTTGGTCAACAGTTTCTTTAATTTCCATAAGATCATCCATTTTTTTATTTAGTCTTGCAATGTCTTCTTTATGCTCTTCTAGGGTCTTCTTGATTTCCTTCATATCCCGTACTAGGGTCTCATTGTTCATCTTTAGTTCTTTGAGTAGCTGCTCTAGGTGTGTCTCTTCTGGTCTTTTGATTTGGGTGCTTGGGCTTGGGTTATCCATATCGTCTGGTTTTTTCATATGCTTTATAATTTTCTGTTGTTTTTGGCCTCTTGGCATTTGCTGAACTTGATAGGGTTCTTTTAGGGTTTGTAGACTAGTTGAAGTCCTTATCTCTAATTTATCAGATCTACAGCTTCGTGGAGTAGACTTTCTCTAACTAACCAGCAGGTGGCGTCCACGAGCCACCTGTTCTCCACAAGCCAGATCTCCCCTGCTTAGCCTTTTTGGTGAGTGGGGGAGTGAGTCTTGTGGGGCCCAATTGGTGTACCAAGCTTGCGTGTGTAGTTGGTGTTGCCTGCCCTGTATGTGGGGCGTGTTTCTGGGCAGTCGGGGAGGGGGGGTGGCCCTAACAATCAAATCTCCCTGATGATCCTAGAGTTTTAAAGCTACTGCAATAGTCTAATCCTTCAGTTCAGTCCTGCCACAGTTTGTCTCTGCCACTGACCCACAAGTCTTTGGTATTGGCGTATGGCTCCTGAGACTTGCAAGTGGGCCCCTCTTCCAGGCTGTGCACCCCGGGTCCTCTGTTGAGGGATGACTGTGCTATGTCACAAGTGAGTGCCGTCCCCCCAGGGCAGTTCTGGGCTGCTGGGCTGTGTTGGGAGGCTCCCAGTCTGCTCAAATGATGGCTGAATGGGGCTCTGTTAATTCACACTGCTCCCCCTTCCCAGCTCTGGGACATTCAGCTGAGGTTGCAGGGAAGGCTAATGTCCACGCCCAGTTTTGTGGTGTGTGCCTGTTATTTGAAGCACTTCCGTCACACTGGGTTGTCTGGGGCAGCTCTGGGCTATGGGGCTGGTGATGGGCAGGAGTGTTTCCTGTCCACCAGGATGGTGGCTGTGAGCGGACACCCCCCTTTTCTTGGGAAGTTGTGTTGTTTAGTGAATTTTCTCAGCCACTGGATTATTGCCTTTTGTCTCAGAGCTCTCTTAGTTCTGCTCTTGACTTGACGTGCCCAAATTTCAATTCTTTGAAGCTTTCTGTATTGAGCTTCTTAGAGTAATTGTTTTAGAAAAAGCAAAAAGGATTTAAAAAAAAAACAAAAAAAAAAAACAAAAAACGGCCCTCCTCAGAGATCTAATGGGTTATTGAAATGCTAATAGACAAAGCAACCAGGGCCATTAAGGAAAGCTGCACAGGGCAGAGAGATCAGCCTTGCTTCGGGATTTGCATATGCGCCTCAAGGCCTGATCTCCACCCTTCCCCTTTCTGTGTTCACCAGAACTCCAAAAATCCTCTGCTTTTATTTTGGAGTTATTCGTGTTGTTTTTTTTCTATGCCTGTCTCCTCTCTGCTGGGCTGGCTGCTCTCAGAGTCTCTGGTGTCTGGTCTCAGTCTATCTATGGTTGGAGTTTGAATCAGTAGAATGAGTTTCCGATAAGAGCAGCCACTGCAATTCTCCCTTCTCCTTCCTGGAGCTGACAGCCCCTCCTCCCCCGGGACTGAGCCTGGCAGGGAGGGGCACGGGTCCCCTGGCCGCAAAAACTTACAGATTTCGCTGATCTCAGCAGTTCCACGTTTTCATGGGTGTTGTATGAAGTATGCCCAAAGACAGATTGCTCTGTGGTGTCCAGTCCACGCAGTTCCTGGCTTTTTACCTACTTTCCTGGAGGAGTAACTAAAACATACAGCTCACCAGTCTGCCATCTTGCCCCGCCTCCTCTATTTTTAAATGTCTACGTTTTTCGTAGTTGTTTTACTTTTCATTCTTAATACTGTTTATCAGTTTAAATATTCCTTGTATGCCTGGTCAATCTTGTCAGAGATTGATTTATGTATTTATCTTTGGAAAACAAAAAACAGTCATGGGATTGACAATTTCTATTCCTCCTTTATATTTTATTTCACTACTCCTATTTTTACCTTTATTATTTTCTTCCTTTTACTTGCTTTGTGTTTACTAAGGTATTCTTTACCTTTTAAAATTGGATACTTAATTCATTAATTTTCCATCATAGCTATTTTCTAATATGTGCATTCAAGGCTAAACATTCCCAATGACTAACACTTCAGACACACTCCACAAATATTGATATGTAGTGTTTTCATTATCATTCCATTCTATTATTCAATTCCATTCTCAATTCTTTGTAAAAACCATAAAACAGAAGTGGATTTTTGTTTTTAGTTTCCATAAACATGGCATTTAGAGGATATGTTTCAGTTACTTAGTTCTAATTTAATTTCAGTGTGGTCAGAAAATACAGCCACTGATTCTCTGTTACTCACTTAGTATTTGTAGAAAATTATCGAGAATATTTGTACTGCTCAGATAATTTATATCATAACTTTTTTTTCCCCCTGGGCTCATTGGTCTATCAGTTTCTGACAGAAATGTGTTAAAAATATCCTCCCTATGATTACAGATTCATTCCATTAAAGTTTGCTTTATATACTGTTAGTTGCATAGAGTATTGTTGTATATTCCTAATGAAATGTCCCTTTAAACATTAAGTAATGTCACTCTATACACCTTTATCATAAATACAAAAGGTAAAAACTAAACTGAAGTAACAAGAAAATCCCCCAATACACTGGCATTTAAAGTATAATTAATTACTCTTAAACAGTGTGTATGTTGGTACAGATTGGTAGGACAGATTAGTTCCATTAAGTCACTTAGGGACCAAGCTTCCTTCCATTTAATGTTCTGAAATTTCCTAGGGATTTTTCTTTTTTTGGGGGGGGAGGGGGATTATTTTGCAGCCCAAGACCAAAGTTTTCCTCAATTCAGGTAAATTCTGAGTCACCATTTCTTCAAAGAGAGCCTCTACCCAATTCTCTCTATTCTCTTCTTCATATAAAACATGTTGGACTTCCTCCTTTTATCTTCAATTATTCTAACTCTCTTTCATATTTTCTACTTTTTATTTTTCTGTCCTGCATTCTGGATAATACCTTCAGAACTACTGTATTAGTCAGGGTTCTTAGGGAAACAGAACCAACAGGAAACATCTGTAAATAAGAGATTTTATAAAAGTGTCTCACAAAACTGAGGGGATGTATGAGTCCAAAGTCCACAGGGCAGGCTGCAACTCTGATGATTTTCGATGAACTCCCCAGGACAGGCTAGCTGGCTGGCTGGCTGAAGAAGAGAAATTCCGTAAGGTAGGCTGCAAGCAAGCACTCCAACGAGGGTCTTCAGTGAATTCCATAGGAGAGGCTGGCTGGCTGAAGAAGTGAAAGTTCTCTCTATACAGCTGACTGAATTCTCTCATTGCAGAAGACATTCCCTTTGTTGATGTAATTAACCACAGATGCAAGCAATTGACTGATGATTTAATAAACCAGCCTTCTTGTTTATTAACCAGCCACGAATGTTCTTGCAGTAATGGTTAGGCCCGCGTTTGCTTGACCAGACAACTGGACAACATCACCTGGCCAAGTTGACACATGAACCTAACCATCACAATTATCCATTTTGCAAATTCCTTCTTCACTAGTGTTGAATCTACTCTTTAGCGTGTCTACTGAATTGTTACAGTTTTTTATAATTTTCATTTCTAATAATCATATTCAGCTCTTTTTCAAAACCTCATTTTTCTCATTCTTTATTTTGGCTTTACAATCACTTTAATATTAAAGAATTGAATACATTTTTATTTTAGAATCTCTTTTAGGTTGTTCTATTAACTAAAGTTTGTGAAGTGCAAATTTTCCTATTTGAAATATCTGAGGGTTCCTCAGTTTGAATAATTTCCTCATGTGATTTATAATTATTTATTGGTAACTCATTTACAGCAAATGTTTCTATTTGTGGAAATGCACCTATAAAGAAAATACATCTTTCCTTTACACCCACAGAAGCACACGAAAGAGGCTTGGAGTTCGAATTTTCATGAGAAATTTTTTATCCTCAACCTAGGGCCCTAGACAACATTAACTTCCTATTCACTAGGTAGCTGGCAGACATTTTCGCACTGCCCTTCCACAGCACCCTACCTTGTACGGGCCAAATATCTCTTGTTTCTATGTGAACATTAAAACTACATCCCTAGACAATAATGCAAATAGTTAAATTGACTGCAAAATGGCTCCAATTCTCCACCTTATCTATACCCTTTGCAACATGATTTTACGACTCTTCCTAACAAGGACTGAGAGAAATGATTTGCATTAGTCAGCAGAATATGATTGAAGTGTTAGCCTGCCTGTTTTGACCCTACTTCTCAAGAGTTCTCACATTCTTCTCTCTCTCTCAGATCCCATCTTTGCCATGAGAACAAGCTTAGCTCCCTGCCAGAATATGAGAGACCATCTGCAGCAAAGCTGTTCTAGATTGTGAAATACCATTCTAAATTAGTTAGCTCCGAAGCAACCTGTCAATAATGACAAACTGCAAATCAGAGCCCAGCCAAGATTAGCCAAGACTGGCCATATTCAATACACTGTCAGACCCAGCTGTAGAATGGTGGAAAAAAAAAAAAGTTTTAAGGCATTAAAATTTGGAGTGATACTTAAAAAACTATAATAGCCTAGTGATACAATGAGCTTACCTACACCACCGGGTCAACTGTTTACTGTTGCAAGTTCCCTTATTTTTGGCATCTAAGGATTTCCTTTTATTTTATTTGCACTTGGCAATTAAAAAAAAAAATGAGTTATGTTATATTTTATATATTATTACACAGTTTTAGAATGAAAAAGGCAAAACAGCTAGTATACTCTGCTATACTGTCACATTTACGGAGATTTCATGACATTTCTCCCTTGACATTTACCCCACCAACTGGTACTCCTATTGCCCCCGAAATGTCAGAAGTGATACTTCTACCAGGTCCTGGAATAATCAATACTCTTTCCCAACTTGGTTATTTCTACATTCTTATTCTACAATTTCATCTAGCTAAATCTTACACTCCCTTCAGATATAAATCTGGATGAGAAAAACTTCCCTGATTCCCCAAGTCTGGGTAAGATGACTTTGATTACCATTGCATTCCAGCACCTTCTGTATTTTTCATATAAGTAGGTGCTCAATAAATATTTTTAAAAATGAATTTAGTAAATATGTTTACACAGTGACATAAAAGCCACTTACCTTTTCAATGTTTTGGCATTACTGAGGAGAATGCTTTGAAGCCATCCCTATCCTAAAACTGATAATTTGGGGGTTTAAACTTCGGGAATATTTAAAATCAAAGAATAAATGTCTTTTCTTGGCTAACTGTTCCTATTTTTTTTTCACAAAATATAAAAACTTTCCATGAGGAGGAATTATTCTTCTAACTCAATTACACTGACACAGCTGACAAATGCAAATGCATTCAAATTTAAAGTATTTTAATACACAGATTTCAGGAGGAAACTGGATTATTTATGTAGCCCTAATAAAATCGTACTGAAAAAAAAAATCCCATAAACTTTACCAGGATAACGAGAAACAACTGAAAAATGATAGCCATTTTTTAGTTCTACTGTACAACAAATAACTCAATTTAAAATACCCATAAGAGGCTTTTTCAAATTTTTAAGTGACCCAAGTGTAATTATCATGATATATAGAAAAAAATTCTAAAATCTTCACTTCAAGACTTCCTAGTTAGGCAACATGGGAACACTGAATGACAGTAAAGGAAATTCAGAACTGTAAAACAACATTCCCAAAGAATGTTATTAACAGATCAAATACCTGAATACTAAATTTAGCACCTCAACTTATCATCAGTGACTTCATACCCATGGCAGCAGAGAAGCTGCAGATAATAGTACCATATTCAAAATTCACTGATATTGACATTGGCTAAGGAAGAAATAAAAATAGATGATGTATCATTGTAAAAGTCCTAAAATTATTATGGAATATCGATGGCTATTTTCTGTTTAAACTGTTCCAGTTAGCTAATGCTGCCATTAAGCAAAATACCAGAAATGGATTGGCTTTTATAAAAGAGGTTTATTTGGTTACACAGCTACAGTCTTAAGGCCATAAAGTGTCCAAAGTAAGGCATGAACAATCAGGTACCTTCACTAGAGGATGGCCAATGGCATCTGGAAAACCTCTGTTAGCTGGGAAGGCACGTGACTGGCGTCTGCTGATTCTTTGCTCCTGGGTTCTGGTTTCAAAATGGCTTTTTCTAAAACGTCTCTGGGCTTGTCTCTCTTAGCTTCTCTGGAGCAAACTCTGGGCTAGCATCTCCAAATGTCTCCAAGCATTTGCTTTCCACAGCCATCTCCAAAATGCTTCTCTGAGCTGCTCTGAGTTCCTTCTGCCTGTGAGCTCTCATATAGGACTCAAGTGATTAAATTAAGACCCACCCTAAATGGATGGGGTCCACATGTCCATGGAAATAATTTAAAAATACATTTCCAATGCAATCAACAGACTATCAGTCTGCCCCCACAAGACTGCATTAAAGACCATGGCTTTTTCTGGGGGGCATAATATATCCAAACCGACACACCGTCCAAATAGAAAATGTTTCACAAATTTTTATCAAGGAGTCAACTGTCATACTGCATGGCAATAAATTTAAAAATTTTTATAAAACTCTTTCAGTGATCAGGTCATTCACTAAACCAAAAGACCATCATTAACTGATTAAATGGAAAAAAGGATTTAGATATACTTGACTATGTGTATATTTAACTTGCCTAAAACAGTAAAGGTTGCAACTTCATGCTTATTATCTACAAATGTTTGGGAAACTAATGCAATACTATGAACAATTACTAATATTATATTCTTTTCCTATAACATGTCAAGTAGGAAAGTGAATTCCTATTAAACAATGACCGTTTTACGCATTTTGAAAAATTTTATTTCAGCAATAAGTGAAGTAGCCATTTCAGTTTCTGTCTTATGCATGTATCAATATTTTTATCAGCTTTATTTCAGTAACAACCACCATTTAAGAATATGTCTTACAAAGAAAATTATACCTTATTTCAAGAAATCCATACCAATATATTATAGGCTTAAAATTTTAAAAATATTCTCCAAATTACATATTATACTGAAATCAGAGACTATTGTAGTAACTTACACACCCATTTTTCCTATTCACCATCCTTCAAATTCCCCAAATCCCTTACTTCTCACCACCAATTGTAAACATGCGCACACACACACAAAACTTTTCAATTCAGAACACTTTCATAGAAGGTAAAAGGAGCTAGAGACAAATTTCTATGTGTCTGAAACACTTTTATTTGGTTAATATAACTGAAATGATATTGAAATTTAAAAAAAACTCAGAAACTAGATTGACAAAGAGTTTAAAAGATCATATTTACTAGTTCTATCTTTCTGAGTATATACATTTCCCCCATAATATAAATTATGTTCCACCAGTTAACTAACATAACCCTAGTAAATGTGCAAAGGTAAAACAGGACAAAACTGCTGTAACTTACCAAATATTTTTATTTCTCTTCATTAACCATAAAACAAACAAAGCAAAGTATTCGACAGTCAGCCAAACTACAGTGAAGGCAAAGCCCTGCCCCCAGGGACTTGAGCTCAAAAAGAAAACAATTGCCCTCACCTGAACTCTAGAACTAGGAAAAGGGAAAAGGCAATGCCTTCTTAGTCCTGTACATTCACTCAGCAGCGTAAAAAGAGTGAGGCTTTTGCCCAATTAAACACCACCAAGAGATATTCAATTTCTTAAATGCTGTGACAATAAAAAAAATAATACCAACATCTCTTGAGGAAATAATTGTGTTGACACGGGAGCCAAAGCTGCAGCCTAATCAACCAAGTGTCGGAAATAAAGCGGTTCCTGTAAGGGAATAAACGCTCACTCGGTTTTGGAGGAGAAAAGAATTTATTTACAATCTTGCAAGATAGGGCGTCCAGCCAAACACATGGAAGACTGGCGCGCCAGAGGAAGAGAATGGCGATCTTTAAATCTCCTACTCCTAATTCCCAAGTCCCTCCCCTGTTTCCCCATTGACTGGGTACTACAGAGGTTACAGCCTATCGGAGAACACTAACTAATTCATCTTTTGAGATTTTAATTTGTACAGCCAATCCTAGAGAGCCAACTAGCTCATTATTGAGATTTTGAACTGATCAGCCTATCCCCCTCAAATTTTTATTTTTTTTGCTGTGAGTTCCCGCCTCTGATATTACCTCATATCTCTTTACATTCCAGTAACTATGGTTACTTTTCCATATAAGGAGCAGGCAGATTCTCTCTTCTCTTTGTCTGGGGCTTGTTTAAACTGGTTTTGCCTCCATTTCCCTTATTCCATGCTGTCTCTATGTGAAAACTAAACTTATCCCTTTCTTACACCAAGCCCCTTCTAAGCCTCATTCCTGCACGCCTTAACTTGCCACACGCACCCTTTATTCCCCAGTGAGGTGGAACCAGCTGCCAGCTAAGATTCACTCTTGGACCTAAAGGACAATCATCCCCTTTCCTCTTTCCCAGTATTTCTTGGCTAATGCCATTCCTAGGCCAGCTCACTTCTATCCTCCTCTTGCTATTGATCGACACTTCACTTCTAAACTAAGCTTCTTACCAAGTTTATTTCTTTGAGACTAGATGTCTTTCACACCAAACTAACGCTAGCGCGAAGATTTTCAGCTGTTCTGAATGCCCCTCTGGACTCCTCCCCTCTCATCTTTAATGAGATAGCTAGAAAGTTCTATGTACCATCAGGCAGGGTGGACACCCCCAACAAGGAGGAAGCAGCTACAGAAAACAGATCCTCATCCCTCAACAACCCTTAAGATTAAGGGGGCAAGAACTCTCTGACGGGGAAGTTAAGGCAGGCTAGAACAAGAAGAAAGGGGAGAGAAGAGACCATGAAAGAGCCCTTGAGGATGGAAAGTTAATCAAGGTCGGGAGGGCAGGTCTGGCAGAGACACCCTGCCTGGGGGCTATTCATTTATCGGAAACACCAAGCACCAACCAACCCACCCGAATGCACTATCTACCACCAGGCAATGCCCTGGAGAGAAGGGAGGGTAGGAGGAAGAGCCCCGAACAAGGAAGAGGGAGGGGAAATAAGTAAAGCTAACCTATAAAAGCAAATGGCCCCACACTGCTAGGGCCTTTTGCCTCTAACCTTGAATGACCCTGAAGGAGGCTGAGGAAATTAAATTGGCTTTTGTGGTAGTCATTGTTCCTTGGAAAAGCCCTCCTTCCTTTCAGTTTACATAGTGATAAGGTAGCCACAAGCATAATGTGGCTATTAAGCACTTGACAGATAGCTAGTCTGAACTGAGACAGGATTTCAGTAAAAAACACATACTGGAATTTGAAGACTGAATATGAAAAGAGTAAAATATCCCATTAATAATTTCATATAGATTAAATGCAGAAATAAGGATATTTTAGGTAAATTACACTAAAGAAAATATAGTATTAATATCACTTTCATCTGTTTTCTCTTTTTTGATAAATGTAGCTATTAGAAAATTTAAAATTACCTATGGAACTCACATTATATTCCTATTAGACAGCAGAACTATAGAAGCTTGAAGAAGAAATATAGTAATTTCCCAGTATCCATATATAGAGCCAGGGGTGGCCTTGTGATACTTTTGGCCAATATGACATCAGCACAAGTCTCCTGGGGGCTTCTGAGAAGGCTTTTGCTGTCAATGGTGGACATGGGAGGAGCCACCTCAGGAGGATCAACAGGAGGCAGGGAGACGGGTCCTAAAATTTCATGCATCTCTGCACTCACAGTGCTATCGTTAAAAATTTGGCATTGTAGGACATAAGCTGGAATTTTGTCAGCGTGTTTAGCTGAGCACTCCCCAAATGGGGCTTATTTATAGTCTTCTGTGTTCACCCTGTATGGGTATGTCCACACATGTGGACAGTCATACGGGCACCCTCTTCACTGGTCAATTAACCCAGGCCTGGGCTACAGAACACAATGTCCTTTGGACATTTCACTTGCCCTATAACCCCACCACAGCTGGGTTAATTGAAAGAGTGAATGGCCTTTTTACAGGAACACTTAAAGGATAATAGAAACTTCTTACAACAATGAACTCCACACTGTACCAGCATCAACTCCACACCCAAAGCAGTGGCTCCCGCTGCTCCTGTGGAAATCATAACCGCGGGGCCCATGTAAGCCTTAGGAATTCAGATAAGGGGCGCCAGCTGCCCTCAAGCCACAGCAAGAGTGTGATAATAATCTGCTCATGCCTGTGCCACAAACACTAGAAATTGGGGACTATAACATCAATTGGCTCTGGTTCTGGCCCATGCAGGCAAGATGGCTGAGAATCCTAAGGCCATGAGGTACTATGCCAAAGGTTATTTATATTCTCCATCTGGGACCCCCATCCCCCAGGGAACTGTATGCATAACTTTGCAACCTCAAACTAACTGTAGATCTGACTGTGAAGGGCTGCCTGCAGGGGAAGAAAATATGGCATTTAAAAACCCCCTTACCTGGAACTCTTCTATCAACTAATGAAAACTCAGCTTGAATCTATTGTTCCTACTTGTGCTATTAATTCTTGTTAAAAAATCGTACATTACTGTTTCAATAATGCATTAACTGAAGTGTTTTAAGTATTTAGCATTATTCTAACCAGTTTTAATTTTCAGGGTTAATTATATGCCATTGAACAAAGAGGACTGTGAGTATGGTTGAAAGAGGAAGGTTAGGAGCATTTGGGACACCAGAAGGAAAGAGGAAAGATAAAGACTGGGACTTGATAACTCAGTGAAACCTACAGTTCTGAACAATTGTGATAAAATGTACAAATATGTTTTTACATGAAGGAGAACAAACAACTGTCAACCTTGTAAGGTGTTAAAAATGGGGTGGTGTAGGGGAAAAGAATACAATCAATGCAAACTAGAAACTACAGTTAATACGAAAAAAACAAAAAAGAAGAACAAAAACAAAAACTCCAACATATTCCTGGGAATCTAGAAGACTACCTACATGGGCAGGGCTCTGCACACACCCATCAGAAAAGATGTCAGAGCTGTTCATCTCTTGCCTGTGACTGAACTTGATGCTTTGCTAAAGCAGGATGTGAAGGATAAAGGAGAATTATAAACAGCCTGTCAGAGCTTTGAAGGCATGCCACAGAACCCCATACAGAAACCTTCTACAAAGCAAAAGAGACTTCTTTGTTCAAAACATTTAAGGAAATCTCTGAACAATCTTAGCTGATCACTAAGCTAACCAAGTATTTAGTGTCCACACCAGGCAAAGAATACAGACTTTACAAAAACTGTTTGGGAAGAATATTTAACAAACAACAACATAAAACAACAAAAAAAATCCTTGGGCAGGGAGATGTGATTCTAAGAGGTGCCACATGACATTATTTTCAATGTCCAGTTTTTAACAAAAAAGTTGTTATCCACAAACACACACATCATAGTAAACTGGAAATTTTATGTTGCTTATATTATCACAAAAAAGTTTTTAATAAATTTTAAAAAGGACTGATAAAACTGAAAACCCAAATCAAGACCAATCATAAATAAACAAAGAAACTGAAGCACATATTATATCAGGATTTTAAAAGGGACAGTATTAAAGACACTATAGATGTTAAAATGATGAAAAGATGTATTGAACTTCAGGCAAATGTTTGAACATTTACATTGAAGAAGAATCGTCTTGTAAAATACAACCTACCAAAACTATCAAAAAATACATAATGGGTCAGTAGAAAGAGGGAGTCAAGATTATTAAAAAGAGTATATAATCATACCACATACTTTTAGAATTTGCATAAAAGTCATGAATTGTGATCAAATATTTGAGTTTTCTTTAAAATAAATGTTTACTAAGGTTCAAAGAAACAAAGTAAGGGAAAGTTATACTTACTGATAAACAATGTTTTAATTTTTAATTTTAAAAAGTATAGGTAAGTGAAATGGCATCACTCAGATTTGGTTAACAATGAGATATCAAGGTACCCCAACAAAGAGCAAATACTTAATAAGAAATAAAAGCCTCTGGAAAATTAGGTGATCTCAACTGCAAATATGGCACAGGCATGCTGTCTCCTATACATGAATTAAAAAGAGAAGTAAATCCAAAAAGAAGGAAGGGAAAACAAATCTCTACTTTTAAGGCATTCTTTAAGACATAGCTGTGGGGACTAGAAAATCCCTTCTTTAAGAAAATATTATGCATCTTCGGGAAATGAAGCATTTTTCCATAAAAGCAAGAAAATATTATCTTAAGGAAAAAATGAAATGTTGTTGTTTTGCAATTTTGGGGTGGGGTTTCTTCATTTTTAAGGAAGCACTGACTTGCCAACATCTAGCATTTAGAACTGTGAGCTAATAACTTCCATTATTTTAAGTCACCCAGATTGTGCTATTTTGTTATTGAAGCCCTACAAAACTAAGACAAGGATCATCGTGTGTGTGTGTAGGCAAACTCTGTATTCTTCATTCCTATGAAATATAAGGATTTTGATAAATTTAAAATCTGATCGTATATAGATCTCACTGCCTTCCCAGTTCCCTCGGTTACCCTAAGATTTACACATGCCTGGTGACAGAAGAAAAAAGATGAGACTATGAACTTGCCACTCTAGGACCTAAGGTACAACTAGAAAAGAAAATGGTTCCCAAGTCATACCACCTTCCAAAGGGTTAAATACTATAAAATATCTGTAGCTGTATTCATTAAAAGATTTTATGCAGGCCCATTTAACTGCCTCTCCATATGATTCCTAATATAGTATACACACATTCAAGGGGAAAGATGGAAGGTAGCAATGACACATACTATTATTTTAGGATTTTAAGTGTGTGCATGTGGTAAAAGCATATTCATATAGCTACATAAAAATTTTATATGTACCAAATAAAAACTGTAAGACCAAGAAGAAAATCCAGATAAGAATTAAAAAAGGAAAGAACAAAATTAAAAGAATAAAGCAATAAAGTTTAAGGAGAATTGTCAGAAATTGCTTAAGTATAGATACATACCATATAAAACAGAATGGAAAAGTTGATGAAATCCATAACTTATATAGGAAAAAATGTCAGATCACAAATTAGGATTTAAAACAAACTATGATAGATATTGAGAACACAAAAAATTAAAATAAGAAAACAACACAAATCCATGACAAACCAAAACAATTTCACCACTACTATTTTATCCAAGTAACTTTAGTGAGAAATCACTTCCAATCCTCAATGTTAGCTGCCACTTACTGTAAATGACTATCATATTGAATCCCACTGGAACCTGGGATGCCTCTGCCAGTGCAGTGGAGTTTCTATGAGTAGGAAGAAGTGGGAAGCTAATTGGACAGGTTGTGGCAGCCCTTGTTTAATTAGTCAGAGGCACACTTCTTCTGTTTGTTTTATAATTTAGGATGTTAGGTAAGACTGAAATAAGAATTAACCAGCCACAAGCAAAAGCAAAACAAAACAAAATCTGAGAAGTATCTGGATGAAATGAAAACATGTAATTCTTTGGCAAATCAAACAGAAGAAACCAAAAGTGGGTAATAATCTCTACTTATCAGAGATAACATCTTCATTTCTAAATAGGCCTTAGACAACATATTTAAAAAGCACAAGTGGGAGTATGTACACAACTATAAACTACTAGAGGGCAACACCTATTTCATAGCCCCTTTAGTACAGTTTAAAGGAGATTTGGGTGTTTAGTAGATAAGGCCATTGCTCTTCCCTGCACGGATCACAGGAAAAGAATACTAACAAGTACGTATCTCATACCTACTCTTTGATGGAGCTCTCATTGAATGTACAACCTCAATGATAAAAGATATTTGCTCCCACTGTTGCACATTTAAAAATTTGTCAACATATATGCATCGGTGTTTGTTCAAGCATTTGTGCCTGTGAAAAAAAATTCCTCTCAATTTTGGGATATAAATTCCTGGCAAATTTCCTAATAATAAGAACATGGTATTTGTCTTCTGAAAAACATTAAGAGCCCTATGGAGGTCCCACAAATAAGAATAATAAGATAACAAAAAGATTTTTTTTCTTTTTAAAGGATGGGCTACAAAAAGCAAGGAAAGGAAAAACATAAAAAATATGAAAATACTTTATTTTTATTGTTACTAAAATTTTCTGAAAGTTAGAAGGTTTTATTTCAGAATATGGAAACAGAACCCTCACAGGAGTAGTTTTACACCCTGTTATACACTTTGTTCATTTTTCAAATTCTTTGCATTGAAAATACAGAATTTTTGATATACAACCAATATCTGATGATATGAATTTAAGAATAATCTTTTATTTCTGAAATCAAAAATAAGTTTTTAAAAATAAAAAAGAGGATATTCTAAAGGTTATTATATGAGATGAATTTTAGGACTAAAGAATTTAGGGAAATAGTACCTCATCAGTGTTGTAGATAATCTGGAGTCCTGAGGAAATCATTTCCACAAGATAAAGCAGATAGAGGGACACTGTGTTTATCTGAAAACAAATGGCAACATTAAAACAAATTGTTAGGAAACAAATTGTTGTTATGAAATTGAATTTAAAACTCAACTTATCAACTTATAAGTCATTAACTCATATCAGTGGCATATAAAAACTATTTCTTCTCCTACTGTGAAAAAGGAGTTGTGGCTTTAGTTCATAATAAAATCCCAGGCTTGTATATGAAACTCTAAAATCCTAAAATTCATTGTGGTGGGTAATACTTGATTATGGAAACAGTTGCAAGAATCATTGTTAGCAACTGTTTCTATAACATTTGTTTTCTAAGATTTATTTTCAAATCTTGAGTATAAAGTACTTTCGAATAGTTTTCCCCCCACAGGTAATTATGTAATGTCATACCATCTTCACTGTATGTCAATGCAGAAGTTACTAACATGTAAGGCATTATAACTATCTTGAAAACAGTCTTATTTCCAGAGAATACAGAATTACCCTAAGCATCTTTAGGGAAGTAATAATTTTAATCAATGGTATAGCATATAAGATAAAAGATATTTATGAACAAATGAGTTATTTTCTTCTTTTAGTTTAATAGGCTATTAATGATAGTGTTATATAAACTAAGCTAGAAATAATGAAGAAAATAAAATTTACTTTAATGAGAAGACTCCCACAGAATCCTGAATGGGATCTGGAAATAATCTCAAGGAAATGAGCAGTGAGAGGCACATGCTACACATCATGGATACAGTGTGAAAACCTTACACTAAGTGAAAGAAGCTAGTCACAAAATACTGCATAATGTAAGATTCCATTTATATGAAATATCCAAAATAGGCAAATCCAGGGACAGATTGCCTAATTACAGAAAGTAGATTAGTGGTTGCCTACGGCTGAGGTTACTGGGAAGAAATGGAAAGTGACTGCAAATAGGTACAAAGCATCTCTATGGGTGATAAAAATGTTCTAAAATTGTGATCATTGCACAAATCTAATACACTAAAAACCATTGAATTGTAAACTTGAATTAGTTAACTGTGTGCTATGTGAATTATATCTCAATAGAGCTATTATATTGAGAGGAAGAAAGGAAGAAAGAAAGAACAAAAAGAGGAGGAAGCAAGAAAGGTAGGGAAGGAGGGAGGAAGGGAGGGAGTAGAAGTTTTAATTTAGCCAGGAAATTGGAAACTTGAGTTAAAGAGAAAGAGTAAGCAAGATGTACTTTTGTTCCCATACACTTCTGACCCAGAAGATAGTTATTCTCAAACAGCTTTAGTGGCTTTTGTCACTGTCACCCTTAACTCTCCTCCAACCATTACTGAGTGACTGATGGAAAGAAAGTTGAGGAAGAAAATTATCAGTGCCCTGGAGGCCTTAGAAAAAGCAGCTATGTGCCAACGGGCCTTGCACTGCTGGCAGCCTTCTCAGCCTATCTTGGGTATCTCTGACATCTCAGCACTGAGGTACAGTCCTTCTCAAGGTCCAAATGGACAACACAGGAAGATTTAGGATTCTGGTTTTAGTTTATTTCTGGATCACAAACTCTTGAGTGACCTGTAACAGAACGTGGTGGAGAAGAGTCATCCCACTGCCAGAATCAGCCAAATATTTGCTTACAGCAATTCTCCAAGGAATTGGTTATATAGAAGTACAAGAGTTTCTTCGATACTGAAATGGAGACACTACACTTTCTGTGTCTGGATGAGGCACACTAAAGTAAGATATTTCAGATCTGTAGAGGGACTATGAAAACGAGATACTCCAATTTTTTAGGGGATGAATAATCATTAAGTATTCTGTTTGAACAATAACAAGACCAAATGATGAGTAGGAAGAAAATCCATTAAAAATAATTAGCATATATCACATTTGTATCATAGAAACAGTGCAAAAGATGTCCAGCTAAAAACGATATACAGATGGAAAAGAAAAAATGAAAACAAAACACAAAATCCTCCTGTGCCTTCTTATTATTTATCTAGAAACTTAGCATATTATAGAAGACAAAGTTTATAGACTCCACAAATGCCTTTTGGAATTGCGTTTCAATGGTGTGCTTTTGGAGTTATTGAAGACTAATTTTTAAAAACTGACACTGTCAATTGTCTTTCATTCCCTAATTCTAAGTGTTGAAATTCTTTTAAATTTGATAACAAGTAAAAGTATTTGTCACTGAAAGAACTGTAGGCTTCCTTTCTTCTAGATACTGAAAATGTTATTATCCATCCACTTGCCTGTTCACTTCAAGACCCAGAACTCACAGGATTTGATGTTCAATCACAGTAATTGATTATGCCCTTGTGGTTAGAATTTCACTTTATTCACCCTTTAAAAGCTGATTTTTCTACTTCTACTTTGAAAAAATTATAAACTCTTTTTCTAAATTGTAAACAATCTCTACTTTCCTATGATGCGGAGTGTAGATAAGAGAAGGAGAAAACACATCATCTTCTGTTTTTACCTGAAGATGACCGTATTGCTCATAGGAGAGGAGTTCATCTCCTGTGCGCACGTGGAATACAGAGTGAAGACACGTTGTTGGGCGTGGATCCTGCTTAAACTGTTGGACCTAGAATAAAGTATAAAATATAAATAATGGTAGTTATTCACAAACTCATCCAAGATTACAGATTTCAAGTTATTTTTTACGAAACTTATTAATGAAGTAAGCTAAGGCCTATTGACTGAATAAAGCAGAAACGATACCATATTTGAAGAAAACACAGAAAAAATTCATTACTACTAATTTAATGGTATTAACATGATTGGTGAATATTTCATTAATATTTTATAAACACGTTAATGCAGTGGCAATGATGTCTGCAATATTCTGAATCTTGATTTTAGAGTCAAATAATTGCTTACTGTGTGAGACAGGATTTCAGTGATTTGCATCCCACTGTACTGTTATTTGTAAATGTTTATATGGCATTCATAAGGAAAAAATGCTTAAGGCTACATTCAAATTTGGAAAGTGTTCAAAACTTCAACTATTTCTTTATATAAGGATAAAAAAAATTTAAATTATGTGCCTGTCAACATGTTTTCATTTCCCTTCCCCAAAATACTGTTTATTAAGGCACCAATTCCAAGTGAACATAGACCACACCTTTATTTCTTAACAAAAAGTAAAACTTAACCACTTTAGAACACTAAATGCTAAATAATCTGGTAGGAAATTTCCAAGACCAAAAAAAAAAAAAAGCCCCCCAAAATCCACCCACTTTTTAGGTCCAGTTCAATTCAATTCAGGAAACATTTATTGATGTCAATTTCGTGCAAAGTACAGTGCTAGTCTCTGGAAGTATGAGATAAATAGGAACAGAGAATGAACACAATGATATAAAATTCTATGTAAAGACAATGATTTTATTCTATCTTTTAAAAGATTTTATTGATAATAATAGCTGCTTGGTCAAGATCTTGCCTTGTTTCATTTGGCTAAGTAACTGTATAGAGCCATATTCTCTTCTCAACTTCTCAAAACTCTTCTCATCCACAAAAACCTATCTCAGGGGTGGGGCAAGACATCGTTATGGAAATGTGTGGAATTAAGTTAGTTCTCTACAGCATCTAGTAAATAGCCAGGAACAACTAGTAAATAGTCTGGAACAACTATCGGGGACATCTGTGACTGTTTACACATCATACACCAGTCAGGAATGGGTGGAATGGCTGAAACTGCAGCATAAAAACTGGAAGTAAAAACTGCAGACTGGCGCCTCTCCCCCTGGCATGGCGGCTGAGTAGCAAAACTCCGCTGGGAAGAAAGAAGCAGTTCCTGCCGGGAGCAAGGGATGTACCTTAACCAAACTCCAACTGCAGTTTTAATTTAATAAATTTGGACTATCGAACACAAACTACAAGCACAGATAAGCCCTGAGCAAGTGGGAATCTCAGGTTCCTTCCAGTAAAGAGGAGGCAGGGTTGAAGAAAAAAAATACATATCTAAATAAACACAGAGGCTTTTGGAGACGGTGGAGTTCAGAGTACGGGTAAATGGATGTACACCAAGTCAAGGGGCACAGATAATTGAGTAAAAACACAAGATGACAAGAGAAACTGAGGGGCTGGGGACTGGCTCTCAAAAGGGGCTTTTGCTCTTTTTCCTTTTCTTTTCTCTCATTCTAAGCAGCCCATTAGAAAAAGCCTCAGGCATTTTCAATTGTCAGTGCTGACCCAGGCAAAGTTGGAGTTAAGAAAGTAAGAGACAAAGAAGGAATTCAAGTGTAGAAGAGAACTCCCTAGGGGGTTTATCTTCCCTAAGAAAAGGGAGATAGGGCCTAGCTCAAGTGGGGGCCCTTTCTCAGAGAACTCAGACCCAGGGCTGGGGGGAGAGGGGGGACAAACCAGAAACAACTTAAGTTTGGCTTCTGATACCCTCAGCCCATACCGAGGATGGGGCCCACTATGAATTAAATGGACCACACGTCTTTACATTGCTGGGGATCTGCAGGCTGATGAGAGCCAACTGCTTGGCAGGACAGGAAAAGCAAAGAGTCTAGAGGCCTCACGGGAAAGTCAGACAACTTGCTCCTGAGGAAAACCTGACACTAATTACACTTCTTACTGAGACCTGGGCCCATTTGGCTGAGAAAATCTGACTGCATTAATCAAGGAAGCCAGATGCCTACACAACAAAAGATTTCGAGACACCTTGGGAAAAATGAAGCCATGGCCCTGTCAAAAGAACAAACTTACACTTCAACTGAGATACAGGAATTGAAGCAACCATTTATTAATCAAACAAATCTCCTAACTCAATCCAAAAATGAAATCAACAAGTTGAGGGAAGATATGGTAAAAGAGATGAAGGATATAAAGAAGACATTGGGTGAACATAAAGAAGAAATCCAAAGTGTGGAAAAAAAAATTGGCAGAACGTATGGTAATGAAAGGAACAATAAAAGACATAAAAAACGAAATGGAGACATACAACAGCTGATTTGCACAGGCAAAAGAAAAGATTCATGAACTGGGGATAAGACATCAGAAATCCTACACATGAACAGACAGGTACAAGAATGGAAAAATATGACCAATGTCTCACAGAATTGAATGAAGGGCATGAATGTACATCTCAGAGGTACCCCAGAAGGAGAAGAGAAGGGAAAATAGACAGAAACAATAATGGAGGAAATAACCACAGAGAATTTCCCATCTCTTATGAAAGACATAAAATTACAGATTCAAGAAGCAAAGTGTACCCCAAACAGAAGAGATTCAAATAGATCTATGCCAAGACACTTAATCAGATTATCAAATATCAAAGACAAAGAGAGAATTCTGAAAGCACCATGAGAAAAGTAATCCATCATACACAAGGGAAGCTTCATAAGACTATACGCGGATTTCTCAGTAGAAACCATGGAGGCGAGAAGGCAGCAGTATGATACATTTAAGATACTGAGGAAGAGGAACTTCCAACCAACAATTCTATATCTGGCAAAGCTGACTTCAAAACTGAGGGAGACTTTAAAATATTCTCAGACAGACACTAAGACAGTTTGTGAAAAAGATACCTGCTCTACAGGAAGTACTAAAGGGAGCACTACTGACAAATAGGAAAAGACAGGAGAGAGAGGTCTGGAATACAATTTTGGGAGATAGTAGCATAGCAATGTAAGTACACTGAACAAAGATGACTGTGAGTAAGGCTGAGGGAGAAAGGCTGGAGCATTTAGGACAACGGGGAAGGATAAAAGATAACGTCTGGGACTGTGTAACTAAGTGAAACCCAGAGTCGTCAATGATTGTGATTAAATGTACAAATATCTTTTTATATGAGGGAGAACAAATAAATGTCAACTTGACAAGTTGTTAAAAATGCAAACTACAGTTCACAGTTAACAGTAACACTGTAACATGCTTCCACTAATTGCAACAAAGGCAATATGCCAAAGCTAAATGTCTGCAAAAGGGGGATATAAGGCAGGTATATGGGATTCTTGATGCTGGTGCTGTTGTTGACTCTGTTCCCTAGTGTTACAGAGTCATGAATTGGCCAAGACTACAGGAAAAGATCAGTGAGCACCAACGAGATGAAAGCATGGTGGGTGGCAGTGATCTGAGCATATTGTTCCATCACTCTAAGATGGTTCCCCACAGTCAATGTAGATTACAGTAATATCCTTCTTTCCTACTCCAAAAGGTTATGAGCATAAAGAAAGATTATTTTGGCCAGGTAGGTGGGGCTGGGGGAGTGATGGGAAACTGCCAATATGCTGCTCTTCTGCCCTGGCTATGGGATGGACGGAGGAAGAAGACAGAGCTGCCACCACCTCACCTGCCACACCTGTCCTGACACCACCATGCCAGCCTAAAGTTGCCCCTCAGCGGAGGACCTCGGAGTGCACGACTTGGAAGAGGGACCCATTTGCAAGTCCCAGGGACCATACGCCAATACCAAGGACTTGTGGGTCAGCGGCAGAGACAAACTGTGGCAAGACTGAACAGAAGGATTAGACTATTGCAACAGCTTTAAATCTCCAGGAACACCTGGAAGATCTGATTGTTGAAGCTGCCCGCCCTCCCTAACCGCTCAGACACCCCATATGCAGGGCTGGTAACACCAACTACACATGCAAGCTTGGTGCACCAATTGGACCCCACAAGACTCACACCCCCAATCACCACAAAGACAAAGTCGGGGAGAACTGGCTTGAGGGGAATAGGTGGCTTGAGGACGCCACCTGCTGGTTAGTTAAAGTGTACTCCACAAAGCTGTAGATCTGACAAATTAGAGATAAGGGTTTGAATCGGTCTACATATCCTAAAAGAATTCTATTAAGTTAAGTAAATGCCAAGGGGCCAAAAACAACAGAAAATTTTAAAGCATAAGAAAACATCAGCCGATATGGAGAACCCAAACCCAAACACACAAATCAAAAGATCAGACAAGACACAGTACTTGGAGCAATTAATCAAAGAACTAAAGACAAACAAGAGCATGGCACAGGATATAAAGGACCTGAAGAAGAGCATGGAACAGTATATAAAGGGCATGAAGAAGACCCTAGAAGAGCATAAAGAAGGAATTACACGAGTAAATTAAAAAAGATGATGATCTCATGGAAATAAAACAAACTGTTGACCAAATTAAAAAGATTCTGGATACTCACAGTATAAGACTAGAGGAAGCTGAACAGCCAATCAGTGACCTGGAGGACAACAGAATGGAAAATGAAAGAACAAAAGAAACAATGGGGGAAAAGTCAAAAAATTGAAATGGACATCAGGAATAAGACAGATAATATAAAACGTCCAAATAAAAGACTCACTGGTGTTCCAAAAGGGGAAGAGAAGGGCAAAGGTCCAGGAAGAGTATTCAAAGAAACTGTTGGGGAAAACTTCCCAAATCTTGTAAACAACATAAATACACAAATCATAAATGCCCACCAAACTCCAAATAGAATAAATCCAAATAAACCCACTCCAAGACATACTCTGATCACACCGTCAAATATGGAAGAGAAGGAGCAAGTTCTACAAGCAGCAAGAGAAAAGAAATCCACCACATACAAAGGAAATAGCATAAGACTAAGTAGTTACTATCAGCAGCCACCATGGAGGTGAGAAGGCAGTGGCAGGACATATTTAAAATTCTGAGACAGAAAAATTACCAACCAAGAATTCTTTATCCAGCAAAGCTCTCCTTCAAATTTGAGGGAGAGCTTAAATTTTTCACAGACAAATGCTGAATTTGCTAACAAGACACCTGCCTTGAGATACTAAAGGGAGCGTTACCAACAGAGAAAAAAAGAAAGGAGAGAGTGATATGGAGAAAGGTTCAGTACTAAAGAGATTCAGTATGGATACGCTAAAGGACATTAAGAGAGAGAGGGAAAAAAGATATATGACAAACATAAACCAAAGGATAAGATGGCTGATTCAAGAAACGCCTTCACAGTAATAACATTGAATGTAAATGGATTAAAATCCCCCATCAAAAGATACAGATTGGCATACTGGATTAAAAAAAATGAACCATCAATGTGTTGCATACAAGAGACTCATCTTAGACACAGGGACACAAAGAAATTGAAAGTGAAAGGATGGAAAAAAATATTTCACGCAAGCTACAGCCAAAAGAAAGCAGGAGTAGCAATTTTAATCTCAGATAAAATAGACTTTAAATGCAAGGATGTTAAGAGAGACAAAGGCCACTACATACCAATAAAAATGGCAATTCAACAAGAAGAAATAACAATCATAAATGTTTATGCACCCAATCAAGGTGCCACAAAATACATGAGACAAAGACTGGCAAAACTAAAGGAAGCAACTGATGTTTCCACAGTAACTGTGGGAAACTTCAACACATCACTGTCTCCTTTAGATAGATCAATCAGACAGAAGACCAATAAGAAAACTGAAAACCTAAACAATCTGATAAATGAATTGGATTTAACAGACATATATAGAACATTATATCCCAAATCACCAGGATACACATTCTTCTCTAGTGCTCACGGAACTTTCTCCAGAATAGATCATATGCTGGGACATAAAACAAGCCTCAATAAATTTAAAAAGATTGAAATTATTCAAAGCACATTCTCTGACCACAATGGAATACAATTAGAAGTCAAGAACCATCAGGGACTTAGAAAATTCACAAATACTTGGGGGTTAAACAACACGCTCCTGAACAACCAGTGGGTTAAAGAAGAAATAGCAAGAGAAACTGCTAAATATATAGAGACGAATGAAAAGGAGAACACAACATACCAAAACCTATGGGATGCAGCAAAAGCAGTACTGAGGGGGAAATTTATAGCACTAAACATATACATTAAAAAGGAAGAAAGAGCCAAAATCAAAGAAGTAATGGATCAACTGAAGCAGCTAGAAAATGAACAGCAAACCAATCCTAAACCAAGAGAAGAAAAGCAATAACGAGGACTAAAGCAGAAATTAATGACATAGAGAACAAAAAAAACAATAGAGAGAATAAATAACACCAAAAGTTGGTTCTCTGAGAAGATCAGCAAGATTGACAAGCCCGTAGCTAGACTGACAAAATCAAAAAGAGAGAAGACCCATAGAAACAAAATCATGGATGAGAAAGGTGACATTACTGAGGATCCGGAAGAAATTAAAAAAATTATAAGAGGATACTATGAACAACTGTATGCCAACAAACTCAATAATGTAAAGGAAATGGACAGTTTCCTGGAAACATACGAACAACCTAGACTGACCAGAGAAGAAACAGAAGTCATCAACCAACCAATAGCAAGCAAAGAAATCCAATCAGTCATCAAAAAGCTTCCCACAAATAAATGCCCAGGGCCAGATGGCTTCACAGGGGAATTCTACCAAACTTTCCAAAAAGAACTGACACCAATCTTAAACTGTTTCAAAACACTGAAGAAAATGGAACACCACCTAACTCATTTTATGAAGCTAACATCAATCTAATACCACAACCAGGCAAAGATACTACAAAAAAGGAAAACTACAGGCCTATCTCCCTAATGAATATAGACGCAAAAATTCTCAACAAAATACTTGCAAATCAAATCCAAAGACGTATTAAAAAAATCATACACCATGACCAAGGGGGGTTCATTTCTGGCATGCAAGGATGGTTCAACATAAGAAAATCAATCAATGTATTACAACACATTAACAAATCAAAAGAGAAAAATCAAATGATCCTCTCAATAGACACTGAAAAAGCATTCGAGAAAATCCAACATCCCTTTTTGAAAAACACACTTCAAAAGGGAGGAATTGAAGGAAACTTCCTCAATATGATAAAGGGCATATATGAAAAACCCACAGCCAGCATAGTACTCAGTGGTGAGAGACTGAAAGCCCTCCCTCTAAGATCAGGAACAAGACAAGGATTCACCACTGTCATTCAACATTGTGCTGGAAGTGCTAGCCAGGGCAATCCAGCAAGACAAAGAAATAAAAGGCTTCCAAATTTGAATGGAAGAAGTAAACCTGTTTGCAGATGATATGCTCTTAAGCCAGGCACAAAAACCCAGGCACAATAAGCCAGGCACAAAAAGAGAAATATTATATGCTATCACTAATATGAACATTGAAAAATGTAAAACAAATGGTTTATAATGTAGAATGTAGGGGAACTAGTGATAGAGAGCAATTAAGGATGGGGGAATGATAACCCAGTAAGAACAGATAAGCTATCATGGATAAATTTAACGTTCTGGGAATGCCCAGGAATGACTACGGTCTGTTAATTTCTGATGGGTATGGTAGGAACAAGTTCACAGAAATGTTGATATATTAGGTTATTTTCTTGGGGTACAGTAGGTACATGTTGGAAATAAAGTAGTTATCTTAGGTTAGATGTCTTTTTCTTACTCCCTTGTTATGGTTTGTTTGAAATGTTTTTTTTAATTGTATTTTTTTAAATATAGTTCATTTAAAATAAAAGTTAATTAAAAAAAAGAAAGATTATCTCAACGAAAATGTTACAGAATTTGTAAAGCATCTTTTACTTTTAAGACTATCAAGACACTGCAGTTTGTATTATGAATACCCAATATTATTTGTATCATCATACAACTCGATGTATTTTAATGGCTGCCATAATACCTACATAGGGAAAAGATATCCTAATCCTTTATAATTTAAGGAATTCAAGAAAGCTTAAGTCACATTCAAACTAATCAGACTGAAACATAATACTTAGAAGGGGCCATTACCAATCAGCCAAATAAGCCACACCCAAAAAATTTAAAACTATTACATCACTGCCTTCCTTCTGATAAACAATTCTAATGTAAGTCTGTCAGCTTATCTAATGAACATGAAATTCATGGCTTTCACAATACCTGCTTGATAGAAAAGCTGTATTCATAAAGAAATTTGATATTCATGAGATGACATTTGTGAAATAAACATTAACTTCTCACAGTTAGGAAAAAATACCTTTAATCACAATCGCTTAATATAACATGTCATACTGATTTACTTCAAGTATGCCCATCTATGATATATTCATTTATTTGAAGCATCTTCGAAATCTTTGCAATAGTGATTAGCAATGTAAAATATCAGTGACAAATTACAGGTTTACCACATTCTGGTGGCAGAATAGCGTGAAATTTTTTGTTTTTTTTTTTAAATTCAGTTTTACTGGAGATATATTCTCGTATCATACAATCAACTGTCCACAGTACCATCAGATAGTTGTGCATTCATTATCCCAATCTATTTTTTGAACATTTTCCTTGTACCAGAAAAAGTAAAAATAAGAACAAAAAATTAAAAGCAAAAAATAACACCAAATCATTCTCACCGCTTCTACCCTATTCTTCATTTAGTTTTTGTCTCCATGTTTCTACTCATCCATCCATACACTGGATAAAGGGAGTGTGATCCATAAGGCTTTCACAATCATACGGTCATACCTTCTAAGCTACACTGCTATACAATCGCCCAAGAGTCAAGGCTACTGAGTTGCAGTTTGATAGTTTCAGGTATTTACTGCTAGCTATTCCAATGCACCAAAACCTAAAAAGGGTCATTTGTATAGTCCATTAAGAATGCCCACCAGAATGACTTCTCGACTCCATCTGGAATCTCTCAGCCACTGAAACTTTTGTTTGTTTCATTTCATTTCAAGATGTTCTCAATCCCATGATGTCAGGTCCAGATTCATCCTTTGGAGTCATATCCTGTGTTGCCAGGAGATTTAAACCCCTGGGAGGCAGATCCCACATAGGGGGGAGGGGAGTGAGTTCACCTGCAGAGATGGATTAGCTAGAGGGAGAGGGCCACATATGAGCAACAAAGAGGTACTCCAGGGGAGACTCTTAGGCACAATTATAAGCAGGTTTAGCCTCTCCTTTGCAGTAATGAGCTTCATAAGGGCAAGTCCCAAGATAGAGGGCTCGGCACACCAAACTGCCAAGCCTCAACGTTTGTGAGAACATCAGGAACACTCCAGGTGAGGAAGTCCAACACCTCCACACATTCCCCCAGCTCATTAGGGGGGCCCTGCATATATATTTTTATTCCCTGCCCAAACTACTTCAGGATGTGCCGCTATTTCACACTAACCTATGCAAACCTACCAGGGTCTCATTTCCTATTCAGAGTTCCAGGTATTTATGGTATCTGAACAAACTGTACGAGTTAAATTGTTTAGGAAATATAGATCCTGCACCAACAAAACATCTCTTCCCTTGGTCTCACATGGAATTTGAAATTTTAAAACAGTCAGTATCATCCTTTACCCTTTAGCCTGATTGCCCTAATCCTAAGCACATCTGCTTCATTCATATTTCCAATTGAAGTCTGGCCTCTTTTTAAACAATTGCTATATGCGCTAATATTGACACTCACACATGCTGAGTTCTAGCTCTGAGTTTCAGGTGTCACAAAGAAACCCAAAGTTCCAGGGATCAATCAGGTTATACACAAAGGGATCAGCATCTCAGAATCTGGAAATAGCCATTACAATTCAGGAACAGATGTGACTGCTGTAAGAGCTCACAACCTAGGGACCATTACAGTAAGTGTTCCCTTGATAAGCTGTGCTCTAACATTCAATTCTGAGTTCACACATTGTAGTTAGTCCATGTTGGTAAGCCATTAGTGTTTTCCTTTGTTTCTGGCGTACCTCACTCAAAAGGGTGTCCAAGGATCCATTCACCTCGTCGCGTGTCTCACAGCTTCACTCGTTCTTGCAGTTGCTCAATATTCCATTGTACACACACATAACAGTTCACCATTCTGTTCCTTAGTTGATGTAACCTTAGGCCACCTCCATCCATTGCAAATCATGTATACTGTCTCCATAAACACCAGTGTGCAAATGTCCATTCATGTTCCTGCTCTCAGATCCTCCAAGTATATGCCCCCTAATGAGGTTGCAGGACCCATGGCACCAACATACCCAGCCTCTTGTGCAACCACCCACTGTCCTCCAGAAAGGCTACGTTCTGCCTCCCAACCAATAGTAAACACGTACATCCCTCCCTCCATGTTCTCTCCAGCACTTTTATCCCTGTTCATATTTTTCCCCACAATTTTATAGGGCTGTATTCACATACTATATTAATTATCCACAATGTACAATCAGTTGTTGTACGGTATCATCATACAGTTGTGCATTTACACCATAGTCAGCACTTGAACATATTCATTACTATGAAAAAAGAGGTTTCTTTTTTTTACTGAATTATAAAAAAAATAATAAAAAGAAAAACAAAAAATCATGCAATGAAATATAATAGTAGGGTCAGACAACACCACTACCAAGAATCCCATATCCCTCCCTTATAGCCCCCTCATACACATTCAGCTTTGGCATATTGCCTTTGTTACATTTAATGGAAGTATATTTCAATGTGACTGTTGACCACAGACTTCAGTTTGCTTTGATTATATTTTTTCCCCAGTACCACCCCCTTTCCAACATTCCACATGGTTGATATTCATTTGTTCTCCCATATGCAAAAACAGTTTTGTATTTGTACATTTAAGTCACAATCATTGACCACTCCAGTTTTTGCTAAGTTAAACAGTCCTAGTCTTTATCTTCTATCTTTACCTCAGGTGTCATTCATGCCCCTAGCCCACCTCTTTCAGCTTTACTCACGGACATCTTTGCTCAGTATACTTACATTATACAATATTGTGCTACCATTACACAGTATTATACTATCAATTTCTGGATCTATATAGTCAATCCTGCTGAACATTCTGCAGACCTTCAGCATCAAATGTCCGATCTCTACCCCCTTTCTATCTCCTGATAGCCTGTGTTATCAGCTTTTAACTCTTAAAGTTTGTTAATTAATGTTAGTTCACATTAGTGAGACCATAAAGTATTTGTCCTTTTGTTTCTGGCTAACTTCACTCAACATAATGTCCTCAAGGTTCATCCACATTATTATATGTTCCGTGTCTTTGTTCTGTCTGACAGCTGTGTAATATTCCACCATGTGTATGTACCACAGTTTGTTCATCCACTTGTCTGGTGATGGATATTTGGGCTGTTTCCATCTCTCGGCTATCGTGAATAATGGCGCAATAAACATCAGTTTACAAATGTCCATTCGTGTCTTAAGTTTCAGTTCCTCTGAGTATATACCTAACAATGGAATAGCTGTGTCATATGGCAAATCCATACTTAGTTTCCTGAGGAACCGCCACACTGTCTTCTAGAATGGTTGTACCATTCTACGTTCCCACCAATAGCGAATAAGTGTGCCTCTTTCTCCACATCCTCTCTAGTACTTGTAATTGTCTATTTTTTGGATAATGGCCATTCTGGTAGGTGTGAGATGATACCTCATTGTGGTTTTGATTTGCATTTCCCTAATAGCCAGTGAAGTTGATCATTTTTTCCTATGTTTCTGAGCCGTTTAGAATATGGTGAGATTTTGACTTCACATACAGGTCTTTTTATCCCAATTTTTGATACTTATGAAACATAATTTAAAATATTATGAAGACATTCACATGATAAAAACACATAAAATAAAATGCTCAAACTTGCTTGCATATTTACTATTGTGAATCTCTGCTAAGTTTTAGAGGTTGGAAAAGCATCTGAAACATGGGGTGGAAAGGAGGAGGAAAGAGGAATACTGGTGATGATAGCAACAATGAGTATTCACTGTATGCTTGCCTGCTGCCAGGCCTTGTGCTAGGTGCATTCTATATATTATCTCTTAGTCTTCACAGAAAAAAACCATCAAGGAGGTACTACTAGCACATATATTTTGCAGATGAAAAAACTGAGGCACATAAAGATGAAGTAATTTGCCCAACATCACACAGCTAGACAACATCACACACTAGAAATCATTTATAATGATTTGGGTAGAAAAAGTCAGCAGGCCTGAGATTGCTATCCTTAGAAAGGTCTGCTTAAAAGGCTGGCCTGTCTAGCTGGTGGTGTCTGGGAACTTGGATTCTGAGAGGGATCCCACCATTCCCTGATAAGAATGGCTAGCTCACTGTGTCTTAATTGTTTATACAAACAACATGGTTTAGGCTAAACATCTGTTTCCTTCTAGTATTCTGGAATTTTGGTAAGTGTTAGGCAGAGGGTACCTATGCACTTAATAAAAATCTTGGGCTCTGAGTCTTTAACAAGCTTCTCTGGTAGATAATATTTTACACAACATTGTCACAATTGGTCACTTGGGGAATTAAGTAAGTCCTGTGTGACTCAACTAGGAGAGGAGTCTGAAGGTTGCACCTGGCTTCCTCTGGATTTTGTCCAATGCACATTTTGCCTTTGCTGATTATCCTTTGCAATTTCTCACTGTAATAAGCCATACATGTAATACAACTATATGCTGAGTTCTAGTGTGTCCTCCTAGTGAATTTTCAAACCTGGGGGTGGCCTTGGGGTCCCCGATGGACACACACACACACACACACACACACACACAAACACACACACACACAGGTACACAGTATTAGAGCCCAGGGAAACCAAGATGAAGGCAAGTAGGGGGACAAGCAAATTACATCCATGTAGAGCTTTACCGTTTAAAAGGTGTTATTATTGACACTAATTTAATTTTCATGATAATCCTGAGAATTTTGCTGTTTTCTAAGTCTACAAGTCCTGGCCTCTTTCCACATAAAGAAATCAAGTATTATATTTTTCAACTAAAATTCATTTAAGCTAGAGCAATTCACATGTACAAAAGTAATTTTGATAAGAATTTTCCAAAATAATATCATATTGTTTAGAAGTTTGGATATTGTGAAGTTCCTGAGACACCAGGTTTTTATCAAGCATACACCAGATGCAAAACACACAGAAATTCATGTTTCAATAATAATTCTCAATTACCTCTGACTGAAGGAGTTCCTTCAATTTCTGAATTTCAAAACCTTGGGCTTGGAAGGTAGAGGCGGTTTTAACCTATCGAGACTGCCTAGGATGTGCCTTTAAGTATTTAAAGTACATTCTTCTTCAGAAGATGCTATTGCTACTGGTTAAATTAATCCTTCAGAATGATGTGAAAATTCTAGTCCATACTGTTTTACCTTATCGGCCTGACGCATATAGCAGTAGAGAATTCCTCTCATACATTTTATAGCTGAGTGCTCCAGCTCATGGGTCCTTCCCTTGTCATCATCAAGGCGCCTGGATGAGAGAGATAACTCATGAAACAAATTGGAAATGCTTTTGAAAAGGAAGCAGAGCTTTTCATAATTAAGTATTTAACTATCTGGCTAATCCTGTGTTCTGGTGATGTCTACTAATTCTGTCAACGTCAAACTCCCTTTTCCAAGCAGATGTGGAAACATTACAATTAAAAAAAAAAAAAAAATCCCAAGATGGAACTTGTGCAGATTTCTCACCTAAATATCAATTCTTCTAAGGAAGTAAGCCAATCGCTTTTTAAATAACATACAATATCTTCTACAATTAGGTTGACACTTTAAAAAGATATTTCTAAATTGGAAAACTCCACCAATGGATTTTTAAAATTCATTGCTATATACTAGAAGCAGTTTTTAATACCAATCTTTTAGGTTATATAATGGCCATATGGATTCAAGGAAGCCCAGGTTAATTGAGGCCCATGACTCTGCTCTGACACAAGTTTAATATTGCTATGGCTAGCCAATTAGATCACAATCAAAAATTCCTTCAATTAAAAGTAAGAAAATTAAGCATGCCACAGAAAATAATAATAATAAACAAGAAAAAGAAAATTAAGTTATTATTTGGTAACGATGATAATACTGACGATGATGCAACATAATATAATAATAGTGGCTATCATTTACTGAGGGCTTCCTTTATGTCAGATACCACGATCAGTCCTTTACATACATCATCTCATTTAATCATCACAATAATCCTATTTTTTCCTGAAGAAACTGGAGCTCAGAGAGAGCTAACAACTTACCTGTGATTACAGAACTGGTTGTGGAGAAGGATTTCAATACATGTGTACCAGATTCCAAAACCCAAGAATTCTAAACTTGGTCTAAGTTCTGAGAAAGAACAATTATTGAGTTAAGTACTCAACCAACCAGACCATTCTGATTGATCTGGTAGTCCCAACAGTGATGTTATATATGACTCCTCTTTCTGCTTAGGTTATTGGTTTCAGAACCTAACTGCTTAAAATGGAAAAAGAAAAGAAAGAAAAAAAAAAAGACCCACTTTCAGAAACTGCAGGATATCTCAAACAGGGAAGTCAGGTAAAACTACTCCCTCAAGCATCCTGAATCTTTAGCTAAAAACCTACATTTGGTATTTTTAATGATAACTGATAAAAGTACCTAAGCACAAAGTATCTGATCATTCAAATATTTTTTTCATTCATTCAACCAATATTTTTTTAAGTGTCTAATATCTGCAGTAAAACTGCTAGATAATACAGCTAGGACAGTGGGCAAAACAAACATAGTCTATACCATCAGGGAAATTACAATCCAGTAGAGAAGAATAATCAGTAAGATTCAACGATGATAAGAGCTATGATCGGGGAAGAGGGGCAAGTGGTATGGAAATACATAGCAGAGGCAAATAATAACGTCTAGGAGGTAAGAAGGACTGAGAAGAAAGGGCTGTCAAGAAGGTAAAGGAAGACTTTCCAGAGAACTGAAAGCTGAGCAGAAGTTAGCAGCCATGTGGTTGGGGTAGGAAGATGGGTACAGCAAACTATTTGGCAGTTTCAAGGAAAGAAGTGCTTTCAACTTAAGTATAGAGGGCATGGGTGATGTTTGAGCTAGGCAGAAAAACACGCTAGATACAATGAAGAGAACGGACTGGAGGGATTCAATTTTGAAGATAAGGAGTTGAGTTGTGGCCACTATAATAAGCCAAGTGAGTGGTATTATTGGGGAATACATATCTGAAATCCTAAGTTACATAAAAAGAAGATAATTTTCATACTAATCTATATGTTAAGAATATCTAAGAGTATTTAAGACTATTTCATTCTGATCTCTAGGTTTCAAGAAAATTTGTGGTATGAACAAAAACAAAAACAAAAAAACTATTAGTCTATTCCTACAAAATTAATACTTTAACCAGAAAATATCTGTACAGATTTAAAGAGCTCAGAAAAATAATTCAAAATAAAAATACACTTTCTGATTATGAAAGAAAAACTGTTATCAGAATAACAATAAAATCAGACAAAATAAATGAGGCAACTGCTTTTGCTTAACAGGCAGCACAAGACTGGAAAGAGAAACCCACAATGTGAGCCCCACAATTCCTCTGGCTCTTGGCCTAGAGAACATGTCTCACAGAGCTGGAATTCAGGCAAAGCATGGCACTTCCTTTGAGCTAAGGCAGAGATAAGAGTCCAGGGTAGTTTAAGTAGGTAAATCTTCATGGCAGGAAACTGAAGAGAAGAAAGGCGGATGGGGAGGGAAACAGCAGCAGTCCACGTGGGAGTCCCTGTAATTCCCTTGGTTCAAGACTGGGCAATATATGAACAGGACAAGGCCACTATGAGCAGCTGATACGGGGTTAAAAACAAAACAGAGATGTTAGAGGTTGAGCACTGCAGTGGATATTTGGAGTTCTGGCTCAGCCATAGTAAAGAGATATCCTTCATACTTTGTTAACTCTCAGACATCCAGTTAAGGTACCAGAAAGGTTACACTTTAGAAGGATCTAAGGATCTTGCCCTTTCAAAGCCCAAACTAAGTCTTGAAAAGATTTACAAAGGAGACAGCTTGGAAATCATGTCCTGTTACGTTACAGGTGCTTGGAAAACACCTTGGTTTTTCCACAGATGCACACTAACCAAGTGTAAAACTAAGTCAACAAAAGTTAAACATGACCAGCCAGTAAATGAACATCCTACTGGAATAAAAACCAAGTGGATTACACAATCCAGAATCTCTAAAATTATCATCTGTAAGGTCCAGTACACAATTAAAATGTACAACATATGTAAAGAACAGGGAAATATGATCATTAGCGCCCCATTCCAAAATGTCAGTTGAAACTTATCTTGAGGTCCAGCATTTGATTTAGCAAGACTTTAAATCAACTACTATAAATATGTTCAAAGCATTAAAGGAAAATACGTTCAAAGAATAAAAAGAAAATATCATCTTAAATGAGTAAATATATAGGGAATGTCAACAGAGAACTAGAAACCAAATGGAAATTATAGAACTTAAAAATACCATAACTGAAATGAAAAAGTCACTGGATGAGCTTAAAGACTGGAGATGGCAGAAAAGGAGGCAGTGCATTTGAAGACAGATTAATAGAAATTATTGAATTGGAAGAACAGAGAGAAAAAAGATTTAAATAAAAAGCCTCATGTAACTGTGATCAATAGTCAATATAAACGTAATCCAGGTCCAAGAGGACAACAGGAGGACACTAGTTGAAGAACAAAATGACAAAAACATCCCAAATTTGGTTAAAAACATTAATTCATAAACCTATAAAGAAACTCAGTGAAAAACAAGTTGGAAAAATAAAAATAATAACAACCATGCCTAGTTATGTCATAGTAAAAATGCTACAAGCCAAATAAAAAGAAAATATCTCGAAAGCAGCAATAAACAAAAAAGGACATATTACATTTAGGGAAACAAAGATAAGAAAGACGGTCAATTGCTACACAGAAAAAATGGAGGCCATAAGACAAAGGAAATGATATATTTATAGGGCTAAAAGAAAAAAAAAAAAACCCATCAGCAAAAACAAGAGTCAAATAAAGACGTTTTCAGATAAACAAAATCTGAACTATTTGCTGATCAGCAGACGTACATTACCAGAATGATACAGGATATTCTTCAGGATGAAAGGAAATTAACTTACCAGATAGAAACTTAGATCTAGAAGAAAGAATGAAGGGCACAAGAAATGGTAAATAAGTGGGTAAAAATTAAAAACAGTGTGTTCTCTTCTTGTAGCCTCAAAGACAATGATTTTTTAGAGCAAGTAAACTTTTTAAAGAAAGACTGAATTTGTAACATATGTTCTTATAATACATATGACAACAACAACACACACAAAAAAAATAGGGGTATAGTGAACAATAACTAGACTCACACTGTTGGGAGTTTATTACATTTGTTGGGTGTATTAGTTAGGGTTCTCCTTGGAAACAGAATCAATGAGAGATGTCTCTTATTATCAAATTGTAAAAGTGACTCACGCAACTGTGGGAGCGCACGAGTCCAAATTCTGCAGAGCCGTCAACAAGCTGTCAACTCCAAGGAAGAGGTCCCACGAACTCCTCGGGAAACAAACCGACAACTTTGACGAACTCCTCAGAAAATGAACTGGCAACTTCAACGAGCTCCCCAGGAAATGCTTCACTGAGCGGCTGAAGAAGTGAAGGTTCTCTAATCATCCGGCTTATAAGCCTCCAACTGATCACCCAGACCAAATCCAGCCAATTGCATTCTCTCACTGTGGAAGCACGCCCCTTGATGAGTCATCAGTCAGCTGCAGTCAATTGACTGATGATCCGACAAACCAGCCCACTGGTTTATTAACCAGCCTCAAATATTCTCACAGCAATCGTCAGGCCAGTGCCCGCTTGACCAGACAGCTAGGCCACCCAGCCAAGTTGACACATGAACCCAACCATCACATCAGGTATGAAGAAAGAAGTGGGAATTGTGAACTGCCAGATGAGAAGTGTAAAATCGTAGAATACTGTCTCTAAGTGGACTTTGATAAGTTAAGGATGCATACTGGTGAGCTCCTAAATTAAGGATTCATACTGTTAGTAACCAATAACAAAAAAAATGTAATGTGAAAATAAAATGGAATTCTAAAAAATATTCAATTAACCCAACTGATGGTAGGAGAGGAGAAAAAGAGATTAAAAAAAATAGAAGAAACAAATGGAAAACAAATAGCAAGATGAAAGACTAAAATCCAACCATGTCAATAATTATTTTGAAAGTAAATGGACAAAACACCCCATTTAAAGGGGGGTAGGAAAAGGGGGATGTGAAAGGAAATGAAATAAGCTTCAGTGGCAGAGAGATTCCAAAAGGAGCCGAGAGGTCACTCTGGTGGGCACTCTTACGCATACTTTAGACAACCCTTCTTAGGTTCCAAAGAATTGGGGTAGCTGGTGGTGGATACCTGAAACTATCAAACTACAACCCAGAACCCATGAATCTCGAAGACAGTTGTATAAAAATGTAGCTTATGAGGGGTGACAATGGGATTGGGAAAGCCATAAGGACCACACTCCACTTTGTCTAGTTTATGGATGGATGAGTAGAAAAATAGGGGAAGGAAACAAACAGACAAAGGTACCCAGTGTTCTTTTTTACTTCAATTGCTCTTTTTCACTCTAATTATTATTCTTGTTATTTTTGTGTGTGTGCTAATGAAGGTGTCAGGGATTGATTTAGGTGATGAATGTACAACTATGTAATGGTACTGTAAACAATCGAAAGTACAATTTGTTTTGTATGACTGCGTGGTATGTGAATATATCTCAATAAAATGAGGATAAAAAAAAAATAAAGAGGGGTAGGTATTTCATAGTAATAAAAGGGGAAATTCATCAGAAGACATAATAATTCAAAATATACATGTCCCTAATAGCAGAACTTCAAAATTCACAAAGCAAAAATGACAAAACCGAAGTAGAGAAAAATCTACATGACAGTTGCAAATTATATTTTTTTGTCTTTTCATTCTTTTATTAGCTGTGTCTACAGAATAGAGGTTTTTAATTTTATTTATTTATTTATATATTCATATTGAGATTGTTCAGATACCATACAACTATCCAAAGACAGAAAGTGTACAATCAGTTGCCCATGGCACCACCATACAGCTGTGCATCCATCAACACAATTATTTTTTTTCAATTTTTAGACCATTTTCACTACTCCAGAAAAGAAAGAAAGACCAAGAAAAAAAGGAAACTCACATCCTCCCATACCCCTAAACTCGCCCCCCCCTCCATTACTGACTCATAGTTTTGGTATAGTACATTTGTTCCTGTTGATGAAAGAATGCTAAAATATTACTAACAGTAGTATATAGTTTGCAATAGGTATTTATTTTTTCCCTATATGCCTCTCTATTATTGACCTCTAGTTACAGTGACATACATTTGTTCTAATTTCGTGAGACAGATTTCTAATATTTGTATAGTTAATCACGGACATTGTCCACCACAGGATTAACTGTTTTATACATTCCCATCTTTTAATCTCCAACTTTCCTTCTGGTGACATACATGATCTGAGCTTACCCTTTCCACCACCTTCACATACCCTTTAGCGCTGTTAGTTATTCTCATTACATGCTAACATCATCCCTGTCCATTTCCAAATATTTAAGTTCACCCTAGTTGAACATTCTGCTCATAATAAGCAACCGCTCCCAATTCTTTAGCCTCATTCTACATCCTGGTAACTTATATTTCACGTCTATGAGTTTACATATTATAATTAGTTCGTATCAGTGAGACCCTGCAATATTTGCCTTTATGTGTCTTATTTCACTCAACATAGTGCCCTCAAGGTTTCTTCATCAACCCATTTCTTTTAAGATGGTTTTGTTCAAACACTACACATTCCGTCCTAAGTAAACAACTGTTGGTTCCCTGTATAGTCACGTATTTATGTATTGAGCACCATCGCCACTCTCTATATAAGGACATTTCTTCCACAAAGACGGAGGAAGAGTGAAAGAAGGCAGAGAGGCAAAAGAAAAAGGCAAGAGAAAGAGAGAAAAACAAATAAACAAACAAAAAAAACTTGATAGCTAGAGGTGACAAAAGGAAAGATAGCATTAACCTAAAGTAGAATAAAGAGTCAGACAACATCACCAATGCCTAGAGTCCCATACCCTTCCCCTATTCCCAACCCCGCCATATGCATTTAGCTTTGGTATATTGCTTTTGTTACATTAAAGGAAGCATAATACAATGTTAATTCTAGCCTCTACTGCGCATTGATCATATTTTCCCCCCAATCCCACTCTATTTTTAACACCTTGCAATGTGGACATTCATTTGTTCTACCTCATGTAAAAACATATTTGTACCTTTTATTACAATCATTGAGCATCCTAGGTTTCCCTGAGTTACACAGTTCCAGTCTTTATCATTCATCTTTTGTTCTGGTGTCCCACATGATCCCAGCCTTCCTCTTTCAACCATATTCACAGTCATCTTTTTTCAGTGTACTTACATTGCTGTGCTACAATCTCCCAAAATTGTTTTCCAAACCTCTCACTCCTTCTTTTCCTTTCTGTCTGCAGTGCTTCCTTTAGTACTTCCTGTAGAGCAGGTTTCTTGTTCACAAACTCGGTCATTGTCTGTTTGTCAGAGAATATTTTTAGCTTTCCCTCATATCTGAAGGATCGTTTTGCTGGATATAGTTTTCTTGGTTGGTGGTTTTTCTCTTTCAGTATCTTAAATTTATCACCCCACTTCCTTCTTGACTCCATGGTTTCTACTGAGAAATCCACAGAGTCTTATCAGGTTTCCTTTGTATGTGACAGATCGTTTCTCTCTTGCTGCTTTCAGGATTCTCTATCTTTGATGTTTGATAATCTGATTATTAAGTGTCTTGGCTTAGGCCTATTCAGATCTATTCTGTTTGGGGTACACTGCGCTTCTTGGATCTGTTATTTTACGTCTTTCATGAGAGATGGGAAATTTTCATTGATTATTTCCTCTATTATTGCTTCTGCCCCTTTTCCCTTCTCTTCTCCTTCTGGGACACCAATGACATGTAAATTCTTGCTTTTTGTTTTGTCTTTAAGTTCCCGGAGACGTTGCTCATTATTTTTCCATTCTTTTCTCTATCTGTTCTTTTGTGTATAGGTTTTCAGGTTTCTTGTTCTCCAGTTCCTGAGTGTTTTCTTCTGCCTCTTGAGATCTGCTGTTGTATGTTTCCAGTGTGTCTTTCATCTCTTCTGTTGTGCCTTTCATTTCCATAGATTCCCCCAGTTAGTTTTTTGAACTTTCAATTTCTACTTTACATACGTCCTGTGTTTTCATTATACGGTTCATCTCTTTTGCCGTATCTTCCCTAAACTTTTTGAATTCACTTATTATTAGTCGTTTCAATTCCTGCATCACAGTTGAAGTGCAAGTCTGTTCCCCTGACCGGGCCATAACCTCATTTTTCTTGGTGTAGGTTGTAGTTTTCTGTTGTCTAGGCATGGTTTCCTTGGTTACCCCAACCAGGCCTCCCCAGACCAGAATGGGCTAAGGTCCCAGAAGGAAGAAATATTCTGTATCCGGTTTCCCTGCAAGTGTGTCTTAGAGAATTGGTACACCCTGTGATGCCTCAGGTCACTGTGCTTTTCTGCCCAGCAGGTGGCACCTGTTAAGCCTATAATTCTTGACTGGTGTAAGTTCTGACTGAAAGGCAGGTAGTAGAGCTGGGCCCCACCCCTTTCCTCTTAGAGAAGATAGATGCCCTAGGGGGAGGTCATTAGCATTTCAATGGTCTCTCTCTGCCTGTGCTATACCCTTGTCTGGGTCACAGAACTGGGAACTGAAAATGGCTGAGACTTTCTCCACTGAGTCGAAAAAGGAACAGAGCTAGTCCAAGGCGACCCTCCGGCTCTCCAAGGTCAGTCATCATCCAAAGCCTCTGTCTACTTGTTGGGGATTCGTACCTCGTAGTGAGCAGTTCACACTTGCTACTTAAAACCCCAGCTGGAGCTCAGCTGAGCTACATTCACTTGCTGGGAGGAAGCTTCTCTCTGGCACCACGAGGCTTTGTAGCTCAGGCTGGGGGGGACGGGTCTCCCTATTTGGATCTGCAGTTTTTACTTACAGATTTTATGCTGTGATCTTGGGCATTCCTCCCAATTCAGGTTGGTGTATGATGAGTGGATGGTCACATTTGTCCCCCTGCAGTTATTCCGGATTATTTCCTAATTGTTTCTGTTTTTTTTTCAGTTGTTCCAGGGGGCTACTTAGCTTCTACTCCTGTCTATGCTGCCATCTTAGATCCTCTCTGGAAATTATTTTTAACACTCCTCTCTCAATAAATAATAGAATAGTTGTACAGATATTTAAGGCTATTTTATTTGCAAGGCACTGGGGCTTCACAGTTGCACAGATACATATTGTCGGTATATACTGATGTTGAGGTTTGAACGGGGCACAATGAGGTTACAGAGAAGAGATACATAGTTTAGCGAAAAGCTCAGACTTCCAGTATATTAGAAGCAAGCCGATTCTTTGATAGATAAATAAAACTTAGCCAGGGAAGAAGTAAAAAGGTTATTCCAGAAAGAAGGAATATCATGAAAAAGATACATCATGAGTAAGCTTGATGTATTCAGGGAGATTTTAATCTTGTGATATTAAGAGAGGTGGAAAATGGTGATGAAGTTGGACAGACAGTAAGTCATAGTGGGCTCTGTGGGCTATGTTTAGAAGTCAGGACTTGATTCTGTAGTAAGGAGTCAGTAAATGTTTATAGGGTCTGAAGCATCTAGAGGAGGAAAGTAGCATAGCTGGATTTGTATCTTAGATAAAGCACATGGGCTCTAGAGTAGATGCTGGATAAAACGGGAACGAGAATAGAGGCAAAGAGATGGTTAAGACATCAACTTGCAGGATTCCATCCAAGAGAGAGTGAACTCTTAGGTAAGGACCTAATATCAGTGGTAGGAGAAATGCAAAAGAGAAAGGTTTAGGAAACGTTTTTTGAAGTAAAATTGGAAGAACTTGGTGCATAGCTTTGAATGACTGGATGCATGCTTCTTGCTAAAACAGAAGAGCAGATCAGGTCTGGCTGAAGCATTTATTCTTTATTCTCGAAACTTTAGAGACTTAGCTCTGAATGGGACAGACAGTAGCACTGGTGTCTCATATCCTTGCATGCTAGCAACAACCAGACAGAGCTATCATATGCTAAGGCCAAATGTCTGCCTCAGAGTAAACACTCAGTGCTGTTTGAACAAATGAGTAATTGAAGAGATGAGCATAAACTTAGATTGAGATGGAAAGTTTTAGACTCTCTGGTTAGAGATTTCTGTGTATTCATTTTGTTTTAATTATTCTTCTGTTTAAACTATTTTCTAATTCCCCTTGTTATTTTTCTACTCGGCCCCTGACTATTTTAGAGCATACTGTTTCACTGCAAAATATCTGAGGCTTTTCTAGATACCTCATATTTACTGATTTCTAATTTAATTCCGTTATTGACAGAGAACACATTTTGTAAGATTTCAGTCTTTTGAAATTTGGGGGGATTTATGTCACAGCCTGTGGTCTACCCTGTTAAATGTTCCATGTACACATAAAAAGGATATATATTCTTCAATTATTAAGTTTAATATTCTATAAATGTCAATTAGATCAAGTTGTCTGATAGTTTTGTTCAAAGCTTCAATATCCTCACTGATTTTCTCGTCTACTTATACTGTTATTAGTTGAGAGGAGTGTTAAAAATCATTTCGAACTATCATGTGGATTATGTGGATTAGTCTCTCTTTTTTTCCCATTAGCTGTACTATTTTTACTTTGTGAATTCTGATGTACTGTTATTAGGTGCATATGTATTTAGAATTATGAACATTTGGAGATTCTTAAGCCAAACAGAAAGTATAATTAAAAAATAGTAATAACTAATATTTCTAATATGCTAGGCTTCTGTATGCTGTCTTACCCCTTTTCCTGTTTCTTTCCTTACCTCTTTCTCTCCAAAGTCTCCCCTTTATGTTTATATACATTTTGCTTCTCTCCTAACAGATTACTTTTCTCTTCCTTTACCAATTTCTCTTTTAATCTCTTTATAAGTGTCAAAATATTAACTGGAAATATTATTTAAAATACATGATGCATTTGTACATAAAGTCTTACGTTCTCAGATCTTAATTTAAAATCAATAGACCACAGTTTATACCTCTTGCTTTGAAGAAAAATAAAAACAAGAAAAAGAAAAACAGTCAAAGTATTAATGTTAAACTCGGTTTAAGATGCTCTCCTGGTCATAACTTCCTGTTTTATTATTATGTATTATTATAGATCGGTGACCAAAAAAGTTTCGGTGAGAATTACCCACTAATGAAAAACAAAAATGGCTTAATTACTCTTTCAATTAATCTTAACTAAAATATCTGGCAACCATCCAAACTTGAGAAAAAATATCACCTGTCTCCTTAAAAAGTATACTACAATTACCTCCTTCTCCAAATACATATCTCATAGACTACTACTGAGAAGAAAAAGTGTCATTTTTAACATATTATAGTGAATGTCAGTAAAAAGTAAAATTTTCATCATTACCACATCATTACTCCTTTATTATGCAGGCAAAGGCAGTTATACTGCCAAATTTTTGCTCTGTACTTTATTTTTCCTCTTGATAGAACTGTTTTAATAGAGTCAAATCCTGGCATGGGTAACAGTGGAACAGGCATTGATTTATGGAGGAAATAGCACAGTTAGCGTATAATGAAGTCATGAAATTTTCTGCATACCATTCCTACCCCAACTGAAAATGAGGAAAGAATGAAGAAAAAAGCAAAATCAAGTCAAGTTTTTCTAAAAATGTCTTTAAAATAATTTTCTTGGCTCCTAATTTCATAAGCATTAAACCAAGAATAAAATATTCCAGAATAATTCAGCTATAACAAAGAACTGTTCCTTTTTATGACATTCTCCTGGTCCTCCTTTCTACTGCAAATAATCTGGTAACCAGAATATTTCTCTGGAAAATGAAAGAGCAGATATAGATGCATTTGAGTAAAAACATTTAGGTCATTAGGACATATTTATTACCTTTCCTAAGATTTAAAGTAAACATGGTGAACTAAAATAATTCCTCTATTTTCTACCAGAGACCGACAAAATTCTGTCCTCTTTAGGAAGTAGGACGTATGCAAATTCAAGTTCTAGTGTGATCTGAAAAATATTTCAAATTTACAAAAACTAATAAATGAAACAACCTTAAATTTACTTGTATTTAATAAGAATTTATTGGTCACAATCTAAGTGTAAACTGTTGATCAGGTATCCCCACAACATGAAATCTTGATTTCATATCTCTATATATAATTTATATATAATAACTATATTTATAATCTATGTAGATATATAACTAGAGAAGAAACTAGACACTAAAGTCCTATCATTTGCGCATTATTTCCTCTCAGGCAAGCTTCAAGGAAAATAAAATATAATCAGAATGTCACTAGGTAAACAGTTATCCATGTCACTTGATTGTTTAACACTAAGTTAGGGCCACCTATTATATTAAACTCCCGAACAGCAATAAATCTGTCATGCAGGGAACAGGCCAATTTTTTGCAGGAAGACACAACCTCTCTCACCTGGACACTACTGGTAGTATCCTGACAACACTTTGAGTTTTCCTTTTTCCAATATATATGCATTTAAGCAGTCTGACAGTATCCAATCAAGACAATACTCTTTAAAAAATGACTTATTCTTCTCACATATAAAAAGAAAGCTATATTTCACATTTGATCTCTAATGTAAAGAGTCAGTTTCCCCCCAAAAGCTCATATTAAAAACAAACAAAAATTGCCCAAACCCTACATGATACCATTTTAAAATAAAGAATAAGCTAATTTTCTTTTAACAGACTTTGTATAGTTTAGTAGGTTCAGAAACGGTTTTAACCTGAACCATGTAAATTATTTTTATAAATAATACATTAAAAAGTATAACTTACTATATGACTTTCCTTTCCTCTTCCAAGTTTAAACAAATATATTCAAATTGTAAAGTGGACTTACATTACATTTAGGAAAAATGAAAACTATTTCAAAGTACATTTATGCAAGTTTATTATTTCATTGTCTTCAATAGTAAAATACTGACTATATGAAACTAATTGAACAACACAATATTATACTCCTAAATGCACACAAAATAAAAAGACTTTCAATGTTTTAAAATCCTCAGTTCACACACACACACAATACCCAAATTCAAACAGACATGAGGTTTCACGGATTGTTACAAGGCTGATGGAAAACTAATACAATTAGAAATTCAAATTTACTCATAATTTTTTTAAATTAATAACTTTATACCATGCAGTCAATACCAAAAAGAGATATAAACTACTGAAGAAAAAATTAACATAGATTTTGAGGAATTCTTCCTAAAGTAATCTATACAATTTCGTTAGCATTTACAAGTAGACTGAAACAAAATTCTTATCAACTTTGCAACATGAGAATTCTTTAAACAAGTCATCACAACTTAAATATATTGTGAAACTTAAAAAGGGTTTCATAATGTTTCTTTGATGAGAACCCTTGCCTTTCTCTAAATATTTCACTTGCCAGTCACACATGCACACAAAATCTGATACTTTTACTACATAAGAAGAAAAATAATGTAAGGAGTTAGTACATAGATAATGTGCCCAGAAAAATAAGAACACTAAATTCTTTATCAGATGTTTGACGACTTCTGAGAAAAGGTGAATGTCTGACTTTTAGCCATATCCTGTCATTACTGTAGTATTTTCTATATAAGTAATTTTCACTCAGTGTTTTATAAAGAAAAATTTCAAATCTACAGAAAAGCTGAAAGAATTCTACAATGAAAAAACCTCTTTACTCTTCACCTAGATTCACCAATTTAACATTAGCTTGCATTCTCTATGGTTCTTTTTTTTTGTTTTTTTTTTTCTTTATTCTGCACTATTTGAAAGTAACCTCTAAGCACCAGGACCCATCACACCTACACACCTCAGAAACATCTGCTAAAAACAAGGACATTATCCTACATAACCATAAAACCATTATCACACCCAAGAAATTTAATATTGATATTATCTAATATATAGTCTTCAATAGAATTTATCCAATTATCCCCAAAATATACTTAATAATGTTTTTAAAATGCATGATCCAATTAAGGATCATGTGTTGCATTTGTTATCATACATCTTTAGTCTTTCTTAATCTAGTCAACCTCACTGTTAAAAAAAAATCTGTGATACCAACTTTTTTTTAATAGTCCAAGCCAGTTGTCTTGTTAGAAGCTACAATCTGGCTTTGACTGACTACTTAGACATTCTGGTAAGAAGTTCTCATAGGAGATGCAGTATAGCTTCCACTGTCTCACTTGAGGAGGCACATAACATCAGTTTGCCCATTACTGACTTGACCACTTGGTTAAGGTGCTGTTGATACTCCCTGTGCTGGTTTGAATATATTACGTATCCCAGAAAAGCCATGTTCCTTTAATTCAATCTTGTGGAGGCAGACCTATTGTGGGTGGGAACTTTTGATTAGATTATTTCCATGAAGATGTGATCCTGTACATTCAAGTTAGGTATTAATTGGTTTACTGGAGTCCTTAAGAGAGCTCAGGGAGGGAGAGAGAACTCAGAGCCAACACAGACTCAGATACTTGGAGATGCAGAGGGAAAGACATTTGGAGATGCTAAGCTAAGAGACGAAATCCAGAGTTTGCCCTGGAGAAGCTAAGAAAGGACACACAGACACTTAAGAGAGAAATATCCTGGGAGAGACAGACAAGGACACACAGGAGCTAAAAGAGAGAAGCTAAGACAGAAGCCCAGAAACATTTTGGAGAAAGCAAGGGAAACAAGAAGCTAACCTTGGGAGAGGTCCAGCAGACTACAGTCATGTGCCTTCCCATGTGAAAGAAAAACCCCAGATGCCATAGACCTTTCCTCTGAGAAGGTATCTACCTCTTGATGCCTTGATTTAGACATTTTCATGCCCTTAGAATTGTAAATTTGCAACTTAATAAATCCCATTGAAAAAGCCAATCCAATTCCGGTATATTGCATTTCGGCAGCTTTAGCAAACCAGAAGACTCCCCATACTTCTAAGAGCACTAGTAGCTTTACAATTAATGAAGACGTACTATACTCACATAGACTATGCAAGGAAATGCTTGTAGTGACATAAGCACAACGAAAGTGTGCTAACGATAATCATGTCACATTATCTCAATATTAAATTTACTTTTAAAAACTGCAAGACATCAGTGATTTAAGGCAGGGAATCATGTTCATGTGGAAGATAAAATTTCAAATCAGAAGTAAATGTATCTATTTTGTATCACCTTCAGAAAAATTAACATTCAGAAACCTAATTTTAAAAATCTTAGTAATATGGTTAAAATGTATTAACTACTCACTATCAGACCTCACATTGGATGTTTTCTATGTATAATGAAATAAAGAGGAAAAATTTTCTATTGTAATAGAATTTTTTTCTTTATAAAAGAATTACTTAAAATATGCCTAGATTTAACAACCGATACCCAAAGAAATACAGTGGGAAAAACACAAAACTGAAATAAAAAAACAGTAGTTGTGGCCTGGCTCTATTAACTAGTTGTGTAATTCTGGACAAACCTGTAAGCTACTGTGCGCCTCAGTTTTTTCATCTGCAAAATTCAATCACCATCAATTTCTTCTGTGATTGAAATCAATCAACTTGATAAAAACAGACAATTCATCCTGACAAAGACTAATGCTACTTCAAAAACCTTGAGATGAAATATTTTCATTACAATGTCAAAAAATGTTAGAACCAAAAGGAATCTAAGAGATCTCATATAAATCCCTTAGAAAACTAAAGGGTTTAGAGGCCTAAAAGGGGATGTGAGCAATCACAGGTGACAGAGTAAGTTGGTGGCAGAATCAAAACACAGCTGCCTAATTCACCTAGGGTCAAGAAAGCTCTTCTACCTAGACTCGGAGCTTCCAGTAGAGCACAACCAGCTTACCTGTATGCAAGGGCCAAAGCCCATGCCCCAGCAGCACAGTACAGGCTGTCCTGGATCTTGGCTTTCGGATCATCACCGCAAGTTTTAGTGGGAAAGAGACCTGTGGTTGGACTTTGATACAACAACAATGTAGACTTGACTGCAATTGAAGACAAGACAAAGAATGAATTGTACAGCCATCCATTTTCCTTAGGTTGAATGTCTTGATCCTCTTGGGTTCGCTCATTCCACTTCTGACTATTTAATCGTTATTTCTAAACTTAGCTGTATTTATATCTATAAAATTTTGTAGAGTAGAAACAACTTCATGTAGGTCACCTCAGCCTAAGCAGGAATCCATCCTGCATGAAAGTGTCTTTTTAGTTTTAAGCAAAGATTCAATTAATTAGCACTTACTGTACAACAAAGAGTAGCATACAGTTGCTAAATCCAAATCTACTCCAACCACAAGGAGAAAAGGAAATTATCAAGAACACAGGAAGGATGTATAAAACAGGCCAGAATCCTGTATTTCACTGATGACTAATTTGTGCCTGGTTTTTAGAGGAGTGCATTCGCTTTATTTATTATTATGTTTATTATATTGTAAATTTTAAGACGTTTAATATTTCAAAACTGAATCCCATTCTTGTATGACATGAAAACAGCAGCCAAGTAGCTAACTGTTTTGTGAACATTTTACTTAAAAGAAGTGTAAAATCCATGTTTCATCACCTTTTATGAGTCCTAAAATTGGAAGATAAACACACTAAAATTACATTTCCTAAAAGCTATTTATTCCTCTCTAACTATAAATGGATGAGTATTATTTTTCCCTAAAGTACATTAATTAATCTAACCTAGCTTGAGTATGTTCCAACAACTTTTTAGGATAGTTTTTGAAAGCTCTTAAATGCTCTGGTCCATCACAGGGATTAAAGAGTTAAGTTTTGGTTTTCTTTTTCTTTTTCTCAGACTAAACAGATCCTATCACCGTAACTATTCTTCATGCAAAGAAAGTAATCATTTCTTTCAGAACACCAGGGTATTTATTATTTCCAAGATTAAAGAATTGGTCTTTATAGTCCCAAGTAAACCACTGACTTTTTTTTTTTAAATACAGTTAATTCTCCAACCAGTTACTGCTATAAAGATAAAAGGGCAACATAATATATATATACCAGAATCTTGTAAAATAAGGTTTTCAAACGGTTGAAATAAACTAAAAACCCACATCTTAGAGTGAGACAAATAAACCAAATTTTATATTATTTGTGATTCTAGGCCAAGTAAATGGTACAAGAAATAAACTAATAAAAAATTAATGGGCATTTCCAATTTATGGTCTGACAAACAAAGAGGAGCACCATACATGCCCATCTCAAAGCTGTTGTTTCCTCACACTGAAAAACAAAATTTGCCAGACTGACCTTCGTAAACACATACAAAACTAGTAACATGATATTAATGACAGTAACCTGGTATTACTTTTTGCATCTCCCTGAATTCTAAATGAATATAAAAATTTCAGAACTATCAGGACACTATGCGCAGGTAAATGAAGAAGGAATACTTATATAAAATTTTTGTTTCTATAAGTATTAATCAAGAAATCTCCTCAGGTTCTTGAATTTGGTAATATTTAGGAAGGTTAAAAGGACATGGAAGGTATTGGTGACAGTGTAAAAATTACTCAAGAACCAGAAGTAACTTGGAGATTTATAGTCTTGGTATCAATGTGCAGTTGGAATATATACTTGCCAAAGCACTGAAACTATCCCAACATGCAAGTGATAAAATAATATCCACATAATGCATACAATATAAACAGCATAGAATAAATACTAATCATAGCTATTTAAAGACATGTTTTCCTCAGTTTTGCTTACCAATTCTGTAATAACGATCCAATTTATCCCACAGAGTTTCTTTATCAGGTCTTGGAAGATCAATGCTTTTAAGAGGTTCATAAACTGAGTCTAAGAGAAAAATGAAAACACATCAAATTCACTCATTTTCACTCAGCCATATAAAGAAAACCTATTCACAAATGAAGAAGCACTATCTTCTTCATTTTTATATGTGATTTTCATTTTTATATATTAGCTACCCAATTTCACTACCAGTAATTTCCTTTGGTGGGGGGAGGAGAGAGAAGGAACCCCCTTTGTCAACAAGTATAGAAGGGCTCTAAATATCTTGGGACACCCACACCCTCACCCTCACCCCTGGCAGTAGGTGTAGCTAAGTGATACATGCACCTGTTCTGACAACTAAAAAAATCATATAGTAGTCATTAGCTCAATCACGTCATCTCCCTTTGGGAAATATATCTACTTACATGCCCTAAAATCCAAACCCTATTCCTTATGTTGATAGTTCCAGGAAATCCTCTGTCAAAGAATCATGCCTCAAAAATCTCACATCTCCCAAACACACCCACTCCACTAATATTCAGTTAGTCTTCATACTGAAAGTCTTAGGCCTCCACTTTATCCCAAGTAGATAATACTCTAGCCTTATTATCCAGACCATAAGAAGAGACAGTATCTACTTCTCAGCCATGAAAACTACTGCAAGGTGTTAGAGCACACTGCTTAAAAACTACAGAATACACAATAATCACAATAATTTGTCACAAAACGGATACAGAAGATTATTCACTTGACTGGTATACTTTTTCTAATGCTGAACGAAAGGAAGTCATCTGAACTTTAAGCCATCAAACTAAGTATGGGTTCTCACTCCTCTTAAAAGCACTCAAAAATCATAAACGTCTCAGGATCACAAGTAATCCAACTCTAGATTCAGGTAATGCATGACAAAATGCAAAGCACAAAAATGAACGTATAATTTATTCTGGGGTAAAACTGTGTTAAGATGCAATAAGATTATTTACAGAAAATTAAAGCATTTAGGTTCAAAAAATTGCTATGTAAAGCATGTCAGTTTAAAGCCAAGGTACCTGGAATACCTTTATATTTAGGCAGAAGGTAAACATTCTGAAGAAAGTAAAGAAAGGACATACACATTTAGCAACTGCCCCATTATTTTCTGTTGGAAAGAGAAAATGATTTGTGAATAAAACGGAACAGGAAATGACCTACTCTGAGCCAACAGAAGAGTTTTTAAAAAAGAATCTATAAAATGGCACAAATTAGAATGGCTTCATAGTGAAGACACGGAAGACCTAACACACAAGAGAGCACAGGAGGCATGGGCTGACTCATGCCCTTCGAGATTCTGAATTCAATTAGTACCAGAAAGAACTAACTATGTTAACAGCCTAGCAACTGAACAGAAATAATATGGCCACTATTTGCACAGTAAGGGCTAAACTCGGGGTGTCTACAAACTCCTACTGAAGCGATCAACTAAGAAAGAAAACAGAATCAGGTACAAATAATCACAACTTGAAAGCTGTGTGTATTTATGTAAAAAGACCAAAGGGGACACATTTGCTAAGGTGGAAGGACTGTGTGTGGATAATATTTCAGTTTTTATTTAGAGCTATAGCAAAAGAGTATTATTTTACATTATACAACAAAAATACAATCTCTATATGTTATATATATGCTTTTATAACAATTAGTAATACATATGCATATAGATGAAGACAGCAATAGACTATGCAAAACTGATATAACTTGCAATACAATGGAGAGTGAATTTATTTTTGATAGACTGTTTTTTTTAAGCATTCATCATCCCAATCTATTTTTGAACATTTTCCTTACATCAGAAAGAATCAGAAGAATAAAAAATAAAAGTAAAAAAGAACACCCAAATCATCCCCCCATCCCACCCTATTTTTCATTTTGTTTTTTTTCCCATTTTTCTACACATCCATCCATACACTACATAAAGGAGTACAATCCACAAGGTTTTCACAATCACACTGTCACCCCCTGTAAGCTACACTGTTATACAATCGTCTTCAAGAGTCAAGGCTACTGGATTGGAATTTGGTAGTTTCCGGTATTTACTTCAAACTATTCCAATACATTAAAACCTAAAAGGATATATATATATATATATCTCAATAAAATGATGATTAAAAAAAAAAAAAAAACAAAAAAAAAAACCTAAAAGGACATTCATAAGAATGCCCACCAGAGTGACCTCTCGACTCCATTTGAAGTATCTCAGCCATGGAAACTTTATTTCGTTTCATTTTGCATCCCCCTTTTGGTCAAGAAGATATTCTCAATCCCATAATGCTGGGTCTAGATTCATCCTCAGGAATCATCACCTGCATTGCCAGGGAAATTTACAACCCCTGGTCTCATGTAGGGGGGAGAGCAGTGAGTTCACCTGCCGAGGTGGCTTCATGAGAGAGAGAGAGAGAGAGAGAGAGAGAGAGAGAGAGAGAGAGAGAGAGAGAGAGAGAGAGAGAGAGAGAGAGAGAGAGAGAGAGAGAGAGCGCGCGCGCGCCACATCTGAGCAACAAAGAGGTACACTCGGGGGGACTCTTAGGCACAATTATATGCAAGTTTAGCCTCTCCTCTGCAGTAACGAGCTTCATAAGGGCAAGTCCCATGATAGAGGCACATCAAACTGCCAGTCCTCGATGTTTGTGACAACATCAGCATCAGTCCAGGTGAGGAAGTCCAACACTTCTGCATTTTCCCCCAGCTCCTCAGGGGGCCCTGCATATATATTTTTATTCTCTGCCCAAATTACTTTGGAATGTGTCACTGTTTCACTGTAACCTATACAAACCTACCATATCTCACTTCCTATTCAAAGTTCCATGCAATTGTGGTGTTTGAACAAACTGACTATAGAGTTACACTGTTTAGAAAATATAAATCCTGTGCCAAATAGACATCTCTTCCCTTGGTCTCACATGGAAGTTGAAGTTTTAAAACACAGTCAGTTTTGACCTTTACCCTTTGGCCCGGTTTGCCCTAATCTTAACCAGATCTACTTCAAGCATGTCACTAATTAAAGTCTGGGATCTTTTTCAGCTTTCTTTCTTTTTTTTTTTTTTTTTAACAGTTGCTATAAGCACTAATACTGACATTCATATCTGCCGAGCTCTAGCTCTGAGTTTCAGGTGTCACACAGATACCCAATGTTCTAGAGACCAATCAAGTTATGCAGTAAGGGATCAGCAACTCAAAGTCTGGAGATAGCCATTACAATTCAGGAATAGATGTGACAGCTGTAAGAGCTTACAATCTAGGGACCATTACAATAATCATTCCCCTCTTAGTCTGTGTTCTAAGATTCAATCCTGAATTTACACATTGTAGTTAGTCCATATTGGTGAGGCATTACAGTGTTTGCCTTTGTGTCTGATGTATTTCACTCAAAATGCTGTGTATAGGATCCATTCACCTTATTGCGTGATAAACTGTTTTAATGGTATTGTATCATGGTTTTTGACTGAAAACATATTTTTAAAAGTGCTATTAAGGTAACTATCCCTCCCCATAAAAGACTAAAATAATTGTCATATAATTATTCTCAATATTATCACCAGTGAAGTTTTCTAGAGGTAAAAATGAATGAAGAAAGTGAAAAATAAAGTTCTCAAGAAAATAAATACCTGTTAAGTAAGAGTTAAATGAGAAGGTATTCAAATAACAGCATAAAAGTATAAAAACAAAATCACCTAATTCTATATCACCAATATTTTCTTATACATTCCTATATCTTCAAAGAAAGTCCACAATGAATTAAGAACAACTTGGTTAATTAAAAGTTAACATTTTAGTGATCGCCTTTGTATTGTTGCCAAAGTAATTACATAAAATTAAATAAACGAATATATTTGTCCAGTAGACCAGAACCAGGAGACAATTCAGGGTTCTGTCTCCCACAAAACCGTTGAACAATTTCCAAAAACATGGATAGCCATTTTTGTCAAAACTGTGGAAAATAGTTAAGAGGTTTCAGGAACTGGGCGAGTTTGAAATAAAGGAAATGCGCCCCTGAAAAGACAGCTTTAAAAATGATGGGAGAATAAAAATAAAATACAACATAAAGTTCAGACAACAATTCCAATGCCAAGAGTCCCACACCTCTCCATCATATCCCCTCTTATAGACATTTAGCTTTGGTATATTGTCTTTGTTACAATTAATGGAGGCATATTACCTTACCATGTAAGTTAAAGAAAAAAGCAATCCATCACATACAAGGAAACCTCAATAAGACTAAATGCAGATCTCCCAGCAGAAACCATGGAGGCCAGAAGGCAGTGGTATGATATATTCAAGATACTGAAAAAGAGAAACTGCCAATCAAAAATCCTATATCTGGCAAAACTCACCTTCAAAGATGAGGGAATTATATGGAATTTTGAGTAGGGAGTTAAATCTGGTTGGTTTGTACAGGCAGACCAAAAAAAAAAAAAAAAAAAAAAATGTATTTGCAAAGTCCCCAGGAGGGACCAGGGGAAAATTTGGAAATATTAAACATCCCCACCTGGGGAATTACTGATATTCTCACAAGCACTGATGACTACAAATTTGGAAGGCCAAGCCCTCAATCTTGGGGCTTACCCTTATGAACTTTGTTACTACAAAGGAGAGGCTAAGCCGACTTAAAACTGTGCCTGAGTCATCCCCCAGACAACCTCTTTTGTTGCTCAGAATTGTGCAGGTAAACTCACTGCCCTCCACCATACATGGCACATGACTCCCAGGGTGTAAATTGCCCTGGCAATGTGGTACGTGACTCCGGAAATGAACTTGAATCTGGCACTGTGGGACTGAGAAAGTCTTCTTGACCAAAAGCGGGAAGAAAAATGAATGAAAATAAAAGTTTTAGTGGCTGAGAGATTTCAAATAGACTCATGAGGTGATTCTGGAGGTTATCTTATGCATTATATAGATATTCCCTTTTAGTTTTTAGTATTGAATAGATAGAAGGAAACACTTGAAATTGTTGAGCTGCAACCCAGTAGCCTTGAATATTGGCAATATATAACTTGTTTTAAGTTTCCCAGGTCCACAGCTAGAGGGGAATTATGCCTTAGGACAGACCATGCCTGTATCTGATTTTGATGGGATCTTGTACTTAACTATTGTTAATGACATGATTTAAGTTTCTGTGATATTGTTGTGGGATGAATGTATTTTGTACATGGAAAGATAATGTCATTTTGGGGTCCAGGGGGTGGAACATACTACTTTGAATGTATTATGCCCCCCAAATGCCATTATCTTTGATGCCATCTTGTGTGTGCAGACCTGTTAGTGTTGATTAGATTGTAATTCTTTGAGTGTTTCCATGGAGATGTGACCCACCCAACTGTAGGTGATAACTCTGACTAGATCATTTCCATGGAGGCGTGGCCCCGCCCATTCAGCATGGGCCTTGATTAGTTCACTGGAGCCTATAAAAACTCAGACAGAAGGAGTGAGCTTACTACAGCCAAGAAGGACACTTTGAAGAATGCACAGAAGTTGAGACAGTAGCTACAGATGAGAGACAGTTTGAAGATGGCCGTTGAAAGCAGACCCTTGCTCCAGAGAAGTTAAGAGAGGACCAACACCACAAGAGCAACTGAGAGTGACATTTTGAAAAAGAGCTGCAGCCTAGAGAGGAATGTCCTGGAAGAAAGCCATTTTGAAACCAGAACTTGGAGCAGACGCCAGCTATGTGCCTTCTCAGCTAACAGAGGTTTTCCAGACACCATTGGTCATCCTCCAGTGAAGGTACCCAATTGTTGATGTGTTACCTTGGACACTTTATGGCCTTAAGACTGTAACTTTGTAACCAAATAAACCCCCTTTATAAAAGCCAATCCATTTCTGGTGTTTTGCATTCCGGCAGCATTACCAAACTAGAACACCCCTCTATATTATTAACTTCTAGTTGTATTGTCATGCATTTGTTCTGGTTCATGAAAGAAATTTCTAATATTTGTAAAGTTAAGCTTGGACACTGCCCACCACAAGGTACACTGTTTTATACATTCACATGTTTTAACCTCCAACTTTCCTTCTGGTGACATACATGACTCTGAGCTTCCCCTTTACACCATATTCACACACCATTCAGCACTGTTAGTTATTCTCACAATATGCTACCATCACCTCTGTTAATTTCCAAACATTTAAGTTCAACCTAGTTGAACATTCTGTTTATAATATGCAACTGCTCCCCATTCTTTAGCCTCGTTCTATAACCTGGTAACTTATATTTCATGTCTACAAGTTTACATATCATAATTAGTGCCTATCAGTGAGAGCCTGCAATATTTGTCTATATGTGTTCTGACTTATGTCACTCAATATATTGCCCTCAGGGTTTCGTTATCAAACCTTTTTTTTTTTAAGATAGTTTTTATCACACCCCATACATTCCATCCTAAGTAAACAATTGATGGTTCCCTGTAAAGTCACATATTTATGTGTTCACCACCCTCACCACTATCTATATAAGGACATCTACATTTCTTCCACAAAGCAGGAAGAAGAGTCAAAGAAGGTAGAGACGCAAAGGAAAAGGAAAAAGGAAGAGAAAAAACAACAACATGACAGCTAGGAAGCAGCAAAAGGAAAGATGACCTTAAACTAAAGTAGAATAAAGAGTCAGACAACATCACCAATGCCAAGAGTCCCATACCGCTCCCTTATGCCTCGCTCTTCTATGCATTTAGCCTTGGTATATTGCCTCTATTACATTAAAGGAATCATAATACAACGATTCTGTTAATTATAATCTCTAGTTTACGTTGACTGTAGTTTTCCACCAATAGTTCCCTATTTTTAATACCTTGCAAGGTTGACATTCATTTGTTATCCTTTATGAAAAAACATATTTGAACATTTTATCAGTTGTTGAGCACTCTAGGTTTCACTGAGTTATACACTCCTGGTCTTTATCTTTCCTCTTTTCTTCTGGTGTCCCACCTGCTCCTACCTTCCTCTTTCAACCATATTCATAGTTATCTTTCTTCAGTGTACTTACATTGCTGTGCTACCATCACCCAAAATTGTGTTCCAAACCTCTCACTCCCGTCTGTTCCTATCTGTCTGTAGCGCTCCCTTTAGTATTTCCTGTAGAGCAGGTATCTTGTTCACAAACTCTCTCAGTTAGTGGCTTTTTGCCAGAGAGTATTTTGAACTCTCCCTCATATTTGCAGGACTGTTTTGTTGCATGTAGGATTCTTGGCTGGCAGTTTTTCTCTTTCAGTATCTTCAATATATCACACCACTTCCTTCTTGCCTACATGGTTTCTGCTGAGAAATCCACACATAGTCTTATTAAGCTTCCTTTGTATGTGATGGATCTCTTTTCTCTTACTGCTTTCAGGATTCTCTGTTTGTCTTTGATGTTTGATAATCTGATTATTAAGTTTCTTGGCATAGGCCTATTCAGATCTATTCTGTTGGGAGTACGCTGCACTTCTTGGATACATTATTTTATGTCTTTCATAAGAGATGGGAAATATTTATTGATTATTTCTTCTATTATTGCTTCTGCCCCTTTTCCCCTCTCTTCTCCTTCTGGGACACCAATGACAGGTACATTTCTGCATTTTGTTTTGTCCTTAAGTTTCTGGAGACGTTGCTTGTATTTTCCCATTCTTTTCCCCATCCGTTCTTTTTGTGTAGGCTTTCAGGTTCCTTGTTCTCCAGTTCCTGAGTGTTTTCTTCTGCCTCTTGAGATCTGCTGTTGTATGTTTCCGTTGTGTCATTCATCTCGTGTTGAGCCTTTCATTTCCATACATTCTGTCAGTTGTTTTTTCAAACTTTTGATTTCTGCTTTATGTACAGTGTTTTCTTGATAGTCTTTATCTATTTTCCCATATCTTCCCTAAACTTTCTGAATTGACTTAGCATTAGTTGTTTAAATTCCTGTATCTCAGTTGATGTGTACGTTTGTTCCTCCGACTGGGCCGTAATTTCGTGTTTCTTAGTGTGGGTTGTAGTTTTCTGATGTCTAGGCATCTGGCCTCCTTGGCCACTCCAATCAGGTTTTCCCAGACGAGAACAGGCTCAGGTCCCAGAAGGAAGAAATATTCAGTATCCGGTTTCCTTGAGTTTCCCTGCTGGTGTGTCTTAGAGGATTGACACACCCTGTGCTTTTCTGCCAGCAGGTGGCACCTGTCAGCCTGTCACTCCAGACTGGTGTAAGGATGTGTGGCCTGTGGCTGTTTTCCCCCAGGCTCTGGGGTCTGGTTCTGAACGGAAGGCAGGTAGTAGAGCTGGGCCCCACCTCTTTCTTCTTGGGAAGATATGCCCCCTAGAGAGATCATTTACATGTAAGTAGCTTCTTTGTTTCTCTGACTCTGCTATCTCCACCCTTTTCTGGGTCAGAGTCCTGTGAGTCTAAAATGGCTGAGGCTTTCTCTACTGCAGACCACTGTGAGCTGAAAATGGCTAAGGCTTTCTCCACTGAGCCACCCAGGTTGAGACAGAGAGAAAGGGACAGAAAGCCCCCTTCAGGGTCAGTCTACTGCCCCCAGATTCACCCGTCAGCCAGAGATAGCACCCGATCCTTTGGGTTCCTGTCTCGAGACAGAAACGTCCCCTGACTCTCCAAGGTCAGTCGTCACCAAAAGCCTCTGCTTGTTGGGGATCTGTAGTTTGTATTGACAAGTTAACATTTGTTAATTTAAACCCCAGCTGGAGCTGGGCTGAGGTATATTTGCTTGTTCAGAGAGTGCTGCTCTTTATCACAGCGAGGCTCTGCACTTCAGGCTTCCATGAGGCAGGGGCTCTAGGCTCGGGTCCGCAGTTTTTACTTACAGATTTTATGCTGCAATCTCGGGCATTTCTCTCAATCCAGATTGCTGCACGATGTGTGGACAGTCATGGTAGTCTCCCAGCAGTTATTCCAGATCTTTTTTTTTTTTTATTAGTTTCTCTGGGGGGACTAACTAACGTCCACTCCTCTCTATGCCACCATCTTCCCTCTCATATGCATCTTTGATGTTCAGGGGCTCCTCCAGCACTGCCACATGTCCAACAATGCCTTTGTTCCACTCAAAGCGGATATAGTTATTTGAAGCTTCTTCCAGTTTTGAACTTTCCGCAATATCAAAGAGGCAGCTGATAAGAAACTTGTCATTGGAGCTGTCCTCACACGCAAGGAACAGAGAGTAGCGGCCAAGAGAGATGAGTCCATGATATGCAAGAAAATTTTGTGACATAAGGCTGTGATATCCAAATGACTAGAAACATCTTTCACTAATTCCAAGAGTCTTGAGCACTGATCCCCTTCATCATTCTCTAACCTTGGGGGCTGGGGGTGGTAAGAGGCATCTGTTCCTTCTTTTCTGAGTAAGACAGGAAGCTCAAAGTTCCCTCAGAATCCTTGACAACAATGGGTCTAAGAGGTTGGTCAAATTCTGAAGCAGAGATTTTCCTGGTTGGTGTACTAGGGGCACTGCTATCAGCCCAAGGACTCTGCTGCAAGAGGCAAAAGCAAGATATGGTGTGGCCTCTGATGCCTTCCTTGCAGACAGAGATGGTGCAAACTCTCTCTGCAAACCATGCATTGACCATTTCTACTGGGAAGGTTCCGGCATGTTGCTGCCTTTGGACTTCCTCATGGTCTTGCCTATACCCAGGCTTCCCCCAACATATACTGATTTTAAAAAATAAATATTTTATGTATCACTCAATATTGGATATTAACACAGAGTCAAAACGTAAAGTAAACAATACACTTTCATTTTTCACTGCATCCTTAGTTTTATCAGAAAATACAAGAAATTCGTGAAAGGAGAATCGGTCAGTATCTCCCATCTGTGTTTTATTAATAATTCTCCCACTTCGGGAACTGAACAAGTTGAAGTTCACCACTTGTAAGGATTGCAACTTAGAATATTCTAAGAATAGGTAATGGTGAGCAGCTAATTTTATAGATATGACATATGTTGTAAGAGTTACGATTTCTGGAGTCAGGACTAAGTCCCTGAAAGCCTGACAAGTTCAATTTCTGAACTGCAATGCACAGGCTAATAAACTAAAAAGAAAGTCTGAACAAAGAGGCAGTGCGTAACCAAAATTCCTGGGCTAATGGTTCCCAACGAACTAAGCAAGAACTAGCAGAAGGTGAAGACCTTCTATTGTAGACAGACATTCTCAGTTCCATGTGGTTAGCATGTTCCCTGTATTCACCTACAGCTGTAGGGAAGGTGGGGAAGTTAGGAAGGGTGCAGAAAGGGTAGGCATGGGAGAGCAGAGGAAAAGGACAGCCCTGTATAAGAACATACAAAACATATGCAAACTGCAGGAGTAGTTTATGAGGAAATTATTCAAACATTACTTACAGAGAAAATGAGATAGCAAACATTCCCAGAAGGCAATAATCTACATGTTTATCCTAGGTACCATTTACATATGATGCAATAAATTTTCAGGCAAATTTGAAATTTAAATTATATCATTAATTTCAGCCAATAATTTCTTCATTTTTAAATTTCCTTATGTTCATCCACTGATACAAACTATAAGGGCACAATTGGAGGAGGGATAAGTTACTCTAATATATACTCAACTTTGTATTCCCCAATGCTGGTTTACTGAATTGAACAGGTGATCCACATGATTGCAGGAGCCACCTTGAATTAATGGGCAGAGTTAATGGTTCCAGATTCCAGATTCTTAAAGCACAGCTCTTGCTTATTACAATACAGTGTATTTTCATTATTTGTGATATCTCCCCTACTACAGGGGTAACTGATTAATAACTAATTAATCTCTAGTACATAGCAGACGGCTTGTAAGTGTTTGGCAGGAAGGAAGTAAAAAGAAGAAAACAAAAATGTTATTTCAGGAAAATTTTGAAACTGGAAACGTAATCACTTCAGAATGGATACATGTTAAGTTTTATGGTTAAAAGTTCTGAATACACTGTATATGACTCTGCACTTTGTTGCAAAACAAAGAAACAAAACTTACAACCATGATTTTCTTTTCTATTCAGTTCTACCATGCACAAAAATGAAACACTTTAAGGAATAAATGTGCTCTCAGTAGGGGAATGAATGAAAAAATTACAGTACCTCCATTCAACAAAGTACCTTGAAATGTTTAAATGAATGAGTTAGATTTATTGGTAATATCACTGTGAGAAAAAAATTAAATTATAGAACAAGAAATATAAAACATGATCTCAGACGGGCAAAAATAAATAGGTATGTGTGGTTTTGCAAATACATACACATATATATATAACTAAGTGCTCAGAAAAGTCTGGAAGGATACACACCTAACTGATGAAAATGGTTACCACTAATGAGAGAAGAGTGATTTCCATTCTGTTTCTGATCATCAAAATATAAAGAAGATACTTATTTACTACTTGTGTAGCTGTTAAAAATGGGAAATAGAGCATCTGAATGCCTACAACTATGCATTATATAATACAGTTTATATACATTATCCCATTTCATTGCCCTAACAAAGCTTTGAGGCTGATATTAAACTGAGGTACAAAGAAGTTAAGTTATTAAGTGGCAGTCTGAATTTGAATACAGGGCTCTCTGACAACAAATTGTATGTGTGCTCATTTCCCTGTACCATGAAACCTCACAAAAAAATGCTTGGCTTAGAAGAGTTAAGAGCCCTTAATCCTTAACTTCATTTTCTGCCTTAACACCAGAGAACTCTAACATTTTATATATACATATATATATATGTATATATATGTGTCTATGTATATATATATATATATGTATATACTTTCACTTCCTTAACTACCCTATTTATCATTACAGTTCATATGAACCCTCAACTTTTCAAATCTAAGTTTCTGTATGGTGGGTGGCAAGCTGGGTAGGAAACATTTTAGAGGTAAACTATGAAATGGCAAATGTGAAATACCATAGCTTTATAAAAATGAAGTAAAATTTGCCTATTCAACTTACCCAACTCAGATGTGAAAAGGCCATTCCACCATTTCTATTTTATTCTTAATAAATAAGGTATTAAGTTCTTCCAGTGACCTTTACAGAAGGAGCATGGCCTATAAAATCTATTTAAGGATATTAAATCCAGTTGATGTTTCATGTGTTGACCTTATGAATACCAAGTACTCAGTTAACTATTTCATTTTCCTTCCTTTTTCTAGTCCAGTAGAGTACCTTGCTATAATAGACTATGATTCTGTATGATTTTTTTGAGGTCAGAGTCATATCATATTCCAACAATACCAATCTTTCTAAAAAGTTTTTGGAACTCTTCTCTAGGAAAAGAAAATGCTTTCGTAAGTGGTTCTATTTTTTAAATGTTCCCAAGAGTTTTTGTTTTATTCACTGCAGTAATCCCAGTGTCAATAGTGCCGGGCACAATAATCATTTATTGAACAAATGAAGTCAATATTCTCTGATATCTAGTTTGCAAAAAGTTACTCAGAATCCACAGCTACAAATAAGGTTACTGATCCATCAAAGCAGACAAAATTGTTAAGACTCCCATTTTACCAAGAACCTTTGCTGTAACTGTAGAGTAATTCAACTTGTTCTGTACGTCTGTTCTACTTTACTCTCTTCTATTCTTCTGTTGCTTATAAAGAGGATTCTGAATGAAATCATAAAAGGAAATAATTTAAAAAATGATTTGAGTAGCTGCAGAATCATCAGAATAAATGTCTATAGCCTTACAGATGGATCACTTTATAAAGGATAATACTAATCTGAAAATATATAACATTTGTCAACAGAAATCCTGAGTCATTATTTCATACTGCAAGTGAAAAATGTTAAATTCCAAACTTAAATGATAAACTCTTAGCTCAACATTAATTGAATTAAGTGGAAGGAGAAAAAGAACTTCACTATATACCCTTCACAAACTTTATCAGAAATATTTAATTTTATCATGCCTTCTGTTATTGTAGTAATAAAAAATGCAATATTAGGCATTTTTCTGCATTATATATTATTCCACACAATTTCTTGAGATATAGTAGTCTCAAGCCATTCAAAATTTTGAAAAATGGACCTGTACCATTTTCAGTTATCATTTACATTTTGATGAGGCTTGCTCTGCGTTCTAGTTTGCTAATGCTGCCAGAATGCAAAACACCAGAAATGGATTGGCTTTTATAAAAGGGGTTTATCTGGTTACACAGTTACAGTCTTAAGGCCATAAAGTGTCCAAGGTAACACATCATCAATTGGGTGCCTTCACTGGAGGATGGCCAATTGTGTCCGGAAAACCTCTGTTAGCTGGGAAGGCATGTGGCTGGCGTCTGCTCCAAAGTTCTGGTTTCAAAATGGCTTTCTCCCAGGACGTTCCTCTCTAGGCTGCAGTTCCTCAAAAATGTCACTCTTAGTTGGTCTTGGGGTGTTTGTCCTCTCTTAGCTTCTCCAGAGCAAGAGTCTGCTTTCAACGGCCATCTTCAAACTGTCTCTCATCTGCAGCTACTCTCTCAGCTTCTATGCATTCTTCAAAGTGTCCCTCTTGGCTGTAGCGCCTCTTCAAAATATCACTCTCAGCTGCACTGAATTCCTTCTGTTTGTCAGCTCATTTATATGGCTCTAGTGATTTAATTTAGACACACCCTGAATGGGTGGGGTAAAACCTCCATGGAAATTATCCAATCAGAGTCATCACCCACAGTTGGGTGGGGCCCATCTCCATGGAAACACTCAAAGAATTACAATCTAATCAACACTGATACCTCTGCCCATGCAAGATTACATCAAAGATAATGGAGTTTGGGGGGACATAATACATTCAAACTGGCACACTCTGTATTCTTGTCTTGGCAAAGCATAGCAATATACATATAATATGAATATTATAACTACTAAATAAAAATTGCCCTAATACCACACTGTGCAGTAAGCATAAACAGAGGAATAATCTTTAATGTTAATTGAAAAACATTCACAATAAATTATGAATTAGCAAAGTAAGCTAAGCATATAAATAAAAATTCATATACAGAAGAAAACATGAAATACTTCTGAAAGAATATATGGTGTGTAAGTAATGAATGTTGGTTAATCTTCTTACCATCAAACTGCAGTGAAGTTTAGATCACTGGCTTAATAAAGCAGGGGAGAGATGACACTGCCTTTTCCTACACTCTACTTCTATACAACCTTTAGACTTTCATGCTTTGCCCCCATGCTGCCCAGAGGGTCTGTGTTAAGAAACTAACTTCTTTAAAGACCAACCTATAATAAAATCATTAACTGATCCAACATTCTTTTATGGAATCCAAGCCAGATCTTTTAAAGCCAACTTTCACTCTTTATTGAATAAAGTTAAACCAAAGGTTCAATCGAGGAAAAGAGAGGTCTCCCAACCCACAGTGTTGTAAACAAACTTCTGGAGGGAGCTCGTGTTAATTCATAAGTGGCTGTGGAAAAAACATGGGTTTTGAAAACAGACAGACCTGGGCTACAATATTATTTGGCAACTTCTAGGGCTTGGGCTCTTTCCAAGCTTGGTCTTTTCTCTATCAAGTAGGGAAAATTTTGTAACATCATAGGGTTGCTGCAAGGCTTACAGGAAATATTTTAAGTAAAGCAACTAGCATAGTGCTCATTAAAGAAGAATTGTCTTTCCTTTCTAACCCTTAAACTTTATAATCCCCTCCAGTACCTAGCACAGGAATGGACACAAAGTAGGAAATCAAAGTATTTTGATGAATTGGCTCTGGCAGATTAACAACAGAATCCTCTTATTCAATGCAAGGATGGACAGAATTTTAAATTAAGAATTTAATCAGTAATTTTTAAGAAATAGAAAAAGAATATTGAGTGGAATGTAAGTTGTAAATGTGAAATTAAAACACTCTTGATTGTCACAGGCAATTTAGAGCCCATATGAAGGAACTGCAGATACCCAAGATTACCATTCTCTCCAACCATGAACACAGAAGGAAAATTACTTGAGTGGAGAGAGAGAAAAGCTTCACTAAAATATGTTCCTGTGCTACTGTGCTGGTTTGAATCTGTTATGCAACCCAGAAAAGATCATGTTCTTTCAATCCATTCTTGTGAGGGCAGACCTATTATGGGTGGGACCTTTCGGTTAGGCTACTTCAGTTGAGATGTGACCCAGATCAATCAAGGTGGCTCTTAATCCTTTACTGAAGTTCTTTGTGAAGAGGATAAAAGACAGTAAAAGCCCAGAGAGCTGAGAGATAAATGCCCTGGGAGAAATTAGCAAGGACTCACAGGGGCTGAGAAAGCCACTGAAACCAGAACCCAGGAAAGAAGGACCAGTACATGTTGCCATGAGCCTTCCCATGTGACAGAGGAATACAAGATGCCAGCAGCCTTTCCTCAGAGAAAATATCTGCCTCTTGATGCCTTAATTTGGATATTTTATGTTCCTAGAACTGTAAACTTGTAACTTAATAAATTCCTATTGAAAAAGCCAATCCATTTTTCGTATATTGCATTTTGGCAGTTTTGGCAAACCGAAACAGCTACATGGGAATGATGCTAACAGGTTGTCAAACAAAATTTTATAACCAAACTGAATAATTATTCCTGAGGCATGACTATTCAGACTTAATCTTAACTTTATTAATGAGCCACTTACAACCTGTAAGTCTAACTGGGCTAATTGTCAAACATTCCAGGAAAGCATGCTCTCTTTGGGGGGAGACAGAAAACTCAAAATCCTTATGAGAGGAGTCCACCACACCTACACTATACTGAAGATATTAAGATGTAAATTAATCTACCTTTCTAGTACATATAGTTAAAAATACAAAACTGGAATACTCTAACAGCTAAAATAGGCATATTTTATATTCTAAATCATCAAATAACACAATATTCAAACAATCCAAATGGCTTAAAATTTTCATGTCTGTTCTCTTACTGTAGCTTAACATTACCATATTTTTAATGGACTATCAGTTTTTTGTATAATACAAAACCGAAAGAATGTGACTTTGGATGAATACTAAGACTATTAAAATTCTGCCGTGTTTGGAGAACCTAAGATGGTGGCTAGGTGAGACAGGGCAAAAAAATACCTCTGTGAAAAACACTAGATAAAAACCAGAAAGTGACCCAGAATACCGGTTACAGCGATGCACCAGCTGGACGAGGTCTGCTAGTACCACAGGAGCCGTATACTTTGTGAAACCGGGAGTCTGCATTCTGAAATGAGTAAGTAAGCTGGCTGGAAGACCCGCAGCCACGTGGCGGTGTGGGGAAGCCAGGAGTTGGCGTTTGGAGACCGACTAGTTCTTTTAAAAAAAAAAAAAGGGGGGGGGGGGCGAGACCCAGGAGCAGCTGCAGTTGTGACAGTGGGAACCACGCAGTAAAACACAGCAGGAGAGGGTTGAGCCGGCCTCTTGGTGTCTGGCCTGGACGATAGCCCACTGCAGATACCTTCAGGGATAGGGGAGCAGAGGGGAGAGCCAGAAGCAGAAAGAAACCCCGCGGCTCACAGCTGGCTCCCCGGAGGGCTGGATAAACTCCTGCCTGGGGCTGTGCCCACAGCCCAGAGCCCCGCCCATTGTCCCGGAGCTGAGAAGGAGGAACTGTGCGGGGGGGGGGGGGGGCGGGTTGAGATGCCCCGTTTGGTCATCTTTGCATCAGGTTGAGAGTGAGCCGCTGCATGGCCCGGCGGCCCAGGGCTTCCCTTGAGGACAGCGCACACTGGTGACGTAGCACAGCATTCCCTCAGCAGAGGTCCTGGAAGATCACAGCTGAGAAAGGGGGCCTGCTTGGAAAACCCAGGGACGCTAAGCCAAGTCCGGTGGTTTGTGGGACAGTGAGAGAGAGGGTCTGGGGCTGAACTGAAATGAAGGCTTAGACTCTTGCGCCGGCCGTGAATCTCCGGGAACCTGGGGGGTTTGAACGTTAAAGCTGCCCTTCCTCCCTGACCACCCGGACAGATGCCCCACATTCAGGGCGGACAGCTCCAGAAACACACCAAAACTGAATTCACCAACTGAACCCCACAAGAATCATTTCCTCACACACCACAGGGACAAGGTTGAGAACTGATTTGAGGAGTACAGATGACTCGCAGACACCATCTGCTGGTTAGTATGGCCACCAACAGGTGTTCCTGAAAAATCAGATCGGTATCTTTTTTTTACAACTTGAAAGAACCCTATGAAGCAAAGCAAATGCCACAAGGCCAAAAACAACAGAAAATCTTAATGTGTATGATACAATCAGACGATATGGAGAACCCAATTCCAAACTCCCAAATCAAAATATCAGAAGAGACACAGTACTTGGCACAATTAGTCAAAGAACTATAATTGAGGAACGAAAGAAAACATGGCAAAGGATTTAAAGGACATCAAGAAGACCATGGCCCAGGATATAAGTGACATAAAGAAGACCCTAGAAGAGCATAAAGAAGACACTGCAAGAGTAAACAAAATAATAGATCTTATGGAAATAAAAGAAACTTGGCCAAATTAAAGACTCTGGATACTCACAATACAAGATTAGAGGAAGCTGAACAACGTCTCAGCGTCCTTGAAGTCCACAAAACAGAAAATGAAAGAACAAAAGAAAGAATGGAGGAAAAAATCGAAAAAATCGAAATGGATTTCAGGGATATGATAGATAAAATAAAACATTCAAACTTAAGACTCATTGGTGTCCCACAAGGGGAAGAGAAGGGTAAAGGCCTAGAAAGAGTATTCAAAGAAATTGTTGGGGAAAACTTCCCAAACCTTCTACACAATATAAATACACAAAGCATAAATGCCCAGAAAACTCCAAATAGAATAAATCCAAATAAACCCACTCTGAGACATATCCTGATCAGGCTCTCAAATACTGAAGAGAAGGAGGAAGTTCTGAAAGCAGCAAGAGAAAAGCAATTCACCACATACAAAGGAAACAACATAAGACTAAGTTGTGACTACTCAGCGGCCACCATGGAGGTGAGAAGGCAGTGGCATGACATATTTAAAATTCTGAGAGAGAAAAATTTCCAACCAAGAATACTTTATCCAGCAAAACTCTCCTTCAAATTCGAGGGAGAGCTTAAATTTTTCAAACAAATGCTGAGAGAGTTTGCCAATAAAAGATCTGCCCTACTTCAGATACTAAAGGGAGCCCTACCAACAGAGAAACAAAGAAAGGAGAAAGAGATATAGAGAATTTTAACAGACGCATATAGAACCTTACATCCTAAATCACCAGACACTCATTTTTCTCTAGTGATCATGGATCTTTCTCTAGAAGGGACCATAAGCTGGAACATAAATAAGCCTCAATAAATTAAAAAACAAAAAACAAAAATGAATATACTCAAAGCATTCTCCAACCACAATGGAATACAAATAGAAGTCAATAATTTTTGAATATAAAATACACAAACTCTAATGACAAATCAGTGGTTTTGAACTCAACGTAAAATACGTAATTTCAGACAACTATATAAAGGTGGGGGAATGGAGGAGTATAGGAACATAGTTTATGTGTCCTATTGAAATGAAGGTAGTATCAGGGAAAAACAAGATTGTTATGGATTTAAGAGGTTAATTTTAAGTCCCACAGTAAACACAAAGAAATTATCAGAGAATATGACCATAGAGTTGAAAAGCAGAGTATGGGTTAAGAGAAATGGGGGAAGGGGCAATGGGGAGTTAAGAAATGAGTGTAGGGTTGCTGTTTGAGGTGAAGGGAAATTTCTAGTAATGGATGGTGGGAAAGAGCATTACAACATTCTAAATGTGATTAATCCCACTAATGGAATGCTAGGGAGGGGGTGGAATGGGAAGATTTAGGCTGTATGTATGTTTCCACAATGGGGGGAAAAAAAAAAGACAGTGTAAATAGAAGACAATTGAATGCCAAGGATGAACCTTGATGGGACTGGAGGATGGAGGACAGGAGGCTCAAAGGGACACAGTTGAGACATAAGGAAAAGGAAATATAGAATGTAAACTTTGTATCATTGCTGAATGTCTTGTACTTCTTAGCTGTGCTTAACGGGATTGCATAAAAGAATGTTCTTGTTCATGGGAAGTGTATATGTGAATTATAGTGTTTGTTCAAGGATGTGAGCAGCTAGCTCTCATATATTCAGAAGACAGAGCAATAGATGATGGATGAGAGATAGGGAGGGAGGGAGGGAGGGAAAGAAATAGTGATGTGACAGCATGTTAAAGTGGTGGATTGGGCTATCGGGGGAGGGGGGTCAGGGTATGATGGAGTTCTGTGTATGGGGTTAGTATTGTTTTTGCAACTGTACCTGTAACTTTGAATTTATTTCAAAATAAAAAAAAAATGAAAAAAAAAAAATTCTGCCGTGCTCTAATTTGCATTATAATTTAGTTATAAGGATGTCATTGTAGCAAAAAATTGAAATGAAAAGTGGAGTCATGGCAATGGATATTTAAGGTATTCAGTTTATACTATTGCAAATGAAGCTAAACTACTTTTGTAAGATCAAACCATAGTGAAAATCAGTCTTGGACTTGCTAGTTTTTTGTAGCTAATCTGAATACTGCTTGGTGTTTCCTGTACTTTTCAAAGAAAATCACATTCTATTACTTGAAGCACCTACCTTATTTTTATGCTCATTCTACAAGGTGGTTGTATCTTATCTGACTTCTAAAGCCAGTGTTTATTAGCATTACTCTGCTATTTAGATGATAAATTACATGAGATATTAAAGAGCCAGGAAGAACATTACCACCACAACAGGCCAACACAAAGTCCTTCAAGCTTTCTGCACTTCAGTGTCACAAATACCTGAGGAAAATAAATTGGACTGGAGAAAAAAAATCAGCTTAATTCTAGTGCTAACCAAGTATGACTCTTCTTTACTTTCAACTGGCTAGGCAACTCCCCCAAACTGGAGGTTGTCAATATATCCTGAAGCATAGCTGCATGTTTAAAGAGAAACTACAGGATCCTTTGAACACAGAAGGGATCACAGAATATAATTACTGTAATTGATTACTGTAAAGAGGTTAGAAGAAGATTTGAATATCCAGTCATTTCCACTACAGTGCTGGAAAATTTAGGTTATTAACATACAATAAAAGCCTCAAAATGGAAGTCCTGAACTGGCAATACAGATGCACTGGCTTTTAACCTCTCATAAAGGGGTCCAGTAAAAGGATTAAGACCCACCTTGAATGGGCTGCATTCCAGTTTTCTAAAGCTGCTGTTATGTTGTGACAGTAGCACAACAGTATAAATGTAATTCACAACACTGAGTTATATATGTGAATGTGATTAAAAGGAGAAGTTTTAAGTTGTATATATGTTACTAGAATAAAAAATTTTAAAAACGAAAACAAGAAAAAGAACTTTACAGCACAAACAGTGAACCAAATTGTAAACAATGGACTATAATTAATGGTACAATTATAAAAATGTTCTTTCAAAAATTGGAACAAATGCAAAGTGTTAATAATAGGGTGGTTTATGGGACTATCGATTTTATACATGGTTTTGTTATAAGAGACAAAGACATTATATATGGTTATATTGGTCAATTAAAAAAAAGATAAAACAATTTTAAAGACACATGCAACTAAAAAAAGGACCCCAAAATAAATGTAGCAAACAATGACAAAACTGGAGGAAAAACAGACAATGCTACAATAATAGAGATTTTAATACATGACTTGTAATACTGGATAGAACATCTGTACAGAAGAGCAACAAGGAATTAGCAGGCTTGAATCACATTATAACTCAACTAGATGTAACAGATATTACAGAACAATCCACTCAACAACAAAGAATACACATTCTATTCAAGTGCACATGGATCATTTTCCCAGATAGTTATATGTCAGGGCACAAGTCACTTTATTTTAAAATAATGAAATTATAAAAAGCAACTTCTCCAACCAAAATGGAATGAAGCTAGATAACAGTTAACAGATGGAAAAGTGGAAAACGCACAAATATTTGGGAGATTAAACAACATACTCATAAGAAACCAAGGGATTAAAGAATATAGCACATGGGAAATTAGAGATGAAAGAAAACAAAAATACAACATAACAAAACTTATGGGATGCAGCAAAAGAAATGCTCAGAGGGAAAATTAGAGCTATGAATGCTTACATTAAAAAAGAAGATAACAAATCAATAACCTAACTTCACATATTAATGAATTAGAAAATAAAGAGCAAAGTAAACCCAAAGTTAGCAGAAAGAAGGAAATATTGATGATTATCTTAGAGAATAGAAAAAACAATTGAGAGAATGAATAAAACTAAAAGTTGATTCCTTAAAAAAAAAAAATTGACAAACCTTTAGCTAGACTAACAAGGAAATAAAGACAAAAGATGCAAATAACTAAAGTGAGAAATAAAAACGTGACATCATTACTCACCTTAAAGGAATTAAAGGATTATAAGAAAACACTATGAAGAGCTGTAGGCCAAAGTTAGATAATCTAAACAAAATTGAAAAAAATTCCTAGAAACCCCAAATTACCTAAAATGACAGAAGAAGAAACAGAAAACCTCAACAGATCTATAACAAGTAGAGATAAAATCAATAACATAAAATCTTCCAACAAAGTAAAGTACAGAACCAAATGGCCTCATAGGTGAATTTTACCAAATATTTAAAAAGAATTAATATCAATTCTTTTCAAACTTTTCCAAAGAATACAATAGGTGGAAACAATTCCTAATTCATTTTTTGAGGTGAGCATTACCCTCATATCAATGCCTGTTACGGACCAAATTCCCTTATGAATTTAGATATAAAAATCCTTAAAAAGATGCTAACACACCATCTAACAGCATATTTAACATTTAATATTGTTGGTTACAATATAACCAAGTGGCATCTATCCCAGGAATGCAATGGTGGTTCAACATAAGAAAATTAATGTAATACCTTATATTAATAAAGGGAAAAAAAAACACAGGATTATCCCAATAATTGTCATATAGGCATTTGACAAAATCCAGCACTCTTTCTTGATGAGAACATTCAGAAAAGGAATAGAAAGGAACTTTCTCAACTTGATAAAGGCCATTTATGATAATCCCAGAACTAACATCATGCTCAATGGTGAACGACTTAAAGCTTTCCCCTTAAGATCAGGAACAAGACAAGGATGCTCAATCTACCACTGTTATTCAATAGTGTATTAGAAGTTATAACCAGAGCAATTAGGAAAGAAGGAGAAATAAACTTTCCAAATTGGAAAGGAAGAAGTAAAACTATATCTAGTCACCGACAACAAGATCATCTATATAGAAAATCCAAAGAAATCTACAAGAAAATTACTAGAGCTTATAAATGAACTCAGCCAAATGGCAGGACATAAAATTAGCAAGTAGAAATCAAATATACTGGTATATACTAGCTATCAAAAAAGAAGAGAAAATTCAGAAAATTCCATTTTCAATGATATCTACAAGAGTAAAATATGTAGGAATAAATTTAACTCACAATACAATATTCTGTTTAAAGAAATTAAAGAAAACCTAAATAAATGGCAAGGTATCCCATGTTCATGGGTTGGAATAAATATTGTTAAGACGTCAATACTACCTGTTTAAGATCGCTACAGATGCAGAAATGCAATATACCAAAATGGGTTGGCTTTTAGAATGGGGATTTATTAGCTTACAAATTTACAGTTCTAAAGCTGTGAAAATGTCCAAACTAAGGTATCAACAGGATGCTACCTTCTCTGAAGAAAGGTCACTGGCATCCGGGACACCTCAGTCACATGGGAAGACATACAGCCGGCATCTACCAGTCCTTCTCACCTGGGTTTCATCACTTTTAGCTTTTAGCTTCAGTGGCTTCCTCTCTCAGCTCCTCAGGGAACTTTTTCCTCTAAGTTCTCTCTGGGCTTTTCCTGTCTCTCAGCCTCTCATAAAGGGCTCCAGTAAAGAATTAAGACCTACCTTGAATGGGCTGTGTTCTGGTTTGCTGAAGCTGCTCTTATGCAAAATACCAGAAATGGATTGGCTTTTATAAAGGGGATTTATTACATTAAAAATTTACAGTTCTAAGGCCATAAAAGTATCCAAACTAAGGCATCAACAAGAGGATACCTTCACTGAACAAAGGCCGATGACATACAGAACACCTGACAGCTGGGAAGGCACGTGGCTGGCATCTGCTGGTCCTTTGCTCTCCAGTTCTGGTTTCAAAATGGCTTTCTCAAAACTGTCTCTGGGCTTCTCTCTCTCTTAGTTTCTCTCTCCCAGTTCCTGTGCATCCTTCCTTGTTCTCCCAGGGCATCTCTCTAATCATCTGGGAGTCCTCTCTTAAGATTCTCCAGGGCAAACTCTGGACTTCACCTCTTAGCTTAGCATCTCCAAATGTCTTTCTGACTGCATCTCTGAGCGTCTGGGTCTGTGTCTGCTCTTGAGCTCCCTTAAGTACTCCAGTAAACTAATTAAGAGCACCCAGAATGGGCGGGGTCACGCCTCCTTGAAAATAATCTAATCAAAAGGTCTTGCCCACGGTAAGTATGCCCCCACAAGATTGCATTAAAGAACAGAGACTTTCCTGGGGTACCTAACAGTTTCAAACTCACACAGGCTGGGTCACAGCTCAATTAAAATAACCTTACCAAAAGGTCCCATCTATAATAGGTCTGCACCCACAGCAATAGATTAAAAGTACATGTGCTTTTTCTGGAGTACATAACAGCTTCAAACTAACACACTACCCACAGCAATCGACCAATTTAGTGCAATTCCTATCAAAATTTCAGCAGATGTTTTTGCATAAATGGAAAAGTTGTTCCTTAAATTCATATGGAACTGCAAGTGGCCCTGAATAGCCAAAATGATTTTGAAAAATGATAAAGCTGGAGAGCACAAATTCCCAATTTTCAGTTGTACTACAAGGCTAGAGCAATCAAAACAGTGTGCTACTGACATAAAGATAGACAATTAGACCACTGGAATAGAAATAGAAAGTCCAGAAATAGACCCATGTCTCCAATGTCAATTGATTTTTGACAAGGGTGGCAAGTTCAATCAATGTGGAAAGATAATTCCTCAACAAATGGTGCTATGAAAACTGGATAGCCACAAACAAAAGAAAAATGTTGGATCCCCACATCATACCATATACAAAAACTAATTCAAAATGAATCAAGAACCTAAGTCTGAAAGCTAAAACTCTAAGGCATTTAGAAAACAACACAGGGACAAATTTTCATGACCTGGTGTGCTGGTTTGGATACATTATGTGCCCCAGAAAAGCCATGTTCTTTAATGCAAACTTGTGGGAGCAGACTTATAAGTCTTTTGACTAGGTTGAGACCTTTTGATTAGATCATTTCCATAGAGGTATGGACCCTGCCCAGTTAGGGTGGGTCTTGACTAGTTCACTGAAGTATTTAAGAGCTCAAGAGGTGACACAGAGGTGGCGCTTGGAGACCCTTGGAGATGCAGACAGGACAATGTTTGGAGATGCTAAGCTAAGAGATGAAGCCCAGAGTTTGCCCTGGAGAAGCTGAGAGAGGACCCCCAGACACTTAGAGAGAAACACCCTGGGACAAAGAAGCAAGGATGCACAGGAGCTAAGAGAGAGAAGCCCAAAGACATTTTGGAGAAAGCCATTTTGAGACACAATTCTTCATTTGCTAACGCTGCTGTTATGCAAAATATCAGAAATGGACTGGCTTTTATAAAAGGGGTTTATTTGGTTACAATGTTACAGTCCTAAGGTCATAAAAGTGTCCAAATTAAGGCATCAACACCAGTATACCTTCACTGAAGAACAGTTGATGGCATCCAGACACCTCTGTCAGCTGGGAAGGCATGGGCTGGTGTCTGCTCAGGGGTTCTAGGCTTTCTCCCAGGATGTTTCTCTCTAAGCACCTGGGGGCCCTGTCTTAGCACATTCTGCAGCAAACTCGGGGCTTCATCTCTTAGCTAACGGTCCTTCTGTCTGTATCTCCAACCACTTCCAAGCATCAGCAAGTGTCTGGGCCTGTGTGTCTCTTTTTAAAGTACTCCAGTAAACTAATCAAGAGCCACAATGAATGGGCGGGGACATACCTCAGAGAAATAATCTAATCAAAATTATCACTACAGTTGGGTGAGTCACATCTCCATGGAAACAACCTAATCCAAATATCCCACAAGACTGGTTTAAAGAATATGGCTTTTTCTGGGGGACATAATATACACAAACCTACACAACCACCCAGGAGCAAGGGACCAGCAGATGCCAGCCATGTGCCTTCCCAGATGACAGAAGTGTTCTGGACACCATTGGCCGTTCTTCAGTGAAGGTATCCTCTTGCAGATGTCTGGACACTTCTATGGCCTTAGAAATGTAACTCTGTTAAAAAATAAATCCTCTTCATAAAAGCCAATCCATTTCTAGTACTTTGCATAATGGCAGCATTAGCAAACTGGAAAACCTGATGTTTGCAATGGCTTCTGAGCCACGATACCAAAAACACAAGCCCCAAAGAAAAAATAAATAAACTGCACTTCATTAAAAATAAAATATTTTATGCATGAAAGGACATTTTAAAGAAAGTGAAAAGACATCCTACCGAATGAGTGAAAGTAGTTGCATACTATATATTTGGTAAGGGCTCAATATCTAGAATACAAAAATTACTTCTACAATGCAACAACAAAGAGACAAACAGCACAATTTAAAAATGGGCAAAGAAGTTCAGCAGATTTTTTCCAAAATGGATTATACAAATAGCAAGCAAACATATGAAAAGATGCTCAACATCATTAGCCACTAGGCATATGTAAATCAAAACCACAGTGAGAAATTACTTCAAACCTAAAAGGATGGCTATAGTTACAAAAATGGAAAATAAATGTTGGACAGGATGCAAAGAAACTAGAACTCCAGTGTGCTGCTGGTACGAATGTAAAATGGTACAATCATTGCGGAAAGCAATATGGCAGTCCCTCATTAAATTAAATACAGAATTATCATATTGCCCAGCAATTTCACTTCTAGGTGTATACCTAAAGAAAGTAAAAACATGGTAGCACACAGATATCTGAATACTAGTTTTCATAACAGAATTAGTCATTACAGACAAATGGTGGAAACAATCCAAGTGTCCATCAAAAAATAAAATGCATAAACAAAATGTGGTACATAATATAAATAATGGAGTATTTTTAGTTCATAAGGTATGAAGTTCTAAGATATGCTGCAATATGACGAACCTTGAAGACTATGCTCAATGAAATAATCAAGGCACAAAAGGGAAAATATTGTGTGATGTCACTTGTATGAGATACCTAGAAATAGAAAAGTCTCAGAGACAGAAAATACATTAATTGTTACCAAGGGGTGGGGGAAGGGTTTTGTTTTTTTGTAGTGTTTGTAATTTAAAATTAAACACTCTTTTTTGAAATTTATATACTCTGCTTCCAAGGCAAAATTTAAATCAGAAATACTGCTTTAATAATAATATTTCCCTAAACAATAAGTTATTTTCTAAGTTATGCCAGTATTGATAACTATACTTTGTCAGCCATGTAAATGAGCTGTTTCAACCAGCATATTCTTAATGCACTTGCCCTTTACCCAGATTTCACTTCCCTTTACCTCCAATTCAATGACATATTAATTCAAGACAACTGAAATCTATGAGAATATAAAAAGCTCTCTTCCAGAAGTTAAATACCTAAGAGTTGTTAGGTTCTGATCTGAGGAGATCTAAAGTGAAAACTCAGAGATTTTTCTCTAATGCATTAATTAACACTGCATTTAGGACTTTTCCAGAAATAGATTTTATATCATTTCTTAGTCTGATAAATTTTGAACTTATGCTAAGACGGCAAGATTTAGGAAGCTATTTTTTTCCACTGCATTTAAAAGTATATCATTTTAATCTCTTTTCAGTACCATATTCCTGGAATATAAATGCAAGTTGAAAATTCTTGATATCTTTGGTAAAATCTACACTGTGATAGAAAAGGCCTATTAAACAGCATTGACCTTCTCTATGTGTGAGAGAGTAAACATTCTACTTTATAACTTACATTTTGATAACAACGTAGATGAATAAATCTCTGTGATTTCTTCCTTTTTCTCTTCAGGGAAAGCAAAAGTCAATCCACAGAAATTGCTCAAAATTTTTAAGCAAGGGCAAATGCAATCACAGTGCCATGCAGTTTGGCCTTAAAGATGCTGTCCACAGTTTATGAGAACAATCTAGCATTAACTCACCTGGACCTAAGGCTATCACACACTTAGGTCACTATTTTGCTTCATATATTACATTTCTTTCTTGAACTGTGAACTTTTTTGCACTTCACAACGTGGGGGAAATATTTTGTATGAGAATATGTTCTATTCAAAAACAGCATAAAAATAAATTCACCAAATTTTATTCATCAAACAGAAAGGTAAAATGCTTAGACAGCATACAGAGTGTTGGAAAATTCATTCTGTACCAAAATAGCACTACATCTTTTCAGCATGATTCATTAATTCATTTAACTTTAATTAAGTTCCTAGCACTAAGCCCTTTATCAGGGGCTGATACAAAGCTGCAATAGACCCAGTCCCTGACCTGAATGATTTCACAGTCTAGTAAGGGAGATATAGATATAATTAATTATCAAGTAATAATGCAGTGACATCAGAGCTGAAAAATGAATGTATACAGTGCCATGGGAAACAGTACAGCAATTAATGAAGAGAAGGAACGTTTTTAGAAAATACGTAAGGACAACAGATAATTGGAAAATAAAAGATTACAGGACTGTAACAAGCTTTCAGAGAGAGACTACTTACAAAGGGAATCTTATGATAAAGGTGCAGAGCCAAAAAGATAAGAGTCCTGTCTAGGAGCTGCAGATATATTAGTAGCACTGCAGCAGAAAATGCAAGCGGGAGAGGAGCGTGAAATGTATCTAGAAGTCTAATACTGGAGGATGCTGAACTTCAGATTCCAGGCTCGCATTTTATCCTTTGGATAATGGATGATTTATAACTAGTCAACCATCGGATATTTATAATCACATTTAAAAGATCAACGTAAACACATGAACAAAGTGATGTAACTACCTAAAAAATTCATATAGAATTCAAGTTAAGCATATGATATGAGTATGTTTTCAAAACATTCTAGGAAGCTTAAAACATATGTGGTTAAGGCTGTCTAAAGCTCAACTGCTCAATCCCAGACCCCCTGCACCTGTACTTTCTAGCCACCATTCACAATTTTAGCAGTAAGACTCAATAATTAAAATAACAACCCAACTATTCACCTCCATCATATGGGCCTATATATTTGCAGTAATTCAATCCTTAGCTATAAAACTCAAATCTTAAATGGTTAAAAAGGGGGGCCCAAGTAAATGATGTGAGGTTACTGATAGTAAAAGGAGTTCAAAAATAAGCTTTGAAAATTTTTATATAAGAAATTAAGAACTTACAAATTATAATGCTGTATATTTTGAAAGACAAAAAGGAACTCAAAGAACATATAAACACGTTATCAGAACCTATAAAAATCACCAATTTCAACTATACACTTAAAACGATTCTCACTGTGGCTTTTGGAAGTCACTTAAAGTCTAGGTACTACCTCTGTTCATCCATAAAAAGCAACTTCCTCCAAACATTTGTGATGTATAAATTCAAAGAGAAAGCTATGAAAATAAGTATGTAAAAATGAAGAACAATTCTTTTTATAGGATAAGATAAAGGCATCATTGTTGGAAAAATAAAATAATAAAGTCTACTGGAAAAAAGGAACAAACAGTAAAACAAACAAACAAAAAAAACACCAGCACTAATTTTTTTCATCTTCGTAAAACCACTTGTAATCAAGGCAGCCAAAATCTAATGTCACTAAAATAAGAACAAGTGTGAATTTATTTAAAATGCCTCTCAGAAAGCTACAATGAGCCATCAGAAGACATTTATCAAGTTTTCAAGATTAAGTATGCAAAAATTGCAGTTAAAAGTTTTCATTTGTTTTCTTATCAGTGATTGGAAAACAGACCAAAAAAAAAAAAAAAAAAAAATCATAAAAGACATGTCCCAACTTCCTAAGTATTTACCAATAAAATTTAAAAAAAAATTTTATCCCTAATAACCCCAAAATCTTTTCATTGATAAATCAAATGATGCCTATATGTATCTTTCAGCCTGAAGCATGAAAAAGACTAGGCAGCACACCTTGTACACTTTTGCAATTATTCCTCATAAACAGAAAGGTCAATGTGACATTTTAAAATACAGACACAGATTATCATAATGATATAAAATTGTAAATAATACTTCACTATATATACACACATACACACAGGGAATTTTCCATTGTTAAATGGGCCACATTCTAAAAATTAGTCTCTTAGGCAAAGATATGTTATAAATAGTAGATATGTTCTAATGTATAATCATGGTAACCATATTTTCTGAATCCAGACTGTTGACCCATCAGTCTGTGCTTTCATAGCTATTCATTACCAAACATGGATTGAGTGCCCACCAGGTGCCTGGCACTGTACCATGCTAGGTGCTAAACACAGAGACATATACCACATAGTTTCTGCCATCAGACTGCTGTCAATCCATTTTTACATAAATGGTCAAACAATCTTTATAAAACATCAATCAAGTCTTATAACTCCATTGCTTCAAAATCCTTCAATGGCTTTCCCTTCCATTTACAATAAAATTCAAAGAGCTTAAGGTTCTCAAGGCCCTGCCATCACAACCTCCCTCTCTTACCTTTTCCTGTCATTGTCAATGCTCTGTCCAAAATGCCCACCTCAAATTCCCAGCTCTGTCTAGCTCCAGGATCTTAGCCTAGAACCCTCCTCACCCCAACTTCTCACTTGATTCATATTTCCTTCCTTCAGCTTAAATGTCACTTCTAGAGAAACATTCACCCCTAAATCCTGCAGAAGATGGAGAGCTGATGAGTCTTTTTAAGAAAGGAAGTAATGGGGTCAGTTCTTCGTTTCAGAAAAATCACCCAGGCAGCATTTTGTAGGAGGGATTAGCTAGGGAGGTGATAAAATGGGACAGCAAGGTAAGGAAGTTAAGAAGGAGACAATTGAGAGTCCAAGAGAGAGACTGAAGGTATGTGCATAACCTTTCAGGGTATGCACTCTCTGAGACCAGTATCAGGAACTACAAGCTTCCTATGACTTCAGAAACGTCCAATAAGCATTACTTAATCAGAAATCAGAGAACAACAGTGAACATCATCAATATGCAAATAATAATCACTGCCATTTTTGAAATACATTACTGGGGTAACAGGTCCTATAGAAGAGGAAGGCAGTACACACAGTGGCTTGGAACAGTGGCTCTGCCTAAGTTTTTATATACTAGCTGTAACACTTACTAGCTGTGTGACTTCAAGTAAGTTATTTCTCTGTGTGTTGAGTTCCCAAAAGAGGACAGTACTACTCAGAGCACAGGATTGTTGTGAAATTGAAATGTAAAGCACTTAGAACACTTAGAACATACTAAGTACTCAGTAAAGATTAAATGCTCAAGTTGTCGTAAGTCATCAACATTGTAATCACTATTGATGTTATTAGTACTATTACTACCACCACAAGGTACTGCACAATAGAATTTATAAGGGACATACTACTATCTTCACGGTACATTGAGAAAAATCGGGTACCAAAACTGTTCACACAGTTTATAAATATCATTACTGGGATTTGAGATGATTTGTATGAGTGTGAAATACATAAACTAACCATATTATAACACTGTCAATCAAAAGACACAGGAGGGACTCAGGCGTGATAAGCAACACGATTTACTGAGCACATATTATGTTACAGGCACTCTTCTGGGCTCTAGGGGTATAACAGGGAAAAAATAGTTGCAGTACCTGTTCTCATAGAGCTATCATTCTAGTGGATACAAATGGACAGTGAAGCTAAGAAAAAAAAAATCAGCTGGTGAGAAGAACACTTCAGAGAATAAAAATCAAAGAGTGATGTGCCTGGATCCACATAGATTTGAGTGGGCAGAAAAGGCCATTCCAAAGAAGATAAGTTTAAGACAATCAGAAAGAACGGCTACCTAAATAGCAAGATAGCTTTCTAGGCAAAGGAAATAGCCACTACAAAGAGCCTAACATCAACATCAGATTGTGTCTTAAGGAACCAAAGCAAGCTAGCACAGCTGAATAGACATGGAAAAGGAAAGGAGAGTTCCACAAGGAGGTCAAAGACCTAGACAAGAGCCAAGCCACTCAGGCTCTGAGACCAATGGGAAAGAACTGTGGATTTTAAGCTAAGAGTAATGAAGGTCACTGGTGAAATTTAAGCAGGACAGTGATGTGATCTGACTCATTATTTTAAAAGATTCTTCTTACTGCTAGGTGCAGTGAGGCAAAAATCTGGAGGCAGGAGATCATGCTATTTCAGTAGTCTGCACCAGTGATAAAAGTGGCTTGTGCTAGAGAGGCAGTAATACAGCTGGAGAGAAACAGACAGATTTGGTATATCTGTTGGCGATTGAGTGGAAAGGATTTACACATGAACTGAATAAAAAGGGTGAAGAAAAGAGAAGAATAACACCTATATTTTTAGCTTGAGTAACAGAGAATGGTAGTTTAGTTTACTGGTATGGAGAAGATTCAGGGAGGCACATGTCTGAGGTAGGAATAGGGGTGGAAAATAAGAGTTCTGTTTCGGCCAAGTTATGTTTGAGATAATCATTATATGCCCATTTGGAAACGTAGGCACTGGGATCAGTCTTATCACCAAAGCCGTAAATCATTTCAGTACAATATTAAGTACAAAGTCTTAGCAAAATCAGTTACAGGCATGGTTTGTCCTAAACAAAATTCCCCTCTGGCTGTAGACCAGTGAAACCTTGAAAAAGTTATTTGCTTCCAATATATGAGGGACAGTCATAGGATAAAATTCCCATTACCATAGGGAGAGATCGGAAGGAAAACAGGGGTCATGGGACCCAAACAGTTCCTAAAACTCCAAGGGCAAACTCCATTAGATTTCAAAGCCTGAGAATCATTTATATTATCCTCTGGGCTTGAGAGAGCAGAAGTACCACCCTTTCTAAGGCTTACATGGCAGCCTTGTTCTCTCCAAATGCTGGGGTGATTGCTCCAACATATCCAAGTGTTGGGGAGACCACTGTGTTCTTGGCTGCACCCTCCTCAAGCACTGGGGCACCACCTGGACTCTCTGCCATCTCCTGGTCAAAGGCTCTCCCCTCTCCCTAATAGTGAGGTGGTAGCCAGGCTCTCCCCAATCCCCAGCTAATGTGCTCCGCCCTGTTTGAACTTCAGGGCAAACTCACCCTTTACATGTGCACGGGTGGGTCCACTCTCCTGGCCCAAGATTTCTTGGTTCCAGACCTTAGCTTCCATGGTTCTGTCTTTGAAGTCATCTTTCCTTCAATTTGTCCCTTGTCTTTCCCTTTTAGTCTAGACTGGCAGTGGTTCTATTTATACAGTTCCAACAAAAACATTGTTGGTTTCCCATGCAGCATACAGGGAACTCAAGCATCAGACAAAATCTTTTTCTGAATATCTCCATTTCCAATCCTGGCTTGTACTGAAATGGCTGTCAGGTTCCATGTTTGGTTTAATCTTCACATGGGGCACTAGGCTGTGGGGTGTCACTTTCAGGAAGCCCAGAATTTTCCTGGCCATCAATTTCTGGTTTCTTTGTACCCAAGAGTTCAGTTCTCAGCTTACCCCTTTCCTTTCGCATTTTACTAACCACCACAAGGAGAAGACAGGCCACATTTTCCACATTTAGTTTGGAGATATCTTCAGCAAAGTATACTAGCTAGTCGTTTTCAAATTCTGCCTTCCTTCCGACACCAGGACTCAATTTTGCCAAATTCTCTGCCACTTTAAAACAAGGATCGCCTTCCTTCCAGTTTGCAATAATACATTCCTCATTTCTGTCTAAGGCCTCATCAGAAGAACTTTTACCTTAGCGTCCATATTTCTACCAACAGTCTCTTCGAAGCAATCTAGGCTTTTTCTATCAAGCTCCTCACAATTCTTCCAGAATCTTCCCCTTACTCATTTATAAAGCCATTCTAGCATTTTTAGTACTTGCAAATTGCAGCACCCCACTTCTCTGGTACAGAAATCTGTTCCAGTTTGCTAAAGCTGTTGAAATGCAAAACACCAGACTGGCTTTTAAAATGGGGGTTTATTAGTTCGCAAATTTACAGTTCCAATCTGATGAAAATGTCCAAATTAAGGCACTGAGAGGCAGATACCTTCTCTGAGGAAAAGTCGATGGCATCCAGGGTTTCTCTGTCACATGGGAAGGCACATGGCGACATCTATTAGTCCTTCTTCTTCTGGGTTCTAGTTTCAAAATGGCTTTCAAAATGGCTTTCTCTAAGCATAGGGGTCTGTGTTGGCTTTGGGCTCTGTGTTGGCTCTGAGTTCTCTTAAGGACTCCCATAAACTAATTAAGAGCACCTTAAATAGGCAGGGTCATATCTCCATGGAAATAAACTAATCACCCACAATTGGGTGGGTCATATCTCCCTGGAAACAATCTAATCAAAAGGTCCCGCCTACAATAGGTCTGCCTTAACAAAACTGCATTAAAAGAACAGTCTTTTATGGGATGCATAATGGATTCAAACCAGCATAATGTGAATCAGGTATTGTGGAGAAACCCTCTTACCCTTTCTCTGGTTTCACAGAAGACAGAAGATAAAGAAAACAATAAGAGGAAAATAACTTTCAGAATGCACAATTTAAGTATTCAGTAACAATCTAAAGCAGCTGGATTTGCAGATGCGCTCTTCATGAATCTATTTTACCCAGGGAATCAGAAGCATCATTTTTGTTGAGGATAATGGCATAGATGGTAAGCTCTGAGGTCAGTGAGATTCAAGCCAAGGGAGTTAAGTCATATAATATGGCCTCCAATTCTTACATTTTGTAAGATTATAAGCCAGGACCTGGTAAGAAGAGATCAGAGCTCCTAGCAGGATAAAATTTATAAGTGCTTTGTGGAAATTCCATCCTACTTAAAGGGAATCCATTATACACCCAATAATAAAAAAAAATCTACCAACTATACATAAAATAACCACTGGTCTCTCTGCTGCCTAATAGGAGTTTCCATGGATACCATTAGAAATAATTTCTTTAAACTTGTAGATAATTACTGACAAAAAGTGAGATGGACTTAGAGGAAAATGAGGGCTAAAATTAAACATGGAATAGGCCATTAAACAGCAAAACTCTATTAATATTAGATCCTGGGTAATCTGATTCAAGCTAATCATATTTTCTTAATCAAATGGCTACTTTGAAGATAGGTATCAAAATGAGGCAAAGAGAAACCATGTCTGTTTCCCTTTAAATCCTATTCTTTAATACATATCAGCAAAATTGTAAAAGACACTTATTTTTAGGAAAGACAAGAACTAAATTTACTAAGCAGCTACTAAATATCAAGTGTTTTTCATATAACACTTTATTTAAACCTCACAGTAATCCCTCTGGGTAGGTTTCATTATACTCATTTTTATAGAGAAGGAAGTGTCAGTGGTGTAAACTAACTTGCCCAGGATCAAACAGGCAATAAACAACTGTACCAGGATTAGAACCTTGTCTAGCTGATCACAAAATATATGCTCTTTCCTTAGATTCTTAAAGGAGGTCACAATGCACAAAAACCCTCATCAAGCCACAAGAACCTTTTCAATTAGTTGGTTGTTAGAATAGGCTGAAAACAAGGCTGCTATACAAATGCCTGAAAAAAACAGAGTGCCAGACATATAAAATAAAAAGTTGAGTTCTGCCCAGTATAAACAATAAAATCTTACCAAATACAAATATACCTATTGTGGTAGATTTTGTACCCTGACAAATTATTAATCTTAATCCACATTCCTGTGGGTGTGAACCCAATGTAAATAGGACCCTTTGAAGATGTATTATCAGATAAAGTGTGCACTAATTTGTGAATAGGACCTCCTAAGATGTGTGGCCAAACTAAATCAGGGTGGGTCTTACTCCATATTACCAGAGGCCTTTAAAGAGAGGTAATTTAGATACAGTCAGACAGTGGAAACCAGAAATCAGAAGAAACCAAAAGCCAGAGCCAGAAGTCAGAGAGGCCAGAGAGGAGATATTGTCATGTGACAGAAGACTGCCACCACCAGAATTCTACTGACCTGGAGAGAACACACGGCCTAGTCAAGCCTTGATTCTGGACTTCTAGCCTCCCAAACTGTTAGAAAATAAACTCCTGTTGTTAAGCCAACCAATGTTTAGTATCTGGCACACCAGGCCTGGAAGACTAAGATATCCCTCAAATCAAATTAATAAAAGGAAATTAATCAAAGAACCTAAATAGAAATGAGAATGAATAAAGGGAAATACTCAAGTCAGATGCAATAACTCACTTATCAGATGCTGATAAACTTAAGGAATCAACATAAAGACAAGCAGATGATTTATTTTAAGAAAATCATTTTTTAAATTAGTTGCCACTTCATAATAGAAGCAAAAATGCTGCGACATTTCTTACCTCATCACATTATATGGTAACTATTCCTACAAATAATGGAACTGCAATGCCAATGTAACAGTTAAAAGACGACCAACTCTGCTAACCTAATATACTATGTAACTGTAGTGGTCACACGAGAAATAAAACAATCTAATGTACAGGATGATATAACCCTTCCCTACTAATTATTTAACTTATTTTGGTTGTTCAATTACATTCAGTTTCTTAGACATTTTACTCCAAGGTTCTTTAAAAAACAAACAAACAAAAAACCCCTGGATATCTAGATCTCTCTTTGGATTTTAGCAGTCAAAATAAATTACATTTACCCACAGCAGAGACTGACACAGTAGCAGTCAGAATACAACTCAAGCATGCAAAGGTAGAAATAAGTGCAGGAGTCACACTAAATTCAAGAAAGAATAGAAACAAAGAAAAAAATAGACAGCAAAGCAGATATTCAGGAGGAATAAGGAAGCTTAAAATGCATGCTACAATTCAGGTACATAGGAAACTAGTTTTCCAAAATCAAGATACTGGCTTTTATTTTTGGCATTATTGGATGGTTTCCAGTCAAAAGTACCAGTGAAAAGCTTAGCTGTGAACCCAGGACATGCTTCAAAATGACTGCTAAATGAAATCATGCAATGAAACACTGTCGCACAACTACAACTGGGGAAAACAAATCATTTCTGAGATAAATGCAGTAAATAAACTATAAATGCAAACCACTCTGCTAACTTACTACTTACTCAAATATTGAAAATGATTTCTAAGGAATCACTCTTTAAAACAGTGGAAGTTTGATATTTTCTGCTTCGTTTCTTGATGCCTTCTATTTCAATCTAAAAATATGGTACTGGAAAAGCTACAAGCATTTGCCTTCAAAAACATTATTTAATGATAAAGAACAATTCCTGGGTTTTGAATTTTTCAGGACTATTGATGCATAAAAGCATACCTTTAGCATTCTATTTACTTGGTGCCACTGAATGACTTTGCTAATGCTGAAAAGTGACTAAGCCTTTCTTAGGAAAGTCAAGATGGAAATAGAGCCTGAGACTTAAAAAGAAAGAAAACAGTCCAAAGACATATATGTTCTCCTATTCTTTTAATTCAAAAATTAAATCAGAATCACATGACATTGCTACATATAATATGGTATTTTGTCATTTCACAGGTGACAAATAAAGACAAGGATCATTTTTGTTCCTTAAAGTATAACATTTGTTTTCTACTGTTTGACTGTTATTCTTTCCTAAGGTATTTTCTATTTCTTTTCCTAGCGATTTTCCTCCTCCATCTTGCCAAGACAGACAATATGTGGAAATAAAGGGAACCCACTTCTGAATGGCTATGGTGAGACCAAAAAGAGTTTTCACTCTTCAGGTTGGCTCATCTCACATGTATCTGTTAATAGGTCACAAGGCTGAAAATTCTGCTTCAGGTACATTAGAGAAAATGCAGCAACTTGCCAATAAACTTCCAGACTAGTCTCACCTAACAGGTTTTGAGTGACCCAAGGTACACCAAAGCCTACAGGACAGGGTCCTAGAGACTTTGGGCTTAAGTTTAGCTCTGTGACCATTTAACAAAGGCCATTTCTTCTGTAAAGTTGAGATGAATGCATTCAGAGGCCTGAGTTCTAACAGAAGCTCACACATGGTCGATCTTGAATCCATGAATCACCCCAAAATTGTTTTCAAAATCCTGTGCACTAATCTGGGGAGTCATCATTCACTTTCAAAGAGCTCACTAACTCCAACAGGCTAAGAGCTACTGCACCAAGGTCTCCTCCAGCCTTCACACGGGATGGAGCACAGAGCACATGCACTGAGATATAATAGTCGCACGGCTTAGGGCAAATCGCTTCACCTCTGTGACTTTCCATTTCCAGTCTGTGAAAATGTTTATGATACCTACTTCTTAGGGAGTAGAGGAAAAGTAAATAAAATACATGGGGCACTGACCAAACATTCCTAATTTACAAGTTAATTCCGTTCTGAAAGAAGTAAAAAATGGTTTAAGAAGATGACTTCCACACTCAATTGACAACTGAGGCTCCCAGACAGCTGGCAAGTATCAGGGCAGGGACTTCACTTTGGGTCCCTCCTACGCCCTGCCTCATACCACCACGACAGACTACATTTGAAATACAATACAAATTAATCCTAACAATAGTGGAAATAATGCTCAGGTTCTGGGCAACCAAAGAGGAAACAAAACCTAAATGATATCATATGGGGATATCAACCTTCCGAAACAGAGGTATATAAAAATACCAAGTGACCCTTTTGGGTCTACACACTTACCAGACCTTAAGAAAGCAGGTGGAGAGCAGGCGACTGCATCAGGTGAGTTGGCCATTTCAAATTGTTGACTCTAATCATAAGCGTTCCAGGCTAAACTACAGCAATTTTCAAAAATGTTTAGTGAAGGTTAGAGGCAATCAGCATTAGATTAATAGAAAGCAGTGTGAGCAGTATTAACATGACGCAATGCACAACAAAGGCAATAACTGAGATTTACTATAATTTTATTTTCTCTTACATGATTTGAAAGTTTGATTTTCTTTGCTTTGATAAATCACATTTGTTTATATGGATGAGGCAGGAAACAAATATTTACTGAATGTTACATAGGAGTAGCATCCTCTGTTACGCAGTGAAGTGATTATTCTACTATGTAACAATGCTCAGAACTCTTCAGTGGAGTCTACACAAGAGACAGGTTAGTCGAAGTTTCAAACAAAGCTCTGTTTATATTTCTTCTAAAAGTAATAAACAGAATCAAGTTGATTTTTTAATGACATAGAAAGGAAATGACTGACTGAAGAAACTTTAGTCTATACTTCACAGTTATCAGAAGAATCTAAAACCTCAAATATCACTGTTAATTTAGAGGAATGACTTTAGTTGGTAGCTCTTTTTACTATAATGTAAACATATAGTAACATCCAACATTGATACTATGCAGTGTACTTTTCACATGAAACTAGATTGAAGTGATTGCATTCAACAACAGTTAAAATTCAGATTTTTTTTTTTCTCAGTGGAAAAAAAACAAGGTTTTCAAAGCTAGGAGGAGAAAATAAATCCTATTTACTATTTAAAGAAAAAGAGAAATGCTGAAAAAATATGTTGAGAGCAGACTCAATTCCCTGTAAGAAACTCTGGTTACTCTTCTTGATCCAGATTTAATCAATACATTAATACTCTTTATAGCCCAGACAACCACACATTGTTAGTGGTCAACTCAATATTTGTATATGACACAGAAAATTCAAGAAAAAGATGAAAACAAAAATACATGTGACTATTCGAAGCAACTGTTCTGACTCTAAAAGTCCTAAGACCACTTTTGGAAACTTCTCTGAGACGCTGTTGGTGATTTCTACTATAATGTTACGTAAATAAATGCAGAACTTTTTTTTTTAAGGTTTAAAAACAATGAAATTGGCAACAAAGATTGTGTAAATTTCTCCTGCATGATTTATCAAATTTGATTCCTTCTCCAAATTAAAAAAAAGGAAATAGGGCAATAGACAATTAAGAACTTCATAGATGGGGAAAAAAAACCCAAACATAAGGGGATCATATTAGCTGAGGAAAAGAAAAAATAGATTCACACAGCTGCAGAGTTAATTTTAATTTTCTTAGATTAATACCAGAACTGATATTGACAAACACTGATAAACAGTATAGTCAATCTCTTAAAAGGAAGAAGTTCTTAATTTCAGACTAGGCATTCCACCACCTTTTCTTTTTATTTGCATACTTCTAGCTTAAATTTATTTCCAGCCAGCCAGGAATAAAGGACGTTTCCAATACCAGCTGTCAGAGGATATATCAGCCACAAATACTAACTTCAAAGTCATGACTTTGCAATTTGAACAAGTCAGTTCAGGACACTTGAACTGTTACAACAGCCTGAGCGATGTCTTCTGATCTCCAAGGGCTGGGGCTTGGGAGCCACAACTAGAAACTACGCGTCCTGGGACCACCTTCCTTCCGAGATCCAGTTATGCTCTAAGTGACTCCGTTCGTGGCCCAAGGAACAATCCCCCTCAAACTCTGCCACAAAGATACTTGGCTAGGGCTCAGAACTGAACTTGTGGGAAATGTAAAATATAAAATAAGGCAACGAGGAGCAGCCTGTTTTCTAGGGCCAGGTGGCAATCATGCGTAAGAATGAAACTATCCTATTTTTGCGGAGGAACACAGGGACACATATAAAAAGATCACATTTCCTTCTTCAGGAATGTGGCCGCCGCCTGATTTCTGTGGAAAAACTCAGGGCGAAGTCGGGATCGCCCTCGACTTTGAGGAAAGAGCACACACCAGGTAGAGCTGAGGCCGCCACCTACTTTGTGAAGGTGGGAGAGAAGACGTTAGGGGAAGGACGGCGCCGTCGCCTGTTTTCCGAAGGGAAAGACGTAGGGCACGACACAGCTTCACTTCCAGCACCCCTGCCTGCCTCCCGCCCTAGGCAATGGGGGAGGACTACCACCCACGGTCAGCCAAACCTGAGCGCTTGGTCCGGGCTCTTCGCTCCAAGACCTTCCAGCTCACTTCGGCCGAGACTCCCGCCGCCCCAGCCATGGCGCCAGGCCGCCTCCTCCGCCCCCGGGCCGCCTGTCAGCTCCGCCCCCCGCGCGACGCTGTCGGGAGGCACGCCGGCCGGAAGTGAACGCGAGGACGAGCTTCCCCTCGGCTGCGCGGCTTCCCGAGCGTCCGAGGGGCCACCTAGGGGTTGAGAGAGAGGGGGGCCAGCAGGGGCTCCCCCGCGCTTCGGGACTGCGCGCTGTGTCTCGACTGGCGGCGCGGTGCTTTACGGCGGCCGTCAAGCGCGGCGCTGGGCCGGCGGGCGGGGGCCGAGGGCTGCCATGGCGGCGGCGGGCCGGCTGCCGACTACCTGGGTGCTGCTGGCGCCGCTGCTCTGGGGGCTCGTGCTGCTGGGAGTCGGGCCAGTCCCGGCGCAGGCTCTGCACAACGTCACGGCCGAGCTCTTTGGAGCCGAGGCCTGGGGCACCCTGGCGGCCTTCGGGGACCTGAACTCCGACAAGCAGACGGACCTCTTCGTCCTGCGGGAAAGTCAGTGCTTGTCGGGCCCTCCCTCTCTCTGCCGTCCTGTGCCCCGCCCTGGTGTACCCCACAGCCCTTGCCCCGATTGTCGGTTCTGTTGCATTTTCCAGCCTCTTCTCTTCCATCTCTGTCTCTTTCTCTTATCTTCAGCATCCTTTACACCTTACCGCTTTTCTTCATCTTTTCCAACCCTTAGGCTTGATCAGCATCACCCCACCAGGTTAACCTACACCCAGAAGCCCTGGCAACACCCCAGTATTTTTCCTGAGAAGCCCGCGGCCTCCGCTCACTCCACCCTCCTCATTGAATCACCTGTCTTCCAAAGTCCTTCCTGATTCCCAGGACTCTTTGTAGCTTGCCAGTATGTTCACGCTTAAGGCCCCTACTTTCCCTTCTATTGTACTTCCCCCAACCCATCTTCCCTTTTGATGAACAGGAAAAGATGCAACTGTACAGTTTCTTTCTTAAAGGAGATTTCTCCATGCCTCTCTACTTACCTAATACACCTTTCCCTCCCTTTATCAGGATCCCCACTTTCTCTGAAGCCGCTGTGTCCTCCCAAGGCCCTAAATACTCCACCGCTCACACAGGGATTTTGCAAGGACCATTGATAAGCCTCTGTGCCTCCTTGGGGGAACATTCCCATACTGCACTGTTTTTCCTTCTGAGCTGCTTAGTCTTTTGGGTGCACCTGACTCTCCTCAGCTTAGTCAACCCTCTAGTCTTCCATATCCCTCTTTTTTTTTTTTTCTTTGCCAGGTGGTGGTTCTTGGAAGTTCTTTGCTTTAACTGATCACTAAGCAAACTTTTATGGATCTTGTTGATGACAGTGACATTAGCGGGTCTTAGCGTTCTTGAGTATCCACAAAAGCAAGTGCTTCTTAAGGTCAAGACCAGGAAAGAAGGCAGTAAGAATTGACACAGAGCCTGATTGGGCAGGATCTTGAACCAGACTTCTTGCTAGGAACTCAAAGTTTCTGTAGACCCTAGACATTTTTTCCTGCCTTCATATGACTCATGCCATTGCAGGTATGCATACTGCAAAACCTGTGACTACTTCACCCAAACTGGACACTGAAACTCTGCTCTTTAATGACGGCCTAAACTGTTTAAACAGTTTCAACAGTCTGTCCCAGTGAGTGTTCATTGAGCTCCAAAAATGCATCAACCTGGGATTGGCTCCATAGGAGGAGAACTCTTGGAGGAATCAGCATTACCTGCTTAAATAATAATGTCCTTGTTAGTAGTCAGAAACCTGCAGTGGAAATTACCGTATCCTTGGTGTATTGCATCTGTGTAATGAACCAATCAGTTTTAAATGAGGCTGTATTGTTAAGTTTGAGGAAGGCAAGACTTGTCATACAGCTAAAAAAGCATGTTGCTGTATTGTTCTTTTAAATCAGCCAGTGTGACTACTTGAAGAAGCCATTAGTTTCAGTTTGTCTTGATCAACCAAGTTTTTCCATGCTTTTCTTGCCTATTTCTCTGCTGCCTTGAACACTGAACTTGTGATATGCTATTAAGAATCCCCATTCCATTAGACTAGTAGGACTGTTCTAGATTAACTGGTGTAGAATGAAAGTTTCCTCATTTAGAACAGTACCTGAAAAGCTGCTTGTAACTACTGATTGGATTTCTTACCAGGAAACGTTTTTTTAATGTTATATTATTCACTTCTTTTAGGAAATGATTTAATCATCTTTTTGGCGGACCAGAACGCACCCTATTTTAAACCCAAAGTAAATCTGAGCTTGAGGTAAGTGCAAATGTATTTGTTTCTGCAAAATATTAGTTGTTTGTGTAATGATGGTTATGTAGTAGCTTGTTGGATTGCCTTTGAAATTGGTATTACTCAACTGTGGTATCATGGCACAAGACCACTAATAATGAGGTGGGAGTGGCAAGTAATTTGTTAGGAAAAATAGTATAAGTACCAAAGTTGTGAAATCATTTACTTTTAAAAAAATAAATAAATTTGAATGGATTCAGGGCTGTTTTTACAAAAACACCTGTTATTCCCTTATAGTCTAGTATGCTTTCTAGAATGTGTTGGGAGTTGTCTTTCACCCCAAGTGTGCCTGTGGGAGTAGATCACTCACGAGAGGTTCATCATGTCAGCCATGTATTGGGCAGAAAGTATTGGTGCACAATGGAGAATAGGTGAATGACCTTGGTTCCAACTTTTTTGTTTATTGGCTGATTTAAGGTTGATTTTGAAGGAATTCAGATCAGGATTTTGACATTATCTCAATTTTTAAAATGTTGCTCTTATTTGAGTTCTTTTATATGACTGACAATGCTTGAAACAGTGACCCTAAGTGATAATGAGCCAATACTATTTTAAAGCTATAGAATGCAGCATTTATTACTGTCAGAGCTGAAGGAGAAAGAGATGGGTCAGTGCAGGCTAGAGTGGCAGCTTCCACTGGAGTGATGGGACTTGAGCTTGACTTTAGGGTGAGTAAAATTTAGGTGGGAGAATTCAAGTTTGGGGACACAGCATTTGCAAGGGATGGCAGTAGAAAAAACATGTTGTGAAGAGAAGGCCAGAAGATATGGCTGGCAAAAGTGAGGGTACACTTTGTAGAGTTATGAGCTAGGAAGAGGAGATCAAGGCAGACTAAAGACCTTCATAAATGTTAGAGAGTTTGAACTTGATCCCATGGGCAGTGGGGAATCAGTACAGGTTCTTGTGCAAAGCAGAAATAATGAAAATGGTATTTTAGGTTAATTTACTTGTTATGTGCAAAATGAATTTGTGTGGGTTAAGATGAGAGACTGCTTGTAATGCTATTATTAAAGTCCTTATACGGGGTGGGTGGTGAGTGATGAGTGCCTGGACTCTACAATACTTTAAACATGGATAGATGTAAAAAAAAAAAAAAAAAAAAAAAAATTGGTTTGACTAGAACATTGAGAGTTATAAATGGATAAATAGAAAGGTATTCCCTTTGAGAAATTTATGTGGTTACTGGATGTCAGCATGCTTGGAGTGGAGAAGGAACAAAAATTGATAAATGTTACATACAAGAAATAAACTAACTGCATAGAAGTGGTTTTTCTTAGAAGATAAGAAGTTAAAGAAAGAGGATATAAAGGGCTTGGGTTCTGATGGTTTAAAAAAGATTCCAATTAATTAATGCAATGTTGACTGTTTTATATATTTTACAAATTTAGAAACTTTTGGTTTTATTTTCCTAAAAATATTTTTCAAAGTAAAAATAACTATCCTTCATCCTTTTCTGACTGCCCCCCTCCCCTATTTCTTTCTCATATGCAACGAACTTTAAAATGTTTAACTCTTTCTTCTGGCGTTTATTTCCTTATTTTTAAATAAATATTCTTTAATTTCTTTGAGTTATTTTTAAAATCTTTATCTCTTGATTTTTTTTGTCAGCATAGGGAAGGATTTAGCATCTTCATCATCCCAATATAGTTACATCATAATCTTTAGTTAAAATAATAATCATTGTTTACATTTTGGCCATGTAAATTCTGTGTACTTCAGACCCATTTAGTGTACAATATTTTATTTCTCATACGGTTTTTCCTCCCTAGAATGAATGGTTGCTTTTTAAAAAATAAATTGCATAGTTTTCTTGTACATATCCTTAATTTCTTTGCAAATGTTTCAACATATCTGCTATGTACCTGTCATGCATTTTTGTTTTCCCCAGTGGATCATCTGCACACTACTACCGGATCTGGATTCACTTTTAGGCCTTCTTCCAAGTTATTATTTGAGGAGTTTCACTTTTCTGTTCTTTGCTTGGTCCCTGTTTCTTGTGTCTTTCCTAATCCCCTGTTTCTTACTTCCTGTGTCACCTTATTTCTTCATTTCCTCCTTCATTTCACTGGAGTGCATCCTTCAAGAAATTCATGAGAAAGGATGCATGATAAGTCCTCACATGTCCAAAAACATTTTGTACTCACTGACTTTTTTCAGTTTGGTTGACTTATGGTCTTTTGACTTTCTGGATTGCTGTTGAAAAACCCAATGCCATTCTTTCTCCTAGCCCTTTGAATATGGCTTAATTTATTTTTGATTTTGAAAGTATTAGAGTCTCTTCTTTAAGTCTTTTGTTATGAAATATTATAATGTGCCTTGGTGTGGATTACTTTCCATTCATTATCCTGTCATTTGGTGGGCCCTTTAAAGCTGTGGGTTTTTATCTTTGGGGTCTGTAAAATGTTTTTATATTATTTCTTTCATCTTATTTTGGTGGTACTCTCTTTATTATGAATTCCTGTTGCTTGGTTATTAGACTGCCTGGCTTCATCCTTTCTTCTTTTATTTATCTGTTGTTTTTTTGTTTTTTTTGTTTTGCCTTTGAAGTCTTCTATTGAATATTTTATATCATCTGTCATATTTTTAGTTTCCAAGAGCTTTTCTTTGTTCTCTTATTGTTCTTTTCTCTTAGCATGCTGGTCTTTTTTTTTTTTTTTTAAGGGATTACATATGTATATAGCAAGATATAAAATTTGTCATTTTAACCATTTTTAATTGTACAATTCAGTGGCTTTAATTACTTTTACAGTGTTGTACTGCCATCTCCACCATCTTCCATTAGTAGTGTTCTTTTTTTTTAATTAAATTCATTTTATTGTGATAGATTCACATACCATACAGTCATCCATGGTATACAATCAACTGTTCATAGTACCATTATGTATATATAGAAAAGTAAAAAAGAACATCCACATCATCCCATGATCATACTTTCTTCTCTTATCTATCCAAGAATAGTCTCGAAGTTTTCTTGAGTTGCCTCCATTACCTCTGTTTTCATCAGGTTGATTACTATTTGTTTTATCTCTCTCCAATATTCATAATTTTCTTCAAAAGGCAAGTGTCTATTGATAGTTAAGAGTAAGTCACTACAGTGGATTGTATACCATGGATGAGTGTGTGGTGTGTGAATGTATTTCAATAAAACTAAATTTAATAAAAAAAAAGAGTAAGTTACTAAAGAGCTCATTGCATGGATGGGACCTCTCTACGTTTCTTGCCCCCTAGGTATATTATTGGCTGGCTGGCTGGCATTCTAGGAATAGGGTCGGGGCAAGGGTCAAACTGTTCATTTTATAGACTTTCCATTAACTCTGTGCTGTAACTTAAATCCTCAATGCCTGACACTCTCCAGAAAATAAATCTCTTTGTTCTTCCTTAGTGAGCCTATAGGAGATGGGACTGCTTTTCAGAATACAGACTTAATTAAACCTGCTTTGTGCTCTGTGTCTCACTCTCGTCTTCCCTATTTTTGATGACTCCAAATCTGATCCTCTCAGGGATTCCTCAGGAGAAAGCAAACCTTCTTGACCCTTTTTTTCTGGACACTTTAGCTTATAATTTCCTTGCCCTACTAAATCCATTAGCATGCTTGTATCTACTGTCTCTTTTTGTGATCTCTTTGTCCTTGATGGTTTACTTTTTTTTTTTTTTTTAATCCATATCATTTTCTTTGAAGGAAAAAGAGATAAATGTGTGTGTCAATCTGACATCTTTAAAATCTTCTTATTTTTACAACCATGAAGAAACTAGGCAATTGGTTAAATTGCCATCTAATCCTTTTGTAATATCCTTCCATCTATTTCAGGGTATATATTGCACCAATCCTAGATGTATTTGGGCAGATTTCACTGCCTGTAGGGGACACACACACACCATCACACACACACACACTAGTTACAGTTTGCTACATAGTAGCATGTGTGGTTAGTATAGTGCATCTTTTTTCTCTTTTTTTTTATGGTGGAAAAATATAAATAACTTAAAATTTACCATTTTTAAGCACACAATTCAGTGACATTAAGTACTTTCACAATGATATGTAACCATCATCACTATTTGCAGAACTTTTTCATGATCCCAAACAGAAACTCCAAAACCATAAAGCAATAACTGCCATTTCTCCTCCACCTAGCCCCTGGTAAATGCTGATCTACTCTGTCTCTCCAAATTTATTTATTTTGGATATTTCTTATAAGTGGAATAATACAATATTTGTCATTTTGTTACTGGCATATTTCACTTAGCATGTTTTCAAGGTTTGTTCATGTTGTAGTATGTGTCAGAATTTCATTTCTTTTTTATGGCTGCATAATATTCCATTGTGTGGATATGCCCCATTTTGTTTATTCACTCATCTGTTCGTGGACAGTTGGGTTGTTCCTACCTGTCAGCTGTTGTGAATAATGTTGCTGTGAACATCGGTGTGCAAGTATCTGTTTGGGTCCCTGCTTTCGATTCTTTGAGATATATAAAGGGTAGAATTACTGGATCATTCTGTGTTTTACATTTTGAGGAACTGCCAAACTTTTCCACAATGCTGCCCCATTTTATATTCCCACCAGCAATTCACAAGGGTTCCACTTGCTCCACATACTAACCAAACACTTGCTGTTTTCTGTTTTGGTTTTTTTTAATAATAGCCGTCCTACTGGATGTTATCTCACCATTTTTAAAGATAGGGTATTTTCCTTAGAAAGGTTAAAGTATTATTGGAATTCTTTGAGGAAACTGGCATCACCAAAAATATTTTACTGTAATGATGATCAATTTTTGAAGCCAACACAGCTGTATTTGAAGGTCAGCTATTCCATTTGAAATCAATTTAACTCTGGAACCTACTTAATTACTCTGAATCTAGTCCATTAATTGGGAATAACAATTTCAGTGGTGAAGGTTAAATGAGACAATAGATATTAAGTGCTGCTTAGTAGGGCATAATAAGTAGATGCATCATAATAAAGCTATAATTATATATATATTTTTAAGCTGTGCTTTCTGTGCTTTAACCTTTAACACTTTCAGTATTTTCCTTATTTCACTTTAAGTAAAACCTATGTATATGTACTTTTAGATTCTTGATGCCATTTAGAAAATAATGATCCATAAGTCTAATTGCAAGTCAAACATGCTAACTTGCAATTTGCTTTAAATGGAATTCAGTATAACTTGAATTTAAGACCTATTTTTTGGTTGAGATACTCAAACATCATTATGACAAGACTTCAGAATATTTTGTTAAGTTTTCAAAGTTAATAAATAACTTTGGAATCATTTTATGGTTAAACATATAAAATTTGATATGTATGTTTGAGTAGTTTGGTATTACTAGGTTTGGATAAAAGACCTTATTTTTCAAGTAGCTTCCGCAGCTTTCAGAAATAAGATGATTATTTAATTTTCACTGTAAGTTTAGAATCTACAATTAAAATCCAAAATTAAATGTTATGAATAATGTAAAATACTATATTTTAACTAACAAAGTCACAGTGATACCTCTTACTGCTTCAGCAGTTGAGCAAATGAGCCTCTGTTGTAAACACCATGCAAATGCCATGGTATTTTTAATGAAGAAATTAAATAAAAGAACTATATTAGCCAATACTTGACATAAAACCACCCTTCTCTTACTATATTTCAGATTTATCTTGTTTCTTTAAGACTACTCTGTGTTCATTCTGAACTCCCCACTCCCTACCAAAGACTTCTACATACATCAAACATGATAAGATACTAAAGAAGAGAATGAAATTAATCACTTCTGTGAACTTTTAACTTTTGCATTGAAAATACCTTTTGTATGGTAGAAATATAGAAGTATCTTTATTATAATTTAACTGGCTATTTTCAAATGCTTTTTTTTTTTTCTCCCAGCAATCACAGTACATTGATAACCAGTGTAGTTCCTGGGGATTATGATGGAGATTCACAAATGGATGTACTTCTGACGTATCTTCCCAAAAATCAAGTCAACAATGAATTAGGAGCTGTTATCTTCTGGGGACAAAATCAAACATTAGGTGAATTTATTTGGAAAATTTTTAATACTTATCATTAGATTTTGAGGGAGTGGGGTGGGGAATGCCTGTTTATTTTTAGGTAAATATGACAAAGACATTGTCCTGGAATCTATTCAAAAATAGTTTTTGAGTGTCAGTAATTGTACACACAAACATTTTTACAACAGTTCACTTTCTGATTTTTATTTTTCAACCCAGAACCAGTCTATAATCAAATGCAGAGAACAAAATACACTCTTGTTAGCTTAGGGAAGAAAGATAATTTTTACAGAGTTTTAATGGCTTTATTGGAATGGCTAAGAACAGACTCCAGGGTAAACTTTCTCAACCTATCCCCAAAACCATCAAGGAAGCTGCTGCCACTTTTACTATCAGAGAGTGTGGCCAGCTGCCTAACAGCTGCCAGAATGACACTGTGCCTGCTATGACTAACCAGCTACATGAGTGCCTTCCACCCATCTCTTGATACAAATTTGGTGATCAGACACTGAGACAACCTTCACTCACTTCTGCCTTCCGAAATTCACAGTGTATTTGACGAGCAAAACATGAATTATATTCAGAATCTCAGGTGCAAGTCTATCGAGAAATGCTGTTTTTTGTTTCTAGTCTGTATCAAAAAGGTTAAAGTAGAGGTTGAGAGCCAGTCTACCATTTCCAGCCACAAACCTTCAAGTCTTAACAGAAAGGACAATTAATGATACCTAAATGGATAACTTGGTTCATGGAGTCAGATTTTAAAGGGGAAAATAGAATTGTGTTTTCTGCAATATTTGGGAATATAGTCAATAATCTCAATACTGTATACTCATTCAGTCAATAAGTATTTAAATATGGATTACCATGTGCAAGATGTTACTTGTATATAAGCATGAACATTCAGAGTCAGGTAGTATTATACATATTGACTTGTATACACCAAAATCTTGTTAGTTGTCAGTTTCTCTAGTGTTAAATTATGTATAGAGAAGGCTTATGTAAGGGATTTTCAGATTGAAGCCTCAAAAGAAAGTTAATGTAATGCCAGTCTTTACTACAGAATGGACCCTTCCAGCAGTTTACCTTTACAAATCCAATTAAATTAGATTTATGGTGTCAGGTTAGTGGTACTAGTTGGAATAAATTAGAGACGAATCTTAAAAACCATAAAAGAATGTTTTCTCCCAAGTGTACTTACCAAAAAATAATATGAAATGCTGTGTCTAATTTATTTATTTTCTTTCTTTACAGATCCTAACAATATGACCATACTCAACAGGACCTTTCAGGATGAACCACTAATTATGGAGTAAGTGTGTGCTTGCTTCCCTTTGAGTTATTTAAACTTGTAAACATAAAATCTTTCACATAAAAACTACATTGATAAGTAGTATTAAAGCTAACTTCATTCTCCCTTAAGTGATAGGGGCCTCTACTCTTTTTTTTTTTCTTTTTTCTTTTTAGATGTCATTTATTGAGATATATTCACACCCGTATAGTGCATTCAAATCAGTGGCTCCCAATATCATCATATAGTTGTGCCTTCATTGCCACAATCAATTTTAGAACATTTTCATTACTCCAAAATAAAGATAAAAATAAAAAGAACCTCCAAAACATTCCATAACTCTTTTATATATATATCTATATGCATTTTATCTTTATGTTCTTACTCATCTGCCCATATACTGGGTAAAGGGAGTGTCAGTCACCAGCTTTTCACTATCACGCAGTCACACGATAAAAGTTATGTAGTTATACAGTTATCACCAAGGATCAGGTCTACTGGATTACAGTTCAACAGATTCAGGTATTTCCTTCTAGCTATTCTAATACACTAGAAACTAAAAAGTAACATCTATATAATGCATAATACCTCCAGAGTGACCTCTCAACTCTATTTGAGATATGTTAGTCTCTGAAAATTTATTTTGTTACATTTCTTTTTCCCCTTTTTGCCAAGAAGGCATTCTCAATCCCATAATGCCAGGGCCAAGCTCATCCCTGGGAGTCATGTAACACGTTACCAGGGAGACTTACCACCTGGGAGTCATGTCCCATGTAGTGGGGAGGGTAGTGAGTTTATTTGCAGAGTTCGCTGAGAGAAAGAGGCCACGTCTGAACAACAAAAGAGGTTATCTGGGACCTCTACTCTTGATGTTGGGATATTTATTTATCATGATAAGAGGAAAGAGAAAGATGAAATTCAGTATTTCAGAAAAAGTTTGTGGTTTTGTTTCAGTTACTTGGTGTGAATCCATTATGGATCCATGTTGATTGTAGCCATGCAGATTTTCATGAATTAAGATAATTGTTTTGGGGAAAAACTACTAGTGCTTGATTAACAGATATAAAGGATACAAGAGTTCCTCCAAACATTTGGAAAGATTTCCATATTAAGGAGAAATTTTTGTCCTTTTTGCAAATCTCCATTAGTATTATCATTTGTTTCCTCAAATAGACTTATAGAAATTTCATCCAAATTTCTTAATAGGATACTTTGATAATAAAGTAGAGATCATTCTTGGGATTAAAATAATGTATGACCACATTCTTATTTCTAGTGCTGCTTTTCTTACAGTTACATCACTAGGTCAGTGGCCATTAGAAGTCTGAGCTATAAATTCATGGATTAATCTTCTTAAGGGCATTCAGCTTGATTTCATTCATAGCTGGGTATTTTTTCATTGTTATCACAATATTCAATGGTTAGTAGGGATTTTTATACCAGCTAGCAATTAATTTTTTGGATTATTTCTCCTGACATTCAAGATCAGATAAATTATGTAGAGGTTACAGACAACCTCCAAATCTCACAACAGAAATGTGTTTCTCATTTTCATTCCGTGTCCATTGTGGGTGAGGGATAGGCCATCAGTCAGAGTCAGTTTGTCAAAGATTCCTCCATCTTCATGGATGGATCATCTGAAATACATGTTCTTCTTGTTGACACAGCAGCCTTAGGTGGGGCTTGAGGGTCTAGTAACAGAAATTAAATGCTTTGACCTGGAAGTAACATGTAACTTGTGCTCACATTTCATTAACTATAACTAGACATTGGTGAACGTTGTTATGTCTACCACATCTTCCAAAAGTTTCTTTTCTTTTAAAGCTAAATGAGAAGTGAAAACTTCATAAAATAACTGCTTAAAGTCTTCAATGTTTTCTTTTCAGTTTTAATGGTGATTTAATTCCTGATGTATTTGGTATCACGAATGAGTCTGACCAGCCACAAATACTATTAGGAGGGTGAGTAAATATGATTAAAACCATATAATTTATTTAATGTACAATTCCTGCTAAAGGAGCTGTGTGTCTATGGAACTAATTGCTTAAATCACTGGAAAAAAATCCAGCTCATTAGAAATCCTTTTCCTTAAATATTTTTAAAAGGGCATATGTTCAACAATTTTGATTTGCTCTGCATCTGCTTTCTATGTAAATCAAACTTAGCCCCATTATCCCCTTTGGATTTAGAGATATAAACTTTATGGGTCCCCATTTAAATATTGGTTCATTAGATTTATTTTTTAATTGAACTTTATATTTTGAATTATAGACTCACAAGAAGCTACAAAAATAGTTCAGAGGTCCCATATACCCATCACTGAGCTTCCTCCAAATGGTGGCATCTGACATAGCCAGTAGTGGTACATTAGCAAAAACAGGAAATTGATATTGTCACAATACAATTAACTCATCTACAGCCCTGACTCAGATTCCACCTTTTTGTTTTGGGTTGTTTTTTTTAAACTGTGGTAACATATAAAACATAAAATGTGCCATTTTAACCATTTTTATACGTACAATTCAGTGGCATTAATTGTATTTACAATGTTATGCTTCCATTAGCACCTTCCATTACTAAAACTTTTTCACACTCCAAAAAACAAATTTTTTTCTATCAATTCAGCAGTAACTGTCAGTTCTCCCTCCTTTAGCTCCTATAACTTCGAATCTATTTTCTGTCTCTATGGATTTTCATATTTAAAATATTTCATATAAATGGAATCAAATGATAATTGTCCATTTGTCTGGCTTATTTCACTTAGTATACTGTTCATCCCTGTTGTGACATTTATCAGAACTTCCTTCCCTTTTACAACTGAATAATATGCCGTTGTATGTATATACTGTATTTTGTTTATCCATTCGTCTGCCAATGGACATTTTGACTTTTATGAATAACGCTGCTACTAATATTGGTGTACAAGTATCTGTTTGAGTACCTGCTTTCAATTCTTTGGGATGTATATCTAAGGATTGAATTGCCGGGTCAAATGGTAAATCTATGTTGAACTTTTTGAGGACCTGCCAAACTGTTTCCCACAATGGCTGCAACCTCTTATAGTCCCACAAGCAATGCATAAAGCTTTCAGTTTGTACACATTGTTGGTAACATTTTCTGTTTGTTTTTACAGCTATTTTAAATTTTTTTATCTTTTTTCCTTTAAATAAACACTCTCCCTTCCCACCTTCAAGCCCACCCCCCATAACCTCTAATCTGTTTTCTGTCTTTGACATTTGCTATTTCTAGTCCTCTGTTACAAGTATTATCATTCAGCATTTGTCGTTCTGTGCCTTGCTTATTTCACTGAGCATATTTTCAAGGTGCTTCCATGTTGCAGCTTGTCTCATACTTCTTTCTTTGTGCCAAATGATATTCCATCGTGTGTATGTACCACATTTTTTTGTTTGTCCATTCATTTGTTGATGGACAGTTGGGTTGTTTCCAACTTTGGCTATTATAAGTAATGCTGCTATAAGCATTGGTGTACAACTATCTGTTTGAGATCCTGTTTTACCTTTCTTCAGGTATATACCTAGAAGTGGAATTGCCAGGTCATATGGTAACTCTGTATTTAATTTTTTGAGGAAGCACCATATTTCTTTCCACAGTGGGTGTACCATTTTATAGTTCCAACAACAGTGGACTAGGGTTCCAATTTCTCTGCATCTGTGCTCACATATATTTTCCATTTTTTAAATAGTAGCTATCCTTATGGCTGTGAAGTGGTATCTCATGGTGGTTTTGATTTGCATTTGTCTAATGGCTAATGATGTTGAGCATCTCTTCATTTACTTAATGGGCATTTGTATATCTTCTTTGGAGAAAGGTCTATTCAAGTCCTTTGCCCATTTTTTTAATTGGGTTGTTTGTCTTTTTGTTGTTGAGTTATAGGAGTTCTTTTTATATTCTGCATTTAAGCACTTATCAATACATAGTTTGAAACATTTTTCTCCCTATAGGTTGTCTTTTTTTTTTAAATTCAGTTTTATTGAAATATATTCACATACCATACACTCATCCACAGTGTACAATCAGTTGTCACAGTGCCATCATATAGTTGTGCATTCATCGCCACAATCAATTCCTAAACATTTTCATTGCTCCAAAAAAAAGATAAAAATAAGAATTAAAAAAAGTGTAAGAGAACACCCAAAACATTCCATCCCCCCATCCAACCCTGTTTTTCATTTAATTTTTGTCCCCATTTTTCTACTCATCTATCCATACACTAGAAAAATGGAGTGTGAGCTACAGAATCACACCGTGTAGGCTACATAGTTATACAATCATATTCAAGAATCAAGGCTACTGGGTTGCAGTTCAACAGTTTCAGGTGTTTCCTTCTAGCTATTCCAATACACTAAATAATAAAAAGGGATATCTCTGTAGTGCCTAAGAATACCCTCCAGTGTGACCTTTCGACCCCGTATGAAGTCTCCCAACCACTGAAACTTTATCTTGTTTCATTTTGCTTCCCCCTTTTGGTTGAGAAGGTTTTCTCAATCCCACGATGCTGGGTCCAGGCTCATCCCCAGGAATCACATCCATCATTGCCAGGGAGATTTACACTTCTGGAAATCATGTCCCATATAAGGTGGAGGGCAGTGGAGTTAGCTGCCTATTGGGCTTAGAGACAGAGATGCCACATTTCAGCAACAAAAGAGGTTCTCTGGGGGAGACTCTTAGGCACAATTATAAGTAAGCTTAGCCTCTCCTTTGCAGTAACAGTCTTCATAAGGGCAAGCCCAAGATTGAGGGCTTGGCCTACCAAATTGGTAGTCCTCAGTGCCTGCAAGAACACCAGTAATAACCCTTGTGGGGAAGTTTAGTATTTCCACATTTTTCCCCAGTTCCTCAGGAGGTCGTGCAAACACGTTTTTATTCTCTGTCCAAGTTACTTTATGATGTATTGGGATTTCACCCTTGCTTGTACCGACCTACCAGATTTCACTTCCCATTCAAAGTTTCATGTGATTATGGTGTTTGAATAAACTGACTGTACAAGTTAAACTATATAATGTGCTACAGAAAATATAGATCCTGCATCAAATAAACAACCCTTCCCTTGGTCTTACACAGAAGTTGAAGTTTTATAACAGTAAGTATTGTCCCTTACCCTTTGGCCTGATTTGCCTTAGTTGCAACCACATCTTTTTTATTCATATCTCCAATTGAAGTCTGAACTCTTTTTCAGCTTTTTTAAATAATTGCTGTATGACGTAATACTGGTATTCATAGCTGCCAAATTCTAGCTCTGAGTCTTGGGTGTCACACAGATACACAAAGTTCCAGAGACCGACCAGGTTATACACAAAGAGCTCAGCATCTCAGAATTTGGAGATAACCATTACAACTCAGGAATAGATGTGATTGCTGTAAGAGTTTACAATCTAAGGACCTTTACAATAAGCATTCCCCTGATAACCTGTGCTCTAAGATTCAATTCTCAGATTTTACACATTATAGTTAGTCCATATTAGTGAAGCATTATAATGTTTGTCTTTTTGTTTCTGGTGTACTTCACTCAAAATGCTGTCTTCAAGATCCTCTCACCTAGTTGCATGTTGTAGTTGTCTTTTTTTATTTTCTTGCTAATTCCTTTTATGCACAAAAGGCTTTAATTTTGATTAAATCAAATTTATCTCTTGTTTCTTTTGTTACTCATGCTTTTGGTATCATATCTAAAATCCATTGCCAAATCCCAGGTCATGGAGATTTGCCCCTACGTTATCTTCTAAGAGTTTTATAGTTTTAGCTCTTATATTTAGGTCCTTGATCGATTTTTAGTTGATTTTTGTATATGGTGTGAGGTACGCATCTTTTCCTTCTTTTGCATGTGGATTTCCAGTTTTTCCAGCAGTATCTGTTGAAGAGACTATTCTTTCCCTACTGAATGTACTGAGCACCTTGTCAAAAATCAGTTGGCCATAATATTTTCCATTTTTTATGATAGCCATCTTAGTGAAACACTAGATTTTTTTAGAGATGGAAGAATTTTATTTAAATAGTATGGATAGCTGAATTCTTGATCAGACCCTCTCTCTTAGTCATGTTAGCTCCTAGACTTTAATTGTTAAACTTTGTTCCATCTTTGTTTTGTTTGTTCAATGAGTAATAATTGTCTGAATTTGTAACTCTCTTCTAAACTCAGGAAACTTGCTATTGTATGCTTTATTCTTGACTAGGAAGTGTGGTAGAACTCCCTCGTTATCCATGCATGCTATTCTGTTAGGAAAACTGCCTGGAACTTTGTAATTCAAAATCTCTGTTACAATTCTTCTGGATTTAAATAAAATGGTCCTCCTTACACAAGAATTCATGATAGCAAGATTTTTTTTGTATGGTACATTCAACTTGGTTAATTTTTTCTGTATCTGATAAGAGAAATTTTAGTTCAGGAGTACATGTTTAGTGTTTTGGCTTTCCTGGTAGTGAATAGGTCTGCCTTCATGAGTGTGTCTTCCCAGGTACTTGGAAATCTAATTCTGTGTTTTGGAAAAGTAGTGACTCTTTATGATTAGTTTTTGAAATATGATTGAAAGGCACATAGATGAGTAAATTGTCTAAATTTAAGGTATTCTAAGAAAAAACTATCAGATTTCCTGTCACTTTTTCTGAAAGTTTTCAATAAAGAATATGGATGTTTTGATGATTGTCATAGTGAACTTTGAAAGAATTATTGTGAATCTTGTATGAAACCCTGTTTTTACCCCAAAATTTAAAAAAATATATCTAAAAAAGAGCCTGTGCAGTCTACTTCTAACATGGCAGGCCCCGCTGTTTTGCCTTCCGTTGGGACTTCTTGGAAAACTGTCTTTTTTTTTCTTCTCTTGAAAAACAGACATGTATGTTATTGAGAAGGGTGACTTCTGCCTGGTTTATTTCATAATTATCTCTAATTTAGTAAAAAAATTACATGGAATATCTTCAATATGATATAGTTTGACCTTTAGAAATTAAAACTTGTGAAATCTCTATGGTTGATAATTCAAGAAGTAAAGTTACTCCCTTTGTGGATCTTATACCTAATCTACAAGACAACTATTTCAAATATCATGTGATAGTGTCATAGCTCATTTACTTTTCTGAATTCTATATGAGATGTTTTCTCTGATGCCCCTGACAAAATGCAATTTTTAATAGTTATTCTGCCTAAAGACATATTCTTTTGGGTTTTGTTTACTCTTGAATAGTCTGGTATTTTATGGTGCCTCTCATTTAAACTTGAGTTAACAATAGGGAAGCTAACTATACTGTAATTGACAGGTACCAATCTATGATTTATCCTGATGCCAATATAAAGAATAAAGTTATATAAATTGTACAAATTAGACAAATTATATAAATGTCTGCCAATAACATTGTTAAAATTACTGCACCCTAGCAATATCTTTATGACTCAGTCAACAGAAACCTGAAGAAGTCCCTGTGGGAACAAAGATGAATGTTTTTCTAAAATAAGAAAATGTTTAGGCCGTATCAGTTTCCTAAGCCTGGTGCATAAGTGAGAAAGCCATCAGCTATGACATTTTGGACTGCTTTGAATGACCTCTTTGATGGGCAGCCTAATCTTATTTATCAGGAAATCTAAACTTGCCTTATTTACCAAGAAATATAACCTCTCTTTTGCAACTTAAATATTACTTTACGAGCATGCCAGACCAAGGTTATCATAAATTGAATTTGGCCAGTACCTTAGTTTTATGGGAAACTTGCAGTAATCTTTAAGTAGAGTGTTAAATGCTTCCTAGCTCTGTTCAGGTATTTAAATAGCACAGGTAAAACTAGCAGGACCAGTTTGGCAGGAGTAAAATTACAAATGGCCAACCTAAACAGACAGTGGTAATAGGCAGAAGAGTCCCTTATAATTGGTGCAGTGGTGGTAGTTATCTAAGGGTGACTGGAAGGGTGCTAAATCTTCTGAGGTGCTGGAAATAATTGAAGTGTGTTAAATGGTCAAAGGTGAGTCTTCAGTTTGTGTCTCAACCTCACTTTATAATGCCTTGATACTTGAAATGTGTCGCATTACTTAGAAATAACACCTAGGTATTAAGTGTTGGAGCAGAATTTGCAGAGATGAGGTTATCGTTAATGAGCATTTTCTATAAAAGGGTATATGAAACTAATGTTGCATAAGCATTCAGGATATTGTTTTTAGCATTGAAGTGGAAATACTTCTACTTGTATTTTTAATCAAAGCCAAATCTAGTTCTGGTCTGTTCAGATTTTCTATCACTTATAGGTTGAGTTCAAGCGTATTTTTTGGGCCAGGCCTGGGTTGTATACTTAGAGGTATTAATGTAGGTATGTGACAGATATGTATTTTGCCATATTGGTTTAAAATTTTTGCATTAAATTTTTTCATATAATAACGACACTGAAAGTTTTTAACGGTAAGTTGTGTGGGTGACTTTGAATTCTCCATTATCAGAAAAAAATTCTCTTTTACTTAGATATGGTTACCTACTGTCAATCCAGAAGGAATAAATCTCTATTTTTCTGTTTAACTGTGTATCTTTTCTCACATTTTAACCAGTAACTGATTTATTAAGTCATCCTTCATATTTACTAATTTTGTTGTTTGCTGATGCATTGGAGAAACTACTGCAAATATTTGTCTTGATGATGTCATAATACCATAGTGTCAGTTAAATCTTTCTGTTTAGAAATATGAAAATTAGGAGATTTGAAACACAAAGTAAAACCAAATAATCCTCAAGACAGTTTTAAAAGTTTTTAATCGGTATAGTACTCAAAATCCTAACCAAGAGGTGGCTTTCAGATGGTTCATATTTTCTTTGGCTTTTCCTGGTAGCTCCCTTCCCTCCCGTCTTACATACCATTTATATTTTAACACTACTGTTAAAAGGAATCCATTAGAACTTGAAAAATCAGTATTATGCATCCATTTCCTAAGTTTTGTCTTTTCCTAAAGAAACTTTGCTCTTGGAGATTCATTTGTTCTCTCCGTGTTTGTCGCCTAAAACTTGCTCTTCTCAAAATTAAAAGAAACAGTGAAAACCTTTTGCAGATACCTTACAATTTTATGTACTGTGATTATGTCAAGCAGCATGTCATAGTTACTTAAGGATCCATAATTTTATTTCTTGGAGTCCCACTGGAAGTTTTTGAGGGAGCAAGTAAATGACCAAAGATTCCCTGGTGATATTTCATTGTCCTTTGTTTTATGTTCTGATTGATAGCATTGTATTTAAATATTTTTGTGTGTTTTTTTGTTTTTTATGAATTTTTAATAGTGAAGGTAATATTTAAAACAATGTCTGGAATTCAGCATATTTCATATTTGAATTAACATGCCAAAATTTCATTTTCTTATTTAAGGGGGGCCACTTTTGTTTTATTTCTTTATTATTAGCATGTATATTGAAAAAAGTCAATTTTATAACAAACATAGTTGGAGAAGCCAAGTATATAGCACACTTTGAATAAGATTAGTGTTCCCTATAACTTCAGTTTAGGGTAAAATGCATCAAAATGGTTAATATTTTTTTAAAAATACAGGTTAATAAGTCCTCTTTCATTAAATTCTTATTATATTTTTAAAAAATTATATGCTGTTGAAACTGCTCTACAAATACTTGAGTTTTAGCAGTCTGTAGGTCTGAGCACTGACTGAGCTGAGCAGTAGTGCTGAGCAGATATGTGGTTTACCCGTGGGGCACAGGCTTCTCTGCAGGCTGCCCACTGTTCTCTGCCTGCCCTAGAAGCCAGTGCATGTCTCTTTGCTGAGATATCACTGTTGTATGCCCTATGGAGTTAGGAATATTGAAAAAAAATGAAGGATAAGGCTGAAAGAAAGCTCCACATTTTCTTTTAAGAGAATAAGGTTTTATGCTGAGAGGTCCTTGAGATTATCTGGTGTCACACCTTTGAGTTCAGTTGCCATAGAGAGTGAGCGGTTGATTCATCCAATAATTGTCAAGGTGACTTTGTTCTCCATAGACGTTTCTTTTCTCACTTTTCTCCCATGCTTTCTGCTCCTCAGCATGTCCCTCCAGAGAAGACATATCATGTGGTTGCACAGTTTATCTTTCCTCTGTGAAGCTCAGGGTTGGATGGGGAAAAAGAGGAGAAAGAGAGTCTTAAACAAGGTTCTTTGTTTTTTTTAAATATCTGAGCAACTCTGGGTTTTATACTTTGCATTAGGGTTGTCTCTTTTTTTTTTTTTTTTTTTTTTTTTTCCTCACAGCAGATAGCTTGTGTGATTTAAGAGGCTATTTCAAGGAGATTCCCTGGAGAGGTTAATTCAAAGTTTAAGTGATCACCTCAGCCTAACCAAATGTAAATAAATAGTAGTTCTGGGATTTGAATCTTGATCTGCCAAGTTCTAAAACCATGCACTTTCTTTAATTTCAGCACAGTCATTACCACTGTAATCACAGAAGGCCTTTGGTGCTTATTAGATACGTAAGAGTAGTAAAATAAGGATATTGTGAGTATTTTCACTCCTGACTCAATTGTCCCTTTCTCTCTCCAGTACCAGGATTGATATAATATTCCCTTGGATTGGAGTCAGGAATTTGGGCAGGGCTTGGCTGGGTGATTCTTGTCCAACTGTTATTTGGCTGGGGTCGTTCACTTGGCTGAGTTTAGCTGGTGGTCACGAGGGCCTGGAAGGCCTGAGAAATCTTCATTCATCTGTCTAGTGCCTCAGTGTTCCTTAACATAGTCTCTTTCTCTCTCTCCACTTAACCAGCTTGTCTTCCATATAGCATAGTGGCTGTGTAGAAAAAATAATTTTCATTTGGAGATTGATTGATTTGAACATGAGGACTGGCTTTGTTAATTGGGTTATAAGGCAGACATTTGGCATAAATTGAGTTAAATCTATAGCTTTAAATTTACTTTTTTACTTTCTATTATGGAAACTTTCAAACATATGCAACAGTAGTTTGAATGGGACAATGAATTTGCAAGAAATGTATCTGTCACCCAGCTTCAACAATTATCAGCTCATGGTCATTCTCATTTCTTTCATTACTTTCCCCCCACTTCCTTCTCTTCCAACCCATTTACCCCCTCCCCCAATATTTTTAATCTATAAATATTTCAATATAGATCTATAAAAGATTAGTATTTTTGAAAAATATGTAATCAGAATGTGTTTATCACACCTAAAAAAACTAAGAATAGTTTCTTAATGATAAGATTCCAGGGAGGTTTTGATGAAAATATATTTGAGGCATATGATATTATAGAAACATTTTAATAAATCATATAATATTGGCAAAGATACAGTACAAGCCTATCCCAAACCCTTTTTGAGTCTTTCTGGTGAAACAATTGTGCCTCTAAGAGTAATTTTGGTAACATTTTTTTGGTGTGCTTCTCAGCAAATAGGGAAAGTGAATGGTTCTAATGGCTGTGTTATGCTTCCTTTTACAAATCAGAGATATTCCAATTCTTTGCTTCCAGCAACTTGAAAGAGTGCCTAACTGATAGAACACTAAAAGTTGTTTGGGGTGGTAGGTAAATGAGCACAGAGCAGATCAAAGAATTAAGAATTACTGCAATAATAAAACTTTCATTCCCATCTACCTATTTATATGAACAAGATTCCTTAGCCATTTGTAGCTATAAAAATGAAAAGTAGCAGCATACTTCATGTTGAATCTGTCTCATTCCAGCAATCAATGATACTATTCTAAGGATTAATAAAATAATATTTTTAAAAGCTCTATTCATCTCTTTAAGAAATGAATTCCCAATAAAATTTTATCTTTGGATTAATAAGTTATTTTTTTCATATATTTTCACATATTATATGTTAAGTTATATACTAAGTATATACAATTATACATTGTTTAAATAACACATCCTCAAAGAGTTTTTACACACATTTATAGAAAAAACTAATTTAAAAATTTAATTCGTAAACTAATTTATATATTTTTTTGTATAGAAAGTATGATAGAGTAATCATTCAAAACATTTCAGATATGAAAACATTTTACATCATGATAAAGTTCTGTGAGAGAAATGGAATGGAAGTATGAGTAGAAGAGTAAAAGGGAATTACGTACACTTCCTGAATATTAAGGAAGAAATAGTTCTGTTTTTTTAAACATTTTTTATTGTAGAATATAACATATACATAGAAGTGATGTCTTTCCAAGTGAAATTTCACAAGTAGAGAACAAATTTCAAAGAATATGATAGTTACAGTTCCACAGTTTCAATTATTTCCTTATTGTGAAATAAAACATATATACAAAAAAGGAAATATCTTTCAAAGTATGCTTTAACAAGTAATTGCATAGGAAATTTCCAAAGTTGTTACAAGTTAAGAGTACCATACTTTCCATTATTTTCTTATTCTGAAATATAACATACATACAAAAAGGTGTGATAGCTTTCAAATTACAATTTAACAAGTAGCTATAGAACAAATTTGAAAGGATGCTATGTGTTACAGTTCCACCATTTCAGTTTTTTCCTTCTAGCTATTCTAATGCCTCAGAAACTAAGAAAAAGTAAATTATATAAAGATTCAATATTCATAATCTTTTGTTAAATTCCTTCTTGTCTGTTGCTGCCCCTTCCTCTAGCTTAATCACTTTCCCGATCTTCAGGGATGTCTAGGCAGTAACCACCCTAAGTTGTTCATGAACAGAAGGGGTGTCAACTTTATGAGAAGAGGGGACACTCATCTAGTTGATGTTCTTGAAGAGGCTGTTGCCTCTGGGTTTGGGGACTTAGCAGGGATAGGAGTTCTCTGAAGAATTTAAGTTTCTGAAGAATAAGCTTAGTGAATGAAACCTTTAGAGAGTATCAGATAGGGATTCAGGTATTCTTTAAGGTTTTGGGAATTACTGTTGACTTGGGCTTATCATATTGTGGTTGTTTGGCATATCTAAAGTGAAGCTTACATAGGAGTAACCTCCAGGACAGCCTCTTTATTCTAATTTGAATTCTTTTAACCACTGAAACCTTATTTTGTTGCCTTTCTTTTCCCCTTTTTCGTCAAAAAGGCATTCTCAATCTGTTGATACCAGGATCAGGCTCATTCGCAGAATCCGTATCCCACGTCACCAGGGAGACTCATTCATCTAGGGGGCCCTGTGCCACATCAGGGAGAGGGTGATGAATTTATCTGCAGAGTTAGGCTTAGAGAGAGAAGGTCCACTTTGCGCAACAAAAGGGGTTCTCTGGAGAGGACTCCTAGGCATAGTTGTAGGTGGGCTTAGCCTCCCATTTTTACAGCCATGAGTTTCACCCGAGCAAGCCTCAAGATTGAGGGCTTGACTTATAAAGTTCTCAGTTTACATAGCATATGTTATGTCTGCGATAATCCATCCAGATCTCACACTGTCGTCACTTAGTTGTACAATCCTCATTTCTCTCCATTTTAAACAGTTCTCAAGACTCAAAACATCTCACAACTCTTGTCAGCCTCCAATTATTTGTTTCTAGTATTTGTATAATACTAGTATGGTATTCCTGTTAATTATAGTCCCTCATATGCAATATGTAGATTTTTGCCATATATCCCTTCTGTTGTCAACTCTCTTTGCTAGTGTGTCATACATTAGAAGTATATCTGTTCATGTCACTGCTTTCAGATCTTCTGAGTATATACTAAGAAGTGGAATTGCTGGATTGTAGGGTAATTCAATATCTAATAGCTAGTGAAGGTGAACATTTCTTTCCTCTTCGGAAAAATGCCATTTCTCATCTTTTGCCCATTTTACAATTGGGCTGTGTGTACTACTGTTATTGAGTAGTAAGATTTCTTTATATATGCAGGTATCAGTCTCTTATCAGGTACATGGTTTCCAAATATTTTCTCCTATTGAGATGGATGCCTTTTCACCTGTTTGACAAAGTTTTTTGAGGCACAGAGCTTTTGATTTTAAGGGGGTCCCATTTATTTTTTGTTCTGTTGCTTGTGCTTTGGGTGTAAGGTCTAAAGGTGATCTCCTAATACTAGGTCTTGAAGATGTTTCCCTGCATTATCTTCTAGGAGTTTTTTGGTACTGTCTCTTATTTTGACATCTTTGATCCACTTTGAGTTAATTTTTGTATAGGGTATGAGGTAGGAGTTCTCTTTCATTCTTTTGGTTGTGGCTGTCCAGGTCCCCTATCCAATTTTTTGAAGAGACTATTCTGTGCCAGTTCAGTGGATTTGGGGGCATTATAAAAATCAGTAGGCCGTATATCTGGGGGTATATTTCCAAAGTCTCAGTTCAATTCTATTGATCAATATGTCTATCTTTATGCCGGTACCATGCTATTTTCACCACTGTAGCTTTATATTAGTCTTCAGAGTCTGGAAGGGTAAGTACTCCCACTTCATTCTTCTATTTTACAATGTTTTTGGTAATTTGAGGCCCTTTCCCTTTCAAATTTGATAACTAGCTTTTCCATGTCTGCAAAATAGGTTGTTGGATTTTTGATTGGAATCGCAGTGAATCTGCAGAATAGTTTTGGTAGAATTGACGTCTTAACAACGTTTAGTCTTCCTACTCATGAGCACAGAATATTTTTCCATCTATTTAGGTCTTTTTTTATTTCTTTTAGTAAAATTTTGTATTTTTCTGTTTAGAGTTCTTTTACATCCTTGCTTAAGTTTATTCCTGGGTACTTGATTTTTTTAATTCAATTTTATTGAGATATATTCACTTACCATACAGTCATCCAAAGTATACAATTAATTGTTCACAGTACCATCATATAATTGTGCATTCATCACTCCAGTCTATTTTTTGAACATTCTCCTTGTACCAGAAAAAGTGAAAATCAGAATAAAAAATAAAAGTAAAGAAGAACACCCAAAACACCACCCCTCCCACCCTGTTTTTCATTTAGTTTTTTGCCTCATTTTTCTACTCATCCATCCATACACTGGATAAAGGGAATGTGATCCATAAGGATTTCACAATCACACTGTCACCTCTTGTAAGCTACATTGCTGTGCAGTTATCGTCAAGAGTCAGGGCTACTGGGTTGCAGTTTGATAGTTTCAGGTATTTACTTCTAGCTATTCCAGTGCATGAAAACTTAAAAAGGGTTATCTATATAGTACATAAAATGACCATCAGAGTGACCCCTCGACTCCATTTGAAATTTCTCAGCCACTGAAACTTTACTTCGCTTCATATCATATACCCCTTTTGGTCAAGACGATGTTCTCAATCCCATGGCGCTGGGTCCAGATTCATCCCTGGGAGTCAGACCCCGCCTTGCCAGGGAGATTTATACCCCTGGGAGTCAGATCCCACATAGCAGGGAGGGCAGTGAGTTCACCCATTGAGTTGGCTTGGCTAGAGAGAGAGGGCCACATCTGAGCAACAAACAGGTACTCAGGGCGAGACTCTTAAACACAATTATAAGCAGGTTTAGCCTCTCCTTTGCAGTGACAAGCTTCATAAGGGCAAGTCCTGTGATGGAGTGCTTGGCACATGAAACCTCCAGTCCTCAGTGTTTGTGAGAATATCAGCAACAATCCAGGTGAGGAAGCCTAACACCTCTGCGTTTTCCCCCAGCACCTCAGGGAGGCCCTGCATGTGTATTTTAATTCTCTATCCAGATTACTTGGGGAATAGTTGCTATTTTACACTAACCTTTGCAAACCTACCAGGTCTCACTTCCTATTAAAAGTTCCATGTAATTATGGTATTGAACAAACTGTGCGAGTTAAGTTGTTTAGGAAATATAGATCTTATACCAAATAAACCTCTCTTCCCTTGGTCTCAAATGGAATTTGAAGTTTTAAAGCACAGTCAATATTGTCCTTTACCCTTTGACCCGATTAGCCCTACTCCTAACCACATCTGCTTCATTCATATCTCTAGTTGAAGTCTGGATTCTTTTTCAGCTTTTTTGATAGTTGCTACATGTGCTAATATTGACATTCATATCTGCTGAGTTCTAGCTCTAAGTTTCAGGTTTCACGCAGGTACCCAAAGTTCCAAGGATCAATCAGATTATACACAAAGGGATCAACATCTCGGAATCTGGTGATAGCCATTACTATTCAGGAATAGATGTGACTGCTATAAGAGCTTACAATCTAGGGACAGTTACAATAAGCGTTCCTCTGATAAGCTGTGCTCTAGGGTTCAATTCTGAGATTACACATTGTAGTTCGTCCATATTGCTGAGGCACTATAGTGTTTGCCTTTTTTTCTGGTGCAGTTCACTCAGAATACTGTCTACAGTTTCCATTCACATCGTTGCGTGTTTCACAGCTTCACTCCTTTTCGCAGTAGCTCAGTATTTCCTTGTACACAACAGTTCACCATTCTGTTGCTCAGTTGATGTACCCTTAGGCCACCTCCACCCATTGCAAATCATGTATACTCTCTCCATAAACACCAGTGTGCAAATGTCCATTCATGCCCCTGATCTCAGATCCTCCAAGTAAATGCCCCCTAATGAGGTTGCAGGACCTTACAGCACCCACCCACTTAGCTTCTTGTGGAACCACCCCATTGTCCTCAAGAAAGGCTATATCATTCTGCCTCCTAACAGCAAATACGTACATCCCTCTCTCCATGTCTTCTCCAGCACTTTATCCCTGTTTATGTTTTTCCGTACAGTTTTATAGAGCTGTATTCACATACCATAGAATTATCAACATTATACAATCAGTTATTCACGGCATCATCATACAGTTGTGCATTTATCAGTACAATCAGCAGTTGAACATATTGATTACTATGGGAAAAAAAGTTTTTTTTTTTTTTTTAACAAATAATAACGATAATAAAAAGAAAAAGAAAATAGCATACAATACGATATAATAGTAGGGTCAGACATCAACAGCACTGCAAAGAATCCGATGGCCCTCCCTTATATCCCCCTCTCATACTCATTTAGCTTTGGTATATTGCCTTTGTTACATTTAATGGAAGCATGTTACAGTGTTACTGTTGACCATAGAATCCAGTTTGCTTTGATAAAAACTTTTCTCCACTACCATCCCCTTTCCAACACTCTGCATGGTTGACATTCGTTTGTTCTCCCACATGCAAGAACAGTTTTCTATTTCTGCATTTAGTCACAATCATTTACCACTCCAGTTTTGCTGAGTCCCAGTCCTTTATCTTCTTTCTTTACCTCAGGTGTCATACATGCTTCTAGCCCACCTGTTTCAGCTTTACTCATGGGCATCTTTGTTTAATGTAGATACAATATTGTGCTACCAACACACCGTACTATGCTACCTGTTTCTGTGTCTGTAGAGTCAAGACTGCTGAACGTTCTTTAGTCCTTCAGTATCAAATGTCCAATCTCTACCCTCTTTCTGTCTCCTGGTAGCCTGTGTTGTCACCTTTTAACTCTCAAAGTTTGCTCATTAATGGTAGTTCATATTAGTGAGACCATACATTATTTGTCCTTTTGTTTCTGGCTAACTTCGCTCAACATAATGTCTTCAGGGTCCATCCATGTTATTATATGTTCCTTGTCTTTGTTCTGTCTGACATCTGTGTAATATTCCATCATTTGTATGTACCACAGTTTGTTAATCCATTCGTCCATTGATGGACATTTGGGCTGTTTTCATCTCTTGGCTATTGTGAATAATGCTGCGATAAACATCGGTTAACAAATGTCATTCTTCATGTCTTAACTTTCAGTTCCTCTGAGTATATACCTAGTAATAGAATAGCTGGTCATACGGCAAATCTATACTAAGCTTCCTGGGGAACCTCCACACTGTCTTCTAGAGTGGTTGTACCATTCTACATTCCCACCAACAGTGAATAATGTGCCTCTTTCTCCACATCCTCTCCAGCACTTGTAATTTTCTGTTTTTTGGATAATCGCCATTCTGGTAGCTGTGAGATGATATCTCATTGTGGGTTTGATTTGCACTTCTATAATAGCCAGTGAAGTTGAGCATTTTTTCATATGTTTTTGAACCATTTTTATTTCCTCTTCAGAAAAGTGCCTGTCCGTGTCTTTTGCCCAGTTTTTGATTGGGTTGTTTGTCTTTCTGGTGTTGAGTTATAGGATCACTTTATATATTTGGGATATTAAACCCTTATCTGATATGTTGTTTCCAAATATTGTCTCCCACTCTGTAGGCTGTCTTTTTAATTTTCTGACAAAGTCCTTTGATGTACAGAAGTGTTTAATTTTTAGGAGATCACACTTGTCTATTTGTTATTTGGTTGCTCATGTTTTGTTTGTAAGGTCTAGGAAACCACCTCCTATCGTAAGCTCTTTAAGAAATCGCCCTTTATTTTCTTCTAAGAGTCTTATGGTCTTGGCGCTAATGTTTAGGTCTTTGATCCATTTCGAGTTAATTTTTGCATAAGGTATGAGATAGAAGTCCTATTTCATTCTTTTGGAAATGGATATCCAGTTCTCCAAACACCATTTACTGAAGAGGCTTCTCTGTCCCAGTTGCTTTGGCTTAACTCTCTTATCAAAGATCCATTGTCTGTAGATACTAGAGTCTACTTCTGAACACTCAGTTCGATTCCATTTGTCGGTATATCTATCCTGATGCCAGTACCATGCTGGTTTGAGCACTCTAGCTTTGTAATATGCTTCAAAGTCAGGTGGTGTAAGACCGCCCACTTTATTCCACTTTCTCAAGAGACTTTTGGCTATTCGGCGCACCTCTTTTGCTGTATGTGTCCTCAGTTCACTGACTTAATTTTTGAATTGATTTAGGAGATTTGTTTGAACATATTTAATTAGTTCTTCCTTCAGTTTATTGAATTGATTTAGCATTAGTTGCCTCAACTCCTGTTATCTCAGTTGATCTATTAGTTTGTTTTTTTGGCTAGTCCATATTTTCATTTTTCCTAGTATGGCTTGTTATCTTGAGCTGTCCAGGCATCTGAATTTCTTGATCAGCTTATTCTGGAGCTTGTTTTCAGTCTTTTACCTAGGGTTTTCTTGTTGATTGGCTTTGTTCTCTAACCTTTGGTGTTCAGTTCAGCTTATTCTAGGCCTCTAACTTCGTTTTTATTTGATTGGAATTTTTCATGTCTATTTTTTCTGTTTCTTGCCCTGCCTCTGTAGCCTTTTTCTATGAGGGACTCCTCAGATATGGTCAACCCCAGTCTTGTTTTCCCAGTCCAGAGAGTCCCAGGTCTCAGGAGGGGGATATGGAGTTTCCTTGAGAATGATACCCTCCTGTGAGGCCTTTGGACTCTGTGCTTTTCCCATGCTGTCCAGCAGGTGTTGCTTGCCAGCCCGCTGCTCCCCCACCAGTATGAGGAGTTATGGAGCCTTTAGTTCTCCCAGTGACACTGACCCTGTCGGGGGTGTGGCTGACTGGAGCTGGGCCACGCCCCACTTTTCTTGGGGAAGTTATGGTCTTTAGCTAATTTTCTCCTCCACTTGACTTATTGCTTTGTCTCTCAGAGCTGTCTTAGCTCTGCTCTTTCCTGGGTCCAAATTGCAAGTCTTGGGTCTTTCTGTAATGGGCTACTTAGAATAGTTATCTTAAAAAAAAAGCAAGAAAAAAAAGAAGAGTAGAGCCCAGTATAGACTATTTAAGGAAAAGCCTTTTAATTCCGTCCTTGCAGTTTTGATGGCCATTGAAATGCAAAAACACAAGGAGTTGGAGAGCAATTGAGAAACAATCAAGAAACCAGAAAAACCTGCTTTTCAGAGAAGGGCCCTGGTCCCCTGGGTTTGCATATGTGCCTGATTCTGTTTAAGCCCAGCCCTTCTCCTTATTAAGTTCACCCTCTACTGCAAAAGTCTCTGTTTTTGTCTTTGTTTTTTGTTTTTTGTTTTTGCTGTTTTTGCTAGCCCTGTCTCCTCTCCACCAGGCCGACTGCTCCCAGATTCACTGGTGTCTAGTCTCAGTTTATCTCTGGTTGTAGTTTTTGTTCAGCAGTCTGAGTTTGTTAATCAGTTCCTCAACTGCAGTTCTCCCTCCTGGTTCCCAGCACAGACGGCCCCTCCTCCCTCAGGATTGTGCCTGTCGTGGAGGGGCATGGGCCCCCTGGCCACAAGAACTTACAAGTTTCGCTGATCTCACCTGCTTCACGCCCTCGTGAGTGTTGTATGCTGTGTGTGTCCAAACTCAGATTCCTTTGCGGTGTCTGTTCCATACAGTTCCTGGCTATCTACCAGCTGCCCTAGAGGAGTAAGTAAAATCCGCACCTCACCGCTCAGCCGTCTTGTCCTGCCTCTGGTACTTGATTTTTTAGTTGCTATTGTGTTTCAAATTTTTCTTCATTGCCACTTCAGTTAGATCATTACTAGTGTATAGGAACGTTACTGATTTAAGTGCATTAATCTTGTATCCCACTACTCTGCTGAATTTATTTATTAGCTCAAGTAGCTTTGTGATCGAATTCTCAGGATTTTCCAAATATAAGATCATATCATCTTCAAATAATGACTGTTTTACATCTTCCTTTACAATTTGGATACCTTTTATATCTTTGTCTTGGCGAATTGCTCTGGCTAGAACTTCTAGCATGATGTTGAATGATAGAGGTGATAGTGGTCATCCTAGTGTCATTCCCAATCTTAGGGGAAAAGGTTTCATCCTCTCACTGTTGAGTACTGTACTGGCTGTGGGTTTTTCATATATGCCCTTTATCATATTGAGAAAGTTTCCTCACTTCCTAACTTTTGAAGTGTTTTTATCAAAAAGGGTTGAATTTTTGTCAAATGCTTTTTTAGTGTCTATCAAGATGACATTTGATTTTTCCTTTTTGATTTGTTAGTGTGTTGAATTATGTAATTACATTAATTGATTTTCTTATGTTGAACCACTTTTGCATGCCAGGAATGAACCCCACTTGGTTGTGGTATATAATTCTTTTAATGTGCCATTGGATTTGATTTGCAGGTATTTTGCCTAGGATTTTTGCATCTATATTTATTAGGGAGATTGGCCTATAGTTTTCCTTTTTTGTAGTATCTTTATCTGGTTTTCGTATCAGAGTGATATTAGCTTTATAAAATGTATTAGGTAGTGTTCCTTTTTCTTCAATTTCTTGAAAGAATTTGAACAAGAATGGTGTTAATTGTTTTTTGAAAGTTTGGTTAAATTCCCCTATGACACCATCTGGCCCTGGGCTTTTATTTGTAGGTAGGTTTTTGATGCCTGAGTAGATCTCTTTGCTTGTGATTGGTTTGTTGAGGTCTTCTGTTTCTTCTTGGGTCTGTCTAGGTTGTTTATGTGTTTCCAGGAAATTGTCCATTTCCTCTATATTGTCTAGTTTGTTGGCATACAGTTGTTCATAGTATCTTCTTATGATTTTCGTTTTATTTCTTCGGTATCTGTAGTAATTAACCCCTTCTCATTTCTGTTTATTTGTGTCTTGTTTCTTTTTGACTTTGCCTGTCTAGCTAAGGTTCTATCATTCTTGTTGATATTTTCAAAGCACCAGCTTTTGGTTTTATTTATTCTACTTTTTTTTTTTTTTTTTTTTATCTCCAGCTCATTTATTTCTGCTTTAATCTTGGTTATTTCTTTTTGTCTCCTTGCTTTAAGTTAGTTTGCTAATCATTCTCTAGCTTCTTCAGTTGTTCATTTAGGTCTTTGGTTTTAGCTTTTGCTTTTTGAGATATGCATTTAGAGCTATACATTTCCCTCTGAGCCCTGCTTTTGCTGCGTCCCACAGCTTTTGATTTGTTGTTTCCATTTTCATTCGTCTCTAGATAATTGCCAATTTGTCTTGCGTTTTCTTCTTTGACCCACTAGTTGTTTAGTAATGTGTTGTTTATCCTCCATCTATTTATGACAGATATGGTTTTTTGGTGGTTGTTGATTTCCAGTTGCATTCCATTGTGGTCAGAGAGTGTACTTTGAATAATTTCAGTCTTTTAAAATTTATTTATTATACTTGTTTTTTACCCCAGCATATGATCTATCCTGGAGAATGTTCCATGGGCACTAGAGATGAGTGTGTATCCTGGTACTTTCAGATGTAGTGATCTATATATGTCTGTTAAGTCTAATTCATTTATCATATTGTTTAGGTTCTCAGTTTCCTTATTGGTCCTCTGTTTAGTTGTTCTATCTGTAGAAGAGAGTGGTATATAGAAGTATCCCACTATTATTGTAGACATGTCTATGCTCCCTTCAGTTTAGCCAATGCTTTTCTCATATGTTTTGGAGCTCTTTTATTGGGTGCATAAATATTTATGATTGTTATTTCTTCTTGATGAATTATCCATTTTATTAATATAATGTCCTTCTTTGTCTCTTAGGACATCTTTACATTTAAAGTTTATTTTGTCCAATGGTAGTATAGCTACCCCAGCTTTCTTTTGGTTGCAGTGTGCGTGGAATATTTTTTCCATTCTTTCACTTTCAGTCTCTTTGTGTTATGGGGTCTAAGATGACTCTCTTATAAACAGCCTGTTGACGGTTCATTCTTTTTAATTGATTTTACCAGTCTGTATGTTTTAATTGGAGAAGTTAATTCATTCACATTCAAAGTTATTGTGTTGGGAGTTCCTGAACCAGCCATCTTATCCTTTGGTTTTTAATTGTTAGATCTATTTTCCCCCTCTTTTTTTCCTTTAAATTACCTCACTAATATGCTTATCTTGTGCTCTTCTCCAGACCTCTCTTTTCTTTCTTTTTGTCTCAGCTGGTAGAGCTCCCTTTACTATTTCTTCCAGGGCAGGTCTTTTGTTAACAGATTCTCTCAGTATTTGTTTGGCTGTGAAAATTTTAAACTCTCCCTCAGTTTTGAAGGAGAGCTTTACTGGATAAAGTATTCTTGGCTGGCAATTTTTTCTTTTACAGTCTTAAATACATCATACCACTGCCTTCTCACCTCCATGGTGCCTGCTGTGTAGTCAGTACTTATTCTTATGTTGTTTCCCTTGAATTTGGTGAATCACTTCTCTCTTGCTGCTTTAAAAAGTTTCTCCTTCTCTTTAGCATTCGACAATCTAATCAGTTTGTCTTGGAGTAGTTTTATTTGGATTTATTCTATTTGGAGTTTGTTGGGTATCTTTGATTTACATATTTATGTCATTTAGAAGGTTTGGGAAGTTTTCCTTAACTATGTCTTGACATGTTCTTCTTATCCCTTTACCCTTTTCTTCTTCTGGGAAACCAGTGATTCTTATTTTTGTTTCCTTCATGTTGTCGATCATTTCTCTGAGATGCATTTCAAATTTTTCTATTTATTTTCCCATTTGTTCTTTTGTGTGCTCTCATTCAATTATTCTGTCCTCAAGTTCATTTATCCTTTTTTCTGCCTTTTCAAATCTGCTATTATGTGTCTCTAGTATATTTTTAATTTGATTCACAGTGTCTTTTATATCCATAAGGGCTGCTCTTTTTTTATTTACTCTTTCAAATTCTTCTTTATGCTCTTGTAGAATTTTCTTGATTACCGGTATGTCTTTACGTATCTCATTGAATTAGTTTTGAGGATTTGTTTGTCCTTCTTTAATTAGTTGCTCCGAATTTTGTGTCTCTTCTGACTTTTTGATTTATTTGGTTTGTTCATATGTTCTAGACTCTTCAGGTGCTTTGTTATTTTCTGTTGGCTTCAGGGCATTTGCTTGTCTTGAAAGGCTTATTTTGGTGAATGCAGGATAATTTGAGTATTTATATACAATTTGGTAAAGCTGTAGCTTCCTAGAGTGTATTTTCCCAGTCCTATCAGCATGTTGTGCTGTGGAGGTACAGCTTGCTGCAGTGCAGTTTCCCTAATCTACCAGTAGGTGGCACTCTCAATTGGGGCTTCCCTGGAACTTCTCCTGTGGGGTGGGAAGAGTCTAAACCTGTTCGGGAACCAGTCAGTGCACTGGATCTCCGTGTGCACTGGGGACTGCTTGTCCTTGGGCTTCGACATGCGCCTTGAGCAGGTGGGTGGGGAATCCACTCAGGGGCACCCCACAGATTGAATGTTGGCCCTGCCTGCCCACTCCATCCAACCTCAAGTCTCTGGGGTTTGGGAGGGGCTCCTGATAGTTGGTATGGTGCCCTCCCTCCCTGCTTCTCACCACTGCACCCCCCACGGACTTCTATTAGGGGAGAGCGGAGGCTGCCCACTGGGTTCCCTCACAGGAGCTCCCTGCTGCCTAGTTGTGGAAGATCAGCTCCCCAGTTGACCGCCAGTGTAGTTGCATGAACGTGCAGAGCCGCTGCTCACTCCCTTGCCCAGCGACAGACAGTCTTGTTACTGGTGGACTGGGTGTGGAAGGGGTGGCCCGGATGGGGAACATACTTACCCCATCCCTCAAGCTGCTGTCCTTTCAGTTTTTGTCAGTGTCCCTCCATGTATTGCAGCTGACCCTCTATGACTGGTCACACCCTGAAACCCTGGTCCCTGGCATCCTCAGGCCCCTTTCTAGTTGCTTTCCAGTTCTATTTTTTTAATGGATGATGGTGGATAATTTCATATGGTGTTTGTATTCCACTGAATACATTTTTAAAAGTAATGATTTTACTTTAAAATGTCAATAATTCTAATAGATTGGAAGATTGCCTACTTTGTAACTCTTTAAGCTGATGGAAGCATTTAGATTGTTTTCATAGAAATGTACTTAAAATTGTTGGGGGGGTAGTTATATAATCTTTCAAAATTCTTTTAAAGGATATCTAAACAAAAATATTGGAAGACCACTGCACAAAAGAACTAGGCAGCTTGGAGATGCAGACTCCTCTTGTCAGACCAATCTTCTTGTAACTGCTTTTACCTAGGTATCTTAAATAATGATAATTCAGCATAAGCTGATCCTTGAAAAAATGGGTAGATTAGCATTCATTTCAAAGACAAGTTACCACATGCGGCCCAAAGCTACAACTGACTTTTATTAAATTTAAATTTATCCTTCCATATATGCTGTCCTTTTTTATTATGGGTGATGATGCCCACAAATTAGAACACAATGATATAATTGTTTCTTGGGGGGTCAAAAGCTAAAATTTGGAATTTTCTGTGGAGGTCAAGAAAGTTCAGTGAAGTCTCTCAGCGTGGCTTAGAACTGCACACTTTGTCATGTCTGCTCTTTTCTTCCTTTGTAATCAGAAGGAAGAAGGTGATCCTAACCTTCAAATGGAGTTGGACACATATACAAGATTATGGTTTATATAAATATAGTTACTTATTGCAAAAAACCCATGATGTGTCCAAAGATTGACTTTAAAGGTACAATAAGATACATGAATTTTATTTTCAACTATAAATTTTTAAATGAATTAATTCTGATCGACAGCTATATATGCAATACATAAAATCTAGTAGGTCCAACCTGAGATACTCCATATTAAGCCCCATGTCAGCAAAACCAAAATTTAAGTTTCTATTCCCTGTAAATGCCAGGCTTACCCAGAAAACAGAAATTAAATCAGCTAGTCAGAGATCACCAACTCCCTATTCTGAAGCCAGCTAACTTCCTCATTCCTAGGCAACCACCTCACTTTCATTAACCAATGAAAATTTCCTCCCAATGTACTATGTTCTTTCTATAAAAGCCTGTGGCTCTTTTCAACAAAATTCCTGTCTCTCTTGGCAATTGGACTCGCCCCATTTCATGAATTAAATCAGTAAAACTCTGATATCTAATCAAATTTTGCTCACTTTTTTCTTTTTTTAATTCATTTTGGTACAAGGATGGGATCCAAAGGAAATTGCTTTGGAGACAGGCATGGCACCCCACTGGGAACTATTGTGTTCACTGTCCTTGTCTCTTCAGTCATCAGTGAGTTCTTCTGGGGTCTGAGATTCACCCTTTTTGTGTTTGAGCTCTCTGATCTCACTGAGTTCCTGTCCAGGGGTTAAGAGGCCGATTATCTTCAGCAGTAATATGGCTTATGAGACCTGAGTCCTTACTCTTTGGTTTTTGTTCACAACATTTCTGCTCTGAGGTCAGCAGGATTTTTGCTGCTGGTTTGCTATGGGAGCCTCAAATTCTAGGAGCACTCTGCCAGCTGGCAGCCCAGCATCTTTTACTCAAATTTAAGAATTATGGGGCTCAGAGTTGCACCTACTTAAGTAAATAGCAGAACATCACTCAAGATAACTTACAATTACAATGGCCCTTATGGGGAATTTTTTAGCTGAATAAGATTACTCATCTTAGAACTGCTCTTGATAAAGCAGACTCCTAAATAAGGCGGAATGGATGTAATACCTATTTCAATTGGTATGCCAAGTCTTCTAAAAAACTTCAAGACTCTATACTAGCTTCCTTAAAATACTCCTTAAAAAAAGTAAAAGAGAAATTAAAGGGTCAAACCCTTAGTGCCAGTGAGAATTTGGCTTGTTCCTCCCTTACCCCAGCTGCTCTTTCTCTTTGTCCACCTTTGCCTGAATATCCCCTCTGCATTAACACAGTTTCCCTACTGTCCTGATGAAGAAGTTTAACAGTTGTCGTTTAAAGTTAGACCTCCTGAGGTTACAGAGAACCACCACACATAACACTCTCTCCAGTGTCAAAGTCTCAATTATAAGCTATAATCAAGGAATTTCCCAAGCCACACGAAGAGCCTCAAAAATTCTATGAGGAATTTTAAATACTTATAGGAACTTATGACCCCAGGCTGCCTGATTTTTTCAATCAGGCATGTTAGTTGGCCAGGGGAAGTTCAGAAACAGATGTGCAAGGCAGACTGGTTGTAGCTTGGGGAAGATGTTCAAAACCCCCAAGTTTTCATGGCATCTTTTGCTGATTTACTAAAACCTTTCCTAAAATTTTTTTGGAATGCACTCATTGGGCAGTCATTCAAACCTATAAACAAAAAAGAGATGAATCTGTGGTAGATTTTAAAACTTTATTAGAAACCGTTTTTCTCAGACACTCAGGATTAAAGAACTAACTGCTGATACCCAGCCTACATTGGTGGCTCTATTTGTAAATGACCTATTACCCAATATAGAGGGACTTATAAAAAGACAAATAATACGAAGAATAGATTGGTAGGCAGTGAATCTGTCTAAACTTATAATTATGGCCAAACAGTTTGAAAGAACCTTAGAAACAGATTTAAAAAAAAAACCTGCTAAACTTATGTCCTTACAATTAAAACAAATATAAGGATCCAGACCTAGACTGAGTAATTGAGGATTTCAAACCAACTCCAGAAATCAAACACCCAAACCAATTCCAGAAATCAGATGCTCAAACAATGGCTTAGAAATCAACCCAGCCATCGGAAGAGTGATTGCCCTCAGAAAAATGGGGGAAAAGAAAAAGAAAAAATATTCTACCAAGGCATACAGAAAACCCTGCTCAGTATTGATGGGGCTCTGGGGATCTGAGTGGCGTTTTCCCCATAATCCCTTTAAATGCACAAAGTTTAACTGAATTAAAAATAAATGGGGAAACAGGTAAGGTTCTTATAGGAACTGGGACCACATTTACAACTCTGAACCCCACACTGTTAAAGCTACAAGTCCCTTGAAGTCAAAAGCAAATTGCAGTAGTGGGGATTAGCAATGAAGCCCAAATGGGAGTATTTATCCAAATGTTTTCAGGCCCTTTTACTGAAAAACATTCCTTTTTGCTTTGCAACTCTGCCCCATAAATCTTGCAAGAAGACACCTGCTATCAAAAATGAGAGGCGTAATTCGCCTCTTCCTGGAGGGAGAACTCTCTTTAGATCCTGAAGATAGTGAGGCAGACCTTATATGCTCTTTGCAAAACTTGATTCAATGTTGAGGATAAGGAAATTGATCACAACTCCTCTACCTGTGTGCTATACTGGAATCTCTATGGGCTATATCCCGTACTGACGTAGGAAGAATCCAAATTGCCCAGCCTTTAAAAATACAGATAGAGACATCTAAACTCTTCCTAAAACTTCCTCAGTATCCACTCTAACTGGAGGACATTGCTGACCTTTCCCGAATAGTTAGACTTAGTATCTCAAGGACTAATTATTCTCTGCACCAGTCCTTGTAACACTCCTGTCTTACTTGTAAAGAAACCAAATGGTCACAAATAGTAGTTTGTTCAAGATTTAATGCCCATTAAAAAATTAGTCATCCCTTGCTTTCCTATAGTTTCAAACCCAAGTACCCTGTTTTCCCGAGTTCCTCCTGATTCTAAATGGTTTGCAGTTATAGGTGTGTATTCTGCTTTCTTCAGCATTCCAGTAGATCCAGATAGTCAATATCTATTTGCGTTCATGTAGAATCATCAGCAATACACTTGGAGAGTTATACCTCCAGGCTTTATAGAGGCACCTTCTTATTTCTCTCAAGTGTTATGTGACGACCTGAGCACCCACAGTTCTTTAATGTCTCCACTTTCTTACAATATGTAGGTGATTTATTTGCTCTGCACCTCTATTAAAAAGATCTCCTTAAGAAATTCTGTCTGTTTACTCCAGCAGCTAGCTCAAAAGGGACAGCAGGTTTCTAAGAAAATACTGCCGTTTACTCCACTACCTGGGTCATGATTTAAATGCTGAAGGCATTGACCTGTCACCCAAAACAATAAAAATGATCCTAACAAAAGACAATTAATGGTATTCTTTTTGCTGGCTTGTTATTGCCAACTCTAGGTTCCAATTTTTTTTTTTTTTTTTTAATTGACATCTCCTCTTTATGAATTAACTAAAGCCAATATACCTGAACCTTTACCTTGGGATGGCTCTCATGAGCAGGCCTTTAAACAACTTAAGATGGCCTTACTAGCCTTGGGGCTACCAAATTATTCTAAGCCATTTATTCTGTTCTTTTATGAAAGAAATGGACATGCTCTTGGCTTACTAACACAAGAACATGGGGAAAAGTAAAACCTGCTGTCTATTATAGCGTACAATTAGATACTGTGGTTCAAGCATATCCTGCTTTTTTAAAAGCAATAGCCACAGCTGCAAAGATAGTTCAATCATCTGCAGAAATAACACTGGGAAATGATGTATATTTACAAAAGCCTCATGCTGTTGAAGGCCTCTAAAATTCTGAATTTCCTCAGCATCTATCTTCCAGCCCATTGACTTCCTGTGAAATCCTTTTATTATTCTTGCCTTCTAACTTAATTCTAAAAAGATGCAATACTCTTTTCCCTGCCCCCCAATTGCCTTCACTATAGGAAGAAGATCCTCATAGCTATGAGCTGATTACCTCTCAGTTTATAACTCCTCATCCTGACTTATAAGAAATACAATTTCATAACCTTGACTTTGTTTTCTTTGTTGGTGACTCCTAAATCCAAGAAATTCATGGAAAATTTTAAGCTGGATATGCCATCACAACCCAAATTCGAAATAACTTAACCTCAGACTACCTCTGCGCAACAAGAGTAACTGTGCACCCTTATTAGAGATTATGTACTGTCGTCTAAAAAAACAGTTAACATTTTACTCACAGCCAGAACACATCAGAGTTGTTCATGATTTTAGAATCCTATGGAAACAGGGGTTTCTTTACTTCAATAAATACCTTATAAAGAATGGGCAGCTAGTCAGTGACTTATTAACTGCCATCTTACTTCGTCAATCTTTCGTTATTAAAATCACAGCTCATACCAGTAACACAGAATACCAAGGAAATAGTTTAGCAGATTTCCATGAAAAGACTACTGCAACTGAAACACCTGCAGGTGTAATTCACTCAATTTTCTCTCTTAGACATGTTAATCCCTAATTGTAATCAAATATGCTCAAAGCATCTAAGGGTAAATCAAAAAAAGGCCCCTATGGCTGAACAACAAATTTGGCTGCATGAAGGGTGTATTTTTAATTCCAAGAGAGTTTTTTGGGAAAGGAAGGATGGTTAGTGGGTACTCCCAGAATCTGTAAAGGAACGAGTCCTTAAAACTTTCACTCTCTCACCACAGTACCAACAAAATGGCTCAAATAATAAATATTGATGGGGAAGGTTTTATAAGTGCTACCTGCATTTACAATAAATGCATAATTTGTCAACAGCACAGCCTTGGAAAACCCATCCCAGTTCCTAGAGGTTATACACCACCACCTCTGGCGCCTCTGAGCATTTACATCTACAATTCATTTAACTGCCACCCAGCATGAACTTTATGTCCTATGTCAGTTTATTCTCAGGACGGACAGAGGTTTTTCCTTGTCATAAGGCAGATGCTATAATAATCGCTAAAAAAACTTTTAGAAAATGTATTCCCTGCTTGGGGAATGCCTTCAGTTATTTCTAGTGACGGATAGACTCATTTTATTGGGCAGGTCATTAAAACTCTTAAGATTCTACAAACAATTGGCATTATTGTCACTACCACCCTCAATTCTCAGGAAATGTGGAGAGAAGCAATGGCATCTTAAACTGTCTAAATTAACTGAGCAAACTGGGTAACCTTGACCTAAAGTTCTCCCACTGGCCCTTATGGACATTCAAAGCACACTTTTTGGGAAACAAAAACTATCTCCCTATGAAATTATCACTGAAGGGCCAATGTCAGTTGGCCTCCATTTTAACATTGATCCTCTGCTTCCCCAACAGGATATCTCAATATTATAAATCTAATGACATAAGCCAAAAGTTATGTCCAACAGATGAGGGACACATTTCCAGATCTAAGTCTTCCTCAAACTCCTCACACCCTAACTTGCAGCAATTAGGTACACTGGAAGCCACATCAATGCAAAACAGCTCTTGAACCCTGCTGGAAGGGTCCTTACCAGGTACTCTTAACTTCTGACACTTAAGTTAAACTAGAAGGGATTGAACCTTGGGTTCACATCTCACAACATAAAAGGGTTCTACCTTCTAACAATTGAACCTATGACCAAACCAAACACCTAAAATTAAAATTTACTAGAACAAGAAGTAGATGGCTTCATGAGTTTTTACCGCAAAAAATGTCTTCTTGTCTTCTTGTTTAACTCTTCCTTTTTGCCGTAGCTTAGAAAGAAAATGCTATCATTCATTTTTTCCAGGCCTTTGCAAAAAGGCGGAATCTAACTGTTGGATCTGTCTTCACAAATCGCAATCATGATGCCGGAGACCTAGTTGTTTTACCCATGAGTAATCACTCTCAGGTCCCAAATGCCACCTTTAAAAATATTTCTCATGCTCAATTTCTCACCTCTTTATCAGGATTGCTACTATGAGAGCTGATTTCCCCTGCCTCATGTTTGTACAAACATCAGCCTTTATTTATTCCCTGTGACAAAGATAAAAGTACAGCCATTAGTTGTGAATCATTCCTCCACACACCCCTGGGCAGCCTGGCAAGATACAACTACTACCAATGGTAAATAACTCACCCATATATCCAGAGGCATTCCCGAGATGACCACTGTATCTCTAGGGGTGGGCTGCACCCTTCCAGTGTTTGTTTTAATTTTTGGAAGAAAGGAAACCTTTACCATTTGGGCCACTTCCAGCATAGATTGTTGGACAGTGCACCCTTGGACGCCTTCTTATTCCCTTAGAAATTCACAGCAAATCCGAAGTTTCATATTGAACTACCCCACTTTCTTTACATTCCTGAGCAAAACACTAATTCTGATGCCGAATGACCATCTTTCACTAGATGCTTATTGCCTTGGTTAGGAATTAACCCCAAAGAAAATATGATTAGAAATATTTATTAACAGTAGGAGAAATTGCTGATTCACTGCAAACTCTGGTTTCCAATTTTTTTTTAATTGACATCTCCTCTTTATATTTTTATGTTGCTGTGCAACAAAAATCTTTAGACTCTTTAGCTAGTTGTTTTGGATAATAGAATTGTGCTTGACTATTTGCTGCATGAGCAAGGAGGAGTTTGTGCTGTTATCAATACTTGGGTAAACACTTCTGTAACAGTTGAAACACAGATACATGAAATAGTCAAGCCACATGGCTTAAACAAGTAAGAACTTCTTCACGGTTGTTTTTGATCTCTTTGATTTCAGTTAGTTTGGGTCCTGGGATCGTTGGCTCAAAGCATACTGTAAACATTGGTCATTTTATTACTCATAGTAATCATAATAGTCTCCTTGGTGTACTGTATCTTCTCAAAAATTTTAAATGGTTGCACCCAGCCATCTCACCAGAGGTGTCTGTCCACCTAGAATGACAGAAGCACAAAGAGAACAAAAATAACCACCCCCTCGACATCTGTAACCTAATCACCTACAAGAGCTATCCAGAGCCAGCAGATGGTAACTGAGAGTGACATTAATGCTTTCAATTTTTATCTCAGCCCTGGGCTTAGCTGAGGGCCAGATCAGAAGAAGAGAATTGATTAATAAAATCTAGTAGGCCCAATCAGAGGTACCTGTGCTAAATCCCATGTCAGCAAAACCAAAATCTAAGTATCTTTTTCCTGTAAATGCCTAGCTAGCCCAGAAAACAGAATTTAAATCAGCCAATTAGCTATTGCCAATAACCTATTCTTATGCCAGTTTCTTCATTGCTAAACAATCGCGTGCACTAACCATATTAGGAAATGTAGTCTGCATTAACCAATAAAAATTTCCTTCCAGTGTTCTCCTATGTTCTGTCTTTTAAAGCCTATTGCTCTTTTTGTTGGAGAAAATTCATTCTCTACCTTGTAGCGATTAGAATCTCCCCAATTCATGAATTGATTCAATAAAACTCTCTGAAAGCTAATCAGATTTTGCTCAAGTTTTTATTTTAACATATATATATATATTCATAATCAGTATTCAACCATCTTAAAAAGTACTGCAAAAATAAACATCAGCTATTCCTTTCCCCCAGCTCTCCACCTTGGTAAAGAGCAGAATGTTAAATAGACACTGTGTGGAAATCAAAATACAAGGATCATCTGCTTTTTGAAAGATGTTAACGTAAAATAGAAGAGCATAGCTGACAAAGTATAAAATCTGAAATGCTGTGAAGTGCTTGAACATTGATTTGAAATGTTCAAGAAAACAAGTTTACAGTTAATACTTTGTTAAAAGTTAAAAACTGAAATGTCTAACATGGCCAAGAAGGATAGCAGAGTGAGTGAAGCAGTTTAGGAAGGTTATGACGTCAGTTGCCTTTATGCTCTACCTCTGCCTGGAATGGACCAGTTAAGTGCCAGACTTCTGATATTTTACAAGAATCTGGAAATATAAATTTTTATGTGAAATCTGATTTTATTCTTTTATGTCTTGGCAGTGAATTCAAGACTTAAAAAAAAGATATGGGTCAAATAAAACATGTTTTTATTGAATTTGGTCCATAATAGGCCACTTTATGAATTTCATTTTGTCAGTATTCCTTTTGGCGTATACCTATATATATATGTACATATTCGTATACATGTGCTTAAAGCTCCTTGAATGAAATGTCACAAGTTAGTTGAGGTTTCCCAAAAGTCTAGCTAAGAATTATTTCAAAGTGAACCTGTTAAAAGTTCTGCGGGGAATGAGATCAATAACTGCTCAGGTGGTAATTAAAGACAGAGCCACATGAACCTCATTAAGCTCAACTCTGTAAAACCCTATTATTTAATTCATTTTTGGCCCACAATTACAAATTTATTAGGAACATTAGGAAAATCTTCTGAAATAACTGCATTAAACTTGTCGTAGAATGTCCTAAGTCTGATTATTTTCCTAATAATTAAAAATACTTTAATGATTGTAATTTACAGAACTGATGAATAAATGGTCTATCTTAAAAAGAAATGAAGCAACCATTATTAAACTGGACTTAATTGAAATTATTTTAAAGATTTCTAACCTTATTTAGTATGAAAGAAGAATAAACAATCTAGTTGCTTGCCGTGAATTACCTTATATTAAATGCTAAATACAACTTCTCAATTGATTTTAATATTTTCCTATTACCATGGCTTTCCATTTCAGGGATTTAGTTGAAATAATAAAATTAGGTTTTATGAATTCTGCTTGTTTTTTGTTTTTTTTTTAAAGAATGAGTTTTTTTTTTAAGAATGAGTTTCATCGTGTGCTAAAAATAGAACCCAAATGTTCATCAACAGAAGAATGGGAAAACAAAATGTGGTATTTATACACAATTGAATTTTTATTCAGCCATAAAAAGGAGTGAAGTTCTGATCCATGCTACAGCATGGATAATCCTTAAAAACATTATGCTAAGTGAAATAAGCCAGACAGTAAAGGGCAAATATTGTGTGATTTCACTTATATGAAAAAATCTAGAATAAGCAAACTCATGGGGACAGAAAGTAAATTACAGGTTACCACATGCCGAGTGAACGGGGGCATGTGGGAAGTTGTTGCTTAATGGATACAGAGTTTCTGTTTGGGGTGGTGAAGAATTTTAGTAATGGGCGGTGATGACAACAGCACATCACTGTAAATGTAGTTAAAGCCTCTAAATTGTACACTCAAAAATGGCTATTTTAACCATTCCAAGTTAGACATATGTTACCACAGTACAATTTTTTTTTATGGATAAATGACTACAATAGACATTTATCCAAAAAAGATATACGGCTGGCAAGCAAGCACATGAAAAAATGCTCAGCATCATTAATCATTAGGGAAATACAAATCGAAACCACAGTGAGGTATCACTTCATACCCACTAAGTAGACAATAATTAAAAAGCAGAAAATAGCGTGTATTGGTGAGGACATAGAGAAATCGGAACCTTTGTAACATTGCTGCTGTGAATGTAAAATGATGCCATTACTGTGAAAAATAGTTTGGTAATTTCTAAGTAATGCTGAACATAGAGTTAAATGACCCAGCATTTCCACTCCTAGCTTTATACCCAAGAGAATTGAACATGTAAGTCAGCACAAAATCTTGTACAGAAATGTTCATAACAGCATTTTTCACAATATTCAGAGTGAAAATCAACCAGATGTCCATTTACTGTTGAGTATACAAAGTAAATGTCCATAGAATGGAACATTATTTGGCCTAAAATGGAATGATCTACTGATACGTGTTATCACATAGAAGAACCCTGAAAACATTATGCTAAGTTAAAGAAAACAGACGCAAAAAGCATACATATTGTATGATTGCATTTACATGAAATGTCCAGAATAGAGAAATCTTGAAAGAGATAGCTTAATGGCTGCCAGAGGCAGATGAGGGGTGGGGTGGGATGAATATTGGGGAGTCTTTGCTGGTGGATGTGGGAATTCTTTTTGAAGTGACGAAAAGTTCTGGAATTAAATAGTGGTGATGGTTGCACAGTTAATATACTGAAAAGCATGAATTGTAAACTTTTAAAAATGGTTTGTGACATATGCCTCAATAAAAATAAATACATTTTTAAAGTTTTCTATTCAGAAATTTTCCTCTTTTAAAACAGTGCTCATCTGATGTATACATTAATAGAATTATTGTATTTATTGTTTGAAGGTACTTATCTTGGCATCCTGCATTGACCACTGAAAGTAAAATGCGAATTCCACATTCTCATGCATTTATTGATCTGACTAAAGATTTTACAGCAGGTGAGTTGCACATAAATGTGAAGTATTTGTTTAGAATTGTGACAGAATTTTGAGATTTTATTTCCTAACTTGTTACTTAGTATTCATTTGCTGATGGATTGAAGGTTAAAAACATAATGATAATCAGTTATAAAAAGTCAGTGATATAGGAAACATGGAAAAAGTATTGTGTGTAATAAGTCTGATGTTATTGATCTTAACCACCTCATAATTTGCATTTGCCATTCATTTTGAATTCTTAAAAATTGCAACACATTAACTGATTATTTCCCTTTCCATTTAAAAATTATTTGTTGACTAATAGAGGCTATAAATTAAATTAAAAGAAAATATTTAGCTTATCTACAAAAAATATTCAAAGGCTTTTTTCTTTTAATTAGAGAACTTGTGGGTTTACGATACAATCATGCATCAAATACAGGATTCCTGTATGCCACCTGTATTAGTTAAGATTCTCTAGGAAAACAGTACCAACAGGAGATATCTCTACATAAGAGATTTTATAAAAATGTCTCAGCAACTGGGGGGGTTACATGAGTCCAAATTTCATAGGGCAGGATGCACTAGTCCAAATTCCATAGGGTAGATGGTGAGCTGGCAACTTCTGATGAAGGTCTTCAGTGATCTCCCCAAGAGAGGCCAGCTAGGTAAGGACCAAGTGAAAGTTCTCTCTCTTCTCCCTTAAAAGTCTTCAACTGATTGGTTAAATACAGCTGATTGAATTATCTCTTTGCAGAAGAAACTCCCTTCTTGATGTAATCAACCACAGATGCAATCAGTTGACTAATGACTTAATTAATGAGACTTTCAGTTTAAATAATCAGCTGTGAATGTCCTTGCAGCAATGGTTAGGCCATTGCTTGTTTGACCAGACACCTGGGCACCATCACCTGGCTTTGTTGAAACATGAACCTGACCATCACAGTGGTTCCCCTTGTCAACTTGGCAGCTGTACATATCACTTTAAACCATACTTAATCACTAAATAGAACACAATAACAGACATATGTTTTGCCTAAAAATACTCAGCTGTCCTGGGTAAAATCAGAAACACACTAAATCTCTCCAGAATAGGATGCAAGTCCTTGGGTAACATTCACTCTTAAACTCAGTATCTTATAAATTAAATACTATGAAATGAACAATACAACTTATGTCATATGATAAGGGGATAAGATAGAGAAGAAAACAAAGATATTTTCTTTATGTACAAATACAAACATACACATAACAAAACAAGGAGGAAATATTCATGCCGTCATGATCCTCGTTTCTATAAACGGACACATGCTCGTGGTTCATATTTATCACTGCCTTCTTCCATGACACATTGCATGTCTTCTTTACACTCCTCAAGCACTTCAGCTGGCTGTGTTTCTTTGCCTGATGTGGTGACCCAAACCTTCATACCCGAAGTTTCTGGACCATTGTTAGTCCTGCCCGGATTGGGTTCTTGTAGTTTTCCATTGATATTAATCATGGGCATGGTAGTACTAAGTGACACCCTAGCGGATCTCCTGTATTCCACGAAAACTCTTCTTTACCTCCATTATGTAGTTGTAGTCCTATTTTGCCTTGATAGTATCAGTCACCCCAACCAATACAGTAATCCCCTTCCTTGCCTGTTGAATCAAAGGCATGAGAAGCCCAAAGTGGTCAAGGGAAAGACTTAACTTGCAGTTCAATGGAATTATTGTTGTGTCTCTTGATGGGAGCACTCCTCCTTTTGGTATTAAGACTTGTAGACCAGCAGAGCTCAAGACTGCAGGGACAGGGAGCAAAAATTTTCTTACTAGATCACTAGTACTGATAGTGAGTGATGCCACTCCCATTTCCACCCCTTGATTCACTGCTTCTGTGGTCCACTTTTGTGGTACCTGCGTACCGTGCAGAACCGTCTATAAACCATGACCATATTTTGTCTTTCTCAGTCAACTGATTGAGGAACTCTGCAAGAGGCCATAGCTCTGGGTTGGAAAAAAGAAGGTGATGTGACAGGAGTGGGAGCCATGGGCATTTGAGCCACTTCTTCATGTAACTTACTTGTACCTTCAGGACCTACTCAAGCCCTATCTTGTATATACCATTTCCATTTTATGATGGAGTGCTGCTATTGAAGCCCAACTTTATGGCTTGGCGGGTTGGACAACATCCGGCTCATGTTAAGTAACTCAGGTCTCATAATATCTTGGTGGGAATGTTTAAGAGTTCTGATTCTACTAAGGCCCAGTAGCAGGCCAAAAGCTGTTTCTCAAAAGGAGAGTAGTTATCTGCAGAGTATGGTAAGGCTTTACACCAAAATCTTAAGGGCCTGCATTGTGATTCTCCGGTAGGAGCTCAAAACAGCATCTCATTTACCACTGGTGCTTCCAGCACTAACACATCAGCTGGGTTACATGGTCCAAGTGACAAAGCAGCTTGCACAGCAGCCTTGACCTGTCACAGAGCCTCCTCTTCTTCCAGTCACCCCTCAAAACTAGAAGCTTTACTAGTCACTCAGTAAATAGGCCATAGTAGCACATCCAAATGAGGCATATGTTGTCTCCAAAATCCAAAGAGGCCAACTAGACTTTGTGCCTCTTTTTCGGTCACAGACGGAGCCAGATGCAACAGCTTATCCTTCACCTTAGAAGTGATATCTCAACATTCCCCACACCACTGGACACCTAGGAATTTTACTAAGATGGAAGGCCCCTGTATTTTTGTTGGATTTATCTCCCATACTCTAACATGCAAATGCCTTACCAATGCTCAGTAGGTCCAATCAACATGATATCATCAATATAATGGACCAGTGTGATGTCTTTTGGGACAGAAAATCAATCAAGGTCCCTGCAGACAATATTATGACAGTGGGTTGGAGAGTAGGACAGTGAAGGTACACTGCTGGCCTTGCCAGCTGAATACAAACTGTTTCTAGTGGTCTGTACTAACAGTTACTGAGAAAAAAGCATTTGTCAGCTCAATAGCTGCATATCAGGTACCAGGGGATATGTTGATTTCTTCAAGCAATGATACCACATCTGGAACAGCAGCTGCAATTGGAGTCACCATCTGAATAAGCTTATGATAATCCACTGTCATTCTCAAGACCCGTCTGTTTTCTGCATAGGTTGAATAGGAGAGTTGAGTGGGGATGGGTTGGGAATCACCACTGCTGCATCCTTCAAGTCTTAAGAATGGCATCAATCTCTGCAATCCCTCCAGGAATCTGTATTGTTCCTGATTTACTATTTTGCTAGGCAGGGGCAGTTCTAGTGTCTTCTACTTGGCCTTTCCTATCATAATAGCCCTTACTCCAAAAGTGAGGGAACCAATGTGGGGATTCTGCCAGTTGCTGAGTATGTCTATTCCAATTATGCATTCTGGACCTGGGAAAAAAACACAAAATGGGTCTGGGGACCCACTAGACCCACCGTGAGATGGACCTAAGCTAAAACTCCATCAATCACCTGACCTCCATAAGCCCATTCTCTGATGGACCAGAGTGATGTTTTGGGTCTCCTGGAATTAATGTCACTTCTGAGCCAGTGTCTAATAATCCCCAAAATATCTGATCATTTCCTTTTCCCTAATGCACAGTTACCTTGTTAAAATGCCAAAGGCCCCCTTGGGGAAGGCTGGGAGGAAGATTGCCAGTATAAATTTGGGGCAGTGTAGTAGGATCCTTCCCTAAGGATACCAGCCTTCCCTCATTCAAGGGGCTCTCGTTCTGTAAACTGTCTGAAGCCTGGGAACTGAGTAAGGGGCTGTGACTCTCTGTTTTAGTAATTCAAGTTAGTCTTTTGTTCACTTTACTTAAAATTCTTTGGCTTATACAAACAAGAATTTAGTAGACTGCCCATCTATTTTACTTCTAGGTTCTCCGTGATCTAGCACGAGGCGAGTCAGATTATTTTGACTGCTGCTTTGAGCCTGCTGTCTATTATGGTAGGCATGCCCCCCTTGTCTTTGGTGATTAACTGCTGTCCCATGGCTTATGCCAACTTGGGATCTGATTATCCCCAGTGTGTTTAAGGATTTCAGCTCAGTGACAACAGTTCCCACTGTAATAGCTGACTTATAGAGAAAGGTGACTACAGAGCTCTTTAGGGATGATGGAGCTAGTCTCACATATTTATTCCCCCACAGTCCTGGTAAGAGGTATTACCTATGGACAATCCTGGGGTGTGTGAGCAGGGTGTTCCATGATAAATGCACTCTAACATTGCAATCTCTCTAAGCCTTTGGATCGCCTCCTCTGCATTATACCAGAGCACTTCTGGCATTTTGACCTCAGGTAATGTTGGCCACCTTTTGATCCACATTTTAGCCAACCACCAAACAAACTGTTATCTCCTTTTCTAATCCCTCAAACTACAACACTGAATGCAAAATCTCTCCGTAGTGGGCCCATATCAATAAATTCAGCCTGATCCAACTTTATATTCTGTCCACCATTATCCCATACCCTTAATATCTATTCCCAAACCTGTTTCCCTAATTTCTGTCTTTATAAATTGGAAAACTCCTGCAGTTCTTTTGGAAATTTGGCATACTTCTTCATGGGTCACACTTTGTACCTCACCTTTTGGAGCCTATTGGAACTTCAGTTGTAGGTCTTGAAGAAAAGAGTGGTGGTGGGGGTGGGTCATGAAAAGAATTAGGAGTATCCTTCAAGCCAGTTACTTCAGGACATTCCATTGCAGTTTCATCTACTGAAACAGGATTAATCTCTCCAGACAGTGGAGTGAGGGCTGCTTCCTCAGGGGAGGTGATTACAGGTTTTGCAGGCACTGAAGGGTTAATCTCTTTAGGTGGAGGTTGGATGGCAGGCTTCTCAGGGCAGCCTGGAGGTTGGGAAGCTGTTTCCTCAAGGCGGGCTGGAGGTTGGGTTAACTGTCTCCTCAGGACAGACTGGAGTTGGGGGTGGCTGTTTCCTCAGGGCAGAGCATTACAGGTATATCTAGCAGACTCAGCAGAATCCAGGCTTCCAGTGTCCCCACTGCCATTATTATCAACCCTTGTGTCCCCATCCCAAGTTTCAGGATCCCATTCTTTTCCAATCAATGCCTTTACTTTAACAGCAGATACCCTGTGAGGTTGAGACTTTAGTTTATGTTGTCACTCTGCTACTCGCGCAATGAGATGCTTGGTCTGGTTTTCAGAGTTCTCAAGTCTGCTGCCCCAGGAAATAAGATTTTCTTTCAGGGCACACTTAGAAACATTTACATCTGTCATATGGCATTTAAGTTTCAAATTTGAAGCCTTCACCTCATCCCTTTCTCTTATGACTTTATCCAGCATATCAAAGAGCAACCAGCCAACATCATTATACCTTAACTCCAAAAAACCCTGTTAAGGTATCCAAAACATTGTCACCAGAATATGATTAGGAGAATCAAATGGTGATGTTTTGCATATCTCCATTGCCAACTCACAGCATGGACTGTTAGTGCCATCTTGATTATTGGAAATAGAGTCATTAGTGCCTTTGAATCTAATCCAAGTAGAAAACCAATTGTGAAAGCCCATTTTAAGATTCTGTTTCTCAAGAACCACTCCTGGTACCAAGTTGTATTAGGGTTCTCTAGGAAAACAAACCTCCAGGAGATATCTGTAAATATGAGATTTTATAAAAGTGTCTCACAACTAGGGGATGCACAAATCCATATTCCATAGGGCAGGATGCACAAGTCCAAATTCCGTAGGGCAGACAGGAGAGGCTGGTTGGCTGAAAAACAAGTGAAAGTTCTCTCTTTTCTCTCTTAAACATCTTCAACTGATTGGGTTAAATACAACTGATTGAATTATCTCATTCCAGAAGACATTCCCTTGATGTAGTCAGCCACAGATGCAATCAGTTGACTGATGATTTAATAAACCAGCCTTCTGGTATATTAACCAGCCAAAAATGTCCTTGCAGTAACGGTTAGGCCAGTGCTTGCTTGACCAGACACCTGGGCACCATCACCTGGCCATGTTGACACATGAACCTCACCATCACACTACCCTATTATAATCACCTTGCATTTTTGTGGTAATTTGTTGTAATTGATGAAAACATATTTTTAAAATTTTTCCATTAACTGTACTCCATACGTAACACTGAGTTCCTAATTCCAGGGAATTTTTTAAAATTTCTTTTTTAGTTACATATATACAACCTAACATTTCCCCTTTTACAACATTAAAATATATAATTCAGTGCTGTTAATTATATTCACAATGTTTTGCTAGCATCAGGTCCATCTGTTACCAAAACTTTTCCATGGTCCCGAGTAGAAATTCTATTCATTTTAAGCCTTAACTACTTATTCCCTACCCTTACCTCATCCCCTGTTAGCCTATATTCTAGATTCTGACTCCGTGAGGTTGCGTATTCTAATTATTTCATATCAGTCAGATCATACTATGTTTGTCCTTTTGCGTCTGGCTTATTTCACTCAACATGATATCTTTAAGATTCATCCATGTTGTCACATATATCAGAATTTCATTCTCATATCCTTTATGAGAATATACCCCATTATTTTTATCCACTCATTAGTCGATGGACCCTTGGATTGCTTCCATCTTTTGGCAATTGTGATTAATGTTGCTGTGAACATCAGTGTCCAAATATCTGTTCAGTGCAAGTTGTGATTGCAAAGGAAAAGTTCTTGAAGGAAATTAAAAGTGCTACTCCAGTGAACACATGAATGGTAAGAATGTGAAACAGACTTATCACTGATACGGAAAAAGTTTTAGTGGTCTAGATAGGGGAGCAAACCAGCTGCAATATTCCCTTAAGCCAAAGCCTAATCTAGAGCAAGGCTGTAACTCTCTTCAATCTTGTGAAGGCTGAAAGAGGTGAGGATGTTGTTGAAGAAAAGTTTGAAGCTAGAAGAGGTAGGTTCATGAGGTTTAAGGAAAGAAGCCATCTCTATAACATAAAATGCAAGGTGAAGCAAGTGCTGATACAGAAGCCACTGCAAGTTATCCAGAAGATGTAGCTAAGAAAATTGATGAATATTACTGTACTAAATAGTAAATATTCAATGTAGAACAATATTCTTTTGGAAGATGCCTCTTAGGGCATTCATAGTTAGGGAGGAGAACTCAATTCTTGACATCAAAGCTTCAAAGGACAGGCTAACTACCTTCTTAGGAGTTAATGCAGCTATTGAATTTAAGTTGAAGTCAATGCTTATTTACCATTCAAAAAATCTTTTGACCCTTAAGAATTATGCTAAATCTATTCTGCCTGTATTCTATGAATGGAACAACAAAGCCTGGATGGCAGCCCATCTGTTTACAACATGGTTTACTGAATGTTTTAACTCCACTAATGAAACCTACTGCTCAGAAAAAGATTCCTTTCAAAATGTTACTGCTCATTGACAATATACCTGGTAACCCAAGAGCTCTGACGGAGATATGCAATGAGATGAATGTTGTTTTCAGCCCTGCTAACATAGCATCCATTCTACAGCTCATGGATCAAGGAGTCATTTCTTCTTTCAAGTCTATTACTTAAGAAATACATTTCATAAAGCTGTAGCTGCCATAGTGATTCCTCTGATGGATCTGGGCAAAGTAAATTTAAAACCTTCTCAAAAGGATTCACCATTCTAGATGCCTGCCCTGAGAGTATGGGCTGGGCAGTGGTATCCACTGAGCTGAGAGACCAGTTTACTGGCATTTACCATAATTGACCAGCCTCCTCTTCTTGATCTTACTTGGATCTGTTACAATGGTCTGCTTGTCTCTCACGTTTGGAACTAGTTGATTCAGTCAGTTCCTGCCTATTTAATAGTTATTCTGGTTGAGGGACTGATTCATAGAGGTTCTGACTCCACCATCTTCCCACAATCCTCTTTGGAAGTGTTTTTTTTGTTTTATTAGAGAAGTTGTGGGTTTACAGAACAATCATGCATAAAATACAGGATTCCTGTATACCACTCTATTGTTAACACTTTGCATTAGGTGTGGAAATTTTGCTTCATTTGATAATAGCGTATTTTTGTAATTGTACTATTAAACTGTAGTTTATGGTTTAACTTAGGGTTCACTGTTTGTGTAGTGTAGTTCCATGGATTTTTTAAAAAAATTTTAAAACATTTCCATTGTTCCAAGTAGGAGCGCTCTATACTAAGTCTTAAAAATGTCCAAAGGCTTTTAAAAGCTATTTATTTTAGAAAACTTTAAACATTTTCTAATGAGTTTAGTAGCCTTTGATGATCATTGTCAGATCCATTATTTCAATAGATATTGCAACATCATTACACCCTAATTCTGTCACTCCTCTGCATATAAAAAAGGAATTTCCCATCATCTCTTTGGTTACCCTAAAGTGTGGTTGAGGCCGACATAGACTTTGCATTTAAATAATTCTTGTGTTTGCCCAATCTAAAAAATGTACCTTAAAATATTTGTGATTAAACAAACCAGTTGTGTTTGTTCTAAGGAGTTGTGATTTTACATTAAGCAATCAATTGTACGAAATATAAGAACATTATCTTTGATGGGTGGACTTGTAGAAGTTAACAACTTAGAATATATGAAGAAATACAAAAAATTCCAATTTTCAGAATTCTCTTATTCAAACGTCTATCTCTGCCTTTGAAATCATTTCAACAAACATTGAGTAAATGCCTTGTGCAAACCCCTGAATATTCATCACACAAAATACAAGGATGGGAGGAAATTCCTTCAGCCTTCAAAGAAAATTTGGTTTACTGGTTGAGACTAAATCTTATCATAATGTGTGGCAGAATGAAGTAAGTACTTATTAATTGCAAATTGCTATGTAATAAAAAGAGAGCTATTAAGGGGCATTATTCTTTGGACTGTAGAGTTTTGTATAGTTGAGATAAGAACTTGGCCAAATAAAAAAAAAAAAGGATGTTATATGGTTCTCATTGTCTACAGTATAGTTGTTCCTTGGGACATGTAAAGCATTTCCAAGCAATAAGTACTAGAAGAAATTCGTAATATAAATAGGTCTTCCTGTGGGCAGCAAGCCAAGATAATGTAGTATATAAAATGAATTTTCTATTTCAAATACTTTTTTCCCCCATTTTACAGCATTTTTATTTGCCCTTTTTTTTTTTTTAACTAATTACCAAAATTGTGTGGCTTTTAATGGCTCCTATCTACTGTATGGAAGTAACATAATTTATTTAACCAATTTTTTTAACATTTAAGTTGTTTTCATTTTTTTTTTTTTTTTTTTTTTTTTTTATTTATTATAAATAGTGCTTTGGTGAAAATTCTTATATTTGACTTTTTGTGCATATCTCTCCAAAGTTCTTCAAGGAGAGTTTCTGAAAGTGAAATAACTAGTTACACAAATACAAGCATTTTTTAGGGGCTGAAACATTGCCTTATTGCTTTCCAGAAAGGCATGTTAGAGTGCTTTCTTCTCCCGCTTTTGTCAACATTGAGTATTGTCTTTTTTGAATCATTGCTAATTCAGTGATGTGGAAAAACTTATTTCATTATGATTTTAATATGCATTTCAGAGCTGACTATTGAAATAGAATTTTTTTTTTTAATATTTGAGTTGCTCATTTGTGTGTTTTCTCTTATGGATTGCCTGGTGGTTACCAATTTAGGGCTTCCTCTTACAAGGTCCCTCCATGAAAACCAAGAACATATCCCCAAAACCCAACTCAGTGAAAACAGATGTGTAGGAAAGCCAAGGCAGTAGCAGTCATGATATAGCCGAATCCAAAACCAGTTCGTCTAATATCAAGAGAGATTGATGGTCCACATGTCCTGTCAGCCATATGTAAATATCTTCTTTTTCAACTGGGCTTTTAGTACAAGTTTTAACAGTTACCATTGTCTGACAAGGACCTAGATGCCAATGTTTGTCTTTGTTTTTGAAGGCAGATGCTTATTCTGTTGTTACTAAATGAGCAGACTTTAGACTAATTTTCTTTTACTGGAATGAAGGAATGTAACAGGCCAATCTAGGTTATTGATGACCATTTCTTACTGTGGGTGGGCCAAGGGATTAAAACCAGACTTTGTTTACTTAAAATGAATAAAGAGAAAGAGATTAGCAGATCGATCATTTCTTCTATATTCTTTCAGAAATTTTTTGTAAAGGTAGCACAAACATACACACATAAACACACACACATGCACACATTTCCTTTTTGTACTCAAATGAAATTATTTTTATATAATTGTCAATCTTAATTTAACGTATCTGCACATGTAACCTGCCTCATTCTTTGGTATGGATTCATGTTATTCCTCTATGGAGATACTGTAATTTAAATACTCATCTCATTGTGGATATTTGTGTGTTTCTCTTTTTTGTTTGAGATAGTGCTCCATTGAACATTTGTATATGTGGATCTCTACATATTTGTGCAAGCCTAGGAGAATTAGATACTCTCAACACTTTAATTAAGGTCAAAGCATATATGCATTTTTTCTCTTAAATATCTTTTATCATGGAATACTTCAAATGTACTGAAGAGGGCAAAGAGTAAACAAATGATGTTTTTAATTTTAATTCTAGTAGATATTTCCAATTTCCCTTCAGAGGCTGTATCAATTTACATTCCCACAAAGCATATAAAGTGCTTATTCTTGCCAACATTGGATCTATCATTTGTTTATTTAAATGTATTGTTATTAACCATGGATTATTTCAAGCATACAGAAAAAATAGCAGATATAGCACTTGTTGTTTTCAGAGTTTACATTTTGGCAGTTTCATAGGTAAAAAATAGTATCTTGTTTTGATTTGCATTTCTTGAATTATGAATAATGTTGAACAACTTTTCTAATAATTTTTGTCCATTCTTTGAATTGCGTGGTCATATGGTTTGCCCATTTTTCTATTGGAGATTTTTAGCCTAATTTTTTTATTTGAAAGTTCTTTGTACTTTAAGGAAATTACTCTTCTTTTGTGATACATGCTGTACAAATCTCCAGCTTATTGTATGACTTTTTACTTTGTCTGTAGTTTTTGTGGGGTTTTTTACTATATAGAATTGTTAAATATTTCTCGTGAAGTTTATCTTTTCTTTTATGGTATCTGTTTTGTGTCATACTTAGAAAATATGATTTGTATGTAATATAATTCAGAACAAAGAAATTTTTAAAACAGTTCTTGGTGGTTTTATGTTTTTACACTTAAATAGTTAATCCAATTAGATTTTCTTGCAGATATTTTTGTTTAATCTTTAGATAGCTATCTCCATATTGATGACCCCTGAAGGAATCCTTATTTGGCAGCACAGCCATCCTCCTGACTCTGCCTTGCTATTGAGTGCTTTGTTTCTACACTTAATGTTTACCTATGTTCTCCCTTATGGACCATGAATAGTCCAATCACTGGTCATTTAAATAAAATATTATTATGTTTAACTAAAATAAGGTTTATTTTTAAAGGAATAGCATATGTAGTAGTATTAAAATTTTAGCAAGTTACCACATGGGTATACACAGAAATGGAATATGTTTTCTAAAATTGATATAACAAAGCTTTTATGTTTTGAGCAGATATGGGAAAAGGGGAGTTTTTATTTGTCAGTTAAAATGATCTCAGTCTCTTTAGGGTTTTAAGTCAGTCTTATTGGGTAAATTTGTAATCTTTCTGGATCTTTCTACATTCCACCTTCTAGCAAAGATGGCAGCTGGGTGTACATAGGGGTATGCTTATATGTCCTCAGTCAATTAGAGGGACAGGTCCTTGTATCTGCCCGGAGGTCCTTGTGCCATTACATTGAGAGGCCTTGTGCAGTAGCTGGCCTCCTGACATTTTCTGCTGAAGTTGGCAGCTGGTGACCTGATTCTCTTGACTAGATCATATCCTAATAATCTGTCCTGGTTGACACTTCATCCTGCCTTCGATCTGTTTTTTGTTTTTTGTTTTTTGTTTTTTGTTTTTTGTTTTTTTTTTCCAGAATTTCTCCTCCATTTATTTTCATTTGGAGGTAAATGTTCATAATGGTGTATATCTTACATAGTTTCCCATGTCTTCCCTCTGGCTTTTTTTTTTTTTTTAATTCATTTTTATTGAGATATATTCACATACCATGCAGTCATACAAAGCGTACATTCAGTTGTTCACAGTACCATTATATAGTTGTGCGTTCATCACCAAAATTGATTTTTGAGCATTTTCATCACCACACACACAAAAATAATAAGAATAAAAATTAAAGTGAAGAAGAACAATTAAAGTAAAAAAGAATACTGGGTGCCTTTTTTTTTTTTTTTTTTTTTTTTGGCCCCCTTTTTTCTACTCATTCATCCATACACTGGATAAAGGGGAGTATGATCCATATGACTTTCCCAATCACATTGTGACCCCTCATAAGTTACATTTTTATACAATTGTCTTCAAGATTCAAGGGTTCTGGGTTGTAGTTTGATAGTTCCAGGTATTTACTGCTAGCTATTCCAATTCTTTAGAACCACCAGAGTGACCTCTCGGCTCCTTTTGGAATCTCTCAGACACTGAAACTAATTTCATTTCCTTTCACATCCCCCTTTTGGTCAAGAAGATGTTCTCCGTCCCACGATGCCAGGTCTAGATTTCTCCCCAGGAGTCATATTCCACGTTGCCAGGGAGATTCATTCCCCTGGGTGTCCGATCCCATGTAGGGGGAGGGCAGTGATTTCACCGGCCAAGTTGGCTTAGCTAGAGAGAGAGGGCCACATGTGAGCAACAAAGAGGCATTCGGGAGGAGGCTCTTAGTCACAATTATAGGCAGACCTAGCCTCTCCTTTCCTGCCTTGGATCTTAATGTCCATTTGGATTCCTGAAGCTCCATCATCTCCTTCCAGCCCTCTCTCTTGCACTGTTCACTGCCTATCCTCTACCATGGGATTCCTTTGCCTTATACTATAGTATCCCCATGGAGGATCCACTGGTGTCAACTTGGCTACCCTTCATGTCTACCAAAGAGGATCTTGAGACCCTTCTCTGTACATGAAAATCAAGGGAAGTTTGAGAATTCTAGCTTAGACTCTCTACACTGTCTTTTCTGTGTCACAGAAAATTACCTGTGTTGGTACCAATCATCTTGAAGGACAGGCTCCTCCCTGAGTTCCCTTCAACTTCATGAGTTTCTTCCATATTCTCAGTGTTACCCTCTATGAGATTGGGCTCTGAAATTGACACCAGGAAATGTAGTCGAGGAAATTGGCATCAGATCTCCTCTCTCTTTCTCCAATCTCTCTGATTCCTCCTCCCTGTCTCATGCCTTCCCATTGCCTCCTTAAATAGCCTGACATCTTGACCTGAGTTCTTTCTATTTGTGACTTAAAGTAAAACTTGTTCAGATCTCCAGGTTTTGCTTTTAATATGTAATAGAAATTTGAGGATTTGGGAATCTTTTTCATTATCAGCAAAACCTGACTTTCAATACTGTTTTCTATCGTTAGACTTAAAAACTGATATTTTGGAAGTCAATAGCTGAATATTGACTTTTTTCCAGCCCTACTTCAATAGCCCTAATCTTTTCCTAAGCCAGCAGTTCTTCACCTATGGTCTGTGGATCCCGAGGGTCGCAAAGACCCTTTCAGAGGATCTGCGAGGTCAAATGACTTTTATAAAAACCATAAAACATCATTTGCTTTTTCACACTAGTGTGTGATGACTTTTTATGCATGATTGTGTATTCTTGTGTTTTAAATTTATCTCAGTTTTAATTTCTGTTATGGTATGTATCTGTATAGAGAGAGATAGATCATATCAACAGAAGCTCTCTAGAGTCCCCAATAATGACAGTTTGAGGAACTGTTGCCCTAGATAAGTTTGCCTCTGACTGGGGTCGCTATACAAAGTCACGAGAAAGAATTATGTAATATCCCTGATATATACATATATCAAGTAAAGAAAAGATCTAGGACATGACATATTAGATAGATTATAATGGTATCTTTGGGCTTGGCCCCCTTCTTCTTCCTGCCACATAGTTGTCATGGTTCTGGCATGTAGCTTTGAAAAGCAACCTAATAAAGGAACTTAAAAGCTGCACTACTGATGAGGTGATGTAAAATATATAGCTAGCCCTTAACTCCAGAGACTCCCTACCATTTTCTTTGTTGGGTCATTTTTCTACTTATTACAGAACTGGAAAGATGTCACTTAATGGAGCCTTTACTCTCATTAACTGATTTGGCCAAGCATGTGTTTTACTTTTAGTAGACTGGAAAAGCTCACATTCAAAATATCTTCCCAGTTTCTTCTTTTTACAATGGGTAGGGTGGATAGGGCTTGTGAAGCATTTAAAATGGTAAATCTTTTGTCATTGGAAGGCAAAAGAACGTGACATGAAAACTTCTTTAATATCACAAATACTTTTTCATTCATTCATCAAATTCAGTAATTATTTCCTGAGCCTCTATGTTGCCAGGCATTGTGCTAGGAACCAAGAGTTTAAAGATGAAAAATGAGATCACTAGACTCAAGTGCCACTATAGCATGAACCTCAAGGATATCATTATAGCAAGACACTACTTTATTCATTCTGTTTTCAGAAGTTCACACTTCATTTAAGTCTTAAATGTTTTAAAATGCAGGTACACATTAATATTCAGTATATCATTTATTTATAGTGCATTTAGTGGAGCTTTACAAGATTCTTGTCTTCCTTCCCTTATACACCCTTGGTGATTTCATGGCTATAAGTACCACCTAGGAGTTTACAACTCCCAAATTTTTACTCCAAACTGGACTTCCCTCAATCTCGAAAGTCACCCACACCTCCTCAACTTATCATGTTCTCCATCTTACTAAATGACAGCCCCATCCTTCCAGTTTCTTGGTCAAGATGTGGAATCTATCCTTTCCTCCTTTTTCTGTCACACCCAACATCAGGTTTAGGAAATCCTGTTCATTCTGCTTTCAAAATATATCCAACTTGATCACTTCTCACCACCTCCACTACAATCATTCTATTCCAAAAACACTACCATTTCAAACCTGAATTACTATAATTACTGGTTCCCCTGATTTTACCCTTCCCCCCTACGCTCTTTTCAACACGAGCTCCTGTTAAAATGTGAGTCAGGTCATGTCACTCTTCTGTTGCACATCTTCCAGTGGCATTTACATTTAGAGCAATAGCCAAAGTCCTTGAATGACCTAGTAGGCTGCACTTCATTTGACCCAGCCTGCTTGCTCTGGCCACACAGGCCTCATTGCTATTCATGAAACTTACAAGGCAATGTACAGTCTCACAGCTTGGATTGAGTAGCTGTTTTCTCTGCCTGGAGTATTATTTTTCTGGATATCCATTATCACCTCTTTGAGTTATTCCTTCAGATAATACGTCATCTCCTTTGTTCTAGTTTGCTAATGCTAATGGAATGCAAAACACCAGAGATGGATTGGCTTTTATAAAAGGCGGTTTATTTGGTTACACAGTTACAGTCTTAAGGCCATAAAGTGTCCAAGATAATACATCAACAATCAGGTACCTTCACTGGAGGATGGCCAATGGTGTCCGGAAAACCTCTGTTAGCTGGGAGGGCATGTGACTGGCATCTGCTCTGGAGTTCTGGTTTCAGAGTGGCTTTCTTCCAGGACATTCCTCTCTAGGCTTCAGCTTCTCTCCAAAATGTCACTCTCAGTTGCTCTTGGGGCGTTTGTCCTCTCGTAGCTTCTCCAGAGCAAAAGTCGACTTTCAAAGGCCGTCTCCAAAATGTCTCTGTAAGCTGAAGCTCCTCTCTCAGTTCCAGTGCATTCTTCAAAGTGTCCCTCTTGGCCGTAGCTCATCTTCAAACATCACTCACAGCTGCACTGAGTTCCCTCTGTCAGCTCATTCATATGGCTCCAGTGACTCAACTTAGACCCACCCCAAATGGGTGGAGCAACACCTCCATGGAAATTATCCAATCAGAGTCATCACCCACAGCTGGGTGGGGTGCATTCCAAAGAAACACTCAAGGAATTACAATGTAATCAACACTGATAACATCTGCCCACACAAGATTACATCAAAGATAATGGCATTTCAGGGGACATAATATATTCAAACTGGCACATCCTTCAAGTCTTCACTCAAATGTCATCTTTTCATTGAGGCCTTCTGTATTGAAAATTTCAACTCTCATGCACTCCCCATTGCCCTCACTCTGCTTTAGGTTTTCTCAAAACCCTTTCACCTGCTAAAATACTATATAATCATTCACTTAACATTTTAATTATGTTTCCTGTTACCAGAATATAATCTGCAGGAGAACAGAGATTTTTGTTTGTTCTGTTCACTATTATTTTTCCAGTACCTAGAGCAGTGCCTAGCACCAAATAGAGACTTGACGGATATCTTTTGAATAAACAGTCACATTTTTGGCAGTAGAACAGAACCAGAGGATAGCTATGATATTTTTAAGTGTTCAAACTGTCCCTAATTGGTAGGCCTCTTTCAGTTGAAGATTTAACAGCTGGTAAAGGAAGCTTTGTAATGAAATTGGTATTTGTTCACCAAAGCTCAAGCATACATTTTTGGGCGGGCTTTCTCTGAAAACTCCACAAGGGGTTTCTCAAAACATATACAAAAGTTAGTAACACTGGTTGTGGGAATTTTATCTAAGTAGAGGTGGAAAATAATAGAGGCATTTTTCAAGAATTTTGTTTATTTTTCTAGCAATACAAATTAAACCACTTCAACCCTTGAGCTATCATAAGGTTATCTAATGAATAGCTTCTAAAGACATTCAGTTTGAACTGATTCAAATTCCGTTCTAAATACAAAGTTGATTTTTATCAGCAAAGATGAAGAGACCTGTTTACTAAAAACTGTAGTTGTTTCTGATGTTATCATGTTCTCTGATAAGAATAGGGCATGAGAGAGACAAAGTAATGAAAAATGTTTTATTGCAAGAACTCTGACTTCCCTGATACTCACATATTTACTCCTAAAGTAAACACTTCTGAGAGAAACTTTATAGTGATATTAAACTGCTATAGCAATAATACATGTACAAGACTTATTTAATATCTTATAGTACCTATTTATTAGGACCTGGACTTGATCCAGGGATATCCACCTACAGCCTACCCATTCACCCTAACTCCCCCCAGCTAAAAGAAAAGTCTATCAAAACATTTAATCTGCCATAATTTATTAAGTTTTTAACTAAAATAAGGTTAGAAATTAATAAGTATAACAAATTTTAATTAGAATTTAGATGAGCCAGGCCCTAGTTCTGTTATTAACCCCATTGTACATATTGTGAAACCAGTGTAGAGAGGTTTAATAACTTGCCAGAAGTCACACCATGGAATCCAAGAGTCTTTCTGCCTGTACTCTTGCAGCTTAGTTACCGTGGAAATACTGTTTTACAATTGACATAATTGCAGAGAGCTGTGCATTTAATATTGTCTTTGAAGTTCTGGGAAAATTTATGTAACTTCTCCCAAGGAAAATGCACATAAGAATAAAGTTTTATGTTCAGGAACACCCTGAAACCCATCCAAAAACCCCCTAGAAAGACCGTGGACCCCCAATTAAGAATGAAGAAACACATGCTCGTTTTAAGTACTCTAACACTGCAGACATGTAGAAAACAAAAATCCCACATAACCTGAAGTGTTGTTATTGCTTTGTTTTGTATTCACAGCTTATTTTTCTAAGTATTCTGTGCATAGAAGAAAATATGTCATTTTTATTTTGGGGGCTTTTTTTTAAATTGTGTATGGATTATGTTAATATAAAGCCTCTATTTCTCAGAAGTTATCTTGAAAATAAAATGGAAAGAGAAGCCACAGATTGGGAGAAAATATTTGAAACACATACAACCAAAAATGAATTGAATTACAAAATAAGGAACTACTATCAATTAAGAAAAAAGACAACATATTAGAAAAACGGGCAAAAAATATGAACAGACAATCCACAAAGGAACAAATAAGAAAAGACAATAAACATGCATGTTCAGCATCTTTAGAAGTTAGAGAAATTAAATTAAACCACAAGATATCATTTTGCCTTCCTCAGATTTGCAAATATTAAGTGAAAAGATTGATCTGATCCTACAGCAAGAAAAATTAGAGCTAAAGCTTGTGCAGATTAACATGGATGAATAGCAGAATGGATGTTGACAAAAAAGTCAGAAAAGTGATGATATCTGGGTAAAGTGCCTGTATACATCTGTGTATATATGTGTGTGGCCAAACTATACAAAAGAGTAGAGAGAAGAATAAACAGATAGTAACCTTTGTTGGAACAAAAGATTCAACAGAGACACACTGGAGTTTGAGTGGCACAAGGGATGATCTATTTGTTAAGCAAGCAGAGGATACTTATGTGACCATTTTATCATTCTTTATCTCTTTGATTTTTTTTTGTTTGTATGAGTTTTTTTCACAATTCACAAAATGATATTAAGTATAATATTTTATAGCTTCCTTTTTCTCACTTAATTTCTTAGACACCATTCCATCTCAATACTTAGATCTACTTCATCTGCATCATAGCTGAATGATATTCCCTCATTTGGATGTATATTTCTTCTAACACCTTGAGTCTTCCCATTAAACACACATTGGGAAGACTTCAGTAATGACTACCCCTTACCGTAATCTGGTTTGTGAAGCGATTTTGTGTTCATGAGGGTTTCTAAGATTGTCTTTCTCTATATATCACCTAAGTAAATAGTGTTTTTAAGACTTTTTACGTTGTTGATTTAAAATTTAAATTTCATTGATTTAAAGTTCATTTAAACTAAATAAGCGCATGCTCTGATGCCAGTATATTGTTGTATGCAGCATTAAATCTGCTTTTGGTTTGATTGTATTGAATACGGTGTTTGATGCTCAGCACTGACGTCTTATTTTTTCTTTTCCTAACTTTTTATTCTGAAAACTTCCAGGCACTCAAAAAGTTTTGAAAGAGGATTATAATACTCTTCCCCTAGATCAAACAGTTTGTAATATTTTTCTACATTTTCTTATGCATGGATACATCAAACAGTTTGTAATATTTTTCTACATTTTCTTATGCATGGATACATATTATGTATATATGTATGTAAAGACGGAGAAAAATCAGTCCACTTTCTTTTCCTGACTGTTTGAAAATAAGTTTTAGACATCTTAGCACTTTACCTTTAAATACTTCAGCATGTATCTCCAAAGAATAAGGATGTTTCGTATACAATCACAATGCCATTATCACATAAAATAAATTAACGGTAATTGCATATCGTCTAATAACCAATCCATTTTCGGGTTTTCCTAGTTGTCCCCCAAATATATTTTATAACTACTTTTCTTCCTTATTTAGACTCCAGTCAAAATTAATGCATGCATTTGGTAGTTAGATCTCCATAATCACTCTTAATCTAGCTATAGCTTTACCTTTTTTTTCATAATACTGACTTTTTGAAGAGTTGGGTTCACTTGTATTATAGATTGTCCCTCGTTCTAGATTTGTCTGGTTGTTTCCACATGGTGGGTATTTAACTTTTGAGCACTGACTTCTGATGTTAAAAAAAGAAAAAAAAAGAAAAAAGGAAGGTACTCCAGTAAGCTCACTGTAATCAATTGGGTTCTGTTTTTTTAACAAAATTGATGACCAATTTTTATTCACTATGAAGAAAGAGAAGGAGCAAATACTATAAATATTACAAATAATCTCTTTTTAAAAAAGAATTGAACTATCAAATATTACAAGTACTCTCTTTTTAAAAACAATTGAACTATCAAATATGAGTGTGATCTTTTAAAAAGCATCAAATATTATTTTAAGTTCCTTTTTGTCTTTTTGTATTAATGCAATGTATTAGTTATTGTGGTTATTGTTTAGAAATAACACTCTGGAATTTCTTTCTTTGGTTCAAATAATTCAAAACATCTATCAGTTAAAAACCCAACTCTGTTTTGGCATTTAAGATATAAATGTGTAAGTACATCAATTCATTGGTTCTACTCAAAGATATTTGACAATCATGTTTTATGGTTACAGATAAAAACATAGTTTCCTTATGTGCACGATCAGTTTGGTTATTTAAATCACTAACTGGTTAATTCAGTCTATAAAAGCTGCTGTGATAGACAAAATAGTTGAAGTCAATTGGGCATTTAGTACCAGATAGAAATGTTTTTCAGATATTTATAATCACAGAAGGGTAAATTCTTGGGCACCCAACCAGGCTGTTCTTTCAGTTCTTCTCACAACATAGGTGGTAGGTAAGTCCTTTTGTTCTTTCAGACACTGTCTCCTCATTTGTAAAAATGGGAATAGTATTACATAGCCAAGTGGATTAACTTTGAAAGTTTCTAAGAAAATACTTTACAATATTTAAAAATACATAAAAATATAAAATATTTTATGTAACAATCTGTGTACATATATATATATACCATGTATGTTTATATATACCTTCACACATTTAAACATTTTTACATAACAATGTTTACCCATACTATGTATGGTTTTGCAGTTTTGGTTTTTTTTTTCATTTTATTGCAAAATGATGAAATTGATTTCATGATCCACTAATGGGTAATGACCCTCAGTCTGAAATCACCACAGAAAGGTTCAGTTAGTTTCAGATTCTGCTGTCAAAATGATTCTGCCACTTTGGTCATTCAGTCAGCAAACATTTATTAAGCAGTTATCATTTACCTGTGTGAACAAAACTGGAAGTCCTTACCCCTGTAAAGTTTGCAGGTTCAAGAAAAGAGAGAAAATAAACAAGAAAAGCTGTCATTGTGAACTTGTCATCTGAACTGTTAAGAGAAGTGTTTTGTGAAAGGAAACCAGGGAGGATCAGCCATAGATTGGGCATAGGATTAGGGGAGTTAGAGTTCAGCAAAGATTGAAAGGAAGAGTATTAAGATAATGAGAGGAAGAATAGGAGAAAGCACCAGTTGAGCTTTTGTGACTAAACAAGATTGAAAATTGTTCAAGTTTTGCCTTCAGAATTCACTGGTGTGACTTATTATTTTTTAATGAACTAATTGTAGTAAACCAAATAAATAATATTTTGCATAAGCAGTTTTCCCAAATAATTTTTTAAAACTTTACTTTGTGTTTTTGGTAACCTTTTTATTGAAGTAAACCTTTACATGCAGGAAAGTGCACAAATCGTAAGTGTATAGCTTCATGAACCATCATAATGTAAACATACCCATTGTAATCATCACCTGGATTGTAGATGTTAATAGTGTCTCAGAACCCCCCTCATGTCTCTTTCCAATCATCTTCTCACAAAGATAATCACTGTTTTGCCTTCTATCACCAAAAATTAGTTTGACTGAAAATTCCAGTTGCTCTTTATCTTCACTTGCCCTTGATACCATCAGTATTCTTTATTTGAGCCATTCAAATAAGTTTGTGGTATTACTGTTTTTTTAAATTAATTTTTATTAGCAAACACTCTATAGTCACCATGTAAAAACTCTTCCTTTGCCCAATTCCCAATTCTCTGGTAATCTTTAATCTACTTTCTGTCTTTGTTAACCTGCTAATTCTAGATATCTCACATAAATCATGTCATACAATATTTGTCCTTCTGTGCCCTGCTTATTTCAAAGAAGTGGGCATCCTTCTCTTGTTCCTGGTCTTAGGGGTAAAGCTTTCAGTTTTTCACTATTATATAAGATGTTAATGTGGGATTTTCATGAATGTCCTTTTCTCATGTGGAAAGAGTTCACTTCTATTCTTAATTTTCTAAATGTTTTTATCAAGAAAGGGTGCTGGATTTTGTCAAATGCCTTTTCTTTGTCTGTTGAGATAATCTTAATGTATTTTCTTTTTCCTTCATTCTATTTTTGTGGTGTATTACATTCACTGATTTTCGTATGTTAAGCTACCCTTGCACTGCTAGGATAAATCCCACTTGGTTGTAGTGTATAATATCTTTAATATGTTGTTGAATTTATTTTACTAGTATTTTGTTAAGGAAATTTGGATCTATATTCCTTAGGGAAATTGGTCTATAATTTTCTTGTGATGTTTTTATCATGCTTTGGTATCAGGGTCTTGCTGGCCACATACATGAATTATGAAGTGGTATCTGCTCTTGTATTCTTTGGAAAACTTTGAAGATTAGTGTTAATTCTCCCTTTTGTTAGGTGGAATTCACAAGTGAAACTGTCTGGTCCTGGACTTCTGTTTTCTATTTCCTACTTCTGTTACCTTTGGGTTTACTTTCTTCTTCTTTTTCTGGTTCCTCAAGATGTGAAGTTAGATTGTTGATTTGAGTTCTTTCTATTTCCCTTGTGATTTCCTCTTTAAACCTTTGGTTGTTTAAGAGGGTGCTGTTTAATCCTCACATATTTATAAATTTTCCACTTTTCCTTCGGTTATTGATTTCTAGCTTAATTTCATTGTTGTCTGAGAAGGTACTTTCTATTATTTCAGTATTTTGACATTTATTGAGACTTATTTATGTCCTAACATATGGTTTATCCAGGAGAATGATCCATGTGTACTTGAAAAGAATATGTATTTTTCTGTGAATTGTTCTGTATTTCTTTTAGAAATATAGTTGATTTTTACTGTTGTTCAAGTCCTCTGTTTCCTTGCTGATGTGTCATCCTCATATCCTGTTCCATATTGAAAATGGTATATTGAGGTCTCCAACTATTAACACAGAACTGTCTGTTTTTCCCTTCAGTTCTCTCAATGTTTGTTTCATGTATTTTGTGTCTCCTTAGATGCATATTTGTTTATAATTGTAACATCTTCTTGTTGAATTGACCCCTTTATTGATAATTTTATAGTGACCTTCTTTATCCCTTGTAACAAATTTTGATGTAGTCTATTTTATGTGATAGTATAGCCACCCCAGCTCTCTTTTGTTTACTATTTGCTTGGATTTTTTTTTCTTTTTTATCACTTTCCACTTTCACGTTCTGTCACTTTGAACCTGTTTGTTTCTTTGGATCTAAAAGGAGTCTCTTCTTTACAACATATACTTGGATCATGCTTCCTTATCCATTCTGCCAACATCTGAGTTCTGATGGGAGAATTTAATCCATTTACATTTAAGGTAATTAGTGATAAAATGGAACATACTTCCATTTTCCTAATTATTTTTTGTATGTCTTACACTTTTTTTGTCCTCCTTTCCTCCATTCCTGCCTTCCTTATTGTTTAGAAGATCTTTTGCAATAAGCCATTTTGAATCACTATTCATTTCCTTTCGTGTTAAGTTTTTAGATGTTTTCTTTTTGGTTACCATGGGAATTATATTTAACATCCTAAATGTATTAGACTTTAGGTTGTTCTGATACCCACTTAATTTCAATAACCTACACCTACTTTGTTCCTTTATCCCTCTGTTCCTCCCATTAGTTTTGTTATTATCACAAATAAAATCGTTATACATTGTGGCCCCATTAACAGATGTTTATGATTATTTTTGTTGCATCTGAATTTTTTTCCTTGCAATTTTATAGAGCTATATTCACATACCATATAATTATCCACAGTGTACAATAAGTTGATCACGATATCATCATATAGTTGTGCATTTATCACCACAGTCAGCACTTGAACTTATTGATTACTACGAAAAAAAAAAAGTGGGTTTTTTTTTAAACGAATAAGAAAAAAGATAATAAAAAGAAAAATAAAATGTCATACAATATAATATAATAATAGGGTCAGGCAACAACACCGCTACCAAGGATCCCATATCCCTCCCTTATGTCCCCCTTGCATACATGTTTAGCTTTGGTATATTGCCTTTGTTACATTTAATGGAAGCATATTACAATGTTGCTGTTGACTCTAGACTCCAGTTTGCTTTGATTTTATTTTTTCCCCACTACCATCCCCTTTCCAACACTCTGCATGGTTGACATTCATTTGTTCTCCCACATGCAAGGACAGTTTTCTGTTTGTACATTTAGTCACAATCATTCACCACTCCAGTTTTTGCTGAGTTAAACAGTCCCAGTCTTCTGTCTTCACCTCAGGTATCATTCATGCCCCTAGGCTACCTCTTTCAGCTGTACTCATGGACATCTTTGTTCAGTGTAGTTACAATATTGTGCTACCATCACACAGTATTATGCTATCTATTTCTGGGTCTATACAATTAATCCTGCTGAAAATTCTGTAGTCCTTCAGCATCATATGCCCAATCTCTACCCTCTTTCTATATCCTGGTAGCCTGTGTTACCAGCTTTTAACTCTCAAAGTTTTCTCATTAATGTTAGTTCGTATTAGTGAGACTGTACAGTATTTTTCTTTTTGTTTCTGGCTAACTTCACTCAACATAATGTCCTCAAGATTCATCCATGTTATTATATGTTCTGTGTCTTTGTTCTGTGTTACAGCTGCATAATATTCCGTTGTCTGTATGTACCACAGTTTGTTTATCCACTTGTCTGTTCATGGACATTTGGGCTGTCCATCTTTTTGCTATTGTGAATAATGCCGCGATAAACATCAGTTTACAAGTGTCCATTTGTGTCTTAGCTTTCAGTTCCTCTGAATATATACCTAGTAATGGAATAGCTGGGTCATATGGCAGATCTTTACTAAGCTTCCTGAGGAACTGCCACACTGTCTTCCAGGATGGTTGCACCATGCTACATTCCCACCAACAGTGCATAAGTGTGCCTCTTTCTCCACATCCTCTCCAGCACTTGTAATTTTCTGTTTTTTGGATAATGGCCATTCTGGTAGGTATGAGATGATAATCTCATTGTGGTTTTGATTTGTATTTCCCTATTAGCCAGTGAAGTTGAGCATTTTTTCTTATGTTTTTGAACCATTTATATTTCCTCTTCAGAAAAGTATCTGTCCATGTCTTTTGCCCATTTTTCAATTCCATTGTTTGTCTTTCTGTTGTTCAGTTAGAGGATTGCTTTATATATTCAGGATACGAAACCCTTATCTGATACATGGTGTCCAAACATTGTCTCCCACTGTGTAGGGTCCCTTTTTACCTTTTGGACAAAGTCCTATGATGTACCAAAGTGTTGAATTTTGAAGAGATCCTATTTGTCTATTAGTTCTTTGGTTGCTCATGCTTTGGGTATAAGGTCTAGGAAACCACCTCCTATCACGAGATGTTTAATAAATTGCCCTACATTTTCTTCTAAGAGTCTTACGATCTTAGCATTAATGTTTAGGTCTTTGATCCATTTTGAGTTAATTTTTGTATAAGGTGTGAAATAGCCGTCCTCTTTCAATTTTTTGTAAATGGATATCCAGTTCTCCAAACGCCGTTTATTAAAGAGGCTGCTCCGTCCCAGGAGCTTTGGCTTGACTGCCTTTTCAAAGATCAATTGTTCGAAGATGTGAGAGTCTATTTCTGAACCCTCAATTTGATTCTATTGGTTGGTATATCCTTATGCCAATACCATGCTATTTTGAGTACTGTAGCTTTGTAATATGCTTCAAAGTCAGGTAGTGTGAGACTTCCCACTTCATTCCTCTTTCTCAAGATATTTTTGGCTATTCAGGGCACTTTGTCCTTCCAAATAAATTTGGTTATTGGTTTTTCTTTTTCTGCCAAATACGTTGTTGGGATTTCAGTTGGTATTGCATTGAATCTATAAATCAGTTTAGGTAGAATTGACATCTTAGTTATAGTTAGTCTTTGAATCCATGAACATGGTATGTTCTTCCATAGTTTTAGGAAATTTTTTAGGAAATAAAAGAAAATTGCATTTTCTTTTAGCAATTTCTTGTAGTTTTCTTTATATTGGTCTTTTGTGGCCTTCGTTAAGTTTATTCCTAAATACTTGATTCTTTTGGTTGCTATTGTAAATGGCATTTTTTTCTTGATTTCTTCCTCTTATTGCACATTACTTGTGTATAAGAACCCAACAGATTTTTGCATGTTGATCTTGTAGCCTGCTATGTTGCTGTATTCATTGATTAGTTCTAATAGCTTTGCTGTAGATTTTTCTGGATTTTCTACATATAGAATCATGTCATCTGCAAAGAGTGAAAGTTTTATTTCTTCCTCTCCAATTTAGATGGATTGTATTTCTTTTTCTTGCCTAATTGCCTTAGCTAGAACTTCCAGCACAATGTTGAATAACAATGGTAACAGTGGGCATTTCTGTCTTGTTCCTGATCTTACAAGGAAAGCTTTCAGTCTCTCCTCATTGAGTATGACGTTAGCTGTGGGTTTTTCATATATTGCCTTTATCATATTGAGAAAATTCCCTTCTATTCCTATCCTTTAAACTGCTTTCATCAAGAAAGGATGTTGAATTTTGTCAAATGCCTTTTCTGCATCAATTGAGATAATCATGTGGTTCTTCTGCTTTGATACATTGATGTGGTATATTACATTAATTGATTTCCTTGTGTTGAACCAGCCCTGCATACTTGATATAAACCCCACTTGGTCGTGGTCTATAATTCTTTTAGTGGATTCAATTTGCACGTATTTTGTTCAGAGCTTTTGCATCTGTATTCATTAAAGAGATTGGTATGTAATTTTCTGTTTCTGTAGTTACCTTTGTCTGATTTGCGTATAAGGGTGATGTTGGCTTCATAGAATGATTTGGGTAGTTTCCCTCCACTTCACTTTTTTGAAGAGTCTCAGCAGGATTGGTAGTAATTCTTTCTTGAATGCTTGGTAGAATTCACATGTGGAGCCATCTGTTCCTAGGCTTTACTTGTTTGGAAGCTTTTTAATGACTGACTCAGTCTCTACTTGGAATTGGTGTGTTCAGATCGTCTGTTTCTTCTGGAGTCAATGTTGGTTGTTTATGCTTTTTTAGAAGTGGTCCATTTCATCTAAGTTGTCTATTTTATTGCATATAGTTGCTCCTATTATATTCTCATTATCTCCTTTATTTCTGCAGGGTCAATAGTTATGTTTCCTTTCCTGTTTCTGATTGCATTTTTTTCCATCTGTTCTTATTTTTTTTTTAGCCTAGGGGTCTGTTAGTTTTATTGATTTTCTCAAAGAACCAACTTCTGTTTTGTTGATTCTTTCTGTTGTTTTCCTGTTCTCAATTTCATTTATTTCTGCTCTAATCTTTGTTATTTCTTTCTTTCTGTTTGCTTTGGGGTTAGTTTGATGTTCTTTTTCTAGTTCCTCCAGGTGAACAGTTAATTCCTCAATTTTTGCTCTCCCTCTCCTTTAATATAGGCATTTGGGGCAAAAAATTTCCCTCTCAGCACCACCGTTGCTGCATCCCATAAGTTTTGATATGTTGTGTTTTCACTGTCATTTTCCTCAAGGTATTTACTAATTTCTCTTGTAATTTCTTCCTTTACCACTGGTTTTTTAAGAGTTTGTTGTTTAGCCTCCATATATGTGTGAATTTTACAATCTTTTGCCTGTTATTTATTTCCAGCTTCATTCCATTATGATCTGAGAAGTTGGTTTTTATAATATCAATATTTTTAAATTTGTTGAGACTTGCTTTGTGACCCAACATGTGGTCTATCCTAGAGAATGTTCCATGTGCACTTCAGAAAAATGTGTATCCTGCTGTAGTGGGGTGTAGCATTCCATAAATATTTGTTAAGTCTAGTTCATTTATCATGCAATTCAACATCTCCATTTCCTTATTGATCCTCTGTCTAGATGTTCTATCCATTGATGAGAGTGGTGTATTGAAGTCTTCAACTATTATTATAGAAGTATCTACTTCTCCTTTCATTGTTCTCAGTGTTTGCCTCATGAATTTTGGGGCACTCGAGATTGGTACATAAATATTTATGATTGTTAAGTTTTCTTGATGAATTGACCCTTTTATTAATATACTGTGTCCTTCTTTGTCTCTTTTAATTGTTTTACTTTTGAAATCTAATTTGTCTGATATTAATATAGCTATTCCCACTTTTTTTCTGGTTGCTGTTTGCATGAAATATCTTTATCCAGCCTTTCACTTTCAGCCTGTTTTTGTCCCTGTGTCTAAAGTGAGTTTCTTGTAGACACAGGATATAGATGGGTCCTGTTTTTTATGCATTCTGTCAGGCTCTGTCTTTTTTTTTTTTTTTTGATTATTTTTTTTTTAATCTTCATTTTATTGAGATATATTCACATACCATACAGTCATACAAAACAAATCGTACTTTCGATTGTTTACAGTACCATTACATAGTGGTACATTCATCACCCAAATCAATCCCTGACACCTTCATTAGCACACACACAAAAATAACAAGAATAATAATTAGAGTGAAAAAGAGCAATTGAAGTAAAAAAGAACACTGGGTACCTTTGTCTGTTTGTTTCCTTCCCCTATTTTTCTACTCATCCATCCATAAACTAGACAAAGTGGAGTGTGGTCCTTATGGCTTTCCAATCCCATTGTCACCCCTCATAAGCTACATTTTTATACAACTGTCTTCGAGATTCATGGGTTCTGGGTTGTAGTTGGATAGTTTCAGGTATCCACCACCAGCTACCCCAATTCTTTAGAACCTAAAAAGGGTTGTCTAAAGTGTGCATAAGAGTGCCCACCAGAGTGACCTCTCGGCTCCTTTTGGAATCTCTCTGCCACTGAAGCTTATTTCATTTCCTTCCACATCCCCCTTTTGGTCAAGAAGATGTTCTCCGTCCCACGATGCCAGGTCTACATTCCTCCCCGGGAGTCATAGTCCACGTTGCCAGGGAGATTCACTCCCCTGGGTGTCTGATCCCACGTAGGGGTGAGGGCAGTGATTTCACCTTTCAAGTTGGCTTAGCTAGAGAGACAGGGCCACATCTGAGCAACAAAGAGGCATTCGGGAGGAGGCTCTTAGGCACAACCATAGGGAGGCCTAGCCTCTCCTTTGCAGCAACCGTCTTCCCAAGGGTAAAACCTGTGGTAGAGGGCTCAAACCCTGTGTCTGTGGTCATGTTAGCAACCATGGAGGTGGAGTAGGCGAATACCCCTGCATTCTCCACAGGCTCCTCAAGGGGGCACTACATCTTTTTTTCCTTTTTTTTTTTTTTTAACTTTTTTTCTTTTTTAAATCAACTGTATGGAAAAAAAAAATTAAAAAAAAAAAACAAAAAACAAAACATACAACAAAAGAACATTTCAAAGAGACCGTAACAAGGGAGTAAGAAAAAGACAACTAACCTAAGATAACTGCTTTACTTCCAACATGTTCCTACTTTACCCCAAGAAAGTTACCTAATATAGCAACATTTCTGTGAACTTGTTCCTACTATACCCATCAGAAATTAACAGACCACAGTCATTCCTGGGTATCCCCAGAACGTTAAATAGCTTATCTGTTCTTCTTGGATTATTGTTCCCCCTTCCTTAATTGCTCTCTATTGCTAGTTCCCCTACATTCTACATTATAAACCATTTGTTTTACATTTTTCAAAGTTCACATTAGTGATAGCATATATTTCTCTTTTTGTGCCTGGCTTATTTTGCTCAGCATTATGTCTTCAAGGTTCATCCATGTTGTCATATGTTTCACGAGATCGTTCCTTCTTACTGCCGCGTAGTATTCCATCGTGTGTATATACCACATTTTATTTATCCACTCATCTGTTGAAGGACATTTGGGTTGTTTCCATCTCTTGGCAATTGTGAATAATGCTGCTATGAACATTGGCGTGCAGATATCTGTTCGTGTCACTGCTTTCCGATCTTCCGGGTATATACCAAGAAGTACAATAGCTGGATCGAACGGTAACTCTATATCTAGTTTTCTAAGGAATTGCCAGACTGACTTCCAGAGTGGCTGAACCATTATACAGTCCCACCAACAATGAATAAGAGTTCCAATTTCTCCACATCCCCTCTAGCATTTGTAGTTTCCTGTTTGTTTAATGGCAGCCATTCTAATCGGTGTTAGATGGTATCTCATTGTGGTCTTAATTTGCATCTCTCTAATAGCTAGTGAAGCTGAACATTTTTTCATGTGTTTCTTGGCCATTTGTATTTCGTCTTCAGAGAACTGTCTTTTCATATCTTTTGCCCATTTTATAATTGGGCTGTCTGTACTATTGTCATTGAGTTGTAGGATTTCTTTATATATGCAAGATATCAGTCTTTTGTCAGATACATGGTTTCCAAAAATTTTTTCCCATTGAGTTGGCTGCCTCTTTACCTTTTTGAGAAATTCCTTTGAGTTGCAGAAACTTCTAAGCTTGAGGAGTTCCCATTTATCTGTTTTTTCTTTTGTTGCTTGTGCTTTGGGTGTAAAGTCTAGAAAGTGGCCGCCTAATACAAGGTCTTGAAGATGTTTTCCTACATTATCTTCTAGGAGTTTTATGGTACTTTCTTTTATATTGAGATCTTTGGTCCATTTTGAGTTAATTTTTGTGTAGGGGGTGAGGTAGGGGTCTTCTTTCATTCTTTTCGATATGGATGTCCAACTCTCCCAGCCCTATTTGTTGAAAAGACCATTATGACTCAGTTCAGTGACTTTGGTGGCCTTATCAAAGATCAGTTGGCCATAGATCTGAGGGTCTATCTCTGAATTCTCAATTCGATTCCATTGATCTATATGTCTATCTTTGTGCCAGTACCATGCTGTTTTGACAACTGTGGCTTTATAATAAGCTTCAAAGTCAGGGAGTGTAAGTCCTCCCACTTCGTTTTTCTTTTTTAGAGTGTCTTTAGCAATTCGAGGCATCTTCCCTTTCCAAATAAATTTGATAACTAGCTTTTCCAAGTCTGCAAAGTAGGTTGTTGGAATTTTGATTGGGATTGCATTGAATCTGTAGATGAGTTTGGGTAGAATTGACATCTTAATGACATTTAGCCTTCCTATCCATGGACATGGAGTATTTTTCCATCTTTTAAGATCCCCTTCTATTTCCTCTACATTATCCAGTTTGTTGGCATACAGTTGTTCATAGTATCCTCTTATAATTTTTTTAATGTCTTCAGGATCTGCAGTTATGTCACCTTTTTCATTCACTATTTTGTTTATATGGGTCTTCTCTCTTTTTGATTGTCAGTGTAGCTAGGGGCTTGTCAATCTTGTTGATCTTCTCAAAGAACCAACTTTTGGTGATATTTATCCTCTCTATTGTTTTTTTGTTCTCTATGTCATTTATTTCTGCTTTAATCCTTGTTATTTCTTTTCTTCTACTTGATTTAGGATTGGTTTGCTGTTCATTTTCTAGCTTCTTCAGTTGATCCATTAGTTCTTTGATTTTGACTCTTTCTTGCTTTTTAATATATGCGTTTAGTGCTATAAATTTCCCCTTAGCACTGCTTTTGCTGCATCCCATAGGTTTTGGTATGTTCTGTTCTCATTTTCATTCGTCTCTATATATTTAGCAATTTCTCTTGCTACTTCTTCTTTAACCCACTGATTGTTTAGGAGTGCGTTGTTTAACCTCCAGGTATTTGTGAATTTTCTAAGTCTCTGATGGTTATTGACTTCTAATTGTATTCCATTGTGGTCAGAGAATGTGCTTTGAATAATTTCAATCTTTTCAAATTTATTGAGGCTTGTTTTATGTCCCAGCATATGATCTATTCTGGAGAAAGTTCCGTGAGCACTAGAAAAGTATGTGTGTCTTGGTGATTTGGGATGTAATGTCCTGTATATGTCTGTTAAATCTAATTCATTTGTCAGATTGTTTAGGTTTTCAATTTCCTTATTGGTCTTCTGTCTGGTTACTCTATCTATAGGAGAGAGTGATGTGTTGAAGTCTCCCACAATTATTGTGGAAACATCAATTGCTTCCTTTAGTTTTGCCAGTGTTTCTCTCATGTATTTTGTGGCACCTTGATTGGGTGCATAGACATTTACGATTGTTATTTCTTCTTGTTGAATTGCCCCTTTTATTAGTATGTAGTGGCGTTCTTTGTCTTTCAAAACATCCCTGCATTTAAAGTCTATTTTATCTGAGATTGATATTGCTACACCTGCTTTCTTTTGGCTGTAGCTTTCATGAAATATTTTTTTCCATCCTTTCACTTTCAATTTCTTTGTGTCCCTGTGTCTAAGATGAGTCTCTTGTATGCAACATATTGATGGTTCATTTTTTTTGATCCGTTCTGCGAATCTATATCTTTTAATTGGGGAGTTTAATGCATTTACATTCAACGTTATAACCGTGAAGGCATTTCTTGAATCAGCCATCTTATCCTTTGGTTTATGTTTGTCATATTTTTCCCTTCTCTCTATTAATATCCTTAATTGTACCCATACTGAATCTCTTTAGTACTGAACCTTTCTCCAAGTCTCTCTGTCCTTTCTTTCTTTCTCTGTCTGTAGGGCTCCCTTTAGTATTTCCAGTAGGGCAGGTCTCTTGTTAGCAAATTCTCTCAGCATTTGTTTGTCTGTGAAAAATTTAAGCTTTCCCTCAAATTTGAAGGAGAGCTTTGCTGGATAAAGTATTCTTGGTTGTAAATTTTTCTCACTCAGAATTTTAAATATATCATGCCACTGCCTTCTTGCCTCCATGGTGGCTGCTGAGTAGTCACTACTTAGTGTTATGCTGTTTCCTTTGTATGTGGTGAATTGCTTTTCTCTTGCTGCTTTCAGAACTTGCTCCTTCTCTTCCGTGTTTGACAGTGTGATCAGAATGTGTCTCGGAGTGGGTTTATTTGGATTTATTCTATTTGGAGTTCGCTGAGCATTTATGATTTGTGTATTTATGTTGTTTAGAAGATTTGGGAAGTTTTCCCCAACAATTTCTTTGAATACTCTTCCTAAACCTTTACCCTTTTCTTCCCCTTCTGGAACACCAATGAGTCTTATATTTGGCCGTTTTATATTATCTATCATATCCCTGAAGTCCGTTTAGATTTTTTCAAAATTTTTCCCCATTCTTTCTTTTATGCTTTCATTTTCCATTCTGTCATCTTCCAGGTCACTGATTCGTTGTTCAACTTCCTCTAGTCTTGTACTATGAGTGTCCAGAATCTTTTTAATTTGGTCATCAGTTTCTTTAATTTCCATAAGATCATCTAGTTTTTTTATTTAGTCTTGCAATGTCTTCTTTATGCTCTTCTAGGGTCTTCTTGATATCCTTTGTATCCCATACTATGGTCTCATTGTTCATCTTTAGTTCTTTGAGTAGCTGCTCTAGGTGCTGTGTCTCTTCTGATCTTTCGATTTCGTTGCTTGGGCTTGGGTTGTCCATATCGTCTGGTTTTTTCATATGCTTTATAATTGTCTGTTGTTTTTGGCCTCTTGGCATTTGCTGAACTTGATAGGGTTCTTTTAGGATTTGTAGACCAATTGAAGTCCTTATCTCTAATTTATCAGATCTACAGCTTCGTGGAGTACACTTTCTCTAACTAACCAGCAGATGGCGTCCACAAGCCACCTGTTCTCCACAAGGCAGTTCTCCCCTGCTTAGCCTTTGTGGTGAGTGGGGGAGTGAGTCTTGTGGGGTCCAGTTGGTGTACCAAGCTTGCGTGTGTAGCTGGTGTTGCCTGCCCTGTATATGGGGCGTGTTTCTGGGCAGTCAGGGAGGGGGGGTGGCTCTAACAATCAAATCTCCCTGGTGATCCTGGAGTTTTGAAGCTGCTGCAATAGTCTAATCCTTCAGTTCAATCTTGCCACAGTTTGTCTCTGCCACTGACCCAGAAGTCCTTGGTATTGGCGTATGGCTCCTGAGACTTGCGAGTGGGCCCCTCTACCAGGCTGTGCACCCCCTGGTCCTCTGTTGAGGGATGACTGTGCTATGTCACAGGTGTGTGCCGTCCCCCCAGGGCAGTTCTGGGCTGCTGTCTCCCTCATTTTTAAAGGACAGTTTTGCCAGATATAGAATTCTTGGTTGGCAGTGCTTCTGTTTTGATACCTTCAATACATTATACCACTGTCTTCTCACCTCCATGGTTTCTGCGGAGAAATCTGTATCTAGTCTTATCGAGCTTCCCTTGTATGTGATGGATTGCTTTTCTTTTGCTGCTTTCAGAATTCCATTCTTTGCACCATGTGTTCTTTTGTGTGTATAAATTTAGATATCTTGTCTTCTAATTCAGTGATCCTTTCTTTTGCCTGTTCCAATCTGCTGTTGTATACCTCCATTGTATTTTTTATCTCCTCCATTATCCCCTTCATTCCCATAAGTTCTGCCATTTGTTTTTTCAAGTTTGTGAATTCTTCCTTATGGTAATCCAGTGTATTCCTTATATCCTTCTTCTCTTTTGCTGTATCTTTCCTCCATTCATTGACTTGATTTTTGAATTGATTTAGGAGAGTTGTTTGAACATCTTTAATTAGTTCTTTTTCAGTTCATTGAATTGATTTAGCATTAGTTGCCTCAATTCCTGTTTCTTGGTTGAACTATTAGTTTGTTCCTTTGGCTGTTGTATATTTTCATGTTTCCTAGTATGGCTCGTTATCATAAGCTGTCTAGGCATCTGACTTTCTTGATTTCTTTATTCTGGTGCTCATTTTCACACTTTTACCTAGGGTTTTCTTGTAGGTTGTCTTTGTTCTCTAACCTTTGGTGTTTAGTTTAGCTTATTGAAGACCTCTAACTTAGGTTCTATTTAGTTGATGAAAGTTTTTCGCCTCTTGTTTTTCTTTTTCTTCCCCTGCCTCTATGTAGCCTTTTTGTGTGAGGGACTCCTCAGATATGGTCAACCCCAGTCAGGTTTCCCCAGTCCAGAGAAGCCCAGGTCTCAGGAGGAGGATATGGAGTTTCCTTGAGAATGAGACCCTCCTGTGAGCCCTTTAGATTCTGTGCTTTCCTGTCCTTTCCAGCAGGTGGCACTTGCCAGAGTAAGGACTTATAGAACCTTTAGATCTCCAGGTGACCCTGACCGTGTCGGGGGCGTGGTTGACTGAAGTTTGTTTCTGAATTCCAGCTCCTAGGGTCTGAGTTCCCCAAAGGTGGGATGCCACTCACACTGGACCATGCCCCAGTTCTCTTGGGGGAATTATGCCCTCCCGGGAATTATCTGCCCAACTGGACTTATTGCTTTGTCTCTCAGAGCTATCTGAGAGCTCTGCTCTTGCCTGGGCCCAAATTGCAAGTCTTTGAGTCATTCCATAATGGGCTACTTAGAATAGTTATTTAAAAAAAAAGAGAGAGAGAAAAAATATTAATAAATACAAAAAGAAAAAGCAATGCCCAGTATAGACTATTTAAAGAAAAACCACTTTAATTTCCATCCTTACAGTTCTGATGGGCTATTGAAATGCAAAAAGACAAGGAGTTGGAGAGCAACTGATGTGCAAACAAGAAACCAGAAAACCAGCTTTTCAGAGAAGGGCCCTGGCTGCCTGGGTTTGCATATGTACCTGATTCTGTTTGAGCCCAGCCCTTCTCCATATTATGTTCACCCCCAACTCTAAAAGTCCCTCTTTTTGTTTTTTTTGTTCTTTGGTTTTTTTTGTTTGTTCGTTTGTTTGTTTTTGCTGTTTTTGCTTGCTGTATCTCCTCTCCAGGCTGACTGCTCCCAGATTCTCCAGTGTCTGTTCTCAGTTTACCTGTGGTTGGAGTTTCCGTTCAGCAGTCTGAGTTTGTTAATCATTTCTGCTACTGGGGCCGGTTTGAGCCTCCCTCCTGGTTCCCGACACTGACTGCCCCTCCTCCCTTGGAAAACGAGGGGCAAAACCGTTCTTTGTGCCTGGCAGGGAGGGGCACGGTCCCCCTGGCCGTAAGAACTTAACAGATTTAGCTGATCTCAGCTGCTCCAGGTGCTAGAGACTGTTGTATGACACATGTCCAAACTCAGATTTCCCTGAGGTGCCTGTTCCACACATTTCCTGGCTATCTACCAGCTGCCCCAGAGGAGTAACTAAAACCAACACCTCACCAGTCTGCCATCTTGCCACCTATCCCGGTGCATTTGAATTTTAAGCCTTGTAAGAAGTAAAAGACTGTGTCACAAACCAAAAATGCAGTAATGCTGGTATATGCATTTCACTATGTGTTTCTCTGTACCAGAAACCTTTAGTTCTGTGTATACCTTCAAGTTAATATCTACTGTCTTTTCCTTTCAACATGAAGTACTCCCTTTAGCAATTATTGTAAGGAAGGTCTAGTGATAATGAACTCCCTGAACTTTGTTTATCTTGAAACATCTCAATTCCCCCCTCATTTTGGAAGGATGGTTTTGTGAGATATATTATTCTAGGTTGACATGTTTTTTATTTCAGCATCCCACTGCCTTCTGGTCTCCATATTTTCTAATGAGAGCTAGGATGTTACTCTTATTAAAGATCCCTTGTCTTTGACATGTCATTTCTATCACTGTTTGCAAGATTCTCTGTTTATGTTTTGACAGTTTAACAACACTGTATCTCATTGTAGGTCTTTGTTTTTATCCTGTTTAGAGTTCTTTGAGCTTCTTGAATATGTGTATTCATATCTTTCATCAGATCTGGGAAAGTTTTCAGTCATTTTATCTTCAAATATTTCTGCTACACCTTTTTCTTTTCTATTTGTGGGACTCCTATGATGTTTATATTGCTACACTTCATGTTGTCCCACAGGTTCCTCAGCCTCTTTTCATTTTTCTTTCATTCTTTTTTTAATTTCTTCTCTTCATACTGCATGATTTCAATTGTCTTGTCTTCAAATTCACTGTTTCTTTCTCTGCCCACTTGAAGCTGCTGTGGAACCTCTGTATTGAAATTTTCATTTCAGTATTTCTAATTTTCAGCTCCATAATTTCTGTTTGGTTCCTCATTCTCATTTCTGTCTTATAATTGAAATTCCCCTTTTGTTACTATTTTGTTTTCCTAATTTTTAATTCTTTATCCATGTTTTCCTATAGTTCATCGATCTTATTTAAGAAAGTTGATTTAAGATATTTGATTAGTAATTCCAGTGGCTGGGCTTTCTCTGGGATAGTTTCTGGTTGAATTCTTTTTTTGTTCCTCCTGGGCTATAGTTTCCTGTTTTCTTGTATGTTTTGTAAATTTTTTTCGTAACTGAACATTCTGAATATTGTGTTGAGTTCACTCCGGAAATCTAGTTCTCCCACTCCTAAGTTCACCAGACCATGGGGGAAAAAAGAATATAAAAGGAAAAAAAAGATTGAAAGAAAGAGATAAAAAAATAGCTAAGCAACAAAATACCCACATTAAAGAAATATTAAGAGACGGAAAGATACACTGTTTCTCTAAGTCTCTGGGTAGACGCTGGTTGGAACCAGGAAGCTGTTGCTGTGAAGGCCAAAACCAAACCCTGCTTCCAAACTGGACCCCCAGGGTTCTGCCAGACCATTAAAAGAAAAAGAAGGGAAGAAAACCAACCCCCAAAAGGTGCACTGGCTCCTTACATCCTTGTAGATGGTGATGTGAGGCTCGAAATTGTTACTGCCAAGAGGGCTGAAATCAAGGATAGTATACACACTGGTACCTCGTGTCTCTTCCAGACCAAGAAACACACTTAACAACAACAAAAGTAAATGAAAATAGAAAATGGAAGAAAACCAGCCAAAATTTCCTTCTGGATGCCAGGGCAAGGCCAGGACCCATGTTCCAAGAGGGCCAATACTGAGGCCACTATCCATGCTTGTCCTTCAAGGATCTGCCAGACCAGTAAACACAAAGAGAAGGAAATTAAACCAACCCTAAAAAAGATACAGTGGCTCTTCACATCCTGGTTGATGCTAGTACAAGGCCAGAAGCTACTGTTGCTCAGTGGGCCGGATCCAGGCCAGTGTTAGCACTGGCCCCTCAGGGATCTGCTGGACCAAGAATCACCCACACATAAAAGAAGAAAGAATGCACTGGCTGTGTCCTGGTACATGTTGGTGGGATGCCAGAGCTGCTGCTGTCAGGAGAGCTGAAACTGAGATTAATATCTGCTCTGGGCCTTCCATGAGCTGTCAGACCAAAAAATGCCCACATTAAAGAAAACCAACAAGGAAAAACCCTACACTGGCTCTTTATGTCCCAGGGGATGCTGATAGGAGACTGGAAGCCACTGCTGTCCAAAGAGCCTAAAGAGAGGCCAGGACCATGCTGGTGCCTTGGGGATCTCCCAGACAGACCTCTACCTCCAACCCCAAGTTTTGGAAAGTGAAGTTTCCTCTGCCTAGCGTCTCCCAGAATGTGAGCCATATTTTTGCAGCCACCACCATTTCCACAGCTGTGGTTGTGGGGTTGAGGAATAAGGGACTGGTCACTGATTCAGACTTTTACTTACAAAATCCGAACTCTCAGCCGCTTCTCACTTCCTCTGACGCACCTGTGGTTGTTCTCAATGTCCAGTCTGGTTTCACAGGTTACCACTAAATTAATTCCAAACACTTTTTCTAGCTCAGTCATTTTTCTAGTAGAGGAAACAATCTTATAACTTCCTATTCTGCCACCTTGCATCTGTGATCTCTTCCTCTCAAATGATTGTAATCTTTAGCTGTCCCATTTCATTAATGGTTCTCCCCATGGTCTGCTACCTTCACCTCCTTTCAGGTATCTTGTTCCATGGATACATCTAGTCCCATCTCCCAGAACTAACCACAAACTCCTTTTCCTCTGGCTCCTACTTGACATCTTGGCAGCATCTGACACCTTTTACTTTTGCCTCCTTGCAACCCTTGCTTTCTTTGATCTCTGTGAAACCTGGTATTCTTCCTAGTTTCTCTTTCATCCTTTTTAGAACCTTCTGTGGGTTCCTCTTCCTCTCTTTGACCCTTAGATATAGTAAAGCTCTGGATTTTGTCCTAAGCCCTCCTCCCTTTTGCTGCTGAACAGTTCTCCTTGGACACTTTATTGACTCATCCACTTCCAAGGCTGGTACCAGTTACATTAGTTATGCCACTCCCAAATTTATATTTTTTTATCCTAGATCTCTCTTATGAGATTTAACTGCGTGCTGGATTTCACTACTTCTGTAAGCTACACATATTCCAAACTCATCATCTCCAAGTTGTCTTTCCTTCAAAACCTCCTAATCCTCCTTTATTTACTCTATTCAGTGAGTGGCAACACCATCTCTCCAGTGGTCAAGGATGAAACCCAAGACTTATTCTTGGTCCTCTCATTCTCACTCTGCACATCCAGTCAGTTCCCAAATCTCCTTGATTTCACCTCCTAAAAACCTTTTGAAACCATCAACTTCTCTGTGTCCCTGTTGCAACTATCCAGGTTTAGACCACTGTTACCTCTTGCTTACTTTATAATGACCACCTCCCGACTGGTCTAATAGCCACCCGTCTCCTTTTCCCGTTCATTCTCTCACCTGGCATGCAAACACTTGAACTAGAGATTTATAACACTTTTGCTTAAAATCTCTTCATGCCTCCTTATTTCCACAGGGAGAATTCCTTGCTCCTTATCATAGCGTTCATGTCCCTTCCTGGTCTAGTCCCCACCCAGTGTTCTAGCCTTAGCCCTCTCCAGTCCCTATCTCTTTCTCTGTAGTCCTGCCACGTTGAGTTTATATGCTATTTCCTTTGCCACAGACACTCTTAACTCTCCCACTTCCTTTCACCTGGCTGACTTTTACATATCTTTCAGTTCCCAACTGAAACCTTTTCTTTCTCTGAGAAGCCTACCCCAGTTTAGTGGCAACTACTCTCTTATGCTTGTTTACTTGTCTTTATCATCTAGTAAAGTGTCTGCCCATGAGGAAAGTAACACTGTCTGCCCTATTCACTATTTTTGCCCCAGCCCCTGGCATAATCATGATGCGTACTGATAGCTATTTGAATGAAGGGAGGAAGGAAGGTAAGTGCAAGCAAGCCAGTTGCCAAGGAAGAGGATGTACCATTGTAGCTAACTATGCAGGGTCTGTAGTCCACAAGATCCAGATTCTAATCCTAGTTCTACCACTGAACAGCTGTATGGCCATGGGGAAGATATTTAGCCTAAACTTCAAACTCCTCATCTGTAAAAATAGGGATGATAATAGTTTCTACCTTGCAGGGTAAGGAGTAAATGAGAGAACAGGTACAAAGTACCCAGTACAGTGCCTGGGGCACCATTCTGATTTGTGAACAGATAAAACTGTAAAGCCATCTGTTTATTAGTGTATTCTTTTTGACAATAAAAGCATACATACGTAGAGGAATATATGACCCCACTGACAGAGATTGTTTAATTAATATCTTTCTAGAGACATGAGGCATACTGTTGCATGTAGCACTCTATTCCTGAAAATATTAGAAAAAGATGACTGACTTCCCAGTTGGATAAAAATGTGATCTCATAGGAAAAAGAAAATTTTTAATTGTCACAGGAATCCATGAGGCTAACTACAGACTATTAAAAATGTGCCTTATAAATGTTGCATGCAATGGAAGCCTGACTATTGTAGCTGATAACAAATGGGGAAGAATGGGTTTTCTAAAGTTTGTCTGATAGAAATTAACGTCTACAAAGGTATGTCTCTTAAAGTGTTCTTTCTTAAATAAGGAAAATAAAGTGTAACTATCCGTTAAAATATTCTTTAGTATTCTAATAATATTGCTCTGCTTAGTGTTTTTCTCATTTTCTCTGAATTTATTATCTATTAATAGATGATACCAATTAATTTATTTGCACCTTGGTAACTTTTCTTATACTTTCCTCACTCTATCTGGGTACTCCTAAGCCCTCAGAATTTGATCTGTGAAGATGAGAAAGCCTGTCTCTAAGCTGGTTAAAAGTACAGGGAAAGGAACTCTCTTCCAGATGTGGAAGGTTCACCCCATTGTCAGTTTTATCTAGCCTGCTCCATGCATGTGATTTGGAGAATTCAGCTTTTCTCTCTGATTCATGTTCACTGAAACATTGTCTGGTGAATAAGCTTTCCCTGAGTATAAATGGAGTATTAACTCTTATGTAACTAGGGCTCTATTTGGTACACTGGAGAAAGAATAAATGGCACTTTGGCATTATAGTTATCATTCTGAACAGAATGCCTGCTAGAGGATTAAATTCTTTACTTGTCAGAAAGGGTCTGATTCATTTGGAGGCATTGTTGCCCTGTTGACCTTGTTTGGTATCTAATATATTTTCCAGGAGAAGACCAGAAAAAGCAACCTGAATCAAGTTAATATTTTCTTCTTAGAAACAGGAATTCATTTGCCTTGGTTATATTCAGGCTTTTATAAATTGCCATCATTACCCAGAGTAACTGGTGATTGAAGTGAGCCAGACAAATTTACTGAATAACTAAAAATCAGTGCAGATTCAGAATCTTGAGCTGTTATTAATCATTTCCTTCTTGAAGAGGAGGGGTTAAAATGATTGAAGAACTTTAATGACCCATGTCTTAAGTTTAGTGAATATTTCCAAAATCCAGCAACACACTTGCACTCAGTTTTTCAGGAAATATTTAGATAACTCTGTATATTAATGCAAGCCTTTTTAAAATTTTCCTGTCTCACGCTGCCTGCCATTTAATTGTTCCTCAGCATCTCTAAATAGATACTGGGAATGAAGAGAGAGAAAATTAAAGTTTTTCATATGATCTGGTTTTGGTAGCTGAAGGATGTGTATAACAAGGCTGTTAAAAGTGGTATAGCTTGAAGTCTGAATTTCAGGCTAGTCCACTGTATGCCCAGTCAACTGCAGAATGTGCTATGTCTCATCCAGTGCCTTACTGTTCTGTTAAGGAGATGAAACATAAATGAAGTGTTAATAAGTAATTGAAGTCATGCTTAAAAAGTGCTTGAAAACTGAAAAGAGAAATTATTGATAAGCCTGCAATTATATATTAAGCCTCCCAACTTGTTGCATCATTTCTTTGTTCAAAGACCTTCAGTGTCTCCTATTTATTCTCTGAATTAGATGCTAGCTTCTTAGCTTGCATCCAGTGTGACCCTAGACTCCTTTCCAGTATATCTCTTGCTCTCCTGCAGATACCCTATGCTTCAGCTGAACCAAACTCTGTGCTTTTTCCTGAGTGTGCTCAAGTTTTCCTTTTTCCATGCCTTTGCATATGCTGTTCCCTCTGCCTCAGGATTTCTCATCCATGGCATTGACATTTTAACTGGCCAGTTGTTTGCTGTGGAGGCTATCCTATGCATTGTAGGATGTTTAGCAGCATCCCTAGCCTCTACCCTCTAGATGCCAGTAGCACCCCTCCCCCTATTGTAACAACCAAAAGTGTCTCCAAATCAGAGAATCAGAGATGACAGGAAATAATCTTATGACAGAATCTTTCACCAGACTAGCAAGCTGCTTGCATGTGTGTATTTCTAATACTTATCTTTGCTTATTTTTGAAAAGGATCTTTGGAAGCCTTTCACATAGATTGGTCTTTGATAAACATGTTTTGGTTAAAAACAATTACTTAATGTTTATAGTCCTACTTCTGAAAGAATTCAAAGGAATCTTAAAAGCTTAAAAGCTTAAAATAGAGACAAAAAAACAAAACAAAACAAAACTTGAGCACAGCACAGAAATTCTAAAAGACTGAAGAATAGTTGTTAGACCCAGGGCATCTAATGTGACGTAAATGAGCAAATTAAAACATTTGAGCTCTAATTTACTCTGAGTTCCTTGATAGCTGAGACAAAAAGGAAATTTCCTTGAGTGTTGTTCCAGTTTGCTAATGCTGCCGTTATGCAAAATATGAGAAATTGATTGGCTTTTTTAAAGGTTAACAGAAATGGATTGGCTTTTTCAAAAGGTTACAAATAATCTAAGTTCTAAGGCAATAAAAGTATCCAAACTAAGGCATCAACAAGAGATAGCTTCACTGAAGAGTGGCCATTGGCATCTGAAACACCTGTGTCAGCTGGAAAGGTATGTGGCTGACATCTGCTGTTCCTTTGCTCCTGGGTTGTGTTTCAAAATGGCTTTCTCCAAAACGTCTCTGGGCTCCTCTTTCTTAGCTGCTGTGTGTCCTTGCTTCTTTCTCCCAGGGTGTTTCTCTCTAAGCATCTTGGAGTCTTCTCTCAGCTTCTCTGGAGCAAACTCTGGGCTTCGTCTCTTAGCTTAGCATCTCCAAACATCCTTCTGTCTGCATCTCCAAGTGTCAGCATCAGTGTGGCTCTTAGCTCTCTTAAATACTACCATGAACAGTCAGGACCCACCCTGAATGGGCAGGGTCCACACTCCATGGAAATAATTTAATCAGAGTTCTCACCCACAGTTGAGCAGGTCACATCTCCATGGAAACATTAAGTCAAAAGGTAACACCCTAATCAAGACTAATAGGTCTGGCCCCACAAGATTGCATTAAAGAACATGGCTTTTCGGGGGTCCATAACAGTTTCAAACCTGCACAAGTGTCAAATTTGAGTGTCTAATAGAAGAAAGCATGCAGATTTGTCTACAGAAATGTTTACTTGGAAATCCAATCTAGCAGAATTATATTATGTATGTCCTTATATAGACTTGTCTTTAACTGTAGAAGGTTAAGACATGCAGAAACTTTGTTCAAATGAATACTTCATATAACTGTCCTTTAAAATGGTCAAGGGCATACTATTACATTGTAACTAAACAGATTTCTCTGAGTAACCTGATCTGAGTACTTGGTTCTCTTCCATGTCCACTTTCCCATCTTTATGCCCCTGTTTGTAAGTAGTCCTTGCCCAGTTATTCCTCAGGCATCAAGGCTCAGCAAAACTTTCTTAATACCCGAGCTATTAATCATCTCTATAGCCTCAGGATTCCCACTTACTTTATTTGTACCTTCCTTAATAAATATTTTTATTTCAACTTTATATGTGTATTATATACCTGTATAACCTTTCCTAAATTTGATTCATTTTTATGCATAATGTATTCTATGCAAATATATTCATTAAATATCTTTTAAGAAACAGATGTATTTCAGTACTGGCTTTTTCAAGTAATACCTTACAGGTTTGAGGCACACCTTTTTTTGAGTAATGAGCACTAGTACACCCTGTTTTATTTCATTTGAAAATTATTTCAGTTAATTTAAGGCTATTTGTAGCATTCATCCACCTTTCCCTGCCTTTTATTTCACTTTCAGAAACTACCTCCAAACAAAGAACACAGTATTAAAGTTTTAGGGCAAAGCTTCTGCTATTGACACTTATTAGGACTTCTGTCACGTTTATGTTGTTAAGATCAGCCCATGCAGACTCAATGTCAAATTCAATCCTAATCTTCAATCACTGCCACTTTTATCTAAATGTGTACAACTACCAACCTGGTGAACTTAATGGATGAGCTCCAACTTTAGCAAACCAAAACAAGTAGCCTTCTCCATACCCACTCATACTCCTGTTCTCTCCACCATCAAATTGAGTTAATGGACCAGAGGATTACTTATTTCAAAGACAGTAGTAGCGTGGCATTGATATCACCAAATCTAAAACCTTTGCATTTGGTAACCATTTTTTATCTAAGTTTACCAGCTCTGCTATTGATTAAGTTGATTCATTCAATGACATTCAATGTTTCTATTGATAATAGTTGGATTTACACCTGCCATTTTAATTTTTTAATTGAGTAATATATTTATTTATTTTTAATTAAAGCAGTTATGGGTTTACATAAAAATCATGAATTTACTACGGAAGTCCTTTATATTCCCATCCCCCATCACCCATGCAGTTTTCCCTATTATGAACCTTTTGCTTTCGTATACTAAATTTGTTACACTTGATGTAAAAATACTATTATAATTATAGTATTAACTATAGTCCATACTTTACATTTGGGTTCACTCTTTGAGTTTCACAGTTCTATGGAGTTTTTGATATATTTTTATTCTGGTAACAAATATACAACCAAATAATCCACTTTCAGTTATACATTTCATTGGTGTTAATTACATTTACAATGCTGAACCACCATCCATTACAAAATGTCTCCATCACCCCAAAAAGAAACTGTACAAATTAACATTAATACCCCATTCCCCACTACCACCCAGCCCCTGGTAACCTGTATTGCAGTTTTTGACTTGATGAATTTGCATATTTTAATTATTTCATATAAATGAGGTCATACAATATTTCTCCTCTGGCTTATTTCACTCAACATCATGTCTTCAAGGTTCATCTGTGCTGTCGCACATATTAGAACTTCATTCCTTTTAACAGCTGAAGAATATTCTGTTCCAGCTGTATAGTACAGTTTGTTTTTATCCATTCATCTATTGATGGACACTTGAGTTGCCTCCATCTTTTGGCAATTATGTATAATGTTGCTATGAATATTGGTGTACAAATATCTGTTTGAGTCCCACCTTTCAATTCCTTTGAGTGTCTATACCTGGAAGTAGAATTGCCAGGTCCTTTGGTAATTTCATACTTAGCTTTCTCTGAGAAATGATGAAGCTCTCATCCATGGGAGCTACACCATTTTACAATCCCACCAATAATGAATCAGTGTTCCTATTTTTCAACATCTCCAACACTTGTAATTTTTTGTTTCTTTTCAAATATCTACCATTCTGGAAGCTATGAAATGGTATCTCATTGTGATTTGATTTATATTTCACCAATGACTAATTACGTTGAGCATCTTTTCATGTATTCTCAGGCGATTTGTATGTTTTCTTTGGCGATACATTTATTCAAGTCTTTTGCCTATTTTTAAAATAGAGTTGTTTGTCTTTATTGTCATTGAATTGTTGCATTTCTTTATATATTTATTCTTGATAGTAAACCCTTTATCAGATATTTGGTTTCCAGATATTTCCTGCCATTGTTTTTGTTGTCATTTTACTTTCATGATAAAGTCCTTTGATGCACAGAAGTTTTTAATTTGAATGAAATCCAACTTTTCTATTTTTCCTTTTGTTGCTTGTGCTTTTGCTATAAAAGTCTAAGAAACCATTGCCTATACAAGGTATTTAAGATGCTTCCATATGTTGTCTTCTAGGAATTTTATAGTTCTGGTTCTTATATTTAGGGTTTTTTCCATTTTGAGTTGATTTTTGTATATGGTGTGAGGTAGGGGTCCACCTCATTATTTTGCACGTGGACATCCAATTTTCCTAGCACCATTTGTTGAAGAGACTATTCTTTCCTAATTGATGAACTTAGCACCCTTGTCAAAAGTTAGCTGGCCATAAATGTGAATTCTGAACTCTCAGTTAACATGGCTTTGGATGTTCGGGTTCCCTTTCAGCAGCTTAAGCTGTTGGAATTTTGTCTGGGATTGCATTGAATCTGTAAATCACTTTGGGTAGAGTTGACATCTTAATAACATTTAGTCTTCCAGTCTATGAATTTATTTAGTTTCTTGGTTGTTTTAGCAATGTTTTATAGTTTCCTGTGTACAATTCTTTGTATCTGTAGTTAGATTTATTCTATTAGTTGCTATTGTAAAGAAATTTTTTTTCTTGATTTCTTCTTCAGATTGCTCATTGCTAGTGTATAAAAACAGTACTATGTTTTGAGTATTGATCTTGTACACCGCCACTTTGCTGAATTGATTTATTAGCTCTAGTTGCTTTCTTATGGATTTTTCAAGATTTTCTGTACATAACATCACGTCATCTGAAAATAGAGAAAGTTTTACTTCTTCCTTTCTGATGTGGATGCCTTTTCTTTCTTTCTTCCTTCCTTTCTTCCCTCCTCCCTCCCTTTCTCCCTCTCCCTCCCCCTCTCCATCTTTTTCTCTCTCTTCTCCTCTGAGCCAGTTTGGATGTATTATGTCCCCCAAAATGCCATGTTCTCTGATGCGATTTTTATTGGGATAGTTGTATTCGTGTTGATTAGATTGGAATATTTTGATTGAGTGTTTCCATGGAGATGTAACTCAATCTACCTGTGAGTGAAACATTTGATTAGATAATTTCCATGGAGGTGTTGCCCCACCCATTCAGGGTGGGTGTTAATTGGATTACTGGAGTAGTATTAAGGAGTTCACAGACAGAAGGACCTCAGAGCAACTGAGACTGATATTTTGGAGAGAAGCTACAGCTGAGAGACATTTTGAAGGCGGCTGTTGAAAGCTGACATTTTGGAGCATACCATTTTGAAATGCAGCCTGGGAGGAAGCAGACGCCAACCATGTGCCTTCTCAGCTAACAGAAGTTTTCCAGATGCCAATGGCCTTTCTCCAGTGAAGGTACCCCATTGTTGATGCCTTACTTTAGACACTTAATGGCCTTAAGGCTGTAACTTTATATCCAAATAAACCCCCTTTATAAAAGCGAGTCCATTTGTGGTGTTTTGCCAAACAGCCACATTAGCAAACTGAAACACCCTCCGTCTTTCTCTCTCTCTCTCTCCCTCCCTCCCCCCCTCCTTTTCCCTCCTTGCTGAAACTTCCAGCACAGTGTTTAATAAAAGTGGTGCCCCCCTTGTCTTGTTCCTAATCTTAAGGGGAAAGCTTTAAGTATGATTTTAGCTGTGGTTTTTTCATATATGCCCTTTATCAGGTTGACAAAGCTTCCTTCTATTCCTTGCTTTCTAAGAGTTTTTATCAAGAAAAATTGCTAGATTTTGTCAGATGCCTTTTCTGCATCAATTTATATGTTCTTTTTTTTTTCCTTCATTCTGTTCATTTGGTCCATTTCATGAATTGATATTCTTATGTTGACCCCCTCCCCTGTCCCTGCATACCAAGGATAAATCCCACTTGATCAAAGTATATAGTTCTTTTAATTTGCTGCTGGATTCAGTTAGCTAGTATTCTGTTGAGAATTTTTGCTTCTATGTTCTTAAGAAATATTGGCCTATAATTTTCTTTTCTTGTGGTATATTTACCTGTCTTTGGTATGAGGGTGATGTTTCCCTTGTAGAATGAATTAGGGAGTATTCCCTGTTCTTCAATTTTTTGGAACAGTTTGAGGAGGATTGGTGTTAATTCTTCTTGGAATGTTTGGTAGAATTCCCCTGTGAAGCCGTCTCATACTGAACTTTTCCTTTGTTGGGAAGTTTTTTTTTACTGATTGACCCTCCTTTGGTTTGTTGAAATCTTTTCTTTTTTCTTGAGTGTGTAGTTAGTTTCTGTGCTTCTGGAATTTAGCCCTCTCATCTAGGTTATCTAAATTTTTTGGCATTCATTTCATATTTTTCCTTATAGTCCTTTGTATTTCTGTGGGGTCAGTGGTAATATCCCCCTTTTAATTTCTGTTTTTGGTTATGTGTCCTCTCTTTTTTTCTTTGTCAGTCTCACTAAAAGTTTGTCCATCTTATGTTCTTTTCAAACAACCAGCTTTTGGTTTTGTTGAGTCTATTGTTTTTTTTTTAAATTCTCTGTTTCATTTATCTCTGCTTTAATCTTTGTTAGTTCCTTCCTTCTCATGTTGGGTTTACTTTGCACTTCTTTTTTTAGAACCTCAGGTTGTGTGGTTAGGTCTCTGATTTTAGGTCTTTTTTTTTCTTTTTTAATGTAAACATTTAGAGCTATAAATTTCCTGCTCAGCACTGCCTTTGCTGCATCCCATAAGATTTGGTATGTTGTGTATTCATTTTCATTCACCCCAAGATATTTCTTAATTTCCCTTGTGATTTTCTCTTTAACCCATTGGTTCTTTAATAATAGGTTGTTTAATTTCTACATATTTGAATTTTCCTTTTCTCTATTATTGATTTGTAGTTTCATTCCATTGTGATCAGATGAGATACATTGTATGATATCAGTATTTTTCAATTTATTGAGTCTTGTTCTGTGACCTAATATTGTCTACCCTAAGGAATAATCCATGTGTGCTAGTGAAGAGTATTATCCTGCTGGTAGATGTAATGTTCTCTGTATGTCTGTAAGATCTAGTTGATATATAGTATCATTCATTTCTTCTGTTTTCTTGCTGATCTTCTGTCTAGCTGTTCCATCATTTTTTTGCAAGTGGTATATTGCCATTTCCTTCTATTAATGTAGATCCATCAATTTACCATTTCAAATTAGTCAATATTTGCTTCATATATTGTGGGACTTTGCTGCTAGGTGCATATATATTTATAGTTCTGTTTTCTTTTTGAATTGACCCTTTTTCAGTATATAATGACCTTCTTTGTCTCTCGGTAAGTTGTGTTTTCTTTGTTACTGCTGTTGTTGTTTCAGGCAGGAAAGGTTTATTCACGCAGCAGCGTGATGGGGATCAGAAGGAAGGGTGCCATCAGCATGGCGGGGGTCTGAAGTGAAGCTTCAGCCTGCTCGAGACAAAGGGAGAGATGTATTTATGTTTTACTTTTGGGGGTGGTTAGTTAGTCAAGATGGACAGGGGTTTGGCTGATGATGGGTCAAGTCGTGATTGGACCCTGGGGCCTTTCGGGGTGGGAATTGGAGAGGGAATGGCATTGAGCTGATGGAAAAGTGAGTGGTGGGTTTTAATGTCCTTTTAAGGAATGGAATGTGTATAGCTGGGAAAGGGGGTTGGGGACAGGATGCAGTGGCTGCAGCATTGTTATTCTGGCCACCAGGAAGTCTTGCACAAAAGGCTTGTCTACTGTGTTGTTTGGAAAGAAGTGGAATTTTCCAACATTTCCAGACTTTTTGTTTATATAAAAGAAAAGAAGAATGGGACAGATATATATTGGGAAGTAAGGAGAGGGTTTGGGAGCATCAATCTTTTCAGGCTGCTTCCTGCTGTTTTGGGACAGTGTGGGAGTATTGTTCTTTTTTTCCCAGATTATGCACATCTGTCCATTTTGTTTGCTCGATTGAAAGCTTTGATACTGGAACTTTTGTAGAAGGAGGATGTTGTTAACATGTTCTTGAGTGAGGTCTGTGGTTGTGGCCTGGACAGTTCTGCGAATGAAGTTTATTAGGAGCCATACAAGGCAGGGCTTTATAAACAAAAAACAAGATTAGTATTAAAGGGGTTAAAAGTGGTATAAGGATAGCGCAGAGTGGGGAAAATAGCAAGTTTTATTAAGTAGTGCACAGCTGCAAGAATATTTAGGGCTTATCTACTTTGTAGAACCATGTCTGCTAGACTGTCTATGGACCTTTGACCTTTGCTTTGGCAGACAGCTTATTATTTGTATTTTAGCACCTAATGCTTTTAGAATATTTTTTTCTAGAAGTGGGGTGGGGCACTCTGGTATTACTGGAATTTGATGACTCAAAAAATAATACTACCAATTTGGCAAGGGAGAGGTGGGGTAAAGGCTTGAGCCTGAGACTTTTTATTTATTCTCACTATGGCACACACTTTAGAGGAGAGGGAGCTGGAGTGAGAGGTTAAGACAGAATAGGTGGCTTTTATAGTAATTTTTAAAAATAATGATTTTATTTGCCACATCAAGAGACACCCAGGGCTTGATGATTTTGATGTTTTCTGGTGAGATTCAGGGAGCCATTTGCCCCAGGCCCTTTTAGTCCTGGTCGGGGGCAGCTAGCAGGGCTTTTAGAGAGCAAGGTACTCTGGGGCCCAGTGTCCTAGTTTCCCACACTGTGGACAGGGCCCTGGAGGCTTTTTCTATTCTTGGGGTTTCTTTCGTCTGTGAGGGCACTTTTGTTTCCAGTGCCTTATCTTTCCGTATTGATGTCAGGTTCCAGTGGCTTCTGCCCCTGAGTGAATTTGAGGTGGCTGATTACTGTTTATAGCTGAAGCTATGAGCTTTGCCTTATTCTGGTCCTTTCTTGCTCTTTTTCCTTTTTGTAAAAAAATAAATTTAATTGGCATATGGTGTTAAAGTTAAGAGTGCTGTTTTGTGGTGTTTTTTATTTTTTTTTTTTAATTTGTATTGGTACTAAGCATTGTTATAATAAAGGATGCAGCTTACAGCCTGCTATGGAAAATTTTATTTTTATGCTTTACCTTTTTAATTAGCATGTATAAAGGTTTTAAAATTTGTACTAAACAGAGTATAAACAGTTTTTAATAACTTAATAAATTAACAAAAGCTGCTAATTGAGTACATTTATTTTTCTGTGATTAGATTTGGTACAGTTGAAAATAAAGGAGGAGTTACAGTATTGAGTTTACTGTAATTACTAGTCATTTGCTAGGTATTATTAGTTGTGTTTTTTTTTTTTTTTAATTGGCCAGACAGGGCTATTAAATGGTTTTGGTAGTTTATATTGATAAGGCATTTTTTGATTAGGAGGTTTTGCTGGAGCAGTGGCAGCTGCTCCGCCTTTTTGTTTGTTTGTTTGTTTTGTTTTGTTTTGGAGGATTAGGGTATTGAATTTCCTCTTTTAACCTTTTGTTGGACTAGAGGTTGAGCAGCTTATTTTTTAGTTTTAATTTTTCAGTAAACGGTTTACATTTTAGGGTTTTAGTTAGGAGAAGTTAGGATACATTTAACTTGCTGTTTGGGCAGCTTATGCTCTTTTACGTTAGAGTATTGGCATGCTAGTATTTGTAAATTTTTATTCTGAGTGTTTTCAATTCTTCATGGGTTAATTGCATATTCTTTCCCTTAAGGCTTTTTGTAGCTGCATGTTTAGCTTTTAAGAATGGCCAGGCATTATTAAGCAGTGATATTGCTAGTTTTTACCCTTTGTTAACTTTGACCACAGAAATAAATTTCCTTGTCTGTCCCTCATTTTTTCTTCATTCTGAAACGAGTCATTTCTCTTTCCGCAAACTTTCTGCAACTTTCTGTATCCATTTTCGGTTTTGTCCTTCATTTTTTTTTCATTTTGAAACAACTAGTCATTTAGGACAAAACTACTTTTCTTTTTCTTTCGATAAAAGCATTTCTTATATCCTCTACATTTAAGTTATTAAAATAATTTTGGAAATTGGTTTTAAGCAAGCAAGCATTTTACAATATACACCTGTTAGAATAATGTTAAATATTTAACATACTTTAGTTAATGCATTATTGAAAAAGAAATACATAATTTTTTAACAAGAATTTTTAGGATAGGAGTGAGACATTCTGGGATTATTAAGGAGTGAGAAGAAGGTATACTATAGAGGGTATAAGGTAGTGGAGGGGTTTGCGGGGGCCTAGAGTTATACCATTTATTCACATTATAGATACTGAGAGGTGGTTCAGTGGCTTGGAGAATAAAGGAATGAAATGTTTTTACCTGCAACTAAGAGCATTACCCATGGTTCCATAGCATGATGGTGGTGACTGGAGCTTTTTCGGTACTTGGGCATTTTCAGTTGTTTATGTTGAGCCCCAGGAGATTGGGAAGCTGGAGCTGGGGGCTGGGTTTTAATTTTTGGAGTTTGTGGTGTATATTAGAGGTTGCCTGAGAAATTTTAGATGGGAGAGAAAAAAGGGCAGGGCTGGGCCAGGTGCCGAGTGCAGCAAAGACTGAGGGATGGAGCCTAGTGAGGACCTTGAGATGAATTGAGGAGAAAGTTTTTGGAAGGATTGAAGAAAGAGTAGGGAGATGTGGGGGAGAGAGGAGGGGGAGCACGGAGAAGGAGAATTTGATAGGTGGTACAAGCCTGACAAAGTGAGGAGATAAAAGAAGGCCTGAATATAAGGAATCTCGGACCATTTTGCCATTGCACCTTGTGTAATTTTTAAAATTTTGGAGAATTTGCTAATCGAAGGTTCCATTTTCTGGCTACTACCTTGGGAGGAACTGAGTGAGTTTCCCATGGTGAGTCCAATTGGGTAGCGTGCTAGCATCCCCAAGTGGGGAACAAGAATGAGAGAGTCAGGCATCTTCAAGTCTTTAACTTCTTGTTCAGAAATGGGAGTGGAGACCGAAGTTGACCTGAGGCATCCCCGAGGAAGAGGGGTCTGGAGAAAATTGGAAATGGACAGGACCTTCCAGAGATGTCGCAAAAACTCACCCGTGGAATGTGAATTGGTGTCCAGTGTTGGGTGATTGATCAGCAATGGCAGTGTGGAAGTTCCCCACAGGTCAGCTGGTCTCAATGTATCCCCCTTCCTGGGTTTTGGCGACATAATGTTAGAAATTTTGGGGGTGCACTACCATAAAGGGAATGGAGACCAGTCGACTTTCAGGCAGGAAAGATTTATTCACGCAGCAGCATGGTGGGGGACAGAAGGAAAGGCACCACCAGCATGGCGGGAGTCTGAAGTATAGCTTCAGCCCCTCTTGGTAAGTTTTTAACTTAAAGTCTACTTTATCTGATAAACTACCCCAGCTTTCTTTTTATTACTTCTTGCATTGTATATTATTTTCCATCCTTTCACATTCAACCTGCTTCCATCTTTGAATTTAAGATGAGCCTCTTGTAAACAGCATAATTCAATCGTGCTTTTATCCATTCTTCCAGTATCTGCGTTTAAACTGGAGAATTCAAGCCATTTACATTTTTATTCCACAATGAAATATTTTTATATTGATAAAGTTTACACTATCATAGGAGTAAATATTGTTCATTATACCAAAATTAGAATATAGTAAAATTCAAAAAAGAAATTAAAACTCATTCATAAATGTCAATTTTTAAATGTATTTTTTTCCATTTATTTTCCTTTTGACATAATTGCTATTTATATGTATACTTATTGTTCACATAATTTTTTTCACACTGTATTTTTAGTACCATCCTGACTTTATTAAATATTTGTCATACATCTTTACCTATGTTATACTGAAGTTTTGTAAAACCCACAATTTCATGTGTTTTGCATTGGCTTGTTCTACATAGTTAACTCCTTTCTAGGAATGTGTATCAGCTGATAAATGAGCATGTTTGAGGTGTCACAATGAAAATGTAGTAGACTTTCTCGGGTCTTTTTTTTTTTTAATAGTTTTTATTGAGCTGCTTTTTCCCCCCTGCAATTTTATTGAGATATATTCACATACCGTACAATCATCCATAGTGTGTAATCAGTTATTCACAGAAACATCACATACTTGCATATTCATCACCACAATCAGCCCATAAAAAATTCATTACACACAAAAAAATAAAATAGAATAAAAGTAAAAGTGGAAAAGAACACCCAAAACATCCCATACCCCCCTCCCATACACTTCTATTATTCACTTACTTTTGTTGGCAACTGTTTTCTCCCGGCAGTTTAAGTATTTCAACCCACTGCCTCCTTACCTCATGGTTTCTGCTGAGAAATCAGCAGTTAATCTGCTTGGGACTTCATTATACATGATAAGTTGCTTTTCTCTTGCAACTTTCAGAACTCTCCCCTTGTCCTTTGTAGTTGACCGTTTGACCATCATGTGCCTGGGCTTACTTCAGGTTTATCCTGTTTGATATTCTTTGGACTTCTTGGCTGTGCATGTTCATGACTTTTGCCAAATTTGGGAATTTTTCTAACATTATTTATTTGAATATTCTTTCTGCTCCTTTCTCTCCTTCTCCCTCTGGGACTCCTGTAATACATGTATTAGTATTCTTCATGGTGCCCCCACATGTCTCAGGCTATTTTAACTTTTACTAATTCTTTTTTCTTTCTGCTCTTCAGCCTGATTAATTTCAGTTTATCTTATCTTTGAGGTCACTGATTCTGTCTTCTGCCAGCTTAAATATGCTGTTGAAATCCTCTAAGGAATTTTTTATATTCAGTTATTATGGTCTTCACTTCCCGTTTTTTTTGTTTCCTTTTTATAATTTCTGTCTCTTAGTTATTGAGATTCTCATTTTGTTTATTTACTGTATTCTTGATATCCTTTAGTTCTTTTGTGTGTGTGTTTTCTTTTTGTACTTTCAGCATATTGAAAACTGGGCTTTTAAAGTCTTTAGTGTCTAATCTGATATTGTTCTTTGATGCTTTCTGAAGTTTTATCTTTTGTTATACTAGCCTTATTTACCATTTCTGGTTCTTTTCATTTGTTCCTGTAAATTCAAGTTACTATCTGGTGTAATTTCATTAGTCCAGTACAATTGTCTTCCCATTCATCTCCTTTGTGCTGTTACTGGCAAATGTACTGCATTCCTTTATATTATTGGCTCAGCAATAAGAGTATATACAATATTGTTTTATACAATAGCTTTTTACATAAATTAAGAGAAGAAAGTAAAAGAAATAATCATTTATACTGGTTTTCAATGACATAATTACCTTTACTGATACACTATTTAATTTTTTAATTTGGATTCAAACAGTTTGCTCCCTGGGGTCAGTTGCTTTCAGCCCAAAGAAATTCCTATGGTATTTGTTATAAGACAAGTCTAATAGCAATGGATTCTCACATTTTTTGTTTATCTAGAAATGTCTTCATTTATCCTCACTTTTTAATGTTAGCTTTGGTAAATATTTGCTGAATCTTTGTTGGTAGTGTTATTTTTCATTTACCACCTCAATTATGTCCTCTCACTGCCTCCTGGCCTCCTTTGTTTCTGATGAGAAGTCAGCTGTTAGTCTTACTGGGATTCCCTTATGCTTAAAGTGTTTTCTCTTGCTGCTTTCAGGATTGTCTCATTTTCTTTGGTTTTCAGAATTTTAACGTTTTTTTCCTGGGGATGGATCTCTGCATTTACTCAACTTGGAATTCATTGAGCTTCTTGGATGTCTGAGTTTTCATCAAATTTGAGAAGTTTTCAGCCATTATTTCTTCAAATATTTTTTCTTGCCCCTCTCCTCTCTCCTCTCTTCTGGTACTTCCATTACACAGGTGTTAGTATGTTTAATGGTGTTCCACCTGTTTCTCAGGCTCCGTTAATTTTGCTTCCTTCTTTTTTGTCTCTCTTCTTCAGATTACATCATCTATATCAATTTAGAAGTTCAATAATTCTTTCTTCTGGCAGTTCAACTCTGCTGTTTACCTTATCTAATGAATCTTCTATAATTTCTATCTCTTTTATAATTTCTTTTATGATTTCTGTCTCTATTAATCATCTCTTTTAATGAGACATTGTCATCATACTTCTTAAATCATGTTGTCCTTCAGTGCTTTAAGCATATTTATAATTACTAATTTGAAGTTGTCTTGAATCTGACGTCTGGTCCCTTTCACAATAGCTGCTGTTAGTATGTGTCCCACTTAACTATTTCTTTGCATTTCTTGTAGTTTTTTGATGAAAAGTGAACATTTTAGATATTCGCTTCAGCCGTCCCACAGAAACAGTATGGATACTCACCCACCCAACCAAAATTTGTTTCAGCAAGAGGATATGAAAAGGTTTATTACTCACATAATGAGGCTTTCTGGGAAAAGCAGAACAGGCCTCCCACACTGGTCAGAAAATAGCTTGAGAGCATTTAAGAGACTGGCTTGGGATTTTTATTGTGATTCAGGGTGGGTCCTGAGTGAGGGTGCCTGCAGGCAGGCAGGGGCTTACATGGTTCTAAATCCCCACCCAACAGCAAAGTGGGAGGCACCTGGGCTTTCTTATCAGTTTGCCTAGATGAGGTCACAAGGGAGTGGTGAAACTCAAAAGCTGTCACTAATCAGACATCAAAATATGGAGTCAGATTCATTTTTACAGTAGTATATTGTATTTACTCTGGATTCTGACCTCTCATCCCCCACTCCCACTGCAAAGGCTTGTTGTCCCTGTTTGCTTATTTATTTGCTTAGTGACTGGCTGGTCTATTTTAGTGAAGTCTGTTTCTCCTTGCAATGTGAAGCCCCTGGTGTTGCTCCTCAGAGGAAACAACCTTGATCATGTGCACAGTCACCCTGGAATCACAGTGGTTTTAGCAGGGTCTCTTAGTCTCTTTTCCTTTTCACACCCACTTGTTTGCTCCACTAATTGCCAGATGATTTCTGTATTCTTTTTGCAAAACTTGTGGCATATATTCCTTTAAAGCCTGAAATTATTAAATTCATGTTCTTTTACAGGGGTAGTGTTTTTTTGTTTGTTTGTTTTTACGGCAGAGTTTAAAGTTTGTTCTGACCCCAGGGATGCATCTTTCAGACCTCCAGGTTTTAAAGCCTGACTCTACTCCTGGGCAAAATCTCTGAGCCATGGCTCCAGAGCTGGCAACAGGGACAATGGTGCACTTCTCCCTGAATGACACCTCTGCTTTAGAAGGGTCCTGGTGAGGGTGGTAAGCTTGCCTTTCCCAGCATGGAAACTCCACCCTTTTGGCAAGCTGGCAAGGGCAATTGGGGCCTCAGTAATCTCAGCATGCCACAAATATGGTAGAACCTCCACCCTATGAGTATGGGTTGGGTGGGAGAAGGGAGTCCCTGACTTCTCAGCTGCACTCACTTGTGATCAGCCTTTGAAACTTACAGAGGGGTTGAGAAATGCTGGTAACCTACTCCTCCCAGAAAGATACCATAGCTCTTTCCTAGGAGCTGTGGGAAAAGGGTCCCTTATGTTTTGGGCTGCACCTCTCTGGACCAGTGTCTCCATCAACACTGAGCTAGGAGGGTGGAGGGAGAGAACACGTCATGATTCAACTGCCATGGTTTCTTACTATTCTTACCAAGTTTTAATAGAATTTCCTGAATAAATGTTTCTTTATATGTTGTATATCTTTTGGTCAATTTCCAAAGATTTTTATATGATTGTTTTCTTAATAATTTCCTCCAATCATGCCTGTTTTATTGGGGAGCAGGTCTGTGGAGCCCCTCATGATTGCATTCCTGAAGCAGAACTGCTACATTTGGTAGGCATTTGCCAGCCTACAAATTGTCATTCCCAATGCTAATAACTTGCGATTTTTGTTTAAGCCTATAGCCTTGAGTTTTGTTACTCACTTATCTTGGCGAATCTTTTGCTGGATGAAGATTTTATAATTGGATGATCCATGAGATTATTCTGACATGTTATACATTATTCATATATAAATTAAATATGATAGATTAATGAACTAGCATGAGAACATTACTATATGGCGTAGAAAACCATTCCTTTCTTAGTTTTGATGCAGTGTTTTAATTAAGTGTTCAGTTTTCAATGCAAGAGTTCCAATTCTCATAAAAGGCCCTTTGACATTACAAAAGAAAGGTTAAGTATCTTCCTATTGAAATGAGCACTCTTAACGTGACTTACAAATGGTATTCTCCTATTGTAACAAGCAGAGAAGACTGAGGAAAAAGAACTTTACTTTTAGATTTTTTAGTTGCTATATGGTTTACTATTTGCATTATAACAGTCTACTTTCTATATCGTTAAAGATGCACTTTTGGATTTAACATTACATTTCTTAAATGATTTAATTTAGCTATTTGAAGCTTTAATGCATTGATGTACACTTAATTTTCATGTTTCATCACTAGTATACCATTTCTGTTTCAAGAGAAATATGTTTATAATTTCACATTTGAGGTTTAGGGACTCTAATCAAATGTCATAATGTTGAGGAAATTATTTACTTCTCAGAATTAACATTAACTTCATATTGTATACAGTTGGTATGGGTATATGAGCATTTTTGTAATTGTTAAGTGTGCTTAATGTTTGCATTACATTTAGTAAAATAATCTCTACTTAATATTTTTTATAGAATGAGTTAGAGTCCATGTGTGTGTCCCATTATTTTAATTAGTTAAGTTTCTAACCAATACAAAGTCACCCTCATTAGTCAAGCCCTCATTAAATTCACCCAAGCAGTGACTAGCTCTGCTATGTTCATGTTCATATTCATAATTGTAACAGAGCCATTACCATATAATATTTATCTGTTTCTGCATCCATTTCCTCTAGGGACAAAAAATTCTTCTCTTCAAAGCCAAGGAGTGCTTCATTTGTGTTTCTCTCTCTAATACCTAATTGTATGCCAGGCAAAAATAGGTAATGTTTAAAAGATGTTGAATGAGTGGATGGATATGATATGGAAGAAATCTTAAAGATCATTTAGTCTAACTATATCATTTTATAGGCAAGAAAATGAAGCCCAGAGAGGTTAATATTTTGATTTAGTTTTTCCAAATAATTGACATTTATTATACCTCAAACATTATATCACTATGCTGCTCTGGATTCAGCAAAAATATTCCCTTCCAGTTTGTTTCTAGAAATTATTCATGGAAACCATATAGGCAGATAATCTCATTAAGACCACTGTTATCCTAGTCTACAGAAAGTTCCTCACTGGGGCATAGAAAGGGAACAGAGACCAGTCAAGAAGAGAAGACAATATACATATAATACAAGAGTATCTAGACTGTATGGAGCAGAGCTGGCTACTGTTAGAATCTTGCTTTTCAGTCAGTGGGTTTAAATCATTTTAAATAACTTCTTTTCTCTTTTTACCTGTCTTACTGGTAGATCTACAAGAGCAAAAAAACACATTTTTTAAATGCAATTTTATTGAGCTATATTCACATGCTATACAATTCAGCCAAAGAACATAATCATCACAGTATCATCACACAGTTGTGCATTCATCCACCACAATCAAATTGTGAGCATTGTTATTATACTGGAAGCAAAAGAGAAAACCCAAACATCCTATACACCTTACTCCTGCCTCCATCATTGATCCCTAGCATTGATGTGGTATAATTCGTACATTTATTACTGTTGATGAAAGAATATTAAGATATTACTGTTAGCTACAGTCCATAGATATCAATAAGTACCTTTTATCCTATTTACAACTATATTATTAACTCCTTGTAATAGTTTCATTAATTTGTTCTAGTTCAGGGAGAAAATTTTTTATATTTGTACTGTTAATCACAGTCATCGCCAACACAGGATTTACTGAATTCTGCAGTCCCATATTTTAACCTCTGGCTTTCCTTCTTTTGACATATATACATTTAAACTTCACTTATCAACCACACTCACATAATTCAGCACTGTTAATTATACTCACAGTAATGTGCTACCTTCACCTCTATACCTTACCAGTCATTTAAATTCAACCTAGTTTAAAGTTCTGCATATCTTAAGCAACAATTTCCCATTCTGTAGCCAAATTCTATCTCTCAGTAACCTATAATCTAGAATCTATGTCCTTTTGTTTACATGGTATGATTAGATCATATTAGTGAGATCATATACTATTTCTCCTTTTGTGTCTGATTTGTTTCACTCAACCTAATGTCTTCAGGGTTGATCTGTGTTGTTGCATGCACTTCATTCCTTCTTGCTGCTGAATAATATTCCTCATATGTATATACCACATTTTGTTTATGCATTCAACAGTTGATGGATACTTGGATTGTTTCTGTCTTTTGGCAATTGTGAATAATGCCATTGTGAGCATTGGTGTGCAAATGTCTGTTCTTCTTCCTACTTTCGGTTTTTCTGGATATATACCAAGTAGCAGGATGGCCAGATCGTAGGCAGCTCTATACTTAGCTTTCTGAGGAACCACCAAACCACCTTCCATAATGGCTGTACCATATTACATTCCCACCAGCAATGAATAAGTGTTCCTATTTTTCCACATCCTGTCTGTGCCGGTTTGGATGTATTACATCCCCCAAACTCCATGTTCTTTAAGACAGTCTTGTGGGGGCCGATGTATTAGTATTGCTTAGGTTGAAGTCTTTGGATTAGTTTGTTTCCATGGAGATGTGACCCACCCAAATGTGGTAATGCCTTTGATTAGATTATTTCCAGGGAGGTGTGGCCCCACCCATTTAGTAAGGGTCTTGATTTAATCTTTGGAGTCATATATAAGAGCTCAGACAGAAGGAGCTCGCTGCTGCAGCTTGGAGAGACAATTTAAAGATAGCTGTTGAAAGCTGATGCTAACATTTTGGAGAATGCCATTTTGAAACGCAACCTGGGAGCAAACAGATATCAGCCGTGTGCCTTCCCAGCTAACAGATGTTTTCCAGACACCATTGGTATTCTTCAGTGAAGGTACCCTATTGTTAATGCCTTAGCTTGGACACTTTTATGGCCTTAAGACCATAACTTTGTAACCAAATAAACCCCCTTTGTAAAAGCCAGTCCATTTCTGGTATTTTGCATACTGGCAGCTTGAGCAAACCGGAACACTGTCCAACACTTGTAATTTCCTATTCGTTTAATAGTGGCCATTCTGAGAGTCTGTGATATGATATCTCATTGTGGTTTTGATTTGCATTTCCCTAATAGCTGGTGGAGAAGAGCATCTTTTCATTTGCTTTTCAGTCATTTGTATTCCCTCATTGTAAAAATGTCTATTCATGGCTTTTTCATATTTTTTTATTTTGTTATTTTTCTTTTTATTCTTTAGTTGTAGGATTTCATTGTTATATTCTGGATATCAAACCCCTTTCAGGTATGTAGTTCCAAGTATTTTCTCCCTTTGAGTTGGCTGCCTTTTCACCTTTTTGACCAAGGCAAAATGCTGACTTCTTTGAAGCGCAGAAGTATTCAATTTTGAGGAGGTCCCATTTATCTATTTTATCTATTTACTCTTGCCTTGCTTGTACTTTGGGTGCAAGGTCTAGGAAACTACTGCCTATCACTAGATCTTGAAGCAGTTTCCCTACATTTTCTTATAGGAGTTTTATGGGACTGTCATTTATATTTAGGTCTTTGATCCATTTTTGAGTTAATTTTTGTATACAGAGTGAGATAGAGGGTCCTCTTTCATACTTTGGATGTGGATATCCAGTTCTCTCAGCATCAGTTATTGGAGAACCTATTCTTTCCCAATTGAGTGGACTTGGGAGCTTTGTGAAAAATCAGTTGACCATAGACCTTACAGTCTGTTTCTGAACTCTCAATTTGACTCCATTGATTAGTATGTCTGTCTTTGTGCCAGTACCATGCTCTTTTGACCACTGTGGCTTTAATATGCCTTAAAGTCAGGATGCATGAATCCTCCCAGTTCATTCTTCTTTTTCAAGGTATTTTTGGTTATACAAGGCCCTTTTCCCTTCCAAATAAATTTGGTAATTAGCTTTTCTAGTTCAGCAAACTAGGCTGGTGGAATTTTGATTGGTATTGCATTGAATCTGTAGATCAATTTGGGCCAAATAGGCATCTTAACAACATGTAGCATTCCATCCCATGAACATGGAATGTCTTTCCATTTGTTTAGGTCTTTGATTCCTTTTAGCAATGTTTTGTAATTTTCTGTATATGGGTCCTTTATGTCCTCGTTTAAGTTTATTCCAAGATATTTAGTTGCTAAAGTGAATCAAATTTTTACCTTCATTACCTCCTTAGATGGCTCATTACTAGTAAATAGCAACACTACTGATTTTTGTGTGTTCATCTGTTATCCCACCACTTAGCTGAACTTGTTTATTTGTTCCAGTAGCATTGTCATAGTTTTTTGGGGGCTTTTTAAATATAAGGTCATGTTGTCTGCAAATAGTGAGAGTTTTACTTCTTCCTTTCCAATTTGGATGCCTTTTATTTCTTTTTCTTGCCTTATTGCTCTAGCTAGAACTTTTAGCACAATGTTGAATAACAGTAGTGACAGTTTGCATCCTTATCTTTTTCCCAGACCTAGAGGGAAAGCTTTCAATCTCTCACCATTCATTACAATGTTAGCTCTGGGTTTTTTGTATATGCCCTTTATCATGCTGAGGAAGTTTCTTTATACTCCTGTCTTTCAAAGTGTTTTTATCAAAAAAGGATCTTGGATTTTCTCAAATGCCTTTTCTGGGTCAGTCCAGATGATCATGTCGTTTCTCCCTTTTCATTTGCTGCTGTGGTTTATTACTTTAATTGATCTTCTTCTTTTGAACCATCCTGTCATACCTGGAATAAAACCCATTTCATCATGGTGTATCATTCGTTTAATGTGCTGTTGAATTCAATTTGTAAGTATTTTATTGAGGATTTTGCATCTATATTCATTAGAGATATTGGTCTGTAGTTTTTCTTTCTTATAGTGTCTTTATCAGGCTTTGGTATTGGGGGGATATTAGAATGAATGAATTAGGTAGTGTTCTTCAGTTTTTTGGAAGAGTTTAAGCAGAATTGGTATTAATTCTTCTTTGAGTGTTTGGTAAAATTCATCTGTGAAGCTCTTATGGTTTGGTAAACCTGTCATTATGCAAAATACTAGAAATGGATTGCTTTTAATAGAGGGGATTTATTAGGTTACAAATTTACAGTTCTAAGTCCATGAAAGTATCCAAACTAAGGCATTAACACAAGGATACATTCACTGAAGAAAGGTATCCACTATGTTCAGTAGAACATAGTGTTTCCTGGGGTATACAACAGTCTCAAACTGGCACAGAAGCAATCTGGTTCTGGACTTTTCTTTGGAGGGAGGGTTTTTGATGACTGATTCAATCTTTCTACATATGATTGGTTTGTTGAGGTCTTGTATTTCTTCTCAAGTCAGTTTAGGTTGTTTGTGAGTTTCTAGGAAGTTGTCCATTTTATTGAAGTTGTCTAGTTTGTTGACATACTGTTATTCATAGTATCCTCTTATCTTTTTTATTTCTTCAGGGTTTGGTAGTAATATGCTCCTCTAATTTGTGATTTCATTTATGTGTATCCTCACTCTTTTTGTCTTTGTCCATCTAGTCTAGGGTTTGTCAATTTTATTGATCTTTTCAAAGAAGCAACTTTTGCTCTTATTGAGTCTCTTTTTTGTTGTTGTTGTCCATTTCATTTATTTTCACTCTAATCCTGTTATTTCTTCTGCTTGCTTTGGAATTAATTTATTGTTTTTTCTTTTGGTTCTCCTGGTATTCAGTTAGGTCTTTGATTTTAGCTTTTTCCTCTCTTTTAATGTAGGCATTTAGAGCTATACATTTTCCTCTCAGTACTGCTTTTGCTGCATCCCATAAGTTTTGATAGTTGTGCTCTAATTTTCATTAACCTTGAGACATTTACTCCTTTCTCTTGCAGTTTCTTCTTTGGCCCCCTGATTGTTTAAGAGCATGTTGTTTGATCTGTATAAGTTTTTTCATTTTCCAGTTTTTCAGCTGTTATTGATTCCCCCCTTCATTTCATTAGGATGAGAGAAAGTGCTTTGTATAACTTCAATCTTTTTAAATATATTAAGACTTGTTTTGGTCTGTCCTGGAGTATGTTCCATGAGCTGTCTCTGTGTGCAATATTCTATATATGTCTGTTAGGTCTCGTTCATTTATCATATTATTTAGGGCTCTGTTACCTTATTGATCCTCTGTTTATGCATTCTATCTAATTGAAGACAGTGGTATGTTGAAGTCTCCCACTATTACTGTAGAAACATCTTTTACTCCCTTCAGTTTTTTCAGTGTTTTCCTCATATATTTTGGAGCACCTTGTCAGGTGCATAAACATTTATAATTGTATTTCTTCTTGGTGAATTGCCATTTTTATTAATAAATAGCGTCCTTTGTCTCTTATTACATTTTTGCATTTAAAGTCTATTTTGTCTGATATTTGTATAGCTATCCCAGCTTTTTTTGAGGGGTGGTGCTGCTTGCATTGAATATCTTTTTCCACCCTTTCATTTTCACACTATTTTTAGCTTCAGGTCTAAAATGAGTCTCTTGTAGACAGCATATAGATGGATCCTGTTTTTTCTTTTTTTCTCATTCTGCCCATCTGTGTCTTTTGCTTGGGGAGTTTAACCCATTGACAATCAATGTTATTATTGTAAAAGTAGTCCTTACTTCAACCATTTTGTCCTTTGACTTTTATTTGTCAGATTTACTTTTTTCTCTTTTTATCCTTGTAGTTATCCTTACTGATAATCTTAATTTGTTTTCTCTCCTCCAAGCCTCTCTCTCCTTTTTTTTTCCAGTTTGCAGAACTACCTTTAGTATTTCTTGCAAAAAAAGGTACCTTGTTAACAACTCTCTCATCTTTTGTTTATCTGTGAATATTTTAAACTCACCCTCATTTTTGAAGGACAACTTTGCTGGATAAAGAATTCTAGACTGGTAGTTTTTCTTTCAGTATCTTAAATATATCATACACTGCCTTTTCATCTCCACGATGTCTGATGAGAAGTCATCACTTAGCATTATGTGGCTTCCCTTGTATGTGGTAAATTGCAATTTCTCTTCCTGCTTTAAAAATTTTCTCCTTCTCTGTTTTAATTCAGGTTCTTTAGGGGAACAGAACCAACAGAAGGTATCTGTAAATAAGCAGTTTTATATGCATCTCACAAACCTATTGGGATGCATGAGTGCAGATTTCTGTAGGGCAGGCTACAAGTTGAGCAAATCCATTGAAGGCTTTTTTTGAATTCCCCAGGAGAAGCTAACTGGCTGAAGTTGAGATGAAAATTCTCTCTTCTGATTGCTGGTCATCTCTTCTCCTTTTAAAGCCTTCAACTGAATGAATTAAATGTCTCTCATTGCTGAAGACACTCTCCTTAGTTGATTGTAGATGTAATCAGCCATAAATGCAATTAACTTACTGATGATTTAAGACCACAAAATATCCTCACAGTAACACTTAGACCATGCTTGCTTGACCATACAACTGGGCACCATTATCTGACCAGTTGACACATGAGCCTAACCTTCACAGTCCACCCCATGTCAATTTTCAGCTATACACATCACCTTAAACTATGTTTCATTTCTAAATAAAAAGCAATAACAGGCATATTTTTCAACTAACAATACGTGACTGTCCTACATACAACCAGAAATGCATCAAATCTTTCCAGAATAGCGTGCAAGTCCTTGGGTAATATTCACTATTAAATTTGTTACCCTACAACTTAAATACTACAATATGAATAATACTTCTTATGTCAACCAATAAGGGAATAAGTTAGAGAAGAAAACAGGTACTTGCTTTTTGTACAAATACAAACTTACTCATACCGAAACAAGGAAGAAATATTCGTACCAAAAGATTCCTCATTTCTGTAACTGGTCATGTGGTCGTAGTTCATATTTATCAATACCTTCTTCCACTATCCATTCCATGTTCCCTGTGCCCTCAGCAAGGATCTCAGCTGGCCGTGATTCTTTGCATGATGGGGTGACCCAAACCTTCATTCTTGAAGTTTCTGGGCCTTTGATAGTCCCACCAGGATTGGGTTGTTGCACTTTTCCATTGACGTTAATCACACTGCCTAGTTGTAATAAGAGACACCGTAGGAGATCTCCTATGTTCGAAACAAACCCTTCTTTATCTCCTCTGTGTACTTGCAGTCCTATTTCCCCTTGATAATGCAGAACAGTGATGGCAGCCTAAACAGTAATCTCCTCCTTTCCCTATTAAATTAGAGGTATGAGAAGCCCAAATGGCGAGCTGGCAGATTTAAGTTCCAGTTCAGTGGAATTGTTCTTGTGTCTCCTGGTGGAAGCATTCCTCCTTTTGGAATTAAGACCTGTAAATCCAGTTTGCTAATGCTACTGTTATGCAAAATACCAGAAATGTATTGGCTTTTATAAAGGGGGTTTATTTGGTTACTAACTTACAATCCTAAGGCCATAAAAGTGTCCAAACTAAGGCATCAACAAGAAGATACCTTCACTAAAGAATGGCCGATGGCATCCGGGACACCTCTTTTGGCTGGGAAGGCATGTGGCTGGCATCTGCTGCTCCCAGGTTGCATTTCAAAGTGGCATTCTCCAAAATGCCTCCTCAGCTCCTGTGCATCAGACCATCTGGGGGTCCTCTCTTAGTTTCTCTGGAGCAACCTCTGGGCTAGCATCTCTTGGCTTAGCATCTCTGACCATCATTCTGTCCACATCTCCAAGCATCAGCTTTCAATGGCCTTCTTCATAATGTCTCTCTCTCTTATAGGACACCAATGATTTAATTAAAAACTACCCTGAAAGGGCAGCTTCCATATCTCCATGAAGATAATTTATTCAAAAGCCATCCCTCACAACAGTGCATTAAAGAATGTGGCATTTCGGGGGACTTAATATATCCAAACTGGCATACCAGCAGAGATTAGGGTTGCAGGGACAGGAAGCAAAAATTTTTCTCGGGGACCACTAAGGGTTATACTCAGTGGTGCCACTCCTATTTCCACCCTTTGATTCCTGGAATCATGAATCCTGCCTATAGGAGAAACAGCCTATCATTGAGTGGACGCTGATTCAGAGCATACACTGCTTCCTAGAGAACACTGCCCCAACCCTGCAAGGTATTGACACATAATTGGTGCAGTAATTGAGTCTTCAAAAGACTCTTTCACCATTCTGTCAATCCAGCTGCCTCAGGATGATGGGGAATATGGTAATACCAGAGAACTCCACAGGCATGTGCCCATTCCCTCACTTTATTTCCTGAGAAATGGGTTCCCTGATCAGAAGCAGTGCTGTATGGAATGCCATGATGGTAGATACAGTATTCTGTAAGTCCATGGATGGTATTTTGGCAGAAGCATTATGTGCAGGGAAAGCAAACCAGTATCTGGAATATGTGTCAATTCCAATCAGAACAAATCACTGCCCCATCCATGATGGAAATGTTACAGTGTAATTAGCCTGCCACCAGGTAGCAAGCTGATCACCTCAGGGAATGGTGCTGTATCACGGACTGAGTGTGGGTCTCTGCTGCTGGCAGATTGGGCACTCAGCCATGGCTGTAGCCAGGTCAGCCTTGGTGAGAGGAAGTCCATGTTGCTGAGTCCATGTTGCTGAGTCCATGTATAAACTCCATCCATACCACCATGACCACTTTGTTCATAAGCCCATTGGGCAATTACAGGTGTGGCTGAAGAAAGAAGCTGACTCATATGCACAGAACTGGTCATCTTTATCCACTTGATTATTAAAATCTTCCTCTGCTGAAGTCATCCTCTGGTGAGCATCCACATAGGACACAAATATCTTCATATTTTTTGCCCACGCAGAAAGGTTTATCCATACACCTCTTACCCAGACTGCTTTGTCACCAATTTTCCAATCATGTTCCTTCTAAGTCCCTGACCATCCAGCCAAACCATTAGCAACAGCCCACGAATCAGTATACAAACTCACCTCTGACCAGTTCTCCTTCCAAGCGAAATGAACAACCAGGTGTACTGTTCAATATTCCACCCACTTGGAGGATTTCCCTCACCACTGTTCTTCAGGGACATTCCAGAAAAGGGCTACAGTGCTGTTGCTGTCCACTTTCAGGTGGTACCTGCATATCATGCAGAATCATCTGTAACCCAAGCCTGAGTTTTCTCCTCCTTAGTCAAACGACTGTAAGGAATTTCCCTGAAGGCCATAGCTGTGGGCTGAGAATGAGAAAGTGATGCGGCAGGGCCATGGGCATTTGGGCCACTTCCTCATGTAATTTACTTGTGCCTTCAGGACCCACTTGATCCCTCTCTCGTATACACCATTTCCATTTTATGATGAAGCGCTGCTATGCACACTCAGCTCCACCCAACTTTATGACTTGGTGGATGAAACAACACCCAGTTCATGATAGGCAACTCAGGTCTCGTGGTAACTTTGTGGGCCATTTTTAACTCTTTGGACTCAACTAAGGCCCAGTAGCAGGCCAAAACCTGTTTCTAAAATGGAGACTACTTATCTGAAGAGGATGGCAAAGTTTTTGCTCCAAAATCCTAAGGGCCTGTGTCGGAATTCTCCTATAAGGACCTATGAAAGTTTCCAGACTGCATCTCCATTTCTCCCTGAGTCTTCCAGAACCATTGGATCTGCTGGATCATATGACCCAAGTGGCAGAACAGCTTTTGCCAGTAGCCTGAACCTGTCGCAGAGCCTCCTCTTGTTCCAGACCCTACTCAAAACTAGCATCTTTTCTGGTCACTCAGTAAATGGGCAGGAGTAGCACACCCAAATGAGGAATATGTTGTCTCCAGAATCCAAGAGGCCAGCTAGGAATTGTGCCTCTTTTTTGCCCATAGAAGGGGCCAGATGCAACAGCTTATCCTTTGCCTTAGAAGTGATATCTCACCATGCCACACACCACTGGACACCTAGAAATTTCAATGAAGTAGAAGGACCCTGTATTTTTTAAAATTTAATTTTATTGATATATATTCACAAACTATACTATCAGCCACAGTATACAGTCTGTTGTTCACAGTAGCGTTATATGGTTATGCATTCATCACCACAATCAATTTTTGAACATTTTCATTACCAAACACACAAAAAAAACATTAAAATTAAAGTAAAAAAGAACACCCAAAACATACCATAGCTCCATCCCTCCCTATTATTTATTTACTTTTTTTACTCATTTTTCTAGTCATCTGTTCATACCCTAGATAAAGGGAGTGAGAACCAAAAGGTTTTCACAAACACATGGTCACATAGTACAAGCTATGTAGTTATACCAATGTCTTCAAGAATCAATGGGGTTGCAGTTCAACAGTTTCAGGTATTTCTTTCTAATTATTCTAATACACTAAAAACTATACAGAGATGCCTATATAACACATAAGAATGGCCTCCGGAATGACCTATCTACTCTATTTGAAATCTCTCAGCCCCTGAAACTTTATTTTGGTTCATTTCTTTTCCCTTTTTCAGCCAAGAACGCTTTCTCAATCCCTTGATGCTGGATCCAGGCATCCCTAGGAGACATGTCACATGTTGCCAGGGAGATTTACACCTCTTGGAATCACGTCCCACATGGGGGAGGGCAGTGAGTTTACCTGCAGAGTTGACTTCAGTGAGAGAGTCCACATCTGAGCAACAGAAGAGGTTCTCTGGGGGTGACTCTTAGCACAATTATATGCAGGCTTAGCCTCTCCTTTGCAGTAACAAGCTTCATAAGGGCAAGCCTCAAGATCAAGGTCACAGTCTTGTAAATTGATGGTCCCCAATGCTAGAGAGAATATCAGTAGTTCCCCGTGTGAGGAGGTCTTATATTTCCACATTTTCACCCCAGTTCCTCAGGGGGCCTTGGAAATACATTTTTATTCTCTGCCCAAATTACTTTGGGATATATCGGTGCTTCACAGTAAGCTGTACAAACCAAACAGATATCACTTCCTATTAAAAGTGCCATATAATTGTGGTATCTAAATAAACTGATCATACAAGTTAAGTTATATAGTGCACTACAGAAAATATAGGTTTTACATCAAATAAACACCTCTTCCTTTGGTCTCACACAGAAGTTGAAGTTTTGAAACACCATCAATATCATCCTTTACCCTTTAGTCTTATATACCTTAGTCCTAACCAAGTTCATTTCATTCATTTCCCTAATTATAGTTTGATCTTTTTTCCAACTTCTTTAGCATTTGCTGTATGGGATAATACTGACATTCATAGCTGCCAAATACTAGCTGTGAGTTTCAGGTGTCACACAGATACCCGAAGTCCCAGGGACTGACCAAACTACAGCCTTTTACCAGGGTACCTGTGCATAGCAGAAAAGGAAATGATCATACATTTGGGCGATTATTAGACACTGACTCACAAGTGACATTAGTTCCAGGAAACCCAAAACATCCCTCTGGTCCACCAGTCAGAAGAGAGGCTTATGGAGGTCATGTGATTGATAGAGTTTTAGCTTATGTCCATCTCATAGTGGGTCCAGTGGGTTCTTGGACCCATATTGTGGTTATTTACCCAGTTCCAGAATGCATAATGGGAATAGACATACTCAGCAACTGGCAGAAGCCCCACATTGCTTCCCTGCCTAGTGGAGTGAGGACTATTATGGAAGGAAAGGCCATGTGGAAGACGCTAGAACTGCCCCTACCTACCAAAACAGTAAATCAGAAGCAATAATTGATTTCTGGGGTCATTTCAGAGATTAGTAACACTCTTAAGCACTTGTTGCAGGGGTGTTGATTTCCACCACATCCTCATTCAACTCTCCTATTTTGCCTATGCATAAAACAGATAGGTCTTGGATGATGACAGTGATCATTGTAAACTTAACCAAGTGGTGACTCCAGTTGCAGCTACTGTTCCAGATGTGGTATTGTTGCTTGAGCAAATCAATATATAACTCTGGAACCTCGTATGCAGATATTAATCTGGCAAATGGTTTTTTCTCTATTGCTGTTAGTAAGAAACACCAGAGACAGTTTACCTACAGCTAACAAGGCCAGTAGTTTACCTTTACTGTCATACCTGACGGGTATATCAACTCTCCAGCCCTATGTCATAATCTTGTCCGCAGAGAACTTGATCATTTCTCCATCTCACAAGACATCACACTGGTTTATTATATTGTTGATACCATGTTGATTGGATGTAGTAAGCAAGAAGTAGCAACTACTCTAGACCCATTGCGATGGCATTTGCGTGGTAGAGGATGGGAGGTAAATCCCACAAAAAATGGGCCTAACCAAGTCCATTTTGTTCACTTCTGTAATTGAAGTCTGATTTCTTTTTCAGACTTTTTACTCAGAGTCTGGCAGCTCTGAGTAAATCAGACTAAAGAGTAAAGGACGATATTGACAGTGTTTTAAAACTTCTTTTTTGTGAGATGAAAGGAAGAGATGTTTATTTGGTGCAAAATCTACATTTTTTAGTATAGTATATAATTTAACTTGTATGGTCAGTTTATTCGAAACATCGTCGTTACATGGAACTTTCAATAGGGTGTGAAATCTGGTTGGTTTGTACAGGTTAATGTGAAGCTCCAATATATCCCAGAGTAATGTGGACAGAAAATAAAAATGTATTTGCAAACCCCCCCTGAAGTGACTGTGGGAGAATGTGGAAATATTAAACTTCCCCACATGGGGAATTACTGATAGTCTCGCAAGCACTGGGGACTACCAGTTTAGAAGGCCAAGCCCTCTACCTTGGGGTTTGCCCTTATGAAACTTGTTACTGCAAAGGAGAGGCTAAGCCTACATATAATTGTTCATAATCACCCCCAGAGAACCTCTTTTGTTGTTCAGATGTGGTCTCTCTGTCTAAGCCAACCCCGCAAATAAACTCACTGCCCTCCCCCTTACGTGGGACATGATTCCCAGGGATGTAAATCTCTCTGGCAACGTGAAACATGACTCCTAGGGATGAGCCTGGACCCAGCATTATGGGAATGAGAAGCCTTCTTGACCAAAAGAGGGAAGAGAAATGAAACAAATTAAAGTTTCAGTGGCTCAGAGATTTCAAATGGAGTAGACAGGTCATCTGGAGGTTATTCTTATGCATTATATAGTAATATATATATATGTATGTATACACCTCTTTTTAGTTTTTAGTTTATTGGAATATCTAGAAGGAAATACCTGAAACTGTTGAACTGCAACGCAGTAGCCTCGATTCTTGAAGATGAACATGTAAATATATAGCTTGTGCTATATGACCATGTGATTGTGAAAACTTGTGGTTCACACTAACTTTTTGTATGGACTGATGAGTAGAAAAATTGGGACAAAAATTTAAAAAGAGGATGGAATGTTTGGGGTGTTCTTTTTTACTTTTATTTTTATTTTTATTTTTTTGGTATAATGAAAATGTTCAAAAATTGATTGTGGTGATTAATGCACAACTATATAATACTGTGAACAATTAATTGTACGCTTTGGATGATTGTGTTGTACATGAATATATTTCAGTAAAATAAGAATTTCTTTAAAATGTTCTACAACTCTTTAGGGAAAGCTGGGAGGGAGATTAACAGTGTAAATTTTTGGCAGTGTAACAGTGTACTCAGCCTTCCCCTCATTCAAGGGGCTCTGGGTTTGTAAACTGTCTCAAGTCTGGGAATTAAGGGGCCATGACTCTCTCTTTTTGTAAGTCATGTTAGATGTTTGTTCATTTGGCCTAGAACTTTTCTGCTCATAAAGATCAAGTAAGAGTTTAGCAGACTGCCCATCTGTGTTACTTCTAGGTACCCCGTGATCTACTACCAACATCATAAGTTTCTGCTAGTCAGATGATTTTGATTGCTGCTTTGAGTCTGTTGTCCATTATGGTAGCTGTAACCACCTTGTCTTTGGCAGTTAAGTGCTGCCACATGGCCACTGCCTATTCAAGATCCGATCACCCCGTTGTGTTTAAGGATTGCAGTTCAGTGACAGCAGTTCCCACAGTAATATCTGACCAAAGAGAAGCACTACTACAGGACTCTTCAGAAATGATGGCGTTAGTCTCACAAATTAATTCCTCACACTCTTGGTGAAAGATTTGTCCTCTGGACCTTCATTGGGTAGGTGAGCAGGTCTTACATGATAAATCCACTCTAACATTCCAATCTCTCTAAGCCTTCGGATCCCTTATCTACAGTACACCATTGTAGTTCTGGCATTTCAACCTCCATGTTTCAGCCAACCACCCTGATAAACTGTTAACGCCCTTTCTAACCCCTCGAGCTACAACATTGAATGTAGAATATCTGCTTAGTGGGCCCATATCAGTAAATTCAGCCTGATCCAACTTTATATCCCTTCCACCATTATCCCACACCCTTAAAATCTATTCCCATACATATTCCCCTAATTTCTGTCTATGTAAATTGGAAAACTCATGTAGTCCTTTTGGAGTGTAGTGTGCCTCCTCATGGGTCACACTTTGTACCTCCCTTTTCAGGTTTTTTGGGACTTTAGTCTAGTTATAGGTCTGGAAGAAAGGTATAGTGGGGGTGGGCCACAAAATGAATTAGAAGTGTCTTTCAAACCAATTACCTCAGGGCATTCCATTACAAATTCATCTGGTGAAACAGGATTAATTTTTCCAGAGAGAGGAGTGAAGGTTGTTTCCTCAGGTAGGTGGTTATAGGTTTAGCAGGGACCATAGAGTTAATCTCTTCTGGTGGAGGTTAGATGGCAGGCTCCTCAGGGCAGAATGGAAGTAGGGAAGCTGTCTTCTCAGGGCAAACTGCAGACTGGGTGGCTCTTTCCTCAGGACAGGCTGTAGGTAAGGCAGTTGTTTCCTCAGGGCAGACCATTACAAGTTAATCTAGCAAAAACTTAGCAGAATCTAGGGTTTCAGTGTCCCCACTGCCATCATTATCAACCCATATGTCCCATTCCAATTTTCGGAATTCCATTCCTTTCCAATCAATGCCTTCAGTTTAACAGCAGACACCCTGCATGGTTGAGAATTTAGTTTATCTTCTGACTTTGCTACTTTGGGTCTCATTTTCAGAGATCTCAAGTCTGCCACCACAAGATACAACATTTTCTTTCGGGGCACACACAGAAACTTCATCTTTCAGATGGTGCTTAAGTTGCAGACTTGAAGCCTTTTCTTTTATAAAAAACAGTATCCTGCATATCTAGGAACAACCAATCAACATCATCATACCTTTTATTTACACAAAACTGTTACATGCCAAAAACACTGACTGAGCCTTACCTCATATGAGTGTTTTAGTAGCAGTATCCAATGGTGACATTTTGTGTATCTCTATTGCCAACTCACACCATGGACTATCAATGACATCTTGATTATTGGAAATAGAATCATTAGTGCCTTTGAGTCTAATCAGAGTAGAAAACCATTTGCAAAAAAAAAACATTTTTAAGATTCTGTTTTGTAGGACCCACTCCTGATTCCAAAGCTGTGTCAGGGTTCTCCTGAGAAACAGAACCAACAGGATATATCTGTAAATATCAGATTTTATAGAAGTATCTCACACACTTGTGGGGATACACGGGTCCAAATTCCATAGCGCAAGCTGCAAGCTGGCAACTCCGTGAAGGTCTTCAATGAATTCCCCAGGAGAAGCTGGCTGGCTGAAATAGAGATGAAAATTCTCTCTTCTGACTGCTGAACTCATCACTTCTCCTTTTAAAGCCTTCAGTTGATTGAATTAAACATCTCTCATTGCTGAAGACACTCTCCTTTATTGATTGTAGATGTAGTCAGCCATAAATCCAGTGAACTTACTGATGATTTAAGTCCACAGAATATTCTCACAGTAACAGGCCAGTGCTTGCTTGACCATACAACTGGGCACCATTACCTGGCCAAGTTGACACATGAGCCTAACCATCACATTCTCTTTGGCATTTGACAGTCTGAGTAGTATGGTTCTTGGAGTGTGTCTATTTGGATTTACTCCATTTGGAGTACATTCGGCTTTGAATTGCATATTTATATCTTCTGTTCCATAGTGTCTTGTAAATTTTGCTTGTATCTGGGCATCTGATTATCTTGATACAATTATTTTGAAAGTTTGTTTCCCTCTTTTGTCTAAGATTTTATTATAGAATGGGTTCAAGTTAAAGTTCTCCTTTGGATCTTGATTCATCAATATTTCCCAGCCAAAACTGGGCCAGAGTCCCACACAGGTGGTTCAGACTACTTATTAGGGGCCCTGGAAAATGTTCAGGAATGCAGCTTCTCAAGACTGCACTTTCCCAGCCTTCTCAGCTATTGGCTCTCTTTTTCCCTAGACTCCTGAGACCTGGGGCATCTGCTTTCGACAGCTTCTGCCTGTTTTCTAGTGATTTTTGTGGAGTAGTGAGGTCTGCCTCTCCTTTTTCTACCGTCTTCTGCTCTGTAAACTGTTAAGTTTTGCTGGCCCTCTAATGTGTTTTGAAGTTCATTCTGACATTGCACAATCAGAGAACCTAAGTAGCTTCTGCTTATAAATTTTAGAGCATTTATCATCTTGTTTAAACTATGTCACTTAAAAAATAAATCACTCTGAGTTTGAATTGGATTTTAAATATCTGGTCACCATTTTTGTGATCCAAATGGAAGTTCCTTCTCTGACCCAAATCCCAGGAGCTGGAGCCCATCATGTAGTGAAAATCTAGGATTCGTTAAGAATGAAATAGCTCAGGAGACAAAAATACATTTTAAGATGCATTTTTCTTGGTGATTCTTTAATTTGAGCCTCAATTGATACACGGTGACAGTGTTTTCATTCAGAGGATATAAATACTCAGAAATCCAACATGCTGGGTTTTGCTGCCCCAAAAAAAAAATTTTTCTGATGGTAGCTTTTGCATAGGCAGTTGTTGAGCTACTACCAAATTTAACCACTTTATAAATTTGAAAACTGAGCATAGGTAGACATGAGAATAAAGGTTCAGATTTGGGAATGAAAGAAATGAATTGAAGCTAGTAACTTCAGTGAATAAACCAAATAGATGCAGACTTACTTTACTGCCCTAAGAAAAAACCTCAGGTCAAATGCAATTCTAAAATCCATATTATTAAACCTTCCATCAAGTAAATTTACATAAATGAGAGTTGGGAGAAAATCTTAGTGGTGATTGATGCCAAGTTCTTCTTTTTCAGTTTATTCCATTGTGAAGTATTATCATTTGAGTTCCTTACCTTCTAGAATATAGAGTAATTTCAAATTAATGTCGGCTAACTCAAAACATTTCAACACTGAAAATATTAAATCTGCAAAAATTCCTCTAATTCATTAAGACTTCGACCTCTCAGAAATAGAGAACATGTGACTTCAATTGAGATACATGGATTCCAGTATTCTGGAATTTAAAATATTGTTAAGTCTTCAAGGATCATTAACCTACCATAATTACCTTGATTACATTTCTCATAACAATTCAGCCTACAAGTTGTGAAAAATAAATCCCCTGTGATAAAAATGTACTAATTAGAATATATTCATTCCTTACTGGTTAATAATCCTCATCAAATGAAACTTATTACTCCTTAGGCATTCTGTTTCAGTGCAGTTAACGTAGGCTCCCATCATCATTTGCTGCCTGCAGTCTATTAGTTGGAGTGTGTTATATTGGCAAAGATTTTCATGGTCATACACAATTTGAAATAAATCCAACATTTTTGTTCCAAGAACAAAACTACTGATTATGATTTGAGTGATGGGAGAAGGCAGAATGAATGTGAGTATGTCAGTTGTTTACTCCATGTAATGTTTGAACCAAGGATTGATACATGGGAGTATTAAGGGCTTTCTGTCCTGTAATAATGTATGTCTATATTCCAGAGTGGTGTCTGAGTATCTCTGCATCTTCTGTATACTCTCTTAAGTTAGGGCTGGTCAGAACTGCCTGTTGATAAGAATGGTGACTCTTCCTTTTGGACTCTTGTGTTTCAAGAAGGGAAAGGCAAAGAAATAGAAGGGAAGTCTAGATGGAAGTTTGTGACATTTTAAAATGATTCTTAGAAAGTTAAACTTCTTACTAAGAATTACCTTGTTAATGGTGACCCATGCAAATGCAGTTTTGTCGTATCTTACATTGGTTTATCTGTATGGAATATTATCTGACAGAATTATTTGATACAGGAACATGTAGAGTATATAGTTGGGTCACTGCAAACAAATAAATAACTAAGGCAATAATCTCTTATTGGATGTTTCAAACTAGTACCTGTGTTTGAAATATTTTGAATTAGGGTTTAATAATTTTAAAGTTTGAATCTTCATATATAAACATAATACTTCTATAATAACAACAGTTGGCTGGTACTCATTAGTTACCATCTTCTTTGAGCAGGTATTGACTCTCTATTCATCATAGTCTCCTCCTTTCTGCTGTCTCTCCCATCCGGAGAATTTTAGTAGGTGTGCCCTCCATATTTTCACTATTTTAACATCTTGGTTGCACCAGGTATTCTTCACTTATTTAAGTTAGGGTCCCACTCTTTACAGTATTTGAGCTGATAACCTCTGAGCTACAGCTGCTGCTGCAAAGACAGTTGTTGGCATTTGCTGGTTTGTCTTTCCCGCTTAGTGATTTCAGCAATCGTATGGACTTAAGTATTCTTTTTTAAATACCACTTAGTTTTATTTGGATTAACTATCAACACTGTCACTCAACTTTAAGACTTTATAAATGTCACTGCTTGAACAAACTATTTACTATTGTTATACACTCCAGTTGTTTCCAGTTATGTATTTCTCTTACAATTAAGGCCACAGCATTAACTTTTCTCTATAATAAGTTAGATAACTAGAAGCAAAGTATCTGGGCAAAGTTATGAATTTGTCCTTGATGCATGTTATCAAACCACTTTCTCAACAGGTGTATTTGTAATATTAAGGACTGATTACTCATTTTGTTAAGTGTATTTTCCGTTTAAAAAGCAGTTTTGTTGAGATATATTTACATACCATACAGTCCATCTAAAGTTACAATCCATGGTTTTTAGTATATTCACGGAGTTGTGCATTCATCACCACAATTTTAGAACACTTTCATTACTTCAAAAAGAAAAATCTCATACCCCTTAGCAGTCACCTCTCAGTCCTTCCATCCTTCCCCAGTCCTACGTAACAACTAATCTATTTCTATCTCAATAGATTTATTTATATTTACATTTTATATTAATGGAATCTTACAGTGTGTAATATTTTGTGTCTGGTGTTTTCCACTTAGCATAATTTTCTTTAATTATTATTTTTTTAATTAGAGAAATTGTAGGTTTACATAAATATCATGTAAAAAATACAATGTTTCTATGTACTCCCCTGTTGTTAACACTTCACATTATTGATGTTGAGCATCTATCTTTTCATGTGCTTTTCAGCCATTTGGATATCCTCTTTGAGGAAATGTCTATTGCCCATTTTTAAATTGGGTTGTCTGTCTTTTTATTGTGGAGTTGTATGAGTTCTTTATATATTCTGGATATTAAACCCTTATCGAATATTTGGTTTCCAAATATCTTTTCCCATTGAGTACATTGTCTTTTCACTTTCAAAAAAAATTGTTTGATGTACAGTTTTTTAAGTTTGAAGACACACCATTTATCTGTTTCTTCTTTTCATTGCTTGCACTTGCACCATGGCCTAACCCAAGATCCTGAAGATGCTTCCCTACATTTTCTTCTTCCCTACATTTTCTTCTTGGAGTTTTATACTCCTGGCTCTCATATTTAGGTCGTTGATCCATTTTCAGATAAGTTTTGTATATGATGTCAGATGGGGTCCTTCATTCTTTTGCATATGGTTTTCCAGTTCCCCAGCACCATTTGTTGGAGATACTGTTCTTTCCCATTTGAATGGACTTGGCAACCTTGTCAAAAATCAGTTGACTAGGTGACATCATTAACATGGCAACATAAGTAGCTACTGAAAACTTCTCTGAAGAGACTCAACCAAAAAAAAAAGGACAATACTGAATTGTTTGAAACTCTGTAGGAGGATACAGACTAGAGAAGGACCCTGCAAATGCCAAGAAGAGAAGAAATATTAGGTAGGAATCTTCTGTCATGGACCAGCTGGTCCTCTCTGCTCCCCCTCACTTGGTCTCAGTATGGGAAAGGCACAGAATCAGTAGAAGGGGCCTCTCACACCAGGGACACAGACTATAAAATCTATTACAGCAGTGAGACATACCCCCACCGTTTGAAGACCAGGAGAGGATATTTCAAGGCACAAGTAAGTGAGGGATAAAGAGACTGAGAAAACGTGAATAGAGACTGGGTTTCCAGGCCTGGGTCCGAAAACTTTCCCCTACCACTGAGGGAAGCAGCAGCAGCTGGCCGTTTCCTTGCCATGAAGACAGCTAGAGGACTGGGTCAGTTGAGGTAGTCCTCTGGCAAAGGTGGAGCCCCACATCAAGCCAGATTTTGGCCAGCAAAATGAGGGCATAGGAATCTGGCAGTTTTAGCTCACCTGTGAAAACACAGTCTATTCTCAGAGGGAAGGCATCTTCTGAGGATGATGAAATTACAAAACAGCATCATTTGCTGGACAATCCAGAAGGTAAAAGAGAATTGAAACACTTAAAAACATGCTCCAGACAATTTCTTAGGACCACAGGAGCTGGTCTACACTCCGTGCAGAGAAACATGGCCCTGTTTTGGCTGAGATATACAGATGACTGAACTATTAAAGCAGGGCTCTAAAACAAACCCAGGTCTTCCTGATGGGTGAAAAACAGAACACCACTGGAAGCCAGTAGGTTTGATTTACCACAGACATTGAACTTGCTGGGGTGCCCAGTGCCTATCTCCCATCCATGTGGCAAGCTGCTGTGGGCACCTGATTTGGGGGGGAAGGCTGGGGAGCAGAGCCAATCTTACAAATGACCAGAGAGAGAAACAGAACAGATAGAGATCAAAGATGACCAACAAGAAAACCCTAGGCAAAAAAGAGCAAACAGCCTCCAGAATAAGCTAATCAAGAAAATCAGATGCCTAGAGAGCAAAAAAAATCAAAAGTCACACCAGGAAGCATGAAGATGTGCCCCAGTCAAAGGAACAAACTAACACCACAACTGAGATTCCGGAGTTGAAACAATTAATTAATGATGTTCAAACAAATCTTCTAAATAAAATCAATAAGTTGAAAGGAAATGTGGCAACAGAGAGGAAGGAGGTAAAGAAGACACAGGGTATCTGTACAGAAGAACCTGAAATCTTGAAGAAAACAGGATTTGTGTGAATAAAAGGCAAAATAGAAGAGATGAAACACACAGTGGATACATAAAACAGAGGATTTGAAGAGTCATTAAAAACATCTGAAATCCTACACACAAAAGAACAGATAGGGAAAAGAATGGAAAAATACAAACAGGATGTCAGAGAACTGAATGGAAATATGAAGGGCATGTATATACGTGTTATATGTGTCCCAGAAGGAGAAGAGAAGGGAAAGGGGGCAAAAAGAATAATAGAGGAAATACTCAATGAAAATTTCCCAACTCTTATGAAAGACATAAAATTAGAGGTCCAAGAAGCAAAGGAAAATACGTGTTATAGGCAGCCCAGAAGGAGAAGAGAAAGGAAAAGGGGCAGAAAGAAAATATTCAGTGAAAATTTCCTAACTTTTATGAAAGACATAAAAGTACAGGTCCAAGAAGTGCAGTGTACCACAAACAGAATTGATCCCAATAGACCTACTCTAAGACACTTACTAAGCAGATTGTCAGATGTCAAAGATAGAATTCAGAAAGCAGCAAGAGAAAAGCTATCCATCACATGCAAGAGAAGCTCAATAAGACTAAGTGCAGGTCTCTGCAAAAACCATGGAGGCGAGAAGGCAGTGGTGTTATATATTCAAGACACTGAAAGAGAAAAACTGCCAACCAAGAATCCTATGTCCAGCAAAACTGTCCTTCAAAAATGAGAAAGAGTCAAAGTAATTTGGGCAGAGAATAAAAATATATATGCAGGGCTCCCCTGAGGAGCTGGGGGGAAATGCAGCAGCTTTAAATCTCCAGGGACACCAGGGAGATTTGATTGTTAGAGCCACCCCCCATCCCTGACCGCCCAGACACACGCCCCATATACAGGGTGGACAACACCAACTACACACGCAAGCTTGGTACACAAATTGGACCCTACGAGACTCACAGCCCCCACTCACTACAAAGACAAAGTCGGAGAACTGGCTAGAGGGGAATAGGTGGCTCACAGATGCCACCCACTGGTTAGTTAGAGAAAGTGTACTCCATGAAGCTGTAGATCTGCCAGATTAGAGGTAAGGGTTTTAATCGGTCTACAAATCCTAAAAGAACCCTATGAAGTTAAGTAAATACCAAGAGGCCAAAAACAACAGAAAATTTTAAAGCATATGCAAAAACCAGACGGTATGCATAACCCAAGCCCAAGCACCCAAATTAAAAGATCAGAGGAAACAGAGTACTTGGAGCAAGTAATCAAAGAACTAAAGATGAACAACGAGAACATGGCACAGGATACAAAAGACATGAAGAAGACCATGGCACAGGATATAAAGGACATGAAGAAGAACCTAGAAGAGCATAAAGAAGACATTGCGAGAGTAAATAAAAAAATAGATGATCTTATGGAAATTAAAGAAACTGTTGACCAAATTAAAAAGATTCTGAATACTCATAGTACAGGATCAGAAGAAGTTGAAAAACGAATCAGTGACCTGGAAGACGACAGAATGGAAAATGAAAGAACAAAAGAAAGAATGGGAAAAAAATTTGAAAAAATCAAAATGGACCTAAGGGATATGATAGATAATATAAAAATCCAAATTTAAGACTCATTGGTGTTCCAGAAGGGGAAGAGAAGGGTAAAGATCTAGGAAGAGTATTCAAAGAAATTGTTGGGGAAAACTTCCCAAATCTTCTAAACACCATAAATACACAAATCATAAATGTCCAGTGAACTCCAAATAGAAAAAATCCAAATAAACCCACTCCAAGACATGCACTGATCACACTGTCAAATACGGAAGAGAAGGAACAAGTTCTGAAAGCAGCAAGAGAAAAGCAATTCACCACATACAAAGGAAACAGCATAACACTAAGTAGTGACTACTCAACAGCCACCATGGAGGCGAGAAGGCAGTGGCATAACGTATTTAAAATTCTGAGCAAGAAAAATTTCCACCCAAGAATTCTTTATCCAGCAAAGCTCTCCTTCAAATTTCAGGGAGAGCTTAAATTTTTCACAGACAAACAAATGCTGAGAGAATTTGCTAACAAGAGACCTGCCCTACTTGAGATACTAAAGGGACCCCTACCGACAGAGAAAAAAAGAAAGGAGAGAGAGATATGGAGAAAGGTTCAGTACTAAAGAAACTCAGTACGGATACGTTAAAGGACATCAGTAGAGAGACGGAAAAAATATATCTGACAAACATGAACCAAAGGATAAGATACCTGATTCAAGAAATGCCTTCACAGTGATAACATTGAATGTAAATGGATGAAATTCCCCAATTAAAAGATACAGATTTGCAGAATGGATCAAAAAAAAATGAACCATCAATATGTTGCATACAAGGGGCTCATCTTAGACACAGGGACACAAAGAAATTGAAAGTGAAAGGATGGAAAAAAAAATATTTCATGCAAGCTACAGCCAAAAGAAAGCAGGAGTAGATGAGACAGGCTTTAAATGCAAGGATGTTATGAGAGTCAAAGAAGGCCACTACATATTAATAAAAGGGGCAATTCAACAAGAAGAAATAACAATAATAAATGTTTATGCACCCAACCAAGGTTCCACAAAATACATGAGACAAACACTGGCTAAACTAAAGGAAGCAATTCATGTTTCCACAGTAATTGTGGGGGACTTCAGCACATCACTCTCTCCTATAGATAGAGCAACCAGACAGAAGACCAATAAGGAAATTGAAAACCTAAACAATCTGATAAATGAATTTGATTTAACAGACATACATAGAACATTATATCCCAAATCACCAGGATACACTTTCTTCTCTAGTGCTCAGGGAACTTTCTCCAGAATGGATCATATGCTGGGACATAAAACAGGCCTCAATAAATTTAAAAAAAATTGAAATTATTCAAAGCACATTCTCTGACCACAATGGAATACAATTAGAAGTCAATAACCATCAGAGATTCACAAAATTCACAAATACCTGGAGGTTAAACAGTACGCTCCTAAATAATCCGTGGGTTAAAGAAGAAATAGCAAGAGAAATTACTAAATATATAGAGATGAATGAAAATGAGAATACAACATACCAAAACCTATGGGATGCAGCAAAAGCGGTACTGAGTGGGAAATTTATAGCCCTAAACGCATATATTAAAAAGTAAGAAAGAGTCAAATTCAAAGAACTAATGGACCAACTGAAGCAGCTAGAAAAGGAACAGCAAACCAATCCTAAACCAAGTAGAAGAAAAGAAATAACAGGGATTAAAGCAGAAATAAATGACATAGAGAACAAAAAAAAAAAAAACAGAACATAAATAACATAAGAAGTTTGTTTTTTGAAATCAACAAATTTGACAAGCCCCTAGCTAGACTGACAAAATCAAAAAGAGAGAAGACCCATAGAAACAAAATAATGAATGAGAAAGGTGACACTACTGCGGATCCCGGAGAAGTTAAAAAAATTATGAAAGGATACAATAAGCAACTGTATACGAACAAACTGGATAATGTAGAGGAAATGGACAATTTCCTGGAAACATATGAACAACCTTGACTGACCAGAGAAGAAATAGAAGACCTCAACCAACCAATCACAAGCAAAGAGATCCAATCAGTCATAAAACAGCTTCCCACAAATAAATGCCCAGGGCCGGATGGCTTCACAGAGGAATTCCACCAAACTTTCCAAAAAGAACTAAGACCAGTCTTACTTAAACTCTTTCAAAACATCGAAGACAATGTAACACTACGTAACTCATTTTATAAAGCTAACAGCAATCTAATACCAAAGCCAGACAAAGATGCTACAAAAAAGGAAAACTACAGGCCTATCTCCCTAATGAATATAGATGCAAAAATTCTCAAAAAGTTATGTGCAAACCGAATCCAAAGACACATTAAAAAAATCATACACCATGACCAAGTTGGTTTTGTTCCAGGCATGCAAAGATGGTTCAACATGAGAAAATCAGTCAATGTATTACAACTCATTAACAAATCAAAAGAGAAAAATCAAATGATCATCTCAATAGATGCTGAAAAAGCATTTGACAAAATCCAACATCCCTTTTTGATTAAAACACTTCAAAAGGTAGGAATTGAAGGAAACTTCCTCAATATGATAAAGAGCATATATGAAAAACCCACATCCAGCATAGTACTCAATGGTGAGAGACTGAAAGCCTTCCCTCTAAGATCAGGAACAAGACAAGGATGCCCGCTGTCACCACTGTTATTCAACATTGTGCTGGAAGTGCTAGCCAGGGCAATCTGGCAAGACAAATAAAAGTCATCCAAATTGGAAAGGAAGAAGTAAAACTGTCATTGTTTGCAGATGATATGGTCTTTTTTTTTTTTTCATGCATGTCTTTATTTCCAGAATTGTTTTTTATTATTGACAAAATATATTATGAGAAAATTCTGATAGTGGTTGTCTTTGGGAAGGGAAAATGGTAGTAATGAAGGAAACATACACTTTCATTTTTTACAGTTCAAATATGTGCTGCCACTAATGTGAACCTTGAAAAATGTAAAACAAATGGTTTATAATGTCAAATGTAGGGGAACTAGTGATGGAGAGCAATTAAGGAAGGGGGAATGGTAACCCAATAAGAACAGATAAGCTGTTGTGGGTAAATTTAACGTTCTGGGAATGCCCAGGAATAACTATGGTCTGTTAATTTCTCATAGGTATAGTAGGAACAAGTTCACAGAAATGTTGCTGTATTAGGTTAGTTTCTTGTGGTAGAGTAGGATCATGTTGGAAGTAAAGTAGTTATCTTAGGTTAGTTGTCTTTTTATTACTCCCTTGTTATGGTTTGTTTGGAACATTTTTTTATTTTATGTTTTTTAAAATTTTTTTTTCATATAGTTGATTTAAAAAATTTTTAATTAAAAAAAATGAAAAAAATATTCAGAGCCCCCTTGTGGAGCTGGTGGAGAATGTAGGGGTATTGGGCTTCCCCACCGCAATGGTTGCTGATGTGCTAATAGACATATGGGACTGGTGATTTGATGGGTTTAGCCCTCTACCCAGGACTTGCCCTTGGGAAGACTGTTGCTGCAAAGGAGAGGCTAGGCCTGCCTATAATTGTGCCTAAGAGCCTCCTCCCAAATACCACTTTGTTGCTCAGATGTGGCCCTCTCTCTCTAGCTAAGCCAACTTGAAAGGTGAAATCACTGCCCTCCCCCCTACGTGGGATCAGACACCCAGGGGAGTGAATCTCCCTGGCAACGTGGAATATGACTCCCAGGGAGGAATGTAGACCCGGCATCGTGGGACGGAGAACATCTTCTTGACCAAAAGGGGGATGTGAAAGGAAATGAAATAAGCTACAGTGGCAGAGAGATTCCAAAAGGAGTTCAGAGGTCACTCTGGTGGGCACTCTTATGCACAATATAGACAACCTTTTTAGGTTCTAAAGAATTGGAATAGCTAGCAGTAAATACCTGAAACTATCAAACTACAACCCAGAACCCATGAATCTTGAAGACAATTGTATAAAAATGTAGCTTATGAGGGGTGACAGTGGCATTGGGAAAGCCATATGGATCACAATCCCCTTCATCTAGTTTATGGATGGATGAGTAGATAAATGGAGGAAGGAGAAAAAGAAATAAACACACAGAGGCATCCAGTGTTCTTTTTTACTTTAATTGCTCTTTTTCACTTTAATTTTTATTATTGTTATTTTTGTGTGTGTGGTAATGAAGGTGTCAGGGATTGATTTTGGTGATGAATGCACAACTGTGTAGTGGTACTGTGAAAAATCAAATGTACACTTTGTTTTGTATGACTACATGGTATGTGAATATATCTCAATAAAATGAATTTAAAAAAAAATTGACAGAAATATACGAGTTCTGGAGAAGATGTGGAGAGAAAAATATAGGTATTCACTGTTGATAGGGAAGCAGAATAGTGAAGTCCCTCTGGAGGACAGTGTGATGGTTCCACCGGAGGCTGGGTGTGGGGCTGCCATGTTGTCCTGCAACCCTGTTATGTGGTATATACTTGGACAAGGACAGAAATAGACATTTGCACACTGGTGTTGATGGCAGTATTAGTCACTATTTGCAGTGGATGGAAGTGGCCTAAGGGTATATCGATGGATGAACTGAGGAGTGATCTGTCATGTATACATGCAATAGAATATTGATGGCTGCAAGGAGGACTGAAGTCATGAGAAATGCAAATAGGTAAATAAATCTTGAGGACATTATGTTGAGTGAAATAAGCCAAAAGCAAAGGTACAAATATTTTAAGGCCTCACTTATATAAACTAACTATAATGAGAAAACACTGAGAATTGAATTAAAGAACATAGATTATCTGGGGTTAGAACAGGGGCAGAGATTGGGCAATCAATGATTAAGGAGTACAGAATGTTCAATAAGACTTTTTATAAAGGATCCTAGATTGGAAGCTCTTACAGCAGTCATATCTATTCCTGAGTTTTAACTGTTATTTCTGAATTCTGAGATTCTGTGCTCCTTGTGTACAACCTGGTAGTTCCCTGGAAATTTGGGTATCTGTGTGACACCTGAGACTGAGAGTTAGATTTCTGCAGCTCTGAAAGTCAGCGTTACTCCATACAGCAACTATTAAAGAAGCTGAAAAAGAGATCAGATTTCCATTAGAGATATGAATGAAATGGACTTGGTTAGGACTAAGTAAATTAGAGTATAGGATAAAGGATGATATTGACTGTATTTTAAAATTGCAAATTCTATGTGAGACCAAAGTTAAAGAGGTTTATTTGCTACAAAATTTGTATTTTCTGTAGCACGCTATCTAATTTAACCTGTCTGGTCAGTTTATTTAAACAACCTAATTACACGGAAGCTAGAATCTGGAATGGGTTCTTGTTATTCTTTACCCCAATACATCCCAGAATATTTGGGCAGAAAATAAAACAATATCTGCAAATTCCCCTTGAGAGACTGGGGGAAAATGTAGACTATTAAACTTACCTACCTGGGGAATTCCTTCTATTCTCTTAAGCAATAGGGGCTCCCAATTTAATAGGCCAAGCTAAGCCTACTTACAAGTATGTCTGAGTCATCCCCGGAAATCCTCTTTTCTTTCTCAGATGTGGTCTGTATTCCTAAGCTATCTCTGCATATTAACTCACTACCCTCCCCCATGTGTGTCATGACTCCCTGGGGATTAAGTCTCCCTGGCAATGTTGGGCATATCTTCCTGGGACGAACCTAGCCCTGGCATTGTGGGATTGAGAATGCCTTCTTGACCAAAAGGGGGAAAAGAAATTAAACAAAATAGTTTCAATGGCTAAGAGATTTCAGATAGAGTCAAGAGATCATTCTGGAGATTATTCTTATGTACTATATAGATACTCGTTTCGAGTGTATTCATATAGAAAGAAGGAAATATCTGAAGCAGTTGAACTATAATCCAGTAGCCTTGATTCTTGATGATGATCATATACCTATATAGCTTTTATGGGGTTACCATTTGACCATGAAAACCTTCTGACTGCCATTTCCTCTATCCAGTGTATGAGCAGATGAGTAATAAAATAAAGACAATAAATAAGTAATTAAATAAATTCTTTTGCATTTTATAGATATTCCTGTTTAGTTTTTAGTGTATTAGAATAGCTAGAAGGAAATACCTGAATCTATTGAACTGTAATCTGGTAGATTTGATTCTTCATGATAATTGTATAACTATATAGCTTTTATCATGTAATCACATGATTGTGAAAACCTTGGAACTGACATTCCCTGGATCCAGTATATAGGCAGATTACTAATAAAATGAACATAAAATATATGAATAAATAATGGGGTGGGATAAGGGGTATGGGATGTTTTGGGTGTTCTTTTTTATTTTTGTTATTTGGGGGGATGAATAATGAAAATGTTCTCAAATTGTGCTGATGAATGCACAACTATATGATGATACTTGAGTCATGGTATATTTTGGATGGATTAAATGGTTTGTGTATATATCTCAATTAAATTCCAGTTTTTAAACAATCAGTTGACCATAGGTGTGAGGGTCTGTTTTTGAATTCTCAATTCAATCCGTTGGTCAATATGTCTATTCTTGTGCCAGTACCATGCTGTTTTGACACCGTAGTTTTGTAATATGCTTTAAGATCAGGAACTGTGAATTCTCCAACTTCATTCTTCTTTTTCTAGGTGTTTTTGCCTATTCAAGGCCCCTTACCCTTCCTAATAAGTTTGATAATTGGCTTTTCCATTTTTGCAAGATAAGGTCTTGACATTTTGATTAGGATTGCCTTGACTCTGTACATCGTTTTTGGTAGGGTTGATTTGGTCTTCCAATCCATGAGCATGTAATGTCCTTCCATTTATGTAGGTCTTCTTTGATTTCTTTCAGCGGTGTTTTATAGTTTGCAGTGTACAAGTCTTGATATCCTTCTTTAAATTTATTCCTGGATATGTTGCTCTTTTATTTGCTATAGTAAATGGAATTTTTTACTTGATTTCCTCCTCAGTTTGCTCATTAAATAGAAATTCTATTAAATAGAAATTCTACTATTAAATAGAAATTCTACTTATTTTTGCTTACTAGTGTATAGAAATACTTCTGTTTTTTGCGTGTTGATCTTGTACCCCTAATAAACTTTGCTGAATTTATTAGCTCTGTTAGCTTTTTTGTCAATTTTTTGGGACATTCCATATATATGATCATGTAAGCTGAAAATAGTTTTACTTCTTTTCCAATTTGGATTCCTGTATTTCTTTTTCTTGCTTAATTGCTCTGGCTGGAACTTCCAGTACTATGTTGAATAACAAAGATGACAGCATCCTTTTCTTGTTCCAGATCTTAGAAGGAAAGCTTTCAGTCTTTCCACCATTGAATATGATACTTACTGTGCGGTTTTCATATATGCCCTTTGTCAGGTTTAGGAAATTTCCTTCTATTCTTATTTTCTAAGAGTTTTTATCAAGAACAATTGCTGTATTTGGTCAGATGTCTTTTCTGTATCCATTGAAATGATCATGTTGTTTTTTCCCTTCATGTTGTTGCTGTGGTTTTCTTATGTTGGACCACCCTTGCATTCCAGGGATAAAACCCACTTGATCATGGTATATCGTACTTTTGATGTGTTCTTGGATAAACTTTGCAAGTATTTTGTTTTAGATTTTTGTATCTATATACACAATAGAAATTGGTCTGTAATTTTTTTTTTCTTGTATCTTTATTTGGCTTTAATAGTAGGCTGATGTTGGTTTCATAGAATGAGTTATGTTGTGTTCCCTCCTCTTCAGTTTTTTAAAGAGTTTGAGCAGGATTGGTATTAATTCTTCTTGTCATGATTGGTAGATGTTACCTGTGAATCCATTTGGTCCTGGGTTTTTCTTTGTTGGGAGGTTTTTCTGTAATTGTAGTCTGTTGAGGTCTTTTATTTCTTTTAGAGTCAGTGTAGGTTGACTGTGTGTTTCTAGGAATTTGTCCCTTTCGTCTAGGTTGTCTAATTTGTTGGCATACAGATGTTCATAGTATTCTCTTATGATCCTTTTTATTTCTGTGAGACAATAGTAATTCCCCCCCCCCATTTCTGATTTTATTTATTCGTGTTTTCTCTTTTTTAATTTGTCAGTCTTGCTAATGGTTTGTCAATTTTATTCATCTTTTCAAAGATCGAACTTTTGGTTTTGTTAATTCTCTCTATTGGTTTTTATTCTCCATTGCATTTATTCCTGCTCTAATCTTGTTTTTTCTTTTCTTCTGCTTGTTCTGGGATTAGTTTGGTCTTCTTTTTTCTAGTTCCTCCTGGTGTGCAGTTAGGTCTTTGATTAATTGTACTTTTTTATGAACAAGTGGGGGCAGGTTTAAGATATTTTTATTTGTTGTTATGCTGCCCTTTCACTAATATAACTGGGCCTAAAACACTGGATAGTACTGTAGAAAATATATAAAGATGAGCTTACCGTATCCTTCTGGTTTAAAGGTAGATGAAGTATGGATTTATGATACTTCTTTGAACCATTCTTTGTGGAAATATCTGAAGGTTTCCTAAAATACTACAAATGTTTTTTAACCATATTTTTCCAGAATGAGCCATAATTTTTCTCCTTTGGGAATACAGCAACTGTCATCATCAAAGGAGAATTTCTTTATATAGGAACTCCCAATGATATTATGAACACTTTTTAAAAATTTCCATTTGAATATTTTTCTTAACATGGTTTAGTTCACACAGCCAAACTTCCAACTTAAGTTTCTGAAACTCAGGTTTCCCCAGCTTTAACCATAGGGCTCTTCGTTTGAAAGAAATGCTGTACCACACTTGGCAAGGATTAAAATGCAGTAGGCTTAATCCTTTCAAGCTATGAATGGTGATAATTGAAGCATAAACCATTTAATGTTTTTGTACACACTTACTTGACTGTATGTCTGTAGTTTCTAGGGAAGAAACTGCATGTGCATTGAATATTTTCACAATTTTACTTGTTAGGCGAGTCGAATGAAAAATGACCTTATTGAGTTTGCTTTTATATCCCAAATTTTTCAGTAACTCTTGATGTGGTCTTTCTTTGAGGCTCATTTCTTCAAATGAATACCAGTGATGTCAGCTATAATGATAATGTTTCTGTTAGCATTTTAAGTTAGTTTTCAAGACAGGAAAGGCAAGCCCGTACCCAAAATTTGTACCTATTCCTGTCAAAATGAATTGCTGCCATTTCCAGGATGAAAGAGGACCAATGTATTCAGTTTTCCATTAACTCTTTATTCTCAACTCTCCATTTCCCCACCTCCCACCTCCCTGCCTTCATCAGGCATACTCAGAAGGTCCCCTGCATACTCTTCCTGGCTTCTGCCAGTACATGTTTACTAGGTCCTGGACTTCTTTCAAGTATAGTCCCTTTTTTTCCTTTATATGCCCACCACATCCCTTGCTAAACTATCTTGTAAATTAACTCCAGTTCTTGGCCTAGTGGCCAGAAGAGAGTGTGAGGTAGGCCTTATAGGAGACATGTTTCCTAATGGGGGGTTGGGAGAGACTTCTCTGTCATCTTCAAACAAGACAGTGAAGACTGCAGTCTCTGAAGTTTAAGTGAATCTGGGGTTTCAACGTTTTCTGATTCATCAACCAAGCTGTTCCCATCCCCTGGATCAAACTGTCACTCTCGCCCAAGTAGGGCCCTAACTTTAGTATAGCCACCCTATGCTAAGCCAACCAGCTTAGATTGAAAAATTTAACCTTCTTGGGAGCTCTTCTATTCTTACCATTAAGTCCTGCCTTGGGTTCTTAGCCTTATCTTCCCTTCTCCTGCAGAATATGAGAGCCTCTTTATATGCTACCCAAGAGGCCCTCTGGCTTTCACACTTAGCATTTAATTTCCAATTAGTGACACTCTGCTTTGTGTCTTTCCTGTATTTCCTCAGTTGAACTTAGCAGCAGCCATCTAACTCAACCAAAATCTCATGTTAGTGTCTGCTTTCTAGAATCCCTTTTGGTATCAACTGTTGTAAGTTGGGTTCCCTGGGAAACAGTCTCTGAGATGGAAATTGGTATACAGGAAGTTTTTTGGGGAGTGCTCTTATAGTCAATACCAGTGGAAGGGAAAAGAAGGAAGTAGAGTGAGGTATGATGCAATGTCCAAAAGAGCCTCACCTGACTCCTGGGGAGTTCTTAATGTAGAGTGGTCCTGCAGAGTTGGTCTGAGTGTGAGAGTCCGGCCTTTATATACCTCTGAATTGACCATTTGTAGATTCAGGATAGCTCAGAAAATTATTGGATACACGGCTTTCTGCAAGGTAGCTCTTTTCAGCCAAAGCTGTTTAAAGAGCAGGGACTTCTGGAGGCTGTCTACTAGCAGTATTTCCAGCAGCTGAGGAAATAAGTCCTTCATTCCTAATGAGTAATCTGTGGGGCATATCACAACATCTATTACAATTTCATTGATACATTTCCTTTAATTTTATTTGTGACTTACCCTTAGAATGTGGGAGGATGATAACCTTATTGCTTTGTGGACCAAATTTTTTTTCAAGACAAACTTTTCATTCTTAATCAAAGTCTGAGACATGATTCTTTATAACTGAATCATTAATAATTAAAATTCTCTAGTTTTATTTCTCCATGTAATTAATCATTTATTTTTTTCTATAACCTCTTTACATAATTGAATAGTGAACATGAGATTTTTTTTAATCTGTTTTACAAAATGCTTCTAATCTCTCATCTGTTTTTTTCAAAGTTTCTTAATAAATAGAAATAAGGAAACAGTGTGGGTAATGTATCTTCTTAATGTTCTAAATATGCATGAAACAACAGGAGGCTCATGATTTATCACCTGTTATGCAAATATATTGAGACTAATACAATAGCAATAGAAGAAGACAACTTTGAATTGTTTTCCAGGAGTGGTAGTAAGTTGCTGGTAGGCATCCGTCATTCGCTTAAACTATCCCTGCTTAACCATATGTGGTAATAGAATAGTTCTTCCAAACCCACAAAGCTCGCTGGTTTATCAAGGCATTGAGTCTGTCGTTCCTTGATGGAAAGATGCTTCCTGATTTATTCTCAAATGTGTTAAGGGTTTCAATAGTTTGATGTTTTCCATTTGAACAGATTCACCTGTAGTATATTAGGTAATAGCATGATTGTCCTTTTGTGGGTTTTGCTTCTTTCATAAAACTGAGAGCTTGCATTGACACTCCTCTTTTAGTAATTGTTAGAAATCTCTGTGGTTATTAATCCTTAATCACTTTCATGTGCTGATTATCCACTTCGTATGCTGATTATCCACATTTTCAGATAGTATAAAGATGTAAAAGCTTTTAAACATTCCTAATACAGTAGTCCTTGTGGTCAGTCATATTTATTTTTAATGAAATGCTTTTAATAAGACCCTTCTTTTCCCAAGACTTTCCATTTAAAGATGCAATAGAGTAATATTTTAGACCTTTCAAGCAAATTTGCAAGAACCACAATGTACACATAGCATGGTATTATTTAGTTATTCAGCCATATTTGAACACATACCACTTCCAAGCACATAGGAACAGGGGGCTATGAAAATCTATTAGACATGACTCCTGCCCTCACAAAGCTCAAGAAAGACAGATGTGACACCAGAATATCATGGTATATTGTAACAACTGCCCTGATAGAACTGTCATTGGAATAGCAATGGAGGTAAAGCTCTGACTAAGGGAAAGGAGGGCCTCATGATGATTTTGAAGAATTATTTCACCAAGTGGCTGTGAGGACGCTGCAGAGACAGAGGTGGAAGAATATTTAAAAATCAGGTGACTACTCTGTTCTCTCTGAAGCACAAGCTACTTTTGAGGGAGTAGCAGGAAACGAACCTGGAAACATAAGTAGGAAGACCTTCACGTAACAGACAGAGTTTTGCCCTGCACCCTAGAGAAGAAAGAATGAGATCAAGTTTGGACTTTTTTTTTCTTTTTAGTAGATTGAGGGCAATGTGGAGGATACATGGGAGCAGGAGAGCGGATTGGTGGTAGATGGATCATCATGGAAATCTCAGGTGTTATTTAGAAGTTTCCAGAGGAGTACTGAAGCAGACATTTCATTGGATATATTGACATAAAGAATGGTTCCATTTACTAGGAATCAGAAATTTTGAGTTCAGCTAATTATAAAAGTGAACAAATTACTTCCCTATCTTGAGAATCTAATTGTTACATAAATTTGCCTCATTAAATTCATATGAAACCTTTTATGGAAAATACATTAAATCATGAATGATACTTTCGTAAACATATTTAATGTGGGAAAAAATAAAAACATTTTTCTTTAAAATAGTCCTGATCTTCACATCATCCTGAGTAATATCCATTTTTAAAGCATAAAAGAGTAATGTCATTAATATTCCTATGAGCCAACTCCTCATTTTAAGACTTTGCATATTTGCTATGTAAAATAGCAATTATGCAAGCATTATGATAAATGCTCTTTCTGGAATGGATATGCAGTTCAACTGGCCTTTGTATTAATAGGATGTTTAATTTGATTGTCAACCTATTTTTCAAAGAAATGTTATTAGAATTCTTGCATTTTCCAATAAAAGAGACTTTCTTTGTTGGAATTTGTCAACAAATTTGTTGGAATTTGAAGAAAAATTTCTCATTTAACATGAATGCTAAAGATTTTGGATTCTGTAATGCTGCAATTTAATTAGTGCTGAAACCTGAGTATGATATTTAGACAATTGTTGCTTTTAGGGTAAGAAAGGAAAATGTGCTTGTGATCACAATACCTTTTTTAAAAATATAGTCCACTTTAGGATAAAAATGTGTAATTTAAAAAAATGCTACACGTAATTGTTCTTGAAATAAGGAAGGCTTTTGAAGGACTAATGTCAAGTGCTATTTTTAAATACATTTTTCCTAATGGTACTGATATAGGATGTTGGGGATTGAATCATGTCTCCCCCAAAAGGCATGTTCATGTCTCATGAACTAGTTCATGTCTAGTCCTGTGGGTGTGAAGCCATTTGTAAATAAGACCTTTGAAGGTGTTATTAGTGAAGATGTGCTCAAAATGAATGAGGGTGGGCCTTAATTCAATATGGCCGAAGTCCTTATAAGCAAAGGAAATTGTTGAAGGAAGGAGAAGCCATGGGGAGCTTCCAGACAAGTTGGAAAGTCACTGAAACCCAGAAGAGAAAGGAGAAAATGCCACCATGTGCATTGCCATGTGACAGAAAAGCCTAGAAACCCCAAAGATTGCCGGCAGCTAGAAAATACCAACCACAGAAGGAAGCAAACCTCCTAATTTGTGAAACCATGAGCCAATAAATTCCTGTTGTTAAGCCACCCCATTATATAGTATTTGTTTTAGCAGCCAGGAAACCAAAACACAAGGTCATCTACTTTCTTTTCTTTGATGCAACCAAGCCCATTACAATATAATTTAAAATCTGTTTAAGTAGAATTGTATTAATGGTTATTTTTATGAATTGCATTTCTTCCTGTTTTTAAATGTACACATCAGTATGACTGCAAAATTTAATATTATGTTATCTTCCTTCTAGATTTATTCCTCACTACATTGTCTCCATCCAGTACCTTGCAATTTGAGATATGGGAAAATTTGGTAAGAAATCTTTTCTTTGAAGCATTTTTAAATGATGGCTTTCAGTAAAAGCACACAATTTTAGAAAATAAAGTGAAAGTAATCACTTGGTTGGTTTCAACAATAAATAGAACAACTTTAAGATCCTTTGGTTGCATTGCTGCATTCAAACTGCTGAATATTGCTGAAGGAAATGATTCATTCAGCATCTATTCCTCTGCAGGTTTTTAGGCATGACTGCCAATTAATCCAATCAGTCTGCCCTAATGCACATGTTAACAGGGCCCCTGCTAGGCTGTCAGCTGTTGAAAAAGATTACTGTCATTTAATTTGTCAGCATGATGGCTTATGAAGAAAAAGCTTTTTAAATGACTAATTTTTCCTCCTTGCCTTCAGGCATATATAGAGAAATAAGAACAACAGACACTAAACTTACTTCCAAGTTGATCAAGATTAAGGAGGCTGTCCCAAAAGTTTTACTTTTAATTGCAAGTATAATACTCCTAAAATGATGTCATGATTTGATTTGATTTGATTTTGAGCTTGATATAGGGTATAAGACAGGTTAATTAATGAGGAATAGACCACCTGAAATCTTAAAGTTGAAATTCAAGCTGCATAGTAGAGGACAAGATTTGAGGTCAGACAAACCTGGCTTACTCAGAAACATTGATCAAACACTGGTCAATTATTAAATCCCATTTCCTCATCTGGAAAATGGGTTTAGAAACCTCTGCTTTCTAGAATGTTTGTGAAGATTCAATGAAGCAATGTGTGTAAAGTGCCTGGCATACAGTAGTTACTTGTCACATTTTAGTTTTAGCTCTCCTCTTGTTTTCCCATCCCTTTACTCTAGATTGTCTTTTATTCGATACAGATTAAGCCCATAGCCATTTATATATTTTTATTAAAATGCTTATGAAAAAGAACAGATCTGTAAATTATGTAAAGCACAAGCCTGCAGAGGGAGATTCATTATCAGGATTTCTCATAACATGGTCAGTGATGATATATGATATTGGCCATGACTCACATTTCTTCATGGAGAAAACTAGAATCGGAGAGGGGCTTTGTTTAGACAAAATAAGTCTTCTAACTACTACTGATTACTTCTAAGCTTAAATAATTTGACCTTTAATTTTTAATGGGGCGAGGAAAAGTAAGAAAGCCCTCTAAACCTGAAAGATTTCTTTCTTTAATATATTGCTTTAAAAAAAGGTAGATATATTTGCTTTTCCAGTGATAAAAATATGATTGTTAAATTCTTGATGATTTCTATAAATTAAGTCTCCCACTTCTGGGGATGTTAACTTGTTTGCAGATAACCTTTCATACCCCTCTCAAATGAATCTTGAGATATTTTAAAATAAGATCTATATTGGATTGACTTGTGTCCATCTGTGGGGGAAAGGGTCTCATCACAAATGAGTGTAATGTGTGTATAAAATTATGAAACATTTTCAAGTGTGTAAAGTTCTCTCTACTTAGGCTTATTTGAGGGTAATAAAGTATAACCATTCAATAGAGAAATCTCCATGAAGAGAATAGATTTTGATTGGGATCTTTTTTCCATTTTTTATCATTTTCTTTAAAGAAAATTAAATAAATTGGCTTCTGGACAACAGGGACTATGAGCAGCTGGGTCAGTGAGGTACACATGTTAACAATGAATAAAACAAAGTCATTAGTATGATTTAGAGAGAATGTAAACTCAAAATTAACTAATTTAGATAAAGTGTGGTTTTCATAAAATGGAGAATCATTTTCAATTAGAGACTGGGCTGTACATCTGGCAGTAGCACACTAATTGACAAACAACAACACTCAAAACCAATAAAACCTTACTTGCTAGTAAAAGAATACAATCTGTGTATTAGTTAGGGTTGTATAGGGTAACAGAACCAACAGGAGATATCTGTTAAGATGAGATTTTATAAAAGTGTCTCACGTAACTGTGGGGATGTGCAACTCAAGTCCAAATACCATAAGGCAGACGGTGAGCTAGCAACTCCAGTTAAGGTCTTTAAGGACCCCAGGAGAGGCTGGCTGGCTAAAGAAGTGAAGGTTCTCTCTCTTCTCCCTTAAAAGTCTTCAACTGATTTGGTTAAATCAGGCCAATTGAATTCTCTCATTGTGGAAGACATTCTCTTGATTGATGTAATCAGCCACAGATGCAATCAATTGACTGATGACTTAATAAACCAGCCTTCTGGTTTATTAACCAGTCACAAATGTCCTTGAAGTAATGGTTAGGCCAGTGCTTGCTTGATTGGAGAACTGGGAACCATCACCATACCTTAAACAGTCCTTATTTCTGTAACTGGTCATGTGGTCATAGTTCATATTTATCACTACCTTCTTTGCTTCCTCTACCCATTCCATGCTCCTTTTACCCTCAGTAAGCACTTTAGCTGGCTGTGTTTCTTTGCCTGGTGGGGTCACCCAAACCTTCATTCCTGAAGTTTCTGGGCCGTTGTTAGTCCTGCCTGGATTGGGTTGTTGCGGTTTTCTATTGATGTTAATTACTGGGCATGGTAGTGCTAAGAGATGCCCTAGGGGATCTCCTGTATTCCGGGAAAACTCTTTTGAACCTCCATTGTGTAGTTGCAGTCCTTTTTTGCCTTGATAGTCAGGATCAGTCACCCCAGCCAGTACAGTAATCCCCTTCCTTGCTTGTTGATTCAGAGACATGATAAGCCCAAAGTGGTCAGATGGCATTCTTAACTTCCAATTCAGTGGAATCATTGTTGTGTCTCCTGGTAGGAGTGCTTCTCCTTTTGGAACTAAGACTAAGACCAGCAGAGCTTAAGGTTGCAGGGACAGAAAACAAAATTTTTCTAGTGGATCACTAACGTGATAATGAGTCATACCACTCCCATTTCCACCTCTTGATTCCCGGACCTGTGAATCCTGCCTATGGGAGAAGCAGCCCCATAGAGTGGACGCTGATTCAGAGCATACACAGCCTCCTGGAGAGCATTGCCCCAGCCCTGGAAGGTGTTGCCACCTAGTTGGTGCTGTAATTGAGTCTTCACCAGGCCATTCCACCATTGTATCAAACCAGCTGCCTCTGGATGATGGAGAACATGATAAGACCAGAGAATTCCTTGAGCAAATGTCCATTACTGCACTTCATTTGCTGTGAAATGGGTTCCTTGATCAGAAGTAGTGCTGTGTAGAATACCATGACAGTGGATAAGGCATTCCACAAGTTCATGGATGGTAGTTTTGGCAGAATCTTGGCATGCAGGGAAGGCAAACCCATATCTAGAGTATGTGTCTATTCCAGTTAGAATAACATTGCCCCTTCTGTGATTTAAGTGGTCCAATGTAATCAACCTGCCACCAGGGAGCAGGCTAAACACCTTGTGGAATGGTACCATATTGGCGACTAGGTGTGGGTCTCTGCTGCTGGCAGATTGGGCACTCAGCACTGGGTGTAGCCAGCTTAGCCTTTGTGAGTGGAAGTCCATGTTGCTGAGCCCATGCATAACCTTCATCCCTACCACTATGACCATTTCATTCGTGAGCCCATTGGGCGATTACAGGCATGGTTGGGGCAAGAGGTTGATGGGTATCCACAGAATGGGTCCACTTATCCACTTGATTATTAAAATCTTCTTCTGCTGAAGTCACCATCTGGTGAGCATTCACATGAAAAACAAATATCTTCAAGTTTTTTGCCCACTCAGAAAGGTATATCCACGTAACTCTTCCCCAGACTTCTTTGTCACCGATTTTCCTATCATCTTCCTTCCAAGCCCCTGACTATCCAGCCAAACTATTAGCAACAGCCCATGAATCAGTATACAAAAGTACCTTTGGCCAGTTCTCCTTCCTAGCAAAATGAACAAGCAGGTGTACTGCTTGAAGTTCTGCCCACTGGGAAGATTTCCCCTCACCACTGTCCTTCAGGGTCATCCCAGTAAGGGGCTGCAGTGCTGGCAGCTGTACACTTTCAGGTGGTACCTACAAGTCATGCAGAACCCTCTGTAAGCCAGGCCGGAGTTTTCTTTTCCTCAGTCAACTGATTGTAAGGAACTCCCCAAGGTGTCATAGCTCTCGGCTGGGAAAGATAAGGTAATGTGGCAGGAGTGGGGTGTTCTGATTTGCTAATGCTGCGTTATGCAAAAACACCAGAAATGGATTAGCTTTTATAAAGGAGATTAGGTTTCAGATTTACAGTTTTATTTGCATAAAAAGTGTCCAACCTAAGGCATCAACAAAAGGATACCTTCACTGAAGGAAGGCCAGTGGCATCCAGAACACCTCTGTCATCTGGAAAGGCACGTGGCTGGCATCTGCTTGTCCTTTGCTCCCAGGTTGTGTTTCAAAATGGCTTTCTCCAAAATGTCTCTGGGCTTTTATCTCCACTCCTCTCTCTCAGCTCCTGTGTGTCCTTGCTTCTTTCTCCCAGGTCATTTCTCTCTAAGCATCTGGGTGTGTCCTCTCTTAGCTTCTCTGGGGCAAACTCTAGGCTTCATCTTTTCACTTAGCATCTCCAAACATCCTACTGTCTGCATCTTCAAGCATCTCCATGCATCAGCAAACATCTATGTCAGCTTTTAAGTTCTCTTAAGTAATCTAGTGAACCAATCAAGACCCACCCTGAATGAGCAGGGTCCACACCTCCATGGAAATAATTTAATCAAAGGTATTACCAAGAGTTGGGTGAGTCACATCTCCATAGAAACAATCAAGAGGTTCCACCCAACAAGATTGGATTAAAAGGTCATGACTTCTGTGGAGGACATAATATATCCAGACTGACACAGGGGGCCATGGGTATTTGGGCCACTTCCTCATGTAACTTACTTGTACCTTCAGGACCCTCTGGAGCCCTATCGGATATATACCATTTCCATTTTATGATGGAGTGCTGCTGTGCACACCCAGCTTTATGGCTTGGTGGGTCAGACAACACCCAGCTCATTATAGGCAACTCAGGTCTCATGGGAACTTGGTGGCCCAGGGTCAAGCATTCTGTCTCTACTATGGCCCAGTAGTAAGCTAAAAACAGTTTCTCAAAAGCAGAGTAGTTATCTGCAGAGGAAGGTAAGGCTTTGCTCCAAAATCCTGAGGACCTGTGTTGAGATTCTCCTGTAGGAGCTTGCCAAAGGTTCCAAATAGCATCTCTACTTGCCTCTGACACTTCCGGCATCTTGGATCAGCTGGATCATATGGGCCTAGTGGCAGAGTAGCTAGCACATCAGTGTGGAGCTATCGCAGAGCCTCATCTTGTTCCAGTCTCCACTCAAAACAAGAAGCTTTTCTGGTCACTTGGTAAATGGGCCAGAGTAGCAGACCCAGATGAGGAATACGTTTCTCCAAAATCCAGAAGTAGGCGTTGTGCCTCTTTTTTGCTTGTAGAAGAGGCCAGATGCAACAGCTTATCTTTAGCCTCAGAAGGGATATCTTGACATGCCCCACACCACTGGACGCCTAGAAATTTTACTCAGATGGAAGTCCCCGGTATTTTTGTTGGATATTTCTCCCATCCTCTGACACACAAGTACCTTACCAACAGATCTAGAGTAGTTGCTACTTCTTGCTCACTAGGTCCAATGAATGTGATAACATCAATATAACGGACCAGTGTGATATCTTGTGGAAGAGAGAAACAATCAAGATCCCTGCAGACAATATTATGACATAGAGCTGCAGAGTTGATACACCCTTGAGGTAGGACAGTGCAGGTATACTTCTGGCCTCGCCAGCTGAATGCAGACAGTCTCTGGTGGGCCTTACTAAGAGCTATTTAGAAAAAGCATTTGCCAGATCAATAGTTGCATACCAGGTACCAGGGAATGTGTTGATTTGCTCAAGCAGTGATACCACATCTGAAACAGCAGCTGCCATTGGAGTCACCACCTGGTTAAGTTCACAATAATCCACTGTCATCCTCCAAGACCCATCTGTTTTCTGCACAGCCCAAAGAGGAAAGTTGAATGAGGATGTGGTGGGAATCACCACACTTACATACTTAATGTCCTTAAGAGTGGCATTTATCTCTACAGTCCCTCCAGGAATCCAGTATTGCTTTTAATTTACTATTTTGCTAGGCAGAGGCAGTTCTAGTGGTTTACACTTGGCCTTTACTACCATTATAGCCCACACTCCATGAATCAGGGAACCAATGTGGGGATTCTGCCAATTGCTGAGTATGTCTGTGCCAATTATGTATTCTGGAACTGGAGAAATAACCACAGAATGGGTCCATGAACCCACTAGACCCACAGTAAGATGGAACTGAGGTAAAACTCCATCAGTCGCCTGACCTCCATAAACCCTTACTCTTATGTAGTGGGCCAGGGTGACGTATTGGGTCTCCTGGAATTAATGTCACTTCTGAGCTAATGTCTAATAATCTCCAAATTGTCTGATCATTTCCTTTTCCCCAGTGCACACTTACCTTGGTTAAAAGCTGTAGGTCTCCCTGTGGAAGGCTGGGAGGAAGACTAACAGTATGTAACAGGGTTCTTCTTCCCCAAGGATACTCAGCCTTCCCCTCATTGAAGGGGCTCTGGGTCTGTAAACTGTCTTAAGTCTGGGAATTGATAAAGGAACTGTGACTCTCTCTTTTTGTTATTCAAGTTAAACTTTTGTTCACTTAACCTAGAAGTTTTCTGCTTATACAGATCAAACAAAAATTTAATAGTCTGCCCATCGATTTTACTTCTAGGTACCCTATGATCTACTAGCCAACACCATAAGTCTCTGGGAATCAGATGATTTTGACTGCTGCATTGAGTCTGCTATCCATTATGGTAGCCACACCCACCTTGTCTTTGGTGATTTACTGCCACTTGGTGTTTGCCAACTGAAGATCCGATTATCCCCATTGTGTTTAAGGATTCCAGCTCAGTGACAGCAGTTCCCGCAGTAATATTCAGCCTACAGAGAAGGGCGACCACAGAGCTCTTCAGCGATAATGGAGCTAATCTCACAAATTTATTCCTCATAGTCCTGGTAAAAGTTGTGTCCTCTGGACATTCCAGGGGTGTGCAACAGGTCTTCCGTGATAAATCCCCTCTAACATTCCAGCCTCTCTAAGCCTTTGGATCCCTTCTTCCACATTATACCAAGGCAGTTCTGGCATTTTGACCTCAGGTGTCAGCCACCTTTTGATCCATGTTTTAGCCCACCACCCTAACAAACTGTTAATGCCCTTTCTAACCCCTCAGGCTACAACATTGAATGCAAAATCTCTGCAAAGTGGGCCCATATCAATAAATTCAGCCTGATCCAACTTTATATTTCTTCCACCATTATCCCACACCCTTCATATCCATTCCCACACATATTCCCCTGATTTCTGTCTATATAAATTGGAAAACTCATGCAGTTCTTTTGGAGTGTAACATATTTCCTCATGGGTCACACTTTGTTCCTCACCTTTCGGAGCCTGTTGCGATGTTAGTCTAGTTATAGGTCTTAAAGAAAAGAGTGGGGGTGGGGTGGTTCATGAAAAGAATTAGAAGTATCCTTCAAGCCAATTACCTCAAGACATTCCATTGCAGTTTCAGCTGCTGAAACAGTATTAATCTCTCCAGACAGTGAAATGAGGACTGCTTCCTCAGTGGAGGTGATTACAGGTTTAGTAGGCACTTGAAGGGTTATCTCTTTAGGTGGAGGTTAGATGGCAGGCTCCTCAGGGCAGCCTGGAGGTTGGGAAGCTGTTTCCTCAAGGCAGGCTGCAGGTCGGGTAGCTGTCTCCTAAGGGCAGACTGGAGGTGGAGGGGTCGTTTCCTCAGGGCAGACCACTGCAGGTATATCTGGCAAAGACTCAGCAGAATCCAGGGTTCCAGTGTCCCCGCTGCCATCCTTATCAACCCGTATGTCCCCATCCCAATTTTTAGGATCTCATTCTTTTCTTTATTTTAACAGTAAACACCCTGTGATTTTGAGATTTAGTTTACATTGTAAATCTGCTACTCACACAATGAGACTTTGGGTCTGGTTTTCGGAGATCTTAACTCTGCGGCCACAGGAAATAAGATTTTCTTCCAGTGCACACATAGAAACCTTTACATCTGTCATACGGTGTTAAATTTGAAGCCTTCAGCTCAGCCCTTTCTCTTACAACTTTATCCAGCATTTCTAAGAGCACCCAGCCAACATCGTTATACCTCTTAACTCCACAAAACTCTGTTAAGGTGTCCAAACACTGTCACCCAGAGCCTTGCCTCATACAAGAGTATGATTAGGAGAATCAAATGGTGATATTTTGCATATCTCCTTTGCCAGCTTGGCATGGACTGTCAGTGCCATCTTATTTATTGGAAATAGATTCATTGGTGCCTTTGAATCTAATCCGTGTGGAAAACCAATTATTAAAACCCATTTTAAGATTCTGTTTCTCAAGAACCACTTCTGGTACCAAGCTATTTTAGTTGGGGTTCTCTAGGGAAACAAAACCAACAGGAGATATCTGTAAATATGAGATTTTATAAAAGTGTCTCATACACCTGTGGGGATACACACATCCAAATTCCATAGGGCAGGCTGCAACAAATATTTTTAGATTGTTGTTTGTGCACACAACCCCGTGGTAGGCACACAGTGGGTTCGAGAAGTGAATTGAGCTTGTAGCCTAGGAAGAGAGTTAAGGCATTAGTGTGAACACTGTTGGCTGGTATGAGGAGCTGAAAGATAGCTGGTACTTCCATCTGGCCCATCCAGGATTATCAGGGAAGGCTTTGAGAAATATGTGGCATTTGACAAGATTAGTACAGTTGAACAATATTTTAGCAATTGAAAATGAAGAAAACGAAGGAGGTGGACAAGGAAGTGCACAGCTGGGAAGCACAAGACACACTGAGGGAGTTAGAAGAGGGATGATTTGGGCCAGAATATGAAAGAGATGTTGGGAAGGTAAGATTAGAAGGGTCAGTTTAACAAGATTAGCAAACAGTTTTTAAAATAGTTTTAAAGTACCTCAATACATAGAAATTTCTCTTTCAAGTAAACTAAATGATTTAATCTTTTAAGAAGCTATTGACAAGCTAAATAAAAGGTTTCAGAACTGAGAATTAGATGAGTTTTCATTATTGTAAATAATTTGACTGCTTTGTGCAAGTTTTAGATTGGCATGGGGAATCTAGAGTTGGGGAGAAAATTTAGGTGCTATTACAGTAACCTGGGAAAGAGGTGAATGATTAAAGGAGTAAAATGTTGGGAAGGAACAAGAAGAGGTAGTCATGAGAAGACAGGATCACCATTAACTGAAAGATAACTTGGGTTTTCTGCTGATGGTAAGTAAGAGAAATAGGAAAAATAGAAATTTTGGGGGCAGGAAAAAAATCTATTTTAGTTAAGAGACAAGTCAATGAAGTAGTTAGAAAACAATGTGGAACTAGAACTCAAGGGAGAGAGTAGATAAGTGTCATAAAGAAAAAGAGTTAAGAGAAGAATGGCAAAGACAGATTCTTTGACAAGACCCACCACCCTATATGTCAGAGTTTCTCAGCCTTGACCCTGTTAACATTTTGGGCCAGATAATTCTTTGTTGTGGGGAGCTGTTTTGTGCATTATGGATGTTTTAGCAGTGTGCTTGAACTCTACCCACTAGATGAGAGGAGTGTCCCCTCCCCTAGATGTGACAATCACAGATATCTCCAGAAATTGCCAAATGTCCCCTAGAAAGTAAAATTGCCTTCAGTTGAGAACCACTGCCTTATGTGATTGAATAGGTGGACACACAGTAGGTATCGCATATTCGTTCCTGATCACTTATTAGCATTATGGATACGGCAGTTTTAACGTTAAATATTAAAACACACGTGCCAAAGTGTAGATAGCGTGAGCCATGAAAGGATACTTACTACAAACTAACACTCATTGTTGGACTTCAAGCAGAAAATGGGAAGAAGTCTCCCATGTTGATGGTTGTGTATAGCTGTTTCAGTGGTGGTGGTAGTTGTGGTAGAAGGAGTAGTAGTGTTACTACTGCTGTTCCTACTACCATTAATGATTATGTTTACTAAATACATACCATGGCTAGGTGCTTTCTTAAGCACTTTATACGGATTATCTCATTAATCCTCACAAAACCTCATAGAAGTGCCTTTTAGTGATGAATAAACTGATAGTGTGACTAGAGCTAACTTATTCAGGGCCTCAAGGCTAGAAAACCAAAGCTGGGACTTGAACCAGGAAGTCTGTCTCTAAAACAACTACCCTTAAGTCATTGGACAATAAATCCAGAAACCAGGTAGGTAGGAGAGAAAATAAGGGCATAGCTACAGCGAAATCCCTGAGTTTGGATTGCAAAGAAATCGTAAAGGCCAGTAAGATAAAGAGTAGGGCAGACAGTGGAGTGGATGAGTCCCAGATACCAACCATGAACAAGGTACTTGCAGATCATGGTGCAGAACAGCCATTATAAAACGGTACATGATGCTTTATACTTTGCAGAACCCTCTCGAATCTGTAATTCTATTTGACTCTCCCAAGAACCCTCTAAGTAGAGGCCCTATATGATAGCTGTCTTCTGGCAATTGATGAACCAAGACTCAGAGCAGTAATTGACTGCCTTATAGTGACACAACCAATGACAACACTCGTGTCATCTAACTGTACTTGTAGCGCTCTTTCCACTAGACTGTTTTGCCTTCTCAGTATATGTGCAGAATGAAAAAAGTAGTTAATCACGTTTGTCTTTTCTGCATTGAAAAGCTACGTAGCGGCTTCATCTTTAAAAATAAGTGTAGTTATTCTCCACTTTAAAATAGGCTATCTAATGAGACTAATATGTTGATAATGCAATTTATTAACTCATTTTTATCAAATACTAAGGATATAAATAACATTAATCTGAATGGAAATTAAGTTAAATGTATTTGTCCTACCAAGTGGAGTAAAAACAAATATGATAATTGAAAATTAAATTTGTACTGTCCCTTTTCCCAAAATATGTCATACATATAATGTGTGCTGCATGCTCTTCCTTTAACAAGGATATATCTCTTTTTTCAGCAGTTAGAAGAGTGTGTTGCTCTTCTGTTTTTGATGCTTACTGTGAATATGGCATTTGTTAATGGAGATGCAGCACAGGATTAGATCTAGAAACATTTCTAATTAAATTTATTTTTTCAGCAATCCTTAGCAAATTTAACAGACCTTCAGTGGTATAATTCAGTTGTGTCAATGTAATGGTTTGATATTCAGCTATCTCACATGCGGCTGATGTATTTTAAGAGAGATTCTTCCCACTCTTTTATGAAACATTTTATCTTCTCTGTACCCCATTCTGTAATCATTCTGAAGTGCAAAACTACTTGACAGTTCAGTGAAGGAAAAAGGCATTTCATCCAGAAATTTGGTAACTTTGATAGCAACATTTCTAATGTAATTTCAGGTACTAGATAAAACCAGAGGGAAACCCTAAGATTTAAGATACTTATGTAAATAAGATTTCTGTAGAAAAATCCTGTGAAAAGTACATCAAGTACTTTAGTAATGGTAAGGGAAACATGTTTCTGCATGGGGATAATGGAGTGTTAAAATAGTTGGAAAATTGCCTGTCAGAAGACAAATCGTATTCACTTACTCATGGTCTGCAAGCATTTGGTCTTTGTGCTTTCATTGCAGAAATGCCTTTTTCTGTAAAAGTCAGAAATGATTTTTTGAGAAATTGACTTGCAAACCTGAAGTAACCTTAAAGAAACAAGGAACAAAAAAAATGTTTTAAAGCATCTCAGTATATTGGAGGTATTTAGCAGAATCAGTATATCAAACAATGAATAAAGATCAATGATTAGAAGAGAGCTCTGTATACAACTAAGAGCTAAAAATATATTTATTCAGTGTTTTTATTTTTCTCAGTAGTAATATAAAATTACAGAAAGGATGGGCAATAATTTAAAGAAATGCATATTTTTTGGAAATCAGATATATACTGCTCCATTTTGGAAAGAATAACTGAAACAAAGGTTCTCTGATGTGTTCTTTTGTTTAGCTCAACTGCTTCTGGTTAGTATATGGCAGCTTTGTTCCTCTTCTCACTGATACATAAACTTGATAATGAACTGGCCCTTTAAGGACAGTGTAATTCTTACCTCATTTGAACACCTTTTCTTAATTGTCCCCCAAAGAGAGTCTTCTCTTAAAATCTGTGAAGCCTAGTATATTTGCTGCCTACTTGTACTTCTTATGTGTTAACTTCAGAAATTTTATCTTCCTAATTTACATTCTATCTCCCAACTGGACTGTGAGCTATTTGAAGGTAGGAACTGTTTTCTATTTCTTAATATTACCAAAGCCTTCTACAGTACTTCAAAGTAGAAAACACTCATTATATCTGAAGTTATAGAGATGATTTAGCAAAATATATCAAGCCGTAATTGACAGCAAGGAAGGCACTCCAAATGAACTTCTTCATCAACTCACAGCAGTTTCTTTTCTTTCATGATAAAAGTGGTACAGGAGATTTAAATAGTTTTTGTGCAATACAGTAAAAGTCTTTATTTCTGTGCTTCAGTCAAAATGCTTTGTTCCATACATGATGTAAGAGTGAATTATGATGAATAATCTCATCTAAAATTTTCTGCATTTAACAGGATGGAAATTTCTCCGTCAGTAGTATACTTGAAAAACCTCAAAATATGATGGTGGTTGGACAGTCAGCCTTTGCAGACTTTGGTAAGATTATTTTCACCTTTCCAATTCTCTTTCTCTCTCTGACCTAGTCATATTAATTCCACATTTGAGAAAACAATTTCATTGTCTTCAGCACTATTATAGATTTAAAAGATGGCTATTCTAGTATTATGCATGGCATGTGGTCAGTTCTCTAATACAATAAGGACTAATTTATGGCATGTATGTTTAAATATATTGTGAAGTTAAGGGACTCCTGTTTGCTGGAGTAATATGCTAATTAAGGGAGTCTATTGAGACTTATCTAGAGAATATCAAATAGTAAATATTATGAACACTCCTTCATATACCCAGAATATAGAACAAATAGAATTGAAGCTAATCAGACCTCATGGAATTTGAATATTAAAAACCATTTTTATTTATGTCTTAATTCCAAAGAAGAATAACATCTCATGAATTTCCTTTAAGAGGACCTATGATTTCTGTTTTATATAAGATCCTACACAGTAAATCAACTTCATTTGGTTAATAACTACCAAAATATATATGGTATGTTCATCATTTGTCAGGATTATTATGAAAAGAATTTTTGTATTAGATGAGAAAGTGGTCATTAGACCACCTCTAAAAGATATCCAAAGCTCATTCCCATCATATTGTTCCTTCATTCTTCCTCCAAATACTTCAGCCTGTGCCTCAAAATACAGATGAGATGTAACCATGTCCAGAGACTTCAGCGTCCTCTTTTATATAATGGAAATGATGATAATATCCAGTGCAATTAAAGCACAGTGTCAAGGTCATGGTAAAAGCACAAGAAATTATTGATTAGAGTCTTTTCATTGGTCTTATCTGATTCTTTTGTTTTTGTTGCTCTTTATTCAGTTAACTATATCAACTTGTTCATCATCGTAGAGATGTATCCCAAAGCATCCAAGCAGGAGGTTTGATAGTGTTATTTCATGGACATTTCAACACATTTCTCTATGATGTATTGCATTTTAGTTTTAGTAAGTTGAATGTTCTTTTAGTTTTTAATAAATTTCTTGTGATTGGCTCACATTTTTTTGATGCAAATAGTTAAATGATGAAATATATGAAGTTTTTCAAAATTTGCTGATTGACTTGATTAGCTGGATAAATGACTTTAAAACAATGATTCTTAATTTGGGGGGGATGACAGATCCTTTTGCAAGTCTCTCCCTAGGAAAAAAGTTTATACACAATATATAATTCTCAGGGAATTACAGACCTCCCTGAACCCCATCTGTCAACCCATGTTTAAGAACTTCTTAATTAAAGTTATATATTTCATGATTTATGTGTTTTTAAATAAAGTCCTTTTCTTTTAACGAAATTGTGAGTAACTTGTTTCGGTTTGCTAAAGCTCCTGAAGTGCATTATACCAGAAATGGGTTGACTTTTAACAATGGAGATTTATTAAGTTACAAGTTACAATTCTAAGGCCATGAAAATGTCCAAATTAAGGCATCAACAAGAGCATACCTTCTCTGAAGAAAGGCTGCTGGCATCCAAGGTTCCTCTGTCACATAGCAAAGTACATGCCCTGCGTCTGTTGGTCCTTCACTCTTGGGTTTCATCGCCTCCTGCTTCTGATTCCAGTGGCTTTCTCTCTGAGTGTCTGTGGGTTCTCTCTTAGCATCTACAGAGCATTTCTCTCTCTAATCCTCTGTCTCACTGTGTCTGCCTTTTATCCTCTCATGAAGGACTCCAGTAAAGGATTAAGACCCACCTTGAATGGGCTGGGTCACATCTAATTGAAACAACCTAATCAAAAGGTCCCACCTACAATAGGTCTGCACGCACAAGAATGAATTAAAAGAACATGGCCTTTTCTGGGATGCATAACAGCTCCAAACCAGCATAGTAACTTAAAAGTTTTATTTTAATCATGCTAACCATAAATATAAACATTTACATGTTTGCATTTTAAAACTGTGCAGAACATAGGATATATTTGAATTAAGAAACATTACTATATTTTCCCCCTGTATCTAATAAATTTGGATAATTTCTTAGTAAACTTTTAGAGTTTATCACTAAATTTTTAATGGATAGCCCATAATGCCTTTTTAAAGTCCATGTGTTTTATGTTGGGTATTGTCAAAAAACAAGACTACTAATGATTCCAAAAAAGCGGATGGCATTGAATAAGGTTATGAATATTATTATATCCAGTATATTTGTTTGATGATGAAAAGTGTATGTTTGAATACATCTGTGAACTGTATTCTACCTTCCATCCTCCATCCCATCCATTCCTTTTGAACTAAAGCAAGGAAAATGGCAAAAATTTGGTACTTGGTGAATAGAGAAAGCACACACTTGAATAAAGGATATGGATGACCTGAGGAAACCCATACCAAATGTTTAAATGGCTCCCTGCTTACTTAAATTGTCTAGGAACAGAATTTTTTATAGCTGTGATGACATTTTGAAATATTTTTTTAAAGACATCAAAAAATCTACTCTAAACTTAAGCTATTCTGGTATAGCCAAAGAGGGATGGGTAGGGTGGTTCAAAATCAAAGAAAATCAGGAAGCTTTAGCAAATAAAGAAAGGAAATAATGATTCAAACTAATTATAATATTATTGATTCATTTTATTCTACCAATGAAAAACTTTCTCAGAAATCACTTGAATGTTACATAGCCAATAAAAATGGTGGTTGTGAGGCTCTGTTAGGAAAATCTAGCAGAACATTAAATTAGATATACAATATGATCATCTAAAAAAATCCTTAAAGAAAAAGACTAAAGAAGTATATGAAAATGGAAAAGCCTAGAAAGAAATGTACCAAAATGGGTTTATTCCTTATTTTCCAATTTTTCTGAGAATGTGATATATTAATTTAATATTAATTTAATAATGAAAAAGTAAATTATAGAAGAGGAATAGTCAATAATGGCAAGAAAGAAAAAAACAAAGTATGTACTTAGTATCCAGTAATTTTTTTAAAACCATTAGAATTTTTACCATAATACTTCTACGTTCGTGTATAATTGATCCTATCTTCTCAATTGCTTGAACAACTACTTTAGAAAAGGTCATGTACTTTCATGAGATCTTTACTTCAAATAAAATGAATAAATGAGACTTATGCTTAAAATATTGTGCTGAAAACCATGTAAGAATGCAGAAAATTTTTAAGGTTAGGTTTTTGCCTTTATGAAATTTATAGTTGAGTTGAGACAAAAGATAAATATGTAAAAAATACAAGTATAAAGAAAGAAATAGCTGCCACAATGTAAAAGAAACCAGAATGTATTTCATTATTAATTAAGAAATGAATGTTCTAGCAAGGTACAGTCTGGTGGCAATACAGATCTCTCTAGGCCGATAGAGATTAGGAAAGCCTAATGGAAGATACGAGATTTCGAACTGGTCCTTGAAGCAAATTTAACTCTGACCAAAAATATGTGGAGGTATGAAAATGGCATGAACAAACCAGTTTGGCTTGAATAGAGAGTTTCTGTAAATGTTTAGAAATGTATAAAAAATAGCCTGTGAACACATTTGATTACCAAATGAAAAACAAATGAACAAATATTGATTTTATTCTGCAGAAGTAGTGGGAAGTAGAATAACTTTGAACAGTTATTCCTTAATACCTTTTATATTAACTTCAGAAAGTAAAGTAGAACTAAGTCTGGTGGGATATTCGTAAGGTAAGTTCTGGGGCATGGAATAGTTGTTCAATGGGAGATTTTTAAAATATCTGAGGTACCTGAAATTTTGATGCGTATCAAAAGAGATTTGGATTTAAACAGGTGTTTCTTTGTTTACTTTTTATTGTGGTAACATGTACAGTATGTAACAGAAAATTTCCAGTCTTAGCTATTTTTGAATGTACAATGCAGTGGTATTAATTACATTCACAATTTTGTGCTACTATCACCACCATCAATTACTAAAACTTTTTCTTCACCCAAAACAGAATCTCCACCCATTAATCAATAACTACTGTTTCTTACCTCCCCTGAACCCTGATACCCTCTAATCTATTTTCTGTCTCTATGAATTTGCTTATTCTAGAAATTTCTATAAGTGGAATCATACAATATTTGTTCTTTTGTGTCTGGCTTGTTTTACTTAGGATAATTTTTTCAAGGTTCTTCCCATGTTGTAGCATATTGTATGATGTAGGATCTCATTCCTTTTTATGGCTGGATAATAAATCCATTGTATGGATATACCACATTTTGTTTATCCATTCTTCCATGTGTTGTTTCCACTGTTTGGCTGTTGTAACTAATGCTGCTATGAGCATTGGTGTACAAGTGTTGTTCAAGTCTCTGCTTTCAATTCTTTGGGGTATATACCTAAGAGTGTCTTGCTGGGTCATATGGTAATTCTGTGTTTAACTTTTTGACAAACTGCCAAACTTTTCTACAGTGGTTATACCATTTTACATTACCACCAACAATTTACAAGGTAAAACAGAATTTTGAAACACTGGATTTTTCTAGGGATGGAAACCAGTCATGAGACGGGTCAGAGTATGAGGTGGTGAGAGCCTGAACTGTAACTAGGCCAGTGAATGGAGGTACAGAAGTGGGAAACTTTGCAATGAAAGAATCGGTAAACTTGATGATTGGTTTGACACTGGAACGAGTAAAAAAAATACAAAATTGACTCCAAATGACTAAAACAATGATAATATACCTAGCGATTGGTAACTCAGAAGAGAAAGCTGGTTTGGATATTAAGATAGTTTAGCCTAGCCACATTGATCATGCTGGTAAGACAATCAAGCAGGAACAATTAGCAAACCTAAGTTCAGGAATAAAGCCAAAGCAGGTTTGAGAGTCCTCCACAGAGATGTGAGAGATCAAGTCCGAGATGAGCTCTCCATGGAAGACAGGGTAGAGAGAGACTGACAGAGGGCTGAGGAGGAAAGGAAAGGAGTGCTAAATGGTGGTTAGGTGCCATTGACAGATATTAAAATGTGATATAAGAGGATGACCAAGAAAGGGCCTTTGGATTTAGAATTTAGCGGGGCATTGGTGGCCCAAAGGGACCATTTAGAAACTTCTAGTGCAGTCCCTGAACTTTAGAAATCACCCAATAAATAGTGGCTGCTAGTCATTAGCATCAGACACAGTGCTGGGCCCTAGCCTTTTGCTTGAGAGATCTGTAGCCCATAAATGTCTCTAATAGTTAAGCACATCAAGGAATGTGTATCTTGTAGAAAGCATGTTTTGTGTCCTGCCCTACTATATCACCCTTTTTATATATTAAGAGTTGAACCTGTTTCTAGGTAACCTGAGAATATCAAATTCTAGATTTCTACAAATAGATAAGGAATCTATTTATTAAATTACATAGGACAAAAAAAATCAATAAAAATAAAGTACATCTTTTTTCCAAAAAACTTACATTAGGACCAGAGTTAGAGAAAACATATATTGGTTTTGCATATAATACCATATGTAACAGAGATCAATAAAAAGCTATAAAACTGAAGGGAAAACAGACACCTTATATAGAATGTCAGTATTTTCTATAAATTGAATCATATTTTTAAATATCATAATACATGAAAGAATACATATGTATATACCCAAGTCTGATACTGATTCTTAGCTATCAGATCACAAAGACCACCTTAGCATGGGCAAGTGATTTAAGAATACCTGGCATGATGATGAAGCCTCAGAATTGTCAATTAGGCCTCCTAGATAATCCTATAATAAATAACCTATGAAAATGGAAAATGCTGTCATCCAGAACTTAACATATGAGAAAATATTGAACAGCTTACACATGGTGTCATTGCTGCTTGAGACCAAATCTTATTCAACTGAGTGTCCCCAGTGCCCAGCACAATGGTGTTTATTAGATTGGAGATGAAAGGGAGGGAAAATAATAAAGTTATTTTATGAAGTCTTTATGATGCTTGATGTGGTAATTTGAAGATGTAGGTACCCCGGAAAAACATGTTCTTAAATCTAATCAATTCCTGTGGGTGTAAACCCATTGTAAGTAGGATCTTCTAATGAGGCTACTTCAGTTAAAGTGTAATGCACCTTAATCCTATTGCTAGATTCCTTTATAAACGGAATGAATACAGAGAGAGAGAGAGAGAGAGAGAGAAGGCCATGGAAGCAAGAAGCCAAAATCAAAGGAACCTGGAAGAGAAGGGAGAGACTAGCAAGCGCTGCCTTGCCATGTGACAGAGGACCCAGTCTCCGGGATGAAAGTATCACTTTGATGATACCTTGATTTGGACATTTTCTGGCCTCAACAGTTAGCAAATAAATTCTCACTTTTTTAACCTGACACATTTCCTGATATTTGCTTAAAGCAGCCTGGGAAACTAAAACACTTGGTAAAAATTCAGATGTTTATTTCAAATTAGCCATGGTAGAATTGAAATGCTTACTTCAAAATAATATTCATAGTACTAATACTTTTCTTTGTTTAGGGTATATTTGATAACAGTCTGACAAAATTGTTTATTAGTGCTTGACCTGGAAATAAAAGCAAATCAGATATGCCATGTAAGAAAATATAAATTTTACATTTAGCCTGAATGCTAATTGGTGATAATTAAATATTCACATTCTCTCTTTAAAAAGAATTTCAAAATTCAAATGCTGTCAAATGGACAGGTGATGATTATATTATAAAAGAAGCTGTTTAAGGGAAAGTTCTAGGTATTATGCTTTCTGGGCTTAGTTTTATGTGAGTGATTTAGGGTTACATTTTATTCCAAAGTCTTAATAGTGAACTCCCCCCCTCCTTTTTTTTAGTTTTGTTTCTTAGTTTAAAATCAGCTTTTCTTTTCTTAAGTAGCTTTATTGTTTTGTTTTGTTTTTCCCTTTTTAAAGAAGACATTGAACTCCAATTCAGAATCATCAATAAAACAGAAAAATGTTTGAGGTTTCAAATGTTGCTATTCTCTCTTAAATGTATTAATATATCACTTTCATCTCTAGGAGAATTTATCAAGTAAATACAGAGTATTTTAATATGTGACATATGAGCAAATTCGGTATAAGTGCTGGATTCAAGGAACTTGAAACATAATTTTTATATTTTCTTTGAATGCATTTTATGGTACAGGCATAATATCAGTTCAGTCAAACAATTCCATCTAGTTTTCAAAATTGTATAGTGATCACAGACATTGAGGACTGACAATTTGGTAGGCCAAACTCACGATCTTGAGGCTTGCCCTTGTGAAGCTTACTGCAAAGGAAAGGACAAGTCTACTTATAATTGTGCCTAAGAGTCTCCCCCAGAAAACCTCTTTGTTGCTCAGATGTGGCCCTCTCTCTCTCTAAGCCCACTCAGCAGGTAAACTCACTGCACCCCCCATACATGGGACATGACTCCTGGGGGTGTAAATCTCCCTGGCAACACAGGATATGACTCCCGGGGATGAGCCTGGACACGGCATTGTATGATTAAGGAAAATCTTCTTGACCGAAAAGGGGAAGCAAAATGAAACAAAGTAAAGTTTCAGTGACAGAGATTTCAAATGGAGTTGAGAGATCACTCTGGAGGGCATTCTTATATGCTGTATAGGTATCCATTTTTAGTTTTTAGTGTGTTGGAATAGCTAGAAGGAAATTCTTGAAATTGTTGATCTACAACCCAGTAGCCTTGAGTCTTGAAGATGATTGTGTAACTATGTAGCTTATATGGTGTGAATGTGTAATTGTGAAAACCTTGAATAATATGAATGAATGGGAGTATGGAATGGTTTGTATGTTCTTTTTTAGTTTTATTTAATTTTTAATTTTTTTGGAGTAATTAATATGTTCAAGGGATGATTGTGATGAATGCACAACTATATGATGATACTGTGAACAATTGATTGTACAGTGTGGATGATTGTGCGGTATGTGAATATATCTCAATAAAACTACTTTAAAAATTGTATGGTGATCAGTTGTTCTTCCATTGGTTTCCTTTCTTTTTGAAACTGACTGATTTATGCTATGTACAAAGTGTTGATTCATCTATTTTGAAAGTTCTTTTGGAGTGCCTGCTTTATGGGCTGGATGTGTTCTTGATGCTTTGCACATAGCCATGAATGAAGCATACACCTCTTCTGGAATTTAAATTCTATTGAGGGAGGACAGACAACAAAAAAGGAAATTAATAAGGTATTTTTAGAAAGTGGTAAGAGCTTTGAGGAAATAAAACAAGATGAGGTGATGGGAGTGAGAAGGCTTTTTTGGGTAGCTGGTGGGAGCTCATACTTGACCTGAGACTTGAATGAAGTCATGGAAGGTCTTTCTTGAAGGAGATTGCTCCATGGAGAAGGAACATCTAAATGAGGTTTCTAAGGCAAAACAATGGGAATATAAAGAAGGCTAGAGCTTGACCAGGTCATGTAGAGCCTTGTGGACATTTATTCTAAATTTAACTGGAAGCTATTTGAGGAATCTAAGCAGAAGAGTGATGTCATCTGTGTGTAGAATGGAAGGTAAGGGAATAAAAGGAATTTCAAGATTAGTTAAGAGGACGTGCAGTTCACAAGGCAAAGGCTTTATGACTTGAACCAGGACAATCACCAGGAGATGGAGAGAGTGGTCATATTTAGGACATATTGGAGAGAGAAATGAGAGGACTTGCTAATGGATTGGATGTTGGAGGGAAACGAAAAAGAGGAATAGAGGATGACTTCTAGATTTTTGGCTTGAAAAATTGGATGGTGGCGTTATTGGCTGAAATAGGAAACAATAGCCAGGAAAAAGAGGAACTTTGGAGTTATGTTAATAGTTCTGTTGATTTGCGATGCCTGTTAAGACATCTAGTCAAGGTACCAGTGGTAGATAGACGGTTTGGAGAGAGAGCTGAGGAGTTACATTTGGGATTGAATAATTGTTTACATGCCTTTCAGAAAGTAGTTAATGAAGAAGTCTATGCCCAGAGTACTCACCTTTCTTCCTAACACTATAAATGTAACTGTACTGCTCCCACAGTGGACTCTTCAGTGTTTCTCAAACAAAACAGGCACAGTTCCCGCTCAGGGCCTTTGCCTTGCTCATCCCTCTTTATGGAATGCTCTTCCTGCAGATAATCCTCATGGCTCACTCCCTCTCCAGCTTCTTCTACAGGAGGCCTTCCCTGGCCACTCTATTTAGCATAGTAACCCTTATCCCCCAGTACTTCTGACCCTCTTTACCTCTTATTTTTCTCCATAGGATTTCTCTCCACATTAGACTGTACTCTGCTGATGTATTTTGTTCACTGCTGTATGTCTCAAGCCCAGAATAGTGCCAGGCACATTGTAAATACCCAGTGAATAATTTTTAATGAATTAAATGCAAAAAAAAAAAAAAAAAAATGCTTTAATTGAATTGACTGATTTTTGAGAATTGAGCCCAAATTTAGAACTTCTTAAATATCTTCAACTATAATCCTGAACCATTCACATGATGCATACTGATATAAAGGTACTTTGGGTCATTTTGATAAAGTTAAGTGACTGAACTAAAAATACCCTTTATATGTAAAATAGATGATTTCCAATTTCTAGAGGAGACATCCTGGATCTTTATAATTTGCAATTCTAAATTCCTCCTATTTCCATTCTAATTCCTGAACTCTGACCACTGGAGGAAAACATGCATTATCTACAGTATTTATACTATTTAACATTTAAGTGGACAACTGTATTTGCACAGCTTCTGAATAACTGAATAGCCTTTTGTACCTTTATAGTGCCAGTTTTGTTCTGATGTGATCAGTGTCAAAGCAACCCAGTTTAAACAGTTCTCTCTCTAACCTTTTAGACTTTCAATTCCCTCAGCCTGTCCTGCCTCCATCCCACCAAAGAAAGACAATACTATTATAAATTTTGGGTAAAACAAATATTTCATGTGCATGCAATTTGTCAGATGGCCCCTAAAGTGATTAGGTGTTCTTGGAATATTTTTCCAAAATTCACATTACTCTTTCAACCAAATAATAAGTCGAGTTCATTAGAATTTCTTTTCCATTCCATGTCACTGTGGTGGCTGCAGTTCAGTGATTGCCATAGCAAAAGGATAGTCCCTTAGTTTCTACTTTCTAGCAGAGACTTCTGTTAGGCACCTATCTTGGTGAGTCACAGATGCCAGATATGATTCTGATAAATATTTTGAATGCATTTTGATTGGAAATGGTGATTTATATAAAAATTATAAAATTGCTACTTCAGGATCTTGATTTTATACATACCCTATACATACCTATAATCTAAATCAGACAAGGCTGTATTTGTTTCTTTTAAGATATACAAAGAAACGCCAAATCCCTGAAGCCTTTATTTACAGATTTATGTATGGTAGATTCTTGCCTTTCAGGATACGAATTTTTTTTTAGTAAAGCTGTACCCGTGACATTGAATTCTCAAAACTGCACTGTGTTTTGAATTTTTTAGTGTATGTGCATGTGAATGTGAAATTTAAAGTACCTATTACAAATTACTATGGGATAATGTTATATTTTACCTTATTACATTGCTGTTATAAAATTTAATGGATAATATTTTTAATAATTCCTAATATAATCCACAACTTAATTGGGAGACTTGTCACTCTGAACCTGCCCTAATTAATAGAATTGATCTGTGATAAGTAAAGCAGCCCTTAAAACTGCCCTGTGAACTTCACCATGCATTTATCTCTTCGTTTTTAAATTACTGTACTAATCTCGAAATGATTGTTATACATACCATGCCTGTTTTTAAACCTTACGTATACCACAGCCTGGGAAGGACTCAAAGGTGAGATTTGTTCCTCTCTGGCATAATACACCTGAGGGGAATTCTCTGCCATCGGTCAGAGCAATATAGAAGCCTGGGAATAAATATGAAGATCTTAATGCCACTCTTGTTCCCTTTTCTAAATGTCCTGCCCAGTATTCAGACAATTCAGGCTTCCATTTCAACCCCATTTTCTTCCATTTGTACCTGTGCATTTTCATTCTGTGTAAAAGCTACATCGTTTGATAAGCAGAAGCACAATTGTGCTTCTTGGAAGTAGGTCCATACACAGTTCCTACGTGATTAACCTTCACCTACTGACAGGAGGAGTGAACTGGATGGGTGAGTCGGGGTGATAGAGGGATGGGAGGGAATAGGATGGGTGCACGGTTGTATAGGTGGTGGATAGATAATGGATGGATGGATGGATGAACAGTCTCTGTGCTACTTATCCCCACAGCCAGAGCAATTCATTCCATTAACCACTCTCGTAGAACAGTAGCGTTTTCCTCTTCTGTTTCACCATAGCAAGACAATTCCCTTTTATTCCATTACAATTACAGATGAATGAACACTAACTGTACTTAAGTTCCTCCTGCCTGTCCTCACATCACTAATATGTTCTTAGATTAGTCAGTAGAAATATTTCAAGATTTTTGTTAGTGACATTTTAAGGATTTGGGAGTTTAGTGTATTCCAAATGTTTGTTTACTTATTTTTTCATAATACTTATTATTTGGCAGGAAATATTTTACATTTATCTCAATTAATCCTCATAAACTTCTCTGAGGTAAACAGTATTATTTATCCCCATTATGCAGATATGGTAGCAAGGGTTCAGAGATGTTAAGAAACTTCTCTAAGGGCACAAAGCTAGTAAGTTTCAGAGCTCAGACATGATCCTTGGCTCTGTCTCACAAGCTGTGATCTATACACTCCTTCTTCTACATTGGTTCTAAATATGTGTAATAGTCTTGATTGTCACCAGAAATAACCTCCTAAAATGCACTGTTTCAGTTTTTTTAAAGCCATATGTGCCAGTTTGAATGTATTATGTCCCCCAAAATGCCATTATCTTTGATGCAATCTTGTGTGGGCAGACATATCAGTGTTGATTAGACTGTAATTCTTTGATTGAGTGTTTCCATGGAGATGTGACCCACCCAACTGTAGGAGATAACTCTCATTGGATAATTTCCATGGAGGTGTGGCCCTGCCCCATTCAGCTTGGGCCTTGATTAGTTTACTAGAGCCCTATATAAGCTCAGACAGAAGGAGCGAGCTTGCTACAGTCAAGAGGGACAATTCGAAAAACGCACAGGAGCTAAGAGAGGAACTTCAGCTTACAGAGACATTTTGGAGATGGCCTTTGAAAGTAGTCTTTTGCCCTGGAGAACCTAAGAGAGGACAGACACACCAAAAGCAAATAAGAATGACATTTTTGAGGAGCTGCAGCCTAGAGAGGAGCGTCCTGGGAGAAAGCCTTTTGAAACCAAACTCTGGAGCAGATGCCAGCCATGTGCCTTCGCAGCTAACGGAGGTTTTCCGGACACCATTGGCCATCCTCCAGTGAAGGTACCTCCTTACCTTGGACACTTTATGGCCTTAAGACTGTAACTTTGTAACCAAATAAACCCCCTTTATAAAAGCCAATCCATTTCTGGTATTTTGCTTAACGGCAGCATTAGGAAACCGGAACAGGCATGTTCTAAACTCTCTCACAAATAGGACTAAGTGTAAGTTTTTTACAAAGTCAGAAAAACTCTTTGGGTTTTAGTTTGCTTATCAGAAAAGTATCTCTCATGTCTCTATTAGTTTCTCTAAAATAGGTATAAAAGTTTATATTCACATCAGCAATGTATGTGGAATCCAGTTTCTTCACATCCTTGTCAATACTATGTATTGTCATTCCTTTTAATTATAGTAGTTTAATTGGGTATCTAGAGGTATCTTATGCCATTCATTTGCATTTCCCTTATAATGTTGGTGAGCATCTTTTCATGTGCTTATTTGCTATTTGTATATTTCCTATAATAAAATGCCTGTTCTAATCCTTTGTCCTTTTTTATTGGTTTTGTGTCTCATTACTAAGTTTTTTAAGCATGAGGTGATAACAATTTATTTTATTAATTTTTTTTATTTTTTTATAATTCAGTTTTACTGAGATATATTCACAAACCATAGTCATCCACGGTGTACAATCAGTTGTTCACAGTACCATTATACAGTTGTGTATTCTTCATCACAATTAATTTTTGAACATTTTCATTATCACACACAAAAAAGAATAAGAATAAAAGTTAAAGTAAGAAAGAATACTGTAAACAACCCATACCCCCATCGCTCCCTATTATTCATTTACTTCCTGTCCTTATTTTTCTACTCATCAGTCCATACACTGGATAAAGGAAGTGGGAGCCACAAAGTTTTCACGATCACACAGTCACACAATGTAAGCTATATAGTTATACAATCATCTTCAAGATTAAATGCTACTGGGTTGCAGTTCAACAGTTTCTGATATTTCCTTCTAGCTATTCCAATACACTAAAAACTAAAAAGAGATGGCTATATAATTCATAAGAATAACCTCCAGAATGACCTCTCGACTCCATTTGAGATCTCTCAGCCACTGAAACTTTATTTTGTTTCATTTATTTTTCCCCTTTTAGTCAGTAAGCCTTTCTCAATCCCATGATGCCATTTACACCCTTAGGAGTCATGTCCCATGTAGAGGGGAGGGCAGTAAGTTTACCTGCAGAGTTGCCTTAGAGAGGCGACATTTGAACAACAAAAGAGATTCTCTAGGGATGACTCTTAGGCACAAAATCCCACCGTGGCCTACCACAGGGATCATAGGTAGACACTGGGCACCCAAGCAAGTTCAGAGTAATATACATCTGCTGACATCCAGTGGTGCTCTGTTTTTGCCGGTCAACAAGACCTGTGTTTGTATTAGATCCCCGCTTTGAAAGTTGGGTTGTCCGTATTTCTCAGCCAGAACCGGCTGGATTTCTGTGGAGGGCAGGTAGACCAGTTCCTGTGGTCCTAATGAAGGTTCTGAAGCATCTTTGTAAAAGGGCTGCTATTCCCTTGCCCTTCCAGACTATCCAGCTAATGGCGCAGTTTGGTAACTTAATCGTTCTCTAAGCACAGGCTGCATCTGCACAGGTTAGCTGCAACTGTGGGAATCCTATGCCCTCACTTTACCAGCCCAAATCTGGCTTGACGTGGGGCTACACCTGTGGCCAAGTACTCCCTTTGTTACCCAGTACTCCAGCTGTCCCTGCAGCAAGGAAACGGCTACCGGCTGCTACTTCCCTCAAGGGTGGGGGAAAGGTTTTCAGATCCAGGGCTGAAAATGCAGTCTCTGTCCACGTTTTCTCAGTCTCTCTTTCCCTCACTGACCTGGACCTTGCGTTGTCCTCCCCTGTCCTCTGGGTCTTCAAACAGTGGGAGAATGTCTCACTGCTGTGAGAGATTTTAAAATCAGTGTCCCTAGTGGGAGGGTTCCCATCTGCTGATTCTGTGCGTTTTCCGCACTGAGCCTGAGTGAGGGGGAGTGGAGAGGACTGGCTGGTCTAGGACAGAAGATTCCTACCTGATACTTCGTCTCTTTCTTCAGTTTGGCATCTGCATATTCTTTCTCCAGTCTACATCCTCCTCCAAAGTTTCAAACAATTCAGAATTGTTCTTTCTTTCACTGCATCTCTGGAGAGGAGTTTTCAGTAACTGTTTATGTGACCATATTGATGGCATCACCCTATTATTATTAAGTTTTAACACTTCTTTCATATTCTTGATACAAATCCTTTATCAGATACATGATTTGCAAATCTTCCAGTCTGTGATTTGGCTTTTCATTTTCCTAATGATTTTTTTTTTTTAATTGAGATTGTTCATACCATACAATTATCCAAAGACCCAAAGTGTACAATCAGTGCCCCCGGTACCATCATACAGCTGTGCATCCATCACAATTGATTTTTTTTCAATTTTTAGAACATTTACATTAGTCCAGAAAAGAAATAAAGACAAAAAAAAAGAAAACTCCAGCCTTCCCATATCCCTAACCAATGCCACTCCATGTTGACTCATAGTATTGGAATAGTACATTGGTTACTGTTGATGAAAGAATGTTAAAATACTGCTAACTGTAGTATATAGCTTGCAGCAGGTACATTTTTTCCTTATATGCCCCTCTATTATTAACTTACAGTTATAGTGTCATACATTTGTTCTGTTTCATGAAAGAGATTTCTAATATTTGTACAGTTAATATTGGACATTACCCACCACTGTTTTACACATTCCTATCTTAACCTCCAGCTTTCCTTCTGGTGACATACGTGACTCTGAGCTTCCCCTTTCCACCACATTCACGCACCATTCAGCACTGTTAGTTATTCTCACAACATGCTACCATCACCTCTGTTCATTTACAAACATTTAAGTTCAACCTAGTTGAACATTCTGCTCATAATAAGCAACCGCTCCCCATTCTTTAACCTCATTCTATATCCTGGTAACCTATATTTCATGTCTATGAGTTTACATGTTATAATTAGTTCATATCAGTGAGACCCTGCAGTATTTGTCCTTATGTGTATGACTTATTTTACTCAGTGTAGTGCCCTCAAGTTTTCTTCATCAGTGGATTTTTTTAAGACAGTTTTGTTCACACACCATTCATTCCATCCTAAGTAAACAATCGATGGGTCCCTGTATAGTCACATATTTTATGTATTCACCACCATCACACTATCTATATAAGGACAGCTCCACTTCTTCTGCAAAGCAGGAGGAAGAGTCAAAGAAGGTAGAGAGACAAAAGAAAAAGAAAAAAGACAAAAAAAAAAAAAAATGACAGCTAGGAAGCAACAAAAGGAAAGATAGCATTAAACCAAAGTAGAATAGTCAGACAACATTATCAATGCCAAGAGTCGCATACCCCTCCTTTATGTCCCCCTTGCGTATGCATTTCGCTTTTGTATGTTGCCTTTGTTACATTAAAGGAAGCATAATACAATGTTTCTGTTAATTATAGTCTCTTGTTTGCCTTGATTGTATTTTTCCCCCAATACCTCCCTATGTTTAACACCTTGCAAGGTTACATTCATTTGTTGTCCCTCATGAAAAAAAACATATTTGTACATTTTATAACAATTGTTGAGCACTCTAGGTTTCACTGAGTTATACAGTCCCGGTCTTTATCTTTCCTCTTTCCTTCTGGTATCCCACATGCTCCTAACCTTCCTTTCTTTTTTTTTTTTTTTTTTTTTTTTTTTAATTCAGTTTTATTGAAATATATTCACAAACCATACAGTCATCCATGGTATACAATCAACTGTTCACAGAATGATCATATACTTATGCGTTCATCACCACAATCTATTTCTGAACATTTTCCTTACATCAGAAAGAATCAGAATAAGAATAAAAAATAAAAGTGAAAAGAGAATACCCAAACCATCCCCCATCCCACCCTATTTGTCATTTAGTTTTTACTCCCATTTTTCTACTGATTTTTTTTCAATTTTTTAACTTTGTTTATCAAAAAATTAAAAACAGGCAAACAACAACCAAAAAAACCCCACAATATTTCAAACAAAGCAATGGATTAAGGAAAACAAATAACCTAAAATAACTACTTTGCTTCCAATATGTTCCTACCATACCCCAAGAAAATTAATAAACCATGTCCAAACAGAGGAGTAAGAAAAACAAATAATCTAAAATAACTACATTGCTTCCAACATGTTCCTACCATACCCCAAGAAAATTAACAACCCCTAAGAAAACAAAGGAATAAGAGAAAAAAAAAACCTAAAATAACTCTATTGCTTCCAACATGATCTTACTATATCCACTAACCTTCCTTTTTCAACCATACTCACAGTCATCTTTGTTCAGTGTACTTAGATTGCTGTGCTACCATCACCCAAGATTGTGTTCCAAACCTCTCACTCCTGTCTTTTCCTATCTGTCTGTAGTGCTCCCTTTGGTATTTCCTGTAGAGCGGGTGTCTTGTTCACAAACTCTGTCATTGTCTGTTTGTCAGAAAATATTTTAAGTTCTCCCTCATATTTGAAGGACAGTTTTGGCAGATACAGGATTCTTGGTTGGTGTTTTTTCTCTTTCAGTATCTTAAATATATCACCCCACTTCCTTCTTGCCTCCATGGTTTCTGCATTCTTTTTGGGGTATGTTGTGCTTCTTGCATCTGTAATTTTATGTCTTTCATAAGAAATGGGAAATGTTCATTGATTATTTCCTCCAGTATTGCTTCTGCCCCTTTTCCCTTCTCCTCTCCTTCTGGGACGCCCATGATACATATATTCGTGCGTTTTATGTTGTCATTTAATTCCCTGGGACGTTGCTCATATTCTTCCATTCTTTTCCCTATCCTTTTGTATGTAGGCTTTCAGGTGTCTTGTTCTCCATTTCCTGAGTGTGTGCTTCTGCCTCTTGAGATCTGCTTCTGTATACCTCCATTGTGTCTTTCATCTCGTGTTGTGCCTTTCATTTCCATAGATTCTGCCAGTTGTTTTTTCAAACTTTTGATTTTTACCTCATGCACGCCCAGTGTTGTCTTTATAGCCTTCATCCCTTTTGCCATGTCTTCCCTAAATTTTTTGAATTGATTTAGCATTAGTTGTTTCAATTCCTGTATCTCTGTTGAAGTGTAAGTTCATTCCTCTGACTGGGCCATAACTTTATTTTTCTTAGTGTAGGTTGTAATTTTCTGTTTTCTAGGCATCTTGTTCCCTTGGTTATGCCAGTCAGGTTTTCCTAGATCAGAACAAGCTCAGGTCCCAGAAGTAGGAAATATTCAGTGTCTGTTTTTCCTGAGGATGTGTCTTAGAAGATTGAGAAACCCTGTGATGCCTCAAGCTGCTGTGCTTTTCCTAACCTGCCCAGCAGGTAGCACCTGTCAGTCTGTAGCTCCTGACTGGTATAAGGAGGTGTGGCCCTTGGCTGTTTTCCCCCAGGCTCTGGGGTGTGATTCTGAATGGAAGGTGGGTAGTAAAGCTGGGCACCACCTCTTTCCTCTTAGAGAAGATACAACCCTGGAGAGTTTTCATTTGCGTTTAATTGGTTTTGCTATCTCCACCCTTGTGTGAGTCAGAGAGCTATGAGCTGAAAATGGCTGAGGCTTTCTCCCTGCGGCTGTCTCCACTGAGTCGCTTAGGTTGAGAGAGAGAAAAAGGGACAAAAAGCCCCTTTCAGGGCCATTCCACGGCCCCCAGTTTCACCCGCCGGCCAGAGACAGCACCCAGTCCTCTGGGCCCCTCCTGGCACAGAGAAGTCCCCAGGCTCTTCAAGGACAGTCATCACTAAAAGCCTCTGCTTTTTGTGGATTTGCAGCTTGCATTGAGCAGTCCACATTTGCTGATTAAAACCCCAGTTGGAGCCGGACTAAGGTATATTCGCCTGTTCAGATAGTGCTGCTGTCACAGCTAGGCTTTGCAGTTTTTGCTGCTGTGGGGGCAGGGAGCTCCCAGCTCACGTCCATGGTTTCTGCTCACAGATTCCATGCTGCAGTCTCAGGCATTCCTCCCAATCCAGCTAGGTGTACGGTGTGGACAGTCTTGATCATCCCCCAGCAGTTATTCCACATCATTTACTAGTTGTTCCTGGTTGTTTATTAGTTGCTCCGGGGGGACTAACTAACTTCCATTCCTCTCCATGCCCCATCTTCCCCTAATGATGTTTTTTTTCTCACATTAAAATTAATCATGCCTGTTTATTAAAAGAATCATTAAGACAGTGAAGAACAACCATAAATCAATAAGTAAAAGATGGTTAAATGGGCCAAAGACTGCAACAGACACTTCACAAGGGAGGATGTACAAATTACCAGTAAACCTATGAAAAGTTTCTCATTTTCATGGCATCAGGGAAATGAGGAATAAAGCAAAATGTAATATCAGCAAAATGGCTAAAATTAAAAGGCAAACAATACTAAGTATGGGAGGCAGAGTTCTAAACCAGCCCCCGCCATACCAGCCTCTGCATGTCCACACCTTTGTGAAATCCCCACATTTGAGTGGGGACAGGACCTATAATTTGCTTCTATCCAGTACAGTACAACAAAGGTGATGAAATATCCTGCCCATGATTATGCTCTCCTTTATGACAAAGGCAAAAGTATTGTGCAGATATAATTAGGTTCCTAATCAGTTAACTGTAATTCTAGAGGTGAGAGCAGAAATTCTCTCTCTGTCTCCATTGCTGGCTTTGAAAAAGCAAACTGCCATGAATTCTACAGATGTAAAAAACTTAAGTGATTTGGAAGAGGATCCTTCCTTAGTCAGGCATCTGGATGTTAACACAATCTGGCCAACACTGATTTCAGTCTTGAGCAGAGAAGAAGCTGAGCAGTTCCCTGACTTCTGACCTACAGAAGTGGTAAAATAATAAATGTATGTTGTTTTTTGTTTTAATTCAGTTTTATTGAGATCTATTCACAGACTATACAGTCATCCATGGTATACAATCAACTGTTCACAGTGCCATCATATAGTTGTTATAAAATCCACTTCATCATTTTTTTTCTTTTGTAGATAATGCTTTTGTTGCCATATCTAAGAAATCTTTGCCCAACCAGTAGACACAAAGATGTTCTCCTCTTATTTCTTCTAGAAGTTTTATAATTTTAGCTCTTAAATTAGGGTTATGATCCATTTAAAGTTCCTGTTTTAAAAACCTCTTATTATATATTATCAAAAATGTGTTTTTCTCTATTCAGAACATTGTATTCATTATGTGTTTTTTTTTCCATTCTGAACACTATATTAATTATGTGTAGTTTCTAATCATTATATTTGCATGTATAAAGATTAGTTTCATAAGGTGGAACCTGTGTGAGAAGTCAACTAATACTGACTTATTTGCAGTGGCTCAGAGTGAGGAAAAAGCTACAGGAATCTCTTGGTTGTCAGAATTGAAATTATTGAATGTCAGCATTATGATTCTGCTAACAGTTCTTTACCCACATAAAAATGTATCATTTGCTTAGACACAGGGCTTCAGCTAAGCTACAAATCATAGACTAAAATATATCTGAAATTACTTACTCTAGGATTTTTTTAAGGTCCATCGCACCTCAATTCAAGTGTTTATTTAATACAGAATGTTACTGTTGTAACTAATTACTAATACAATGAAATTATATCATTTATCAGGAGACTAACAAAAAATATACTCCTATGTGAAGAGAGGAGAGGTTCTTAGAAAGGGGTTAATATTGTGTTTTTTATTGTATTTAGCAAAATCAATGATGAAACAAATCAAATGGAATACAGTTGAAAGCTTTTTTCACATACTGAAATATTGTTTCACAACATTCCCACTGGTGGACCGTTATAGCAATATAGCGTATGGCATATTTTAAGTGCTATTGTGAATATCTCAATTAATAAGCCCATTAGATAATTTACAATGGAACCAATGAGCCACTCAGATGTAGATGTCACAATTCCTTGAATTTTGAAACCTCAATTAAGACTATTATTATTTTTCAGGGTTCACTAATTATATACCCAGTCATTGATGGGGAATACATTTGTTTTCCTACTTAAGGTGCTAGTTAAAGAGAGACATTCCCTTAAAGTAAGAAGGCAGCCTTGGGTCCCCTCTGATTGCTGTGTAATAAGAAAGCTGAGGCTTGAAAAACTAAAGTAACTTCCCAGTGTTTCAAAGCCAAACAGTTCTTGGTATAAATCCCAGATCCACCCCTTATTAACTTTATGGTCTTAATGAAAGATACTTGACCATTTTATATTCTGTTTAATGTAATGCTAATACACTTTGCTAAATGAATAATTTTAGAATGAATGTTCACTTTCCTTATATTTGAACTGATCAACTCATAAAAAAGGTCAAAAGTCATATTTAAGGATGTGTGCTCTAATCCTGGTCATTCCCTTCCAGCACAGAGAAAAACCATATTCCATAGCTGTTTTCTAGATCTCTAATTCTGGTTGACGCTTCACAGTTACGTGTCATGTTCATTAAGGGAAGGAAACAGCCTTGGATAGTGGACTGAGACAGAAATTGAGTTCAAACCCCACTTTTAGCTGCCACTTACTGGCATTTTTCCTGGGTGATTACCATCTCCAAGCCTCAACTTTCTCATCTGTTAAATGGAAATAATATTGTTTGCTTCATGGCTTTTGATCATATTTAAAGGTGTATATAAAAGAAACTGTACTAGGACTTAGTGGATATTTAGGAATTATCAGTTCCCTTTCTCCATCCCAGGATATACCCATGATATATATTGTAGTAGAAAAAGACAGAACCACAGTTCAGGCATTATATATTTATTAAAATTGGAACAACTTCATGTCTAGTTTGTTTTACTCCTTCCTTACTTTGTCTTACTCTGTGATTATTCAGTGCTTATGAACACAATTAAAATGAGTTCATAAATGCTATAATAAATGGTGTTGATGTGATTTTATAGATGAATGACCCCTTAAATTGCTTTGGTGCCTTTGAATAAACTGCTCTTCTAATGCAAAAGGTAGTTGGAAGGCCTCAATATTCTGATGTTGTTCAGTGACTTATTCCTAACACATTAAATGATTACTAGGTTTGGGTGTTTTCTAAATGTGAACCATTTCTGCATTATTGAAGGAACATGAGACTGTGACTCTCCCTCAGTTTGCAATCTTGAACAAATTATTTTGTCTTTCTGGACCTCAGTTTTCCCATGTGTAAAATGGAGATGAAGGCCCTTTCTAGTTCTAGCATCATATAACTTGACTGTGAGAAATTAATCTAGTCAAAGCTGATCATTATATTCTGTTGACTAATATTTAAAATAAAGAGGTTAATAATTAGGAAAGTATGAATGATATATGTGAAGAAAACACTAATATTAGAAAGGATCCTTACACCTCTTATTAGGTAGAACATTTTCCTTTTACTGACCAAGAAATAATTGCAGAGATCACAGCTGCCGTAGAATACTTTGTTCACCTTGTTTATGAACTTAGTAACTTTATGAAGTTTGATTCCCTATTTTTTCTTTGAAACGGATGGATAATAAAAGCTTTGATGTTGAAAATGAGTATCTTGTGAGACTGATGGTAATATCACTGCCACTGGTGGTTTATTTCACTAATCCCAACATTCTGACAGAAAGTTTACAGCCAACCAGTGAAGTAAGAATTCAGCTGTAGCTAGAAAAAGACAACATTAGTTCATACATTACATTTATAATTATCTTGTATTAGTATTTTGAGGGGAAAATAGCATCTCTTAAAGGCTAAGACCTGAGAGTTTGATGTCCTAATAACTTGTTGGGTATTTGCAAAGATTATTCATTTGGTTATTTCATAGTTGACCTGAAATAAATTGTGACCTGCAAATGGAAATTATAAATACTCTGCAGTTGTGAAGGGAATTAAAGATTGCTTTAGGAAAAAGTATTAATTACTAATTAACTCATTGACTGTACAACCAAATGACTTAAAACATCTAAGATATTTCTCTCATGGATATTTCAAAATTAGCTTGTTCAGAATACTCCTCTGTTTGTCAAAGGAATATATCAAATTAGTCTACATATTTATGAAATTTGTCCTTTTTTAAGCACTTTTAAAATAGCCCACATTTAATTAAAGTAATTAAAATATTGCCAGTTATGAAAGGATCTGGAAGGTGAATCTGATTAGGAAATGACACTAACATGCTGCCTGCTTCTTGCTTTCCCTAGTCATTAGAGCTTTACCCTCAGACTAAAAGTCCCAAAAATACATATTTCAAATGTAAGATGAGTATAGGCAGAAGTCTTAGGTTAACCTTTTTTAGCAATAATTGTCAGTGTCCCTTTTAATGGGATCTGTTTTCAGCTTTCTTTGAGGGTAGCACCCTCATGCTCTCCAGAAGAGATTATGAGACTATAGCCCACCCCTGTTTTCTTTGGAGTAGTGACTCTTGGCTTACATAAAAGCAAGTATTTTTGACATTTTAATGTCAACATTTGGCACTTTTAGTGTTCATCAACCTAATAACTACCATTTATTAAATTTACTCTGTTGTATACCACCCCTGTGTAAAGGGCAGTGGTTAAGAACATGAGCTCTGGAGTCAGACTGCCTAGGTTTGTATTTCTAGGTCTACCTCCTAACTAACTGTGGTCATGGGCAAATTACTTAAACTTTTGATGCTTCCTTTTTTTCTGTTAAATAGGGGTAACAGTATAGGATCTTGACACAATAAGAATTGTGGAAATTAAGAAGATACTTCATGTAGAAAACTTACAACAGTGTTTTGCTCATAGTAAACAATGAATGTTGACTAGTGTCATCATTGTCATCATCATCATTTAATCTTTACAAGAAAATATTGCAGTATTATGTGCATTATGTGAAACTACACTGTGGCCTTGGTGGACTCTGGACAGCATTTTAGAATGTCATACATGGAATCCAGCCTTCTCATTTTATGGATGGAAAAACTGAATTGGCCAAGCTCCTTATAGTGGCAGAACAGGACTAAAATCACATTTTTTCCCATTCCTAATCGATTATCCTTTCCACTACCCAAACATGCCTGTATTTCCTGAGAATTCACTGGAGCAGCTTTTCAGATATGAATTTTGATTCTCATTTTCTGCCCAGATTTAAAATACTGGATTGTTTGCATTTAATTAAAGCTTTTGAGCATAATGATTTTGTCCTTAAATTAATTTTTCTTATATGATCATTTTACATTTCCTTATGCTTATCAAAACAAGAGTTAGAGCCACTTAACTGCCTTTTTTACTTGTGTGAATTTTCCCATTTAAATACATTTCTGTCCTTTTGATGTTGAGGCCTTATTTCTGATACAGGATCGTATCGATGGACTAAGACTAGCAGCCACTTCTTCCTGCACTGTCACTATACACTATGTAAATAAATGTATAAACCAAAAAAATAGGATTTTGTTTCAGTTTGTTTATTTTTAGAATTCTGATTGTGAGTTTAATTAATGGGTATTTTGTTATAATAGGTTACTTTTTAAATAAGATTAGATATCACTGAAAGAAAAAATTTAAGCTCTTACACTTAACTGAGATAATCTTAAAATGATCCCCCACACAGAATTTCATGGTATGTGATAGCTTATAGAAGTCAATAGACAAAGTAAGTCTCTTTAAATATCACCATGCTCGTGGAAAATAGCAAAGCTATTTCACGTAAGCTAATTAGTTGTATAAAAAGTAGATTATACTTGTCTTTTTCTCCTGTTTCACCAATATGGTAAACATACGTAAGAATTTGACAAGTATAGCTTCCTTCTTCTTCATCAATCACATTACTCCAAATTTTAAGTAATCTATATATTGATTTTTATGATATATTCAAAAATCAGAAAGCATTAGTAATATGACAAATTCTCTTCATTTTTTTGTGATAAACTTTAGAGAAAAATTATACTATGCCTGTGCATAGTTAAATAAACGTGCAGTGTTTTGTTTTGGTAAGGAGAGCTAAAAGAATCATAATTTCATAGCACATTCAATAATTAATATACAATAATAGCCAATAAAAATATATCTAAAAATAGTAGTTTTAGATTTAATCATAAAAGAATCTTAAGGATAATCTAGCCCAACACTCCTCTCCCAAGTCTTTTTCCAGCTTCAGAAAGTGAAATAAATGAGGCCATTGCTGTGCATAATATTTAGGAGACATTTCCTCCACTGTGTGTACCTGCTGGCAACTGGGCTAGACTTGAACCTCAGTCCACCTCATTATCTCCCTGCTCACCAAGATAGTTGGCTTTTACCTCTATTCATATATTGGAAAGAGCACAGGAAACTCAGAGCAGGAAAAGAGTAGGTCATGACTTTGCTTTTTATAATTCTATGTTAGGAAGAAATTCATCATGGCATAGAAGTTATAGAATCAGAATATTCAGCAAAACAGAAAAAGCATCAGGTGTTAAGTATCCAGGAGACATTATTGAAGCATGACAGATATTTAGGGATTGAAATGACAAGGAAAAATATTTTATCATTTCAATCAGAAAAATAAATAAAATGGTTTATCTTAGACCTTGACAAGAAAAAAAAAGTCCTCATGAAAGTCCTGTCTCATGACCATACTCACAAAGCCTAAATTTATGTCAAAGCAAACTTAGTTAACTTCCTATATCCTTGGCCCCACATCACACTTTCCAGCATTGCCATGCCTGCTAGTGTCCTGCGGAATCTGCAAAAAATTATAGTTTTCTGTTCTGATCATGTTCATATTTTATGACAGTATGTGTTTCTCATCACTGAACTTCCATTGAGGCCCTGGGACTTAAGACATTACATTCATGCTATATTTATATAACATAACTTAAAATCAATCTAGATGCTATTGAATATCTGAAGCAGAATAAACTTGTGTATATATTCATAGTTTTTCTATCATTTAAGTCACTTTACAAATGCATATTTTGAAGAAATGTTTATACCTTCCACACGATAATGTAGGTAATAGGAGCCTCCTTTTTTCTTTTTAACAGAGCACCAGATTCTCATTCTTACAGTTAGTTTTATGAGCATTTTTTAAATGAAAACTAGAGAAATCTAAATATTTTCATGCATGTCATCTATTTTTATGCTATTTATGATTTATTTTAAAAATCTAGATTTTATTTTCCTAAAAAATCAAATCTGTTTTTTGTGCTAGTTTTTGCATCATATTCAATTTCTTTCTGTGCCAGTAATTTCTCTTATATTAATGATTTGCTCTTCTGAAAACTATAAAATGATATTCTTCTTCATATACTTCACTGGAAGTGAAAAGGAAATAAATTTTTGCTAAATTTTATTTTACTATGGGTAAGTCCAGCTATTTACTAATGAGTCACAGAAAATTATCTTCATATGCAAATACATTATCTGGCATATGTCTCACATGTCTCTTAACAAATGTAATGGGAAAACTCTTACTTTTACCTTTTTTTCTGGATCTGTTTTAATAAGAAGAATGGTTTCAGAAACCAAGTATAGAAATCTTTCAGCCTTGGGCCCCACACGTTAAAAGTTACAGAAAGCCCTGAATTCTATTTAGAACCTTCTACCATTAATTAGTCTTGTGACTTGTAGTATTTATAGCTCATGTATGCTACAGCCATCTAAGAGTAAATTTTCCAGATGGTGGAAAGAGACATTTTGACTTATGCCCTGTTATAGCTGTCATGCCATGTTTTACTCTGTAATTCAAAAATCACTGATTTATTTTTGTTATTGAACTGAGTTCTTGCTTATACATCAAAATATTTAGCCAATCTACTCACATTTTTTTCCTCCACCTATGCAGTAATGTTTATCAAATCCTAAATTGTTACCTTCATTTTTCACGACCAAGTGTTTCAGTGTTTCCTTCTGAAAGCATTCCAGTGGGTCCTGGAAATGAGAACTCTGAAAAAAAACTACTTCTGTCCTTCCAAGAGTTATGCATTTTTTACTCTGCTGTCCACCTATTAAGCACAGTATAGCACTGTACTGTGTATACATGGAATGCCACCATGCTAGAGGGCATACATGGCAATGATGTACTTTTCTGTGTTTACTGCTTTACATTTTATCCCAAATTCTTTCCCACACATTTATTTAATCCTCCCAATGACCCCACCTTGTCTTTGGCGGTTAACTGCTGCCACGTGGCTTCGGCTGACTCAGGATCCCATTATCCCCATTGTGTTAAGGATTCCAGCTCATTGACAGCAGTTCCTGCAGTAATATCTGACCCACAGAGAAGGGCAACTACAGGGCTCTTCAAGGATGACAGAGCTAGTCTCACAAATTCATTCCTCACAGTCCTGGTAAAAGGTGTGCCCTCTGGAAATTCCAGGGGTGTGTAAGTAGATCTTCCATGATAAATCCCCTCTAACATTCGGAAGTCTAAGCCTTTGAATCCCCTCCTTTACATTCTACCAGGACAGTTCTGGCATTTCAACCTCAGGTAATGCTGGCCACCTTTTGATCCATGTTTCAGCTAACCACCCAAACAAACTGTTAACGCCCTTTCTAATCCCTCGAGCTGCAACACTAAATGCAGAATCTCTGCTTAGTGGGCCCATATCAGCAAATTCAGCCTGCTCCAACTTTATATTCCTTCCACCATTATCCCACACCTTTAATATTGATTCCCACACATAGTCAATCCCTGATATCTGTCTGTATAAGTTGGAAAACTCATACATTTCTTTTGGAGTATAGCGTACTTCCTCATGGGTCACACTTTGTTCCTCACCCTTCGGGGCCTGTTAGGACTTTAGTCTAGTTATAGGTCTTGAAGCAAAGACTGGTGGTGGGGGTGGGTCATTGAAAGAATTAGAAGTATCCTTCAAGCCATTTACCTCAGGACGTTCTGTTGCAGTTTCATCTCATGAAACAGGATTAATCTCTTCAGTCAGAGGAATGAGGGCTGCTTCCTCAGGGGAGGTGATTACAGGTTTAGCAGGCACTGAAGGGTTAGTCTCTTTAGCTATGTTGGATGGCAGGCTCCTTAGGGCAGACTAGAGGTGGGGAAGCTGTTTCCTCAGGCAGACTGGAGGTGGGGGTGGGGGGGCTGTTTCCTCAGGAAAGACCACTACAGGTATATCTAAAAAAGACTCAGCAGAATCCAGGGTTCCAGTGTCCTCACTGCAATTATTATCAATTATTAAATATTGTCCCCATCCCAAGTTTCAGGATCCAATTTTTTTCCAATGAATGCCTTGACTTTAACAGCAGACACCCTGCAAGGTTGAGATTTTAGTTTACATTGTAAATCTGCTCCTCACACAGTGAGATTCTGGGTCTGGTTTTTAGAAATCTCAAGTCTGCAGCCATAGGAAATAAGATTTTCTTTCAGGGCACACATAGAAACCTTTACATCTGTCATACAGCACTTAAGTTTTAAGTTTGAAACCTTTAGCTTGTCCCTTTCTCTTATAACTTTAGCCAATGTATCTAAGAGGAACCAGCCAACATCATTATACCTCTTAACTCTGCAAAATTCTGTGAAGGTGTAAAAAACACTGTCACCCAGAGCCTTGCTTCATACAAGACTGATTAGAGGAATCAAACGGTGATATTTTGCATATCTTTATTGCCAACTCACGCCATGGACTGTCAGTGCCTTCTTGATTATTGGAAATGGAGTCATCATTGCCTTTGAATCTAATCAGAGTAGAAAACCAATTGTAAAAGCCCTTTTTAAGATTCTGTTTCTCAAGAACCACTCCCAGTACCAAGTTGTATTAGGGTTCTCTGGCGAAACAGAATCAACAAGAGATATCTATAAATATAAGATTTATAAGTGTCTCACGCAACTATGGGTATGCAAGAGTCCAAATTCTGTAGGGCAGGCAGCAGACTGGCAACTCCAATGAAGATGTTCGATGAACTCAGGCAGCAAACTGGCAGCTCTGATGAAAGTGTTCGATGAATTCCTCAGGAAACACTTCGCTGGTCAGCCAAAGAAGTGAAGGTCCTCTATCTGTCTCCCTTAAAAGTCTTCAACTAATTGGATTAAATCCAACTGATTGCATTCTCTCATTGTGGAAGACATGCCCTTCAGTGATGTAATCAGTCACATCTGCAGCCAGGTGACCGATGATTTAATAAACCATCCTTCTGGTTTATTAACCAGCCACGAATGTCCTTGCAGTAACAGGCCAGTATTTTCTTGACCAGACACCTGGGTACCATCACCTGGCCAAGTTGGCACATGAACCTAACCATCACAATCTCAAAGATACAATAAATCAACAAATCAAAGTGCCAAATAGTGTTTAGAGTATGCTATCATTTGTGCAAAATTGTATAGTGGGTGTATATGCAAAGACTCTCTTTTGAAGGATACACAAGAAACTACCAAAGTGGTTGCTGCTATTGGTGAGGAGCTGGTGACAACAGTGGAAGAATTTTGTTTTTTTTACAATGAATACCTTTTGTAAAGCTCGATCTGTTCCAAAATAAAATTAATGTTTTAAGAATATATTTTCAGTCTCTTTTGTAGGAGTATATAGCTACTGTAAAAGGAGCTAAGCCAGATTTAAAATCCACATCTTTCCATTACATTAAGTCTCCATACACTCTCGTGGGATGACAACATTCACAGAAAATAGTTGTTTTATATGACCATATGCAATACGTTGACCATAGTGAGTTGACCTAAGAGACGTACGATTTTGCAGAATATGGCCTGGATCCCATGAGGCTGGAGCACAGCTTCTGAGGAAGAGATACAGACTGAGTCCTAAAGGGGTAGTTGTATTTGATTATGAAGAGAAGTTTATTCTAAATGGAGAAGCATAATCAAAGACATGAAAGTGGGAATACATACCACCTTCTGGGGTCAGTGTGAGACCAGGGTAGTTGCCTTAGAGCAGTGGTTCCCAAATCTTACCATGCATCTCAGTCACCTGGAGGACTTATAAAAATATAGATTGCTGGGCCCCACCCCCAAAGCTTCTGAGTCTTTAGGTCTGTTCAGAGGCCTGAAATTTTGCATTTCTGACAAGTTCGTAGGTGATGGTGAGGCTGCTTGTGTGGGGACCACACTGAGAACCACCACATTAGTGAAGATTAAGTATGCAAAGTTGGATAGGAAGTTTGGGGCCAGAATAATGGGTTGTAATTTGCTTAAATAGTACCACAGGTTGGTTAACTTCTTGAGACTGAAAATGTTATGAATGTTTAAGAGAATAATTGATATAGTAAATGTGACCCTTTTATGTCCTTCGCTTAATTAAAAAAACAAAAATAATTATGCAAAAACTCATCCATTTTTAAATAAGTACTATAACTGTTTTAGTGTCTTCTTGGTTTTAAACTTTTAAATTCTCTGTAAAGCAGTTTTGAATTATTAAAACTATTTCAGTAAAGTTTTTTACATATTTTAGAGAAGAGTTTAGTTTGGTCAGCATCAAATGGAATTTAGAATTTTTTAATTTGCTCTTTAGTCCCTGGTGATCAGCCACCATGCAGAAGGCCAGTTTTTATACTCCAGTTTCTAAGTATAAGTCAGTGGAAGTGCTATTCCTTCTAGTAAAATTTCTGTTGCATCTTCAAGGAGGGATTTCAGCCTTCAGGAAAACTTCAAGAGTCCTGAGGGAAGGCAGTCCAAAGTTATAAATCCTGGATACTTTTTAAGGACTCCCTGCCAAGTTCACAAACTGGCACCTGCACCAGCATGACGTTTTCTTAGTCTACTCAACACAGTCACATTATTTCTAAGATAATTTGCTTAAGCTAATTTTAGTTCCCAGCCTGGCACCTCTGATTTTTCCCATGTGAAAGCTATTTTCCTCCCCAGGCATAACAATTTATTACAAAGTAGAAGATTCTATAATCTGAGGCAAAAAGACATACAGATTATTAAACACAAAAAAAGGCTGTGGCAATAGTTTTTTAATGGAGGCTAAAGATAAATAACAACTAAACATAATTCCTACAGAGACTGAGTCCTGTTGTGGGGGGGCAAAAAATGCTCTGAAGGACATTATATGATCAACTGACAAAATTGGAATATATCTAGCACATTAGATAAAAGTACTATGTCAGTGTGAATTTATGAATTGATTACTGTGGTCATGTAAGAGAATATTCCTATCTTCAGGAAGTATTTAGGGGTAAATGGCCATAATATGTAATTACACACAGATGATTCAGGGAAAAAAAAATGTTTCAGAGGGAGCAAGGACAAATGATTAAACAAATGGGCCAAAATGTTAACAATAACAGAATCTGAATAAAGGGTTTACAGATGTTCCTTATACCATTTTTATTATTGCAACTTTTTTAGAGTTTGAAATCATTTCCAAAATTTAAAAAAAAACATGCAGAAAAGTGAAGATTAAAATGTTTCTTTCCTTTGAGAGACCAAACTTCCTTTGGGCTTGAAGTTGGAATCAGAAATCTTCTCTTTCACTTTACATTAATGTCAGAGAGCACTTAGGGTCAGCACAGGGAGCACAATCTCTGAGTTCTAGAATTGTGTGAACGTATCTATAAAATACTGATTTAAAATAAAATATTGCTGATAAATCATAATTAAAGGCATGATTGTGTTATCACATGATTTATTGATATGATTTCTATATAGTTATTTGGCAGAGCATTTCATAAAGATATCTGCTAAGTCATGGTTGAAAGCCTGGATAGGAAATACGAAACAACTTGAGAGAAAGAGAAGCTAGGGCCAGTTGAGAGGAGGGAACATGAGACGGACTGCAGCACTCCCTCCTCTGGACGGCTCTTCCGTGCCTGAAGGGTTTATAGATTTTAATGTCCTAGAGCTAAATCTCTTTACAGGGACAACCAGATTGTGGTGGTCACCTAGGTTTTAATTTTGGGGACTGCTTTTTGTAATTTTAATCACTGACCTATTTGCTGTAGTTTAATACATTGCTTGACTTGTGCCCAGAGTAGTGCCTACACTTGGAAAGAGAGATATAAGAATTACAGTAAATAAGATCCTTCCTTGTATAGATTTACATATTAAGAAAGATGTATAACTGGAGAACCTAACATGGCGGCTAGGTGAGAGAGGACAAAAAAACACCTCCGTGAAAAATACTAGATAAAAGCCAGAAAGTGACCCGGAACTCCAGTTCCAGCGATGCACCAGTTGAACAAGGTCTGCTAAATCCACAGGGACCGTGCATTTGGTGAAACCAGGAGCCTGCATTCTGAAACAAGTGAGTGAGCCAGATGAAAGTTCGGCAGCCGCACTGCGGTGTGGGGAAACCGTGGGTTGGCATTTGGAGGCGGACTAGTTCTTTTTTAAAAAAAAAAACCCAGAGCAGCTGCAGATATGGCAGCGAGAACCACGCAGTGAATCGCGGCAGGAGTGGGCCTTGCAAACGCCTCAGTATCTGGTGTGGAGGATAGCCCTTCCCACACCCGCTGCTAATTGCCTCGGAGCCAGGAGGGCGGAGGGGAGCAAAAAGGAGAAAGAAATTGCACCCCTTGCAGCCATCTTCCTGGTGGGCTGGGGGCGCTCCTGCCCAGGGCCGGAGCCATAGCCCAGAGCCCGCGCCAAGGGTCCCAGTGTGACAAGGAGTGTTTCCCACAACACACGCACACACCACAATATAGGCCATGGACAGTGGCCTCTAGTGCACCCACAGCTAATTGCCCGGAGCTGGGAAAGCAGAGCTGTGTGAAAAGGGAGAAATAACACGCCCCATTCAGCCATCTTTACATCAGGCTGGGAACATCCCTGCATGGCCTGGCAGCCCAGGGCTTCCCTGGAGGGCCGGCACAGTCTTGTGATGTGACACAGCCTTCCCTCAGCAGAGGTCCTGGAAGAGCACGGCTGGGAAGGGGGACCCGCTCAGAAATCCCAAGGACCCTACGCCAATACCAAGGACTCGTGGGTCAGTGGCAGAGACAATCTGTGGCAAGACTGAAATGAAGGTTTAGACTCTTGCAACAGCCTTAAATCTCTGGGAACACCTGGGAGGTTTGATTATTAAAGCTGCCCTGCCTCCCTAACCACTCAGAAACATGCCCCACATTCAGGGCAGACAGCACCAACAAGACACCCAAACTTGGTGCACCAATTGAACCCCACAAGAATCAGACCCCCATGCACCCCAAAGACAAAGTTGGGGAGGACTCACTTGAGGGGAATAGGTGACTCACGGATGCCATCTGCTGGTTAGTTAGAGAAAGTGGATGCCACCAAGCTGTGGATCTGACAAATTAGATATTGGTGTTTTTCATATCCTGAAAGAACCCTATTAAGTACAGCAAATGCCAAGAAGCCAAAAACAACAGAAAATTTTAAAGCATATGATTTTATCTGATTCATGGAGATGAAAACCAGATGATATGGAGAACCCAAACCCAAACACCCAAATCAGAAGATCAGAGAAGACACAGTACTTGGAGCAATTAATCAAAGAACTTAAGACAAACAACAAGAGCATGGCACAGGATATAAAGGACATGAAGAAGACCATAGAAGAACATAAGGAAGAACTTGCAAGAGTAAATTAAAAAAATAGATAATCTTATGGAAATAAAAGAAACTGTTGACCAAATTAAAAACATTCTGGATACTCATAGTACAAGACTAGAGGAAGCTGAACAACGATTCAGCGTCCTCGAGGACCACAGAGTGGAAAATGAAAGAACAAAAGAAAGAATAGGGGAAAAAATTGAAAAAATCGAAATGGATCTCAGGGATACGATAGATAAGATAAAACGTCCAAATTTAAGACTCTTTGGTGTCCCAGAAGGGGAAGACAAGGGTAAAGGTCTAGAAAGAGTATTCAAAGAAATTGTTGGGGAAAACTTCCCCAACCTTCTACACAATATAAATACACAAAGCATAAATGCCCAGCGAACTCCAAATAGAATAAATCCAAATAAACCCACTCCGAGACAGATTCTGATCAGACTCTCAAATACTGAAGAGAAGGAGCAAGTTCTGAAAGCAGCAAGAGAAAAGCAATTCACCCACATACAAAGGAAACAACATAAGACTAAGTTGTGACTACTCAGGAGCCATCATGGAGGCGAGAAGGCAGTGACATGACATTTAAAATTCTGAGAGAGAAAAATTTCCAACCAAGAATACTTTATCCAGCAAAACTCTCCTTCAAATGTGAGGGAGATCTTAAATTTTTCACAGACAAACAAATGCTGAGAGATTTTGCTAATAAAAGACCTGCCCTACTTCAGATACTAAAGGGAACCCTACCGACAGAGAAACAAAGAAAGGAGAGAGAGATATAGAAAAATTTAACAGACATATATAGAACATTACATCCCAAATCACCGCAACACACATTCTTCTCTAGTGATCACAGGTCTTTCTCCAGAATAGACTATATGCTGAGACATAAAACAAGCTGCAATAAATTTTAAAAAATTGCATTTATTCAAAGCACATTCTCTGACCACAGTAGAATACAAATAAAAGTCAATAACCGTCAGTGACTTAGAAAATTCACAAACACCTTGAGGTTAAAAATGAGGGGGTGATGAAAACATTCCCGGATAATCAAAAGCTGAGGGACTTCATCACCAGTAGATCAGTCCTATAAGAAATGCTAAAGGGAATTGTGCAGGCTGAAAGGAAGGGACACTAAACAATTGACTGAAACCACATGAAGAAATAAAGATTTCCAGTAAAGATCACATGGTAAATATAAATACCAATACTACTGTATTTTTTATTTGTAACTCCACTATTTACTTCCTACGGGATCTAAAATACATAAACTGTAATGATAAATCAGTGGTTTTGGACTCAATGTATAACATGTAATTTTTGACAAGAACTACATAAAGATGGGGGAATGGAGGAGTATAGGAACATAGTTTATGCGTCCTATTGAAGTTAAGTTGGTACCAAAGAAAAACAAGACTGTTATAGATTTAAGAGGCTAAATTTAAGCCCCACAGTAAACACAAAGAAAGTATCAGAGAATATGACCATGGAGATGAAAAGTAGAGTATGGGTTACAAGAAGTGGGGGAAGGGGCAATGGGGAGTTAAGAAATGAGGGTAGGGTTTCTGTTTGGGGTGAAGGGAAATTTCTAGTAATGGATGGTGGGAAGGTGATAGCATTGCAACATTCTGAATGTGATTAATGCCACTAATGGAATGCTAGGTAGGGTTTAGAATGGGAAGATTTAGGCTGTATATATGTATATATGTTTCCACAATTAAAAAAAAAAAGTCTAAATAGATAATGACAATTAAATGCCAGGGATGATCCTGGATGGGATCTGAGGCTGGAGGAGAGGAGGCTCAAAGGGACACAGTTGGGACATAAGATAAAAAAGGAAATATAGAATGTAAACTTTGTATCAATGTTGAATTTCTTGAACTTCTTAGCTGCACTTAATGTGATTGCATAAAAGAATGTTCTTATTCATGGGAAATGTATATGTGAATTATATTGTTTGTTCAAAGATATGTGCAGCTTGCTCTCGTATGTTCAGAAGACAGAGCAATAGATGATGGATGATATGGGAGGGAGGGAAAGAAAGAAATGGTGGTGTGACAGGATGTTAAAGTTGGTGGATCGGGGTATGCTGGAGTTCTGTGTATAGGGTTTATTGTTTTTGCAACTGTTCCTGTAAGTTTGAATTTATTTCAAAATAAAATTAAAAAAATAGATATGTAACTATAATAAGCCTTTCAATTCTCTAAAGACTTCTTCAAAAGGAAAAAAAAAAAAGAATTTTCAGCTGATTAGGATGAAAATCTAGCCATTGGGAGCTGACCTCAGCTTTCTAAAAACCTGTTAATTGGAAAAGACATCTGTGGTCCCTACATTTTACTTTTTTATAGATAAAAAGTTATTAATGCTGTTTAGGCCAGGTGCTAAGAGTTTTATAATTCTTGAAGTTCATGCTGTATAAAAAGCACTTAACAGAAATATGTATAAAGATAAGAGTCACATTTAATATAAGCTATGTGCTAATCAGTTACTATTGACATGCTTATTTTTCTCCTGTAGCAGCAATGATAATTATCTATGTAAAAGCCACATTATTAAAATTTATTATTTTAACATTAAAATCTAAAATGAAGTCTTTTTCCAATATTGGATAAATATTCAACCACAGAAAAGTGTGCAATTTAAACAAGACACAGTTCAGATAATAGGCAACAAGGGCCAGAGTAATTTTTTTAAATCAAGTAACATTCATTATTAAGTCATATGTCAAATTCTTCAGTTTTATCCAGATTGATTTAGCTTTTGAACAAACAGGAAATTTAATCTGCCATATAAAAATACTTTATTTTGTGGCTGTTAATGGACTCTTGAAATTTCTTTTTGCAGATGGAGATGGACACATGGATCACTTACTGCCAGGCTGTGAAGATAAAAATTGTCAGAAAAGCACCATCTACTTAGCAAGATCTGGAACAAAACAGGTATATCCACTTGTTTTAGTGTAAATAGAATTATATGTTTGAAAAAAAATCTTTGGAAGTTAGAAAAAGTAGTTAATGAAATACATTTAAATCTATTTTTTATTGATTGGTTGAGGGTAAGAGATCACTGTTATAATCACTTCTTGTGACAAAAATGCATTCTGAATTCAGTAATTAAATGATCTGTTAGCATCCTACATGCCAAGATTATAGTAAAACACTTGTTAATAAAGGGTGATTTTCAAGTTAATCATGTTTGTATTTCTGGTATTTAGATCTGTTTCATTCTCTTCTGCTGACTTTGTACCTGAAGCTTGTGGGCAACGATTGAGAATCTGATAAGTCACAGCAAGGGATTAATGTAGGAATGATAGGTTATCTCACTGAGAATTTTTCCATTTGGATAGTACCTGATGTGAAATACAGTAGTAGAATTCATCAGTTTTATTTTCTTTTTTGGGATAATAAATAATAGAATAATGTGTTGACTATTATAGCCTGTAAGTTAGGGAACATCACACTTTATACTAAGACAATAAAACAAATCTTCATACAGTCAGCTTCGTAAAAGCCTTAATATTACACCTGTAAATTTTATTATCCTGAACTTTTTTTTAGGTTTTGAATCACTTAAAACACTTTTAAGTCAAGTAATACCTCATCATTGGTTCATAGGTATATCTAGTAATTACAGCCTGTCTTTAAGAGATGGGCTACCACAAGACTATTGTCAAATGATACAGTCATCTTTGTGGGAAGATAAATGTCAGTTCTTTGGTGATTGTTGTGGATGTCACAACAAGTGAAAAATCTTTGTACCTTTTAGGCCTTTATACATTTACTTTAACAGGAATTCTTTATCTGATGTGATTTGTTCTCATTGATAAACTGTCTTCCTCTTCAGAAATTTGTGATAGCTTAGTGTTAAGTGAAAGTTTCCCATCTTCTTCCAAAACAAAACATTTTTTTTCAAAGTCAGGTGAAGCATTAAAACATTTTGATGCTATTCAAAATGATACTTTCTTTTCCTTTCAGAAAGATGGAAAAAATGATTAAAGGAACAAACCAATTTTTAAAACAACTCAATTTTTATAAATATATCTTTATCATTAAGCTTTTTTTTTTTTTCATTTTCCATGGCAAATTATGCTTTGTTTGCATAACCTATAAAATGTTGGACATACCCTTATATTAAATAAGTCATTTTTATTATAGTTTAGCTTGGAGCCACATAGATGAGTCACCTACAGATAAGAACAAACATCTGTAGGCATTTTTGGCTTCCTCCAATTTCAAGTCAGCTATGCCTACTTCTGTTTCGGCAGCTCCTGGTTATATGTCAGCATCCATACTATTAGCTAATTATAGGCATATCTGTCATTTGAATGGCACAATTTCCACTCTTCACATTTTTAGTTTTGGATTAGGTTAATAAAAGGTAAAGATTAGGGCCATCAGAAGAGAAAGGGTTTTCTAAAGGCTCATTTTGAAAACAGCCTGTTCTCTGTTATCTTCATTATAATCAATACAGAAATAGAATTTACTAAAAATGTGGCCTCCAGCCCTTTTAATGGCAGAGCTCATTCTGCTGGGCCAAGATGTACCTGTCAGCGGCAGGCAGGGCTTGTCAGGCCTGGTGTCATTTTGGAAGCCTTGGAGCTGGTTGATCTTCATGTGTGAGGCACAGCAGAAGAACAAGGGAGACCCTGTCATGTTCTAAATTTCTTCCTGTGTTGGTCTTCCTGAAAGGATATCAGCATTAGATAGCATTACAGTTTCCTTTAATATTTTAAATTATTGATTTGAGGTTATATTTCTACTTGACATAAAATTTTAAATCTTTCGCTAGAAATGGAATCATAGTTCCACTAAATGATCATTAACTTCAGTTCAACTCGAAGTTTCCATGATTAAAACCATCTAAGTCTTAATGTGCCAGTTCAAACCAAGATGACTAGATCTAGGAATCTACATTTTTGTTCCAGAGTGCCAGTCACCTATTCCCCAAAATACATTATAATAGATATCCTGCTATACAACAGAGATAAAGAAGTTAAATAAAATGATGCTTATCTTGAGGACTTTTATCTATATAAAAATGAACTGACATTGAAAACAACCTTTTTAGTGGGACATCATTTACCTTACAAATGATGATTTTTTTTTTCCGAAAATAACTAAATATTCTAATCATTTTCCTCTTAAACCATAGTGGGTTCCAGTGCTACAGGATTTCAGCAATAAGGGTACACTCTGGAGCTTTGTGCCATTTGTGTATGAACAACAACCAGCTGAAATACCAATTCCAATTGCCCTTCATATTGGGGACTATAACATGGATGGCTATCCAGACGCTCTTGCCATACTGAAGAATGCATCTGGAAGGTATGGAAATTAAATCAATTGACAAATATTTGCAAAGTATCTTTGTTATTGTACCTTTTTTTTTTTTTTTTTAACAACAACAACTGCCATTTTTTTTTTTTTAATATTAATTTTATTGAGATGTATTCACATACCACGCAGTCATACAAAACAAATTGTACTTTCGATTGTTTACAGTACCATTACATAGTGGTACATTCATCACCCAAATCAATCCCTGACACCTTCATTAGCACACACACAAAAATAACAAGAATAATAATTAGAGTGAAAAAGAGCAATTGAAGTAAAAAAGAACACTGGGTACCTTTGTCTGTTTGTTTCCTTCCCCTATTTTTCTACTCATCCATCCATAAACTAGACAAAGTGGAGTGTGGTCCTTATGGCTTTCCCAATCCCATTGTCACCCCTCATAAGCTACATTTTTATACAACTGTCTTCGAGATTCATGGGTTCTGGGTTGTAGTTTGATAGTTTCAGGTATCCACCACCAGCTACCCCAATTCTCTAGAACCTAAAAAGGGTTGTCTAAAGTGTGCGTAAGAGTGCCCACCAGAGTGACCTCTCGGCTCCTTTTGGAATCTCTCTGCCACTGAAGCTTATTTCATTTCCTTTGACATCCCCTTTTGGTCAAGAAGATGTTCTCCGTCCCACGATGCCAGGTCTACATTCCTTCCCAGGAGTCATATTCCACGTTGCCAGGGAGATTCACTCCCCTGGGTGTCTGATCCCACGTAGGGGGGAGGGCAGTGATTTCACCTTTCAAGTTGGCTTAGCCAGAGAGAGAGGGCCACATCTGAGCAACAAAGAGGCATTCGGGAGGAGGCTCTTAGGCACAACCATAGGGAGGCCTAGCCTCTCCTTTGCAGCAACCGTCTTCCCAAGGGTAAAACCTGTGGTACAGGGCTCAACCCATCAAACCACCAGTCCCCTATGTCTGTGGTCATGTTAGCAACCATGGAGGTGGGGTAGGCGAATACCCCTGCATTCTCCACAGGCTCCTCAAGGGGGCACTGCATCTTTTTTATTTCCTTGTTTTTCGTTTTTTTTTTTTTTTTTAACTTTCCCTTCTTTTTTAAATCAACTGTATGAAAAAAAAAGTTAAAAAGAAAACAAACATACAATAAAAGAACATTTCAAAGAGACCATAACAAGGGAGTAAGAAAAAGACAACTAACCTAAGATAACTGCTTAACTTCCAACATGTTCTTACTTTAACCCAAGAAAGTTACCTAATATACCAACATTTCTGTGAACTTGCTCCTACTATATCCATCAGAAATTAACAGACCATAGTCATTCCTGGGCATCCCCAGAACGTTAAATAGCTTATCTGTTCTTCTTGGATTATTGTTCCCCCTTCCTTAACTGCTCTCTATTGCTAGTTCCCCTACATTCTACATTATAAACCATTTGTTTTACATTTTTCAAAGTTCACATTAGTGGTAGCATATAATATTTCTCTTTTTGTGCCTGGCTTATTTCGCTCAGCATTATGTCTTCAGGGTTCATCCATGTTGTCGTATGTTTCACGAGATCGTTCCTTCTTACTGCCGCGTAGTATTCCATCGTGTGTATCTACCACATTTTATTTATCCACTCATCTGTTGAAGGACATTTGGGTTGTTTCCATCTCTTGGCAATTGTGAATAATGCTGCTATGAACATTGGCGTGCAGACATCTGTTCGTGTCACTGCTTTCCGATCTTCCGGGTATATACCGAGAAGTGCAATCGCTGGATCGAATGGTAACTCTATATCTAGTTTTCTAAGGAACTACCAGACTGACTTCCAGAGTGGCTGAACCATTATACAGTCCCACCAACAATGAATAAGAGTTCCAATTTCTCCACATCCCCTCCAGCATTTGTAGTTTCCTGTTTGTTTAATGGCAGCCATTCTAATCGGTGTTAGATGGTATCTCATTGTGGTCTTAATTTGCATCTCTAATAGCTAGTGAAGCTGAACATTTTTTCTTGTGTTTCTTGGCCATTTGTATTTCCTCTTCAGAGAACTATCTTTTCATATCTTTTGCCCATTTTATAATTGGGCCGACTGTACTATTGTCATTGAGTTGTAGGATTTCTTTATATATGCAAGATATCAGTCTTTTGTCAGATACATGGTTTCCAAAAATTTTTTCCCATTGAGTTGGCTGCCTCTTTACCTTTTTGAGAAATTCCTTTGAGGTGCAGAAACTTCTAAGCTTGAGGAGTTCCCATTTATCTATTTTCTCTTTTGTTGCTTGTGCTTTGGGTGTAAAGTCTAGGAAGTGGCCGCCTAATACAAGGTCTTGAAGATGTTTTCCTACATTATCTTCTAGGAGTTTTATGGTACTTTCTTTTATATTGAGATCTTTGGTCCATTTTGACTTAATTTTTGTGTAGGGGGTGAGGTAGGGGTCCTCTTTCATTCTTTTGGATATGGATATCCAACTCTCCCAGCCCCATTTGTTGAAAAGACCATTATGACTCAGTTCAGTGACTTTGGGGGCCTTATCAAAGATCAGTCGGCCATAGATCTGAGGGTCTATCTCTGAGTTCTCAATTCGATTCCATTGATCTATATGTCTATCTTTGTGCCAGTACCATGCTGTTTTGACAACTGTGGCTTATAAGCTTCAAAGTCAGGGAGTGTAAGTCCTCCCACTTTGTTTTTCTTTTTTAGAGTGTCTTTAGCAATTCGAGGCATCTTCCCTTTCCAAATAAATTTGATAACTAGCTTTTCCAAGTCTGCAAAGTAGGTTGTTGGAATTTTGATTGGGATTGCATTGAATCTGTAGATGAGTTTGGGTAGAATTGACATCTTAATGACATTTAGTCTTCCTACCCATGAACATGGAATATTTTTCCATCTTTTAAGGTCCCCTTCTATTTCTTTTAGTAGAGTTATGTAGTTTTCTTTGTATAGGTCTTTTACATCTTTGGTTAAGTTTATTCCTAGGTACTTGATTTTTTTAGTTGCTATTGAAAATGGTATCTTTTTCTTGACTGTCTCTTCAGTTTGTTCATTTCTAGCATATAGAAACATTACTGACTTACGTGCATTAATCTTGGATCCCGCTACTTTGCTAAATTTGTTTATTAGCTCTAGTAGCTGTATCGTCGATTTCTCAGGGTTTTCTAGATATAAGATCATATCATCTGCAAACAATGACAGTTTTACTTCTTCTTTTCCAATTTGGATGCCTTTTATTTCTTTGTCTTGCCGGATTGCCCTGGCTAGCACTTCCAGCACAATTTTGAATAACAGTGGTGACAGCGGGCATCCTTGTCTTGTTCCTGATCTTAGAGGGAAGGCTTTCAGTCTCTCACCATTGAGTACTATGCTGGCTGTGGGTTTTTCATATATGCTCTTTATCATGTTGAGGAAGTTTCCTTCAATTCCTACCTTTTGAAGTGTTTTTATCAGAAACGGATGTTGGATTTTGTCAAATGCTTTTTCAGCATCTATTGAGATGATCAATTGATTTTTCCCTTTCGAGTTTTTAATGTGTTGTAATACATTGATTGTTTTTCTTATGTTGAACCATCCTTGCATGCCTGGAATGAACCCCACTTGGTCATGGTGTATGATTTTTTTAATGTGTCTTTGGATTCGATTTGCAAGTATTTTGTTGAGGATTTTTGCATCTATATTCATTAGGGAGATTGGCCGGTAGTTTTCCTTTTTTGTAGCATCTTTGCCTGGTTTTGGTATTAGATTGATCTTAGCTTCATAAAATGAGTTAGGTAGTGTTTCATTTTCTTCAATGTTTTGAAAGAGTTTGAGTAAGATTGGTGTCAGTTCTTTCTGGAAAGTTTGGTAGAATTCCCCTGTGAAGCCATCTGGCCCTGGGCATTTATTTGTGGGAAGATTTTTGATGACTGATTGGATCTCTTTGCTTGTGATGGGTTGGTTGAGGTCTTCTATTTCTTCTCTGGTCAGTCTAGGTTGTTCATATGTTTCCAGGAAATTGTCCATTTCCTCTACATTATCCAGTTTGTTGCCATACAGTTGTTCATAGTATCCTCTTATAATTTTTTTAATTTCTTCGGGATCTGCAGTTATGTCACCTTTTTCATTCATTATTTTGTTTATATGGTTCTTCTCTCTTTTTGATTTTGTCAGTCTAGCTAGGGGCTTGTCAATCTTGTTGATCTTCTCAAAGAACCAACTTTTGGTGATATTTATCCTCTCTATTGTTTTTTTTGTTCTCTATGTCATTTATTTGTTCTTTAATCCTTGTTATTTCTTTTCTTGTACTTGGTTTAGGATTGGTTTGCTGTTCATTTCCTAGCTTCTTCATTTGATCCATTAGTTCTTTGATTTTGGCTCTTTCTTCCTTTTTAATATATGCGTTTACTGCTATAAATTTCCCCCTTAGCACTGCTTTTGCTGCATCCCATAGGTTTTGGTATGTTGTGTTCTCATTTTCATTCGTCTCTATATATTTAGCAATTTCTCTTGCTATTTCTTCTTTAACCCACTGATTGTTTAGGAGTGTGTTGTTTAACCTCCAGGTATTTGTGAATTTTCTAAGTCTCTGATGTTTATTGACTTCTAATTGTATTCCATTGTGGTCAGAGAATGTGCTTTGAATAATTTCAATCTTTTTAAATTTATTGAGGCTTGTTTTATGTCCCAGCATATGATCTATTCTGGAGAAAGTTCCATGAGCACTAGAAAAGTATGTGTATCCTGGTGATTTGGGATATAATGTCCTGTATATGTCTGTTAAATCTAATTCATTTATCAGATTGTTTAGGTTTTCAGTTTCCTTATTGGTCTTCTGTCTGGTTGAACTATCTATAGGAGAGAGTGATGTGTTGAAGTCTCCCACAATTATTGTGGAAACATCAATTGCTTCCTTTAGTTTTGCCAGTGTTTCTCTCATGTACTTTGTGGCACCTTGATTGGGTGCATAGACGTTTACGATTGTTATTTCTTCTTGCTGAATTGCCCCTTTTATTAGTATGTAGTGGCCTTCTTTGTCTCTCAAAACATCCCTGCATTTGAAGTCTATTTTATCTGAGATTAATATTGCTACACCTGCTTTCTTTTGGCTGTAGCTTGCATGAAATATTTTTTTTCCATCCTTTCACTTTCAGTTTCTTTGTGTCCCTGTATCTAAGATGAGTCTCTTGTATGCAACATATTGATGGTTCATTTTTTTTGATCCATTCTGCGAATCTATATCTTTTAATTGGGGAGTTTAATCCACTTACATTCAACGTTATAACCGTGAAGGCATTTCTTGAATCAGCCATCTTATCCTTTGGTTTATGTTTGTCATATTTTTCCCCTCTCTCTATTAATATCCTTTATTGTACCCATACCGAATCTCTTTAGTACTGAACCTTTCTCCAAGTCTCTCTGTCCTTTCTTTGTTTCTCTGTCTGTGGGGCTCCCTTGAGTATCTCCAGTAGGGCAGGTCTCTTGTTAGCAAATTCTCTCAGCATTTGTTTGTCTGTGAAAAATTTAAGCTCTCCCTCAAATTTGAAGGAGAGCTTTGCTGGATAAAGTATTCTTGGCTGGAAATTTTTCTCACTCAGAATTCTAAATATATCATGCCACTGCCTTCTCGCCTCCATGGTGGCTGCTGAGTAGTCACTACTTAGTCTTATGCTGTTTCCTTTGTATGTGGTGAATTGCTTTTCTCTTGCTGCTTTCAGAACTTGCTCCTTCTCTTCTGTGTTTGACAGTGTGATCAGTATATGTCTCGGAGTGGGTTTATTTGGATTTATTCTATTTGGGGTTCGCTGAGCATTTATGATTTGTGTATTTATGTTGTTTAGAAGATTTGGGAAGTTTTCCCCAACAATTTCTTTGAATACTCTTCCTAGACCTTTACCCTTTTCTTCCCCTTCTGGAACACCAATGAGTCTTATATTTGGATGTTTCATATTATCTATCATATTCCTGAGGTCCATTTCGATTTTTTCAATTTTTTTCCCCATTGTTTCTTTTATGCTTTCATTTTCCATTCTGTCATCTTCGAGGTCACTGATTCGTTGTTCAACTTCCTCTAGTCTTGTACTATGAGTGTCCAGAATCTTTTTAATTTGGTCATCAGTTTCTTTAATTTCCATAAGATCATCCATTTTTTTATTTAGTCTTGCAATGTCTTCTTTATGCTCTTCTAGGGTCTTCTTGATTTCCTTTGTATCCCGTACTATGGTCTCATTGTTCATCTTTAGTTCTTTGAGTAGCTGCTTTAGGTGCTGTGTCTCTTCTGATCTTTTGATTTGGGTGCTTGGGCTTGGGTTATCCATATCGTCTGGTTTTTTCATATGCTTTATAATTTTCTGTTGTTTTTGGCCTCGTGGCATTTGCTGAACTTGATAGGGTTCTTTTAGGATTTGTAGACCAATTGAAGTCCTTATCTCTAATGTATCAGATCTACAGCTTCGTGGAGTACACTTTCTGTAACTAACCAGCAGGTGGCGTCCACGAGCCACCTGTTCTCTACAAGCCAGTTCTCCCGTTTAGCCTTTTTGGTGAGTGGGGGAGTGAGTCTTGTGGGGTCCAGTTGGTGTACCAAGCTTGCGTGTGTAGTTGGTGTTGCCTGCCCTGTATATGGGGCGTGTTTCTGGGCAGTCAGGGAGGGGGGGTGGCTCTAACAATCAAATCTCCCTGGTGATCCTAGAGTTTTAAAGCTGGTGCAATAGTCTAATCCTTCAGTTCAGTCCTGCCACAGTTTGTCTCTACCACTGACCCACAAGTCCTTGGTATTGGCGTATGGCTCCTGAGACTTGCAAGTGGGCCCCTCTTCCAGGCCATGCACCCCGGGTCCTCTGTTGAGGGATGACTGTGCTATGTCACAGGTGAGTGCCGTCCCCCCAGGGCAGTTCTGGGCTGCTGGGCTGTGTAGGGAGGCTCCCAGTCTGCTGAAATGATGGCTGAATGGGGCTTTGTTAATTCACACTGCTCTACCTTCCCAACTCTGGGACAATCAGCTGAGGTTGCAGGGAAGGCTAATGTCCACGCCCAGTTTTGTGGTGTGTGCCTGTTATTTGAAGCACTTCCGTCACACTGGGTTGTCTGGGGCAGTTCTGGGCTATGGGGCTGGAGACGCGCAGGAGTGTTTCCTGTCCACCAGGATGATGGCTGTGAGCAGACACCCCCCTTTTCTTGGGAAGTTGTGGTGTTTAGTGAATTTTCTCATCCACTGGATTATTGCCTTTTGTCTCAGAGCTCTCTTAGTTCTGCTCTTGACTTGACCTGCCCAAATTGCAAGTCTCTGAAGCTTTCTGTATTGGGCTTCTTAGAGTAATTGTTTTAGAAAAAGAAAAAAGGATTAAAAAAAAAAAAAAAAAAAAGGGCCCTCCTCAGAGATCTAATGGGTTATTGAAATGCTAAGAGACAAAGCAACCAGGGTCATTAAGGAAAGGTCCACAGGGCAGAGAGATCAGCTTTTCTTCGGGATTTGCATATGCGCCTCAGGGCCTGAGCTCGGGCCTGAGCTCTGCCCTTCCCCTTTCTATGTTCACCAGAACTCCAAAAATCTTCCGCTTTTATTTTGGAGTTTTTCGTGTTGTTTTTTTTCTCTATGCCTGTCTTCTCTCTGCTGGGCTGGCTGCTCTCAGATTCTCTGGTGTCTGGTCTCAGTCTATCTATGGTTGGAGTTTGGATCAGTAGAATGAGTTTCCGATAAGGGCTGCCACTGCAGTTCTCCCTTCTCCTTCCCAGAGCTGACAGCCCCTCCTCCCATGGGACTGAGCCTGGCAGGGAGGGGCGCGGGTCCCCTGGCCGCAAAAACTTACAGATTTCGCTGATCTCAGCAGTTCGACGTTTTCATGAGTGTTGTATGAAGTATGCCCAAAGTCAGATTGCTCTGTGGTGTCCAGTCCACGCAGTTCCTGGCTTTCTACCTACTTTCCTGGAGGAGTAACTAAAACATACAGCTCACCAGTCTGCCATCTTGCCCCCCATCATCCGCCATTTATTTCTGTTATTGTACCTTATCACTAAATAGCACTTAAATGTGTTTCAGCCCCTTAAATAAGGAGCATAATGAACTTGCTTCCTATTTCTTTACATGGTCCCTGAACTATCCCAACTGCTGTAGTACAGAAAAGAACATCTAATCTAAAATAAAATTGAAAGTTTATTTTTATTCATCAGAACTTGATCTTTTAAAGGTCAAAAGTTTTCTTTTATTGGCAGATGACGTACCAAATGATCTAATTATTTTGGGACTGAAGACCGTGGTGGTTAGAGCAGGATCTTTAGGATCAGACTGCCTAGACTTTAATCCTAGTCAGCCACTTACCACCTACATGATCTTGGGTAGATTACCTAAACTCCTCCTCGTAAAATGAAAGTAGTAATGATACCTCTGTCAGGGAGTTGTGTTCAAGATGAAATGCGGTAAAAGCTAATATAGCACTCTGTAAAGTATGTAGCACATACTGAGCTTTCAGTAAATGTTACCTTATTGGTTCTTGTTTTGCAATGGCATTGAAAATTGCAATATGACTATTTTTCAAATTGATATTATTTGTATACATAAAATGTGAGTACATGTATTGTGTTATCAGTGATTTTGAATGCTAGGTACCTTGTTTTTTTTATGTTGAGGAGCCATAGATAAGCCAACATAAACTCATAATTATCCTGACTCTTGAAGATAGTCATAAATATGACTATTGTTTTGTTCAGTTCACAATTCATTGTATTTCTTTGTCCTTGTTCTTTCTTGCCTCCTGAATCAATTATCTGTCATTAGTTTGTCTTCAGAGCACTAATGCATTTGTTAATCTAGAATTAACAATGCTTCAGCTGCACGTTCATTGCCAGGTTCTTGATGCAATATAACTTCTCTGGAGAAAATCAGACTTATTGTTGCTTTCAACACCAAATAACAATTATCTAGAAATCTTACTTTTAGAGAAGCATGTGTCATTAATTTGCCCATTTTTAGAAAATTGTGGATCATCTGTGTTAAGGACTTCGAAATTAATTATCTCTGCATTGTGGTTACAGAATTTTCCAGGGATACTGTCCTTATGCTCTGTAATCCAGAATTTGCATGCACGTATGACCTATGTATTTGAAGCAAATCTGATGTAACCAAAAGAACTTCTAAAATGAAAGTGATGATTATTCTTTTTAAGGTATAGTGGCACATAAAAACAAATGTAACGTTGCTCTGTTCTGGACATTAGCCTTATTCAAAAGAACAAGTTACAACTTAAATTCATTCAAGCCTATTATCACTCATCCTTAGGAGAGCATCTAAACAATTTGTGTTTTTGTTATATAAGTTCTTTACCAAAATTTTCTCCTTTAAACTTTCACATACTTAAGTTTCTTTACCTTTCAGTAAAAATGATGGTATCAACAGCAGTGGATACTATAGCTCTACAGGAAACACAAGGTACAAAAGGAAGACATAGGCTCTTGGTACTTTTATAAAAGCAACTGTTTAAAACCCAGTTTCTTCTTTGTCCTTTTGGGATAGATGGGAGTTGAAGGATAGATTTCTGTGTATCTCAGCATTCATTATCATTTAATCACTAAATGAGAAATAGTCCTATACATGAAAAGGAGATGTGTGTCTAGGAGAATTCAAAAAATACTATATTCTTTGAGAAATAGAAGAAATAAAAAGATACAGTGTGCATCATAATCCATTCCTACATGAATTCACTTTTGTTGAAAAAGCAGTTTATAATTTTCAGCTGATTTCAAGACTACTGTTTTACTGAGAATTAGTGAAAGTTATTATTTTTAATTGGAAGGGTTGCTATCTAGAGAATTTTGTTTCCCTTTTTCTGAAGATTTTGAAAATCAATTAAGGATTAACTATACAGATGAGATTAAAATCCCACAACACGTATTTACTGAAAAGAAATTCTGAAACCATAATTTATTAACTTGTTTTGTGGGTTTTTTCTTTTTCTTTTTCTTTTTCTTAGAAGGGTGGTGTCGTTAAATTTCTCTTTATGTTTTATTTTACAATAAAGGCCTAATTTATCTTATGTCAATCTTTAAAATTATGTCACGTGAAAAAAAATCTCCATTAATGACATTTTATAGAGGCAGCTAGTAACTGTCAGCTGCATAGTCAGAAATCAATACCAGAGGCTAAAAATCCTGATTTTTTTTGTCCTATGACTGTCCCATTGCCTTTAGTTGCCCTGTGTTTATTGTCATATTCTGTGTATAGTCACATTGTCTTAATTCTCTGAATTTTCACTTTTTTTTTTAGAAAGGAAAGGCAAACTAAAAATGCCATTGTTCCAATAGTGTACTTGTAAGTCAATAATAAAATATAGTCCTATTTTTAGAATTTTTTAAAATTTCATTTTCAAAGTAAAACTGAAGAGATGTTTATGTCCTGAATCTTTAGTATAGAACTGAAAATCTTTTTTAAAAGGAACTGAAGGATAAATTATAGTAAGATAATTTGTCTAATTAAACTCTTGTTCATATGAATTTCCAATACCTATTATTTTTTTAATTAACCAGAGTTACTAGAGAAGTTAATACAAATAAAAATGAGCAGTTTGAATTGAAGTTATTTTTTAGTCCATTATTTGGAATTTTATTTTATACATATATTGGAAAGAATTTTCCCCTAAATGCTCCCCTACATGTCCTAATGTTATAGGTCTAATTAAATCCCAATTATAACATAGAGTTACCATTAAGGTTCGGTAAGAGAATTTGACAAGCCATAATTAAATTAATGTTCTATTTTTTATTAGGTCATTTTTTTTTAATTCAAAGATAGAAAATAGACTGTGATTTGCTCAGAATAAGTACATGTTTCTTTAATACCGGTCCTATAATCTAGAAATTGTTAAAAAATTTAGTGGCAAAGGAGCAGATTCTGAGTACTTCCCATGAAAATACCCAAAACTGTTAAATGGCAAGTAAATAAAGAAATGGCCAAATGCAATATGTTGCCTTCCTGTTAATGCCAGGAGAAAAATGGCAAAAGTAATAACAAGCAACATGTAATTTAAGTTTATAAAATGATTTTCCTAAATATTACCTCACAACAACTTTTTTGTGTGTGGTATTGTCTTTATTTTCTAAATGTGGAACTAGTCTCAAATAAGTCAAACAATTTGTTCAAGATCACACAGCTAGCAAGTTGCAGACTCTGTCAAGATTCCAATTCAGGCCCTCAGAATTCAAATCCTATTTTTCCTCTGTAAGAAAAAATTTAGAAGGTAGAAAGAAAGTAGTAGATTAGAAAAAAATTACAGGCTTTTGGCAAAAGTTAGAAGTGATGATATGATAGATAGTAAAATTCACTCTGACAAGAGAGGAAAGGAGAAAGCAAGAGACAAAAAATAAAATCCAGAAGCTCTCTGAGTCCTGGGGAGCTTAAAAAAAAAAGAACACGCACACACACAGATACATATATCTCATAGCAATGGTTCCTCACTGAAACTGCTGTCAAAGGACAGTATGTGTAAGCATGTGGTCTCTTGTGTTAATTCAGAAACGAGAGGTCATATATGAATGTGTTGGTGGTACACATTCAAGCCACCATTGTGAGAGGATGGAAAATGACCAGAAGTAAATTAGGATCTGGGACTTTGTAAAGAAAATAAGTGTAGGGAACTTCTGTGAAAGGGTATTTGCTAATTACCCTTTCAGTATAAGCTGCATTTTCATTTGCACCCTCAGCTTTATATAATAATTTAGGTTTACACCAAGGACCCTTTCTCACCAAGAAGAGGTTAAACTATGTTCCAGATGTTCTGCTTTGGGAGGTAAGGAAGTTTATAGGAGTGTGGAAATACATGAACATTTCGAGTCACTTTTTTTTCCATTTTTTTTTATTGAGATTGTTCACAAACCATACAATTATCCAAAGATCCCAAGTGTACAATCAATTACCCGTGGTATCATCATACAGCTATGCATCCATCACCACAATTTTTTTTTCAATTTTTAGAAAATTTTCATTACTCCAGAAAAGAAATAAAGACAAAAAAAGGAAATGCAAATCTTCCCATACCCCTAACCACCCCCCTCCATTATTGATTCATAGTATTGGTATAGTACATTTGTTTACTGTTGATGAAAGATGTTAAAATACTACTAACTGTAGTATATAGTTTGCAATAGATATATTTTTTTCTTATATGCCCCTCTATTATTAACTTATAGTGTCATACATTTGCTCTAGTTCGTAAGAGAGATTTCTATTATTTGTACAGTTAATCACGGACATTGTCCACCACAAGAGTCACTGTTTTATACATTCCCATCTTTTAACCTCCAACTTTTCCTTCTGGTGACATACGTGACTCTGAGCTTACCCTTTCCACCACATTCACAGATCATTCAACACTGTTAGTCATTCTCATAACATGCTACAATCACCCCTGTCCATTTCCAAATGTTTACGTTCACCCTAGTTGAACATTCTGCTCATAATAAGTAACCCCTCCCCATTCTTTAGCCCCATTCTATATCCTGGTAACTTATATTTCATGCCTATGAATTTACATATTATAACTAGTTCATATCAGTGAGACCCTGCAATATTTGTCCTTACGTGTGTGTCTTATGTCACTCAATATAGTGCCTTCAAGGTTTCATCATCAATCCATTTTTTTTAAGATGGTTTTGTTCACACACCATACATTCCATCCTAAGTAAACAATCGATGGGTCCCTGTATAGTCACGTATTTATGTATTCACCACCATCACACTATCTATATAAGGACAGCTCCATTTCTTCCACAAAGGAGGAGGAAGAGTCAAAGAAGGTAGATAGACAAAAGAAAAGAAAAGAAAAAAAAAAAAAAATGACAGCTAGGAAGCAACAAAAGGAAAGATAGCATTAAACCAAAGTAGAATAAAGAGGCAGACAACATCACCAATGCCAGGAGTCCCATACCCTTCCCCTATGTCCCATATGCATTTACGTTTGGTATATTGCCTTTGTTACATTAAAGGAAGCATAATACAGTGTTTCTGTTAATTATAGTCTCTAGATTGTGTTGATTGTATTTTTCCCCAAATACCACCCTATTTTTAACACCTTTCAATGTTGACATTTATTTGTTCTCCCTCATGTAAAACCATATTTGTATCTTTTATCACAGTCGTGGAGCACCCTAGGTTTCACTGAGTTATACAGTCCCAGTCTTTGTCTTTCCTCTTTCCTTCTGGTGTCCCACATGCTCCTAACCTTCCTCTTTCAACCATGCCCACAGTTGTCTTTATTCAGTGTACTCACATCACAATTTGATGAATTTTGATAAATGTTTTTACTTGTTAACTAGTACTCCAATCAAAATATAAAACATTCCCCATTATCCCAGAAAGTTCTCTCATGCCCCCTTATAATAATCCCCAGACCCAGAGGTAACCACTATTCTAATTTCTATCACCAAAGCTTGTTTTTGCCTATTTTTGAACTTCAGAACACTGATGGGAGAAGTTAAAGAAGACCTAAAAACCTGGAGAGATACACCATTTTCACATATCAGTATGCTCAATATTGTTAAAATGTCAGTTCTCTCCAACTTGATCTTTACATTGGATGCAATTCCAATCAAAGTCCCAGCAAGTCTTCTTGTGGAAATTGATAAGCTGAATCTAATATTTATGTTTAAAAGCATCAGATTTGGATTAGCCAAAATCATCTTGATAAAAAGCAACAAAGATGGGGAGAGCTCATGCTACCTGATTTTAAGACTTACAGCAAAGCTGTAGTAATCATGACAGTGTGGTACTGACAAAAGGATACATAGAAAGATCAAAGCAACAGAACAGTGACTTCAGAAATAGATCAATACATATACGGTCAACTGTTTTCTTTACAGAGATGCCTAGGCAATTCAGTGAGGAAGGTGTATGACCAGCCAGTAAATACATGGAAAGGTGTTCAAAATCATTAGTAATTACAGAAATGCAGTTAAAGCTATTATGACATACTTTTTCACACCCACTAGAATGTTGCAGTTAAAAAAAATATTGGTGAGGTTGTGGTTCAAATGGAACTCTTAATACATTTTCTGGTGGGAATGTAAAATTTCATAATCATTTTGGAAACCTCTTTGGCAGTTCCTTGTAAAGTTAAACACGTACCTTCCCTATGATACAGCAGTTCCACTCCTAGATATTAATGCAAAAAGGATGAAAACTTACATGCACAAAAAGACCTAAAAAGAATGTTTATAGTAGTTTTATTCATAATAGCCTTAAATTGGAAACAAAACAAATCTCTGTCAACAAGCTATGGACAATGGAAAATGGCAAACTGTCATATAAGAATAAATTACCCAAGAAAGGGAAGTCAGCAACATGGATGAATCTCAAAAACCTTATGTTAAATACAAAAAAGAATACTTTTTGATGGGAATTTTTATAAGTCAAATTATATGTGATTGTTAAAAGAATTTAACCCATTCAAAAGGGCAATATATATTCTTGTTATTTTTGTGTGTGTGCTAATGAAGGTGTCAGGGATTGATTTAGGTGATGAATGTACAACTATGTAATGGTACTGTAAACAATCGAAAGTACAATTTGTTTTGTATGACTGCGTGGTATGTGAATATATCTCAATAAAATGATGATTAAAAAAAAAAAAAAAAAAAGGGCAATATAGTTTAATGATAAGTGCTTGGACTTTGGAGTCTAGCTTCAAATTCTGACTCTATATTAACTGTGTGATCATAGGCAAGTAACTTCTCTGTATCTCAGTTTTAATATCTGAAATTAAGGGTAATTGTAGTATCTATCTTATAAGGTTATGATCAAATGAGCTAATATATGTAAAAGACTTACAACACTGCCTGGCGTAGTGTAAGTGATATGTAAGTGTTTACCATTACTATTGTTTCAGTTACTTAGTGATCTGATTTTTATATAGTCACACATGGTTGGATTTATTCTTGCCATTTTATGTTTTACATTCATTATGTTTTTGCTAGTTTCTTTTTTTCCTTCTTTTCTGCCTTCTGAAAATTTCTTCTTTTTATGTTTCCTAAGGTGGTAATGTGTATTGTAAATTTCATTTCTGTTGTAATGGGTACTCTGAAATGTTTAACATATGTACTTAAACTTTGATGAACTTGTAGAGTTAATACATAAGAACTTTATAGCACACTTTCAGTTCTCTCTCCTTGTACCCCAATCAGTAATACCATCACCATGTTGATATCATCAAAGATTATTTATTTATTTACTTACTTACTAATTTTCACATTTCTTTTCTTTGGTTATTTACAATAAGCTATAATGTTTAATACTTTCTTTGGTCACCATTGAACACCATGTCTGCCATTCTTTCTTCAGATTCATATATTATTTTTCTGGCTACAATGTCAAGTAATTCTATCATGGGGAGTCTGCAGCTAGTAAACTTTTCTGGGACCTTGCATGTCTAAAAATTTCTTTACCGATTTTTGTTTTCTTTTTATATTTTATATATAATATATAAATATATTTATATTTTTATTTCTTTATTTCTTTTATGAAGCTCATATTTGAACAGGTGAAGGAATTTCTGGATCTGTCTTTCTTGTCTCTTTCTTTTTTTTCCCTGGCACATGTTTTTATCTCTTTGTTCCTTTGTCCTGGGTTCTTGAAAATACCTTGTCTCAAATTTTCAGCTCACTAGCTTGATTCCTGATGTGAACAGAGATTAAAACCAGACTACAGACTAGCACAAATTGCTAGTCACCACTGTGAAAACAACCCAGAACATATGACTTACTGACTGGGTCAGGAACTTCATTTTTAATAAGCATTTTATATTCACTGGACAGCACATCATTAATTACAGAGAAAGAGTGGTGAATGATGTATGCGTGTATATGCTGGTCTCTCCAGACAATGATGCATGAGTGTATATGCTGGTCTTTCCAGACAAATTATGTTGATAAATTTCATTACTTCACCCTATTGCTACCAAGATAAATTTCAATAAACATTTTCTATAAAACTGAGTGCATTGCTAACTTTGTTTTTACATAAAAGTATACTTTGATAAAGTAAGCTTTTTTGCTGATGAATTATCAACACAATACAGGGTGGGGGGGAAGCTGCTGGGAAAGGAAAAGGGCATTCTTGAATAATACATTTAAATCCATTTTATTTCCTTTTACTCGGCTTCCTTACTAGAATAGTAGGCACAAAGTTTTATAGCTTCTAAGGAACAGTAACATTCTTCAGAAGAGCAAGGGCATGGAAGATTTGGAACTTTTGGTTTTGTAATTCTGATCTGTATGAATCAGACTAATGGTGGTGGAAACTGGCAGTGTGAAATCCATGTCCAAGGGTGATAGATGGAAACTGCCTCTCCTAATAGTCTGTGAAGAAGGGAGGACTTAAGAGTCACACCTCTCTGTTATGCTGCTTAGAGTCGAATATATGAATAAAAGGAAAACATAAAACGCAAATGAGTATTTTTTTCAAATTTATGGACAGAATTTATTCTAAGAGGAATTTAGGTAAGGGCACAATACAAAATGTATGTACTGTTTCTTTCATAACATTATATCACATAAAGTTAAGTGAAAAATTTGTTTCTAAACACAGCTTTGGATAGGAAAAAGGAGCAAGGACTTTGAACCTTAGTTTAAATGCTGATATTGCCACTTCCTATCTCTGTTTCCTTCAGCAAGTTACTTAACCTCTTTGTACCTGAATTTCTTTATCTATGAAAATAAGGATAGTTATACTTACACTGCAAGGTTGTTTTGAGGGTTGAGTGAAATACCATTAATTCCCTTTCCCTCTCAACTTTAAATGATTAAGAAAATATGTATAATCTAAACAGACAGCAACCTGTATGGTGCCTTTAACTCCAAAAGATGTGAGATAGCTAAATGACCTGCCAACTACGGACTCTACAGATTATTGGCAGAGAAAGGACTGAGGGCTGTTTCATTCCTATTCTTTTTTAATCCAGCTCTAAACCCCAGGAGCCAGTTTATTTATGTGTTTAAAAAAAAAAAATCTAAAACATATTAATTAAAACATATAAATCTTTTCTTGAAACCTAAGTGGCTTAGTCAAATTGGAATATTTTAAGTAAAGGTAGGATCAGTTGATAGCTTGAAAAAGAAAATAGGTAATACTAATGGGGAGAATTAGAAGATAGGAAAAAGTTTTCTTCTTTATTGATTTCAAAGGAGTGATTTAAAATTTTCCATCTTTCTTAGATCCTCAGTTTGCAACCTTTATCTCCCTAAGGCTGATAGATGAAATGCTACAATGGGTCATTGTTTTCAGTGCTGTTACACATGAATTGTGAAGTACAGTAGGTCCATGGTCACAAGATCTTTTTTCATAAGCCTACCACCTTTTCTCACTTTTTTTGTGAAACAAAAGGACAATCATAAAGAATATACAATCTATATAAAAAGAAAATATAATACAAAATGAAAATATAAATCAGCATTGTTATCCATTTTTCTTTGTATCTTCATCACTAAATTAAATGTAAATAGGAATTTTAAGGACGTAGGCAGTTTTTTGCAGAGTGGAAGCTTGAGTCAGAGAAATCTAGGTGTTTTCTTCATCCCAGGCAAACAGGTAGCAACAGCATGGCAAGTGTGAGGAGAGTTAGATTTTAATTGTCAAAAGATTTGCCTTAAAATCCTGAAGGTGAAGCTAATACTTGCCCTACATTACAAAGAAGTTGTCGAAATAAAGCATAATGTATGTAAGAGTTTTATTAAGTTAAGGTTTTATTTTAATCTTTAATTTGTGGGTAACTTTTTCACCACTCAAAACAAGTATCTACAGTGTGTAAATTTGCCACATTTAAAGATAACAGTATTAGGATCTTGGACATAGTATAATCTCCTTTAAAGATGCTTTATATTAGGCATTAACACTGCCAAAATGAGACAAAACCAAAAAGATTCATAGCTAAAGAAGAGGTCTATTCCTTGATAAAACTTTCATTAATTTAAGTGATTGGGAGAGATGCTTATGATTTGTTTTAAAAGACAAAATACAAATTTCTTTAGCCTTGTAAATAAGAACACCAGTTTTGACTCTGACACTACTGAATAGTGTCAGAATAAATTAAACATCTTGGAGGGCAAGATTATTAAAGGACCAGAAGAATACTTTTCTATTTTAAAAGGGCTTAACTTTTATTTTTTTTCATTCTTGTGTTACTTTTCAAGTTTTCTACAGCACAGCATTACTTTTTTTTAACACAATTTTATTGAGATATACTCACACACCATGTAATCCATCCAAAGTATTCAATCAGTGGCACATAGTATCATGATAAAATTGTGTATTCATCACCACAATCAATTTTTGAGCATTTCTATTACAACAAAATAAAGAAAAAATATATTTAAAAAACAAAAAAAAAAACTCAAATCATCCCATACCCCTTTTCCCCTTATTATTTTTATATATATTTTTTGGTCAGTATTTTATTACTCATCTGCCCATACACTGGTTAAAGGAATGTCAGTCACCAGATTTTCACTATCACAACAGCATTACTTCTGTAATCAGAAAAGGTTTTATTTTTTATTTTTGTTTGTTTGTAGAGGCGCTTAGAGAAACTAAATAAGGTCACATCGATATAGTTGGCTGCCTCCTCAGCATCTGGCATCCATGTAAAAATACCTAATGAAGTGAGTTAAGAGTTTGGGCATTTCCAAGCTTAACAAATACTATACTCTAATAATTAAAAATCTGACTGATTTTGATCTACCAGTAAAATAATACCTGTTAAACAAATGTCTAACTGGAGGTTTTGAATATTTTGTTAGAAGTAAGCACAAGGTAAACATGAAATTTCTCTCTAGTTCGTAGTCTGTCAAATCTTCATTTGTATATTCTTATTATTTGTCAATCGTAAAATATTTAGCTAAAAATTTGGAAATATCACTCATCTAAAGTAGTTGCTTTTTTACTCTACATTGACACAGAATCACTAAGGCATTTATATATTTGGTGTTGTTGTATTAATTCTTACTATCTCCATATTTTAATGTACTGGCTTTCAGTGAAAATCTGCACCAAGAGTCACATTTGGCTCTTTGTGTATTATTGATAACAGTAAGAGAATTGTCTAATGAGCATTGTTTTGTTTTGCTTTCTGATCTGTGTGTTGCTGTTGTTTTTTCTCAATTCTCTTTTAGTAAGTCTAATCATGAATTTATTTCCTTTTATAAAGGCACATAGAATTCTGTATTTCTGTACTTTTTTTATTTAAGCTCATAGGCTTGCCTCTAGGGCTAGCGGAGGAGGAATGCAGTACTGATACATGCTACCACATGGATGAACCTTGAAAATGTTATGCTAAGTGAATAAAGCCAGCCACATACCGTGATTCTCTTTATACAAAATACCCAGAATAGGCATCTTAAATGCAAAAAGTAGACTAATGGTTACCAAGGGCTGGGGCAGAGGAGAATTGGGACTGACTGCCAGTAAGTATGGGGCTTCTTTTTGGAGTGATGGAAATGTTTTAGAATTATATAGTTGTGAATATACTAAAAACTACTGAATAATACTTTTTAAATTAGTTAATTTCATGTTACATGAATTATGTCTCAATCACCACAATCCATACTTTATCTCTAAGTAGGGCACAGTAGCAGACATATTTTGCCTAACAATACTCAGCTTTCCTGCATACTACCGGAAACGGACTAGATCTCTCCAGAATAGGGTGCAAGTCCTTGGATAACATTGACTATTTTTTTTTTATTCATTTTATTGAGATATAGTCACATACCATGCAGTCATACAAAACAAAGTGTACATTCAATTGTTTACAGTACCATTATATAGTTGTACATTCATCACCAAAATTAATTTTTGACATTTTCATGACCACACAGACAAAAATAATAAGAATAAAAATTAAAGGAAAAAGACCAATTAAAGAAAAAAGAACACTGGGTGCCTTTTTGTTGTTGTTTCCCTTCCCCCATTTTTCTACTCATCCATCCGTAAACTAGAAAAAGGGGAGTGTGGTCCATATGGCTTTTCCAATCACATTGTCACCCCTCATAAGCTGCATTTTTATACAATTGTCTTCAAGATTCATGTGTTCTGGGTTGTAGTTTGATAGTTTCAGGTATTTACTGCTAGCTATTCCAAGTCTTTAGAACCTAAAAAGGGTTGTCGATATTGTGCATAAGAGTGCCCACCAGAGTGACCTCTTAGCTCCTTTTGGAATCTCTCTGCCACTGAAGCTTATTTCATTTCCTTTCACATCCCCCTTTTAGTCAAGATCTTCTCCATCCCACGATGCCAGCTCTCGATTCCTCCCTATGAGTCATATTTCACATTGCCAGGGAGATTCACTCCCCTGGGTGTCAGATCCCACGTAGTGGGGAGGACAGTGATTTCACCTGCCAAGTTGGCTTAGCTAGAGAGAGAGGGCCACATCTGAGCAACAAAGAGGCATTCGGGAGGAGGCTCTTAGGCACAATTACAGGGAGGCCTAGCCTCTCCTTTGCAGCAACAGTCTTCCCAAGGGCAAGTCCTGTGGTAGAGAACTCAGCTCATCAAACCACCAGTCCCCTGTATCTGTGAGCACATATGTGAGCAACTATCCAGGTGGGGAAGCCCAACACCCCTGCATTCTCTACCAGCTCCTCAAGGGGGTTCTGCATATTTTTTTCATTGTTTTTTTTTTTAATTAACTTTTTTTTTTAATCAACTATATCAAAAACAATTTTAAAAAACATGCAATAAAAAAAACATTTCAAACAAACCATAACAACGGAGTAAGAAAAAGATGACTAACCTAAGATAACTACTGTACTTCCAACATATTCCTACTCTACCCCAAGAAAATAACCTCATATAGAAATATTTCTGTGAACTTGTTCCTACCATACCCATCAGAAATTAACAGACCATAGTCATTCCTGGGCATTCCCAGAACATTAAATTTACCCACAATAGCTTATCTGTTCTTACTGGGTTATCATTCCCCCTTCCTTAATTGCTCTCTGTCACTAGTTCCCCTACATTCTACATTATAAACCATTTGTTTTACATTTTTCAATGTTCATATTAGTGGTAGCATATAATATTTCTCTTTTTGTGCCTGGCTTATTTCGCTCAGCATTATGTCTTCAAGGTTCATCCATATTGTCATATGTTTCACAACATCGTTCCTTCTTTCAGCCGTGTAGTATTCCATTGTGTGTATATACCACATTTTATTTATCTGCTCATCTGTTGAAGGACATTTGGGTTGTTTCCATCTTTTGGCAATTGTGAATAATGCTGCTGTGAACATTGGCGTGTAGATATCTATTCATATCACTGCTTTCAGATCTTCTGGGTATATACTGAGAAGTGTAATCACTGGATCGAAGGGTAACTCTATATCTAGTTTTCTAAGGAAGTGCCAGTCTGACTTCCAGAGTGGCTGAACCATTATACAGTCCCACCAACAATGAATAAGAGTTCCAATTTCTCCACATCCTCTCCAGCATTTGTAGTTTCCTGTTTGTTTAATGGCAGCCATTCTAATTGGTATGAGATACTATGTCATTGTGGTTTTAATTTGCATCTCTCTAATAGCTAGCGAAGCTGAACATTTTTTCATGTGTTTCTTGGCCATTTGTATTTCCTTTTCAGAGAACTGTCTTTTCCTATCTTTTGCCCATTTGATAATTGGGCTGTCTATACTCTGGTCATTGAGTTGTAGGATTTCTTTATATATGCAACATATCAGTCTTTTATCAGATACATGGTTTCCAAAACTTTTTCTCATTGAGTTGGCTGCCTCTTCACCTTCTTGACAAATTCCTTTGAGGTACAGAAGCTTTTAATTTTGAGGAGTTCCCATTTATCTATTTTTTCTTTTGTTGCTTGTACTTTGGGTGCGAAGTCTAGGAAGTGGCCACCTAATACAAGGTCTTGAAGATGTTTGCCTAAATTATCTTCTAGGAGTTTTATGATACTGTCTTTTATATTGAAATCTTTGATCCACTTTGAGTTAATTTTTGTGTAGGGTGTGAGGTAGGGGTCCTCTTCCATTCTTTTGGATATGGATATCCAACTCTCCCAGCCCCATTAGTTGAAAAGACTGTTATGTCCCAGTTGAGTGGCTTTGGGGGCCTTATCAAAGATCAGTTGGCCGTAGATCTGGGGGTCTGTCTCCAAATTCTCAATTCGATTCCATTGATCTATGTGTCTATCTTTGTGCCAGTACCATGCTGTTTTGGCAACTGTGGCTTTATAATAAGCTTCAAAGTCGGGGAGTGTAAGTCCTCCCTCTTTGTTTTTCTTTTTTAGAGTGTCTTTAGCAATTTGAGGCATTGTCCCTTTTCAAATAAATTTGATAACTAGCTTTTCCAAGTCTGCAAAGTGGGTTGTTGGAATTTTGATTGGGATTGCATTGAATCTGTAGATGAGTTTGGGTAGAATTGACATCTTAATGACATTTAGCCTTTGTATCCATGAACATGGAGTATTTTTCCATCTTTTAAAGTCCCCTTCTATTTCTTTTAGTCGAGTTATGTAGCTTTCTTTGTATGGGTCTTTTACATGTTTGGTTAAGTTTATTCCTAGGTACTTGACTTTTTTAGTTGCTATTGAAATTTGTATCTTTTTCTTGAGTGTCTCTTCAATTTGTTCATTTCTAGCATATAGAAACATTACTGACTTCTGTGCATTAATCTTTTATCCCACTACTTTGCTAAATTTATTAGCTCTAGTAGCTGTATCATCAATTTCTCAGGGTTTTCCAGATATAAGATCATATCATCTGCAAACAATGACAGTTCTACTTCTTCCTTTCCAGTTTGGATGCCTTTTATTTCTTTGTCGTGCCAGACTGCCCTGGCTTGCACTTCCAGCACAGTGTTGAATAACAGTGGTGACAGCGGGCATCCTTGTCTTGTTCCTGATCTTAGAGGGAAGGCTTTCAGTCTCTCACTATTGAGTACTATGCTGGCTGTGGGTTTTTCATATATGCTCTTTATCATATTGAGGAAGTTTCCTTCAATTCCTACCTTCTGAAGTGTTTTTATCAAAAAGGGATGTTGGATTTTGTCGAATGCTTTTTCAGCATCTATTGATATACTCATTTGATTTTTCTCTTTTGATTTGTTAATGTGTTGTAATACATTGATTGATTTTCTTATGTTGAACTATCCTTGCATGCCTGGAATGAACTCCACTTGGTCAAGGTGTATGATTTTTTTAATGTGTCTTTGGATTCAATTTGCAAGTATTTTGTTGAGAATTTCTGCATATTGTTCTAATATTGCATAAGAATATCTGCATATTGTTCTAATTTGCTAATGCCGCCAGAATGCAAAACGCCAGAAATGGACTGGCTTTTATAAAAGGACGTTTATTTGGTTACACAGTTACAGTCTTAAGGCCATAAAGTGTCCAAGGTAAACGCATCAACAGTCGGATACCTTCACTGGATGATGGCCAATGGCGTCCGGAAAACCTCTGTTAGCTGGGAAGGCACGTACCTGGGGTCTGCTCCACAGTTCTGGTTTCAAAATGGCTTTCTCCCAGGACGTTCCTCTCTAGGCTTCAGCTTCTCTCCGAAATGTCACTCTCAGTTGCTCTTGGGGTGTTTGTCCTCTCTTAGCTCCTCCGGAGCAAAAGTTGGCTTTCAAAGGCCGTCTCCAAAATGTCTCTGTAAGCTGAAGCTCCTCTCTCAGTTCCAGTGCATTCTTCAAAGTGTCCCTCTTGGCTGTAGCAAGCTTGCTCCTTCTTTCTGAGGTTATATACTTCTCCAGTAATCAAGGCCCACGCTGAATTGGTGGGGCCGCACCTGCATGGAAATTATGTCATCAGAATTATCACCTATAGTTGAGTGGGTCACATCTCCATGGAAACACTCAAAGGATTCCAGTCTAATCAGCACTAAAACATCTGCCACACAAGATTGCATCAAAGAATATGGCTTTTTCTGGGGGACATAATACATTCAAACAGGCACACATATTCATTAGGGAGATAGGCTTGTAGTTTTCCTTTTTTGTAGCATCTTTGCCTGGTTTTGGTATTAGATTGATGTTAGCTTCATAAAATGAGTTAGGTAGTGTTCCATTTTCTTCGATGTTTTGAAAGAGTTAAAGTAAGATTGGTGTCAGTTCTTTTTGGAAAGTTTGGTAGAATTCCCCTGTGAAGCCATCTGGCCCTGGGCATTTATTTGTGGGAAGCTTTTTTATGACTGATTGGATCTCTTTGCTCGTGACTGGTTGATTGAGGTCTTCTGTTTCTTCTCTGATCAGTCGAGGTTGTTCATATGTTTCCAGGAAATTGTCCATTTCCTCTACATTATCCAGTTTGTTAGCCTACAGTTGTTCATAGTATCCTTTTATAAATATGAAATAAGCCAGGCACAAAAAGAGAAATATTATGTGCTACCACTAAGGTGAACATTGAACAATGTAAAACAAATGGTTTATAATGTAGAATGTAGGGGAACTAGCGCTAGAGAGCATTTATTGAAGGGGAAATGGTAACCCAATAAGAACAGGTAAGCTATCATGGGTAAATTTAACATTCTGCAAATGTCCAGGAATGACTATGGTTTGTTAATTTCTGGTGGGTATGGTAGGAACAAGTCCACAGAAATGTTTCTATATGGGGTTATTTTCTTGGGGTAGAGTAGGAACATGTTGGAAGTAAAGTAGTTCTTTTAGATTAGTTATCTTTTTCTTACTCCCTTGTTCTGGTTTGATTGAAATGTTTTTTTATTGTATTTTTTTTTTATATAGTTAATAGTTAATTTTAAAAAAAGTTAATTAAAAAAAAACAATGAAAAAAATATGCAGAACCCCTTTGAGGAGCTGGTAGAGAATGCCGGGGTGTTGGGCTTCCCCACCTCGATGGTTGCTTATGTGCTCACAGACATAGGGGACTGATGGCTTGATGGGCTATGCCCTCTACCACAGGACTTGCCCTAGGGAAGACTGTTGCTGCAAAGGAGAGACTAGGCCTCCCTAAAATTTTGCCTAAGAGCCTAATTGTGCCTAAGAGAAAGGTGACATTACTGTGGATCCTGAAGAAAGTAAAACATTGACTCTTAAACTTGATTTCTTTTAACTTAAATACTGTGAAAAAATCTGTTCTGGTTTGCTAATGCTGCCTTTATGCAACATACCAGGAATGGATTGGCTTTTATCAAAGGGGGTTATTTGGTTACAAAGTTACAGTCTGAGGGCCATGAAACTATCCAAATGAAGGCACCAACACAAGTATGCCTTCACCAAAGGAAGGCCGATGGCATCCAGAAAACCTCTGTTAGCTGGGAAGGCACGTGGCTGGTGTCTGCTGATCCCAGGTTGTGTTCCAGCTCCACTCTCAGCTTCTGAGTGTTCTTCAGAGTCTCTTGGCTGCAGCACCTCCTTCTCTCTATGAACCTTTTATAGGACTCCTGTGATTCAATTAAGACCCACCCTGAATGGGTGGGATAACACTTCCGTGAAAATTATCCAAACACATGTCTCGCCCACAGTTGAGTGAGTCACATCTGCATGGAAACAATCAAAGGATTCCAACCTAATCAACAGTAATACATCTGCCCCTACAAGATTGCATTAAAGAATGTGGCATTTTGGGGGACATAATACATCCAAACCCACACAGTCTGACACCTTTTTTTCCATCACTTCCGTTAACACCTACTCTTATGTTTATTTGCCTTTTTTCTGTTGTACCATGTTGAGTACCTTCTCATTTCTATCTCATTTTTCTTTTTTTTAACATCCTGGCGGTTACCTTGGGTTTAAAATGAAACATCCTAAATATATAACAATCATGTTTGATTTGATACGAGCTTAGCTTCAATGGCATACACATATAAAATTCCTATACCCCTTGTGTCCCTCCACCATTTTATTTGTACTCATTCCCAATTTTACTTTTGTACACGGTATGTTAGAAACTATAGATTTATCATTACTTTTTTTCCATTTTTTTAATTATGGAATATAACACATACATAGAAGTGATAAATTTCAAAGTGCGATATAACAAGTAGTTAGCAAATTTCAAGTAACGTTATGGGTTACAGTTCCATAGTTTCACTTATTGCTTTATTGTGAAGTGTAAAATATAAACAGAAAGGTGGTAACTTTCAATGTATGATTTAACAAGTAGTTATATAGGAAATTTCAAAGAATGTTATGAGTTATAGTACCATACTTTCAGTTATTTCCTTTTTGTAAAATATATATACAGAAAGGTGATGACTTTCTAAGTGCTATTTAGCAAGTAGCTATAGAGCAAATTTCAAAGAATTTTATGGGTTTCAGGTTCACCATTTCAGTTCTTTCCTTCTAGCTATTCTAATATCCTAGCAACTAAGAAAAAAACATATGAAGATTCAGTATTCGTAATCCTTGGTTAAATTCTATATTGTCTATTGCTACCCCTTCCTCTAGTTTAATCACTTTCCCAGTTTTCAGGGATGTCTACACAGTGAACATACTACCTTGTTCATGTTGAAAAGGGGTGTCGACATTATGGGAAAAGGGGGCGCATCTGGTTGATGTTCTTGGAGAGGCAGCCTATTGCCTCTGGGTTTTGGGACTTTTCTGGCATAGGGACACTGTGGAGGATTTAAGTTTCTGAAAAATAAACTTAGTAAGTGAAACATTTTAGACTCTCAGATAGAGACCCTGTTATTCTTTAGGGTTTTGGGGACAACTGTTGTATGGGCTTGTCATACTGTGGCCATTGGCATATCTGTTTGAAACTTGCATAGGAGTAACCTCCAGGACAGCCTCTCTACTCTTTTTGAAATCTCTTAGCCACTCAAACCTTATTTTGTAGCCTTTCATTTCCCCCTTTTGGTCAAAAAGGCCTTCTCAATCCCTCAATGACAGGGTCAGGCCCATTCCTGGGATCTGTGTCCCACATCTCCAGGGAGGCTCACTCTCCTCAGAGTCCTGTCCCACGTTGGGGGGAGGGTGATGAATTTATTTGCAGAGTTGGAATTAGAGAAAGGCCACGTCTGAGCAACAAAAGAGGTTCTTTGGAGATGACGCCTAGGCATAATTTTCAGTGGGCTTAGCCTCCCTTTTACAGCCATAAGTTTTACAAGAGCAAGACTCAATATCTTAACTTATTAAGTAGGGGGTTCCTGATTTCACACAGCATATGTTCTGTCCAAGATAAACAATCATTGTCTCACATTATCTTCTCTTAGTTGTAGAATCATTGTCACTGTCCATTTTAAACAATTCTCATGACCCAAAATACCCCAAAGCTCATATAAGCCCCTAAATATTTATCTCTGATACATGTGCTACTAGTAGGGTATTCCTATTAATTATAGTCCCTAGTATGCAATAGGTAGTTTTTCCCATACACTACTCAGTTTTTAACTCTTTGTACCAGTTTCATAATGTAGAAGTATATCATGCACATACTTATTTATATTTGTAGCGCTAATCCATAGGATGCATGCTTTTAAACAACCCCTTTCAGTCATGTTTATCTTCAGTGCAGCTGATACTTATAAACCCATTGATGAACAATCATCACCCCTATCCATTCCCATACCTTTAAATTCACCCTCATTAACATATCTCAACATATTAGGTTATCAATCACCCTTCAGTAGCTTCTGTCTATCTCTAGATCCTGGGCACTGATTTTACATTGTCCAGGGAGTCCATGGTAAGGGTAACAATATTTCTCCTTTTGTGTCTCACTTATTTCATTCAGCATTATATCTTCGAGTTTCATCCATGTTGCCTTATGTTTGAGGACCTTGTTTCTTCTTACTGACGCATAGTATTCCATCGTATGTATATACCACATATTGTTTATCCATTCATGTATTGAATGACACTTGGATTATTTCCATCTCTTGGCAATCGTGAAAAATGCTGCTATGAGCATCAGTGTACAAATGTCTGTCCAAATCACTGCTTTCAGATCTTCTGGGTATATACCAAGTAGTGGTAATGCCGGATCATACGGTAACTCAATATCTAGTTTTCTGAGGAACAGCTAAGCTGTCTTCCACAATGGATGTACTGTTATACATTCCCACCAGCAGCAAATAAGAGTTCCAATTTCTCCACATCCTTTCCAGCATTTGCAGTTTCCTATTCGTTTAATGGCAGCTATTCTTAGTTTTGTGAGATGATATCTCATTGTGGCTTTGATTTACATTTCCCTAATAGCTAGTGAAGATGAACTTTTTCTCCTGTCTTTTTTAGCCATTTGCATTTCCTCTTCAGAGAAAATGTCTTTATTTTTGAGTTAACTTTTGTATACAGTGTGAGGTACCGGTCCTCTTTCATCCCTTTGCATATGCATATCCAGTTCTCCCAGCCCCATCTGTTGAAGAGACTATCCTGTCCCCGTTCAGTGGATTTGGAAACTTATCAGAAATCAGTTAACCATAGATCTGGGGGTCTCTTTCCAAACTCTCGATTTGATTCCATTGATCAATGTCTGTCTTTTTGCCAATACCATGCTGTTTTGAATACTGTGGCTTTATAGTAGGCATTAGAGTCAGGAAGGTAAGTTCTCCAACTTTGTTATTTTTTAGAATTTTTTTGGCAATTTGAGGCCCCTTTTCCTTCCAAATAAATTTGATAACTTGCTTTTCCAAGTCTGCAAAGTAGCTTGTTGGAATTTTGATTGGAATTGCATTGAATCTGTAGATCAGTTTGCGTAGAACTGACATCTTAATGTTTGGCCTTCCTATCCATGAACACGGAATATATTTCCACCTAATTAGGTCCCTTTTGATTTATTTTAGTAACATTTTCTAATTTTCTGCATAGATGTCTTTTAGATCCTTGGTTAATTTATTCCTAGGGATTTGAATTTTTCAGTTGCTACTGTGAATGGAAATTTTTTCTTGATTGCCTCTTGATTTAGGTCATTACTAGTGTATAGGAACATTACTGACTTAGTCACATGATCTTGTATCCTGCCTATCTGCTGAATTTGTTAGTTCAGGTAACTTTGTCATCAATTTCTTAGGATTTTCCAAATATAAGATCATATTATCTGCAAATAATGATAGTTTTACTTCTTCCTCTCCAGTTTGGATACCTTTTATTTCTTTGTCTCACCAAATTGCTCTGGCTAGAACTTCTAGCACAATGTTGAATAATAGTGGTGACAGTGAACATCCTTGTCTCGTTCCCGATCTTAGGAGGATTTTCAGTCTCTCACCATTGAGTACCATGCTGGCTGTGGGTTTTTTCATATATGCCCTTTATCATATTGAGGAAGTTACCTTCAATTCCTGCCTTTTGAAGTGTTTTTATCAAAAAGGGATGCTGAATTTTGTTGAATGCTTTTCCACCGTCTATGAAGATGATGGTTTGATTTTTACCTTTCAATGCATTACTGTGTTGTATTACATTGATTTTCTTACGTTGAACTACACTTGCATGCCAGGAATGAACCCCAGTTGGTTGTGTTAATTCTTTTAATGTGCCTTTTGATACAATTTGAAAATAGTTGTTTGAGAATTTTTGCATCTATTTTCATTAGGCAGTTGGCCTGTAGTTTTCCTTTCTTATACTATATCTGGTTTTGGTATTAGAGTGATATTAGCTTCATAAAATGAATTAGGTAGTACTCCTTTTTCTTCAATTTTTTGAAAGAGCGTTAGCAGGAGTGGAGTCAATTCTTTTTGGAATGTTTGGTAAAAATCTCTTATGGAGCCATTCTGCCCTAGGCTTTTATTTGTAGGTAGGTTTTTGATAACTGATTGAATCTCTTCGCTTGTGATTGGTTTGTTGAGGTCTTCTATTTCTTCTTGAGACAGTCTAGGTTGTTCATGTGTTTCCAGGAAATTGTCCATTTCCTCTAAGTTTTCTAGTTTGTTGGCATAGAGTTGTTCATAGTATCTTCTTATGATTTTTTTTATTTCTTCGGGATCCATAGTAATGACCTCCCTCTCATTTCTGATTTTATTTGGGCCTTCTCTCCTTTTGATTTTGTCAGTCTAGCTAAGGTTTTGATGATCTTGTTGATTGTCTCAAAAAGCTAACTTTTGATTTTATTTATTCTGTGTATTGTCTTTTTGTTCTCCGGCTCATTTATTTCTGCTGTAATCTTTGTTATTTCTTTCCTTCTGTTTGCTTTAGGGTTAATTTGCTGATCGTTCTCTAGCCTATTCAGTTGTTCAGTTAGGTCTTCGGTTTTAGCTCTTTCTTCTTTTTTAATGTATGCATTTAGAACTATAAATTTGCCTCTTAGGACCACCTTTGCTGCATCCCATAGGTTTTGATATGTTGTGTTCTTGTTTTCAGTCATCTCTAGATATTTATCTATTTCTCTTGCAATTTCTTCTTTGAACAACTGGTTGTTTAGGAGTGTGTTGTTTAACCATATATTTGTGAAATATCTGGTCCTTTGGTGGCTGTTGATTTCTAGTTGCATTCCGTTATGGTCAGAACATGTGCTTTGAATAATTTCAATCCTTTAAAATTTATTAAGACCTGTTTTGTTCCCCAGCATATGATCTATCCTGGAGAACATTCCATGATCACTAAAGAAGAACTTATATCCTGGTACTTTGGGATGTAATGGTCTATATATGTGTTAAATCTAATTCATTTATCATATTGTTTAGGTTTGGTGCCAGTTTGTATGTATTATGTTCCCCAAAACGCCATTATCTTTGATGCAGTTTTGTGGGGGCAAATGTATTAGTGTTGATTAGGTTGAAATCTTTGGATTGGATTGTTTCCATGAAGATATGACTAGTGACACCTTTGGTTAGGGTGTAGCCTCTGATTGTTTCCATGGAGGTATAGCCCCATCCATTCAGCATGGGCCTTGATTAGTTCACTGGAGCCTTATTAAGGGGCTTACAAACAGAAGGACCTCATTGCTGCAGCTGAGACAGACATTTTCAAGATGGCCATTAGAAGCTGACACAGACATTTTGGAGAACACCATTTTGAAACACAACCAGGGAGCAAGCAGATGCCAGCCCCCTGCCTTCTGAGCTTACAGTGGTTTCCCAGACTCCACTGGCCATCAGGTACCCTATTGTTGATGCTGTAGCTTGGACATTTTTATGGCCTTAAGACTGTAACTTTGTAACCAAATAAACGCTCTATAAAAGCCAATCCATTTCTGGTGTTTTGCAAAACAGCAGCATTAGCAAACCGCAACAGGTTCTCGGTTTCCTTATTGGTCCTCTTTCTAGTTGTTCTCTTTATAAAAGAGAGTGGTATGTTGAAATCTCCTACTATTATTGTAGAAATGTCTATTGCTCCCTTCAGTTTAGCCAGTGTTTGCCTCATGTACTTTGGAGGTCCTTGATTGGGTGCATAAACCTTTATGATTGTTATTCTTCTTGGTGAATTGTCCCTTTTATTAATATGTAGTGTCCTTCCTTGTCTCTCATGACATCTTTTCATTTAAAATCTATTTTATCTGACATTAATATAGCTACCCCTGCTCTCTTTTGGTTTCAGCTTGCGTTGAATATTTTTTTCCATCCTTTTACTTTCAGTCTCTTTGTGTCATGGGGTCAAAATGAGTCTCTTTTGAACAGCATAACAATGGGTCATACTTTTTAATCCTTTCTACCAGTCTGTGTCTTTTAATTGTGGAGTTTAATCCATTCACATTCAAATTTATTACTGTGAAGGGAGTTCTTGAACTAGCCATCTTATCCTTTGGTTTTTAATTGTCTGATCTATTTTTCCCCCCTCTCTCTTTTTTTCCTCTATGTTACCCTTACTAATATTCTTAAGTTCTTTGCCCTTCTCCAGACCTCTCCTTTTTTTTTTTCTTTTTTTTTTTTTAGCCTATAGAATTCCTTTTAGTATTTCTTGCAGACAGGTCTCTTGTTAACAAATTCTCTCAGCATTTCTTTATCTTTGAAAATTTTAACCTTTCCCTCAATTTTCAAGGGCGGCTTTCCTGCATAAAGAATCTTTTCTGGCCATTTTTCTCTTTTATACTCTTAAATATGTCATACTACTGCCTTCTCACCTCCATGGTGTCCACTGTTTAGTCAGTAATTAGTCTTACGTGGTTTCCCTCCTATCTGGTGAATCACTTCTCTCTTGCTGCTTTCAGGACTTTCTACTTCTCTTCAGCATCTGACAGTCCCATTAGTACATGTCTTGGAGTGGGTCTGTTTCAATTTATTTTATTTGGTGTTTGTTGGGCTTCTTCGATTTGCATATTCATGTTGTTTTTAAGGGTTAGGAAGTTTTCCCCAACTATGTCCTCAAATACATTTTCTATCCCTTTACTCTTCTCCCTCTGGGACACCAAAAATTCTTATACTTGCACACTTCATGGTGTTCTTTTCACTGAGATCCATTTCAAGTTTTTCACTATTGATTCTTTTGTGTATTTGCATTCAATTGGTTCATCCTCTAATTCACTTATTCTCTCGTCTTCCTTTTCATATCTGCCCTTGTTTGTCTCTAGTATATTCTTCATTTGGTCTACAGTACCCTTTATTTCATAAGATCTGCTTTTTTTTTTTTTTTTACTCTTTTAAATTCTTTATTGTCTTCTAGACCCTTCTTGATATGCTTTATGTCTTTAGCAAATCCATTGAAGCTGTTTTGGAGATTTGTATGGATTTCTTCAATTAATGGCTCCAGAGTCTTTATCTCCTCTGGCTTTTTAATTTGGTTGCATCCATATCTACTTGGGTCTTCATATGCCTTGTGATTTTTTTGTTGGTTTCAGGGTATTTGCTTATCTTGATAAGGTTATTTTGGGATATGCAGTATTATTGAGCATTTATATATAATTTTGCATAGCTACAGCTTGCTGAAATGTACTTTCCCTGTCCTCCCAGCAGGTAGCGCTCTTGAGCCGCCTTTTATTGTCAAGCCAGCTTTTCCCCAACTTTTCCTATGCAGTGCATGGTGTCCAAACGAGAAGAAAATCCAATCTGTGCACCAGTTCTCTGTGTACAACTGGGGGGTGCCTCCCGGGGGGTGGGGGTTAGACCCTGTCCAGCTTGACAGGGAGTCCACTTAAGGGTGCAGTGGGTCTGGTAACTCCTGTGCCTTCAAGTGGACCACCTTTGAGTTGTGGGGCTGCACATCTTACCGCCTTGCCCAAATGGTGACCGGACCCTGTCCGCCATGTGCCCATGAGCCTCTGGGGTTGGGGAAGGGATCCTGGTGCTTCCATTGTCGCCTTCGCCTCTCCCTGCCTCTCGCCCATGCATAGTGCAGGCTTTCATGGAGTAAGAGTGTACGCCGTCACCACAAGTCCACTGAATCCCGAGTTCCCTCACGGGAAGTCACAGCTACAGGGCTGTGAAGAGTTATCTCCCCAGCCAACTGCTGAAATCAGTGCACATGACATGGAAAGCTGCTCCCTCCCACACTTGGCATCTGGCTCCAGCCACAGTCCCTAGCAGCATTCCCAGCTGAACACACTCATCCCATCCCTTCAGGTGTTGCCTCTCTGCCTGTCCATCCAAGTCCCCACTACGCATTGTAGAGTTCCCTCTCCAGCCAGTCACACCCTGCAGCCACTGTTTTGTGTGCTCTCTGCCCCTTCTCTAGTTCCTTTCTTGGAGGAGAAATTTGCTCTGCCTCTCCTATTCCTCTGTCTTCCCCTATCATTACTTTTTATATATTTGCATTTTAGCACCTGTAGGAAGTAAGAAGTGAAGTTACATAACAAACAATACAAGACACTAATACTGGCATTTATAGTTACCCAATGGTTGCCTTGACTAGAGGTCTTTCTCTCTTTATGCTGCTGTCAGCGACTAGTATCCTTTCCTTTCAGCCCCAAGAACTCCCTTCAGCACTGCTTCTCGGGCAGGTCTAGTGGTGATGAGCTCCCTCAGCTTCTGTTTATCCGAGAATGTCTTAATCTCTCCCTCATTTTTGAAAGAGAGTCTCACTGGATATAACATTTTGGGCTAGCAATTGTTTTCTTTCAGCGCTTTAAGTAGTTCAATCCACTGCCTTCTTGCCTCCGTGGTTTCTGATGAGAAATCGGCACTCTCCTCAGTCTCATTCTTGCTCCCTTGTGCATAACACACTGCTTTTCTCTTGTAGCTTTCAGAACTCTCTGCTTGTCCTTTGCATTCAATAGTGCAATCAATATATGATGGGGTATATTTTTCTTCATGTTTACTGTTATTATATGTGAATATTCACGTCTTTTGCTAAGTTTGGGAAGTTCTCTGCCATTATTTCTTTGACTAGTCCTTCATCTTTCTCTCTTTCTTCTCTTTCTTAGATTCCCATAATGCATACTCTTTTGTTGCCCACTGTATTTTTTAATATTTTAAAAAGTTAACTCTTGGATTTATTCCCTGATTTGTCTGTTTCTTGGTTTTGTAACCAGCTGGTAATAAAACAGAGATTTTCTTGGCTTCAGCCCTTCTTTCAGGAAGGTCTGCCCAAGGCAATGCACTATCAGGGTTTCCCCTGTCTTTCTGGGCCTCTATCTCGTGCTGGGTATTTGCTTGTTAGTTGTTTGGGGGTTCCTCTGTTTACAGTTTAGTTTTCCCCTTTGTTTCTGAGGAGACCAACCTTCCTCTCCTGGATATTTGATGCCGCCAGGCCTTTGTCTCAGACAACCCACCCCTATAGTTTTTTATACTCCTTTTATTCTCTCATGCTGCTTTTGTCTGGGGCAAAAATTCTGGAAGGAGGGTCACCTCAGAGAGGACTTTCCCAAGTCAGTCTTTTCACACCCATAACAAGGCCAGGGATCCACGTAAGGGACACAGACCTGCTCCAAAGTACCCTGGGGAAGGAATCAGAAAGGGTGCCAAGAGCTTCTCTGATGGCTCCCCAAAGCTGAGAGTTCCTGGCCTTTGCAGCAAATGGAGCCCTCAGCTAACTGTCCCCAGGAGTTGCTCTATCTTTAAATCTCCACCACCTCACCCCTGTCCAGGGAGGGTTAAAACAATGGCTGCCTCCACCTTTGTCTGGGTAGGTTGAAACAGTGGCTACCACCGCCTTTGTTCAAAACAGGTTGACAGAATAGCTTCTGTCAGAGCCAGGACATAGCAATCTGAATTCACTAATCAGAAGCCATGATCAGTGGTCACCTATGCCCACCTCTGTTCTTGGGGAAGAGGATTTTTATGTCTCTTTCTGTTACCAGCAGCTAGTCAATGTCTGAACCCCAGGGCTGCCTGCAGTCAGTGTGGGTACACTCCACATGTGTAGAGCAATTTACTGCTCTTTACCATAATTTATAGGCCTCTTCCTACTACTCCTTGGATGTTATAAAGTTTCAAAATAGTTGTTTCAGACTGTTCCTGCCTGTTTAATAGTTGGTTTGCTGGAAGGACTGAGTCCTCGAGCTCCCTATTCTGCTATCTTCCAAAAGCTGAAAACAAAAGTAGAGAGAGAAGGTACAAATTACCAATAACAGAAGTGAAAGAGACTATTACTACAGACTGCACAGACTTTAAATGGTTAATAGGGACTATTAGGAATAGCTCTATGCATATGCATTGGTAATGGGCCAATTTCTCGAAAACCTCAAAATAACAAAAATTCAGAGTTCAAACTCACTTTGAAATAGATAATTTAAACCTTCCTATAACTATTAGAGAATTTGAATTTTTCATTAAAAACCTTCTGAGAAAGAAATCCCCAAACCTGTTAGTTTCATGACATATTCTACCAAACATTTATAGAAAATATCATTTCAATTCTATATAACCTCTAGAAAACAGAAAAGGAAGGAGCACTTCCCAACTCATTTTAAGAGGTCAGCAATATCTTGATGCTAAAACCAGGCAAAGAGAGTACAGAAGTAAAAACCAACTACAGTCAGTAGTCCCTCATGAACAGAGACACAAAAGTACCAAATACAGTATTAGCAAATTCAGTCCAGCAATATATCAAAGAAATAATGAACCATGACAAAGTACGGTGTATCCAGGAATGCAAGGCTGATTTAATATTAACAGTCTCAGTGAAGAAAATATCATATTGCTTGATGTAGAAAAAATTCAACAGAATTCAACATGCATTCATAGTAAAAAGTCTCAAGATTATAGGAATACAAGAGAACTTCATCAGCTTAACAAAGCTTCTACAAGAAATCTATAGCTAATCTTTACTTAATTGTGAAAGAATGACTGATGCTTTCCCTTTAAGACTGGGAACAAGACAAGTATATGGATTCTCAAAACAGTCATTAAACATTGTACTAGATGTCTTACCTAGTGCAGTAAGTCAAGAAAAGGAAATGAAAGGAATATAATTTAGAATGGAAGAAATCCAACTTTCCCTATTTGCAGATGACATGATTGTATATGTAGAAAATTTTTTAAAATCTACCCCAAAAAAGAAGAAAAAACTAATATAACTTATAAGTGAGTTTAGACAGGTTGCAAGATACAAGGTCAATGCACAAAAACAATCTTATTTCTATACACTGACAACAAACAATTGGAAACGGAAATCAACACAAAATTAAAATACCTTTAAAAGATGAATTACACTTGTTATTTTTGTGTGTGTGCTAATGAAGGTGTCAGGGATTGATTTAGGTGATGAATGTACAACTAATCGAAAGTACGATTTGTTTTGTACGACTGCGTGGTATGTGAATATATCTCAATAAAAAAAAAATTCAAAAAAAAAAAAAAGATGAATTACATATAAATAAAACATGGCATCTGTATGCTCGTATCTCAAAAATGCTGGTTAAAGAAAGCAAAGAAGAAAAAAAAATGAAGAGATATCCTATATTCATGAATTGAAAGACTCAACATTGCCAAGTTATCATTTCTTCTCAAATTGATCAATAGATTTAATGTCATTCCTATCAAAATCCCAGTAGGATTTTTTACACATATAGACCAAGTGATTCTTCCATATATATGGAAAGATGAAAGAACTAGAATAGCTAATTCAACTTTGGAAAAGAGGGATAAGAATAAAATAAACACTACCTGAGTTTAAGATTTTACTATATAATAAATCAAGTAATCAAGACAGTGTGGTATTGGTATGGCAATATTCCTATAGATCACTGGAACAGATTAGAGAGTCACACAAGTAGAGCTGATTTTTGACAAAAGTGCAGAATCAATTGAATGGAGGAAAGATAGTGTTTTCAACAAGGGGCATTCGAACAATTGGTCATCCATAGTCAAACAAAAAGAATGAGAGAACCTTGACCTAAACTTCACACCTTATACAGAAATTAATGCAAAAATTTATCACAAACTTAAATGTAAAACCTAAAACTATAAAACTTTTAAAAGAAAATATAGCAGAAAATCTTTCTTACCTAGTTTTTAGGTGAAGAGTTCTTAGACATGACACCAAAATAATAAAAAAAGTCAGTAATAAAAACATTGATGAAATATCATTTGATCAAAAATCTTTTGCCTCTGCAATAGACATTATTAAGAGGATGAAAAGAGACACACACAAGGAGAAAATATTTTCACATCTCATATTCAACAAAGGACTTTTGTCCATGAAATATAAAGAACTTTCTAAACTCAATAGGAGGAAAACAAATTATCTAATTAGAAAATAGATTTAAAAAAAACAAAAAATTGGACATTTCACCAAAAATAATGTATGGATGGCAAAGAACCACATTAAGTATGTTCAACATCATTAACCGTTAGAGAAATACAAATTAATACTACTGTGAGATACTGCGATAATATGCCTATTAGAATGGCTACAAAAAACTAATGATACCACATGCTGCCGATGATATCAAGCAAATGGATCTGTCATACCTTGCTGGTTGGTATGTGAGTATAGATAACTCTTTCAAGGAGTTGCTGTTAATGGGAGCAAAGAAATAGTCTCATCGGGCAGGAGTAGCTGTGTGGGAATATATTATGTAAGGAGGATTTTTTTTTTTTTTCTGGCTTGGTGATCTGGCAGCATAATGGGGGTGGGCATTCTCCTCAAATCCAATATAGCCAAAATGGATCTAAGCATCTCTTTGCCTCCTGTCTCCATTTATCTTCATAGAGCTTAATGACCATCAGAGCTCAAAGCAGATTTCACCTCCTTCAGGAACCCTCCCCAAATACCCCTCTTATGTATTCTCATGGTATCCTATGCTCTACCACCTGACTGACACCACTCTGAGTTGTAGTTGTCTGTTTTCCTGATTACACCTTCAGCTCCATGAAGACAGAAACCAAATCTCATTATGTTTTATTCCCCTTGCCTGGCTCACTAAGTATTTGTGGAATGAATATTTTGAAAATTGATTGGCATAAAATCTACTCAGCTCATCAACAAAAGAAAATCCAGGATGTAGCTCGATTCCTTATTTTTCTTGAGGGTAAAACTTGGAATACACATGAAATGAAAGAATTTCATGAACTTTGTAAGTATTCCCCATTCCTTAAGATACTCACTTATCCATAGATTGTACATAAGTAATATTGGTGTGACATGATTCTTATTAGCTGATAATACTCACTGTTTCTACTCCAGTTGCTGAAATATTTCCCCCTCTCATGGGGTATCACTCCCTTCCTCCCCAGTACCACTACTTGTTTTTCTCTGCAATAATAACATCAGGGATTCACAAATATCAGTTTCACAGCTTTTTCTCTACACAGGAATATTTTTTATCTAAGCCTGAGTGAGATAGGTCTGTAACATAGTAACAGCTAAATTACTGGTCCAAGCAAGGATAGAAAGGAGAACAATGTAAACTTTAGCTGCCTTTTACATAGCAGCTGTATAACACAGAGGGAGGTATTTGAATAAGCATCTGATATAAAGTTATACCAAATTTCTTCTGTCTTTAGTTATTGATAATTTTGTGATATGCTTTAAAGTTGGTCAGTTTGCCTAAGACACTCTTTCTGATTATAGTCAATTCTGAACTTGAAGTGGAAACGTAAGCTCACCCCTCCCAAATCTAAGAGCTAAAATAAATAAATAATTGTTCATGTACATCACACAGAGCCATCCCCTTACAGAATAAGAAAATTAGATAACATTCTTCAAAACAGTTTTGAAATTGTAATATATGTATGTGTATACCAATTCAGATTCCACCGTATACTTGCAGCACATCTGAATTCAGACTAGCTCTATTTCATGTTCCCAGTAGTAGCCATATTGGATAGTGCAGGTTTGGACTGAGTCCTTTCATTTCTTACAGCCTGAACATTCCGATCTCTGATTGCAAATGCAATTTCATTTGTTACCTTCATTTAAAATTCCATGTTAAAATACCAGTATCTAATTTTCTCTCAAAGGTTCAAGGTACTGTGCTTGTAAATGTATTTTCATAATCAGTTTATGTAATTGGGAAATAAAAATGCAAGGATTATATTTCTAATAAAATATCAAACTAGTTTTAAAATAATTTTAAGTCCTTTATGACCTATATAGTTCAGTTAAATATATAATCTAGTTTATTTTATAAATCATTGCATCTGCTGCCACAGTATTGATGATAACTGGTGGCACACAGTAGAGCCTTCTCATATGAAAAAACATGCAGAGAATAGAGATAATTATATCCAGTTTAACAATAAAAATGTACACATACAATAAATACAAATTGCTTTATATGCAACTATGGCTTTCCTGATCTTATTTAGGTAATCCTGATATATCCTATTGTCATAAATATATTTTCGTATATTTTATCATGAAAGTTTTAAAATTTTGCATTTCACGTTTGTTTTTCCTTTTTCTTTATTAACTTTTTGTTGTAGTAACCAATGTAGAGCACAAAATTTCCCATTTTTACCACAATCAAGTTGCAATTCAGTAGTATTAATTATATTAATATTGTGCACCTCCAACAGAAACTACTTACCCATCAAGCTATAACTCCCTCTTCCTGCTTCCCATCCCTTGGTAACCTATAAACCACCATCTGTCTCTGTGAAGTTTTCTTCTTCTAGGTATTTCATGTAAGGAAAATTGTAAAATGTTTGTCTTGCTACTTCACTCAAAATGATGGCTTCAGGGTTCATAAATGTTGTGGCATGCATTAAAACTTCATTCCTTTTTGTGACTAATATTCCATTATGTATATCCCACATTTTGTTTGTCCTTTCATCCATTGATCATTTTCTGTTTGTTTTGTTTTTTTAATTATAGCCATCCTAGTGAATGTGAAGTGGTACCTCACTGTGGTTTTGATTTGCATTATACATACAGTTGAATTCAGGTTGTTAAATGTATATGGTAAACTCCAGGATGTACTTTATTTTCAACTAACTGACTTAAACTTGTGCTTGTGTAAGATATAATTCCCTAATATAAAAGGTACATATTTTATTTAACCATCTTTCGTAAGTATCTGTTATCCTGTATTTACTGCCTACCATTTTTGTTTAGGCCCATAACTAGCATTTCAAAAATCATGCCCTTTGTAATACAAAAACAACAGTTAAAGAAATGTAAAAGCAAGGGAAAGGCCTGGGATTCTGAAATTCTAAGAAAATACATTATTATTCATTCTAAGTCTTTTCAGAAAGTGGACAATGTCAGTAAACAGAGTAGAATAACACATCGACATATCCTCGGGTACATGCTATGGGAAATTTAGCAGATCATTTAAGGCTGTGGAACCAAACAGGAAAAAACTGTTAAAAGAACATAAATATGATATATAAAATTCAACCAGATAAAACCCACCTTCAAAATGCTACTGGTCATAGCTCTTCTATGCCAAAGTATAACAGCACTCCTGGTTTTCTCTAAGAACCTCCTTCCCTACCTGTCTTCCAAATAAATGAATTTCAGAAAGCAAGTAGAACATGAAAGTGAGGGTAGTACATAAATTCTCATTTTTAATATACTGTGGAGTTTGAAATAGATGTCTCAAGAGTGAGAGAGGAATCATGGTCTACCTGAATTCAGTCTCTTTTTGCCTTGTAGCTAGGGTATTTCAACAATGTTACTGATGTTTTATCCCACAGAATATAAATTGAATTCATTGTCTTTCCCACGATAATTCCGTCTCACCACATCTCCAACAACTTGTTAGCATAAGCGTGCTGTGCTGGTTTGAATGTATTATGTCCCCCAAAATGCCATTATCTTTGATGTAATCCTGTGTAGGCTGACGAATCAGTGTTGATTAGATTGTAATTCTTTGAGTGTTTCTGTGGAGATGCAACCCAGCCAACTGAGGGTGGTGACTCTAATTGGATAGTTTCCATGGAGGTGTGACCCTACCCATTCAGGGTGGGTCTGAATTAGTTCATTGGAGCATTATATAATTTGGGATTCTCATTATATAATTTGGGATTCTCAAATTCTAAGAAGGAGCAAGCTTGCCAGAGCCAAGAGGACACTTTGAAGAATGCACAGAAGCTGAGAGAGTAGCTGCAGATGACAGACAGTTTGAAGATGGCCGTTGAAAGCAGACTCTTGCTCTGGAGAAGCTAAGAGAGAACAAATATCCCAAGAGCAACTAAGAGTGACATTTGCAGCCTGGAGAGGAATGTCCTGGGAGAAAGCCATTTTGAAACCAGAACTCTGGAGCAGATGCCAGCCATGTGCCTTCCCAGCTAATGGAGGTTTTCCAGATGCCGTTGGCCATTCTCCAGTGAAGGTACCTGATTGCTGATGTGTTGCCTTGGATGCTTTGTGACCTTAAGACTGTAGCTGTGTGGCCAAATAAACCCCCTTTTATGAAGACCAATCCATCTCTGGTGTTTTGCATTCCGGCAGCATTAACAAACTAGAACACATGCTAATTAACATGGGATTCACAGGTTATTGTTGATATTTTGTAGTAAATTTTCATTTTTATAGCTATACTGTTAAATGGTAGTTTCAAAGCAATCATTATCCCAAGAAGAGAAAATTTTAACTCACCTTTGAATAATGGTGAAAAGTAACTCAGCATTCTGACCTTAAATCTTAAAATTGGGTCACTTGGGGTCACCCAAAGCCAAGAAAGTCCAGACTAGGAAAAAGTTTTCAGTTTTATAGAAGTAATCCTATTACTTCTGCTTTTTCTTTCATTCAGTTGTAGTTAATTATCTTAATGTTTTGTCCTCTGCTTAATAAAGGGTTTAATAGGTGATTATGTACACATTCCTGGTTTAATCTTATTTTAATGCATTTCTGTTGGTGGGATATTGACTTTTTTTAAAGGTACATAATTATCTTAACTCAGCATGCTGGCAAGCTTTTTCCAAGAAGATAAAATTGATCTTAAATGTGCTTACTTCTTGTATCCCACAGGTATTAACGTACTTAGACTTTTTACCTTTCATAATCTAATGTATATTTCACAGAAGATGGGTTTAGAATATGATCTAAAAATGTGCTATATGATTGAAATCAGCACATTCTTAAGATTATCAATGAAAACTGCATAGGAGACCCCAATGTGCACATCATCTTTTGCTAAAATTTAAAAAGAAAAACATAAAGAATTTTCTACACAAAATATGACATGGCAAGAGAAAAAAGTTGGTTTCCTTGATCAGATTTCATGGGTATCCCAAACTGAATGAATATGAGTGATATTTATTTTTAAATGATATACACAGAGGAATCAGTTGACCCTCAGAGGAGTTCCCTTGGGAGAATACATACTTCTTTAATAATGTTTAAAACACTTTAGAAATTCCTCTTTAATAATTGCCTGCATGGACTTCCTGGAAGCTGGTGAAATAGGAAGGGCAGAGCAAACTTCTCCCCCATGGAATAACTAAACAGAAGGAAGAAAACGAGGGTATGAGCAGCCAGAAAAGGACCTCTACAATATATAGAGGGGACCTGGATGAAAAAGCAGAATAATTATAACTGAAAGAATGGGGTGAATTTATTCAATCATGACCTCCTCCAGGGCTGGCAGCTACGTACAGGCCAGAGTGAGAGAGGAAGGAGCTCTGCACTCCCACACTCCCATCTCTGCAACCAGCTGGGGAGAACCTTTCTCAGTTCTGTAGCTGGGAGTGCCCAGACTTGTGTTAGCCACACACAGAGTCCTTGCTGCAGTACACAGTTCCTACCCTCAACCCTGAGGCAGGGCACTGTGGGCGCCAGGTTTGAAGGAGGACCAGGAGGCCTTCCCCTCAGGAGGAGAGGGGATGCAGTGCTGAGCAGAGCCAATCTGACAGTTAGCAGGTGAGAGAGACACTGTGTTCTGCTGCCTGTGTCCCTTCTACGCAGAGGCCCACGCTGGGAATGAATGGAGAGACAGGGACAAGGGCGAGTGTCACATGGAGGCCCCAAAAGCCCCTCCCCCACCCCAGATGCCTATGTGTTTATGGTGGGCAGGGATCAGGGAAAAGCAGACTTGAGGGGAAGAAGTGGCCCGAGAGCGCCATCTCCTGGGAAGGTAGGGAAAGTGCACTCGGGCAAATTGAGGTTCTGCCAAATTTTATAAAAATGTCCAAATAGACCTGCATCTCCCAAAAATAACCTTATTAAGGGAAGCAAATGTCAATGGAAAATCACAAAGCATATGAAGATCCAAGAAGATATGAGCAAGCCAAAGAACCAAATTAAAAAACCAGAACAGACACAGAATTTGGAACAACTAATAAAAGATTTCCAAAACAACTTCACTGGGTTGGCTAAAGACATAAAGGACATCAAGAAGATGCTACAAGAGCATAAAGAAGATTTTGAAAGAGTAAATAGAACAATAGCAGATATTTTGGAAACTAAAGATGGTGTAGATCAAATTAGAAATACACTAGAGACACACAACAGCAGATGTGAAGAAAGAATAAGTGAGCTAGAGGATAAATCAATTGAATGCAAATGCACAAAAGAGCAAATGGTGAAAAACATAAAAAATTTGAATTTGATCTCAGGAAAATTATGAACAACATGAAGTACTCAAATATAAGAATCATTGGTTTCCCAGAGGGAGAAGAGTAAAGGGCTAGGAAGAGTATTTGAGGACATAGTTGAGGAAACTTCCCAACCCTTCAGAACAATGTAAATATGCAAATCAAACAAGCCCAGTGAACTCCAAATAGAATAAATCCAAATGGACCCACTCCAAGACACATTCTAATCAGATTTTCAAATGCAGAAGAGAAGAAGAAAGTCCTGAAAGCACAAGAGAAAAGCGATTCTCCACATATAAGGGAAACCACATGGGTACTGACTAATCAGTGGGCACCACTGAAGTGTACTCAATGGGAGAAACCAAAAGCCTTCCCCTTAAAAAGAGGAATGAGACAAGGATGCCCACTGTCACCACTGTTATTCAACATTGTGCTAGAAGTTCTAACCAGAGAAATTAGGCAAGAAAAAGACATAAAAGCTATACAAGTCAGAAAGGAAGAAGTAAAACTTTCCTTATTTGCAGATGATATGATCCTATATTTGGCAATTCCTGAGAAATCCATGACACAGCTACTTGAGGTAATAAGTACAGCCAAGTGGCAGGGTACAAGATTACTGTGCAGAAATCAGTAATGTTACTATATACAAGTAATGACCTAACAGAAGAGGCAATCAAGAAAAATATTCCATTCACAATAGCAGCTAAAAATAATGAAGTATCTAGGAATAAACCTAACCAAGTATGTAAAGGACCTCTACACAGAAAACTACAAAAATTTGCTAATAGTAATCAAAGGGTTCCTAAATAGGTGGAAAGATATTCCATGTTCTTGGATAGAAAGGCTAAATTTCAGTAAGATGTCAATTCTACACAAATTGATCTTCATAATCAATGCAATACCAATCAAGATTCCAACAACTTACTCTGAAGACTTGGAAAAGCTAGTTATCAAATTTATTTGGAAGGGAAAGGGGCCTCGATTTGCCAAAAACATCCTAAAAAAGAAGAGTGTAGGGGAAGGATGTACACTTCTTGACTTTAAAACCTATTGTAAAGCCACAATGGTCAAAACTGCTTGGTATTGGCACAAAGATAAGACATATGTATCAATGGAATCAAATTGAGAGTCCAGTAATAGACCTCCAGATGTATGGTAAACCGATTTTAACAAGGCCCCCAAATACTCTGAACTGGGACAGAATAGTCTCTTCAACAAATGGGGCTGGGAGTACTGGATATCCATATCCAAAAGAGTGAAAGAGGACCCCTACCTCACACCCTATATACAAATTAACTCAAAGTGGATCAAAGATCTAAATATGAGAGCCAGTACCATAAAACTCCTAGAATATAGGGAAACATCTTCAAGACCTAGTAATATTAGGTAGCTTCTTAGACCTTACATCCAAAGCACAAGCAACAAAAGAAAAAATAGATAAAAGGAATCTCCTCAAAATCAAATGCTTTTGTGCCTCAAAAGAAGTCATCAAAAAGGTTAAGAGGCAGCCAATTCAATGGTATAAAATATTAGGAAAACATATATCTGATAAAGGACTGATATTCAGTCTATATATAAAGAACTCCTGCAATTCAATGAGAGTACTACAGACAACCCAGTTATAAATTGCACAAAAGATATTAATAGACATTTTTCCAAAGAGGAATTACAAATGGCTAAAAACACATGAAAAAATGTTCATCTTCATTAGCTATTAGGGAAATGCAAATCAAAACCACAGTGAGATATCGTCTCACACCTATAAGAATGGCTGCCATTAAACAAACAGGAAACTAAAAGCTGCAGAGGATGTGGAGGGATTGGAACACTTATCCACTGCTGCTGGTAATGTATAAAGGCACAGTCACTGTGGAAATCAATTTGGCAGTTCATCATGAAACTAAATATTGAGTTACCCTACAACCTGGCAGTTCCACTACTCAGTATATACTCAGAAAATCTGAATACAGTGATACAGACAAACATTTGCACACTGATGTTCATAGTGTCATTATTCACAATTGCCAAGAGATGGAAACAATCCAAGGATCCTTCAACAGACAAGTGGATAAACAAAATGTGGTATATGCACACAATGAAATATTATGCAGCAGTAAGAAGTAATGACATCCTGAGGTATGTGACAACATGGATGAATCTTGAGGACATAATGTTGACCAAAATAAGTCAGACACAAATGGAGAGATATTGTATGAGTTCACTATTATGAACCTCCTAGATAATGTAAAATCAGTCTTAAAATGTAGAATATCATGAACCTAGAGATAGACAGACGCTATAGAAGGGGGAGAAATTACCAATGTGTACAGACTTATTAACGAGGCTGAACTTAAAGGTATGGGAGTAGACAGTGGTATTGATAGTTCCTTAATGGGACTAAGTAATAGTGCCATATTGAAGTCGACCATAATAGAAAGGGGTTGTTTCCATGTATCTCACAGATTAGCACTACAAATATAAATATGTTCTTGCAAGATCTACCTCAAAGGTTTGACACCTGTACAAAGAGTTAACAACTGAGTGGTATTTGGAAAAACTACTATTCCGGTTTGCTAAAGCTGCTGGAATGCAAAAATACTAGAAATGGATTGGCTTTTATAAAGCATGTGTATTAGGTTACAAATTTACAGTTCTAAGGCCATAGAAAGTGTCCAAACTGAGGCATCAACAAGAGGATACCTTCACTGAAGAGAGGTCAATGGCATCTGGGGTTCCTCTGTCACATGTGAAGGCACATGGTGATATCTGCTGGTCCTTTGCTTCCGGGTTGTGTTGCTTTGAGCTTCTGATTTCAATGGCTTTCTCTATAAGTGTCTGTGGGTTCTCACTTAGCTTCTATGGTGCAAACTGGATTTCTTCTTAACTTAGCATCTCCAGACATCTTTCTGTCTGCATCTCCAAGCATCTGGGTCTGTGTCAGCTCTGAGCTCTCATGCTCTCTCTCTCTCTCTCAGCTTCTTAAGGACTCCTGTAAACAAATTAAGACCCACCTTGAATGGGCATATTCACTGTGCCGGTTTGAATGTATTGTGTCCCCCAAATGCCATTATCTTTGTGGTCTTTCTTTTTGGTGCTGGTTAGATTTGCTTGGAATGTGCCCCACCCAGCTGTGGGTGGTGACTTTGGTGGGTTACTCCCATGGAGGTGTGACCCCACCCATTCAGGGTGGGCCTTGATCAGTGGAGCCATATAAAACATGCTGACTCAAAGAGACTGAACGGAGTGCACCTATGAGTGACGTTTTTAAGAGGAGCAAGCTTGCTAGAGAGGAACATCCCGGGAGAAAGCCATTTTGAAACCAGAACTTTGGAGCAGACGCCAGCCATGTGCCTTCCCAGCTAAGAGAGGTTTTCCGGACGCCATTGGCCATCTCCAGTGAAGGTACCCAATTACTGATGTGTTACCTTGGACATTTTGTGGCCTTAAGACTGTAACTGTGTAGTGAAATAAACCCCCATTTTATAAAAGCCTATCCATCTCTGGTGTTTTGCATTCTGCAGCATTAGCAAACTAGGACATTCACATATCCATGTAAATAATCTAATCAAAAGGTCCCATCCACAGTAAGTCTGCACCCACAAGATTGTATTAAAAGAACATGGCTTTTGTGGGGTATATAATAGATTCAAGCCAGCACAACTATTACATTGTATGGACTATATTTAATAGGAATGCCTTACTAGTACCACACTAATACTAGCGGTAAATAAATAATTTGTGGGGGATAGGAGTTATGGGGTGTTTTGGTTTTGTCTGAAATTGAGTGATGATCGTACAACCAAGTGAGGATAATATGAGACATTGATTGATTATTTTGGATAGCTTTTATGCTATGGGAAATTTAGGGACCCCCTACTTAATAAGTCAAGCCCTCAATCTTGAGCCTTGCTGTTATGAAACTTAGGGGAGGCTAAGCCTACCTATAATTGTGGCTAAGGTTCACTGCCAGAGATCCTCTTTTGTTGCTCAGATGTGGCCTCTCTCTCTCTCTCTCTCTCTAAGTGCAACTCTGCAAATAAATTCATTACCCTCCACCCTATGTAGAACATGACTCCCAGGGGTGTGAGTCTCCCTGTCAATGTGGGACATGACTCTCAGTGATGAGCCTGGCCCTGGCATTGTGGGATTGAGAATACCTTCTTGACCAAAAAGGGGAACATGAAATGTAAAAATAATGTTTCAGTGGCTAAGAGATTTCAAATAGAGTCAAGAGGCTATTCTGGTCATTACTCTTTTGCAACTTTCAGCTAGATATTGTCAATTCCCATAGTATTCCCAGCCCCAACCAACAATATTCCCAAAAACCCTGAAGAATACCCAGGGCTCTTACCAAGAGTCTATAAAAGTTTCACTTATTAAGTTTATTCTTCAGAAACTTAAAACCTCCAGATTGTTCCTATGCCAGATAAGTCCTGAAACCTAGAGGTACCAACATTTTCAAGAACATCAACCAGCTGCATCTCTCCCTTCCCCATAATGTCAACACCCATTTTGAGTATGAACAACTTAGAGTGGCCACTGCCTAGATATCCCTGAAGATTGCGACAGTGATCAAATGAGAGGGAGGAGGAGCAACAGACAAGGTAGGATTTAACAAAGGACTATGACTACTGAATCATTATACAGATATTTCTTTTTAGTCAGCTAGAAGGAAATGACTGAAATTGTGGAACTGTAACCCATACCATAATTTGAAATTTGCTCTATAATTACTTGTTATACTGTATTTTGAAAGTTATTACTTCTGTATATATGCTATATTTCACAATAAAAAAACATTTAAAAAAAAAAGAATTGCCTATAATGGAGAGTGACTGCTAATGGGTATGGGATTTCTTTTAGGAGTGATGGACGTGTTCTGGAATTAAACAGTGGTGGTGGTTGCACAACTTGCATAGTAAAAAGGCTGAATTGTATACTTCTAAATGGCAAATTTTATGCTATATGAATTTTGTCTGAAAAAAAAGGCAGATTATAAAGCATTACCTGTTATATTTGGATTTTGTACAAATATTGTGCTAACCAACATATTTACTGAACTTAACCACAAGACTTAAGTCCAAATTTACTGCTAACTTTGAAGACGTACCATCACTGAGTATGTCAAAAACCTCAACAGCTTCTGAAGGCATCCTCAAAGAGGAATCATAAAAATGGTGTGAGCAATGACAAATGAAATAAATATGGAACACCACAAGGACTTGACTTTGAGGACACAAGATTTGTATGTGTGTATGTATTGCGAAAGGATTATTTTATAAAACTCAGTTGCATTCAGTCCCTTCTTGTATAGCTGTCTTGGGCCAAGAGATGTGTTTAACCAAGCCTAGATTCAGAGTCTTATTGTGGATAAAATCCCTACTATCCAGACCCTCCCCTACAGCTTTTCGTTAGCTTCTAACATATTTAATCACTTTGTAAATAGAGGAACTTAGGTGAAAGATGATAGTGGTTAAAAATAAATTAAGCCTTTAGTGTTTATTGTTCATATTATAAAGCATTACCTGTTAACTTAAGGAATACTGAGCTCCTGCTCTATTGAATCACTGTGGTAGGTGCTTGCGATAACAAGTGTGAATAAAAGAGAAAAAATTGGAGAAGGTAGATTGTAAACAAACAAATCATAAATAAGAAAAATATGAGGTACTGCTGGGACTATGCAGTGAATTAAAATAGATGATGTGAGAGAGTGATTGGTGACTGTAAGAAAATTCTGTTTTCTGCTTACTATAGAAAAATGCATGCTAATTAAATGAAATAAAATAAAACATACCCACAACTCTACCCACTTAGAGGCAACCACTGTTAATCTTTGGTGTGTATCCTTTTAAACCCTGCTTTACTTCTGTATTCTCATGAGCATGCAAGACAACTCACACTTTGTCTTGCAAAATGCAATAATATCAATGATACTGTCTTGTGACCTCCTTTTTTCACTCAATATATTATGAACAACTTTACATGTCAGAAAATACTACTTTTATTATGTTTTAATATTTGCAAAATATTTCATTGGATTGATTTAGCCAGTCTTTAGTTATTGGATGCTTAGATTGTCCTATACCATAGTTATTAAAAATATCACATGGGAAGATGCTATATTTAGCTGGAGTTCACTTGCAAACACATCATTCATTTCTAGTATTCAGTGTCACAAGTTTCTCTCCGTAGCTCTGTAATATATACTTTTTAGACTTTTGATTTTTAAAAATCTTTTGTCTACCCCTGTGAGGACATTCTACAATATGGAATCTTCATCCTTTTCCCCCCAGTTTTACCTCCCCCCCCCCCCCCCCGCTGGCTATCTCATTCAAATTTACAAGGTGAATTATTCCTATATCTTTACCTTCAATCTTGTTTTCTCTACCAGTTGGATATCCTACCATTCCCTAACTTAACTTGTCTAAAACCAAACTTACACATATCTGCCTTTCTCTTCAAATCTAGCTCTCCCTCTTAATTTCTCTGTTTACCACAAGGATATCATCATGGCATCAATCATTTTAGCCTAGAAAGCTTAAATTATCTTTGACTCTACTCCCCCAAGCAGGTACAGTCCTTCAAAATGAGATTTTCAGGCTTCTTTTCTTCTCTACTTTCACTCTACCTCCCTGATTCAGGCCACTTTCTCATCGCCCTGAATTATTCTCACATTCTCCTCATTGATTTATCTGTCTGTACTCAATATATTGTCCCTTTCAGACCTACCTCTTTCCTCTGGATCTTGCTGCATCGATTATCCCCTTTCCTTTGTCTTTAAAAATCTCATTCTATTCTCTTGCCCCAATCTTTACTTAAACCTATGCAAGTTTCCCCCAACTTAAACAAGCAAAAACCCTTTTTTGTGTGTGACTCTGGACAGCTGACTACTTTAAGATCTCAACTTCACCCTTCACCTTCTACAGCCAAGCTTCAGCGCACCCCAGTCTACTGAAGCTCTCCTTCCATCCTGATGACATCTCGTTGACAGATCCAGTGAATACGTACAGTCTTTGTGACCAGACTTGCCTGCATTTGGCTGTTGATGACCTACTCCTGAAATTCTCCCGGCTCCCTCCATATCTTCTCTGACTGTATCTATTCCTTCTCTTTTAACAACTCCTCTTTTACCACATAAGCTTAGGACTTTTAAATCTCTCTGTCTGGACTTACACTTGTATATATAACTGCCTGATGGATTCTTCCCCCCAGATGTTTCACCTCTGACAGCCTGGACCTGAAAGTATCTTCTTTCCAGTAACCTTTTCTTTTTGTATTTTCTATCTCAGGTGATGGTATTATCACTTTCCCAATCACTCAGATCAGGAATGTTGAAGTCATCTTTCATTTCCCCATCCCTCTCTCATTTCCTCTCTCCCTTTCCCTTTATCCAACTCATCACTACATCCTACAGTTACCAACCAAAGACTAGTTTCCTAATCAGTCTCTGTGTCTTCCACATATGTACTCTATGAGTTCTGTTCGTCCACTAATTTCTCACTCTTAAAATCTGAGTTATCCTGTTTATATCATTACCCAACTAAGAAAATGTCCATCATTTTTCATTTTTTAAAAATAAAAGATAAATACTTTAACACCTAGAAAGAAAATGTTGTAGTAACCACCAACCTAGCCAATATAAGAAACACCTTGGAATAAAGATAAATTAAAACGTGATGAAATCTTTTCTAACCATATTATTTGACAGGAACTTTTAGCATTCATTATCATAGATCCATTAAATTTATCCGTTCAATTGGCCTTGCTCTACAGAAGATGCTTCCTTCCTTTCTTTCATTCAAGAACATTATTCTCTACCCACTGAATTCATCCTAGACACTCTCTGGGGAATTCCCCAGAGCTCACGTGAACTTTCACTGAATAGCAAGTTGATCACTTTACTTGAACGTTTCTGATTGTCTAATCTGATCTATTGCAGATACTTCAATAATTTTTAGTATATAAAAGTGGAAGTTTTATTTAGTTGTATTACCTTAGCTGAGGAGTCTACATTTACCAACAGTTGGCAGCATGAGTTTCAGAGCAGCAATTCAAAAAACTGTTTCAATTTTAGAGGATTCCTAATGGACTTAGATGTGTTGTTTCTTAATTTGTTTTTCCTTTGCATGTAGAACTGCTTTTCTTAAGGTTTACACAGAAAGATCCCCAAATGGAAGCTCTTTTCCTTCCTTGTGAGTCTAGGCTGATAATAAAATTGGGGAATTAAGAATAATAGAGTTAAGGACAATCTAGAATAGCAGAACTCACTGGAGACAGAAATGACTAAAGTGGACACACAAGCTCTAAGAGCAGTCAGGGATAAAATGAAACTCCAAGTTAAATGATCCATCAGCTACCTTTCTTAATGAAAAGTAAGACAGATGCACACAACAAAATTAACAACCTGGAATAAACCAAACTCTGTCAAGTAGTAAAGTATTGAGAAATAATATCAATTTTATGGCCTTTGGAAAGAAATTACAACCAGCCTCAGTAGTCTGCACAGATGAATAAATTTCAGAGAAGTAGCATTTGATAGATGAATTGTACATGTTATGTCATTACATTTTCCTACGGTCCCCCCCCCCCCCACCTTTGGGTCAAAATTTCCTGGAATTCTTTTTATTAACATTTTTGTCAAGATATTATTCACATACCATACAATTCATCCATTTAAAGTACCAATTTAGTGGCTTTTTGTATATTCACAAAGCTGTGAATCCATCTCCACAATCAATTTTAGAACATTTTCATTACCCTAAAAAGAAACCCTGCCCCCCTTAGCCATCACCCTCCAAGTCCCCTCTCTCTCCCTCCCCAGACAGCCCTAAGCAACCATTAATCTGCTTTCTGTCTCTATAGTTTTGCCTGTTCTGTACATTTCATATACGTGCAATCACACAATATGCTGTACTTCAAGATTGGCTTCTTTCACTTAATCTTTTCAAGGTTCGCCCAGGCAGTAGTATGTTTCAGTGTTTCATTTATTCCTGTTGTTGAATATTAGTCCACTATATGGGTAGACCACATTTTATTATACATCAGTTGGTGGACATTAGAGTGGTTTTTACTTTTTGGCTATTACAAATAATACTGCTGTGAACTTTCATGTGCAAGTTTTTGCATGAACATAGGTTTTCACTTCAATTGTGATCCACCTAGGTGTAGAATATACCTTTTTGAGGAACTGCCAGACTGTTTTCCAAAGCAGCTGTACCATTTTACATTCCCATCAACAATATGTGAAGATTCTGATTTCCCTACATCCTCACCAGTATTTGTTACCTTTTAGACTATAGCCATTCTAGTGTGTATGAAGTGATATCTGTCACATCGTGGTTTTGACTTGCATTTCCCTGATAGCTAATGATGTTGAGCATCTTTTCATGTGCTTGTTGGCCATTTGTATATCTTCTTTGGAGAAATGTCTATTCAGATCCTTTGCCCAGTTCTTAATTGGGTTATTTGTCTTTTTATTAGGGAGTTATAAGAGTTATTTCTGAGTTCTGAGAGTTCTTTTCAAGGTTTGCCCAGGCAGTAGTATGTATCAGTAAACTTTCATTCGTATTGGATAAATACCAAGGAGTGGAATGTCTGAGTCTAAATACAAATCCTTCATTAGTATACAATTTGAAAAAAAATTTTCCCATTCTGTGGATTTTCTCAGTTTCTTGATGATGTCCTTTAAAGCACAAAAGTTTTTAATTTTGATGATGCTCTGTTTATCTGTTTTTTTCTTTTCTTGCTTGTGCTTTTGGTGTTTCTGTTATGAAGTTGACCCATGTATTTTTAACCATTTTATAGAACTTTAATTGACATACAGCAAAGTGCCCATATTTAAGGTGTATAAGTTGATATGTTTTGAAATATGCATACACCTATGAAATATTACCACCATCAAGTTAATGTACATATCTGTCACCCCCAAAAGTTTCTTCTTAACCCTTTGTATTACATCCCTCCCACCCCTTCTAAACACTCCCAGGTTGTAGGCAACAACAAATCTGCTTTCTGTGATTGTAATGTAGTTTCTATTTTGTAAAATTTAATGTAAATGGAATCATACAATATAGGTTCTTTTATGTCTGGGTTCTTTCACTCAGCATAATTATATTAAGATTCACCATGTTGTTACATGTATCTTGAGTAGTATTCCATTATATATTTATCATATCCCTTAACATATTATCAGGTATTGGCTGTGACAAGTAATCTGCTGTGAATGTAAACTTTCATTTGTATTGGATAAATACCAAGGAATGAAATGTCTGAGTCTTGTGGTGGGTACATATTTAAATTTTTGAGAAAAATGCCAGTTTTCCATTAATCTTAGCCATTCTGATAGGTCTGTAGTATATCTTTTTGTAGTTTTAATTTGTATTTCCCTAATATCAAATGATGTTGAGCATCTTTTCATGTGCTTATTTACTATTCATATGTCTTCTTTGGTGAAGTGTATGTTCACGTCTTTTGCCCATACTATGATTGAGCTATTTGTTTTCCTGCTGAGTTTTGAAAGTTCTTTATATATGTTAGATACAAGTCCTTCCTTAGACATGTGATTTGTAAATATTTTCTCCCATACCCTGGCCTTTCTTCTCATTCTCTGAACATCATCTTTCAAAGTGCAGAAGTTCTTAATTTTGGAAAAGTCCAATTTATCAATTTTTCTTTTATGTGTTGTGATTTTTCTGTTATATCTAAGAAATCTTTACCAAACTCAAAGTCACAAGGATTTCTTCCTGTTTTCTCTATAATTTTTATAGTTATAGGTTTTATATTTAGGTCTGTGGTCCATTTTGAGTTAATGTTAATATATGATTCAAGGTATTAATCCAACTACAGTTTTTTCTAAACTGTCCAGTTGTTCTAGCACAATTTGTTGAAAAGACTTCCTTGTTTCACTCAGTTGCCTTTGATGAAAATCAGTGAACCATATGTATGTAGGTGTATTTCTTTATTCTCTTTTGTGTTCCAATTATGTATCTTTCCAGCAGTATCACATTGATTTGATTACTTTAGGTTTATTTGAGTAGTAAATTCAGGTAGTTTAAGTCCTCCAACTTTATTCTTCTTTTCCAAAGTCATTTTAACTAATCTAGGGCCTTTGCGTTTCCTATGAATTTTAGGATTAGCTTGTCAATTTCTGCAACAACCACAAAAAATTCTACTGAGATTTTAATCAGAAATATATTGAATCTGTAGATCAATTTGGGGATAATTGAAATCCTAACAATATTGAGTCTTCCAACTCATGAACAAAGTGTGTATATAACCAAAAACACTTAACTTTTTTTATTTAGGTCTTTAATTTCTCTCAACAGTGTTTTATAGTTTTCAGGGTCCAGGCTTTGCACATTTTCCTAAGAGTCACACAGTATTCCATATTTTTGATGCTCTTATACCGGGTAATATTTCAATTTCTGATTGTTCTATGACAGTATATCAAAATACAATCAACTTTTGTACATTGATCTTGTGTTCCGCCACCTTGTGTTGTTCCAAATCTTTGCAGGACAGCGTTTAGAATTTATCCTAAGTATTGTTAATTGTAGGTTTTCTGTAGATGCCCTTTACGTTGAGAAAGCGCCTTCTATTTCTAGTTTTTGTCAGGAATGGATGTTGGATTTTGTCAACTAATTTTTCTGCATCTATTATGATATGGTTTTCCTTTTTTAGTTTGTTAAATTTGGTGGATTACACTGAAAAGCAACTTTGCATTCCTGGGATAAATTCCATTTGGTCATGATTTTTATCATTTTTATATAGGGGCAGCCTTACTTTGTATAGTACTGTGTCCTCTGAAACTTGTACATATGAGAACCATGTCCTTTCTCTGCTCAGTTCTCTGATAACCACAAGGTAAAGACAAAGTCCAATATGCATGTGTTTCAGGGAACACAGTACTATGCAGAGTGAGGTCTGATTATATTGTTGGATTTGTTAAAAATTTTTGTATCTGTGATCATACTTTCCTTTTCTTGTAATGTCTTTGTCCAGTTTTGGTGTTAGTTTAATGCTGGCTTCATAGAATGAGTTGGGAAGTATGTCTTCTTCTGTTTTATGAAGAGTTTGTAAAGAACTGGTATTAGTTTTTCCTTAAATATTTGGTAGAATTCATAAGTGAACACACATGGAAATGGAGTTTTATTCTTTGCAAAGTGTCAAATCACAATTTCAGTTTCTTTATTTCTTCTTGAGTGAGCTTTGGTAATATGTGTCTTTTAAGGAATTTGTCCATTTCATCCAACTTGTCAATTATATTGACCTGAAAATGTTCATCACATTCCATTATTATTCTTTTAGTATCTGTAAAATCTGTGGTGATGTTCTCTCTCTCATTCTTCATATGGGTAATATTTAATGATCATCTAGCTGGACCTGCCTTTGGTTTCATTGATTTTCTCTATTTTTGTGTTTTCTACTTCATTGATTTCCCCTATGTTAATTATTATTTCCTTTCTTCTGCTTATTTTGTATGTAATTTCCTCCTCTAATTCTAGTTCCTCAAGATAGAAACAGAAGACCACACCACAAGTTTTAATGTGCTATGTCTTCATTTTCCTTCAGTTCAGATGCTTTCTAGTTTCCCTTTTGATTTATTTTATATGTGGATTATTTAAAGGTGTTTTAATTTCCAGATATCTGGGGGTTTTTCAGATATCTGTTACTGATTTCTGATTTAGTTCCCTTATGGTCAGAGAACCTACTTTGTGTAACTTGACTCCTTTTAAACTGTGAAACTTGTTTTATGATGTAGAATATGTTCTATTGGTAAATATATTAAGAAACATTCCAGGTGCACTTCAAAAGGTTATAAATTCTGGTGTTGTTGGGTTGAGTGTTGAGTATCAGGTCAAATTGGTTTATGCTGTTGAGTCCTCTTTATCCTTATCGATCCTTATTGATTTTCTGTCTTCAATTTGAGAGAAGCATATTGAAACCTTTGACTATAATTGTGAGATTTATTTCTCCTTGCAGTTCCCTCGGTTTTTGTTTCATGTTATTTGAGGCTGTGTTATTGGATGCATAAACAGTTAACATTCTTATGTACTCTAGATGAATTGACCCCTTTTCATTATGAAATGGCTCTCTTTATTCAGATAATATTATTTGATTTGAAGTCTACTTTGTAGTTTGCTAATATAGCCACTCCAAACTTTGTTTAATTTGCCTTAACCTGGTATATCTTTTATTTGATATATTACAGCTTTATGCAAGTATAATTCAGATACCACACAATTCACCCATTTTTAGGGGTATAGATACTTACATATTTATATGTGAATAAAGTTTGGAAAAACACATTAGAAATGGTTATCCTTAGAAAGGAAGGATTTCTACTTTTTAAATTTCTAGACTTTATAACAACTTTAGTAATAGTTTTGAAAGAAACAATTGTTTAAAAAGTTATATTGGTGATGATTACCCAGAACATATAGAGAAACTAACTCAAAAGAAGCAAAACCACTTTTCCCCAAGGGTTTCCAAACCATCTGGACCAATGTTCTTCCTTCCTGGGCTTACATAGAATTAGTTTTAAAGGTAAGATTTTAAAAAAGTAAATTTTTGATTTTAAAAGTAAAATTTGAAAGTACTGAACTTTTAAAGACCCCAAGTTCTACAGTCTAAGACTGTATTAGTTAGGGTTCTAGGGAAACAGGACCAGCAGAAGATATCTGTAAATATGAGATCTTATAAAAGTATCTCATGCATCTGTGGGGATGCATGAGTCCAGATTCCGTAAGGCAGGCTGCATGAGTTCAAATTCAGTAGGACAGGATGCACGAGTTCAAATTCCGTAGGGCAGGCAGCAAACTGACAACTCCGATGCAGGTGTTCAACGAACTGCCCAAGAGATGATGGCTAGCCGAAGAAGTGAAGGTTCTCTCTCTACTCCCTTGAAAGTCTTCAACTGATTGGATTAAATCTAGCTGATTGAATTCTCTCATTGCAGAAGACATGCCCTTTGTTGATGTAATCAGTCACAGATGCAGTCAGTTGACTGATGATTTAATAACCAGCCTTCTGGTTTATTAACCAGTAGTAATGGTTAGTCTTGACCAGACACCTCAGCACCATCACCTGGCCAAGTTGACACATGAACCTAACCATCACAAAGACCAAGGTGTAGTTAGTGAGCTGCTGACAAGAATAATGATCCCATGGCATTACAGCTTTATAATCCTTACAAACGCATATAAAAAATTAAGTGACATTTTAAATTGTCCAACTACAATAAGTGTTGTTGTTGATTGTTGTTGTATATTTGAAATTGTGATCACACTTACAGTATAATAATGAAATTCCATAAGTAGCGTTGGAAATGGAGAACCATTGGTACAGACTCACTCATTCATTTCCTTCCTGGAAATGCTGCAATATAAAAAGGCCGAGAGCTTTGGGAAATACCTTAGAAACACTTTAGGTTAAAGATGGTATCAATTTTTATATACTGCTTGCTAGTTGAATAAAGTGCTCCTTCCAGTCTTAACATTTGAGGAGAAAATCTGGGCTTTTTGAATCTCATTTACACCAATATAGGTGTAATCTGCTGTTCTATATTTGGGAACTTGTAAAGACCCTGTTTAAAAAAAAAACTAAGAATGGGACACTCGTCATTCAGATTTGTTAATTTCAGGGTAGTGTGCATTTTGGTACTCCCTTTTCACTTTGTGGGGTTTTTAAATGGCAAGACCATGTATCAGTGGACTCACAGCAAAGCCATCAAATAGCCATTGCTCAGTGAACATTCATGCTAGTGTCTTTATGAGAAAAATTACCACTCCCAGAATCCATGAAACAGAAAAGTGAAAGTTGAAAGTGAAGGAAGGTCAGAGAAAACCAGCAGAGCCAGTGGTTTAGTCAGGTGGGTTTTCTGTTGTCGATCACTTGTTTTCTGGTGTATTTTATGAGGTATGGTAGTTCTCTTTCATAGCAATTCAGAAGTAAAGTTGCTCAGGTTATTTTGCAGTTGTACCGGTTAACATTCATAGAGTCCCATGAAATGTTAGTACACGGAGAATGTCAGGTGTAAGGCAGACAGTCTTCTAAGTCGTATTGCAACAGGAAAAGAAGAGAAAAGGGCTCCACATCTGGGCTTGACCATGGGCACCAGGCTGTCCCTGACTACCTGGGAGCAGACATTGACTGCCGGGCTCCTAACTCCTGGCATTTAACAACTTTCCCTCAAGTAGCTTGTTTTGTTTTTGTTTCAGAAGTAATTATGTTTCAAAAAATAACACTAAAGCAAAAGGAAGAATATTTAATCAATAAATAGAACTAAATACCATTGGGTATTTTTTGGTCCCTAACTGTCCAGTTTTTTTCTATGCATGCTGATACTTTTAATCTTTTTTTTTTTTTTAACTGAAAGTGAAGTGATCCTCTACCCATTACTTTGTAATAACCAGCATATTTCATAAAATGTTTATTTTCCCATGTTATTAAATAATTACACCAGTCTGGAAAAAAAAATAAAAGTTTGGCCAGTATGATGCATTGGTTACAGAAGATTATGGAAAAGCTGCTTTTATCATATGTTCTCATGTTTTAACATGATCTCTTAATAACAAACTAGAGCGTGAAGCATCTCTGTGAAATATCTAGTAAAGTTGTTTTGGCTAAAAATAGGGTAGGATGTGTAAGTAACCTGGCAAGATTATTACAAATTACAATTTAAAAATCAATTATTAGGCTGAATACAGAGAAGAAATCATTTATTACTTTTAGTGGAAGAATACTATTTTATGTTAGGTTTTGAGCAGGGTTAACTGAAAATTTGCCAGGTAAACATTACAGTCTAGGAGTTTTGTTTGTTTGTTTGTTTGTTTTTTCCTTTGTTAAAGAATTGTTCTGATATACTATTTATGTTTAGAACTTTTTATCTAGAAAAATAATTTGAAGTCAATCATATATTTAGTGCATCATGCAAACTGAATATTCTGTATATACTTTTCCTTACTGTATTAAACACTTGGAATTTTTCCTTTTTTACAGTAGAGCCTTTTTTCTTTTCCAAATCCCCCAGACCCAAAGTAATATTTTCATATGAAAGGAAAGAGAAATTTTCCTTTACAGTTTTATTTAAAATAATTAGAGAAACATTGAACAGTAATAAAATTTAAGCCATATAACCTATTATTTCCTATGTGCATAGAGGGAAGTAAGAGAATATAAGAGGGAAGTAAAAGAATGTATATATATATTCTCATGTGTATGAAAATGCCTATAAATAGGAGCTATTACATACAATATCACTGTTTACAAAAGTTACTTCTACATCTAAAGGAAATATTGTTACATGGCATTGTTTTAGGAGCTGTTACATACAATATCACTGTTTACAAAAGTTACTTCTACATCTAAAGGAAATATTGTTACATGGCATTGTATTGCACAACCTAATAAGAATGATAATTTCAACACTTTTACTGAGTATTAACTGGGTGTCAGGAATGCTTCTAAGTACTTTCCATGCCATATTTCATTTCATTCTCACAACATGTCTATGATTATGCTTATTACTTAGTTTATAAATCAGGGTCTAAATCTTAGAGAGGTTAAATAACTTGCCCAAGGTCATACAGAGCCTACTGACAGACCCAGGGTTTGAATCCAGGTAATTAGGCTCCAGATTTCAAGCTTATGATCACTTGGCCTATAAAGTAGGATTCAAGAGGGAGGACTTCATGGATATGTGAAGTACAATGTTTCTGATATCTGAGAAGTGCTAAGCAATATGTACCCTACTGCCTGGCAGAGCAGCTGAAATTCTATCATAAATTCACTGCTTTGAGCTTACAAGTCTTGAGGCTATCAGGAGTCTCCAGTTAAAATGCAAATGCTACTCATCTGAGGAATAATGCGCATCTGAGGGGATAATGACAGTGTCCCCAGGATTCAATAATGGAACACAGGGTCAAAGGCTGTGGAATAGCAGGGTAGGAAAGGGGTATGGACTTGGAAACTCCACATTGGAGGACAAGAGACCAGCAGTCAATTTGCAGAGGATTTTTGGCAAAGGCTGACTAAGGAATGCCAACAATTTAAGTTTTTTTTGTGACAAAGGACAATAATCAATAAGATGTGGGGATTTTTTAGTATAATTTCACTGTTTACTGTTTACCATCTCCTTTGAGTCTAGGAAATACGGCACAGGGGGATGCTCTACTGCATTGATGTTATAATAATTAAATAGTTTTTCTTTGTCTTCCAGCAATCAGCAGGCCTTTTTACTGGAGAATGTTCCTTGTAATAATGCAAGCTGTGAGGGAGCTCATCGTATGTTTAAAGTCTACTGGGAACTCTCAGACCTAAATCAAATCAGAGATGCCGTGGTTGCCACCTTCTTTGACATTTATGAAGATGTGAGTTGAGAGATCTCTTGTGTGTTTGGGATGTAATTGCCATCCACCTCGTCTCACTTGAGGTTTTGCTTTCAGCTTCACCCTTTTTGACCAGAAAATGTAGATGAGATAATAAAAGCAAATGAGTTAATAAAAGAGACCCCTTTCTAATGTTAAATGACAAAGGAAACAAATTTATTGATGCCATTGGTTGATCAGTACAATGAAATATGAAAACACCTTGTCTCATTTTGTGCTTATTTGGATTAAACCCCTGGAGAATCATGTTCTGAGACTGGGGAATCTTCACGTTCAGTGGTAGAGAAGAGTCAATCGAAAGATAATAGACCCTAGAACTGCACAAGATCACAAAAGAATGAGTTCAGTACTCATTTTTAACTTTGTAGTATCTTTTTCCACAGATGCTTTGATTCTTTGGTTGCCAAGTATCCTTGTGAAAGGCTCTAAGGGTCCTAGATTCCCCCTTTCTAAAATGGGAGGCCAATTTACCACTCAGAGTGTTGAGAAGAAAAATAATAAATCCTTAAAAATTGTGTAAAATTCTAGAGTCAATATATCACAGTATATCCTTGCAAAATAATTTTATTATTTTAAAAAGTTGAATGCCCATCAGGACATTTATGCCTACTCCACCTCTGATTTGGGTTTTGTTTTGTTTTGTTTTAAGAACCTGATACTCAGTTTTATAAATTATCCAGGTTGTTGTTTTTGTCTTTCTCATGCTATCAAATCTTGTGTTATTTCACTTTTCATTAGCAGTTTCCAAACCAAAAAGAAAAAAAAAATCACAAAGGGAAAATCAAGATAATTAACTACAAATCAGTTTTTAATTTTTGTATATCAAAAGCATCATAAATAAAAATTGAGTTGTTTTTTGAATTAAATTTGCTGTGGAAGAGTCAAAGCCTTAATATAAAAAGGGTTTATGCAAACTGTTATGTCACCAAAAACTTCCTCTAGAAAAAAAAATAGCAATCAATTTACAGAAAAAATACGAATGGCTAACCTATGAAAAAATATGATAAATAATTGACCTTATTAAAGAGTCAAATATAAATTTAAATGAGCATTCTCTTTTTTTGCCTATCAAAAACTAGTAGAAAAATTACCCCAATTCATAGGAAAAAAATATGCAGTGTTGGTAAGAGGCAGATAAAAAGGTACTCTTTGTAAATACCTGATGGTTGGAAACAGTCTGGCAGTCAGATGATGGGCCTTTAAAAAATGTATGCAAATATGATTAGAAGGAACTATACCAATATTCTAACAGTTATATCCAGAAAATAAAATTAAAGAATCTTTTCATTTTATTTATGGTTTTCCTATTCAGAGTAAATAATAATTAAATTTTAGACACCAGATTTAATAATTGAGGTTTACATTCACCTGATAAACATATCTTGTATTTTAATGGTCAATTTTAAGTCGATCTAGAAGCTTATTCTCAACTTTTTGTTTGTTTTTTTTTTCCCAGGGAATCTTGGATATCATAGTGCTAAGTAAAGGGTATACAAAGAATGATTTTGCCATCCATACACTAAAAAATAACTTTGAAGCAGATGCTTATTTTGTTAAAGTCATTGGTGAGTATTTTTGTGTGTTTTATGATTATTAATATTTAATTTTTTTATGCACACACACATGTTCTCTCTCTCCAGTACATATTTTCCAAACAGCAAAAGGACACACTCCTCTGTAACCTATATACAACCCCCAGTCAGGAACTCAACATCAGTATACCACTACCATCCAATACACAGACTCTGTTCAAAATTCACCAACTGTTTCAACAGTGTCTTTTTTTTTTTTTTTTTTTTTCTGGTCCAGGATCCAAAGAATGCCTATTGCATTTAGTTGTCACATCTCTTCAGACTTAATTCAGTCTGGACAATGCCCTTAGTGTTCCCCTGTTTTTCATGTCCTTATCATTTTTAAAGAATACACGTCTTACATGCTATATAATGGCAAACCTATGTTTCCTCATTTCCCATCTCAGGTCATACATTCTTTGCAGAAATTCCACTGCATGATTTGTAGAACTGATGCAGATGCTGTGTACTTCTCAGCACATTGTATTAGTAGCTACATGATGAAGAACTGTACACCGCCAAGATATTAACCTTGATCGCTGGTCATGTTGACGGCCACCAGGTTTCTCCATCTTAAATTCATCATTTTCCTGTTTGTAAATGATTAGTATTTTGTAGGGAGATATTCTGATATGACTTTAATATCCTTTCTCCTCATCAAATATCTACCTACCAGACTTAGAGTCCATTACAACTCCTGCCTAAAGAAACAAAATTCTATTTGATAGTGGCCAAATGATGATTCTTTATTTCCATCATTCCTTCTATATTCCTTCTATATTAGTTGACATGCTACTATATTCCTTCTATATTAGTTGACATGCTATTCCTTCTATATTAGTATATTCCTTCTATATATTCCTTCTATATTAGTTGACATGCTACTAACGTGCTATATTAGTTGACATGCTACTGTATTAGTTGACATGCTATATTAGTTGACATGCTACTGTAAGGAAGATCTTTCATTTCTTTCCTATGTGTTCATATATTTGCTTATTTTTATTACTATAAAATTGGGATTCATATTTTATTCAATGGGTTGTAATGCCTTACTAAAATTTATTTTGATACTTAAATTGTTCCTAATGTGGGCAATAGGAGTTCCTTCAAGCTGACTATTCTATCCTTTTAACATATTCTCTGAGCAAAGCAAGATAATTCGGGCTCATTTTGTACCTCCCCTGCCGCAACCCTATAATCACACATTTCTCTGAAGAACCCTGGTTCCTTTTAGTAGAGGATGGTATTTAAAATCAAAATTTAGGTTCTTAGTGTACTTGTTGCTACTGGGTTGTCATTTCTTCTAGGCTCTGTCAATTGATAGAGCTAAGAAATACAGGTATAGATTCAGGCACACATACATATATATACAGATGAATCTATACATATATACCTACATATACACACACACTTGCATATATACATATGTAGGCATGTATGTATGCGTGTGTATGTATTATAATACCATTAATTCATACCAACATTTCCATTTCCAATCTAGCACAACACTTCAGGGCTCTTTTAACCATTTCATGTTTGTAAATAACTTTTCTCACACAAGAAACTTTGCTCCTGTTATCCTCTATATATTTACTTATTTGCTCAATGTAACCAGTTTCAAACCATGTCACCCATCTCTTCCACCTGTCAACTGTGTTCATCATAGAGATCCTGTCCTTGTTTTAAGTGTTTATACCTAAATATTTCATTTTCCTATAGTGAATGTAAATCTTACTGTGTTGTTAAGTTTGGTTTCCCCGTGTTTTTCATTAGTACCTCGAAATGCAATCGGTTTTTTTTCAATATTTTTGTATAAATTTATTTTTATTTTGAAACAACCCCAAGCTTGTAGAAAAGTTGTAAGTACAGCACAAATAATGGTTTTTTCCTGAACCATTTGCCTCATAACCCCTGAATACTAGTGTTCAATTCCTAGAAACAGGACATTTTCCTACATAATCAGAATATGACCATCAAAATTAGGAAATTAACTTTGATACATTACTACCTTCTAGTCCTCAGACTGCATTCAAATTTTGCCAGTTGTCCCAATAATGTCCTGTATGGCAAAAGGATTCAGGTCAGAATCACGTGTTGTATTTAGTTGTCAAATTTTGTTAGTCTCCTTTAGTTTGGAACACGTCCTTAGTCTTTCCTTAATTTTCAGGGCCTTGACATTTTTTAGTAGAACAGGCCAGTTATTTTGTACAGTGTCCTTCAGTTTGGGTTTGTCTGATGTCTCCTACTGATTCAAGTTATGAATCTTTTTGCAAGAATACCAGAGAAGTGATGCCAAATACCCATTACTTCCCATTAAGTGGTACATTATTTTGTCCTATTACTGATGTTTAATCAAGTGTCATCTGCCAGGCTTCTCTACCTGAAAGTTATTCTTTTTCCTTTTGTATTAATAAGTAGTTTGTAGAGAAATACTTTAAAACCATGTAAATTATCCTGTTCCTCATTAAACTTCTCATTCATTCATTCATTCATTTATATCAGTATGGACTTAAAATTCTCTATTTTTATTTATTAATAATTTTTGTTAGAGAAGTTGTAGGTTCACAGAACTATGTAAAATAGAGTTGACATACACCCCTCCTATTATTAAGATCTTGCATTAGTGTAGTATATTTATTATAATCATGAAAGAATATTTTTATAATTCTCCTATTTAATTTTTATTCTAGTTACTACATATATTTGACCTAAAATTTCTCCCTTTTAAACACATTCACATATATAATTCAGTACTATTAGTTATATTCACAATGTTTTATTACCATCACTGCCATCCAGTACCAAAACATTTCCATCATTCCAAATAAGAACCCTGTACATTTTAAGCCTTAACTTCCCATTCCCTATCTCTTCCTCCCCCCATCCCCTGGTGACCTATATTCTAGATTCTGACTCGGTAAGTTAGCTTCTTCTAATTGTTTCAAAACAGTGAGATCGTACAATGTTTGTTCTTTTGTGTCTGGCTTATTTGATTCAACATTCCTTTGAATGTATATACCGCATTTTGTTTATTCATTCATTGGTTGAGGGACACTTGGATTGCTTCCATTGTTTCACAATTATGAATAAAGCCATTATGTACATCAGTGTGTAAATATCTGTTCGAGTCCTTGCTTTCAATTCTTTTGGGTATGTACCTAGTAGTAGATTGCCGGGTCATATGGTAATTCCATACTTAGCTTTCTGAGGAACTGCCAAACTGTCTTCCACAGTGGTTGCACCATATTATATTCCCACCAGCAATAAATGAATGCTCCTATTTCTCCATATTTTCTCCAACCCTTGTAATTTTGTGAATGTGTTTTTTTTAACAGTAGCCATTCTAATCGGTATGAAATGGTGTCTCATTGTGGTTTTGATTTCCATTTCCCTGTTAGCTAATGATGTTGAGCATACTTTTCCCGTACTTAGCCATTTGTATGTCCTCTTTGGAAAAATGTCTATTCAAGTCTTTTGCCCATTTTTTGTGTTGTTCATTTTTTTTATTTCTTTATATATTCTGGATATTAATCCTTTATTGGATATGTGGTTTCCAAATATTTTCTCCCATTGAGTAAGTTGTCTTTTCACTTTCATGATAAAGTCCTTTGATGCTCAAAAGTTTTTAATTTGATGAGGTCTCATTTATCTATTTTTTCTTTTGTTACTTGTACTTTGGGTGTAAAGTCCAAAAATCATTTTCCAACACAAAATCCTGAAAATGCTTCCCTTCATTTTCTTCTAGGAGTTTGATAGTTATGGCTCTTACATTTAGGTCTTTGATCCCATTTTGAGCTGATTTTTGTATATGGTGTGAGATAGGGGTCCTCTTTCATTATTTTTCATATGGACATCCAGTTCTCCCAACACCATTTATTGAAGAGACTATTCTTTCCCAGTTGAGTGGACTTGGCAGCCTTGTCAAAAACCAACTGGCCATAGATATGAGGCTCTATTTCAGAACTCTGTTTGATTCCATTGATATATATATATATATATATATTCTTGTTCTAGTACTGTGCTGTTTTGGACACTGTAGCTTTGTAATATGCTTTTAAGTCAGGAAGTGTTAGTTCTCCAACTTCTTTCTTCTTTTTCCAAATGTTTTTGGTTATTTGGAGCCCCTAATCCTTCCAAATAAATTTGATAATTGGATTTTCCATTTCTGCAAAGTAGGCTGTTGGAAAATTTGATTGGGATTGTATTGAATCTGTAAATCATTTTGGGTAGAATTGATATATTAATATTTAGTCTTCTAATCCATAAGCATGGAATGCCCTTCATTTATTTAGGTCCTCTTTGATTTCTTTTAGCAAAGCTTGTAGTTTTCCATGTATAAATTCTATACATCCTTGATTAATTTGATTCTTTTACTTGCTATTGTAAATGAATTTTTTTTTTCTTTATTTCCTCCTCAGATTGCTCATTACTGGAATATAGAAACACTACTAATTTTTTGTGGGTTGATCTTGTATCTGCCACTTTGCTGAATTCATATTTTAGCTTTGTTAGCATGTTTTTGATGGCTGATTCAGTTTCTTTATTTGTAATTCATCTGTTTAGATCGTCTGTATTTTCTAGAGTCAGTCTTGGTTGGTTGGTTGTTTCTAGGAATTTGTCCATTTCATCTAGGTTGTCTAATTTGTTGTCACACAGTTGTTCATAGTATCCCTCTTATGATCCTTTTTTATTTCTGTGGGGTCAGTAGTAATGTCTCCCTTCTCATTTCTGATTTTATTTATTCACGTCTTTTCTATTTTTTTCTTTGTCAGTCTAGCTGTAATTTATTTTTGAATGATGATTTTGTATCCTGCAATGTTGCTGAACTTTCCTATTGGTTCTAAGAGGTTTTTTATAGATTCCTTGGATTTTCCTACATAGACGATCATTTCATCTGCAGATAGGAACCATTTTATTTCTTCCTTTCCAATCTGTATGCCTTTTCTTTCTTTTGTGCTGACTAGAACTTCCAGAACTATGTTGAAAAAGAGTGGTGAGATTAAACATCTTTGCCTTTTTTCTCATCTTAGGAGGAAAACATTTAGTCTTTCACCATTAAGTATGATATTGGAGGTTTTTGTAGGTGCTCTCTATCAGGTTGAGGAAGTTCCCCTCTCTTCCTTGTTGAAAGTTTTATCATGAATAGGGTGGGATGGTGACTGTGTTACTATTATAGTCAGCATCAGGATGGCTATGTCAATAGCTATGCCACATACACTTTGTAGAAATATTTGTAACAGTTTTGAAATGGGCATAAGTAACTGGACACAGAAAAGCATCAGAATAACGAATGAATCTTAGGAAATTTCGAGAGATGAAAATAACAAAATATGTAGTCTTCCTTTCTAACTAGCAAATTCACTTTTAACTGGATGACAGAATGCCTATATATGAATCAAACCATTTCTGTACTTCTTATCCATTTGACTGTCTTCCTTCCACTGTCATTTTCTACAGGGTTTTATTTAGCTATTTTAGAGCTAAAAATTTTAAATATACTGTACATTTGGCACACTATTAACTTACGTTGTTTGAAATGTATTTTTTTTCTCAGTGATTTTTCTTCTCTTCAGACCTCTAGATAGAGGACATGGAATCCTTTAAATTTTTGCTAACCCTAAGTGTATAAGTAATTAGGATAATTTGGTTCAGTTAATTTATTTGAAATAAAGGGCTGCTGGAGTGAGAGTTTGAGATTTGATCCTTTATGGACAAGGGGAAGTTCCACAGAAATCATATCATCTCTAAGAAAATATTTCAAAATATCCATCCTGTGACCTTGGAACACTAGAAACATCCTCCTTTCAAGGACAGCGTATTATTAGTCCCCATGTACTTTAATATAACATATAATTTCCTCTCCTTCCTCTCTACATCCATTCCAAAGTATATGAGAAATACTCTGAAATGTAGATGTATGTGTCTCACTTGAATCAGCATCTGTCTCTTCTAGTATACTGTGACAGCCTAAGCAGCTGGAGAGTGGTGTGTCTGTCTTACCTATCTTTGATTCCCCAGTGCCTGCCCAGTACACAGCCTGGCACATAGGAGGCACTCAGGAATTTTATGACAAAGCAATCACTGAGCACCTTTCAAGGCACACATTGACTCTCCTAACGTAAGAGTATTCCCTTCCCCTCTAGCGTATTTCTAGGAAGCATTCTACCAAAATAGAAACTTCAAGGACAGATCCCACTTTTGCTCATTTTCTTATATCAGGGACATGGCTAATCAATAGCTCATGTCTTGAGCCCTAGTGATGAAGAATATTGAGCCCTAGTGATGAGTTATCCTTTCCTGGCTCAACTTAAGCAAGTCTACTCACCTCTTCGGTTTCTCTGTGACTAGAAAGTCTAACCTACATAATTTCCCAGGCTTACAACATCAAAAATGTACAGAAAGAGCAGCATACAATGAGTAAGAGAGGCTTTCTTTCTCGTTACCCTAATGGGTGCTGTGAAAATAACCCTTTTGCTCCAATCTAAAATGTTTTTGTTTTAAAAATATATTTTTATATATTTATATGTGTTTCAAAAATATATATTAAATTCAAATTAATAATTCTCTTTCAAATTATTTTTCTTTCTATCTAATGTGATAGTTGTAGCATTTGTGTCCTTGGTATGAGTTTTGCCAGTGTAGTTTGAAGGAACTGTTTTCTCAAAGTTTGAAGCTTTCAAAGGAAACACAGACTTATTGCTTTATGAAGAGGTGAGTTCTTTAAGACTCTTCATATGAATGTAGTATTGTTCATGTGTCTATCATATCTTGTTCATGTATGTATCAAGGATTAATGCTTTCTAGAATAGATGTTAGACATTGAGGAATAAGGAAAATTTCAAGTAAAAAAGATATTAATTCTGCACTCAGGAAGTTCATTTGTTCAAGCCTTAATCACTTTTATACTAAAATTTCTTTGTTTTGTGCTCTTAAAAAAATATGATTATTTTTCTATGTTTGTCACAAATCTGCTTACTAGTATGAGGGCATATAATGCCATTGCTTTCCATGTTTGATTCTGTAGCTTCTTTCCCAGAGCAGAGGTTCTTAGTCAGGCAAAGAGAAATAAATCAGAGCATAAGATTTTCCTAACAGTGATAAGAGATTCAGAATAAAATGTATTATTCCCTATTTTTGTTGGTACTGGAAAAATTTTTTTAAATACTAAAGAGAGAAAGCAGTTCTCAGTGTGGAGCAGGAGCAAGTCTGAAATTGGTATTGCCCATTTGGGAAACTGGCCACATGGAGAAATGCATACATACGATTGAAGGTCCTCAGTCCCTCCCTGGTATTTACATATTTAAAAATTATGAAACCAAAATCAGCGAATCTTAGATATGGGAAAGGCCTCAGAAAGTGTCATACTTAAGATCGACCTAATGCAGCATCTCAGCTGGCTTCTGCTTGAATACCTAGCTGTGAAAGTAAGCTCACCTCCTTATAAACTTCTTTTATGACTTGATTTAGCTAAAAAGCTTCTACTCTACATAAAATTCAATATGTGTATATTTAGTTACTTCTAGCCATTGGTATTAATGTCAATGATATAATAGGCCCTTGATAAGTATCTGTTGAATAAAAACACTATCCTAATAATATTTTTGCATTTTTATCCTTAAAGCAGGCCATAAATTATAACTATATAACCAAATGCCTATAAACACATCATGGTCCCCTCAAGAAAAGTAGACTTTTTGTTACTTCAAATACTGAGACAACAAACCCCTTGAGAATGAAATGACATGTCTGAAGTTTGTCTTTAATCCAGGGAAGTGGGAAGTGGAATGTAGGTGAAACAGGATTGGCCACTGCCACATGCTGTTGACAATTGTTGACGTTGTGTGAAGGGTGCCTAGGGTGCATTCTACTAGTCTTTCTGATCTGTGTGTGCTTGAAAATTTGTTTGCAAATTTCATGGTAAAAAGTTTAAAAAACAAACAAATAGAAAACCCTAAGAAACTCCTGAGAATACCTGGCCTGGAGAGTGTAAGAATCTCTAGCCTTTGACTTCATAGGCTAAAGCAGTGTAGGTGCTGCTGGGTAGCGCTGCTGTGTAAGAAGCATTGCTTCCTGGGGAATGGGTTCTCCAAGCATTGATTGCTAAGACCCAGAGATAGCCAATTTGATGCAGAAGGTTTGGTTTTAGAAAATAGGAAACCTTTGCATTAAAAAATTAACAAATATTAATAACATGCTTTACAGAAAGGTTATAGGAAATGAGATATCAACTTAAAGCAATCATTTGGAGAAAAAATAACCTTCTAGTCATTTTGAAATGTCCTTTGCTGTTTCATTTGATTGTTAGCTGTTGTTTATCATAAGTCAGACATTACAAGTCTGTAATTACCCTTTCAAAGCCATCCAGAATGTCCAGAGTTGATCTTGCTCTAAAATTATTGTTACTCTGAAGCTCAAATCAGCCTATACTAAATGTCTTTCTGTTGAGGAAATTTGGGTAAATTGTGATATGTGACTAGGCAAAGGTAAAATTATCCTTCTACCTCTTGCCCAGCTGGTTCCCAGAACCAGAACACCACAGATTCATAGAATACTCTCCAAGTACTTGTGTGAAGACAGGGACCCTCTACATTGCAGAAGTGTGGGGTTCTTAGCGCCCCTGTATCAGGACTAGTTCCTAACTCTATTTTTTTCTCTTATTTCTGTCAGCTACATTTAGAGGGTACATCCTAATTCCTTTCTACTAGTACTGAACTCATTCCTAACAAACACATATGAACCTATATTTCTTTAACACTTTAAAAAATATAATAGTATCTTCTATCTTGTACTTCCCAAACAAGATGAGACCTTTAGAAAGTTTTTATTCCTTTATCTGCCTCCAGATTTTGTTGAAATATTGTGGAAATTTATTTCTGGATGATTAATTTTGTTTTACCTTTTGTGTGTTCTATTTCAGAAATCCTTTCTTAACAATTTACAACCATGTTATCAATTATTAAACTTAACTAAGTTTTACTGGCTTTATTGCTACCATTTTACTTCTATACCACATCTTTCCCTTTCTTCATTCTAATTTTGTGTACCTTTTGGTGAAGTACTTCCTCATGATTTTCAGAAATGCTGTACATAAGTTAGTATATTTTCTAAGTAATGTATGTCTTAAAATATCTTTCTCTTGCCCTTTCATATTAAGGCTAGTTTTGCTAAGTTAGAGTTTTGTAAATGTTGCTCCATTTTCTTCTTGCAAATAGTATGGCAGTCTCTCAAAGTCTTCTTTTCCTGCATTTTCTTCTGTTTAGGTGAGAGCCATTTAGCAAAACTTTTAACAAATTGCTGTGTATAAAAATCTATTTACATGTGTATGTATATTTATATGTGTCCAAAAATTTATATATGTATAAAACACATACCTACCATGTTTAATATTTAATATGTTTGAATATGTAGAAAACAGGATCAAAATTATACCTGAAGGATCATTCACTTTTTACTTTATATTTTCCTATATTTAAGTTTTTTTATAGTAAGTATGCAATATTTCTAATTAAAAAATAATGAATGAAAAGTAATAAAAAAAAAAAGGTTGCCAGATGGGATCTAAAAAATTATCTAAATGCCAAAAATGGCTTCTTTTTTTCACACATATAGGAAAAGCTTGAGCTATTGGTAGAGAGGTCATGCTATTCATTTTATATTCATATGTCTTAAAGCAACAAAAACTAAAGACATTTTCAGAGAATAAATATGAATAGTCACCCACAATCCAGGTAAGGATTTTTCCTTTTAAAAGCTACTAAAATCATTATACAGGATTGACCTTTATGGCTTTGACTTTATTCAACTCTTCCTTGTCCCGCCCTGCACACTGGTTTAGTGTTGGAATATTTATGCATGATTATTGCTATTCTTTGGTTTCAGTTTTGGCATTTATGTGAAGCTGATAAGGTAAACTGAATCACACAGCTGGAAGCCAAGTTAAATATCCCTAAGAATGAATTATCTATAACATATGATGTGGTTTAATTTGAAATGGTAGGCTCTTAAGCATTGCCATTTTAAAGGAAACTTTTGAATTATACATCACATTATTATAGAATCCATTATCTGTTTAAAGTAAACAGTAGTTAGTATTTATTATCATGTGGAACGCCCTCTGCCAAGAGTATTACATAAGTTGTATCATATAATAGTATCCTTTATATGATAATATTTAAGTGAAAATATATAAGAAGGTACAACTTTTTAAAAATAGTGTAAAATTACACATTCTGGTAAGGAGAAAGAGAAAGCAGAAAATTAGCTGACAGAATAACAAGTTGTATTCCCTGTCTGCTCTGTATTTCTGCTCATGTATGATCCATTCTCACTCATTCATTCATTCATTCATTTACATTCTGCCTATTCGAGGCTCCAGCTAATTTGGTCATATGTGAACAAACTTACACAAGGGGCCCTTTAAACCTGGAACCCTTCCCTCTGCATTAGGTCAGAATGTTAACGGGTCCCACTTCAGAGTCCTAGAATTTGGAGCTTTTATAAAAAAACATATAAATTATTTAATCCAACTATATTATTTTGAAGATTTTTTTAAAGCCATAAAGCATAGAACGGTGGAGTGATTGCCCATGACCACACACTGCATTGACTCTGAAGCAAGAAATGGCCCTACTTAATGAGACAGCCTGTATTATATGAAAAGGATGCCTGAAGGAGCTGAGCTTATGATTTTTAGCCCATATTGGTGTCACATCAATTTGGGATTTACTCTGGATGAATACTCATGACCTATAGACTTGGTGAAATTAACCTGACACAAACAAACTATATGATAAGAAAAAAACCTATTAATAACAGAATATATAAACCTTGTGCTGCATTAGGTTCTTCTAGTACCATTTAATTCAATTCTTTCTTTCTTTTGTAAACTATGCCTTAACCCATAATCCTGATGATCCTGTCATATTAAAATATTGAAAATTAAAAGAAATGAAAATAAAGATTTTCCTTATGTGGTCTGTAAACCTCAAGAAACCTAAAGCTTTTGAGACATTTTCATATTTCATTAATTCAAGAGGGAAAGTATGTATGAGTGGAAGTGTTTCTTTTTTCTGATGGGAAAATGAAGGATGGGTCAAAGAGAGATTCAGTGATAAGGCCAAACCTAAAAGTGGAAGTTTGCTCTTCTATAGCATTTCTTAAGAAAAGTAGTATAATTACTGAAATTATCATTTCTTTCAGCCCTATGTCAAACATATGTAGCTAGTAGAGTCCAGAAGCTATGCAGTCTAAGTTTGCCATTAATTTATTTTTGTATGTATGTTATGGACTCTCAAATGTATTCATCAATTATTTTATACTTATGTTCTCCAGAATAGTTATCAAGCGTGACCAGAATCTTTGACCTAGAAACTTTGACTAGATAAATGGAAAAATAAAAGCAATTTAAGATATAAGGTATTAAGTGTTCTGTTTGGTTCTATTTGTTATTCTCAGTATATGGTTTAATTTATTTGCAGTTGACACCTCCCTGTCAGATTCTAAGTCACCCTTGGAATTTAGGTAACTAACTAAAAAATAGAACCAACAGTAGGTGTGGTCTGGTATAACTACAGTTACTTCATCTATGTATTTTGCAAAATTGCAACATTTTGTAGCTTAATAAAAAGGCTTTTGAAATATTAGTATAAAGTGAACAACAAAAATTTAATTTGTTCAGATTTAAAGTAACTGAATTTGTTTCTGTTTGTGATCACGAATAAATGTAGCATATTAATGGATTTTATGGGGAAAAAAATTAAGAGTTCACTTTAAATGTACCCTTACAATATAACATAAGTAATAGATTGTTCTTTATTTTTCCACAGTTCTTAGTGGTCTCTGTTCTAATGATTGTCCTCGTAAGATAACAGTAAGTAGACTTAACTTTCAGTTGTAAATCTTTCTGTGAAAATTCTTTGCATGATAAATAGATAAACAAAATATTTGTTGTACGTCACGATCAAATTGTTACTGCTTTTTGAAAGTGAATAAGGTGTCCTTCAGTGCCAAAAGAAACTTGGCTGGAAATAAAGTACCTTTGTGAAAAAATTTTTCATCTGATGCCTGTGAAAGAATGACCAGCTCCCCCACCCCCCATTATTTCTGGGCATTCTGCTGCTATTTTGGCATAAATAGTACTTGATTGCACATAACTGTTTAGGTTAGATGCCTCTCCGCACTAGATTGCAACCCCTTGAGGGCAAGAACCATGCTATCTCTGTATAGCTGGTTCAAAGCACAAGGTGAAGACGTACATGGTAGGCAATTAATAAATTTGTGTGTGTGTGTGTGTGTGTGTGTGATCTTATTACAGATTTGTTTAATGGAATGTTTCAGTGAGATAATAAATTATGAAAACAATTAGCAAGAAAGAAAAAAAGTAGCAAGTTCATGTAAATTGTAATAAGAATATTACATTTGATTGTGTGTATGTGTGTATGAATCACTGCTTGGTTGTGTGTATCCCTGCTTGGTTCATCATAATAATCCTTGTTTCCTAAGAAATTATCCCCCATTTAAAGATTAGGAAACTGAGGCTCAAATAAGTTAAATAACTTATCCAAAGCCACATAGCTTTTAAGTAGTCAAACAAGAATACAAAGCTGGGTATTCTATTTATAGTCTCATATTCCTACTACTCAATTAAAGTACTGTGTTACCAACTTTTAAATAGTTGGGAAACGTCCCTTATTTAAGATGTGTGTCTTAGGTTGGTTTCTTAGGAAACAGACCCTGGGCCAAAGATTTGCATGCAGGTTTATTCGAGAGTCAACTTGAGAACACTTCCGAAGTAATAAGGCAAGCATTATTTGGCAGAGGGAAAATTTGGTCTTTGATGCATGGAGAGCTCTGAAGCTAGAAGATAGCCCACGAAGATAATCCAAGACTGGGCCTCTTGCATCAGTCAGACATTGCATGCAGGCAGTCCCTTGAAGGGGTTATAACTTGGGCTAAACAGCTCTCTTTGGCTGAGAGAATTTCACAGAGGAACCCAGTGTTGAGCTGTCAGCAGCCAGCATTTGGGGCAACTCAGGGAATAAGTGTTGAAGAGAGATTCTAGATGACACATCCACTACAGCATGCATGACTGCCTGGAAAAACTCTTATGCCTTTATATCATTATAAAAAATGTAGATATGATTAATCAGAGGCTAAAGATTACCTTGTTTATTTAGCTCCTGTCCACCCAGTTTGTGAAATATTCAGACCCCTTGTTCTTCTTTCTTTCTCTCATTAACCATATACCCACTCGGTGGCTCCTTAATTACATCATCCAGCAAAGAATTTTAAAAAGTTAAAATTGAACCCACTCATATTACCCACAAGTTCTAGGATAAAGTTTGATAGAAATGGCTATGTGATTAAAGCAGGCTATACTTCTAAGACCAATAATGATCCCTTTCTCCTTATCTTCAGATATAATCCACTTCTATCCTGTGGAGATCAGAATGATTTAGAAAGCCTCATAAGTGAAGGCCAATAAGTAAAACTACTCTTACATTGTGCTTTTCTGCTGGTAGTGTATCTGCCTCCCAGTCATCTGTTTATGGCATTCTTTGAAGTTCAAATCCTGTTGAACTACCCTTTACATATATCATTTTCCTTTCCCACTGATACTATAGATCACAATTCTATGACAACTTAAAAGAAATAAATGTGCAGTGTACTTCCTTAGTATTCCATGTGTCAAATGTATGCCCATTTGGGATATTTTTTACTTCTGGAGAAGTGGCCCTTCATATTGCTTTGACATGAGATCCACCTGATCTTAGTAGAAAGTATTTATCAGATTAGATACAAACTCCTGTGAGACAAAGGGGGGAAATGTACATACTGTATGATATTCTTTACCACTTACGTTAGTTGTTGAGTTGAATAGCTCTTTTGCTGGCTGCTCTTCCCACCTGATGCAAGCTAACTCTGGTATATGGAGAAAGGAAAGAATGATTCAGCTCAGCTGCTAATTCCACCAAGATTCCTTCATCTCCATTTTGAAGACCTTAAAGTCTTTAATTCTTATATAACTTTAGCTCCTCACCAGCATGGCCATACCCTGATCCAGGCTTTACTACCCAGAACTGGTCCACTTCTAAGATCTCAGTTTCATTCCAGCTCTCTGAGCATACCTTACCTTTCCAGCCCTATCACTCTGTTACTCTAGCGATACCAGTTCAACTTTTAAGAGCTTTAGTCCTTTGACCTGTGTCAGCTCACTCTTGTCTTTTATCTCCCTCCCTCCTTGTTTAGCTACCATACCATCAACCATCACTTCCACCACTATCTTTAATTCACATAAATCATTGCCTTTCTACTGTATCTACCTGGCAAAGTTCCACACCTGGGTCAGTCTAGCTTTCTCTCAAGTTCACTCCTATACCTAGGCTACTGGGCATTTCTGAAGAAAAATACACAGCTCTGCATACTGGCACCACCACTAATTCATGGTCTTCAACCTCAGATGAGCATTCATCATTGTATCATAGTCTTGTATGGATCCCAAATCAGTTTTTCTTCAAAAGAACTATTTTATATTCTTTCTACTCTCCCCCAACTTCCAGCTGTCAGTAATTGATCTCATCTCCTACTTCAGAAAGAAAGTAGGACATAAAATGGGAATTTCTTCAACTATCTGTAGTAACTTTGGGGACATCATTTAACTTCTTTAAGCCTTATCATCCTCATCTGTAAAATGAGAAAACTAATAGTACCTACCTGTATTAGTTTCCTATTACTGCTATAACAAACTGTGATAAACTTAGTGGCTTAAAACAATACAAATTTATTCTATTACAGTTCTGGATGTCAGTAGTCCGAAATGTGTATCACTGGACTAAAACCAAGATGGTGGTAGGGCTCCATTCCCTCTGGAGGCTTTGAGGAGAATCTGTTCCCTTGCTTTTCTGGTTACTAGAGGCCACCTACATTTCTTGGCTCCTGTCCCCTTCCTCTTTCATTTATAAGGACCCTTATGATTACTTTGGGCCACCAGATAATTTCAGGATAATCCCCTCATCTCAAGATCCTTAATCATATCTGCGAAGTCTCTTTTGCTATGTAAGGTAACATTTACAGGTTCTGATAATTAGGATATGGACATGTTTGGGAGCCCACCACTCTTATGAGTTCATAAGCTTTTTGTAAAGGTTAGCGGAATTAATGTAGATAAATAACAGTAGAGAGCCTAATACACAATAAACACTCAAAAAATTGTAGCTGCTGTTATTTGTGGATGTTGATGTTTATTCCCCTGTCAGTATAACATACATGCTGTATTGATAGAAATAGTAAGTCTTAAATATTTGAGATGATGGTGTTCCATTGCCTTTAGGATAAGACTAGTAGTCCACTTGACTTCCACGTGATGTTTTCTTATGTAAATAAATCTTTTAACATATATCAAAAGTTTTTGAAACATGGATATGAGAAGATACTGATATTTTTAGTGAAAGCTACCATAAACATCTGACAATCTAAAGAAGAATTATATTATGGTTCCTTGATTTTTTGTTTCTTAAATATCAGACTAGTATTTAGTCTCTATATAATCTTTTATTCTCAGTTATGGCATATTTTGGCCTTCCTCTGTGTTGTGCTAGCTTCTTTCTCTGTCACTTGATAGGGTTTTCTGCCAAGAACTGATGATTTTTCCTACCTCATAGGAGTCTAGAAGCAGGTAGATAAGTACTTTTCCACTTGAGCAGCAAGAGTTGAAAACTAGTCCTTGACGCTTCTATGTATAAAAGACTCCATGCAAATTTCTTTGAAAAGAGCTCAATGGGGGCAGAAAAAGTATCTGTTTTGCTTGCCACTATTACTAGAACATAATCCATGTATCCACACCCATCCCTTTGCTTTTCCTTTTGACAAAAAAAAAAAAAAAAAAAAAAAAAAAAAAATCAGTGTATCAATTATGCCCACATGCCTCCCGTCTCAGCCTTCTCAGGGATCTTGTTCTATTGTTTCTTGCCTGTATATTCAGCCTCAGTCTGTCAGTACCTTCCCATCAGCATTTAAGGGTGCCCAAATCGCTCTTATAAATGCATATGTATGTACCTTTCCAAACTCCACCTCCCCTCCAGCTACTATACACTTTGTTCTCTCTTCAGAGCCAAACTTCTTGAGTGTATACAGTTGGAGCTCTCCAATTCCTTACCTCCATATTGCTTAACCCACTGTTGTAACCTAGCCTTTGACCTCATGCCATTGAAACTGCATTTGTTGAAACTGCATTTGAGACTACTGATCACTTTTTCTGGGATCATTCCCTTTCCTTGTATTCCTCTACACTTTACCCTCCTCTCTGTAACTTCTACCTCTCTAACCATTCTTCCAGGTTTCCTTACAGACTTTTCTTCTGCCTACCCTTTAAATGTTGGTGCTTCTCCCTCCAAGGCTCTCTTTGACTCCACTAGGTGATCCCAAGCTCTCTCATGCTTTATTTGCCAGTTCTAAACTGATGAATGCCAAATCTGTTTTTCCAACGGTCTGTCCTGAAGACTTTTATGTCTGAATGTCTTACAGACATCTGTAAAACTGAAATAGTAGTGTTTCCCCACCAAAAAAAAAAAAAAAAAAAAAAAACTCCTCTTCCCATATTCCCTGTCAGTTACTTGCTCTTTTCTCGTGCCCTCAAATCTACTAAAAGACTATTCTCTTCCTAACGGTCCCTTCTCTCTATCCTTTTACTTTAGTTCAGGCCATTGTTGTCTTTTTCCTGGACTGTGAAAATTCTCTGGGCCACCCTTCAAAAAGCTACCAGAAACCTTGCAAAAACACAGACTTTCAGTAACTTCCCTTTGCCCTTAAGAAATAGTTAAAATCTATCTTATTGAGATAGAGCCCTTGTTTACATCTTCAGCCTCATCTCTTCCACCTCCTCCTCATGCTTTCCCCAGCTCCTCATGTCGGCCACTCTGAACTGCTGTGTGCTTGCATGCTCCCTCACCTCCAGGTCCTTGCATGGTGTTCCCCTGCCCTGAAGCCCTTCTCCACCTTCTGGATTACTCACTGTGACCGTCAGATTGGCTTCTTCCATACAGAGTTGGGTACACTGTCTTCTGTTTCTTCGTTTCCTGTTGTTAGTTAGTCCCAGCAGTTTTTGCTTCTATACATAGTTGGTAAGTTATTAGTGTTAAGTCATTTAAGAGAGACTGTATCTTGTTTATTTTTCTCTTTGCTCCCTAGCACAGTGCCTAACACAGACAATAAATATTTCATATATAAATAAATGAGTTTTCCTAAAATTTGTTTTTTAACAGTTTCGTTGATAAATTTACCATCTCTCTCACCACAACAGCATATTCATTGTCAAGTTTAAACACTTGCAAAATACAACCTATTCTCAAGAGAAATGCATTCTGCAAAGCCTTAATATAAAGGAAAAAAATCCCTTATTTATGTTCCCAGAGATACCGCATGATGAGACACAAATGTTTCCGTTGTTACTAAAAACACATTTTAATGCATGTAACAAAACAAGGGTGCCTTTAAGCGTTTTTTTGTCCTTTCAGAAAATTCTCTGGCTTTTTCCTGTTCTATTTAAGCTTTTCTGACAATGTTAAGTCAAGTAATATTCTCTTTGTCTTTATTTTCATTAAGTGAATTATCTTATTTCGTACAGTATTGCTTCTCCATTCCTTAAGGGATAGCAGGCATTATTTCAACAAATACTTATTGATTACAACCCATGTATTTATTTGACATTTTCTTAAAATGCCATCGTCTCTTCAATTCTAAGTATTTGCCTTTCTTATCATACCTAATAGTGGCAATATCATGCTTCCTGTTTCAGAGATAGAAAAATAGTGACGTGGACATTTTGTGCCTTTAATGTGCCAGTTTACAGTTCTTTATTTACTTTGTTCAGAGGGAAAATATCTGTGTTAATAGGAAATTAATCAGAATTTTAAAATAATAATTAAATGTAATGTCTTAAAGAAATGAATAAGAAACAATATAAAGAATTCAGTATTGAGGGGGCAGGGCAAGATGGCGGACTGGTGAGCTGTATGTTTTAGTTACTCCTCCAGGAAGGTAGGTAGAAAGCCAGGAACTGCGTGGACTGGACACCACAGAGCAATCTGACATTGGGCATACTTCATACAACACTCATGAAAACGTGGAACTGCTGAGATCAGGGAAATCTGTAAGTTTTTGCGGCCAGGGGACCCGCGCCCCTCCCTGCCAGGCTCAGTCCCGTGGAAGGAGGGGCTGTCAGCTCCGGGAAGGAGAAGGGAGAACTGCAGTGGCAGCCCTTATCGGAAACTCATTCTACTGATCCAAACTCCAACCATAGATAGACTGAGACCAGACACCAGAGAATCTGAGAGCAGCCAGCCCAGCAGAGAGGAGACAGGCATAGAAAAAAAACAGCATGAAAAACTCCAAAATAAAAGTGGAGGATTTTTGGAGTTCTGGTGAACATAGAAAGGGGAAGGGCAGAGCTCAGGCCCTGAGGCTTATATGCAAATCCCGAAGAAAAGCTGATCTCTTTGCCCTGTGGACCTTTCCTTAATGACCCTAATTGCTTTGTCTCTTAGCATTTCAATAACCCATTAGATCTGTGAGGAGGGCCGTTTTTTTGTTTGTTTTTTTTTAATCCTTTTTTCTTTTTCTAAAACAATTACTCTAAGAAGCCCAATACAGAAAGCTTCAGAGACTTGAAATTTGGGCAGGTCAAGTCAAGAGCAGAACTAAGAGAGCTCTGAGACAAAAGGCAATAATCCAGTGGCTGAGAAAATTCACTAAACACCACAACTTCCCAAGAAAAGGGGGGTGTCCGCTCACAGCCATCATCCTGGTGGACAGGAAACACTCCTGCCCATCGCCAGCCCCATAGCACAGAGCTGCCCCAGACAACCCAGTGTGACGGAAGTGCTTCAAATAACAGGCACACACCACAAAACTGGGTGTGGACATTAGCCTTCCCTGCAACCTCAGCTGATTGGCCCAGAGTTGGGAAGGTGGAGCAGTGTGAATTAACAAAGCCCCATTCAGCCATCATTTCAGGAGACTGGGAGCCTCCCTACACAGCCCGGGAGCCCAGAACAGACATAGCACAGTCATCCCTCAACAGAGGACCAGGGGGTGCACGGCCTGGAAGAGGGACCCACTCGCAAGTCTCAGGAGCCATACGCCAATACCAAGGACTTGTGGGTCAGTGGCAGAGACAAACTGTGGCAGGACTGAACTGAAGGATTCGACTATTGCAGCAGCTTTAAAACTCCAGGATCACCAGGGAGATTTGATTGTTAGGGCCACCCCCCCTCCCTGACTGCCCAGAAACACGCCCCATATACAGGGCGGGAAACACCAAGTACACACGCAAGCTTGGTACACCAATTGGACCCCACAAGACTCACTCCCCCACTCACCACAAAGGCAAAGCAGGGGAGAACTGGCTTGTGGAGAACAGGTGGCTCGTGGATGCCACCTGCTGGTTAGTTAGAGAAAGTGTACGCCACGAAGCTGTAGATCTGATAAATTAGAGATAAGGACTTCAGTTGGTCTACAAATCCTAAAAGAACCCTATCAAGTTCAGCAAATGCCAAGAGGCCAAAAACAACAGACAATTATAAAGCATATGAAAAAAACAGACGATATGGATAACGCAAGCCCAAGCATCCAAATCAAAAGATCAGAAGAGACACAGCACCTAGAGCAGCTACTCAAAGAACTAAAGATGAACAATGAGACCATAGTATGGGAGACAAAGGAAATCAAGAAGACCTTAGAAGAGCATAAAGAAGACATTGCAAGAATAAATAAAAAAATAGATAATCTTATGAAAATTAAAGAAACTGTTGACCAAATTAAAACCATTCTGGACACTCATAGTAGAAGACTAGAGGAATTTGAACAACGAATCAGTGACCTGGAAGATGACAGAATGGAAAATGAAAGCATAAAAGAAACAATGGGGAAAAAAAATTGAAAAAATTGAAACGGACCTCAGGGATACGATAGATAATATAAAACGTCCGAATGTAACACTCATTGGTGTTCCAGAAGGGGAAGAAAAGGGTAAAGGTCTAGGAAGAGTATTCAAAGAAATTGTTGGGGAAAACTTCCCAAATCTTCTAAACAACATAAATACACAAATCATAAATGCTCAGCAAACTCCAAATAGAATAAATCCAAATAAACCCACTCCGAGACATATTCTGATCACACTGTCAAACACGGAAGAGAAGGAGCAAGTTCTGAAAGCAGCAAGAGAAAAGCAATTCACCACATACAAAGGAAACAGCATAAGACTAAGTAGTGACTACTCAGCAGCCACCATGGAGGCAAGAAGGCAGTGGCATGATATATTTAGAATTCTGAGTGAGAAAAATTTCCAACCAAGAATACTTTATCCAGCAAAGCTCTCCTTCAAATTTGAGGGAGAGCTTAAATTTTTCACGGACAAACAAATGCTGAGAGAATTTGCTAACAAGAGACCTGCCCTACTGGAGATACTAAAGGGAGCCCTACAGACAGAGAAACAAAGAAAGGACAGAGAGACTTGGAGAAAGGTTCAGTACTAAAGAGATTCAGTATGGGTACAATAAAGGATATTAATAGACAGAGGGGAAAAATATGACAAACATAAACCAAAGGATAAGATGGCTGATTCAAGAAATGCCTTCACAGTTATAACGTTGAATGTAAATGGATTAAACTCCCCAATTAAAAGATATAGATTCGCAGAATGGATCAAAAAAAATGAACCATCAATATGTTGCATACAAGAGACTCATCTTAGACACAGGGACACAAAGAAACTGAAAGTGAAAGGATGGAAAAAAATATTTCATGCAAGCTACAGCCAGAAGAAAGCAGGTGTAGCAATATTAATCTCAGATAAAATAGACTTCAAATGCAGGGATGTTTTGAGAGACAAAGGCCACTACATACTAATAAAAGGGGCAATTCAGCAAGAAGAAATAACAATCGTAAATGTCTATGCACCCAACCAAGGTGCCACAAGATACATGAGAGAAACACTGGCAAAACTAAAGGAAGCAATTGATGTTTCCACAATAATTGTGGGAGACTTCAACACATCACTCTCTCCTATAGATAGATCAACCAGACAGAAGACCAATAAGGAAATTGAAAACCTAAACAATCTGATAAATGAATTAGATTTAACACACATATTCAGAACATTACATCCCAAATGACCAGGATACACATACTTTTCTAGTGCTCGCGGAACTTTCTCCAGAATAGATCATATGCTGGGACATAAAACAAGCCTCAATAAATTCAAAAAGATTGAAATTATTCAAAGCACATTCTCTGACCACAATGGAATACAATTAGAAGTCAATAACCATCAGAGACTTAAAAAATTCACAAATCCCTGGAAGTTAACAACACACTCCTAAACAATCAATGGGTTAAAGAAGAAATAGCAAGAGAAATTGCTAAATATATAGAGACAAATGAAAATGAGAACACAACATACCAAAACCTATGGGATGCAGCAAAAGCAATACTGAGGGGGAAATTTATAGCACTAAATGCATATATTGAAAAGGAAGAAAGAGCCAAAATCAAAGAACTGATGGATCAACTGAAGAAGCTAGAAAATGAACAGCAAACCAATCCTAAACCAAGTAGAAGAAAAGAAATAATAAGGATTAAAGCAGAAATAAATGACATAGAGAACAAAAAAACAATAGAGAGGATAAATATCACCAAAAGTTGGTTCTTTGAGAAGATCAACAAGATTGACAAGCCCCTAGCTAGACTGACAAAATCAAAAAGAGAGAAGACCCATATAAACAAAATAATGAATGAAAAGGGTGACATAACTGCAGATCCTGAAGAAATTAAAAAAATTATAAGAGGATACTATGAACAACTGTATGGCAACAAACTGGATAATGTAGAGGCAATGGACAATTTCCTGGAACCATATGAACAACCGAGACTGACCAGAGAAGAAACAGAAGACATCAATCAACCCATCACAAGCAAAGAGATCCAATCAGTCATCAAAAATCTTCCCACAAATAAATGCCCAGGGCCAGATGGCTTCACAGGGGAATTCTACCAAACTTTCCAGAAAGAACTGACACCAATCTTACTCAAACTCTTTCAAAACATTGAAGAAAATGGAACACTACCTAACTGATTTTATGAAGCTAACATCAATCTAATACCAAACCAGGCAAAGATGCTACAAAAAAGGAAAACTACCGGCCAATCTCCCTAATGAATATAGATGCAAAAATCCTCAACAAAGTACTTGCAAATTGAATCCAAAGACACATTAAAAAAATCATACACCATGACCAAGTGGGGTTCATTCCAGGCATGCAAGGATGGTTCAACATAAGAAAATCAATCAATGTATTACAACACATTAAAAATTCGAAAGGGAAAAATCAAATGATCATCTCAATAGATGCTGAAAATGCATTCAACAAAATCCAACATCCCTTTTTGATAAAAACACTTCAAAAGGTAGGAATTGAAGGAAACTTCCTCAATATGATAAAGAGCATATATGAAAAACCCACAGCCAGCATAGTACTCAATGGTGAGAGACTGAAAGCTTTCCCTCTAAGATCAGGAACAAGACAAGGATGCCTGCTGTCACCACTGTTATTCAACATTGTGCTGGAAGTGCTAGCCAGGGCAATCCGGCAAGACAAACAAATAAAAGGCATCCAAATTGGAAAAGAAGAAGTAAAACTGTCATTGTTTGCAGATGATATGATCTTATATCTGGAAAACCCCGAGAAATCGACGATACAGCTACTAGAGCTAATAAACAAATTTAGCAAAGTAGCGGGATACAAGATTAATGCACGTAAGTCAGTAATGTTTCTATATGCTAGAAATGAACAAACTGAAGAGACACTCAAGAAACAGATACCATTTTCAATAGCAACTAAAAAAATCAAGTACCTAGGAATCAACTTAACCAAAGATGTAAAAGACCTATACAAAGAAAACTACATAACTCTACTAAAAGAAATAGAAGGGGACCTTAAAAGATGGAAAAATATTCCATGTTCATGGATAGGAAGGCTAAATGTCAGTAAGATGTCAATTCTACCCAAACTAATCTACAGATTCAATGCAATCCCAATCAAAATTCCAACAACCTACTTTGCAGACTTGGAAAAGCTAGTTATCAAATTTATTTGGAAAGGGAAGATGCCTCGAATTGCTAAAGACACTCTAAAAAAGAAAAACGAAGTGGGAGGACTTACACTCCCTGACTTTGAAGCTTATTATAAAGCCACAGTTGTCAAAACAGCATGGTACTGGCACAAAGATCGACATATAGATCAATGGAATCGAATTTACAATTCAGAGATAGACCCTCAGATCTATGGCCGACTGATCTTTGATAAGGCCCCCAAAGTCACTGAACTGAGTCATAATGGTCTTTTCAACAAATGGGGCTAGGAGAGTTGGATATCGATATCCAAAAGAATAAAAGAGGACCCCTACCTCACACCCTACACAAAAATTAACTCAAAATGGACCAAAGATCTCAATATAAAACAAAGTACCATAAAACTCCTAGAAGATAATGTAGGAAAACATCTTCAAGACCTTGTATTAGGCGGCCACTTCCTAGACTTTACACCCAAAGCACAAGCAACAAAAGAAAAAATAGATAAATGGGAACTCCTCAAGCTTAGAAGTTTCTGCACCTCAAAGGAATTTCTCAAAAAGGTAAAGAGGCAGCCAACTCAATGGGAAAAAATTTTTGGAAACCATGTATCTGACAAAAGACTGATATCTTGCATATATAAAGAAATCCTACAACTCAATGACAATAGTACAGACAGTCCAATTATAAAATGGGCAAAAGATATGAAAAGACAGTTCTCTGAAGAGGAAATACAAATGGCCAAGAAACACATGAAAAAATGTTCTGCTTCATTAGCTATTAGAGAGATGCAAATTAAGACCACAATGAGATACCATCTAACACCGGTTAGAATGGCTGCCATTAAACAAACAGGAAACTACAAATGCTGGAGAGGATGTGGAGAAATTGGAACTCTTATTCGTTGTTGGTGGGACTGTATAATGGTTCAGCCACTCTGGAAGTCAGACTGGCACTTCCTTAGAAAACTAGATACAGAGTTACCATTCGATCCAGCGATTGCACTTCTCGCTATATACCCGGAAGGTCGGAAAGCAGTGACACGAACAGATATCTGCACGCCAATGTTCATAGCAGCATTATTCACAATTGCCAAGAGATGGAAACAACCCAAATGTCCTTCAACAGATGAGTGGATAAAGAAAATGTGGTATATACACACAATGGAATACTACGCGGCAGTAAGAAGGAACGATCTCGTGAAACATATGACAACATGGATGAACCTTGAAGACATAATGCTGAGCGAAATAAGCCAGGCACAAAAAGAGAAATATTATATGCTACCACTAATGTGAACTTTGAAAAATGTAAAACAAATGGTTTATAATGTAGAATGTAGGGGAACTAGCAATAGAGAGCAATTAAGGAAGGGGGAACAATAATCCAAGAACAGATAAGCTATTTAACGTTCTGGGGATGCCCAGGAATGACTATGGTCTGTTAATTTCTGATGGGTATAGTAGGAACAAGTTCACAGAAATGTTGCTATATTAGGTAACTTTCTTGGGGTAAAGTAGGAACATGTTGGAAGTAAAGCAGTTATCTTAGGTTAGTTGTCTTTTTCTTACTCCCTTGTTATGGTCTCTTTGAAATGTTCTTTTGTTGTATGTTTGGTTTTGTTTTTTGTTTTTTTTAATTTTTTTTTTACATACAGTTGATTTAAAAAAGAAAAAAAGTTAAAAAAAAAAAAGGAAAAAAAGATGTAGTGCCCCCTTGAGGAGCCTGTGGAGAATGCAGGGGTATTCGCCTACCCCACCTCGATGGTTGCTAACATGACCACAGACATAGGGGACTGGTGGTTTGATGGGCTGAGCCCTCTGCCATAGGATTTACCCTTGGGAAGACGGTTGCTGCAAAGGAGAGGCTAGGCCTCCCTATATTTGTGCCTAAGAGCCTCCTCCCGAATGCCTCTTTGTTGCTCAGATGTGGCCCTCTCTCTCTAGCTAAGCCAACTTGAAAGGTGAAATCACTGCCCTCCCCTCTACGTGGGATCAGACACCCAGGGGAGTGAATCTCCCTGGCAACGTGGAATATGACTCCCAGGGAGGAATGTAGACCTGGCGTCGTGGGACGGAGAACATCTTCTTGACCAAAAGGAGGAAGTGAAAGGAAATAAAATAAGCTTCACTGGCAGAGAGATTCCAAAAGGAGCCGAGAGGTCACTCTGGTGGGCATTCTTACGCACAATTTAGACAACCCTTTTTAGGTTCTAAAGAATTGGCGTAGCTGGTGGTGGATACCTGAAACCATCAAACTGCAACCCAGAACCCATGAATCTCGAAGACAATTGTATAAAAATGTAGCTTATGAGGGGTGACAATGGGATTGGGAAAGCCATAAAGACCACACTCCCCTTTGTCTAGTTTATGGATGGATGAGTAGAAAAATAGGGGAAGGAAACAAACAAACAAACAGACAAAGGTACCCAGTGTTCTTTTTTACTTCAATTGCTCTTTTTCACTTTAATTATTATTCTTGTTATTTTTGTGTGTGTGCTAATGAAGGTGTCAGGGATTGATTTAGGGGATGAATGTACAACTATGTAATGGTACTGTGAACAATCGAAAGTGCGATTTGTTTTGTATGACTGCGTGGTATGTGAATATATCTCAATAAAATGAAGATTAAAAAAATATATTAAAAAAAAAAAAGAATTCAGTATTGAACTAAAATTGGTCAATGCAGTTAACACTAATGAAGAAACAGAAAAATCCCAGTAAGTGTTTATAAAAAACATGAACAGGATCAAGAAAACGTTACCTTTAAGAAAAATATAGTCCACACTTGAAATCAGCTATTTTCCTAATATTTTAGAATCATAATATATGATAGCCCCTGAAAAATAGAGATCTTCCTACCTTGACTTTCTGTCAGTCAGCAGGCATACAGAGAGCAATTAGTTACAAAAGAATCTGTGTAATAGAACACCTAAACTGCTTTACATCAGTATGACATCCTAGAATAAGAAAATGGATGCCAGTGATAGTACTTTTTACTTATAATATGGAAAACTTGAGCAATCACTGCTGTTTTTAAATTTAACTTCTCTGAATTCATTCAAACAAGGATCAGACAAGAATGTGTAGGGCAATATGTGAGAGATTTGTGCTTATGTTTTCTCATGGAAAGTGCATAGGAACAGCTAATGTTTTAATCCTTTCTTGCCAGAATTTACTGGCAGATTACTGAGTGTTTTCCATAGAAATATATATCTGGTTCATAAAAATCTTCAAAGGGAAAACAGAATTCACCTTACAGAAACTCTAGTAAGTATTTATTTCATGATGCAAGAAATCTTTGCACTTGGAGACCTGGAGAATCAGGGTTGTCAACATCCATCTAACTTTACTTAACTTGAAACATGACTCTCTGTCTCATGTGAGCTGGTGTGGTAGGAAAAAGACCTATGTATTCTTTGAAGTCTTTTGCTAACATTTTGTGTGTTCTGTCATTTGCGTGTCCTTGCGTGCTGTTTGGGAATTGCTCATGACGCAGTACCTTAGTGCACAAAGACCAGAATTCTGGACCAGTCTCTGGGAGCAGTCTAATCTCAGAAGTACTGCAGAACTGTTGGTTCCCAGGACAGTTTTTTTGCTTCATTTCTGCCTTTTCATTCCCCAGCTGTTCTAGACATAATATATATCATTATAATTCAGTAATGTCATCTCAGACTGTCAGCTTTCATTTTGTCACTGCATTTGGAATATATGGAATATTCTTCAGGTTTCAATTTGTTTTAACAGGTGCTTACGGTTCATAGGTTAATCCAAATTGTTTATCATTGTGCTTTATAAGTACCTGTGTTCTCATATCCATTATTGCGAGTTTTTTATTTTAAAATTTATCCATAGTTTTAAGCTGTTTTTTTTTTTTTTTGTTACAGCTGCATGTACAGTCATGTTTATTCTGTCATGTTTATGATCTCTGCCTTATTGTTTCTTCTGTTGGATAGAACAGGGGTCCGCAAACTACAGCCTGTGATGCAAATTCAGCCTGCCTGTTTTGTGAATAAAGTTTTATTGGAACACAGCCACACTCATTCATTTACATAATGTCTCTCCTATTTTTATGCTACAACAGCAGAGTTAGGGAGTTGTGCTAGAAACCTTATAGCCCACAAAGTTTAAAATATCTACTATCTTTCTGGCCCCTTACAGATAAAGTTTGCTGGCCCTGGGCTACAATAATAACTGCAATAGAAAGTTAAAGTTACTCCCAACTTTCGTTAATTTGCTATGTGTTCTTACTATTACACCTAAATTATTTAAGCCAGTGCCCTAATTATGCATTTAATCAGACAGTTTCCTTTTCTGAGATGCTTCTCCCAAATCCTTTTTAAATTAGCTCTTTAATGTGTTTTTTTAACAAAATTAACAATTTTTTCTATCTTCTCGTGACACTGCATAAACCAAAACCACAGGATTCTTTCATGTAAAGTACTCTGTGTTTACTGCCCAAGCTAAGACTGCTCCCCTCTTTATGCTTATTCTTTCTCTGAAATTTGTCACTTGCAAATTAAAATTTGCTGGTAATTTTTAATAAAGTTTGTTGAATGCCGAAATACCTACATTTTCTGGTGTATTCCACTTGGCCTCTTTGCTTCTCAAGACGTATCTTCTCCATGGGCATTCGAAAAAGGGCCTACACTTCTCTTAGATACTAGCTGACAGAGAACCTGAAATTTGCCCTTAAGAGAAAAGGGCATGTTTTATTTTATGGTTAGGGAGGAAAAATGAGCATTCTGATGTAATAATGATATAGGCCACATGAAAACAAATAGTTACACAATAAATACTTTAAGATCGTACCTTTTAGAGCTATATGAATTAAAATAAATCTAAAAGTTGCAAGTTATATCAAATAATTCAAAAAGCTTTTTAGTGATCCCAGCCGAAATCTTTTTCTGCCTTTCAATTCTATACAGCTGCTCTCAGTCCATTCCTGTGCATTTGTATTGGTTGAGACAATTTTCTGCACCACTAAAAGCAACTGAAAAGAATACTTGTTTCAGACCTTGTTATTTTGCACACTCACTGAATTAATGGTTTTATTTTCTTATACTCAGTCATATGCAGTCCACATAAGAGGGTTTAGGTTACACTAAATACTCTCACATGCTGCCATTTTTTATTAGTTATACAAAGTATAATCCCAATAGTGGTTCTCAAAGAGAGGTCCGCAGACCACCAGAATCAGCTTCTCCTGGGAACTTGTCAGAAATGCACATTCTCAGGCACACCTAGCCTCCCCAAATCAGAAACTCGTGAGTGTACAGCCAATGAATCTGTATTTTAACAAGCCCTCCAGGTATTCTGATTCAAATTAAAGCTTAAGAACCATTATACTAGATTTAGAAAAGTGTTTTACTGTCGGCTAACAAGCTTGTCTTCCACAGCGATTATATATGCTTGGAAATGTAATTTCCTTCCAAAAACACATTCTTGCAAATAAACTATACTCATAATTTTAGAATCCCACAATACAATAAATAAAAATAGAAGGATAAACTTGATAGATATTTCTGGTGTTGGTCAAAATAATTTATGCTCACTCAGTAATTCAACATAATTGAAAATGAAATTTCATCACTTCCTTAAGAAAAATGACAACCTATGTGGCATAAATAAAAAGTGAAGCTCATACATATTCATCACTTACTATGTACCAGGCACTGTTCTAATTATTTTAAATGTTTACTCACTTAATCTTCACTCTTATTCTGTGAGTAGGTCCTTTGACTATCCATACATTAAAATGAGAAAGCTGAAACACAGAGAAATTAAATGACTTGCACATGGTCACGCATAACTGTAAGTGAGAAAGTAAGGGAAAAAAAGAGAGACATTGGAACCCAGATTATCTAACTCTAAAGACTAAATTCTTATTTTCAGAATTTGGAATGCTTAATACATGTAATATTTTCATGGCATGAAACATACAATAAACCCTTAGACCTTGATTTATTAACTAAACTATAGAGAAGTGTGTATAAAATGAATCATTTTCACATTAACTTATACATTACTTTTACAGATTCATTATCATCACTGCTGATTGAAAATCCCATAGTTTGGACTCTTGGCATATAAGCTTTTCAGGTTTTATATGAATGAAGATGTATGCACAAATACTTAAATGCAGTAGAGGAATTAGGTAAATCTTATCCTATTTAAATGGGAAATTCTTTTAGTGATGCAAATAACACCCCCAAATTACAGGCTTATAAAAATTGGGATTTTCTTTCAGCTAGGCTTAATATAACCCAGATACATAAAAGGCATGAAAAATAACAATAATCCAACACCACTATTTTCTTAGAAGAGAGTCATGAAGTAAAAATTATTCCAGATTGTCCCAGTATTTTCTGTAAGCATAACCACTTTTAGTATATTTTAGTACATTTAGTACATTTTTATATGGAGGTAGATAGCACTAAAAAAGAAACCAAACTCTGAAACATGTAACGCTATGACATGTAAGCACAAGTATCAGTTTTATCATTTTGACCGAGAAAGGCAAAATGGGACTTGAATGGCTTGTGATGGTCAGAGCAGCAGTTCTTAAACGTTTTGGTCTCAAGTTTCAAGAGAGGTTTCCTTTATGTGAATTATATCAATGTTGCTCTATTTGAAATTAAAGCTGAACTATTTTAAATGTATATTCATTAATTTATTTTAAACAAATAATAAAAATAATATGACCTATATTTTGTAAAAAAAAAAAAAAAAAACACTATATTTTCCAAAAACAAATTAGAGAAAGGAATGGCATTCCTTTATATTTTTGCAAAGATCTCTTTAAAACCTGGTATAGTAAAAGATAGAAGGTTCTCATATCTCCTTCTATAATCAATTTTTTATGATACATTGTTGTCTTGTAAGGAACTTTATATGGAGTCAGGTGCAACAAGGACGAGTGGCACTGGGGATGCATGAAAGAAAAGGTCCTAGAACAGGGAGGAATAGTACACCTGACAGGGCCACACAGGGACCATGTCAAGAGATGGAGCTCAACAAAGCAGGCAGGGAGCAAAAGGTTACAGCGAGCCTGGGGCCTGTGCCTTTATAACATTATATGGGTGGAGCTGTAACAGTTGGTCAAGCAAGAGTAGAGATTGGGGTGTTCGTATTTGACATTTGCTGGAACACAAACCTAGGAAGGATCCCAGGAAGAGAGGGAGAAGCTGTTTATCTTGTACAGGGAGGTGTCAGAGGTGGTCACTGAGAGACCTAATGACAGGGTCTGAGATGCTGATGACAGTGCAAAGCCCCTGTTATATTCATCCTCTACAATAGTTTTGGTTTAAATACATGAAAAAATCCAGCCTCACACATAGATATAGCTGAAAAAAGGAGTGTTTTACTATCCTGTCCACATAATTGATACTACAACAAAATAGCAAGTGGCAGTTTTTTAAAATGGAATTTGAAAACATATCAATGAACTTTCCTTACTCAGTTACAGTACCCACTGTTTATTTAGGAGGATTTTGTTTAATTTCCACATATTTATGAATTTCCCAAATTTCCTTCTGTTACTGAATTCTAATTCTATTGTGGTAAGAGAACATAATTTATATGATTTCAATTCTTTTACATTTATTGAGGCTTATTTTATGATCTAGCATATGCTCTCTTCTAAGAGAATGTTCTAAGCCTACTTGAGAAGAATGTGTATTCTGCTATAGTTGAGTGGAGTGTTCTATGCATATCTGTTAAGTGTAGTTGATTTATACTGTTGTTCAAGTCTTTCTTCTTGCTTATCTTCTGCCTAGTTGTTCTATCCATTATTGAAAGTAGTATATTGAACTCTTCAACTGTTATGCTGAACTATTTCTCACTTTAGTTCTTCATGTATTTTGGAGTTCTGTTAGTTGCATATATGTTTATACTTGTTATATATTTCTGATGGATTGACCCTTTTATTACCATTATAAAATGTTGTTTGTTGTCTCTACTAACAATTTTTGTCTCATCAATTTTTTCTAATATTAGTACAGCCACTCCAGCTTTCATTTTTTTACTGTTCACATGGTATATATTTTCAGACCTTTTACTTTCAACCTATTTGTTGTCTTTGAATCGAAATGTGTCTTTTGTAGACGGCATATACTTGGATGATATTTTACTATACATTCTGCTAATCTGTGCCTTTTGATTAAATTGTATAATCTATTTACATTTAATGTAATTTTGTTAAGGTAGGATTTACATCTGCCATTTTACTATTTGTTTGCTATATGACTTAGATCTTTTTTTCCCTTTATTCCATCATTAGATCATTTCTAGAATACCATTTTAATTCCCTTGTTCCTTTTACTATGTTTTTAGTAGCTTCTTAGTAGTTCCTCTGGGGATTACAGTTAACATCTTAACTTTAAAATAATCCCCTTCATATTAACTTAATTTCAGGAGCATACAAAAACTTTGATAAAATATACCTCTGTTCCCTCCCTCCAATTTTATGCTATTGTCATACAAATTAAACCTTTATGCATTATGAGCCCATCAATAATTGTTTCTTTATGCAGTAGTCTTTTAAGTCAAACAGAATAAAAATTGAGTTACAAAAATATATCTATATCATCTTTTCTTTTTTAATTTAATAAATTTTATTTTGAAATAAATTCAATCTTACAGGAACAGTTGCAAAAACAATACGAACCCCATACACAGAACTCCATCATACCCTGACCCCCTCTCCCCCGATACCCCCATCTACTACCTTTAACATCCTGTCACACCACCGTCTCTTTCTTTCCCTCCTTCTCTCCCTCCCTATCTATCATCCATCATCTATTGCTCTGTCCTCTGAACATATGAGAGCAAGCTGCACATATCTTTGAACAAACAATATAATTCACATATACCTTTCCCATGGACAAGAACATTCTTTTATGCAGTCTCATTAAGCGCAGCTAAGAAGTTCAGGAAATTCAACATTGATATAAAACTTACATTCTGTATTTCCTTTTTTTTTTTTTTTCCTTGTGTCCCATCTGTGTCCCTTTGAGCCTCCTCTCCTCCATCCTCAGATCCCATCCAGGATCATCCTTGGCATTTAATTATCATCTATTTAGACTGTCTTTTTTTTTTTTTTTTTTTTTTCATTTGTGGAAACATATATATAGCCTAAATCTTCCCATTCCACCCCCTCCCTAGCCTCCATTAGTGGGATTAATCACATTTAGAATGTTGTAATGCTATCACCTTCCCATCATCCGTTTCTAGAAGTTTCCCTTCGCCCCAAACAAACCCTACTCTCATTTCTTAACCCCCCATTGCCCCTCCCCCCACTTCTCAGAACCCCTACTCTACTTTTCATCTCTATGGTCATATTCTCTGATGCTTTCTTTGTGTTTACCGTGGGGCTTAAGTTTAACATCTTAAATCTATAACAATCTTGTTTTTCTTTGATACCAACTTAACTTCAATATGACACATAGACTATGTTCCTATACTCCATCATTCCCCCACCTTTATGTAGTTCTTGGCAAAAATTACATATTTTACATTGAGTCCAAAACCACTGATTTATCATTACAGTTTATGTATTTTAGATTCTGTAGAAAGTAAATAGTGGAGTTATAAATCAAAAATACAGTAGTATTGGTATTTATGTTTACCATGTGATCTTTACTGGAAATCTTTATTTCTTCATGTAGTTTCAGTCAATTGTTTAGTGTCCCTTCCTTTCAGCCTGCACAAGTCCCTTTAGCATTTCTTATAGGACTGATCTACTGGTGATGAAGTCCCTCAGCTTTTGATTATCCGGGAATGTTTTCATCTCCCCCTCATTTTCATCCTCCAGGTGTTTGTGAATTCTCCAAGTCTCTGACAGTTATTGACTTCTATTTGTATTCCACTGTGGTCAGACAATGTGCTTTGAACAAATTCTGGTGCTATTTTTGTTTTTTGTTTTTTGTTTTGAGGCTTGTTTTTATGTCCCAGCATACAGTCCATTCTGGAGAAAGATCCATGATCACTAGAGAAGAATGTGTGTCCCAGTGACCTAGGATGTAATATTCTATATATGTCTATTAAAATTCTTTATATCTCTCTCTCCTTTCTTTGTTTCTCTGTTGCTAGGACTCCCTTTAGTATCTGAAGTAGGGCAGGTCTTTTATTAACAAAATCTCTCAGCATTTGTTTGTGAAAAATTAAAGCTCTCCCTCAAATTTGAAAGAGAGTTTTGCTCGGTAAAGTATTCTTGTTTGGAAATTTTTCTCTCAGAATTTTAAATATGTCATGCCACTGCCTTCTCGCCTCCATGGTGGTTGCTGAGTAGTCACTACTTAGTCTTATGTTGTTTCCTTTGTATGTGGTGAATTGCTTTTCTCTTGCTGCTTTCAGAACTTGCTACTTCTCTTCAGTATTTGAGAGTCTGATCAGAATATGTCTCAGAGTGGGTTTATTTGGATTTATTCTATTTGGAGTTCCCTGGGCATTTATGCTTTGTGTATTTATATTGTGTAGAAGGTTGGGGAAGTTTTCCCCAACAATTTCTTTGAATACTCTTTCTAGACCTTTACCCTTCTCTTCCCCTTCTGGGACACCAAAGAGTCTTAAATCTGGACATTTTATTTTATCTATCATATCCCTGAGATCCATTTCGATTTTTTCAATTTTTTTCCCCATTCTTTCTTTTGTTCTTTCATTTTCTGTTCTGTGGTCCTCAAGGAAGCTGAGTTGTTGTTCAGCTTCCTCTAGTCTTGTATTAGGAGTATCCAGAGTCTTTAATTTGGCCTACAGTTTCTTTAATTTCCATAAGATCTTCTAATTTTTTATTTACTCTTGCAATATCTTCTTTATAGTCTTCTAGGGTCTTCTTTATGTCTTTTATATCCTGTGCCATGCCCTTCTTCATGTCCTTTATATCCTGTGCCATGCTCTCATTGCCTGTCTGTAGTTCTTTGATTAATTGTGCCAAGTACTGTGTGTCTTCTGATCTTTTGATTTGGGTGTTTAGGTTTGGGTTCTCCATATCATCTCATTTTATCATAAGCTTTAAGATTTTCTGTTGTTTTTGGCCCCTTGGCATTTGCTTTACTTGATCTTTAATTTGTTAGAATTACAGCTTGGTGGCGTACACTCTCTCCAACCAACCAGCAGATGGCATCCATGAGTCACCAATTCCCCTCATGTTAGCTCTCCCCAACCCTGTCTTTGTGGTGTGTGGGGATCTGACCCCTTTGGGGTCCACTCGGTGCACTTAATTTGGGTGTGCTGTCGGTGCCATCTGCCCCGAATGAGGGGCGTGCGTCTGAGCGGTTAGGGAGGAAGGGCAGCTTTAATAATCCAACTTCCCAGGTGTTCCTGGAGATTTAAGGCTGTTCTCTGTTGCTGACCCAAGAGTCCTTGGTATTGCGTAGGTTCCCTGGGATTTCTGAGTGGTTCCCCCTTCCCTGCTGTGCTCTCCCAGGACCTCTGCTGAGGGAGGGAGGGCCGTGCCACGTCACAAATGCACGCCGGCCTCCAGGGAAGCCCTGGGACGCCGGGCTGTGCACGGGCATTCCCAGCCCACTTCAAAGATGGTTGAATAGGACACGTTAACTTCCCCCTTCCACACAGCTCCACCCTCCCAGCTCCGGGACAATCAGCCATAGGTGTATTCAAGGCCACTGTCCATGGCCAACATTGTGGCGTGTGAGCGGTGCTGCAGGAAAGACTCCCTGTCACACTGGGTTTCTTGGCACGGCTCTGCTGTGGGTTCAGTCCCCGGCAGGAGTGCCCCTGCCCGCCGGGGAGATGGCTGCAAGTCATGCATTTTTTTCTTCTTTTTAGCCTATAATTCTTGACTGGTGTGAGGAGGTATGGCCATGTTCCCCCAGGCTCTGGGGTCTGGTTCTGAATGGAGAGCCCCACCCCTTTCCTCTTGGAAAAGACAGACCCCCTAGGGGGGTCATTAGCATTTCAGTGGTCTCTCTCTCTGCTTGTGCTATCTTCACCCTTCTCTGAGTCACAGCACTGGGAACTGTTATATCATCTTTTAAGTTCCTCATATTTTACTAGTACTCTTTTATTTGTGTGGATTCAGGTTACTGTGTAGTATCCTTTCAGTTCAAAGTGAAGGACTCCCTGTAATTCCTGTAAGGCAGTTCTGCTAGTGACAAAATCTCTCAATTTTTGTTTATTTAGCAATGTCTTGGTTTCCCTTTCATTTTTAAAGGATAGTTTTACTGGATTTTAGATTCTTGGTTGACAATCTTTTTCTTTTATCACCTTTTCTATATGATCTTACTACTTTCTGCCCTCCATGATTTCTAATGAGAAGTCAGCTGTTAATCATATTGAGGATGTCTTGTACATAATCAATTGTTCTGTCTGGGTGTTTCAAGATTCCCTTTGGCTTTCAACAGTTTGTATCTAAGTGTAAATTTCTTTGAGTTTATCCTATTTGTAGTTCATTGACCGTCTTAGATATGTAGACTAATGTTTTTCATCAAATTTGAGATGTCTTCAGCTACTATTTCATTAAATATTCTTCTCCTTTTTCTCCTTTCCTCTTGGAAATTCCATTTTGCATATGTTGGAATATTTGATGGTACCCCACAGGTGTCTGAGGCTCTGTCCATTTTGGTATATTCCGTTCTCTTTTTTTGATAATTTCAATTGGCCTGTCTTCAGTTTTGTTGATTCTTTCTCCTGCCACTTCAGATTCTGCTGTTGAGTCTCTCTAATGAATTTTTCATTTAAGTTATTAAACTTTTCAACTCTAGAATTTCTATGTGGTTCTTTTTTATGATTTGTCTCTATCAATGTTATCTTTTGTTGAAATATTGCTCTATTTCCTTTTATCCTTCAGAAAAGAGGAAAAAATACTTTTTACATACTTATAATCTCTGATTTAAAGACTTTCTCTACTAAGTCCAACATCTGGTCTTCCTCAAGGACAGTTTCTTTCAACTTTTTTTTCTCCCCTGTATAAGACCCATACTTTCCTGTTTCTTTTTGTCTCAGTTTTACCAGTGCTTTCTTTGCTTTTATAGAAGAGGAGACTTAACTACACTATTCCAAAAATGCTTCTGCCTTATTCTATTACATTAAAATCCACTGGTCTGTCTTGAATTTTGAATGGATCTTCTACCTGCACATGGTTTTGTAAGAGCATACATTGGTAATTTGGAAAACATTAGTTTACAGAGTTAATGAAGACCTCCCCTATATTAACAGATTTCATTACAAAATATTTAAAAATCATATTTGATAATATAAGCACTGATCTCATCACAAAACTCTTTAAACATTGGGAAGCTGTCAAGTTCACAGTAGCAGATACAGTTTTCAAAAAGTCCAGTTTTCCCTTAGAGGCTCAAGTTTTATCATTAGCAACAACTATGGCCATTTTTCTAGAACTGATACACTTTATCCATTTTCAAGAAAATGTCAACTAAAGTCTCAACTCTCAATAAACATAGTTTGGTACCACTGCTAATTACCAGCAACCATTAAACAAAGACTTTAAAGAAGTGATCTATAAAATGCTCAAGGAGATGAAGGAAAATACAGAGAAAGAACTAAAGGATTTAAGAAAAACAATGAACAAGAAATACGACAATCTTAAAAATAGAGAAAAAATTTTAAAAGGAACCGAGCAGAACTACTTGAGTTGAAGACACAGTTACTGAAATGCAAAATCCCCAGGAGTGTTTCAACAGCAAATTGGAGCTGGCAGAAAAAAGAATCCACGAAATCAAAGACAAGACAATTTAAATGAGTCAGGCAGAGAAACAGAAAGAGAAAAGAATTATAAAAAGCAAAATAGCCTAAGACACCTCTGGGATGCCATCAAGCATGCCAATATATAAATGCATTATGGGAATCCCAAAAGGAGATGAAAGAGGCAGAAAGAATATTCAAAAAATAATGACACAGAATTTCCTAAACTTATCAAAAGGCATGAAAACGTCAAACAGGATAAACATTAAGAAAAATATACCCCATCATAGACTGATTACACTGCTGAATGCAGGGGACAAGGAAAGAGTTCTGAATGCTGCAAGAGAAAAGCAACGTGTTATGTACAAGGGAGCCCCAGTTAGACTGAGTGCCAATTTCTCATGAGAAAACATGTTGACAAGAAGCAGAAGGTTCATAAGGTCAACACCCCTTTCCAGCATGAAGAAGTTAAAATGGTCATTGCCCAGACATTCCTGAAGATTAAGAGAAAGATCAAATGAGAGAGAGAAGGTGTAATTGAGAAATTTGGATTTAACAAATCAATGCCAATACTGACTCATTATATAGATATTTCTTTTTAGTGTCTAGTGTTTTAGAATAGCCAGACAGAAATACCTAAAGTTACTGAACTGTAATCCAGTAGCCTTGATCTTTGATAATGATTGTATGACTATATAGCAAAAAGAAAAGTCAGTTGCCCATATTTGTATGGATCTACCTCTTGATGTTTTGTTCTGTTCCACTGATCTATATACTTACCTCTGACAATATTACACTGTCTTAATTAACCTACCTGTATTGTAAATCTTAAAATTGGGTAGAAGTAATGAAAATGTTCAAAAAATTGATTGTGGTAATGAATGCACAACTATATGACAATACTGTGAACAATTGATTGTACATTTTGGATGATTGTATGGTATGTGAATATATCTCAATAAAATTGCATTTAAAAAAGCAATTTGAAAATTTTAAAAATGGATAGAGTGCAATACTAGTGATAAATAAGAGAGAGGTGTTTTGGGGTCTTCTTTGTTCTTTTTTATTTCTTTTTCTGGAGTAATGCAAGTGTTCTAAAACTGATCTTGGTGATGAATACACAAATATTTGATGATACTATGAACCATTGATTGTATCCTGTGGATGGATTGTATGGTATGTGAATATACCTCAATAAAATTATAGTAAAAAAAAAAAAAAAGGCAGGGGGTTGAAATACTTAAAGTGCTGAAAGAAAACAACTGCCAGCCAAGAATTCTATGTCCAGTGAGACTCTCTTTCAAAAACGAGGGCGAGGCTAAGACATTCCCAGGTAGACAAAAGCTGAGGGAGTACATTACCGCTGACCTACCTTAAAAGCAGTGCTAACTAAAGAGGAGTTCTTCAGACTGTAAGGAAAGAACACCAGACAGTGGTTCAGAAGAGCATAAAGAAATAACGACTTCTGAAACAGTAACCATTTTGGTAATTATAAATGCCACTACAATTATACGGTATTTTGGGTATGTAACTCCACTTCTTACTTCCTACAGGTGCTAAAATGCAAATATATAAAAAGTAATGATAAATCATTTAGACATACAGTGTACAAAGGTAAAATTGGGCACAAGTACAAAAAAAATGCTGGGATGAATGGATATAGGAATAGCGTATGTTTATGCTATTGAAGTCAAGTTGGTATCAAACCAAATATGACTGTTATATATATTTAGAATGTTACATTTTAACCTCATGGAAACCACAAGGAAAACAGATGAAAAATATATCCAGATAGAAATGAGAAGGCATTCAATATGGTACAACAGAAAAAAATCAAATAACTATAGAAGTAGGCATTAACAGAAGAACTGAGAGACAAAAAGGTTTAAGACTTCCGAATACCAAATAGAAAAATCGCAGAAGAAAGTCCTGTATGATCAGTAATGACTTTAAATGTAAATGGATTAAAATCTCCAGTCAAAGGCACAGATTGGTAGAATGAATTAAAAAGCATGATCCAACTATATGCTATCTGTAAGAGATCACCTTAAATTCAGAGACACAAGTAAATTACAAGTGAAAGAATGGGGAAAAAACATGTCATGCAATAGTAACCAAAAGAAAGCTGGGGTGACTATACTAAAATCAGATAAAATAGACCTTAAGTCAAAAACAGATAGAAAGGTCAAAGACAGTCATTTTATACTGACAAAGGGGTCAATTCAACAAGAAGACATAATTATAAATATATATGCACTTAACAGCAGAGCCCCAAAACAAATGAAGCAAATACTGACAGATTTGAAGGAAGAAATTAACAGTTCTACATTAATACTAGAAAACTTAAATACAATACTTTCAATAATGGATAGAGCATCTAGACAGAAGATCAGTAAGGAAATACAAGACTTGAACAATACTCTAAACCAACTAAACCTAAAAGAAATACATAGAGCACTTCACCCAACAACAATACAATACACATTCTTCTCAACAGCACATGGATCATTCTCTAGTATAGACCATATCTTAGATCACAAAACAAGTATCAATAACTTCACAAATAATGCCATCATACAATGTACGTATTCCCAAATATGTGGAAATTAAACAGCATTCTTTTGAACAAAAAAAATGGATTAAAGAGGAAATCACAAGGAAACTGAGGAAATATCTTGAGATGAATGAAAATGAAAACACAACATACCAAAACCTATGGAATGCAGCAAAGGCAATGCCAAGACAGAAATATATAGCTCTAAATGCTTACATTAAAAAAGAAGAAAGATGTGAAATCAGAGACTTAACCTCAAAACTGGAAGAACTAAAGAAAGAAGAGAACACTAATCCCAAAGCAAGCATAAAGAAGAAATATAAATATTAGAGGGAGATAAATTATACGAAGAACACACACACACACACACACACACACACACACACACAAAACAATAGAAAGAATCAACAAAACCAAAAGTTGGTTCTTTGACAAGGTCACTAAATTGGGAAACCTTTTACAAGACTGACATAGAAAAAGAGAGAGAGAACACAAATAACAAAAACCAGATACGAGAATGGGGACATGACTACCAACACTGCTGAAATAAAAAGGACTATAAGAGGATATTATGAATGCCTGAATACCAAGAAATTAGATAACCTGAATGAAATGGAAAATTCTTAGAAACATAAAAACTACCTACACTGACTCAAGAAGAAATAGATAATCTCAATAAAACAATAACTAGTAAAGAGATTGGATCAGTAATTAATCCAACAAAGAAAAGCCCAGGATTCGATAGCTTCACAGGGGAATTTTACCAAACATTCCAGGAAGAGTTAACACCAGTCCTGCTCAGAGTCTTCCAAAAAAGTGAAGAGGAGGGAATACTCCATAATTCATTCTACAAGGCAAATATCACCCTCACACCTAAGCCAGATTAAGACACCATAAGAAAAGAAAGTCACAGACCAATATCTCTTATGAATATAGATGCAAAAATCCTCAACAAAATATAATCCAACAGCACCATGAAAAGAATTATACCCGTGATCAAATGGGTTTATCCCAAATATGCAAGGGTGCTTCAAAATAAGAAAATCAGTTAATGTAATACACCACATTAACACAATGAAGGAAAAAGACACATGATCACCTCGATGCAGAAAACAAATTTTACAAAATCTAGCACCCATTCTGAATAAAAACACTTAGAAAACCAGGAATAGAGGGAAACATCCCCAACATTATAGAGAGCATATATGAAAAACCCACAACTAACATCCTACATAATGGTAAAGATGTAAAGCTTTCCCTCTAAGATCATTTGAATACAAAGATGCCCATTGTCAGCACTGTTATTCAACATTTTACTAGAAGTTCTTGCCAGAGCAGTTAGTCAAGAAAAAGAAATAAAAGACATCCAAATTGGAAAGGAAGCAGTAAAATTTTCCCTCTTCGCAGTTGACAAGATCCTATATATATATATATATAAAATCCTGAAAAAAATCCACCAAAAGCTCTTAGAGCTAATGAATTTTGCAGACTACAACATCAACATGCAAAATCAGTAGTGTTTCTATACACAATCAGTGAACAGTTAGAAGAATAAATCAAGAAAAATTTCAATTTACAATAGCAACTAAAATAATCAAATATCTAGGAATACATCTAACCAGAGATGTAAAGGACTTATGCACAGAAAACTATAAAACATTGCTATAAGAAATCAAAGAAGACCTAAATAAATGAAAGGACATTCTGTGTTCTTGGATTGGAACACTAAATATTGTTAAGATGTTGCTTCTACCCAAAGCGATTTACAAATTCAACACAATCCCAATAAAAATTCCAACAATATTCTTTGCAGAAATGGAAAAGCTAGTCATCAAATTTATATGGAAGGATAAGTAGACCCAAATAGCCAAAGCCATCTTGAGAAAGAAAAAATGAAGTTGGAGGACTCAACTTTCCACTCAAAACTTATTACAAAGCCACAGTAAACAAAACAGTATGCTACTGGCACAAGTACAGACATATGGACCAATGGAATAGAATTGAGAGCTCAGAAATCAACCCTCATATTTATGGCTAAATGATTTTTGACAAGGAGGAAAAGACCACTCAATTGGGAAGAAATAGTCTCTTCAACAGGTGGTGCTGAGAAATCTGGATCTCCATTTGCAAATGAAAGAAGGACCCCTATCTCACACCTTATAGAAAAGTCAACTCAAAATGGATCAAAGACCTAAATATAAGAGCCATGACTATCAAACTCCTGCAGGAAAACAGGGAAGTGACTTCAGGACCTTGTATTAGGCAATGGTTTCTTAGACTTTACATCCAAATCACAAGCAACAAAAGAAAAAAATAGATAAATGAGATCTCATCAAAGTTAAAAGCTTTTGTGCATCAAAGGACTTTATCATGAAAGTAAAATGACAGCCTACACTATGGGAGGAAATATTTGGAAACCACATATCCAATAGAGTTTTAATATCCAGAATATATAAAGAAATCCTTCAACTTAAAAACAACTCGGTGTAAAAATGGATTAAAGACTTGAATAGACATCTCTCCAAAGAAAATAAACAAATGGTCAAAAAGCACATGAAGAGATACTCAACATCATTAGCCATCAGGGCAATGCAGATCAAACCACAATATGATATGATTTCACACCCATTAGAATGGCTGCAATTTTTTAAAAAACAACAAAATTACAAGTGTTAGGATGTGAAGAAATAAGAATACTCCTGGTGGCAATGTAAAATGTGCAGCCTCTGTGAAAGACAGTTTGGCAGTTTCTTAGAAAGTTATGTACAGTTATCCCTTCCATATCTCAACTTTCCTGTTGCAGTTTCAAAATATTGCAGGTCAGCATAAGAAATTAAATGGGAATTTGGGAGTTTTGCAGAACCCACAGATGAAACTTTCAGGCAAAATGGCTGTTGCTGTTGGCCACCATTACAGCATTAATGAGTCGACTGTAAGGCCTTTCAGGTAAAAAGAGAAGGAAATTCATGAAGCCATTGCTGCAGCTACACCAACAGCTGCAAAGCTTTTGCATAAACCACGAGATCCACATCTCTCACATAGAAAGTGCAACATTCTTTTAGGTTCAGGATTGTTTAAAAAAAAGGCATTCTGGCAGACTCTAGCATCATATAAGAAAAGGCTAAACCCTTATATGATTCCCTGAAGGAAAATGAAGCTGAAGCGTCTACCCCCTACATATTTGTAGGCCAGCAAAGGCTGGTTTGAAATTTTTTTAAAAAAGGTTAAGCGTATACAATGTAAAAGTAACAGGAGAAGCAGCATCTGCCAATCAAGTGGCAGCTAGGGAGTTTCCTGAAACCCTGAAAAAAAATTTTTACAAAGATTTTCCAGATCATGGGGGCCCCACGCCCCTAACCCTTGCGATGTGGTAGGGGTAACTGTATACAATTACATATTACCCAGAAATCCTACTACTAGGTATGTACTCAAAATAATTAAAAGCAGGCACTTGAACAGATATTTGCACATCGATTTTCATAGCAGCATTATTCACAATTGCCAAAAGATCAAAACAGCCCAAGTGTCTGTCAACCAATGAATGGATAAACAAATGTGGTATATACATACAATGGAACATTATTCAGCCATAAAAAGGAATGAAGTTCTAATATATGTGACAGCTTGGATGAACCTTGAAGACATCATGTTGGGTAAATAAGCCTTATACAAAGGGACAAATATTGTATGATCTCATTAATATGAAATAATTAGAACAAGCAAATTCATATAGCCTCAGAATCTAGAATATAGGTTTCCAGGGGATGAAGTAGGAATAGAAAAGGGGATGAAGTAGGAACAGAAAATAGGAAGTGAAGGCTTAAAATGTACTGAGTTCCTGTTTGGAATGATAGAAATGTTTTGGTAGTGGATTGTGATGGTAGCACAACATTGTGACTGTAATTAATAGCACTGAAATACATATCTGAATATCGTTAAAAGGGGAAGTGTTAGGTTCTATAATTGGAAAAAAATTTCATGCAACTGCATTACACTAACAGTGAATCCTAAGTTAAAACTATGGACTATACTTTATAGTACAATTATAAAAATGTGCTTTTCATTAATTGTAACAAATGTTCCACACCAATGCAAGATCTTAGTAATAGGGTAGTATATGGGGATCCCTGTATTTTATGCTTGATTGTTCTGTAAACCCACAATCTCTCTAATTAAATAAAAAAGAGACATGCCACATTAGCAATGTTTGTTACTAGTCATTTGAAGCAACAGGATCTTTCATATGCTGCTGGTAGGAGTGTAAACTGGTAAGACCATTTACCAGTGGGAAAAAAATGGCACTACTGTACAGTTGAAAATGCATCCACTGTGACTTAGCAATTCCACTCTGGATACATAACCCCAGATAAACTTTTGCACTTATGCATCAGGTGACATATGTAAAAATGCCAGGTTTATCATGACAAAAAAATTGGAAACAAATATCAATCAACAATAGAATGAGAAATACTCTTGCTATTTTCTTACAATGGAAACGCTACAGCTGTGAAGGTGGACTACAATTACATGTTTAATCATGAGTGAGTCTCAAAATAATGTATTAAAAAAGAAAGTGTCAAAATACATGCATACATACAGTTTTATGCATTTGCATAAAAATTTAAAACAGAAAGCTAAATATTAAGATATTTACATATATGATTAAACTATAAAGGAAAAATATATAATTAGATGAAGAATATAGTTCCATAGCTTAACTTCTCTTCAACTCAGTGGTTGGCTTTAAATCTATATGTATCAAAAGAATAATGCTGTTCCTTGCCCATCTTCAAAACAGGAATATAGTTAGAGAATTTTGGTAATTCTTTCATGGAAGGAGTATGTAGTACAAGTATATAATATTCTTCTTTCTACATAAAAATACTTCATTAACAAATTTGTGTTTGTTTTTAATATTTGTGTAATATTCATCATGAATCTTTTATTCAATTACTAATATCTTACGAGTAATTCCATTCTTATGGCAACCTGTTTTCTCAGACTCTTTGAAGGTATATGGACCTCTAAAGTTCTTAAAATTATCAGTCAGGCAATTGTGATATCAGTGTAGTTAATTATTTCTAGTCCTAATCATGGAGGCAAACCTTTTTTTTTTCTTTATTTAGAAGAACAGTAGAAACTTAATTCTGTGAAAAGTGTTCAAAAAGAGTTTAAAGCATTACTTGAGCATTTTATCATCTCTTTTTTAGGCTATTCACTGTAGTTGCTGGTTTCTTTATACCTAGTTAATTAGCCTTGGTTTCTAAGGGAAAGGAATATAAGGTTTCATGTTCCAGAAGTAGGGAACAATACACAAGTTGATGATAAGCCTCACCATTGTTACTTGGTTCTGTCAATCTGTCAGGTTTTTCCTTAACTAGAAGATAATGTATTCTCTAAACCTCGTGATGGAGATTAAAAATGTTGGAACTAATCATCAATCCTTTCATTTCCCGTACTTACTATGAATGGATTTTATTTATTCTGATATTTTAGTGGGAAAATGGGAAGTATATCCAAGCCATCCCAGAAGCAGTGCCATTAATAAAATTATTGTAGTTCTCTTCGATATAGAACCAAAAGTTTTGAAGAAAATTTTACTTAAAGTAGTACCCATTATATAAGAGGCAATATTAGATCTTAGACGTATCCAATTAAATTAATGAACTGTATAACAAAGACAATTAGCAAATAATTTACTTTTATGAATTTTTAACAAGTTTTCTTTTGAAATGTTATCTATTTATAGAAGTGTTCTCTGAGTAACTGTAATCTATGTAAGAATTGTGAAAGAATTTTTTACTTTATTTGTAAAAGATTCACCTAAAACTTCAAATAATTCACTTAATTTTCAAGGCTTAACTATTGCTTCTTAATTGCAGCCCTTTGGAGTGAATCAGCCTGGACCTTATATCATGTACACAACTGTGGATGCAAATGGGTATCCAAAAAATGGCTCAGGTAAGACTAGATACAATGTCCAAAATGTGTAAAACCATCTTTAAACAATATATTTGCAAGTAAACTTGGTGACAAAAGTTGTCATGTTTTCACAACTCAAAAAAATTTTTCATTTTTATTATACTTAGACTTTCTGTAGGCTTACACTGGTAGATTCCAAAAGTGCTCCATAGCAAAAATGCTAACATTTAATTCCTCATATATCCCCATTGTGGTGGAGCCAAAGCATTACCCTTATTTTCCAGTTAAATTAATGGAGAGACTGAAAGAAATTACTTGAATTATCTTGATCAAACAGTGACGTGGTTAGTTGATAATTAACAACATCTTAGAAGGAAAAAAATAGGAATCCAATCAATGCTACAATCTGGATTAATAATAGGTTTTCCATGTCTAGTAGAAACTGGAATATTATCTAAAGTTATTTTTAATATATAATTATAACTTACATGGCAATTCTCATTGTATGTAATGGTCTAACATAAATCAAACATACAGCAGTAACCTTCCTTTTGAGTAATTGTACACATTTAAGAGACTTAATCAGCACAGAAAGCACATGCTTCAGCACTGAAACATATTCCCTAAAACAAAGACTTAAAAATTCAAGGAGAACTTGACAAACATCATTTTAGTCAAATAATGTACCACTGTCAGTGAAAGAAAATAAAAACAAATAAGGATATAGATGCTTTGAACAAATTACTTAAGTTTTAATTCGGGTACTTATTAAACTTTGTATTGTACCAAAAAGGCCCCAGGACCAACTGGTTTTCTCACTTAATAATTTTAAGCTTTCAAAGTACAGATCATTTCAGTGCTCTGTAAGAAGTTACAGGACATGGGGAAAAAGATAAAAAGTTACTCTTTTCATTTCATAAAACTTGTATAACTCAGACAAAGCCGGTACACCCAAAACTAAAAATTTAGCTCATTGGTGAATTATCAGTGAAAAATCCTATCTAAAATGCTAACAATTTAAATTCATCCATATTTAGAAAGAAAAGCTTAATACTATCAAGTAGATAATTATCTCAGGAATGCACTGATGGTTTAAAATGGTAACATGGCAGTTGATCAATTTTTAAAAGACCTGTGTTGTGTTCTTTGTTTGTTTTTTTCATATAATAATAAACTGTATACATCTTTCCCTATCTGTTCATACAGATAATCCTAATTTCTTTTTGGCCTGTTTTGTGTGGCAATAACAATAGCTAATCTGTCCAATCCTCTATTTTTTTTCACTGTTAATACAATAGTGCAACAGTAAACAGTTATGTGCATATATTTTTGTGTAATTAAATGAATAATTCTCACTTCACAAAGGAAAACTCTGGGAGAATATACACCAAATTCATCTTGGGGAGTAGGATTTCTAGAGATTCACTTTCTCCTTTTTACATTTCTGTAACTGATTTTCAGTAAACTTGTGGTCCTTTTCAGTTAAAAAGACATTTTAAAACAAATTGAAGTCTGTTAAAAATATTACTTCTAGTACTGAATTGAACACTCAAAAATGGTTGAAATGGGAAATTTTGTTATATATATATTAATATATACATATATATATAGCTCTTAAAATTAGAGTTTTTTTTTAATTCTGTGATTGTTCGTTGACTCAAAAACTATTTCTTAAACCCCTACTTTTTTACAAGCCAGGCATTGGCACCTAGTATGATACATTACATGATGCTGAAAACCCATTCGATGATTTTCAGTACCCATTACTAATTTTTTTAAAGGAATTACTTTCTTAGCATGTTTGTTGTTTTGGGGTATATTTAAAAAAAAATGAACATTAGACTTATTGTTATTAAAGTTTAGTATTTTCTTGTTTCCTGGATATGGAAGGAATTTGTAAGCATAAAAACAAGGGAGAAATATCTAAGAAAAAAAGATGAATACAGTCAAATATGTAAATCAAATGAATGCAGTAGTTTGCATGGCAAAACATAAAATTAAAAGACAGTAGTAGCAAACTGGGGAAATCTAAATGTCCAGCAATAGAGAGATAATTAACAAATTATACCATTTTATAATATTTTCCAGCCTAAAAAATGTTAAAATAATTTTTGATGAAATGAGCAGATGTTTATGATATAATATTTGGAGGAACACATCTATATGAGTGTATTTTTAAGTGTATTGTAGGAAAATATAAAATCAAAATAATATATAGAAATGTTACCATATTATGTCACAATTTGGGAGTTTCTTCATATATTTTTTGCATTTTAGTTTACTTTCCTGAGCATATATTGCTTTTTCATTTAAGGAAATGCTTTTTAAAATATTTCAAACTTATGTTGTATTCCATGCATAAATATATATTCTAAACAGGGAAGTGGCACTTAATTTATCATCCCATTCTGTCTCACTAGTAGAGAACTTTCCACTCTTAGAAGAGAATGACCACATTTTTATAAGAGAATGACCACATTTTTCTATTTCAGAAGCTGCAGCCCTGGTTTTCTCATAGAGCACTATGTTTTGCTTACTGAAGGTCACCACCCATTACTAGGTCATGAAATTCATTTAGTGGGTTATGACCAGCACTTTTTACTTAATAAAATAAAAGAGAATAATAAAAAATGTCACAGTACATCACAGATAGTAAAGTACTGTTTCACTGAAGTTATATTTTAGTTGCATTTATGTGCATGTATGTTTGTACCAGTTAAGTTCTTATTATGAGCTGTGATCAAAAAAAAAAAAGTTTGACATATGACAACGTGGATGAACCTTGAAGACATAATGCTGAGCAAAATAAGTCAGGCACAAAAAGAGAAATATTGTATGCTACCACTAATGTGAACATTGAAAAATGTAAAACAATTGGTTTATAATGTAGAATGTAGGGGAACTAGCAATAGAGAGCAATTAGTGAAGGGGGAACAATAACCTAATAAGAACAGATAAGTTGTTGTGGGTAAATTTAATGTTCTGGGAATGCCCAGGAATGACTATGGTTTGTTTATTTCTGGTGGGTATGATAGGAACAAGTTCACAGAAATGTTGCTATCTTAGGTTATCTGTCTTTCTTATTCCTTTGCTGGGTTACAGTCTTTATATTTTTTGGGGATAGAGTAGGAACATGTTGGAAGTAAAGTAGTTATTTTAGATTAGTTGTCTTTTTCTTATTCCCTTGTTTTGGTTTGTTTGAAATGTTATTTATTGTATTTTTTTACAATTTTTTTATATAGTTAATACTTAATTTAAAAAAAAAATGAAAAAAATACACAGAGCCCCCCTGAGGAGCTGGGGGAGAGTGCAGGGGTGTTGGGCTTCTCCACCCCTATGGTTGCTGATGTGCTTGCAGACTTTGGGGAACTGGCGGTTTGATGGGCTGAGCCCTCTACCACAGGACTTGCCCTTGGGAAGACGGTTGCTGCAAAGGAGAGGCTAGGCCTGCTTATAATTGTGCCTGAGAGTCTCCCCCTGAATGCCTCTTTGTTGCTCAGATGTGACCCTCTCTCCCTAGCTAAGCCAACTTGGCAGGTGAAATCACTGCTCTCCCTGCTATGTGGGATCTGACACCCAGGGATGTAAATCTCCCTGGCAGCATGGGATATGAGTCCCAGGGAGGAATCTAGACCTGGCATCTTGGGTTGGGGAACATCTTCTTGACCTAAAGGGGGACGTGAAATGAAATGAAATAAGCTTCAGTGTTAGAGAGATTCCAAAAGGAGCTGAGAGGTCACTCTGGTGGGCACTCTTACACACAATATAGAGAATCCTTTTTAGGTTTTAATGAATTGGAATAGCTAGCAGTAAATACCTGAAACTATCAAACTACAACCCAGAACCCATGAAACTTGAAGACAATTGTATAACAATGTAGCTTATGAGGGGTGACAATGTGATTGGGAAAGCCATGTGGATCACACTCCCCTTTGTCCAGATGGATAAGTAGAAAAATGGGGGCAAAAAAAAAAAACTAAAGGAAGAATGGGGGATACAATTTGGGTGTTCTGTTTTTACTCTTGTTTTTTTTATTCTTGCTTTCACTTTTTCTGGTACAAGGAAAATGTTAAAAAAAAAATAGATCGGGGTGATGAAAGAACAACTATATGATGGTAATGTAGTCAATGGATTTTATACTTTGGATGATTGTATGGTATGTGAATAAATCTTAATTAAAACAAAAAAGTTTGAAAGCTATTACCAGACAGAGACCACAAGCATGTATTAGTATTATTCAAAAACAGTCTAGCCTTTGCTTATAGATAGATATTATCATAGCAAAAACTCTGTGGTCTAACTCCATTTCCCAGCAATAGCCAAAAGTTATTAATGAGTTATATTATAGAAGAGCCTTTAATTTTCTAAATTTTAATAGTTCCTTGTGACAGATCAAAAAATTAAAATTATACTACATTTCTCAGCATTTTAGGAGCTAAATTCTTCTGGTTTTGAATTTAGGATTTTATTTACTAATCTTGTAAATTAGTCAGACATCTGCAATGGGGATCCCAATTCCCTTCCCTAAAAAAAAATTTGATAAGAACTTATTAAATTGGAGCATGTTGGCACAATTTTGTGGACTAGTGAGTTGTTGGTCATTTGTGAATAATAACATTATTAGACCAAGAATTGTTTTTCTGCCTCTTGAATTACTAATTTGGTCCTGCAATTCAAATACAGAGGAAAAGTATTCCTCTTTAACCCTCTGAGGTTACAGTTAGTTGACATATTTAAGAAAAGCATAAGCAACCCTTAACTTCTATATATCCTTCGTCATTCAAAAATTGGTATTAAATAGATAACACGTCTTAGGTTTTAATGCATTGGAATAGCTAGAAGTAAATACCTGAAACTACCAAACTCCAACCCAGCAGTCTGGACTCCTGAAGACAATTATGTAATAATGTAGATTACAAGGGGTGGCAGTGTGATTGTGAAGACCTTGTGGATCACACCCCCTTTATGAGTAGAAAAATGGGGATAAAAACTAAAGGACAAATGGGGTGGGATGGGGGGGATGATTTGGGTGTTCTTTTTTCACTTTTATTTTTTATTCTTGTTCTGGTTCTTTCTGATGTAAGAAAAATGTTCAGAGATAGATTGTGGTGATGAACGCATAACTATGTTATCATACTGTGGACAGTGGATTGTATACCATGGATGATTGTATGGTGTGTGAATGTATTCCAAGAAAACTGAATTTAATTAAAAAAAAATTGGTATTAAGCAATCACATGCCTCAAATACGAAGAGCAGTTAAAAATGCATGGCAGACTGACAACACAGCTTATAAAAGGGCAAGGAAGCATTTGGATTAAGAGGTAACAAAATTCATATTGATGGTAAACATTAGGTTGTTGAGGAAAATGATTTAACACAAAAGTACTCTGTCTTTCACTCAGATTTCTCCATTTTGATCAATAATTATCAATTACCTCTTCCAGTGTCAAAATACATTTGATTCTTTATGTTCATTTCTCACATGCTTGTTTTCTGAAAGTATCTCCAAAGAAGTATAGTCATGTTCTGTTTATCCACATGTAATTAAGCATAAATGAGTTTTTTAGTACTGTATACATTTTTTAACCATTCAGAACATTTTAAATGGCCATATTTGGCTCAGCCAAAAATCTTAGCTGAGCAATGCTTAAATGAGGCAAAATTTTGTGTCAAAAATCATAATGCATGACCAAAGCAAATGGAAAAATTCTTACACCCTCCTGTATCATCCATGGCATTCTTCCTCTCTGAAAGAATGAATTCTTGAAAGGGAAATCATCCCCTTACCTTAATCTCACATCAACTAACAGGAATAGCTAAGTCAGCAGAAAAGGGGATGGGGGCAGGGGTTTGATTCATTGGTGGTGATTTGTTTTCTTTCACTGAAAAAAAGAAACATATAGGGAGGGTTGGAGGGAGGAAGGCTTTAAGCAGCAACTTGTATATCTTCTTGCTTTAATTATAAGTATTGAATGAATGGATGAATTATGAGAAAGAAATTCAGAGAAACTGAGAAAGTTTGAAAGGTATTCAGCTGTTCAGTTGAAATCCCATCTGTGCAGATGCAAGTGAATCAAAGTTCTATTCTGGAAAATCAAAAGAAAAAAAATTGGGCATTGTAGTGCCAGCAAAACAAATGTTTGCTTCATGAAATTGTATTTACAGACTGATATCTAGTATCATATTTACAGTCAATATAGATCCTAACACCAAAGGAAGAACTCTGCCATTTAGCAGCTTTAGGAACAGGAAGAAAGAATTTGTCTATTTCTCCTTATATAGTCTTTGCTAGCAGATGTTTTGTCATCCCACAGTTGTAAATAATTCAACAAATCCTATCCACTGTGCAAGTATTTTTAGCACAAATATACTCAGTACATGTGTTGCTCAGTAATGCCACTGATGTGTCCTTCTCATTGTCTTACAAAAGGACTTACACTACTTTCAGTGTCCGTGTTTTCCTATAACCTCAGTTGTGTACAACACAGATCACAGAAAGCTACTATAGACAATAAAGGTTGAAATTCACAAATGTAAATATATGTACAATGCCTGCAACATAGGCAACACTCAGTACACCGTGAACAAATGCAAGAATGAAATAAAATTCCTGAGATGATTATTTCAGGCGTGCTTATTCAAGGAATTAATTCCTATAAATTGAATCTAAAATTGAAGTAGAATAGTATTTGCAAAAAAAAAACCTAGATTCTGTATCACCTAACTTAATTTTTCACCACTCCCTATCTTAAATTCATTACAATTACAATATCAGGTGTTCCAGTTTGCTAATGTTGCCATTATGCAGAATACCAGAAATGGATTGACTTTTATACAGGGGGTTTATTTGCTTACAAATTTACAGTCCTAAGGCCATAAAAGCATCCAAACTAAAGCATCAACAAGAAGATACCTTCACGGAAGAATGGCTGATGGCGTCCGAAACACCTCTGTCAGCTGGGAAGGCACGTGGCTGGCGTCTGCTCTTCCTTTGCTCCCAGGTTGTGTTTCAAAATGGCGTTCTCCAAAATGTCTCTGGGCTTGTCTTTCTTAGCTTCTCCAGAGCAAATTCTGGACTAGCATCTCTTAGCTTAACATCTCCAGACGTCCTTCTGTCTGCATTTCCAAGCATCTCTCTGCTCTCTGTATCAACTTCCTTTAAAGGACTCCAGTAAACTAATCCAGACCTACCCTGAATGGGCGGCATCAAATCTCCATGGAAACATTCAACCAAGAGGTCACACCCTAATCAAAGAGATTAACCAGTCTGCCCCACAAGATTGCATTAAAGAACATGGCTTTTTGGGGGACATAATATATCTAAAGTGGCACATCAGGTAAAGTAAAATAAGTGAATTCAAAGGAGATGTACTGATTTAGTTAGAAATTTACTACGTCATTGTTTAGCAATTTACAAATATTTGCCTTTTTTTAAGCTCTCTGTACCCTGAACAAATTCCAAATCTTTATTATCTCAAAGAGGGGATGTACCTTTTCCCTTATTAATCTTCACTTTTCAGACCAAGAAAACAACAGGAGAATTAGAGTCCACAAAAAATATATATATATGTATATATAGTGCAGACTCATAATGTAGATTGTGCCTACTCAGCAGAATGCTTCATCTTTCCATTAATCTCTGTCATGGCTAATTATAAATTTAGGAAACAATAGTCTGAACAGTTTGTCACATCAGAATGTTGAGATACCTTAGAAATCCAGCTGTAAAATTAATCTTTCTACAGCACAGCTCTTTTTAGATCCCTAAGTGGCTTCCTACTGCCTGAGAGTCAAGGACTGCCATGATTGAACTTTAAGTTACATTCCAGCCTTATCTCACCCTGTTCTCTTTACACATCTTACACATCAGTCCAACTTGGTTTCCCATATCTGACTAGCTTTTCCAACTCCATGTTCAATGCCCTTGTTCACCCTCTCAATCCCTACCTCTTCCCCATCTCTACACCTCAGCACTTCTGACAATACCACTGCCCCATCAATCTTTCCCAAAACCTCACCCCCCAACCTAGAAATAAACTCTCTTCCCACCAAATGTCAATAGAACTTTATCTTGTACCCCTCTTTTGACACCTACATTTGCTACTTTGTGTTAATGTTTATGTCTGTATCTTATCTCACAAATAACTATAGACTTATTAAAGACTGAGTCTTTATCTAATTTTGTCTTTATGTGCGTTACCCATTTTCAGACACCCAAGTATTTGTGGAATGAATTAGGGTAGTAGAAAGACTTAATATTTAAGACAAAAAAAAAAAAAAAAGGCAGAAAGCCTAGCCAAAATAGATCATAGTGATAGTTCATTTCTGGTTGCAATCAGGATTTTTTTTTTAATCTAATATAAAGTAGTGGAACTGGCTTATAAAATAGTAATTAAAACTAAGATACCTGACCTGTGGGTGCTTATTATAATTTTAAAGTCCTTACTTTGTTCTGGGCACTAGGAGACTGTTTTCTCATTGAATTACAATATCCCTGCATGGTTGCTGTCATTATCTCCATTCTACAGCTGAGGAACTGAGGCTCTGAGAACCTAAGTAACTTCACTTTGTTGCTCAGCTGTTAACTGGTACAGCTGGATTTACAATGAGGCCTATCTGAATGCAAAACCTACATATTCTTAGCACTATGCTAGTATTTTTACATGTGATCTTGTAAAAAGCTTGAAGTATACAAAAAGGAGGAATTTATCCCTAAAAATCTGTTTCATTCAACTTTAAAACAGTTTAACTGTGTGAAGTGAAATGATGACTACAATTTAACAAATGCGAACTGTTATTTCATGATGTTTCTGTTCCTTTTTCATTGTTTTAGGCTTTATGATTTCTGCCATTCATGGATTTTTTTCTTATATTGGTTTCAGAAACATCACTGAGATTTTAGAGCATTCCTTGGCATTCCAGAGACTTGCAGATCCTACTTGATTGAGTAGTTAGTGATAGTAAGATAGTCTAATCTACTAACCCAGTCTTTTTTTTTTTTTTTTTTTTTGCCGGAGGTAGACATGATTTTAATAGGACTCCGTTTTACAGGAGCTACAGTTTGTTCCCCGGCGGCAGCTAGCCAGGAAAGATGGAAGTTAATGCTCCACAATGCAAGGGGTGCCAGGGGGTGGTTTATCAGGGTTAGGACAAGGAGGGTGTGAGAACAGAGTTTCAGCAGGGTCTTGTGACATATTTGTGGAGATTTGTTATCAACAGTGATCAGGAGAGGGGAGTTTCAATGCTTTGTTCACAATACATGTTTTCCTCCCCTCGGGAGGTGTGCTGACTTTTAACATCTGTAGGCAGCTCTGTGAAATCACTATAGAGGGGAGCGGTCCTGGTCCCTGGGTCCCCACAGTCCACCCCCACGCAGCAGACTTTGTTGACCATAGGGCAGATATTGCATCCATAGACAGCATAACACTAGAAGTCCTCCCAACAGAGACAGCTTCACAGAGAGATGCCGCCAGGGTCAAGAAAGGGAATTACACCATTTAGACAAGGCGTCTGCTGATAATTGCTGACTTCTGCCAGGCCAGCGGGGTATCCACGCAGGGGTCACAGTCCGGGGAAGCCAGCAGCACCTGAAGGTGGTAAACCCGTGTAAACCTAACATTGGGTTTGATTCTGGGCATGAGTTATGAAGCCTGCTGTAGGAAGGTGTTTGCTAGGCGAAAAGAAAGATGTTTATGGGGAGCAATAAGGGGTAATTCCTGCTGATTTACCAATGTACATACTAGAGTTCTAGTAGTTGACAATTATGTACCACACAAAGGAACGTTATGGGGAGGTTTTAAATACCAGATACTCTCCTTCTGCAAACTCTGAGAGTTTTCTACCATTACATTAATTGTTATTCTGGGCATGAAAAGGGACCACATAGTTATGCATAAGGTTTCTGTGGGAATAGGAGGTCCTAAATTGGTAATAAAGATTTAATAGGCTTTATTACAATATTTTGGGTAACTCCTATTCCCCAGGGACTTAGGATTTCTAACCAGCGTGGCTGCATAGGCCAACAGCAAGGCCAATTGACCTCATTTTCCCTGTTTTGTATGGCCTGAGGCACAGGCAACAACAAATTATTACTATTTCCCAACTTAGACTATCAAGCGGCTGGCCCTTTAACTTGGATTCTCAATACTTGCATTGGTCCCACCATTATCATCTCAATAAGAGCTATAACCCAGTCATTTTAACATATTATCTGATGTTATTCCTAAGGAATGTCATCATAATCTTTATTTCCTAGGAGTTGGGGGATACTCCTAAGTAATAATATTAGCTAACACTGATTAGTAATTACTCTGTACCAGGCATTCTGCTAAGCACTTTACATGGATGTTCTCATTTAATAGTATTGTAATAGTATATAGGTGTGAAATTTCCTGTCAGCTGTGTATATTGCTTAAAATTTTTGAAGTTAAAATATATGAGAATAAAAAAAAGCTATAAAATAATATCATAACATTACATAGACTGATGGAAAAGGAAGAGGAGAAAAGTTCCCAGTACAATAAGTACACATTATGATCCTGGTATTATGCTCTTGTATTTCTGTCTTTATTGATTTAATAAAGACAGACTTCAGTTTTCGTAACACATTTTGAAGAAGACAATAGATTCACCTTAAAAGATCTTTCTAGTATTTTAACATTCTTCATTTAAGACCAAAGATGTTACATTGTCAACAGTTACACTATAATTAAATTCAATCGTTTTAATCAAAGATCTTGGCCATATTTACAAAAAACTATATGAATAGATCCTGTTCTATTAAATATATTTCATTTTGGCCAAGTATCTTCCTTTTAATATATTTAAATCCTTTTCCAGGTAAGCAGAATGACTTTTTACAGTTGTTCAGTAATACAGAGTACTGATGGTTTTGCTGTTTAAAAAAAAAAAAAGACACAAATAATTTACTTATATCTACCAGTTAGAAAGTATACTAACTCATGGGCTGAACACTTAAAAACCAAATAATAGAGTTCTCTGCCAAATGTTTATATGAGACTATTATTCACATTCTTTCATATTAAACAAGGTAATAGAAAGCAAAGCACTTATTATTTTGTTGTCCATATTTAACTTTTATTTTTAACAAAGTCAGAGTGCTAAAGAATCAAACAGTAGTGCAAGTCTGATAATGAAAAACTGTGGTTCCCTCATTGCCCAATATCTGTTGGCAACCAGATAGCTGTTACTTCTTTTATTTATTATTCTTAAAAATGATGTTTAAAAAAATATTATTTCTTTTTTTATCATTTTTTATTGTAGAATATAACATATACATGAAAGTGATAACTTTCAAAGTGCGATTTAACAAGTAGTTACAGGCAAATTTCAAAGAATATTATAGGTTACAGTTCCACAGTTTCAGCCGTTTCCTCATTAGGAAATACAACATATATACAAAAAGATAGTATCTTTCAAAGTTATCATTTAACAAGTAGATATATAGGAAATTTCCAAAGTTATTTTGAGTTATAGTACCATAGTTGCAGTTATTTTCTTATTGTGAAATATATATATATGTAAAGTCATAGCTTTCAAATTACAATTTAACAAGTAGCTATAGAACAAATTTCGAACTATGATATTGGTTACAGTTCCACCATTTCAATTCTTCTTTCTAACTATTCGAATACCCTAGCAACTAAGAAAAAGAAAATTATATAAAGATTCGTATTTATAATCCTTTGTTAAATTCCATCTAGTCTATTGCTGCCCCTTCCTCTAGTTTAATCACTTTCCTGATCTTCGGGGATGTCTAGGTAGGGACTACCCTAACCTGTTCATGTTGAAAAGGGAAAAGGGACACATCTAGTTGATGTTCTTGAAGAGGCTATTGCCTCTGGGTTTTGGGACTTAGCTGCCATACAGTGAGTGAAACTTTTATTGAGTCTCAGAAAGGGATCTGGTATTCTTTAAGGTTTTCGGGACTGCTGATGACTTGGGTTTATCCTATTGTGGTCATTTGGCAAATCTAGGTGAAGCTTGCATGGGAGTAACCTCCAGGACAACCTCCTGACTCTATCTGAATTCTCTTAGCCAGTAAAACCTTATTTTGTTGCCTTTCTTTTCCTCCATTTGGTCAAAAAGGCATTCTCAGTCCCTCGAGGCCAGGATCAGGCTCATTCCCAGAATCCACGTCCCACGTCGTCAGGAAGGCCCACTCATCCTGGGAGTCCTGTCCCACATCTGGGGGAGGGTAATGAATAATTTGCAGAGTTAGGCTTAGAGAGAAAGTCCACATTTGAGCAATTAAGGACGTTCTCTAGAGTTGACTCCTAGGCATAATTACAGGTGGGCTCAGCCTCCTCTTTATAGCCATAAGTTTCACCCAAGCAAGCCTCAATATCGAGGGCCCAACCTATAAAGTATGGAGTTCCTAAATTCAAATAGCATATGGTATATCCATCATAATCCATCCATATCTCACATTATCATCACTCAGTTGTACAATCCTTATCACTCTCCATTTTAAACAATTTTCATGACTCAAAACATCTCACAGCTCTTCTCAGCCCCCAATTATTTGTCCCTAGTATTTGTATACTAGTATGGTATTCCTAATAATTATAGTCCCTAGTGTGCAATGTGTAGATTTTTCCCTTGTACCCTTCTGTTGTCAACTCACTGTGCCAGTGTCATACCTTAGAAGTATATCTTGCAAGCACCTATCTATATTTGTGGTTCTGATCTGTAGGAAACATGCCTTTAAACAACCTCTTTCATTCCTATTCGCCTTCAATACAGCTCTGATACTTATAATCCCATTAACAAACAATCGTCACCCCTATCATTACCACACCTTTGAATTCACCATCATTAATATATATGAACATATTAGATTATCATTCCCTGTTCGCTAGCTACTGCCTATCACTAGGCCTCCAATATTCCTGCATTATAAGACATTGATTTTACGTTGTTGAGAGAGTTCATAGAAGTGGTAACATTAAATATCTCGTTCTGCATCTGAGTTAATACACTCAAGTTTCATCTATGTTGCCATATATTTCAAGAATTTGTTGCCTTTTCTGCATAGTATTCCATCGTATGTATATACCACATTTTGTTTATCCACTCATCTGTTGAAGGACTTGGATTGTTTCCATCTCTTGGCAGTTGTGACCAATGCTGCTATGAATATCGGTGTACAAATGTCTGTTCATGTGACTGCTTCAGGTCTTCTGGGTATATACCAAGAAGTGGAATTGCCAGATCATAGGGTAATTCAATATCTAGTTTTCTGAGAAACTGCAAAACTGTCTTCCACAGTGGCTGTACGATTATACGTTCCCACCAGCAATGAAAAAGAGCTCCAATTTCTCCACATCCTCTCCAGAATTTGTAGTCTTTTGTTTTTTGGATGGCAGCCATTCTTATTGGTGTGAGATGATATCTCACTGTGGTCTTGATTTGCATCTCCCTAATATAGCTAAAGAAGATGAACATTTGTTTCATGTGTTTTTTAGCCATTTGTATTTCCTCTTCAGAAAAATGTCTTTTCATATCTTTTACCCATTTTATAATCAAACTCTGTGTACTATTGTCATTGACTTATAGATGATTTCTTTATATGTACGAGAAATTACTCTCGTCAGATACATGGTTTCCAAATATTTTCTCCCATTGAGTTGGCTGCCTCTTCATCTTTTTGAGAAATTCATTTGAGGTACAGAAGCTTTTAATTTAGAGGAGTTTCCCTTTATCTATTTTATCTTCGTTGCTTGTGCTTTGGATATAAGGTCTAAGAAGCTACTTCCTAATACAAGGTCTTAAAGATGTTTCCCTACATTATCTTCTAGGAGTTTTATGGTACTGTTTCTTATAGTGAGGTCTTTGATCCACTTTGAGTTAATTTTTGTATAGAGTGTGAGGTAGCGGTCCTCTTTCCTTCTTTTTGTTATGGCTAACAGTTCTCCCAGCACCATTTGTTGAAGAGACTGTTCTGTCCCAGTTCAGTGGATTTAGGGGCCTTATCAAAAATCAGTCTACTGTATATCCAGGGGTCTATTTCAGAACGCTCAATTCTATTCCACTGATCAATATGTCTATCTTTATGCCAGTACCATGCTGTTTTTTTTTTTGTTTTTTTTCCTTTTAATTTTTATTGGTATTGTTCAGATACCATACAATTATCCAAAGATCCAAAGTGTACAATCAGTTGCCCCTGGTACCCTCATACAGCTGTGTATCCATCATCGCACATAATTTTTGTTCAATTTTTAGAACCTTTTCATTACTCCAGACAAGAAATAAAGTGAAAGATGAAAAAAGAAAAGAAAAGGAAACTCGAATCCTCCCATGTCCCTAACCAACCCCCCTCAATTGCTAACTCATAGTGTTGGTATAGTACATTTGTTACTGTTTATGAAAGAATGTTGAACTACTACTAACTGCAGTATATAGTTTGCAATAGGTCTATATTTCTTCCCTATATGTCCCTCTATTATTAACTTCTAGTTGTATTGTCATACATTTGTTCTGGTTCATGGAAGAGTTTTCTAATATTTGTACAGTTAATCATGGACATTGCCCACCATAGGATTCAGTTTTATACATTCCCATCTTTTGACCTCCAACTTTTCTTCTGGTGACATATATGACTCTGAGCGTCCCCTTTCCACCTCATTCACGCACCATTTGGCACTGTTAGTTATTCTCACATCTTGCTACTGACACCTCTGTTCATTTCCAAACATTTAAGTTCATCCTAGTTGAACATTCTGCTCATACTAAGCAACCGCTCCCCATTCTTAAGCCTCATCCTATATGTTGGTACCTTATATTTCATGTCTATGAGTTTACATATTATAATTAGTTCCTATCAGTGAGACCCTGCAATAATTGTCCTTATGTGTCTGGCTTATTTCACTCAGTATATTGCCCTTGAGGTTTTGTCATCAACCCATTTTTTTTTTTTTTTTTTAAGATGGTTTTGTTCACACACCATACATTCCATCCTAAGTACCATACTGTTTTGACCACTGTAGCTTTATAGTAGGCTTCAAAGTCTGGAAGTATAAGTCCTCCCACTTCAATCTTTTTTAGAATGTTTTTGGCAATTCGAAGCCCCTTTCCCTTCCAAATAAATTTGATAACTTTTCCAAGTCTGCAAAGTAGGTTGTTGGAATTTGGATTGGGATTGCATTGAATCTGTAGATCAGTTTGGGTAGAACTGACAACTTAACAACATTTAGTCTTCCTATCCATGAGTATGGAATATTTTTCCACCTATTTAGATCCTTTATTAGCTCAAGTATCTTTGTGGTCGAATTCTCAGGATTTTTCAAATATAAGATCCTATCATCTGCAAATAATGAAAGCTTTAATTCTTCCTTTCCAATTTGGATACCTTTTATATCTTTATCTTGGCAAATTGCTCTGGCTAGCACTTCCAGCACAATGTTGAATAACAGTGGTGATAGCGGGCATCCTTGTCTTGTTCCTGATCTTAGAGGGAAGGCTTTCAGCCTCTCACCATTGAGTACTATGCTGGCTGTGGGTATTTCATATATGCCCTTCACCATATTGAGGAAGTTTCCTTCAATTCCTACCTTTTGAAGTGTTTTTATCAAAAAGGGATGTTGAATTTTTTCAAATGCTTTTTCAGCATCTATCAAAACAATCATTTGATTTTTCCCTTTTGATTTGTTAATAATGTGTGGAATTACATTAATTGATTTTCTTATGTTGAACCACCCTTGCATGCCAGGAATGAACACCACTTAGTCATGGTGTATAATTCTTTTAATGTGCCTTTGGATTTGATTTGCAAGTATTTTGTTTAGGAATTTTGCATCTATTTTCATTAGGGAGATTGGCCTATAGTTTTCCTTTTTTGTAGTGTCTGTATCTGGTTTTCGTATCAGAGTGATGTTAGCTTCATAAAATGAGTTTGATAGTGTTCCTTTTTCTTCAATTTTTTGAAAGAGTTTGAGCAGAAATGGTGTCAATTCTTTTTGGAAAGTTTTGTAAAATTCCCCTATGAAGCCATCTGGCCCTGGGCTTTTATTTGTGGGTAGATTTTTGATGAGTGATTGAATCTCTTTGCTTGTGATTAGTTTGTTGAGGGCTTCTATTTCTTCTTGGGTCAGTCTGGGTTGTTCATGTGTTTCCAGGAAATTGTTCATTTCTTCTAAATTGTCTAGCTTGTTAGCATACAGTTGTTCATAGTATATTTGGGTCTTCTCTCTTATTGACTTTGTCAGTCTTGCTAAGGATTTGTCAATCTTGTTGCTCTAATCAATGAACCAGGTTTTGGTTTTATTTATTGGTTTTTTTTGTTCTCCAGCTCATTTCTGCTTTAATCTTTGTTATTTATTTTTTGTCTACTTGCTTTAGTGTTAGTTTGCTGATCATTCTCCAGCCTCTTCAGTTGTTCAGTTAGGTCTTTAGTTTTAGCTCATTCTTGCTTTTTGATATAAGCATTTAGATCTATAAATTTCCCTCTTTCAGCACTGCCTTTGCTGCATCCCACAGATTTTGATATATTGTGTTCTCATTTTCATTACCTCTAGATATTTACCAATTTCTCTTGTAGTTTCCTCTTTGACTCACTGGTGGTTTAGGAGTGTGTTGTTTAACCTCCATATATTTGTGAAAGATCTGGTTCTTTGGTAGTTGTTGACTTCTAGTTGCATTCCATTGTGGTCAGAGAATGTGCTTTGTATGATTTCAGTTTTTTTACATTTATTAAGACTTGTTTTGTGCCCCAGCTTATGATCTATCCTGGAAAATGTTCCTTGGGCACTAGAGAAGAATGTTCCTTGGGATGTAGCGATCTGTATATGTTTATTAAATCTAATTCATTTATCATATTGGTTAGGCTCTCATCTTCCTTACTGGTCCTCCGTCAAGTTGTTCTGTCTGTAGAAGAGAGTGGTGTATTGAAGTCTCCCACTATTATTGTAGACATGTCTATTGCTCCCTTCAGTTTAGCCAGTGTTTGTCTCATGTATTTTGAACTCCTTGATTGGGTGCATAAACATTTATAATTGTTATTTCTCCTTGGTGAATTATCCCTTTTATTAATATATAGTGTCCTTCTTTATCTCTTGTGTCATCTTTGCATTTAAAGTCTATTTTGTCTGATATTGGTATAGCTACCCCAGCTTTCTTATGATTGCAGTTTGTGTGGAATATTTTTTTCAAACCTTTCACTTTCAGTCCCTTTGTATCACAGGGACTAAGATGAGTCTCTTGTAAACAGCATATTGTTAGATCATATTTTTTAATCCATTCTACTATCCTTTATATTTTAATTGGAATGTTTATTCCATTCACATTCAAAGTTATTACTGTGGAGGGAGTTCTTGCACCAACTGTCTTATCCTTTGGTTTTTTAGTTGTTATATCTATTTTTCCCCCTCTTTTTTTCTTTTAAGTTACCCTTACTAATAACTCTTCATTTCTGTGCTCTTCTCCAGACCTCTCTCTCCATTCTTTTTTTCTCAGCTGGTTGAGCTCCCTTTAGTATTTCTTGCAGGGCAGTTCTCTTGTTAACAAATTCTCCCCGTGTTTGTGAAAATTGTAAACTCTCCCTCAGTTTTGAAGGAGAGCTTTGCTGGATAAAGAATTCTTGGCTGGCAATTTTTCTCTTTTACAATCTGAAATACATCATACCACTTCCTCCTTGTCTCCCTGGTGCCTGCTAAGTAGTCAGTACTTAGTCTTATGTTGTTTCCTTTGTACGTGGTGAATTGCTTCTCTCTTGCTGCTTTCAAAAGTCTCTCCTCTTCAGCATCTGACAATCCAATTAGTATATATCTCAGAATAGGTTTATTTTGATTTATCATTTTTGGAGTTCATTGGGCATCTTTAATTTGGATATTTAAGTCATTTAGAAGGATTGGAAGTTTTCCCCAGTGACTTCTTTAAATACTCTTCTTAGCCCTTTACTGTTCTCTTCCCCCTCTGGAACACCAGTGATTCTTACATTTTGTGCTCCATGTTGGCCATCATTTCCTTGAGATCCATTTCAAATTTTTCAAATTTTTTTCACCATTTGTTCTTTTGTGCTTTCACTTTCCATCATCCTATCTTTGAGGTCACTAATTTGTCCCTCTACTTCTTCCAGTCTAGTGTTGTGTGTCTCAAGAGTATTTTTAATTTGATCAACAGTATCTTTTATTTCCATAGTATCTGCTATTTTTTAATTTACTCCTGCTAATTCTTCTTCATGCTCATTTAGGGTCTTCCTCATGTCACATATATCCTGAGTCATAATACTGATATATGTGTTTACTGCTTTGATTAATTGCTCCAAACTTTGTGTCTCTTCCAGCTTTTTGTTTGTTTGGCTTGTCCGTATCTTCTGTTGCCTTCAAGTGCTTTGTCATTTTCTGCTGGATTCAGGGCACTTGCTTGTCTTGATAGGGTTACTTTGGGAAATGCAGAATTAATTGAGTTTTTATATTTAATTTGGTTTGCTGGAGTGCAGTTTCTCCGAACTTCTTCTGTGCAGTGGGCGGAGTCTAAACTGGGTGGGGAACCAGTAAATGCACTGTATCTCCTTGTGCTCTGGGGAATCCTGGTCCTGGGGCTGCAACATGGACCCCAAGCAGGCAGGCAGGGAGCCTGATCAAGGGCACCCCGAAGGTGGGACATGGGCCCTGCCTGCCAGTTCTCTGCCTGCCTTGTGCCTCCGAGTCTCTGAGGTGTGGGAGTGGCTCCCAGTTGCCAGTGTGGCACCTCTCCCTTCCCTGCTTCTCACCATTGCACCCCCCGGACTTCCGTTGGGGGGAGAGCAGTCACAGCCTGCCATATTCCCTCACGGGATCTCCCTGCTGTATGGCTGTGGAGGATCACCCTCCAGCAAACTGTCAAGGTAGGTGGATGGGAGCAGAGAGCCTCTGCTCACTCCCTTGCCCAGTGGCAGCTTTGCTGCTGCTGGCCTGGGGTAGGGTGGGGGGCAGTCCAGATGAGGAACGCACTAACCACATCCCTCCAGATGCCGTCTCTCCTCCGTTTTTATCGGGTGTCCCTTCCACATCCTGTTGGGGACCCTCTGTGGCCATTCACACCCCAGAACCATGGTCCCTTCTGTCCTCCAGCCCCTTTCAGGTTACTCTGATGGAGAATAAGCCTGGATGCCTCATCTACTCCGCCATCTTCCAATGATGTTATTTCTTAATTCTTGTTTTACATGTTATCCATTTATTTCCCTTTACTTAAGAATAAGAATTTATAATTTAGCTCTCTTTAATCATCCATAACATCCAAACATATTTCCCCTCCTTTATCCTTGCAATGTAGTTTTAACTCATTCTTGGTTGATTCCAGTTGACAGGTTTTCACTGTCCAAAAGATAAAACTTTTTTTATTGCTGAGCCAAGTGGTATGAGTTTATTTCCTTCCTTAAAGAATGTTGTGCTTTTTATGCAGTTAATTGCCTCTTGGCACTCTTCTTTTTTCTAGTTTTCCACAAAGCTAAAATTGTCTGATAATATGTCAGTTCAATTTTTTTTTTCCTGACAATACCTCTGAAATGCTTCTTTCTGTATCTGGCCAAACACTCTCTAGTCTGCCACCAAGCTATCATCCTGGGTCTTCCTTTTGTGACCTTAGTTATTCCCTTCACCTCCCTTCTGTGTTTGATTCTTGGTTCTTGGATCCCATATCTTCCTCATTCTTGGTTTACTCTTGCTCCTTTAGCTGCTGGTGCACCTTCAGTGATCTCTTCCTTTTTTCTGCCCCCCAGTTTTAAGACCAGTAAGCCATTTGTTTGTAACAACTAGCATATGTGTCAGTTTGACGTGGAAGCATAGTTGGACATGTCCATTACAGATAGAAAGACTTTCTTGCAATAAAGTATTAATTTGATAATGATAGTGCCTGAAATATTCATTTGATCCTTCAGAATGTACCCAGGCTTCTCAGTGAAGCAAGTTCCTGTCAAAGCTCTCTAACTTAAATTTCTTATAATTTTCCTTTTTGACCTAATTGCTGCAGACTTTAAACACAACTCTATGTCCTGGTTGTTTTAAGGAGCACTTGGATTTTTGATGATCATCTTATGTTGTTGTATAGCAACAAAGAAAACCTCTAATAAATAAAATCTAACAAGCAAAATGAAGATGTAAAAACCTATTTTCATGAATGTCCCTAATACTACAGAACTCCAAATTTAAAATGACAGTTTTTTTGATAGTTAGAAAAGAAAATTTTAGGGTAAAAAACTACAGCAAAGCTACCTGCAATTTAAAATATAAATTTTGGGAAAAAGTAAAAATGAATATTAAAATGCTTCTATTCCTTCTTGGTTATAAATTTAGAGAACCTTAGAAAATTTCTGGTAAGAAATTAAGAGGAATGAGTGCATAGCAGCTAACGATTTAATTCTCTTAAACATGTTAAACAGAAAGCTGTGAAATTTGCTTCAAGAATATTACCTATCAAATCGCATAGTAGGTAGTTATCACAGTCCTACAAGTCCATCCTGAATATTCACCTGCTAGTAGATTTTTTTAAGAGTCTTGTACAACTTAGAATGATGAAATACTGCTCATATTCTCAAATAGCCTTGTAATAAAAAAGAGAGAGGTGGTCACTTCATGCAGTCTCACATCCTGATGCCTTCATCAATTGTAGGGGTGAACCATTAGCATGGTTGGATGGGTATGGTTGGCAAAATATTACTATAACTTTCATTTGCCTATATTATTATATTTGAATTGAGTTTCTTGTAGACAGCCATATAGCTGGGTCATGTTTTTTTAATCCACTCTGCCATTCTCTGCCTTTTAATTGGTGTATTTAGACCATTTACATTTAATGTAAAATTGATATTCGTGGCATACATCTGCCTTTTGTTTTATTATGTTTTCTGTTTGTTCTCTCATTTTTATTTCTCTATGGATTGCCCGGGCATTTTTTAGAATGTCATAATGATTTTTCAATAGTGTTTTTGAGCATATCTTTTTGTACAGAGTTTGTAGAGAGTTTTAGGTATTACATTACATACACATAATTTAATACATATACTAGTATGTCATTTTTCAATTCAAGTGGAGTATAAAAACTTTATGTCCCGCTACCATCACCAATATATATCATTTTATATATTTCCTTTATATACATTTAGAATTGCATAAGACATGGTTAATTTTTGCTTCAATTGTCAAATACAATTTAGGAAACTCAGGAGAATAAGGAAAGCTTGTTATATTTTCTGTATTGTTGCTTACCATATTCTTTTTTCTTTCCTAATGTTCCAACATTCCTTCTTTTACTTCCTTTCAGTTTAGAGAATTTACTTCTCTCATTCATTTAGCATAAGCCTTGTGGAAACAAATTCTCTTACTTTTTCTTCAACTGATGATGTCCTGATTTCCCTTTAAAATAAAGGGGAAAGATATTTTCACTAAGTGTAGGATTGTGAGTTGACAGTTCTTTCAACATTTGGAAAATTGTGCCACTTCTTTCTGGCCTCCATGGATTCTGATGATAAATTTGCTGTCAATCTAGCTGTTTTCCCCTATAGGTAAGGTGCCATTTATCTCTGGCCTTTTTCAAAATTTTTTCTTTGTTTTTGTCTTATTTGCTATTGTTCTGATTGGGTAATTTCTATTTTTCTGTCTTCCTATTCATTGATTCTTTCCTTTTTCTCCTCCATTCTGCTGCTACACCCATCCATTAAACTTTTTATTTCAGTGATTGTGTTTTTCAATTCTAAAATGCCCATTTGTTTTTACTGTATATCTTCTATTCTTTGTTGAGGCTTTTTATATTTTCATTTCTTCCAAACATGCCTGTAATTATGTGTTCAAGTTGTATCATGCCTACTTTTAAGTCTAGATAATTCTAACACTTCTCTCATGTCACTGTTGTCATCTATTGTCTTTTCATTCAGTTTGAGATTTTCCTGACTCTTGGAAAAACAAGTAATTTTTAAATTGATATCTGGATTTTTTTGTATTATGTTCTGAGACACTGGATCTTATTTTAGCTGTTTTCTTCTGATACTACTCAAATGGGGGTGGGGGAACTCCACCTTATTACTCCCAGTTGGTAATGGAAGTACAGCTTTGACAATGAAAGAGATGGGGCACTCTTTGTTTCTACTAGGCAGAGGTGGGAGTTCTGATCTCCCATGTAATCTTCCTGTGCACCTGTTGGCATTCCTGAGTTATCACCTTCTTCAGCTTGAAGTCTGTGATATACGAGGCCAAAAGAAAAGCCAGGAAACTCACAGCCATGTTGTTCCTTGGGTCCCAAGGTCCCTTGCTGGTCTACCTTCTTTTTTCCACCTGGTATCCAGGGTTTCTAGTTTTACTTAGCAGGAGGAATAAAGAAAAGTACACCTTGTCTATCTTTCCAGAAGGGGAAGTTTGGCCTGGGTGATCTTGACCCAGAAGAAAAACTTGTGGGTAAAAGTTTCTTCCCTGAAGGTTTTGTCCTTCCAAGTTTGACCTTGCTAGTACACGACTGAGGCTTATCTTCTCAAATAAAAGAAGGGCAGACGGGAAGGGGAGAGAGGAGGTGATCCTCAAACTTAATATGTCTTGGCATTGCTCAAACAATTCATTCCACAATTTCAAGATTATTCTGTTGAATCAATGTTCCTGCCAAACATTCCTAAATATAAAATGCTTACTCTCACTTTTATGGAATAGCAGCCTTGCTTTTCATAACATCTTTCCCTTTCTAAACTTCTAGAATAACGGTAAATACAGTCATCTATCTGGTAAGAGTTAGTTTATGCAAAGCCTACAAGCAATTTGTTTATTGATTCATTTGTGAATGTGAGAAGGAAAACATTGTAATTTACAAGAATAATGTATCAAGAAGACAAAATGAAAGAATTTCTGATTAAGAACCATAATACTAAAGTTTTATAAAACTCAAAATTCAGTCTGAAATTCAGTAAGTGTGTGGTAGAGGGGTTTGGGTTTGCACTAAATTAAACTCTTTTTACTAGGAAGGGTACCTAAAAATGTTTCAGGTTTGATTTGCAAATGGTTTATTTTCAATAATATACTTTCAGAGTAAAATGTGTTTCAACATCCCTATTCCCATACAATTACTTCTATTTGGTAAGATTACAGATTGATATGAGCAGAGTACGCTTCTCGGTTTAATTATTTAGGATATAAAACAAGTACCTTTTTGTGTGTGTCTCAATTCATTGATGCTCACAACGGACCCTTAAATTAGAAAAAAAAAAATCATTAACAATAAAAATGATCACTTTAGCAATTAAATGAAATGTCTACATGGAAAACACTTAAGAAAAGATATGTACTATTTTATTTTGTTAGGCATGTTTCAGGCATAAAAGTATTTTGTTACTGTATTCATATTACCTAGAGTTTTGTGATTAGCCAATTTTTTTTTTTAATTTGAAGCAAAATGGCTCTGACTGTAAGGCATATTACCAGTATATAAATTGAAGCTCTACTTCTGGCTACAATTCTGATGTTGCATTTTACATAGTAGATCAGAACTATGTGCTAAAAATCCATCAATCTTAACTACAATTGAAAAAATACAGAATTCTTAAAATCCAACATTGCTTGCCTACTAAGAAAAATGTCACCAACACCAGATTTTAAACATTAAAGGATCACTTTGATAAAGCTTGAAATAATATTATTTGGTCTATGCATATTTTTTTTTAATTTTTATTGAGATTGCTCACATACCATACAATTATTCAAAGATCAAAGTGTACCATCACTTGCTCCCGGTACCCCCATACAGCTGTGCATCTATCACCACAATCAATTTTTGTTCAATTTTTAGAACCTTTTCATTACTCCAGACAAGAAATTAAGATAAAGAAGCAAAAAATAAATAAAATAAAAAAATAAAAGTAATAAAGAAAGAAAAGGAAAACTCACATCCTCCCATATCCCTAACCACCCCCCCTCCATTGTTGACTTGTAATATTGGTATAGTACATTTGTTACTGTTTATGAAAGAATGTTGAAATACTACTAACTGTAGTATATAGTTTGCAATAGGTATATATTTTTCCCTATATGTCCCTCTATTATTAACTTCTAGTTGTACTGTCATACATTTGTTCTGGTTCATGGAAGATATTTCTAATATTTGTACAGTTAATCACAGAAATTGCCCACCATAGGATTCAGTTTTATACATTCCCAATTTTTGACCTCCGACTTTCCTTCTGGTGACATATATGATTGTGAGCGTCCCCTTTCCACCTCATTCACGCACCATTCAGCACTGTTAGTTATTCTCTCAATGTGCTACCGTCACCTCTGTTCATTTCCAAACGTTTAGGTTCATCCTAGTTGAACATTCTCCTCATACTAAGCAACCGCTCCCCATTCTTTAGCCTCGTTCTGTATCTTGGTAACTTGTATTTCACGTCTATGAGTTTACACATATTATAATTAGTTCCCATCAGCAAGACCCTGCAATATCTGTCCTTATGTGTCTGGCCCATTTCACTCAGTACACTGTACCCAAGGTTTTGTCATCAACGCATTTTTTTTTTAAGATGGTTTTGTTCACATGCCATATGCTCCATCCCAAGTAAACAACCGATGGTCCGCTGTACAGTCACATATTTATGCATTCACTGCCTTCACCATGATCTATACAAGGGCATCTACACTTCCTCCACAAAGCAGGAGGAAGAGTCAAAAAAGGTAGAGAGGCAAAAGAAAAAGAAAAGATAGGAAAAAAAAATGACAGCTAGGAGGCAGCAAAAGGAAAGATAAGCTTAAATCAAAGTAGAATAGTCAGACAACACCAGCAATGCCAAGTATCTCACACCCCTCCCCCATCACCCCCCCCCATCTGCACTTACCTTGGTACATCGCCTTTGCCACACCAAAGGGAGCATAATACAATGATCCCACTAACCACAGTCTCCAGTTTATGCTGATTACATCCCTCCCCCAGTGCCTCCCCATTTTCAACACCTTGCAAGGTTGACATTTGCTCATTCTCCCTCATGAAAGAACATATTTGTACATTTTATCACAATTGTTGAACACTCTAGGTTTCACTGAGCTACACAGTCCTGGTCTTCATCTTTCCTCCTTTCCTCCAGCATCCCACATGCTCCCAACCTTCCTCTCTCAACCACACTCATAGTTATCTTTGTTCAGTGTACTTATGTTGCTGTGCTACCATCTCCCAAAATTGTGTTCTAAACCTCTCACTCCTGTCTTCTCCTGTCACTCTGTAGTGTTCCCTTTAGTATTTCCTGTAGGGTGGGTGTCTTGTTCACAAAGTCTCTCATTGTTTGTCAGAAAATATTTTGAACTCTCCCTCATATTTGAAGGACAGTTTTGCTGGATATAGGATTCTTGGTTGGCAGTTTTTCTCTTTCAGTCTTATTAAGCTTCTTTTGCATGTGATGGATCGCTTTTCTCTTGCTGCTTTCAGGATTCTCTGTCTTTGATGTTTGATAATCTGATTATTAAGTGTCTTGGCGTAGGCCTATTCAGATCTATTCTGTTTGGAGTATGCTGCGCTTCTTGGATCTCTAATTTTATGTCTTTCATAAGAGATGGGAAATTTTCATTGATTATTTCCTCTTATTATTGCTTCTGCCCCTTTTCCCCTCTCCTCTCCCCCAGGACACCAATGACACATACACTCGTGTATTTCGTTTCGTCCTTAAGTTCCCGGAGACGTCACTCACACTCCTCCACTCTTCCCTCCATCTGCTACCCTGCATGCAGGCTCCCGGGTGCCCTGCTCTGCAATTCCTGAGTGTCCCCCCTGCCTCTTGAGATCTGCTGTTGTATGTCTCCACTGCATCCCCCATCTCCTGTGTTGTGCCCCCATCTCCACAGATTCCACCAGTTGTTTCTCCGAACCTTCGACCCCTGCCCCGTGTATGCCCAGTGTCTTCTTCATAGACTTCATCTCTCCTGCCACATCTTCTTTAAACTTTTTGAATTGATTTAGCATTAGTTGTCTAAATTCCTGTATCTCAGTTGAAGTGCAAGTTTGCTCCTCTGACTAGTCCATAACTTCGCCCCTCCCAGTGTAGGCTGTAGCCTTCTGTTGTCCAGGTGTCTGACCTCCAGGCCACCCCAATCAGGTTTTCCCAGACAAGAACAACCTCAGGTCACAGAAGGAGGAAGTACCCAGCATCCGGTTTCCCTGATGGTCTATGCATATTTTTAATTACTAACGGCATTCAGAGTTATTGTGCCAGACCCCTTGATGAGGATACAGAGATAAATAATAGAAAGCCAACTCTCTTCCTAAAGGGCTAGTGAGATTACTGTTGAGATGTGTTTAAAACTTAAAACTTTATATCATTGTCAGATAAGATTATAATATGATTAGTTAAATGATAAAATATACTGAACACCTACTTGGAATACATATAAGGACCTTTTTTGGCTGACTTACAGCTTTATCAATTCATTCTACCTCACTATCTTTTGGCTTCTTTTTCATGTTGCCCTACCATCAACAAACTGGGAATAAGAATTTGGCATCAAGATAAATTCAGTATGAACAGTCCTAGATTTAAGTAGTGTGCAAACTGGTAATTTACTCCTAAATAACAACTTAAATTCTCTTCTCTCTCATGAACTTCTGTTAGTTTTAGAAAAGATGTTATATTTATTCTGAATATAATCGTTTGGGTCCCACTATCAGGTATGCTCTACAGATGTCATTAAATCTAGAGAACAAGTATTCTCCCTATTGCAATGGTTCCCAAACTCACTGCTTTAAAAAATCCCAATTTTTTATTTGCATAGTATGTGAAAGATGATTACTTGCAGAGAATGGGAAAGATGAGCCAGGAATCTAGGAAACTGGTGATGAATTACAGCTGTTTCTCTGTAAGGAATATTGTGTTTTCCTATATGGTCTGAAGTGTCAAACTTTAGCATATATCAGAATCACCTAGAGAACTGATTAAAGCACAAATTGCTGGGTCCCCCATCTCCAAAGTTTCAATTCAATAGGTCTGAGAATTTTCATTAAGAAGTCCCCAGAGGTGGTTCCACTATTCCAGAGACCACATTTCAAGAACCAGTGGAAAAGATTTTTCACAACTAAGAATATTCCTGAAGTTTGAAGTATAAATATATTTTCTCTTCTTCCCTAGTTTAACAGTATTTGGGTACCACTGACTTAAATGACCTATAATAACTCATTCACTTTCTCTAGATCCCCAGAATTGAAAAATTTTTGTCAAATGCAATGAAATTCAAGATGACAATATAGGAAATAAAGTTATTTGTTGTTGTTACTAATCATTGTCATCATCACTTTAGCTATCATCTGTTTCAGGGCATGTAATTTTCCTGTAAAAAAAAAAATTATAGATTACTTCCTTTTAATTTGCCACCTGTACTGTGTAGAAATGTGCAAGTGAATAGTAATCAGTGGCCCCTCTGATTTTGAAATCCCATTTAAATGTTTGTGTGGTAAATTGTGGAATTTCAGATAATCTCATATGGCATTTCTAATACACTGATAAATTTTGAGACACATATTGTGACCTCAAAGCCACTCATGTTGTAGCTATTTCAAGTAAATATGTAGAGAAGTTGAGACTATTATGATTGAGCTGAATAATTTTGCCATTTTCCTTATAAGACCTGATTCATTGTGAGAGAACCAGTATTTTATGTTTTCTTAAAATTAAATCAGTAACAATGGTCTGATTCTCCTACCTACCAAAATGTAATCTCTGATCCCTAATAAGAAATTATACTAAAAAGCTTATCACATCTTGACCTCCCCTAATTTGAAATACAAAATCAGTGGAACAATATGCTAAAATAAAATCAGAGAAAGGATTTTAGCATGTATGTATTAAAACTAGCCCCCACACTTTTCTGGGTTTTACCTCCAGGAACCTTAGCAGATTCTCACAATAAAGAGCCAAGAAAGGTCCCTTCGCATCTCCGGCTGAGGGAGGGGAAAGTAACCATTTTGAAGTATGTACAGAGCATGCTTCAAAACAAAAGCCTAGGCTCCAGAGAAAATGACTTTACCAGAACCTTATCTCACCTGGGGGTAGGGCATTTACCCAATTCCAGGCCCTCTAACCTTCCTATCTCATCCAAGTCGGAGGCCGGAGGAGGGGGCAACTAAGAAACTTGTGAAGGTCAAAGCCCAGGGAAACAGGCCCAGCACTTAAGTATAATAAGAGTGGATTTTAGATGAACATGTTTCAATTTAGACTCTAAGGAGGAGTTGTTAGGGAATCCCAAAGATAACAGGGAAGACAAAAACAAGAATACCAGAGGAATCTGAAGCCTCTGGCACATACAGTTACAGCAAACTTTAGACAGAGTCCACCTACTAACCAGACTAACATAAAACCACAGTTCCTTTTATATCCTATCCAGTTTTCAACAGAATATTACAAGGCAAAAAAGAAAAAAAAAAAAATCTTGAAAAGACAAAGCAAACATCAGACTCAGATTTTGGAATTATCAGGGAATTTAAAATAACTAGGATTAATATGCTAAGGGCTTTATTGGAAAAAATAGACAACATGCAAGAACACATGTAAGTAAAGAGATGAAAACTATGAAAAATAAAAAGGACATGTCAGAAATCAAAAGCACTGTAACAGATATGAAGAATGCCTTTGATAATCTCATAAGTAGACTGGATACAGGTGAGGAAAGAATCTGTGAGCTTGAAGATAACTCAACAGAAACCTCCCATACTGAAGTGCAAAGAGAAATAATAAATGAAAGAAACAGAATGGAACATCCAAGAATTGTAGAATAATTTCAGAGGGTGAGACATACATGTGAGTGAAGTACCAAAAGAAGCAAAGAGAACAGAGCAGAATATTTGATATAATAAATGGCACAGATTTTTGAAAATTAATGACAAACACTAAACCACAGATCTGGAATGCTCAGAGAACACTAAGCAGGATAAATATCCAAAAAAAACCTATACTTAGGCCTCTTGAGAGAAGCCAGAGGAAAAAAAACACCCCCCTATCAAGGAACAGGGATAAGAATTACAGCAGACTTCTTGTCAAAAACCATACAAACAAAATGAGAGTGGAGTGAAAGAAAATAAAACCACCAAGCTAGAATTCTATATCCAGCAAAATTATTTTTCAAAAATGAAGTAGGAAAAAAAAGAAGGAAAAATAAAGGACTTCCCAGACAAAAACAGAAAATTCATTGCCAACAGCTCTGCCCTGCAAAAAATATTAAAAGAAGTTCTTCAGGGAGAAGGAAAATGACATTGTTTAGAAACTTAGATCTACATAAAGAAAGGGAAGAGCATTGGAGAAAGAATAAGTTAAAGTAAAATCTTTTCTTTTTTTATTTTTAGTTGATGTAAAAGATAACTCTTGTTTAAAGTAATAACAGCGATAGTGTATTGGGTAATTATAGTATATGGATAAATGAAATGAATGACAGCAAAGTCATAAGGGATGGGAAAAAGGAATTGAAATTACTTTTTTATTAAAATTGTTCCTTTCCTGGAAATCATGATCAAGAGTCTTCCTTTACCACCAGCTTTGTGTGATGACCTCTTTCAGTGAAATAGTAGTGGGCTTAAACTTAATACATTGTTTCTTCAAAAGGTAAACCATGACTTTGCAACATTTCCAAATTTTTAGAGAACTAAAGAAATGAAGGTTAAATAAGGTACTATAGTAAGCATAAGGCAGAAAGAAACTTTTAAGAACAAATCTATAAGTATGAACAAGGAAAAAAGACACAAAAGCAAGAGAATAAATAGAAATTGCTTAGAGAATGAAAATTGACACAATTTTAGGGACATAAGAATCATTTGTAATGTATGTGTTGTCTTAGGCTGGGGGCTGTGCATATAAACAAACTCCACAGTGATAGTGAGTTGTTCTATAAAGATTTATTATTATTATTCAAAAAATATTTACAAGCTATAATAAATACAAGCTAGAGTATAAGCTCACAGAGTCCAGTGAGTATTCTGATCCCTTGACATCTTTAATATGAATCATATTTTCAGGTTGATTCTGAGGGTTTCAGAAAACAATCATAGAAATCTGTCTTGAGGAATCTGAGAGGGGATGGCAGCACGGCCTCAGATGGAAAGCGAGAGACAGTTTAAGGCAATGCAAAAGAATTTATAAAGATGGATGTGTCAATGCTAATAAAAAGCTGTGTTTGGGCAGAGCAGACTTGAGTGGATAGGAAAGGGAAAGAAATGTAAAGGAGCAGAAAGTGAGAAGTTAAGGTTTAAAAGAATTTGCTCACTGACCGTCACAACTTTAGTCATGTCCTCTAGGAAGAAGGTACATGTGAAAGAGATGACTTTGCTAAAGGGAAGAAGTGTAAGGTATTTTTGTTTTGTGTTTAGTATCTATTGATAGCCAAGTAATTGCTTCCAGGTGTCTCCAAGTTGAATAACATGTGACAGCTTCCTAGTATAATGAAAATTTACTTAAAAATCACATGTCACTAAAAAATAACCTGTCTTGCAATTTGGGAAGAAAAAAACCCCTCTCACATTTGGTTGCAAAGTAACTATGTGTCTTTATCCCTGTCTGAAAACTAAGAAATTTCACTCCCGTGTGCTTTTTGTCACCACTAAAAAAGATAGCTTATAGCAAAGTGGCATGGCCCATTGATTACTGGTTTGCCTCTTGGAGAGTTGTAGATCTCTAGCATGAAATGTGAAGTACACTAAGGGATAAGCCAAGCTTTTCCATTTAACTCACTCATACCACATTGTCCACTTTGAAACCAGAGTTTATCTCTTTTAATCCAGAGCATGACAACTGAAACATAATTGCACATAACCTCAGAAAACTGTACCTTCCTAATGCAACTCTGTAAAGGAGCATTGACTATTAAATTGGAACGCCACAGGCAATAACAGCTTGGATTGCTGTGGATTGCTTTTCTTTTTCTCTCTTCATTATTTTTGACATGCCTGTTATCATTCCTTCATTGGACACCTGTGTGCATCAAGCTATAGAAAAGCAGATATGAAACTTGGGGGGAGAGGAGGGAAATATGGGGAGTTAATAGCTTTAGGATACAGAGTTTATGTTTGGGTTGATAAAGTTTTGGTAATGGATGGTAATGGATGAATGTATTAATGCCACTGGTTGATATACTTAATAACAGTTAATATGGAAAATTCTGTGTGTCTCCATGTATGTGTGAATACCCACATTTTTTAGGATGCCCATCAACCAATAAATGGATAAACAATTTGCAGAATATACATATGATGGAATATTATTCAGCCTTAAGAAGGAACAAAGTACTAATACATGCGACAACTTGGGTGAACCTTGATAACATTATGCTAAGTGAAAGAAGCCAGACACAAAATGTCACATATTTTTTTATTCCTTTTATATGATATATCCAGAAGAGGCAAATTCAAAGGACAGAAAGCAGATTAGTATTTGCCAGGTGATAAGGAGGAGGAATTGTAAAGGATTACTTACTGGGTACAAGGTGTTTTTCTGGGGTGATAAAAATTTTGAAACTAGAGAAGGGTGTAGTTGCACAATATTACGAATATACTATATGCCAATGAATTCTACATTTTAAAATGATTAACTGTATATTACGTGAATTTCACCTTGATTTTTGTAAAAATTAAAAGTATGACAGCTATGCCTTACTAAATATAGAATATAAATAGAATTCTGAAGTTGAAAATTATCATAGCTGAATATATACTAGAAACTCAACAACAGATTTAAGCTGGCCAAGGATCAGCAAACTTGAATATAAATCTATTGAAATTATCCAGTCTGAGTTTAGAAAGAAAAAAATGAATAAAAATGAACAGAGCCTCAGCAACCAGTAGGGCACCACAGGCAAACCAGCTTACACATAATGGAAATATCCGAAGGAGGAGAGAGAAAAGGGAAGAACAGATATTTCAAGGAATAATTATTTAAAACCTCCCAAATATGATTTTTTTAAAAACCATTATTCTGCACATCTAAGAAGCTCAGTATAGCTCCAAGTAAGATAAACTCCAAGATACATCATAAGCAAATTGTTGAAAGACAAGGAAAGCAATGAGAGAAAAGCAACTCATCTTTTATAAGGGATACTCAATAAGATTAACTGTTAATTTTGTATCAGAAACCAAGGATACCAGAAGGCAGTGGGATAACTTACTCCAAGTGGTGAATAAAAAACAGTCAACCAAGAATTCTATATCCAGTCAAACTGTTCTTCAAAAATTAAGGAGAATTTCAGAAATTACCAGAACAAAATTGGGCAAGAATTCATCACTGGTAGACCTGCCTACAAGAAATATTAAAGGGAGTCCTTTGGGCTAAACTGAAAGGACACTAGACATAATTCATATCCACACAAAGAGCACCAGTAAATCTAACTATAGGTAATATAAAAGAAGGTATAAATATATATTTTAGTGTGTACCTCTTCTATCTGATTTTAAAGACTACTGCATGAAGCAATATTTATAAAACTGTTTTATGGGCTGGTAATGTACAAAGGTGTAATTTGCATGACAGTAGAAAAGGGGGGAGGGATGGCTGAGCCATAATAGCACAAAGTTTTTGTATTGTATTGAAATTAAGTTGTTATTAACATGATGAAGATTGCTTTTAAAATGCTAATTGTAATCCCCAGATCAGCCATTATGAAAATAACTCAAAAACATCTAGTGAAACAACAGAGGAATTAAAATGATATACCAGAAAATATTTTAAAAAAAGAAAACAGCAATCAAGAAACAGAAGAGCAAGAAGACATAACATATGTAGAAGACAACAAATAGACATAAATCCTACCTTATCAATAACTACATTAAATTTAAATGGATTAAATACTCCAATTAATAGGCGAGATTGGAAGAATATGTAAAAGATATATGATCCAACTATTTGCTGCCTACAAGAGACACAGTTTAGAGTTATAAAAACTATTAAGGTGAAAGTAAAAGGATGATTGCTAGGTGAATTATAACTCAGTAAAGTTCTGTTTTTTAAGTGTCAATTAGAGATTTAATTTTGGTTTTTTATCCTTAAAGAATCAGTTCTAATATATTTTTAACATTTTATCATTTTAACATTGGACAAGAACAATATATTCAAAGATTTCTTTTTGTTTTTTAAATATATCTAGCTGGACAGCTCAGCCAGTCAGCACATTTAGCTCTCCAACTACCATACAGTGTACTTGGTTTAGGTCGAAGTGCAAATTTTCTTGATCATCTATTTGTTGGTATTCCCCGTCCATCTGGAGAGAAGGTGAGTAAAAACTGCTTTTGTTTACAATTAATCTGTTTTTTAATATTCAGTTTTTTTAAGAGAATTTTTAAAATTGTCAGTGACCTAAGCTTATCTTATAGAGAACCCATCCTGATTTGAACATATAGTATATCTTTCCACCACCTCTCCCATAAACCTCACAACTTCCTGTCCCTCTTTCCTTCATTTTATCCTTATCACTTTCACCATCTAACATGCTATATATTTCACTTTTTCTAACTTGATGTTAGTTCTAAGCAGCATTTGCACATAGAACTTTGAACAGTACTTGCTAAATAAGAGTGTTCAATAAATATTTCATGAATGAATGAGTGAATGAATCTATGAGAAGCAAATATAATCCTTCCATGGAAAGATCAGAAAATTTTTGTCATCAAATGACACAGGACCTCTATTTTGGACTTAATGTGAATATGTAAATTTGGTTTAATCCATACCTAAAATTTCAGTTTCTCAATTGAGCTTTTTCATTTATTTATTTTGAATAATAATGACATGTTTTTGAAATATACTGGATTTTTAATGTCATTAAATTCTTTTTCCAGTCTATACGAAAACAAGAGTGGACTGCAATCATTCCAAATTCCCAGCTAATTGTCATTCCATACCCCCATAATGTTCCTCGAAGGTAATGTCCTTATTTGAACTGAATTTGGTAAAGATACTGTCAACTGTGAATCACAGATGCGCTTAAAGTCTTTTAAAAACTCTCTTAATCCTACTGTGTTCCCGTATGAATGCCATCACTTAATTTGCTTATAGCTAACTTTAAATGACTAAGCATGCCTACACAAAAGGTCCCTGACATTTTTCAGGAAGAGCAAATTAAATCCTATTAGAAAAGAGATTTATACATATGCTGGTTAAATAAACTGGTCTTGAGTTTACTAGTTATAAATTCTAAAATTACAGGTTGCTAAATTTTAAATAAATACTGATCTTTTTCATAAAGTCTTCGAAGAATGATTATATATCCCACAGTGGTTGGCACAAATTTTGGAGTCAAACAGATCTAGGCTAGAAACTTAGTTCCGCTGCTGACTGAGATTGGGAGCTAGTCCATTATCCTCTCTGAGTCTCAATTTCTGCATCTGTAGAATGGTAGGTAGAATACCTACCTTATAAGGCTATTTTGAGGATTAAATGTAGTTAACAGAGTGCCCAGCATATGGTAAGTTTTCAGGAAACGGTAGCCATTTTTATACTTATTAGCAGAGTATATACAGCATTTAACTCTAAATCCCCAACTTTGTTCATTTTTCTTTAAATTACTAGATTGAGTCTATTCTTTTTAAAGTAGGTGATGAAGGTATTTACTAACATTTAAACTTCATTGGGAAAAATAATAACTTAAGTCCAGTCTATCATTAGGGGAAAATAACCAAAGAGAAATGGTATAATTTTATATGAATATGTAACCTAAGGGGTCTGCTTGTTATATTTCTCCTCAAAGTACAGGCTTGTTTTTAATTAAATTTTTAGATGTATTCATTGGTGCTAGAGCCAGCTTGGGCCAGATCACAAGCTGATTATGCATTCTTTCTTAACAGCTCTGTGTTCAGTTAAGTCATATTGGTAGCTTAAAATCAGTCATGGTAGGTATATTTACACATGAAGATTGGCAAATTCCACAAATCACGGCTCCCCACCCCCCACCCTCCCCAGAGAGCTAGTTTACCAGCACCACTGAGTGTGTGTCATGGTAGACTTGTGCACTTTAGAACCAAGTTTCTTAAGAAAACTTTATTATACCATTATGCTTAAAATGAGGTAACATCAATAGAAAGTTATACTCCTGGTTGAGACTTTTTAAAATGATCCTATATTGTGTGTTTATGTTCATTTTCTGTAAAAGAAATTTAAAACTGGACCATAAGTAGGAAATAAATTATGGTGCTTCTGTACAGTGCAGTACCATGACAGGTTCATGTGCACTGCCACGGACATGGAACAGACTGTTAAGACAGTGTGGTGCCAGAAAAAAACCAAAATGCAAAAGAATATTATAATAAGTGGCCATTTGTATTTCTAAAAGTTTAGAAACATTTTTTAGTCTAAAAATGTTATATATGCATAAGCTTAAATATGTATAAAATCTCTCTCAAAGGATACACAAAAAACTAGAATGACTACGTCTGAGTAGGAAAATGAGGATTGACCTTTTGTTCTACTTGATTTTTTTTTAACCAAAATGCCTATATTCTTGTTTTTTAAATTTATTTTAAAAGTACCAAAAAATAACTAAATAACCTACGAAAGACTTTTTTTTAAGTATGAGTAAGGTACTGAGATAATTAACTATTTGTTTTCTTAAAGTTTTCTTATTCTGAATTTCTGAAAAATTCTATAATCTCAAATTTTTTTTTGTTTCTCTTATTCTCTCTGAAGAAATGTTTTCAAATTTATGTACATAATAATAGAACAAATTGATTTTAATGTAAGGTTTATTTTGAGATTTATTGATAGAGGCTAAGCTACTTACTATTCATCAGAACAATCTTACTTTTTATTAAACTTTTAAAATGAAAATATATCCATTATCTCTTTTCAGGGAGAACAAAAAGCTCTGTATGTAACCACCTGCAGTGTAGGTGATACAGACCTCAATTTTAGACTGTGAAGGTTTTCCATGTGCTGTTTTATATGAACTGTTTCAGAGGAAAGAGCTAGTTCTATTTATGCTGAAGACCTCTAGTTTTTATATTGCCGTTAACAATGAAAAACAAAAGTGATTTTGTAATAGGCCTCTAAAATGCATTGTAGTAATGTAAATCCTCCAACATGACACAGAAATGGGAGAGGTTTTGCACAAGCCGTCTATCTACACCTGGCTATGTAGTTGTTTTAGATGGTCAGTTCAAGGTTTTAAACTTAGCAAGTCAATCAAGATGTTAAAAAAGGTTTCTAAGATTGTCCAAAGAACCTTGATAGGTTTACTTAGGAGTAATTGTCACAAGATCAAACTTGAAAAAAGAAAAATATGAAAGTGTTACATAAAAAATTGTATACCATTTCAGTTCTCTGAGTAAAATCTGAACTCTGCAGGATCTTTGATAGTCTTAGCACTATCTAAATTTAATTGCTTTTGTTTTAATTTATAATGAATGGATAGATGGGTAAATGAATTAATGAATGAATTGATTGATTCTTTCATTAATAAACTTTTTTGTTTTCTGGTGTCACTAGAAGTTTGTCATTTTTAAGTTAAAATTTCTAATTTTAATTCTTCTGTTTTCATCTACAGCTGGAGTGCCAAACTGTATCTTACACCAAGTAACATTGTTCTGCTCACTGCTATAGCTCTCATTGGTGTCTGTGTTTTCATCTTGGCAATAATTGGCATTTTACATTGGCAGGAAAAGGTTTGTTCAATTAAATGAAACTTTAACTTTGGATAATTTAGTATAGTACTGTATTACTCTTGAAAATGCTATATTTAAGTTTAACTTTTCACGTAACTAACATTTCCTGAGTTTTCAAATTCTGTCCAGAATGTCATCTTATTGATGATAATTTCTGTTGTCCCCTGAAGTCACTAATGTCTCTTAAATGTTCATACAAGCCACAGGAGAAGACTATTTAAAAAGTTTGATGTTGTATGTAGTGATCACCCCAAAATTACCAGCTATATAGAAAGACTTAATTAGAAACAATTTCATCATGGCTTGAAAAATAGTATTTTTTAAATGAGTCTGTGTTCATTTCTACTGACAGAGCCATAGATATTCTTTTTCCAGGAATAACAACTATCTCATTTTATAGATAAAGAAATTAGAGCACAAAGAAGTAACATGATTTTCTCAGGGTTGGTGGGGGAGGGGGGCAAATAACAACTAAAGTGATAACCATCATTTCCATCTGTCATATTTTTTGCATTAAACTAAATTGACATGTTCTTCAGTAAAATACCATAAATAATAATTATAAACAAAACTCCCAAAATTTTTTATACAATGTTTAAGTGAAGTAAAAAAGGCTAATTTCTATTTGTATAAGAATATATATTAAGTCCAAACTAGTAGGTTCCAAGAGTACCTCCAAAAAGGCTTCTTTTTGTCACAAAAGAAGTGTTTCCTTTTTTGCACCTTTTCTCTTTGGATTGTTATCCCCATCATATTCATTTTCTTTTAACTGAAATTACCATTTATTTTATCTTAGCTACTCTTTTGACTTAAGAAAAAAAACTTGTTAATTGTTCTGATAATTGTTCATAGGTTTGTCTCAAAAAATAATCACTACTTTAAATATCAAAAATGGTAACAAAGTTTCATATTCAGTTAACATTAAGATTGCAACTTAGGAGGTAAGATCAAGGGTGACCCTACGTACTTTCATCCAGAAGGATAAGAATGTAGTCTGAAATATTACATAGCTCTAAACCTATGAAGGAAAGGAAATTAATTTCATTAATTTATCAGGGGATCTGATTACAGCATAAACACTGGGCACTTACACAGTGTTCACACTTACATAATGATACAGTAGCTGAAGATTCTGAAGATAAGCATATATTTGACTGTGACACATGAAGTTCTCTCCCTTGTGTACAGTGTCTCTCACCTCTTTGGCCACTCCTCTTTCTCCTACTCTGGCTGTTATACCATTTTCTAAATGCAAGTATTATTCCATAGTGTCTGTCCTAGGCCTCCTTCTTCCTACACTTTCCCAGCCAATTTCATATAAAATCATGGCTTCAACTATTACCTCAAATTACTCCAGTCCTCATCTCTCTCCAGAGCTGTCTTCGCCCATTTCCAGTTGTCTCCATGACAATTCCACCTAGATCACTTACAGGCACCTCAAAACCAGTATTCTAAAGCTTTGTCTCTCACTCCTTTCCTACCTACAAAATTTTATCAGTTGCCCTATTGATTCTACCTCCATAAAAAGTCTCCGCAGCTAACTCCACTTCTGCATTCCTACCACCGCTGCTTTAGTTCAGCCCCCTGGTACATCCTACCTGGTCTGCCTGATTCCATTCACTCCCCTTTCTACTCCGTTTATCACATTACTGCCATATTACTCATCATTAAGTTTAGCCTTAATAATGTCACTTTCCTGCTCAAATGTCACACTGCTGTCAAATCCCTGCCTAATATGGCTAAACCCTTTAGGCTGTCCTTCACATACCTCCAATGTGACTGTACAATATACCTTCCCAACCTCATTTCTTACCACCTCCCTTCACATACTCCGTGCTCCGCTCTACTTCCCATGACTGCTTATGCTGTACCCCCAGTTTGGACTGAATGCTCCTCTTACCTGCCATTTCCAAACACCCTTTGTTTTCAAAGTTTTTACTTTCCTCACTTCAACCTAGAAGCAAATCTCTCTCTCAGAATACTGGTAACATTTTTCACTATTTTATCTTGAAATATAGTTATTAAATGTTTTATTTCTTTTCAGACTAGGTTTTCAGTTCCTTCAGAGTTTGACTTTTTTTTTTAATCCCTCAAAATACCAAGCACAGTATCTTATTGGGAGTAAAGGGTCAATAAATATCTGTTAAATCAATAAGTTAACCCCAAAATAATTAATGTACTTTAATATAATTAATTTAGATTGTTTTATTAGCATCAGTGTTAAAAATGGAAAAGAAAATGCAATAGTTGATTCCATCCTCATAGAATCGAGTGTTTACTCCTACTTACAAATAAATAATAAATATAACAAGTGTAGTATCTAAGGAATATTTCTTGTTGGTTTTAAAATTCCATTAGTAGATCATTAAATATAAAATAGCTAGTATAAACTACAAAAATATTTCATGAGATTATTGCTATTATAAAATCACACCTATTATCTACTAATTGCTGAAGGCTTTTTTTGTTTTAACTTCTTTATATTTGAGAAATTAGTCTTTTCTTGACATTTTCCTATCATTTATAAACTAGTGTAAAATTCTTTTTCAGAAAGCAGATGATAGAGAAAAACGACAAGAAGCCCATCGGTTTCATTTTGATGCTATGTGACTTGCCTTTAATATTACATAATGGAACTGCTATTCATTTGATTAACTGAAATACTAAATTCTGGCTTATAGAAGAAAATGAGATTGTTTTGGATATTATTTATAAATGATGCATCCTTTGGTAATTATTGGAAAGTTTTCAAATAAATACGGTCTGAAAGTGTTGCAAGATCTTTTTTTTTAAAGCACTTTGTACGGTATTTTTGGGTTCTTTATTGAATAGTGCTTGTACATTTTTGTTCCTTTGTGGAATGTGTTGCATGTACTCAGGTGTTTATGTATTTATAATCTTATTAAAATGATGATGGAAAAACATATGTAAATAAAAATATTTAAATGAGTGGATTTTTTGTGTTCCACTTGAATTGGTCTGCTTCTTATTCTAATGATACAAATTATACTTTTGTGACTGTTATCAGAAAAAGTTATGAAACATTAACATTCCTCATAGCAGATCAGGGGTCTCTCGCTGATTGGCATACAGTATAGTGGCTGAGTATTCTGGCTTTGAAATTGCAGTCCAGTAGTCTTGCCTTAAACTCCTGGTTCCACCACCTGTTAGCCGTCTGAACTTGGCAAATTGTTTAACCATGTTAAGCCTCAATTTTTTCATTTATACAAAGGGGCTAATATGTTACCTACTCACTTGTCTTACTGTAAAATTAAATGGGATGACATATGATAAAGCACTTAGCTTAGTCTCTAGCATATACAACTCAGTACTTAGTAGTCATCATTACTATTTTTAGAGATTTTTTTTTAGAGACTTCTATAATTATCAAAATATAGAGAGGCAATAGAATGTTGTTTTCAGGCTTGAGGGAATCATATTCTTTGAAAACCCTAAATTCTTGATGGTTGACATCTTATATAAAGATTACTTGCTCACATTAACTAAAAATTATATTATAGTACACATCAAGAACTCATATGCCCTAAAAATTGTCATTTGAACACTGATCCTCATCATATGGTAATGAAGAGCATTTGATTTCTTGAAAGGAAAGTGCTGTACATAGCATCTGGGAATGCAAATCTTCAATCATTTCTCTTCTCAAAGGCTTGGAGGACGCTATAATTTACATTCAGATTTTAATGCAAATTTTGTATTCTGGATTTCACATCAGAAAGTTACTTTAAAAAGACAAGTCTAAGATTGGGAAAAGTTTATTTATCAATGGTAATAATTTTCTAATATACAAATGGAAATGTGATGGTTATAAAACAATCTTCTCTGAAAATAATTTTGTTTGTTCATCATGTTATTTTTTTCCTTCACAATTCACTGAGAATGGCATGTGTTTTAATGTTTTTCTTTGTATATAAGCATGTTAAAATGTCCTCTTAATAAATATTCTTTATTGAAATATTTTGGGGAGTTTTTTAATAATTATCTTGGAACACGAAGAGGCCTTAGAGATTGAGATCTAAATCACTCATCTGGACTTGAGACAGAGGTAAGGTGACTGGCCCGCTGTCTCTTAATTAAGACAAGTCGTGGGCAAGATGGAGCTCTCCTGACTAAATACGCAGTTAAATTCACTAAAATAGTTATCAATCCACAACAGTGTGCCAAGTACTATTCCACACTATCTCTATAAACAACTGGGCTTAGTACATATAAATTAATAAAAATGAGCTTTAAAACTCCCTCAATGTTGTAGGCAAATAAAATGTTAATGGCAATTAATAGTACAACCAGTGGCATTACTACTATATTTCTCTATGTTCTTGATACTAAACTCCAAATGCAATATTAATGTCTTTATTAAGGGGCAGCAGGAAAAAATGCATCACAATGTTGAGAATCAGTGACAAAGACCTTTCCATTAGTTTTTTTTTCATCATTATCTCTTTATTTTTTCTTTTTTGTAACTGTGGGAACATAAACTATCCCATCCCAACCCCTCCCTAATATACCATTCAGTTGAATTAATCACATTCACAATATTGTAGTACCCTCACCAACTTCCATTACTAAAACTTTCATACTTTCACAAAAAGAAATAACTACACCCATTATGCATTAACTCTCCATTCCTAATAACTAACCTGTACTCTAGTTTCTGTCTCTCAGAGCTTGCATATTTTTCAACATTTTCTTTGTAGTTACCATAGGGCTTAAATTTAACATCTTAAATCTGTAACAGTGTCATTTGCTTTGATACCAGCTTAACTTCAATAGTGTATCCCTTGGGCCTCCCACCTTTATTGTCACAAATTACATGTTTGTACATTAGGAGTCAAAAAACACTGATTTGTCATTACACATTTACATTTGCCTTTTAGATCCTGTAGGAAGTAAAAAGTGGAGTTAGTTAAAAAACCAAAACTACAATACTGACATTTCTATTTCCCATGTCACTATCCTACCAGACATCTTTAATTCTTCATTTTGCTTCAATCTATTGTCTGTTGTCTTCCTTTCAACTGCAGAACTCTATTTGACATCCCTTATAGGGCATGTCTATTGGTGTTGAACTTCCTCTGCTTTTGTTGACCCGGGAATGTCATAATATCTCCCTCATTTTTGAAAGCATTTTTGCCATATATAGAATTCTTGGTTCACAGTGTTTTGTTTTCAGCACTTTAAATATGTCTTCCCAATGCCGTCTTGCCGCCATGGTTTCTGATGCTAAACTGGTATTTAATCTTATTGAGGCTCCCTTATATGTGACATGTTGCTTCTCTCTAGCATCTTTGAGAATTCTCTCTATATTGTTAGTATTCAACAGTTTGAGTACATGGCATGTTGTGGATCTATTTGGGCTTATCCTGTTTGGAGTTCGTTGAGTGTCTTGGGTATGAATATTTATGTCTTTTGTTAAATTTGAGATGTTTCAACCATTATTTCTATGATTATTCTCTCTGCCCCTTTCTTCTCCTGGGGCTCCCACAATGCATGTATTGGTACACTTGATAGTGCCCTACAAGTTCCTTAGGCTCTCTTCGCTTTTATGTTTCTTTCTGCTCCTCAGCCTGAGTGGTTTTAATCACCTTATCTTCAGGTTCTCTGATGCCTTCTTTTGCCTGCTTCAATTTACTATAGAACCCCTCTAGGGAATTTTTAATTTCTGTTCTGTTTGGTTCCTTTCCATCTCTCTTTTGAGAGTCGTTGTGTTCATCTGTTATTTTCCTGATTTCCTTTAGTGTTTTGTCCATACTTTCCTTCAGCTCTTTCAGCATATTTAGGACCATTTTTTTAGACTGTGTGTGGAATGTTCCACGTATGATCCCCCTCATTGATGGTTTATCATGGCTTAATCTTCTCCTTTACCTCAGCCATTGCTTCCTGTTTCCTTGTGTATTTTGTATTCTTTTGTTGCATTCTGGAAATTCTCATATTGAGCTTGTATCCAGCTAGTGTTAAGACAGAGCTTTCTTTGAATTCCAGGAGCAGAACTTCCCTTCTTTCTTCTACCACACATGGCAGTGCTTCAGGTTGTGGGTCCCATGGTGGAGATGACAGAGGGTAGGGGCCCTGTTGAACCTGGGGGGTTGACAGGAGATGATCCCATGGTTGCAGTGGGCCATGGAAAGTGAACCATGCAAAAAAGAGCTACATTAATTTTTTCTTTATTCAATTTTATCGAGATATATTCACACATACCATACAATCATCCACAGCATAAATCAGTTGTTCACAGTACCACTATATAGTTGTGCATTCATCACCACAATCAATTTTTGAACCTTTTCATTACCACACACAAAAAAGAATAAGAATAAAAGTTAAACTAAAAAAGAACACCCAAAACATCCCATAACCCCCCATCTCTCCCTATTCATTTACTTTTTGTCCTCATTTTTCTATTCATCTGTCTATACATTGTACAAAGAGAGTGGGAGCCACAGAGTTTTCACAATCACACAGTCACACAGTATACGCTATATAGTTATACCATCATCTTCAAGAATAAAGGCTACTGGGATGCAGTTCAACAGTTTCAGGTATTTCTTTCTAAATATTCCAATACACTAAAAACTAAAAATGGATATCTATATAATGCATAAGAATAACCTCCAAAATAACCTCTCAACTATATTTGAGATCTCTCAGCCACTGAAACTTTATTTTGTTTCATTTCTCTTTCCACTTTTGGTCAAACAATGCTTTCTCAGTCCCATGATGCAGGGCCAAGCTCATCCCCACAAGTCATGTTCCATGTTGCCAAGTGATTTAAACTCCTGGGAGTCATGTCCCACGTAGTGGGGAGGGCAGTGAGTTTACCTGCAGAATTGCTGAGAGAGGCCACATTTGAGCAACAAAAGAGGTTCTCTGGGGGTGACTCTCAGGCAAAATTTTAAGTAGGCTTAGCCTCTCCTTTGCAGTAACAAACTTCATGAAAGCAAGCCCCAAGATCGAGGTCTTGGCCTTCTAAATTGGTAGCCCCCAATGCTTGTGAGAATATCATTAATTCCCCTGGTGGGGAAATTTAATATGTCCATATTTTCCCTAAGTCCCTCGGGGGCTTTGCAAATACATCTTTATTCTCTGCCCAGATTACTCTGGGATGTATTGGGGCTTCACATTAACCTGTACAAACCAACTGGATTTCACTGCCTATTCAACATTCCATGTAATTACATTGTTTGAATAAACTGACCATATAAGTTAAGTTATATAGTGTGTTAACAAAGAATATAGATTTTGCATCTAATAAACATCTCTTCCTCTGGTCTCATACAGAAGTTGAAGTTTTCAAAACACCATCAATATCATCCTTTACCCTTAAGTCTAATTTACCTTAGTCCTAGCCAAGTCCATTTCATTCATATCTATAATTGAAGTCTGATCTCTTTTTCAGGCTCTTTCACATTTGCTATATGGGGTAATACTGACATTCATAGCCGCCAGACTCTGTCTGTGAATCTCAGGTGTCACACAGATACCCAAAGTTCCAAGGACTGACCAGATTATACACAAAGAGCTCAGCATCTAAGAATTTAGAAATAACCCCTACAACTCAGAGATAGATGTAACTGTGTAAGACCTTACAATCTACAGACCTTTACAACAAGCCTTCCCCTGATAACCCATGCTCTCAGACTCAATTCTCAGAGCTTGCACATTATAGTTAGTCCATATTAATGAGGCACTATAATGTTTTTCTTTTCATTTCTGGCTTATTTCATTCAACATACTGTCCTCAATGTCCATGTACCTCACAAGTTCACTCCTTGTAGTAGCTCAATATTCCATTGTATGTTATACCACAATTTGCCATTCCGTTCATCAGTCAGTATACCCTTAGGCCACCTCCATCCACTGCAAATCATGAATACCAACACCATAAACCCCACTGTGCAAATGTCCATTTGTGTCCCTCTTTTCAGCTCTTCCAAGTATATACCCAATAACCAAGTTGCAGGACCATATGGCAACCCCATGCTTAGTTTCCTGTGGGACCACCACACTGCCCTCCAGATGATCTGCACCATCCTACTTCCCCACCAATGGTGATTAGGTACATCCCTTTCTCCACATTTTCCCTGACACTTGTATCCCTCTGTTAATTTTTTAGATGGTTTTATTCACACACCATACATTCCATCCTAAGTAAACAATCATTCCCTGTAAAATCACAGTTATGCATTCACCACACTATATAAGGACATTTCCATTTCTTCCACAAAGAAAAGAGGAAGAGGAAAAAAAAGTAATAAGAAAAAAGAAAAAGATGACAACTAAAAAGCGACAAAAGAAAAAAGAAAATTAAATTAAAAAAAATTTAAAAGTCAGACACCACCACCAATGCCAAAAATCCCATACACTTCCATTATCTCCCCCTCTTACAGACATTTAGCTTTGGTATATCGCCTTTGTTACAATTAATGGAAGCATATTACAATGTTGCTGTTAACTACAGACTCTAGTTTACATTGATTACATTTTTCCCCCAATGCCACCCCATTTTTAACACCTTGCAAAGTTGACATTCATTTGTTCTCCCTTAAGTAAAAACACATTTAATCACAATCATTGACCACTCTAGGTTTACTAAGTTATGCCGTCTCAGTCCTTGTCTTCTATCTTTCCTTCTGGTGTCCTACATGTCCCTAACCTTCCTCTTTCAACTGTACTCACAGTCATCTTTGTTCAGTACACTTAGATTATTCTGCTACCTTCACCCAATCCTGTGCTCGAAACCTCTCTCCCCTTTCTTTTCCTATCTGCCTATAGTGCTCACTTTAGTACTTCCTGTAGAGCAGGTATCTTGTTCACAAATTCTCTGTGTCTCTTTGAGAATATTTTAAACTCTCCCTCATTTTTGAAGGAGTTTTTCCGGACATAGAATTCTTAGTGGGAAGTTTTTCTTCATTATCTTAAATATATCATACCACTGCCTTCTTGCCTCCATGGTTTCTACTGAGAAATCTGCACACAGTCTTATCAAGCTTCCCTTGTATGTGATGGATCAATTTTCTCTTGCTTCTTTTAGAATTCTCTTTGTCTTTGACATTTGATAATCTGATTATTAAGTGTCTTGGTGCAGGTCTATTTTGATCGATTCTGTTTGGGGTATGCCGTGCTTCTTGGATCCATAATTTTATGTCTTTCATAAGAGATGGGAAATTTTCAGTGATTATTTCCTCCATTATTGTTTCTGCCCCTTTCCCTTCTCTTCTCCTTCTGGGACACCTATGAGATGTACATTCATGTACTTCATGTTGTCATTCAGTTCCCTGAGATGCTGCTCATATTTTCCCATTCTTTTCCCTATATGTTCTTTTGTGTGTAGGATTTCAGATCATGAATCTCTTCTGCCTCTTCAAATCTCCTGTTGTATGTCTCCACTGTGATTTTCATCTCTTGTCTTGTGCCTTTCATTCCCATCTGTTCTGCCAATTTTGTTTCAGACTTTTGATTTCTTCTTTATGTTTGCCCAATGTCTTCTTTATATCCTTCATCTCTTTTGCCATATCTTCCCTCAACTCATTCACTTGATTTTTGGATTGATTTAGATTTGTTTGATTAATAATTAGTTGTCTCAATTCCTGTATCTCATTCAAAGTGTAGGTTTTTCCTTTGATTGGGCCATATCTCCAGTTTTCCTAATGTGACTCATAACTTGTTGTCTAGGCATCTGGTTTCTTTGATTACCCCAATCAAATTTTCCCAGACTACATAGGCCCAGGTCTCAGGATGAAGATGTAATCAGTATCAAGCTTCCCTGAGGAGCAGGTTGTCAGACTTTCCTTTGAGGCCTCTAGATACGGCACTTTTCCTGTCCCATATAGCAGGTGGCACTTGTCAGCCTGCAGCTCCCCACTGGTGTAAAGAGGTACAGTCCCTTTATTTCTCAGTGGACCCTGTCCTGGCCAGGGGCCTAGGATGTCAGAAGCCAAGTTTAAGTTGTTTATGGTTTATTTTTTTCTATACCCCCTCCCTGGCCCTGGGATCTGAACTCTCTGAGGTAGGGCAGCCACTTGAGCTGGGCGCCACCTCCCTTTTCTTAGGGAAGATACACTCTTTAGGGAGATATCTTCCACACTTTAATTCTTCCTTTGTCTCTGTGACTCTGTTAACTCCACCCTTGCCTGGGTTAGTGCTGATAATTGAAAATGCCTGAGGCTTTCTCTCTAATGAGTTGCTTAGACTGAGATTTTTTAAAAAAGGAAAAAGAGCAAAAACCACTTTTCAGAGTTAGTCCCCAGGCCCCCAGTTTTGCCAGTTGACCAGTGTTGGTACCCAGTTCTCTGTGCCCCTTTTCTTGGGACACAGCTGTTTTCCAGTATTCTGAGTTCAGCCATCACCAAAAACCTCTGTTTTTATTTATTTATGTATTTTTTTTCCATCAGCCCTGCCTCCTCTCTGCCAGGAGGAACCTCAGATTCCTTTCCTGTTTGCTATAGGTTTATCTGTGCTTGGTAGCTTGTATACAGTAGTCCAAATTTTTTAATTAAAACTGCAGTTGGAGCTTAATTGAGTTACTTTTATTTGCTTGAAGTAGCCAGCTTCTTTCTTCCAGAGGGAAGTATTTCAGCTCAGCCTGCTGTGCTGTGGGGGAGGAGCACCAGCTCTGCAGTTTCGGGGGCTTTACTTAGTCGTATGCTGCAATCTCAGTCATTCCACCCTCCAGGTTGGTGTATGATATGAGTCTAGTCAGAGATGTTCTAGACTATATACTAGTTGTTCTGGCAATTTACTAGTTTCTCTATAGGACTAACTAAATTCCACACATCTCTACACTGCCATCTTGTCCTGCCTCCTACGTTAATTTTTAATATTTTAGTGGAAAGAGAACAAGACATTGAAGTCAGTGAAATCTGGATTTGGAGCCCAACTCCCCCATTTTATGACCAAGTCAGTCATACTTTACCTCTTAGACCTTTGTTTCCTCTTCTGTAAAACAAAAATAGTGAGTGATATACTTACATCAAAGGATAGTTGTTGAGCCTTATATAGCAATATGTGCTTAGAAGTTACTTGGTAAGTGCTATTTCTTTCTTTCCTCCAATTTCCCATTGCAGTGACAAACAATAACGTGACATTTTGTGACATTTCTCTTCCACTGATCTATACTTCCATGATCCTGTTTTTAGGAACTTGGAGGAGTAATTAAGACTAAATAATCACTTTTAAGATAAAAATTACATACATGGAAATATTGCAAATATCATCATTGTTAATACACCATTTATTTGGACCAGTCCCATCTGACCAGCCAAAAAACTTTACATATTTCAGAAACTTATTTTACAAAATACTTCAATACCAAAAAGGCTCCAGATTAACAGTAACAACTTTTTAAAAAAAAATTTCTATTGTGATTGTTCACGTACCATACAATTATCCAAAGATCCAAAGTGTACAATCAGTTGCCCCCAGTACCATCATACAGCTGTGCATCCATCACCACAATGAATTTTTGTTTAATTTTTAGAATATTTTCATTACTCTAGAAAAGAAATAAAGACAAAAGAAGAAGAAGAAGAAAAACAAAAAGGAAACTCAAATCCTCCCATATCCCTAACCACCCCCCCTCCATTGGTTACTTATAGTATTGGCAGAGTATGTTTGTTACTGTTTATGAAAGAATATTGAAATACTACTAACAATAGTATATAGTATGTAATAGGTATATATATTTTTCCATATATGCCCCTCTATTATTAATTTCTAGTTGTAGTGTCATTCATTTGTTCTAGTTTATGAAAGAGATTTCTAATATTCGTACAGTTAATCTCAGACATTGCCCACCACAAGGTTTACTGTTTTATACATTCCCATCTTTTAACTTCCAATTTTCCTTCTGGTGACATACATGATTCTGAGCTTCCCCTTTCCACCACAGTCACACACCATTCAGCACTGTAAGTCATTCTCACAATGTGCTACATCACCTCTGTTCATTTCCAAACATTTAAGTTCATCCTAGTTGAACATTCTGCTCATACTAAGCAACTGCTCCCCATTCTTTAGCCTCGTCCTATATCTCAGTAACTTATACTTCATGTCTATGAGTTTACATATTATAATTAGTTCCTATCAGTGAGATCCTGCAATATTTGTCCTTATGTGTCTGGCTTATTTCACTCAGTATATTGCCCTCAGGGTTTCATCATCAACCCATTTTTTTTAAGATGGTTTTGTTCACATGCCATACATTCCATCCTAAGTAAACAATCAATGGTTCCCTGTATAGTCACATATTTATGTGTTCACTCCCCTCACCACTATCTAGATAAGGACATCTACATTTCTCACACAAAGCAGGAGGAAGAGTCAAAGAAGGTAGAGAGGCAAAAGAAAAAGAAAAAAGAAAGAGAAAAAAAAACATGACAGCTAGGAAGCAGCAAAAAGAAAGATAACCTCAGATCAAAGTAGAATAAAGTCAGACAACACCACCAATGCCAAGAGTCTCACACCCCCCATGCCCCCCTCTAATCTGCATTTACCTTGGTATATTGCCTTTGTTACATTAAAGGGAGCATAATACAATGATTCTGTTAATTATAGTCTCTAGTTTACATTGATTGTATTTTTCCCCTAATACCTTCCTATTTTTAACACCTTGCAAGGTTGACATTCATTTGTTCTCTCTCATGAAAAAACATGTGTATATTTTATCACAATTGTTGAGCACTCTAGGTTTCACTGAGTTATACAGTCCCAGTCTTTATCTTTCCTCTTTTCTTCTGGTGTCCCACATGCTCCTAACCTTCCTCTTTCAACCATATGCATGGTTATCTTTGTTCAGTGTACTTACACTGCTGTGCCACCATCACCCAAAAATGTGTTCCAGACCTCTCACTCCTGTCTTTTCCTATCAGTCTGTAGTGCTTCCTTTAGAATTTCCTGTATAGCAGGTATCTTGTTCACAAACTCTCTCACTATCTGTTTGTCAGAGAATATTTTGAACCCTCGCTCATATTTGAAGGACAGTTTTGCCAGATATAGCATTCTTGGTTGGCAGTTTTTCTCTTCCAGTATCTTAAATATGTCACACCACTTCTTTCTTGCCTCCATGGTTTCTGCTGAGAAATACACACATAGTCTTATTAAGCTTCCTTTGTATGTGATAGATCACTTTTCTCTTGCTACTTTCAGGATTCTCTCTTTGTCACTGATGTTTGACAATCTGATTATTAAGTGTCTTGGCATAGGCCTATTCAGATCTATTCTGTTTGGAGTACGCTGTGTTTCTTGGATCTATAATTTTACATCTTTCATAAGAGATGGGAAATTTTCATTATTTCCTCTATTACTGCTTCTGCCCCTTTTCCCTTCTCTTCTCCTTCTGGGACACCAATGATATGTACATTCTTACATTCCATTTTGTCCTTAAGTTCCTGGAGATGTTGCTCATATTTTCCCATTCTTTTCTCTATCTGTTCTATTGTGTGTAGGCTTTCAAGTGTCTTGTTCTCCAGTTCCTGAGTGTTTTCTTCTGCCTCTTGAGATCTGCTGTTGTATGTTTCCATTGTGTCTTCCGTCTCTTGTGTTGTGCCTTTCATTTCCACAGATTCTGCCAGTTGTTTTTTTGAACTTTTGATTTCTGCCTTATGTACACCCAGTGTTTTCTTTAGAGCCTTCATCTCTTTTGCCATATCTTCTCTAAACTTTTTGAATTGATTTAGCATTAGCTATTTCAATTCCTGTATCTCAGTTGAAGTATAAGTTTGTTCCTTTGACTGGGCCATAACTTCATTTTCCTTAGTGTAGTTGTAGTTTCCTGTTGTCTGGGCATCTGACCTCCTTGGCCACCGCAATCAGGTTTTCCCAGATAAGAACAGGCTCAGGTCCCAGAAGGAGGAAATATTCAGTATACAGTTTCCCTGATGGTGTGTCTTAGAGGATTGACACACCCTGTGCTTTTCTGCCCAGCAGGTGATGCCTGTGAGCCTGTCGCTCCAGACAGGTGTAAGGAGGTGTGGCCTGTGGCTGTTTTCCCCTAGGCTCTGGGGTCTGGTTCTGAATGGAAGGCAGGTAGTAGAGCTGGGCCCCACCTCTTTCCTCTTGCAAAGATATGCCCCCTAGAGAAAGGTAATTTGCATATAAATAGATTGTTTCTCTGACTCTGCTATCTCCACCCTTGTCTGGGTCAGAGTGCTGCAAGTTTAAAATGGCTGAGGCTTTCTCTACTGTAGAGCACTGCAAGACGAAAACAGTTGAGGCTTTCTCCACTGAGCCGCCCGGGTTGAGAGAGAAAGGGACAGAAAGCCCCCTTTCAGGGTAGGTCTACGGCCCCCAGATTCACCCATCAGCCAGAAATAGCACCCGATCCTTTGGGCTCACTATCCCGAGACAGATACGTCCCCTGACTCTCCAAGGTCAGCTATCACCAAAAGCCTCATATGTGCTTGCTGGAGATTCGCAGTCTGTATCGAGCAGTTAACATTAAAACCCCAGTTGGAGCTGGGCTGAGGTATATTCGCTTGTTCAGAGAGTGCTGCTGCTCTCTAGCACCACAAGGCTTCCATGAGGGAGGGGCTCTCGGCTAAGGTCCACAGTTTTTACTTACAGATTTTATGCTGCGATCTCAGGCATTCCTCCCAATTCAGGTTGGTGTATGATGAGTGGACAGTCACATTTGTCTCTCCGCATTTATTCCAGGTTATTTACTAGTTGCTTCTGTTGTTTTTTTTTTGTTCCAGGGGGACTAACTAGCTTCCACTACTCTCTAGGCTGCCATCTTATCCATCTCAGTAACAACTTTTAAACATACTTTCCTTCATTTTTTCCCTTCCCACTCTTGACAGGGAACTGTAGGAACCTGTTATGGCCAGAGATGGCTAGAGATTAACTCTCAGACTATGAAGTATCCCTATAAATCTATGAAGAGCATCTTTACTCAGAGGCAGTGGTTACTAAATTATCAAAGGATAAAAGACCTGAGCTTCATAGATGTCCTTTCAAGAAGCAGAGAAATCCTTTAACAATATGTTTCAAGATATAAGAAAACTAGGGTCACTAAATTCCATTAAGTCTTAGGTTTATAAAAGTGCTCAATGGATTCATATGGTAACTGCAAGAGAAAATCAGTTTATTCTATTTTTTAAAAATAAGTGTATTGTCTTTTTGTTTGTTTTTTTTAAGATCTCTAAGAAAAAATAAAAGTCAGGAAATATTAATCCATACAAATAGGTAGAACTGCTCAAATTTTAAAATGAGTCCAACAGACCCTAATGGTATAACAAGGGTTAAGCTAGGATACTTGAGGTCTAACTTCTCAGGGTATAGGTAGACTAAAAGTAAACCAGCTCTTGTGATTACTTGTAGCCTGGCTCGACATCAACTGGCCGGTATTTTGAAAGACTAATAAAATAGTAACATATTAGATGGTGCTCTTGAAATCAATACCCGTGCAAGGGAAAGAGCAGAGGGAGAAATCAAGTTGTGATGCATTCTCACTGAAATGCCTTATTCAACCCTACAGAGAGCTCAGAGATAGGATGACCCTATCTATGAGCCCATCCCAAGTTAGGGTAAGAGAGCAGGTTCTCTATACCCCCATAACCTCAGTAATTGAGCGCAGGCTGCCCTAAGAACCTCCAGCATCAGTGATCAAGAAAAAGAAAATGAGCACAAATGTCCAATATAAAAAAATTATAAAACTACAGATTATGTATATATCAAAACAAAAAAAAGAGGAAGACATAAGGGCAATTCTATACCAATGAATTTGCAATTTTAGACAAAATGGACAAATTCCTAAGAAAATATAGCCAAAACAGACACAAGAAGAAACAGAAAACCTGAATACTCCTGGTAGATGCTGTGATGTGTCAATATCCTCATTCAGGAAGAAAGGATTCACTATCCTCATTCTTGGGAGTGCCATCAACAGTCGGTCACCTGTCAGTCCCATTTGAGGACTGCCTCAGCTGAAGATAGCAGACTTGCCTAAGATCACTCCCCCCTCTTTTTTTTTCCTTAAACTATTTATTTTGAGATAATTTCAAACTCACAGAACAGTTGCAAGAATAATACACAACCAATACAGAGAACCCCAACATAATACCCACGGAAATCCAGAACCACCAATTTTAACATTTTGCCACATTTGCTATCCTCACTCTTGACATAAAAACCCTAAATATGTATAAACTAAATACATAAAATAAAAACTGATAAATCTACAAGGAGAAATAGACAAATCCACAATTTAAGTTGGAGACTTCAAACACCCCTCCTTAGTAACTGATAGAAAAAGTAGGGGGAAAATCAGTAAGCATAGAGATGACCTGAAAAGCACTATCAACCAACCTTACAATGGTTATTTATAGTAGACTCCAACCAGCAACAAAATACACCATCTTCTTAAGTGTACACGGAACATTCAGAAAGATACCATATTCTGGGCAAATTTTTAAAAATATAAATCAAAAAATATGTTCTCAGACTCAAGCAGAATTAAACTAGATATATACCTGGAAAATCCCAAAATATTTGGAAATAATACACTTTTAAATAGCAGTGGCCAAGGAAGAAATCTCAAAGGGAATTTAAAAATATTTTAAATGAACTGAAAATAAATTTATAATATATCAAAATTTGTAGGAGACAAGGACTTCCAGGAAGACGGTGGAGTAGGAGGCTGGAGGGTTCACTCCTCTTTCAAAAATAGCTAGTGGACAGGCAGAAACTATCAAAAAAACTGCTCTAGGGCTCTGGAGATCAGGGCAGTACTGAATAACATCCAGGTTAGAATAGGATGAAGAGACAGAAAATGTGGTGAAAAACCATGAGTCACTTGCTTGGCCATGGCTCTTGGTGCCCAGCCCACACCTCAAAGCAAGCAGTTTCAGGTCAGTCTGCTCCCTCCCTGGTGGGCTGCTGCAGATTGGGAGAGCCATGACAGACCTCCTCCCCAACAACAGAGAGAGGCATAACCCAGTGCTGCTCCAGCTATTGACTGCTGAATTTAGTTCGCTGGATGCTGCTGCTTTAACCCATCGCATACAGGCACCAGTGAGCCATTGTTTCAACCTACATCACTGGCAGAGCAGGCAGAGGGCTAAAAATACCCTGCCTTCTTAGGGCTGTGGTGAATAGGATGCCACAGAGTGCCATCTGCTGGGCAGGCTGGGTAAGCACAGCCTTGGATAGCTGAAAAAAGGGTTTTTTTTTGGCATCTTTCCTGACCCTCTCCCCAGGGCCTTTGCTGCTTGTCTGCACCCCATGCATAGGTGCCTGACCCTGTTTGGGCTGGGAAATACTAACAAGCCAAATGTGAAAGAAAAGCCTCAATACAAACCTAATCAAAAACAAACGCCTAAGATAGAGAGAAACCAACCTTCAAAATAATCTCATCAGGATAATCAGATGCCCAGATGACAGCAAAAAAATTACAAGCCATACTACGGAACATAAATATATGGCCCAGTCAAAGAAACAAATAAAAAGTCAGAGGAGATACAGAATTTGGAACAACTAATCAAAGAAGTTCAAACAAATCTACTGAACAAATTCAAGAAGATGAAGGGAAATATAGCTAAAGAGATGAAGGATATTAAGAAGACAATGGGTGAGCATAAAGAAGAATGTGAAAGCATGCAAAGAAAAATAACAGAATTTATGGGAACAAAAGGCAAAATAGATGAGATTAAAAATACCTTAGAGGCATAGAACAGCAGATCTGAACAGGCAGAAGAAAGGATCAGCAAGTTGGAAAACAGGACATCTGAAATCAAACAGACAAAAGAATAGACCTACTCCAGATTGTTTGGCGTATGTTGTGTTTCTTGGAAATGTATATTTATATCTTTCATAAGCATTTGGAAATTTTTGGCCATTATTATCTCAAATATTCTTTCTGCCCCCCTTCCCTTTTCTTCTCCTTCTGGGACACCCATGATGGGTATGTTTCTGTGCTTTGTTTTGTTTCTTGATTCCCTGAGACAATGCTTATTTTTTTTTCCATTTTTTCCCTTGACATGTTCTTTTTGATCAAGTGGGTTTTTCCCAGTTATGCAAGAGTGGTTCAACACAAGAAAATCAATTAATGTAATACACCACATTAACAGAACTAAGGGGAAAAAAACATGATCATCTCTATTGATGCAGAAATGGCATTTCACAAACTCCAGCAACCTCTCCTGATAAAAACACTTTAAAAGGTAGGAATGGAGGACTCAGGCAAGATGGCAGCATAGAGAGGAGTGGAAGCTAAGTAGTCCCCCTGGAACAACTACAAAAAACCAGAAACAACTAGTAAATAATCCAGAATAACTGCGGGGGGACAAACGAGACCATCTACTCATCATACACCAACCTGAATTGGGAGGAATGCCCAAGAACACAGCATTAAATCTGTAAGTAAAACCTGCGGAACCAGGTCGGGAGACCCCCTCCCCCATAGCCCGAGCTGCAAAGCCTCGTGGTGCCAGAGAGAATCTCTCTCCCAGCAAGCAAATATAGCTCAGCTGAGCTCCAACTGGGGTTTTAAGTAGCGAGTATGATCTGCTCACTACAGGTACGAATCCCCAAAAAACAGACAGAGGCTTTGGGTGACAACTGACCTGGGAGAGCCGGAGGGTCGCCTTGGACTCGGTCTGAAGGGGACCATCTGTTTCTTTGTCAGCTCAGTGGAGAAAGCCCCAGTCATTTTCAGTTTCCAGGACTGTGACTCCGGGAAGGGTGGAGACACCACAAGCAGAGAGCAAGATCATTGAAATGCTAATGACCTCCACCTGGGGGGTCTGTCTTCTCTAGGAGGAAAGGGGTGGGGCCCTTTCCATTCAGAACCAGACCCCAGAGCCTGGGGGAACATGGCCATATCTCCTCACATCAGGCAAGAATTATAGGCTAACAGGCATCACCTGCTGGGCAGAAAAGCGCAGTGACCCGAGGCATCACAGGGTGGAGCAATTTTCTAAGACACACCCGCAGGGAAACCAGATACTGAATATTTCTTCCCTCTGGGACCTGAGCCTGTTCTGGTCTGGGAAAACCTGATTTGGATAACCAAGGAAACCATGCCCAGACAACAGAAAATTACAACCTACACTAAGAAAAACAAAGTTATGGCCCAGTCAAAGGAACAAACATGCACTTCAACTGAGATACAGGAATTTAAACAACTAATGCTAAATAAATTCAAAAAGTTTAGAGAAGATATTGCAAAAGAGATACAGGCTGTAAAGGAAGCACTGGGCATGTATATGGCAGAAATCAAAAGTTCAAAAAAACAACTACTAGAATCTATGGAAATGAAAGGCACAACACAAGAGATGAAAGACACAATGGAAACATACAACAGCAGATCTCAAGAGGCAGAAGAAAACACTCAGGAACTGGAGAAAAAAACACCTGAAAGCCTACACGCAAAGGAGCACATGGAGAAAAGAATGAAAAAATATGAGCAACGTCTCCGGGAACTCAAGGATGAAACAAAGTACAATAATGTATGTATCATTGGTGTCCCAGAAGGAGAAGAGAAGGGAAAGGGGGCAGAAGCAATAATAGAGGAAATAATTAATGAAAATTTCCCATCTCTTATGAAAGACATAAAATTACAGATCCAAGAAGCGCAGCGTACTCCAAACAGAAGAGATCTGAATAGGCCTATGACAAGACACTTAATAATCAGATTATCAAATGTCAAAGACAAAGAGAGAATCCTGAAAGCAGCAAGAGAAAAGCAATCCATTACATACAAAGGAAGCTTAATAAGGCTATGTGCAGATCTCTCAGCAGAAACCATGGAGGCAAGAAGGAAGTGGTGTGATATATTTAAGACACTGAAAGAGAAAAACCACCAACCAAGAATCCTGTATCCAGCAAAGCTGTCCTTCAAATATGAGGGAGAGCTCAAAATATTTTCCGACAAACAGACAATGAGAGACTGTGTGAACAAGACACCTGCCCTACAGGAAATCCTACAGGGAGCACTACAGGGTGATAGAAGACAGGAGTGTGTGGTTTGGAACACAATTGTGGGAGATGGTAGCACAACAATGTAAGTACACTGAACAAAGGTAACTATGAATACGGTTGAGAGAGGAAGATGGGGAGCATGTGAGACACCACAAGAAAGGAAGAAAGATAATGACTGGGACTGTGTAACTTGGTGAAATCTAGAGTATTCAACAATTGTGATAAAAGGTACAAATACATTATTTTACGAGGGAGAACAAGCAAATGTCAACCTTGCAAGGTGTTAAAAATGGGGAGGCATTGGGGGAGGGATGCAATCAGCATAAACTAGAGACTGTAACTAATAGAATCATTGTATTATGCTTCCTTTAATGTAACAAAGGTGATATACCAAGGTGAATGCAGATAAGAGAGGGGGATAGGGGAGGCATGTCAGACACTTAACATTGGTGGTATTGTCTGATTCTTTATTCTACTTTGATTTAAGGTTATTTTTCCTTTTGCTGCTTCCTAGCTGTCATTTTTTTCCCCTCTTTCTTTTGCCTCTCTACCTTCTTTGACTCTCCCTCCTGCCTTGTGGAAGAAATGTAGATGCTCTTATATAGATAGTGGTGAAGGTGGTGAACACATAAATGTATGACCATGCAGAAAATCACAGATTATTTACTTGGGATGGAATGTATGGTGAGTGAACAAAACCATATTAAAAAAAAATGGGGAGGCGGGGCAAGATGGCATACTGGTGAGCTGTATGTTTTAGTTACTCCTCCAGGAAAGTAGGTAGAAAGCCAGGAACTGCGTGGACTGGACACCACAGAGCAATCTGACTTTGGGCATACTTCATACAACACTCATGAAAACGTGGAACTGCTGAGATCAGCGAAATCTGTAAGTTTTTGCAGCCAGGGGACCTGCGCCCCTCCCTGCCAGGCTCAGTCCCGTGGGAGGAGGGGCTGTCAGCTCCGGGAAGGAGAAGGGAGAACTGCAGTGGCAGCCCTTATCGGAAACTCATTCTACTGATCCAAACTCCAACCATAGATAGACTGAGACCAGACACCAGAGAATCTGAGAGCAGCCAGCCCAGCAGAGAGGAGACAGGCATAGAAAAAAAACAACACGAAAAACTCCAAAATAAAAGCGGAGGATTTTTGGAGTTCTGGTGAACATAGAAAGGGGAAGGACAGAGCTCAGGCCCTGAGACACATATGCAAATCCCAAAGAAAAGCTGATCTCTCTGCCCTGTGGACCTTTCCTTAATGGCCTCTTAGCATTTCAATAACCTATTAGATCTCTGAGGAGGGCCCTTTTTTTTTTTTTTTCCAATCCTTTTTTCTTTTTCTAAAACAATTACTCTAAGAAGCCCAATACAGACAGCTTCAAAGGCTTGCAATTTGGGCAGGTCAAGTCAAGAGCAGAACTAAGAGAGCTCTGAGACAAAAGGTAATAATCCAGTGGCTGAGAAAATTCACTAAACACCACAACTTCCCAAGAAAAGGGGGGTGTCCGCTCACAGCCATCATCCTGGTGGACAGGAAACACTCATGCCCATCGCCAGCCCCATAGCCCAGAGCTGCCCCAGACAACCCAGTGTGACGGAAGTGCTTCAAATAACAGGCACACACCACAAAACTGGGCGTGGACATTAGCCTTCCCTGCAACCTCAGCTGATTGTCCCAGAGTTGGGAAGGTGGAGCAGTGTGAATAAACAAAGCCCCATTCAGCCATCATTTCAGCAGACTGGGAGCCTCCCTACACAGCCCAGCAACCCAGAACCGCCCTGGAGGGACGGCACTCACCTGTGACATAGCACAGTCATCCTTCAACAGAGGACCCGGGGTGCACGGCCTGCAAGAGGGGCCCACTTGCAAGTCTCAGGAGCCATACGCCAATACCAAGGACTTGTGGGTCAGTGGCAGAGACAAACTGTGGCAGGACTGAACTGAAGGAGTAGACTATTGCAGCAGCTTTAAAACTCAAGGATCACCAGGGAGATTTGATTGTTAGGGCCACCCCCCCTCCCTGACTGCCCAGAAACACGCCCCATATACAGGGCAGGCAACACCAACTACACACGCAAGCTTGGTACACCAATTGGACCCCACAAAACTCACTCCCCCACTCACCAAAAAGGCTAAGCAGGGGAGAACTGGCTTGTGGAGAACACGTGGCTCGTGGACGCCACCTGCTGGTTAGTTAGAGAAAGTGTACTCCACGAAGCTGTAGATCTAATAAATTAGAGATAAGGCCTTCAATTGGTCTACAAATCCTAAAAGAACCCTATGAAGTTCAGCAAATGCCACGAGGCCAAAAACAACAGAAAATTATAAAGCATATGAAAAAAACAGACGATATGGGTAACCCAAGCCCAAGCACCCAAATCAAAAGATCAGAAGAGACACAGCACCTAGAGCAGCTACTCAAAGAACTAAAGATGAACAATGAGACCATAGCACGGGATACAAAGGAAACCAAGAAGGCCCTAGAAGAGCATAAAGAAGACATTGCAAGACTAAATAAAAAAATGGATGATCTTATGGAAATTAAAGAAACTGTTGACCAAATTAAAAAGATTCTGGACACTCATAGTACAAGACTAGAGGAAGTTGAACAACGAATCAGTGACCTGGAAGATGACAGAATGGAAAATGAAAGCATAAAAGAAAGAACGGGGAAAAAAAGTGAAAAAATCGAAATGGACCTCAGGGATATGGTAGATAATATGAAACGTCCAAATATAAGACTCATTGGTGTCCCAGAAGGGGAAGAAAAGGGCAAAGGTCTCGGAAGAGTATTCAAAGAAATTGTTGGGGAAAACTTCCCAAATCTTCTAAACAACATAAATACACAAATCATAAATGCTCAGTGAACTCCACATAGAATAAATCCAAATAAACCCACTCCGAGACATATTCTGATCACACTGTCAAACACAGAAGAGAAGGAGAAAGTTCTGAAAGCAGCAAGAGAAAAGCAATTCACCACATACAAAGGAAACAGCATAAGACTAAGTAGTGACTACTCAACAGCCACCATGGAGGCGAGAAGGCAGTGGCACGATATATTTAAAATTCTGAGTGAGAAAAATTTCCAGCCAAGAATACTTTATCCAGCAAAGCTCTCCTTCAAATTTGAGGGAGAGCTTAAATTTTTCACAGACAAACAAATGCTGAGAGAATTTGCTAACAAGAGACCTGCCCTACTGGAGATACTAAAGGGAGCCCTACAGACAGAGAAACAAAGAAAGGACAGAGAGACTTGGAGAAAGGTTCAGTACTAAAGAGATTCGGTATGGGTACAATAAAGGATATTAATAGAGAGAGGGAAAAAATATATATGACAAACATAAACCAAAGGATAAGATGGCTGATTCAAGAAATGCCTTCACGGTTATAACGTTGAATGTAAATGGATTAAACTCCCCAATTAAAAGATATACATTCGGAGAATGGATCAAAAAAAAAAATGAACCATCAATATGTTGCATACAAGAGACTCATCTTAGACACAGGGACACAAAGAAACTGAAAGTGAAAGGATGGAAAAAAATATTTCATGCAAGCTACAGCCAAAAGAAAGCAGGTGTAGCAATATTAATCTCAGATAAAATAGACTTCAAATGCAGGGATGTTTTGAGAGACAAAGAAGGCCACTACATACTAATAAAAGGGGCAATTCAGCAAGAAGAAATAACAATCGTAAATGTCTATGCACCCAATCAAGGAGCCACAAAATACATGAGAGAAACACTGGCAAAACTAAAGGAAGCAATTGATGTTTCCACAATAATTGTGGGAGACTTTAACACATCACTCTCTCCTATAGATAGATCAACCAGACAGAAGACCAATAAGCAAATTGAAAACCTAAACAATCTGATAAATGAATTAGACATATACAGGACATTACATCCCAAATCACCAGGATACACATACTTTTCTAGTGCTCATGGAACTTTCTCCAGAATAGATCATATGCTGGGACATAAAACAAGCCTCAATAAATTTAAAAAGATTGAAATTATTCAAAGCACATTCTCTGACCACAATGGAATACAATTAGAAGTCAATAACCATCAGAGACTTAGAAAATTCACAAATACCTGGAGGTTAAACAACACACTCCTAAACAATCAGTGGGTTAAAGAAGAAATAGCAAGAGAAATTGCTAAATATATAGAGACGAATGAAAATGAGAACACAACATACTAAAACCTATGGGATGCAGCAAAAGCAGTGCTAAGGGGGAAATTTATAGCACTAAACGCATATATTAAAAAGGAAGAAAGAGCCAAAATCAAAGAACTAATGGATCAACTGAAGAAGCTAGAAAATGAACAGCAAACCAATCCAAACCAAGTACAAGAAAAGAAATAACAAGGATTAAAGCAGAAATAAATGACATAGAGAACAAAAAAAAAACAATAGAGAGGATAAATATCACCAAAAGTTGGTTCTTTGAGAAGATCAACAAGATTGACAAGCCCCTAGCTAGACTGACAAAATCAAAAAGAGAGAAGACCCATATAAACAAAATAATGAATGAAAAAGGTGACATAACTGCAGATCCTGAAGAAATTAAAAAATTATAAGAGGATATTATGAACAACTGTATGGCAACAAACTGGATAATGTAGAAGAAATGGACAATTTCCTGGAAACATATGAACAACCTAGACTGACCAGAGAAGAAATAGAAGACCTCAACCAACCCATCACAAGCAAAGAGATCCAATCAGTCATCAAAAATCTTCCCACAAATAAATGCCCAGGGCCAGATGGCTTCACAGGGGAATTCTACCAAACTTTCCAGAAAGAACTGACACCAATCTTACTCAAACTCTTTCAAAACACTGAAGAAAATGGAACACTACCTAACTCATTTTATGAAGCTAATCAATCTTCATCAATCTAATACCAAACCAGGCAAAGATGCTACAAAAAAGGAAAACTACCGGCCAATCTCCCTAATGAATATAGATGCAAAAATCCTCAACAAAATACTTGCAAATTGAATCCAAAGACACATTAAAAAAATCATACACCATGACCAAGTGGGGTTCATTCCAGGCAGGCAAGGATGGTTCAACATAAGAAAATCAATCAATGTATTACAACACATTAACAATTCTAAAGGGAAAAAGCAAATGATCATCTCAATAGATGCTGAAAAAGCATTTCACAAAATCCAACATCCCTTTTTGATAAAAACACTTCAAAAGGTAGGAATTGAAGGAAACTTCCTCAACATGATAAAGAGCATATATGAAAAACCCACAGCCAGCATAGTACTCAATGGTGAGAGACTGAAAGCCTTCCCTCTAAGATCAGGAACAAGACAAGGATGCCCGCTGTCACCACTGTTATTCAACATTGTGCTGGAAGTGCTAGCCAGGGCAATCCGGCAAGACAAAGAAATAAAAGGCATCCAAATTGGAAAAGAAGAAGTAAAACTGTCATTGTTTGCAGATGATATGATCTTATATCTAGAAAACCCTGAGAAATCGACGATACAGCTACTAGAGCTAATAAACAAATTTAGCAAAGTAGCGGGATACAAGGTTAATGCACATAAGTCAGTAATGTTTCTATATGCTAGAAATGAACAAACTGAAGAGACACTCAAGAAAAAGATACCATTTTCAATAGCGACTAAAAAAATCAAGTACCTAGGAATAAACTTAACCAAAGATGTAAAAGACCCATACAAAGAAAACTACATAACTCTACTAAAAGAAATAGAAGGGGACCTTAAAAGATGGAAAAATATTCCATGTTCATGGATAAGAAGACTAAATGTCATTAAGATGTCAATTCTACCCAAACTCATCTACGGATTCAATGCAATCCCAATCAAAATTCCAACAACCTACTTTGCAGACTTGGAAAAGCTAGTTATCAAATTTATTTCGAAAGGAAAGATGCCTCGAATTGCTAAAGACACTCTAAAAAAGAAAAACGAAGTGGGAGGACTTACACTCCCTGACTTTGAAGCTTATTATAAAGCCACAGTTGCCAAAACAGCATGGTACTGGCACAAAGATAGACATATAGATCAATGGAATCGAATTGAGAATTCAGAGATAGACCCCCAGATCTATGGCTGACTGATCTTTGATAAGGCCCCCAAAGTCACTGAACAGAGTCATAATGGTCTTTTCAACAAATGGGGCTGGGAGAGTTGGATATCCATATCCAAAAGAATGAAAGAGGACCCCTACCTCACTCCCTACACAAAAATTAACTCAAAATGGACCAAAGATCTCAATATAAAAGAAAGTACCATAAAACTCCTTGAAGATAATGTAGGAAAACATCTTCAAGACCTTTTATTAGGCGGACGCTTCCTAGACTTTACACCCAAAGCACAAGCAACAAAAGAAAAAATAGATAAATGGGAACTCCTCAAGCTTAGAAGTTTCTGCACCTCAAAGGAATTTCTCAAAAAGGTAAAGAGGCAGCCAACTCAATGGGAAAAAATTTTTGGAAACCATGTATCTGACAAAAGACTGGTATCTTGCATATATAAAGAAATCCTACAACTCAATGACAATAGTACAGACGGCCCAATTATAAAATGGGCAAAAGATATGAAAAGACAGTTCTCTGAAGAGGAAATACAAATGGCCAAGAAACACATGAAAAAATGTTCAGCTTCACTGGCTATTAGAGAGATGCAAATTAAGACCACAATGAGATACCATCTAACACCGGTTAGAATGGCTGCCATTAAACAAACAGGAAACTACAAATGCTGGAGGGGATGTGGAGAAATTGGAACTCTTATTCATTGTTGGTGGGACTGTATAATGGTTCAGCCACTCTGGAAGTCAGTCTGGCAGTTCCTTAGAAAACTAGATATAGAGTTACCATTCGATCCAGCGATTGCACTTCTCGGTATATACCCGGAAGGTCGGAAAGCAGTGACACGAACAGATATCTGCATGCCAATTTTCATAGCAGCATTATTCACAATTGCCAAGAGATGGAAACAACCCAAATGTCCTTCAACAGATGAGTGGATAAATAAAATGTGGTATATACACACGATGGAATACTACGCGTCAGTAAGAAGGAACGATCTCGTGAAACATATGACAACATGGATGAACCTTGAAGACATAATGCTGAGCAAAATAAGCCAGGCACAAAAAGAGAAATATTATATGCTACCACTAATGTGAACTTTGAAAAATGTAAAACAAATGGTTTATAATGTAGAATGTAGGGGAACTAGCAATAGAGAGCAATTAAGGAAGGGGGAACAATAATCCAAGAAGAACAGATAAGCTATTTAATGTTCTGGGGATGCCCAGGAATGACTATGGTCTGTTAATTTCTGATGGATAAAGTAGGAACAAGTTCACAGAAATGTTGCTATATTAGGTAACTTTCTTGGGGTAAAGTAGGAACATGTTGGAAGTTAAGCAGTTATCTTAGGTTAGTTGTCTTTTTCTTACTCCCTTGTTATGGTCTCTTTGAAATGTTCTTTTATTGTATGTTTGTTTTCTTTTTAACTTTTTTTCATACAGTTGATTTAAAAAAGAAGGGAAAGTTAAAAAAAAAAAAAAGGAAAAAAAAGATGTAGTGCCCCCTTGAGGAGCCTGTGGAGAATGCAGGGGTATTCGCCTACCCCACCTCCATGGTTGCTAACATGACCACAGACATGGGGAACTGGTGGTTTGATGGGTTGAGCCCTCTACCATAAGTTTTACCCTTGGGAAGATGGTTGCTGCAAAGGAGAGGCTAGGCCTCCCTATGGTTGTCCCTAAGAGCCTCCTCCCGAATGCCTCCTTGTTGCTCAGATGTGGCCCTCTCTCTCTGGCTAAGCCAACTTGAAAGGTGAAATCACTGCCCTCCCCACTACGTGGGATCAGACACCCAGGGGAGTGAATCTCCCTGGCAACGTGGAATATGACTCCTGGGAAGGAATGTAGACCTGGCATCGTGGGACGGAGAACATCTTCTTGACCAAAAGGGGGATGTGAAAGGAAATGAAATAAGCTTCAGCGGCAGAGAGATTCCAAAAGGAGCCGAGAGGTCACTCTGGTGGGCACTCTTATGCACACTTTAGACAACCCTTTTCAGGTTCTAAAGAATTGGGGTAGCTGGTGGTGGATACCTGAAACTATCAAACTACAACCCAGAACCCATGAATCTCAAAGACAGTTGTATAAAAATGTAGCTTATGAGGGGTGACAATGGGATTGGGAAAGCCATAAGGACCACACTCCACTTTGTCTAGTTTATGGATGGATGAGTAGAAAAATAGGGGAAGGAAACAAACAGACAAAGGTACTCAGTGTTCTTTTTTACTTCAATTGCTCTTTTTCACTCTAATTATTATTCTTGTTATTTTTGTGTGTGTGCTAATGAAGGTGTCAGGGATTGATTTAGGTGATGAATGTACAACTATGTAATGGTACTGTAAACAATCGAAAGTATGATTTGTTTTGTATGACTACGTGGTATGTGAATATATCTCAATAAAATGAAGATTAAAAACAAAACAAAAAAAAAATGGGATGATGGCAAAACCTCGAGGGCAATATACTGAGTGAAATAAGCCAGACACATTAGGCCAATTATTGCAGGATCTCACTGATAGGAACTAATTACAATATGTAAACTCATAGACATGAAATATAAGGTACCAAGATATAGGACGAGGCTTAAGAATGGGGAGTGGTTGCTTAGTATGAGCAGAATGTTCAATTAGGATGAACTCAAATGTTTGGACATGAACAGGGGTGTTGGTAGCAAGATGTGAGAATAACTAACAGCGCCGAATGGTGTGTGAATGAGGTGGAAAGGGGAAGCTCAGAGTCATATATGTCACCAGAAGGAAAGTTGGAGGTCAAAAGATGGAAATGTATAAAACTGAATCCTACGGTGGGCAATGTCCATCATCGACTGTACAAATACTAGAAATCACTTCATGAACCAGAACAAATGTATGACAATACAATTAGAAGTTAATAACAGAGGGGCATATAGGGAAGAACTATATACCTATTACAAACTATAGACTACAGTTAGTAGTATTTCAACATTTTTTCATAAACAGTAACAAATGTACTATATCAATATTACGAGTCAACAATTGAGGGGGGTTGGTTAGGGATAGGGGAGGATTAGAGTTTCCTTTTCTTTTTTTCTTTTTTCATCTTTCACTTTATTTCTTGTCTGGAGTAATGAAAAGTTTCTAAAAAGTGAACAAAAATTAAGTGTGATGGATGCACAGTTGTATGAGGGTACCCAGGGGCAAGTGATTGTACACTTTGGATCTTTGGATAATTGTATGGTATCTGAACAATCTCAATAAAAATGGAAAAAAAATAAAAAAAAAATAAAAGGTAGGAATGGAAGGAAACTTTCTCAACATGATAAAAGGAATTTATGAAAAACCCACAGCTAACACTGTATTCAGTGGTGAAAGAATGGAAGCTTGCCCTCTAAGATCTGAAACAAGTACACCCACTGCCATTGCTGTTATTCAACATTGTGCTAGATGTCAGCAATTAGTCAAGAAAAAGAAATAAAGGGCATCCAAATCAGAAAGAAGTAAAACTTTCACTATTTGCAGATAACATGATCCTATATTTAGAAAGTCTGGAAAAATACATAACAATGCTTCTAGAGCTAATAAATGAGTTCAGAAGAGTGGCGGGATATAAGATCAACAAGCAAATATCAGTACTGTTTCTATACACTAGTTAAGAATAATCTGAGGAGGAAATCAAGAAGAAAATTCCATTTACAATAGGAACTAAAAGAATCAAATATCTAGGAATAAATTCAACCAAGGATCTGTACACAGAAAACTACAAAACATTGCTAAAAGAAATCAAAGAAGACCTAAATAAATGGAAGGATGTTCCATGTTCACAGATTAGAAGACTAAATATCATTAAGTCAATTCTACCCAAATTGATTTACAGATACAATGCAATTGCCATCAAAATTCCAATGACCTACTTTGAAGAAATGGAAAAGTCAATTGTCAAATTTGTTTGGTAGCATAAGTGGTCATGAATAGACAAAAACATCTTGAAAAAGAACAAAATTAGACTCACATTTCCCGATTTTAAAGCGTATTACAAAGCTATAGTGGTCAGAATAGCATGATATTGGCATAAAGATGGACATATTGATCAATGGAACCAAATTGAGAGTTCAGAAATAGACCCACACATTTATGGTCGGTTTATTTCTGATAAGGCTGCCAAGTCCACGCAACTGGGACAGAACAAACCATCTCTTCAGCCAATGGTGCTGGGAGAACTGGATATCCGTATGAAGAGAATGAGAGGACCCCTACTCACACCTTATACAGAAATCACCTCAAAGTAAATAACTGAAACTGTGGAACAGTAACCCATAATATTCTTTGAAATCTGCTCTCTAACTACTACTTCAATCGTACTTTGAAAGTTATCACTTTTCTGTATATATATTATATTTCACAAAAAAAAGGTAAAGAAAAAAAGTGGATCAAAGACCTAAATATAAAAGCCAGGATCACAGAACTCCTAGAAGAAAATGTAGGGGAGCATATAAAGATCTCGTGGTAGGTGGTGGTTTCTTAAACTTTACACTCAAAGCGCAATGAAAACAAAACAGATAAATGGGACAGCTTCAAAACTGACTACTTTTGTGTTTCGAAGAACTTTGTCAAAAAGGTAAAAAATCAGCCAACTCAATGGGAGAAAATATTTGGATACCACATATCCAATAAGAGTTTAATATCCAGAATATATAAAGAAATCCTAGCACTCAACAATTTTTAAAAATGAGCAAAAGACTTGAGCAGAGATTTTTCCAAAAAGGAAACATAAATGACTAAAAAGCACATGAAAAGATGCTCAACATTACAATCTATTTGGGAAATGCAAGTCAAAACCACAATGAGATATCATTTCACACATACCAGAATGTCCACTATTAAACAAACAGAAAACTACATTTTGGAGAGGATGTGGAGAAATAGGAAAACTTATTCACTGCTGGCGGAAATGTAAAATGGTACAGCCACTGTGGAAGACAGTTTGGCGGTTCCTCAGGACGTCATATGATCTGGCAATCCAACTACTAGGAACAGACTCAGAAAAACCAAAAGCTAGAACACGAAGAAACATTTTCCCACTGATGTTCATAGCAGCATTATTTACAATTGCCAAAAGATGGAAACAACCCAAATGTCCATCAGCTGATGAATGGATACACCAAATGTAGTACATACATATGATGGAATATTATTCAGTTATAGGAAGAAATAAAGTCCTGATGCATGCAACAACATGGACAAACCTTGAGGTCATTATGTTGAGTGAAATAAACCAGACACAAAAGGATAAATATGGCATGATCTCACTAACATAAAGGAAATATAATGAGAAAACTCATGGAGTTAATATCTAGAATATAGATTACCAGAAGATAGAATGAGGGTAAAGAATGAGAAGCTGATGCTTAATTTGTGCAGAATTTTTAATAAGGTAGATTGCAAATGTATGGAAATGGATACAGGGTAATGTGACACAATATTATGAGTGTAATTAACAGCAGGGAATTGTGCATGTGATTGTGGTTGAAAGAGGAAGTTTAAGGTCGGGTATGTCACTAGAAGGAAAGCTAGAAGATGAAATGTGGGACTGTATAACATAGTGAACCCTGTTGTAGATGATAAAGGTAGTTAATAGTACAAGTATTAGAATATTCTTCCATGAACTAGAACAAACGTATGTCACTGTAGGGTGGTATGTTGGAAAAAATGCACCTAATGCAAACTATGGACTATAGTTAACGGTAATATTTTAATATTCTTCCATAAATTGTATCAAAGGTACCACACTAATGGTAAGTGTCAATAATAGGGGTGTATAGGGGTTTAGGGTTTTTATTTTTGGAGCAATGAAAATGTTCTAAAATCGTGATGATGAAAGCACAACTCTGTGATTATACTGAGAGCCACTGGTTGGACTGTATGGTGTGTGAATCAAACTGTTTTAAAAAAAATTGTAGGAGGCAGATAAAGCAGTGCTTAGAGGGAAATTTATAATATTAAATGCATACATTAATCCTACAATAAGTAAAACACAGAGGTTTAGGGCACAGTACTCAAGACTTCTGAACCCAACTGCAAGGAGTTAGGGTCCAACTACAAACTTTGAGGTAAGAGTCCACACAAGACCACCTTCATTTCTGACACCAATTAGAAGTTGAGGTGTTTTCCAAAACTACCCTCAAATTTAATAATTCGTTAGAAATAATCACAGAAGTCACTGAAATCTATTGTGGTTACATTTATTACAGAAAAAGGAAACAAATTAGAATGAGTAGAAGGAAGAGACACAAACGGAAGAGTCTGTGAGGAGTTCAAACATGGAATTTTCAAGTTGTCTTTTCCCCATGGAGCCATCAATAGTGTTACCCTTTCTTGACTACTGAGTGATAACACACACACAATACTGCCAACCAAGGAAGTTGACCAGGATTTGGTGTCCAGAGATTTTATTGTGGTTTCTTACATAAGTCTGAATCATTGATTTACTGCACACATGGTTAAACTCAAACTCCAGCCCTGGGCCTCCAAGAGGACCATCTTGAGTCACCTAATTAGCATAAATTATCAGGGGCCCTCTATGAATAACAAGACAATCCTCTCACTAAGAAATTCCAAAAGTTTAAGGCTTAACTCCCAGGAATAGAAGCCAAAGTCTCTTTGGGCAAGGCCAAATTCCTTACTACACAAATAAAAAGAAGATCTAAAATCAGTAACCTAAGCTTCTACCTTAATAAACTAGAGAAAGAGTAAATTCAACCTAAAACAGAAGACAGAAGGAAATAACAGAGATTAGAGCAGAAATCAGTGAAATAAAAAACAGTTCAACAATAGAGAAAAGTAATGAATCAAAAAGGTGGTGCTTTCACCTTGGCAGGTGACCTCACTGCCCTCCCCAGTACGTGGGACCTGACTCCCAGGGGTGTAAATCTCCCTGACAATGCAGGATATGACTCCTGGGGATGAATCTGGACCCGGCATTGTGGGATTGAGAACATGTTCTTGACCAAAAGAGGGATGCAAAATGAAACAAAATAAAGCTTCAGTGGCTAAGAGATTTCAAATGGAGTCGAGAGGTCACTCTGGTGGACATTCTTATACACCACATAGACATCCGGTTTTAGGTTTTAATGTACTAGAATAGCTAGAAGTAAATACCTGAAACAACCAAACTCCAACCCAGTAGCCTTGACTCTTGAAGATAATTGTATAACAATGCGATTACAAGGGGTGATAGTGTGATTGTGAAAACCTTGTGGATCACACTCCCTTTATCCAGAGGGGCCGTATACTTGGTGAAACCAGAAGTCTGCATTCTGAAACGAGTGAGTAAGCTGGCTGGAAGACCCACAGCTGCGTGGCAGTCTGCGGAAACCAGGGCTCAGCGTTTGGAGACCGGCTGGTTGTTTTAAAAAAAAAAGTGGGGGGGAACCCAGGAGCTGCCGCAACTGCAATAGTGGGAACCATACAGTAAAACACAGCAAGAGGGGGCTGGGCCAGCCTCTTGGTGTCTGGCTGGGAAGATAGCCCGCTGCAGATACCCTTGGGTCTGGGGGATCGGAGGGAGAGAGCCGGAAGCAGAAAGAAACCCCGTGGCTAACAGCTGGCTCCCCGGAGGGCTGGATAAACTCCTGCCCGGGGCTGTGCCCACAGCCCAGAGCCCCGCCATTTGTCCCGGAGCTGGAAAGGAGGAACTGTGCGAGGAGGGGAGGGGTCAAGACGCCCCTTTCGGCCATCTTTGCTTCAGGCTGAGAGCGCCCTGGCACGGCACGATGGCCCAGGGCTTCCCCTGAGGGACGGCGCGCACTGGTGACATAGCACAGCATTCCCTCGGCAGAGCTCCTGGAGGATCGCGGCTGGGAGGGGGGACTCGCTAGGAGAACCCAGGGACGCTACACCAAGTCCGGTGGTTTGTGGATCAGTGAGAGAGAGGGTCTGGGGCTGAAATGAAACGAAGTCTTAGACTCTTGCAGCGGCCTTGAATCTCCAGGAACCTGGGGGATTTGAACATTAAAACTCCCCTTCCTCCCTAGCCACCCGTACGCACGCCCCACATTCAGGGTGGACGGCTCCAGCAACACACCCGAACTGAGTTCTCCAAATGAACCCACAAGATCATTTCCCCACACACCGCGAGAACAAGGCTGAGAATTGACTTGAGGGATATAGGTGACTCACAGACTCCATCTGCTGGTTAGTTAGAGAAAGTGTACGTCACCAAACTATGTTTCTGAAAAATTAGATCGATATCCCTTTTTTTTTTTACAACTTGAAAGAACCCTATCAAGCAAAACAAATGCCAAGAGGCCAAAAACAACAGAAAATCTTAATGCATATGATAAAACCAGACACTATGGAGAATCCAACTCCAAACACACAAATCAAGATATCGAAAGAAACACAGTATCTCGCAAAATTAATCAAAGAACTACAATCGAGGAATGAAAACATAGCAAAGGATTTAAAGGACATCAAGAAGACCATGGCCCAGGATATAAGTGACATAAAGAAGACCCTAGAAGAGCATAAAGAAGACATTGCAAGAGTAAATAAAATAATAGAAGATCTTAAGGAAATACAAGAAACTGTTGGTCAAATCAAAAAGATTCTGGATATTCACATGACTAGAGGAAGCTGAACAACATCTCAGTGTCCTAGAAGTCCACAGAACAGAAAATGAAAGAACAAAAGAAAGAATGGAGAAAAAAAAATCGAAAAAATCGAAATGGATCTCAGGGATACGACAGATAAAATAAAACATTCAAACTTAAGACTCATTGGTGTCCCAGAAGAGGAAGAGAAGGGTAAAGGCCTAGAAAGAGTATTCAAAGAAATTCTTGGGGAAAACTTCCCAGACCTTCTACACAATATAAATACACAAAGCATAAATGCCCAGCGAACTCCAAATAGAATAAATCCAAATATACCCACTATGAGACATATTCTGATCAGACTCTCAAATACTGAAGAGAAGGAGCAAGTTCTGAAAGCAGCAAGAGAAAAGCAATTCACCACATACAAAGGAAACAACATAAGACTAAGTAGTGACTACTCCAGTTGGCCACCATGGAGGCGAGAAGGCAGTGGCATGACATATTTAAAATTCTGAGACAGAAAATTTCCAACCAAGAATACTTTATCCAGTAAAACTCTCCTTCAAATTTGAGGGAGAGCTTAAATTTTTCACAGACAAACAAACGCTGAGAGACTTTGCCAGTAAAAGACCTGCCCTACTTCAGTTTCTAAAGGGAGCCCTACCAACAGAGAAACAAAGAAACGAGAAAGAGATACAGAGAATTTTAACAGACATATATAGTACCTTACATCCCAAATCACCAGGACACTCATTTTTCTCTCGTGATCACAGATCTTTCTCCAGAAGGGACCATAAGCTGGGACATAAAACAAATCTCAAGAAATTAAAAAAAAAATTGAATATACTCAAAGCACATTCTCCAACCACAATGGAATACAAATGGAAGTCAATAACTTTTGAACTGTAACTCCACTATTTACTTCCTACATGATATAAAATACACAAACTCTAAGGACAAATCAGTGGTTCTGAACTCAATGCAAAATATGTAATTTTAGATAACTATATAAAGGTGGAGTAATGAAGGAGTATAGGAACATAGTTTATGTGTCCTATTGAAGTGAAGGTGGTATCAAAGAAAAACAAGATTGATGTGGATTTAAGAGGTTAATTTTAAGCCCCACAGTAAACACAAAGAAATTATCAGAGAATATAACCATAGAGATGAAAAGTAGAGTTTGGGTTAACAGAAATGGGGGAAGAGCCAATGGGGAGTTAAGAAATGAGTGTAGGGTTGCTGTTTGAGGTGATGGGAAATTTCTAGTAATGGATGGTGGGAAAGAGCATTACAACATTCTAAATGTGATTAATCTCACTAATGGAAGGCTAGGGAGGGGTGGAATGGGAAGATTTAGGCTGTATATATGTTTCCACAACTGAAAAAAAAAAAAAAAAGACAGTCTAACTAGATGACAATTGAATGCTAAGGATGAACTTGGATGGGATTGGAGGATAGAGGACAGGTGGCTCAAAGGGACACAGTTGAGACATAAGGAAAAGGAAATATAGAATATAAGCTTCGTATCATTTTTGAATCTCTTGTACTTCTTAGCTGCGCTTAATGGAACTGCATAAAAGAATGTTCCTGTTCATGGGAAGTGTATATGTGAATTATAGTGTAAGTTAAAGGAAAAAAAAAATGATTCAAGATCTTAAACAACACAAACTCCCCAAAACTCACCCAAGAAGGAACCAGTAAACCTTATATATTTTTAAAAAGTTGAATTAGCATATAAAAGGCCTTCCAAAAAAGAACATTCAATGGAACAAGTGGTTTTTTCCCTAATATTTAAAGAAGAAATAATACTTATTCTACACAATCTCTTGCAGAAAACAGGAGAAGAGAATACTTCACAACTGCTTAAAAATAAACATTTCTGTAATACCAAACCCGGGCAAAGGCATTACGAGAAAATAACACTAGGCCAATATCCCTCACTAACATAGACATAAAAATCCTCAATGAAGCAGCAAACTCTATCCACAAATACATTAAAAAGATATTATAATATTCCCTCGAGTGTAAGCTCTAACAGCAGTTATATCTATTCCTGAATTGTAATAGCTATCTCTAAATTCTGAGATGCTGATTTCTTGGTATATAACCCAGTCAGTCTCTGGAAATGTTTTATCTGTGAGACACATGAAACTTAGAGCTAGAGCTTGGCAGCTATGAATGTCAGTATTAGTGCATACAGCAACTGTTTAAAAAGATGAAAAAGAGTCCATACTTCAATTAGAGAGATGAATGAAGGAGATCTGGTTAGGACTAAGGCAAATCAGGCCAAAGGGTAAGACTATTTTGACGGTATTTTAAAACTTCAACTTCTGTGTGAGACCAAGGGATGAGATGTTTATCTGGATATATATCTTCTATATGATACTAAATAATTTAACTTCTATGGTCAGTTTATTCAAGCACAATAATTCCATGGAACTTGAATAGGAACTGAGATACAGTAGGTTTGTACATATTGGTGTGAAATACCAGTACATCCCAAAGTAATTTGGGCAGAGGATAAAAATGTATTTGCATGCTCCCCCTGAGGAGCTGGGGTAAAATGTGGAAATGTTGGACATCTCCACCTGGGTTATTACTGATATAAACATTGAGTTTGGTAGGCCGGGCCCTCAATGTTGGGGCTTATCCTTATGAAGCCTGTTACTGCAAAGGAGAGGCTAAGCCTACTTATATTTGTGCTTAAGAGTCACCCCCAGAGAATCTCTTTTATTGCTTAGATGTAGCCCCTCTCTCTAAGCCAATTCTGCAGGTAAACTCACTGCCCTTCCCCCTACGTGAGACCTAACTCCCAGAGGTGTAAATCTCCGTTTCAACACAGGATATGACTCCCAGAGATGAGCCTGGACCTGACATTGTGGGATTGAGAAAATATTCTTGATCAGAAGGGGGAAGCAAAATGAAACAAAGTTTCAGTGGCTGAAAGACTTCAAATGGAGTCTAGAGGCCACTCTGGAGGGCATTCTTATGCACTATACACATATTCTTTTTTAGGTTTTAGTGTATTGGAATAGCTAGAAAGAAATACCTGAAACTGTTGAACTGCCACTGTCTTGATTCTTGAAGATACATTCTTGAAGATACATTCTGTGATGGTCTGATGGTGAAAACCTTGTGGTTCACACTCCCTTTATCCAGTGTATGGATGGAAGGGTAGAAAAATGGGGACAAAAACTAAATGAAAAACAGGGTGGAATGGGGGGATGGAATGATTTGGGTCTTTTTTACTTTTATTTTTTATTCTTATTTTTATTCTTTTTGGTGTAAGGAAAATGTTGAAAAATTGATTGTGGTGATGAATGCACAACTATATGATGGTACTGTGAATAGTTGATTGTACACCATGGATAATGTGAATATATCTCAATAAAACTGAATTTTAAAAACAGATATTATGTCATGACCAACTGGTTTACCACAGTTATACAAGATTTATTCACTATTAAAAAAAACAAGCAACAGAATTCATGATATTAACAGAATAAACAAAGACCATGTGATCCTCTAGATAGATAGAAAAATCATTTGACAAAATCTAATACCCATTTCTGATTTTTTAAAAATCTAAACAAACTAAGAATAAATGGGAATTTTCTTAACCTAATAAAGGGCATTAACGAGGTACTTAGTGCTGAGAGACTGAATGCTTTCCCCTCTAAGATTAGAACAAAGCAAGGATGTCCTCCTTCTCTCCTACTTTTCATCATAGTACTGGAAGTCCTACGCAGTTTAATAAGCGAAGGAAAGGAAATAAAAGGCAGGTTACAAAGGAAGAAATAAAACTTTACATAGTCACAGATGACATGATCATATAGTAGAAAATTCTAAGGAATCTCTACACACACACAAGAACACACAAACCTAGGACCTTGGTGAGGTCATCAAGGTCAAACAATAAAGGGTCAATGCAAAAAAAAAAGCAATCATATTTCTATACAAAAGTAATGAACAATTGGAAATTGAAAACAAATTTAAATACCAAATACTATATATCCAAAAGAATGAAATATTTCGTAGAAATCTAAAAAAAAAAAAAAAAAAAAAAAATATGCCCAGGATCTGTTTGCTGAAACTACAAATGAAAGAAATCAAAGAAGACTGAAATGGAAAGACATACTGTGTTCACAGATTGGAAGATTCAACATAATGATGTCAGTTCTCCCCAAAGTAATGTATAAACACCACTCTATCAAAATCCCAGCTGAATTTATTAAAATTCAGTTTTATTGAGTTATAGTCACATAAACTACAATCATCCATAGTGTACAAGCAATTGTTCATAGTACCATCACATAGTTGTACATTCATCACCAAAATCAATTTTTGAACATTTTCATTACTTGAAAAAAAAAAACAGAATAAAAATACAAGAACACCCAAAATATCCCACCCCCATCCCCCTATTAATCATTTAATTTTTGTTCCCATTTTTCAACTCACCTGTCCATGCAAAGGATAAAGGGACTGTAAACTACATAGTTATACATTCATCTCCAAGAATCAAGACTACTGAATTGCAGCTCAACAGTTTCAGGTATTTCCTTGTAGCTATTCCAAAACACTAAAAACTAAAAAGGGGTATCTCTATAATGCATAAGAATAACCTCCAGAATGACCTCTCGACCCTATTTGAAATCTCTCAGCCACTGAAATTTTATTTTGTTTCATTTTCCTTCCCCTTTTGGTCAAGAAGACTTACTCAATCCCATGATGCCAGGTCTAGGTTCATCCCCAGGAGTCATGTCCCACATTGCCACGGAGATTTACACCCCTGGATGCCATGTCCCATGGAGCAGGGAGGGCAGTGAGTTTACTTGCCGAGTTGGCTTAGAAAGACAGGCTTAGCCTCTCCTTTGCAGTAACAAGCTTTATAAGGGCAAGCCCCCAAATCGAGGGCTCGGACTTCTAAACCAGTAATCCTCAATGCTTGTGAGAATATCAGTAACTCCCCAGGTGGGGAAGTTTAATATTTCTGCATTTTCCCCAAGTCTCTCAGGGGGCCTTTGCAAATACATTTTTTTAAATTTTATTTTGAAATAAATTCAAAGTCACAGGAACAGTTGCAGAAACAATACAAACCCCATACACAGAACCCTAGCATACCCTGACCCCCTCCCCCGATAGCCCAATCCATCAACTTCAACATCCTGTCACACTATTTCTTCCTCCCTCCCTCCCTCCCTATCATCCACCATCTATTGCTCTGTGTTCTGAACATATCAGAGCTAGCTGCACACATCCTTGAACAAACAGTATAATTCACATATACAGTTCCTGTGAATAAGAACATTCTTTTACGCAATCCCATTAAACGCAGCTAAGAAGTACAAGAGAGTCAACAATGATAGAAAGCTTACATTCTATATTTCCTTTTTTTTTTTCCTTATGTCTCAACTGTGTCCCTTTGAGCCTTCTGTCCTCCATCCTCAGATCCCATCCAGGGTCATCCTTGGCATTCAATTGTCATCTATTTAGACTTCTTTTTTTTTTCTCAATTGTGGAAACGTATACACAGCCTAAATCTTCCCATTCCACCCCCTCCCTAGCCTTCCATTAGTGGGATTAATCACATTTAGAATGTTGGAATGCTCTTTCCCACCATCCATTATTAGAAATTCCCCTTCACCTCAAACAGCAACCCTACACTCATTTCTTAACTCCCCATTGCCCCTTCCCCCATTTCTCTTAACCTATACTCTACTTTTCATCTCCATGGTCATATTCTCTGATAATTTCTTTTTGTTTACTGTGGGGCTTAGAATTAACCTCTTAAATCCATAACAATCTCGTTTTTCTTTGATACCAACTTAACTTCAATAGGACACACAAACTATGTTCCTATACTCCTCCATTCCCCCACCTTTATATAGTTCTTGTCAAAAATTACATATTTTACATTGAGTCCAAACCACTGATTTGTCATTAGAGTTTGTGTATTTTATATCATGTAGGAAGTAAATAGTGGAGTTACAGTTCAAAAATTATTGACTTCTATTTGTATTCCATTGTGGTCGGAGAATGTGCTTTGAATATATTCAATTTTTTTTTTTAATTTATTGAGGCTTGTTTCATGTCCCAGCATATGGTCCATTCTGAAGAAAGATCAGTGATGACTAGAGAAAGATGAGTGTCCTGGTGATTTGGGATGTAAGGTTCTATATATGCCTGTTAAAATTCTCTATATCTCTTTCTCCTTTCTGTTTCTCTGTCAGTAGAGCTCCCTTTAGTATCTGAAGTAGGACAGGTTTTTTATTGGCAAAGTCTCTCAGCATTTGTTTGTCTGGAAAAATTTAAGCTCTCGCTCGAATTTGAAGGAGAGTTTTGCTGGATAAAGTATTCTTAGTTGGAAAATTTTCTCTCTCAGAATTTTAAATATGTCACGCCACTGCCTTCTCGCCTCCATGGTGGCCGCTGAGTAGTCACAACTTAGTCTTATGTTGTTTCCTTTGTATGTGGTTAATTGCTTTTCTCTTGCTGCTTTCAGAACTTGCTCCTTCTCTTCAGTGTTTGAGAGTCTGATCAGAATATGTCTCATAGTGGGTTTATTTGGATTTATTCTATTTGGAGTTCGCTGGGCATTTATGCTTTGTGTATTTATACTGTGTAGAAGGTCTGGGAAGTTTTCCCCAACAATTTCTTTGAATACTCTTTCTAGACCTTTACCCTTCTCTTTCTCTTCTGGGACACCAATGAGTCTTAAGTTTGGACATTTTATCTATCCTATCCCTGAGATCCATTTCGATTTTTTCAATTTTTTTCTCCATTCTTTCTTTTGTTCTTTCATTTTCTGTTCTGTGGACTTCTAGGACACTGACTCATTGTTCACCTTCCTCTAATCTTGTATTATGAGTATCCAGAGTCTTTTTAATTTGGCCAACAGTTTATTTCCTTAAGATCTTCTATTTTTTAATTTACTCTTGTAATGTCTTCTGTATGCTCCTCTAGGATCTTCTTTCTGTCCCTTATATCCTGTGCCATGGTCTTATTCATGTTGTTTATATCCTTTGCCAAGTTTTCATTCCTCAATTGCAGTTCTTTGATTAATTGTGCCAAGTACTATGTCTCTTCTGATATTTTGATTTGGGTGTTTGGAATTGGGTTCTCCATATTGTCTGGTTTTATCATATGCATTAAGATTTTCTGTTGTTTTTGGCCTCTTGGCATTTGCTTTGCTTGATAGGGTTCTTTCAAGTTGTAAAAAGAACATACCAATCTAATTTTTCAGAAATACAAGTTGGTGGCGTACACTTTCTCTAACTAACCAGCAGATGGCGTCTGCGAGTCACCTATACCCCTCAAGTCAGTTTTCCTCAACTTTGTCCTTTTGGTGTGTGGGGAAATGATTCTTGTGGGGTTCAGTTGGTGAACTCAGTTTGGGTGTGTTGCTGGAGCCGTCCGCCCTGAATGTGGGGCGTGTGTCCGGGTGGCCAGGGAGGCAGGGAAGCTTTAATATTCAAACCCCCCAGATATTCCTGGAGATTCAAGGCCACCGCAAGAGTCTAAAGCCTTCATTTCTGTTCTGCCCCAGACCCTCTCTGTCACTGACCCACAAACCACCAGCATTGACGTAGCGTCCCTGGGTTTTCCGAGCGGGCCCCCCTTCTCAGCTGTGATCTTCCAGGACCTCTGCTGAGAGAATGCTGTGCTATGTCACAAATGCACACCGTCCCTCAAGGGAAGCCCCGGGCCACCGGGCTGTGCAGGGGCGCTCTCAGCCTGATGCAAAGATGGCTGAACAGGGCATCTCAACTCCCCCCCCCGCCTTGCACAGTTCCTCCTTCCCAGCTTCAGGACAACTGGCGCGGCTCTGGGCTGTGGGCATGGCCCCAGGCAGGAGTGTCTCCAACCCACCGGGGAGCCAGCTGCAAGCCGTGGGGTTTCTTTCTCCTTCCGGCTCTCCCCTCTGCTCCCCTGGCCCTGATGGAATCTGCTGCAGGCTATCCTCCACACCAGATACTGAGAGGCCGGCTCAGCCCGCTCCTGCCATACTTCACTGCGCAGTTCCCACTGTTGCTACTGCAGCCGCTCTGGGGTTTTCCTTTTTTTTTTTTTTTAAAGAACCAGTCCATCTCCAAACACCAACCCCCAGCTTCCCCACACCGCAGCATGGCCACGGTCTTTCAGCCGGCATACTCACTTGTTTCAGAATGCAGACTCCCAGTTTCACCAAGTGTACAGCACCTGTGGTTCTAGCAGACCTTGTGCAGCTTGTGCATTGCTGAAACCGGTATTCTGGGTCACCTTCTGGTTTTTATCTAGTATTTTTCACAGAGGTGTTTTTTTCCCCTGTCTCACCTAGCCACCACCTTAGGTTCTCTGCAAATACATTTTTATTCTCTGCCCAAATTACTTTGGGATATATCTCGGTTTCACACTAATCTGTACAAACCAACCAGTTCTCACTCCCTATTCAAAGTTCCATGTAATTATGGTGTTTGAGTAAACTGACCATATAAGTTAAATTATCTGGTGTGCTACAGAAAATATAGATTTTCACCAAATAAACATATCTTCCTTTGGTGTCACACACAATTTGAGGTGTTAAAATAGTCAATATCATCCTTTACCCTTTTGTCTGACTTGCCTTAGTCCTAACTAAATCTGCTTCATTCGTATCTCTAATTGAAATCTGATCTCTTTTTCAGCTTCTTTAACAGTTGCTGTATAGGATAATACTGATATTCACAGCTGCCAAACTCTTGCTCCAAGTCTCAGGTGTCACACAGATACTTGAAGTTCTAGGGACAGACCAGGTTATACAGAATTTAGAGATAACCATTACAACCCAGGAAAAGATGTGACTGCTGTAAGAGCATACAATCTACAGATCTTTAAAATAAGATAACCCTGTGCTCTAAGATTAAATTCTCAGAGTTTGCACATTATAGTTAGTCTGTATTAGTAAGGTTTTTATCATGTTTGCCTTTTCAAAATGTTGTCCTCAAGATCTATTCACCTAGTTGCATGCCTCACAACTTCATTCCTTCTTGCAGCCATTCAATATTCTATTGTATGCATACAATATTCTCTTCATCAGTCGAAGTACCCTTAGGCCATCACCATCCATTGCAGATCGTGAATAGTGCTGCCATAAACACTAGTGAGCAAATGTCCATTCGTATCCCTACTCTCAGTTCTTCCAAGTTTATACCCAATAACAGGGTTGCAGGATCCTATGGCAAACCCATACATAGCTTCGTGTGGAACCACCACAACACTGCCCTCCAGATGGGCTGTACCATTCTACTCCCCCACAAATAGCGAATAGGTACATCCCTCTCCATATTTTCTCCAGTACTTGTATCCCTCTGTTTATTTTTTTCACCTGCAATTTTATAGATATATACTCATAGGCCATACAATCATCCACGGTGTATAATCAACTGTTCACAGTATCATCATATAGTTGTGCATTCAACACCACAATCAGACCTTGAACATATTCCTTACTTTCCCCAAAATTAAAATAAGAATAAAAAGGATAAGAGAAAAAATAAAACTAAACTAAAGTAAAATAGAATAAAAAGGTCAGACAACACCACCACTACCAAGAATCCGATACCTCTCCCTTATATCCCATTCTTATAGACATTTAGCTTTGGTATATTGCTGTTGTTACACTTAATGGAAGCACATTACAATGTTACTGTTAACTATATCCTCTAGTTTTCCTTGATTATATTTTTCACCAATACAATTCCATTCTCAATACCTTGCAAAGTTGAAATTCATTTGTTCTCCCACATGTAAAAAAAGTTTCATATTTGTATATTTAATCACCATCATTGACCACTCTAGATTTCACTAAGTTCTACAGTCCCAGTTTTTATCTTCCATCTTTCCTTCTGGTGTCACACATGTCCGTAGCCTTCCTCTTTCAACTTTACTCACAATCATCTTTGTTTAGTGTACTTACAATATGGTGCTACCATCATACAGTATTGTGCTATCCAATTTCTGGATCTATACAACAAATCCTGTTGAACATTCTATACTCCTTCAGCATCAAATGCCCAATTATTACCCTCTTTCTATTTCCTGATAACCTGCGTTCTCAGCTTTAACTCTCAACGTTTGCTCATTAATGTTAGTTCATTCAGTGAGACCATACAGTATTTGTGCTTTTGTTTTTGGAAAATTTCTTTCAACATAACTCCTCAAGGTTCATCCACGTTGTTATATGCCCTGTGACTTCATTGTCTTACAGCTGCATAATACTCCATTGTATGCATATACCACAGTTTGTTTAACCACTCATCCGTTGACAGACATTTGGGCTGTTTCCATCTCTTGGCAATTGTGAATAATGCCACTATAAGCATCAGTTTACAAATGTCCATTCCTGTCTCAGCTTTCAGTTCCTCTGAGTATATACCTAGTAATGGAATTGCTAGATCATATGGCAATTCTATACTTCACTTCCTGAGGAACTGCCATGCTGCTTTTCAGAGTGGCTGCACCATTCTACATTCCCATGAACAGTGAATAAGTGTGCCTCCTTATCCACATCCTCTCCAGCACTTGTAATTTTCTATTTTTTTTTTTTTTTTTTTTTTTTTTTTTTTTTTTTTTTTTTGTATAATGGCCATTCTGGTAGGTGTGAGATGATATCTCATTGTGGTTTAGATTTGCATTTCACTAACAGCCAGTGAAGTTGAGCATCTTTTCATATGTTTTTGAGCCATTTGCTTTTCCTCTTTGAAAAGTGTCTGTCCCTGTCTTTTTTAATTGGGTTGTTTCTCTTTTGAGTTGTAGGATCTCTTTATATATTCTGAATATTAAACTCTTATCTGATACATGGTTTCCAAATATTGTCTCCCATTGCATAGGCTACTTTTTTACTTTTCTGACAAAGTCCTTTGATGTACAAAAGTGTTTAATTTTGAGGAGATCCCATGTATCTATTTCTTTTTTGGTTCCTCACACTTTGGGTGTAAGGCCTAGGAAACCACCTCCTATCACAAGATCTTTAGGATATTTTCCTACATTTTCTTCTAAAAATTATATGATCATAGCTGCAATGTTTAGGTCTTTGATCCATTTTGAGTTAATTTTTGTAGAAGGTATGAGACAGGAGTCCTCTTTCATTCTTTTGGATACGGATATCCAGTACTCCAGATACCATTTATTGAAGAGGCTACTCTGTCCCAGGTGTGATGGCTTGACTGCCTTATCAAAGATCAATTGTCTATAGATGAGAGGATCTATTCTGAGCACTCAATTGGATTCCACTGGCCGTTATATCTATCTTTATGCCAGTACCATGCTGTTTTGACCACTGTAGCTTTGTAATATACATCAAAATCAGGCAGTGTGAGACCTTTCACTTCATTCCACTTTTCAAGGTATTGTTGGCTATTCAGGGCACCTTGCCCTCCCAAATAAATTTGGTTACTTGTTTTTCTATTTCTGCAAAGTAAGTTGTTGGGATTACAATTGGTATTGCATTGAATGTTTAAATAAGTTTAGGTAGAATTGACATCTTAACTATAGTATTCCAATCCATGAACATGGTATATTCTTCCATTTTTAAAGGTTTTGTTTGATTTCTTTTAGCAATTTCTTGTAGTTTTTGTGTATAGGTCTTTTGTGGCCTTGGTTAAGTTTACTCCTAAATACTTGATTCTTTTGGTTGCTATTGTAAATGGATTTCCTCCTCATGTTGCTCATTACTGGTGATTTTTGTGTGTTGATCTTGTACCCTGCCACTTTGCTGTATCCATTAGCCAGCGCAAATTTTGCTGTAGATTTTTTACTGGACTTTCTACATATAAGACCATGTCATCTGCAAACAGTGAAAAATTTTCTACTTCCTCTCCAATTTGGATGCCTTTTATTTCTTTTTCTTGCCTAATTGCTCTAGCTAAAACTTCCAGCACAATGTTGAATAACAATGGTGACAGTGGGCACCCTTGTCTTGTTCCTGATCTTAAAGGGAAAGTTTTCAGTGTTTCCCTATTAAGTATTATGTTAGCTGTGGGTGTTTCATATATTGCCTTGATCATATTGAGAAAACTCCCTTCTATTTCTTTCCTTTTGAGTGTTTTCATCAAGAAAGGACATCGAATTTTGTCAAATGCCTTTTCTGCGTTGATCGAGATGATCATGTGGTTGTTCCACATTGATTTATTGATGTGGTGTATTACATCAGTTTCTTTTCTTATGTTGAATCAGCCTTGCATACCTGGAATAAATCCCACTAATCATGGTGTATAATTCTTTTAATGTGCTGCTGGATTCAATTTGTGAATATTTGGTTGAGGATGTTTGCATCTATATTCATTAAAGAGATGGATCTATAATTTTCTTTTCTTTTAGTATCTCTGTCTCACTTTGGAATTAGGGTGATGTTGGCTTCAAAGTAAGTTAGGTAGCTTTCCCGCCTCTTCAATTTTTTTTGAAGAGTTTGAGCAGGATTGGTACTAATTCTTTCTTGAATGCTTGGTAGAATTCACATGTGAAGCCATCTGGTCCCGGACTTTTCTCTTTTCAGAGCTTTTGGATGACTGATTCAATCTCTTTACTTATGATTGGTTTGTTGAGATTGTCTATTTCCTCTCAAGTCAAAGTTGGTTGTTCATAGTTTTCTAGTGAGTTGTCCATTTAGTCTAATTTGTCTATTTTTTTAGCATACAGTTGCTCATAATATCCTCTCCTCTTTATTTCTGCAGGGTCAGTGGTTATGTCCCCTTTCCCATTTCTGATACTATTTATTTGCACCCTGTCTCTCTCTCTCTCTCTCTTTTTTTTTTTTTTTTTTTTTTTTTGTTAGCCTAACTAAGGGTCCATCACTTTTATTGATTTTCTCAAAGAACCAGCTTCTTTTTGTTGACTCTCTCTATTGTTTCTTTGGGGTTAGTTCTTTCTCTAGTTCCTCCATGTGAGCAGTTAATTTCTTGATTTTTGTTCTTTCTTCTTTTTTAATATAGGTGTTTAGGGCAATAAATTTCCCTCTCGGCACCACCTTTGTTGTATCCCATAAGTTTTGATATGTTGTGTTTTCATTGTCATTTACCTCTAGATATTTATTAACTTCTCTTGTAATTTCTTCCTTGACCCACTGGTTAAAAGTGTGTTGCTCAGCCTCCATATATTTGTGAATTTTCTGGCCTTGCACCTGTTATTTATTTTCTATTTATTCCATTATGATCTGAGAAAGTGTATTGTATAATATCAATATTTTTAAATTTATTGAGACTTGCTTTGTGAACTAACATGTGGTCTCTCCTGGAGAATGCTCCATGTGTACCTGAGAAAAATGTATCCTGCTGTTGTGGGGTGTAGGGTTCTATAAATATTTGTGAAGTCTAGTTCATTTATCGTACTATTTGACATCCCTGTTTCCTTATTGATCCTTTGCCTAGATGTTCTATCCATTGATGACAGCAGCATATTGAAGTCTCCAACAATTATTGTAAAGGTGTCTACTTCTCCCTTCAGTGTTTTCAGTGTATGCCTCATGTATTTTGGGGCACTCTGGCTCGGTGCATACGTATTTATGATTGTTATGTCTTCCTGATGAATTGCACCTTTTATTAATAGTGTCCTTCTTTGTCTCTTTTAATTGTTTTACATTTGAAGTCTAATATGTCAGATATTAGCATAGCTGCCCCTGGTCTTTTCTGGTTGTTGTTTGCATGAAATATCTTCTTCCAACCTCTCACTTTCAAACTACTTTTGTCCTTGTGTCTAAGGTGAGTCTCTTGAAGACAGCATATAGTTGTGTCCTGCTTTTTAATCCATTCTGCCAGTCTCTTTCTTTTTATCAGGGAATTTAATTCATTAACATTTAATGTCTTTACTGTAAAGGCAGTACTTTCTTCTACCATTTTGTCTTTTGAATTTTATATGTCATATCTTATTTTTTTCTCTCTTTCCTTTTACCTTTCCTGATAGTCTTGATTTTTACAATCTTCTCCATCCCTCTCTCTCTTGTCTTTTCCTATGAGCCTGTAGCACACCATTAGTATTTCTTGTAAAGCAGGTCTCTTGTTCACAAACTCCCTCAGTGGCTCTTTGTCTGAAAATATTTTAAATTCTGTCTCATTTTTGAAGGACAATTTTGTCAGATATAGAATTTTTGGTTGACAGTTTTTCTCTTTCAGTATCTTTCTCATATCACACCATTGCCTTCTTGCCTCCATGGTTTCTGCTGAGAAATCTGCACATAGTTTTTTGAGCTTCCCTTGTATAAGATGGATTGCTTTTCTCTTGCTGCTTTCAGAATTCTCTTTGACATTTGATTATCTGATTAGTAAGTGTCTTGGAGTAGGTCTATTTGGATTGATTCTGTTTGGAATCTGCTGTGCTTCTTGGATCTGTAATATTATGTCTTTCACAAGAGAGGAAAATTTTCAGCGATTTCCTCCATTATTCTTTCTACCCATTTTCCATTCTCTTCTTCTGGGACACCCATGACATGTATAGTTGTGCACTTCATGCTGTCATTAAATTCCCTGAGACCCTGCTCATATTTTTCTGTTCTTTTCCCTATTTGTTCCTTTGTGTGTAAGATTTCAGATGTTCTGTCTTCTAGGTCACTAATCCTTTTTTCTGCCTCTTCGTATCTGCTGCTGTAAGTCTTTATTTTTTCATCTCTTCCATTGTACCTTTCATTTCCATAAGTTCTTCCATTTGTTTTTTCAAACTTTCATGTTCTCCCTTATGTTTGCAGAATGCCTTCTTTATATTCTCTGTCTCTTTTGCCATATCTTCCCTCAGCTTGTTGATTTGATTTTTGAACTGATTTAGCATGTTTGTTTGAAAATCTTTAATAAGTTGTTTCAACTCCTGTATCTCCTTTGAAGTGTCGGTTTCTTTGGGCCATATCTTCATTTCTCCTGGTGTGAGTCATAATTTTTTCTTGATGTCTAGGCATTGGTTTCCTTGATTAGTTTATTCTAGAGGTTGTTTTCACTCTTTTACTTGGGATTTTCTTGTTGTTTGGCTTCATTCTCTATTTGGTCTTTGGCATTCAGTTCAACTTATTCTATTAGCTTCCATTTAACTGCTCAGAAATTTTTAGCTCTTATTATTCTGGTTCTTGCCCTGCCTATGTCTCTCGCTTGCTGGCCAGTTTTCAGATTAGCTCTGTTCCCCAGTATCTCCTGCAAACCAAGTGCCCACAGCAGCCCGCCTCTGGGTAGGCACTGGGCACTACAGAAGTTCTCTGTGTGTGGGTAAAACAAGTCTGGTGGTTCCCAATGGCGTTCTGGTTTTCCACAGCAACCAAGCCCTAGGTTTGTTTTAGCACACTGCTTTAACTGTTGGGTCATCTGTATTTATAAACTTAAGCAGGTCTGGTTTCCCAGGCAGGGAGTGTAGACCAGATCCACTGGGCCTGGGATAGGTCTAGAGAGGTTCTGAGAAGTTCTAAAATTCCCTTGCACTTTCTGGTATGCTGAGAAGATGGCACTGTTTGGTGATTTAATTGTCCTCAGAAGGTGGATCCAAGGCTGCATCTGACCAGATGAGGGTGAATTACGTCTTGGAGTTCAGCTGTGCCTGGTTGGGTGGGGCTGAATTACCTCTTAGAGCCCAGGTGAGTCTGGCTTGGTGGGTCTGAATTGCCTCCAAGTGCCCCTGACTGGGCATGGCTGAAGGTGTGGGTTTCTCACACCCTCACTTTGCTGGGTAAAGTCTGGCTCAATGTGGGGCTGTGTCTCCCACTCTCTTTGCAGCAGAAGACTCCCCCAGCTGCCACAGTTTTCAGCCATCCCCAGCCAAGTATGGGGCTACTAGCTACTACTTTCCTCACTGATGTGGGCCTTGAAATGTCCTCCGCTATACCCCTGATCTCCAAATGATGGGGATCTGTCTCACTGACGTGAGCAATTTTTAGTCCGTGTCCCTGGTGGGAGGTGAGAGGAATCCTAACTGCTGGCTCTGTGTTCCTTCTGTGCTGTGCCAGACTGAGTGAGGGGGAAGAGAGAGAAGCTGCAGGACCGCAATGGCATTCTCCTACCTTATATCTCTCTTCTTCTTCAATCCAGCATCTGTAGGGTCCTTCTCCCAACCATTCCCTCCTCCAGAGTCCCGAATGAGTCAGGGTTACCTCCCTTTTTTTGCTGAATATCTGGGGAGAAGTTTTGGGCAGCTGTTTACATCGCCATGTTGATGATGTCCCCAGCAGTATTTTTTGTAGATAAAGACAAGATTATTATAACATTTATATGAAAGGGTCAAGGAACTAGAATAGCTTAAAACAATTTTGAAAAAAGGATAATAGTTGGAGGACTCAAACTACCTGATTTTAAAACTTACAAAGCTACAATAATCAAAACAGTGCAGTATTGGCAAAGAGATAAACACATAGATCAATGGAACAGAATAGACAGTACAGTAATAGACCCACACAAACACAGCTTTTTGATCTTTGACAAAGGTGGAAACACAATTCAATGGAGGACAGTCTTTTCAACAAATAGTGTTTAGTACAATTGGTCATTATATGCCAAAAGCAAAACAAAGAAAACAACACCTTGACCTAAAGCATGTGCCTTATACAAAAACTAATTCAAAATAGATCACAAATTTAAAGGTAAAACATAAAACTACAAAACTTTTAGTATAAAACATGGAATAAAATTTTCACAAACTGGGGTTAGGCAGAGTTGTTAGAAACGACAGCAAAAGTATAATCTATAAAAGAAAAACCTGTTAAACATGACTTCATCAAAATTGGAAACTTTTGCTATGCAAAAAAATAAAACACAACCACTTTCCAGAAAATAAATAGGCAAGTTACATATTCAAAGAAAATATATGCAAGTCACATATCCAACAAAGGACTTGTATCCAGAATGTATAAAGAATTCTACAATGAAAAAACAAAATCTAATCTTAAAATGGGTTAAGAAATTGAATAGACATTTCACCAAAGAGGATATACACACAGCAAATGAGCATATGAAAAGATGTTCACCTTCATTGGCCATTATGGAAATGCATATTTAAACCATGAAGAGATACATTACACATCTGTTAGAATGGCTAAAATAAAAAATACTAACAATTTCAAGTGCTGAGGAGGAGGAAGAGCAACTGGAACTCTCATATATTCCTGGTAGGAATGCAAAATGATAAAGGCACTCTGGAAAAATGGTTTGGCAGTTTCTTATAAAGTTAAGCATGCACTTAGCATACGACCTAGTAATCCAACTCCTGGGTAACTAATTACTCTAGAAAAATGAAGGCTATGTTCATACAAACATGTGTATATGAATGTTTATAGCAGATCTGTTCATGATCTCCCAAAACTGAATATAATATAAACTGGAAATAATCCAAATGTCCCTCAACTAGGGAATGGTTGAACAAATGAAGTAATAACTCAACAACATGCAACAACATGGATGAATCCTAAAATAACTGTGCTATGTGAAAAAGCCAGGGGAAAAAAGTGCATATTATATGATTACACTCATATAAAATTCTAGAAAATACAAACAAATCTACAGTGATAGAAAGCAGATCAGTGGTTACCTGGGGAAAGAGGATGGGCAGAGAGAGGAGGGAGCAATGGAGGGAGAGAGGGATTACAAAGGGGCATGAGGAAACATTCGGGCTTGACGAATATGTTCATAATCTTGATTGGGGTGATGATTTCATGGAGATATATATATATATATCTGTCAAAACTCATCAGATCTTATATTTTTATATTCAGTTTACCGTATGTCAATTATACGTCATTAAAGCAGTTTTTAAGACATCTATTGCATTTTTATATACCAGCACAACTGGTTAGAAAATGAGATTGGCAAATAGTTAACATTTATATTAGCACCAAATAAACTACCTAAGACCCAATGTAATACAAGATACACCACATCTCACTGGGATCAATGATAAAAACATATTTTTAAAATATTTATAAAACAAACACCCCTTTCCCCTCAAACTTCCCTTTCTCCCCACCCCCATCCCCCAGTAACCTCTCGTCTATCTATGCATGCTTGCTATTTCTAGTTCATCTCTTGTAAGTTATATCATACATTATTTTTCCTTATGTGTCTTGCTTATTTCACTGAGCATCATGTTTTCAAGGTTTTTCCATGTTGAAGCATGACTTGATATCTCGTGGTGGTTTTGATTTACATTTCCCTAATGGATAATGATGTTGAGCATCTTTTTATGTGCATTTTGGCCATTTGTTTATCTTCTTTGAAGAAATGCCTACTATTCAAGTCCTTTGTCCATTTTTAAATTGGGTTGTTGGTATTTCCACTGTTTCATTGTAAAAGCTCTTTATGTATCCTGGATATTAAGCTGTTATTTGATCTATAAACCATACGACTATTCTCTCCCATTCTGTAGGTTGTCTTTTCACTTTCTTTGATGCACAAAAGTTTTTAATTTTGATGAAATCAAATGTATCTATTTTTTTCTTTTGTTACTTTGCTTTTGGTGTCATACTAAGAATGCATTGACAAATCCCAGGTCATGAACATTTGCCCCATCTTATCTTCTAAGTGTTTTACAGGTCCTTGATCCATTTTGAGTTGATATTTGTATATGGTGTTAGGTACGGGTCTAATTTCATTCTTTTGCACATGGATATCCAGTTTTCCCAGCACTACCTGTTAAAGAGACTATTCTTTCCCCACTGCATGTACTTAGCAACTTTGTTGAAAATCAACTAGACATAGATGTGTGGGTCTATTTCTGGATTTTCAGTTCTGTTCCATCGGTCTGCCCATCTTTATATCAGTCCACACTGTTCTGATTACTGTCACTTTGTAGTGATTTTTGATATTGGGAAGTGTCAGTCCTCCAACTTTGCTTTTCTTTTTCAAAATTATTTTGGCTATTTGGGGTCCCTTGCAATACCATATTAATTTGAGGGTCAGTTTTCCATTTCTGCAAAAAAAAAAAAAACGCTGCTGGAATTTTTATAGGAATTGAATTTAATTTGTATATTGCTTTAGGTAATCTGACATATTAACAATATTTACTCTTCCAATCAATGAACATGGGATGTCTTGCTATTTATTTAGGTCTTCATTTCTTACAGTGTGTATCTTTCAATGTGCAGGTCTTTTGAATCCTTGGTTAAATGTATTCCTAGTTATTTTTAGATGCTACTCAAAATGGAATTCTTAATATCCTCTTCAGATTGTCCATAGCTCCTATATAGGAACACAATTGATTTCTGTGTGTTCACCTTGAACCCTACCAATCTGCTGAACTCATTCATTAGCTCTAATAGTTTTCTTGTGGATTCCTTTGGATTTTCTGTATATAAGATCATGTCACCTGCAAATAGAGATAGTTTTACTCCTTTCTTTCCAATGTGGATTCCTTTTCATTCTTTCTCTTGCCTTATTGCACTGGCTGGAACTTCTAGTGCAATGCTGTATCAAATAGCAGTGCTAAAAGCAAGCATTCTTGTCCTTTTCCTGATCTTAGGGGGAAAGCTTTCAGTCTTTCACCACTGAGTATAATGCTGTGGGTTTTTCATAAATGGCCCTTATCATGTTGAGTGTTGTTATCAAGAAAGGGCACTGATTCTAATCACTTTTTTGCATCTATTGAGATAATCATGTGGATTTTTCCCTTCATTCTATTTATGCCATGTATTATATTAATTTTCATGTGTTGAACCACCCTTACATTCCTGGGGTAAAATCCCACTTGGTCATGGTGAATAATCTTTTAAAGTATACCACTGGATTCAGTTTGCTAGTATTTTGTTAAGGAGTTCTGCTCTATATTCACAAAGGAAATTTATCTGTAATTTTCTTATCTTATGATGTGTTTACCTTGCTTTGGTATCAGAGCAATGCTGGCCTCACAGAACGAATTAGAAAATGTTCCCTCCTCTTGAAGTATCTGGAAGAGTTTGAGAAAGGTTAGTTTTAATTCTTATTTAAATATTTCATAGACTTCACCAGTAAAGCCATCTGGTTCTGGACTTTTCTATGGTGAAAGGTTTTTGATTATTGATTCAATCTCTGTACTTGTTACAGGATTGTTGAGGTTTTCTATTTCTTCTTTAGTTAATTTAGGTAATTTTTCTATTTTGTCTAGATTCTCTAATTTGTTGGCATACATTTGTTCAGAGCATTCTCTTATAATCCTTTTTATTTCTGTAATATCAGTAGTGATATCACAATTTTCCTTTCTGGTTTTTGTTATTTGCACATTTTCCCTTTTTCCTTTGTTAGTCTAGCAAAAAGGTTTGCCAATTTTATGGATTTTTTTCAAAGAATCGACTTTTAATTTTGTGTATTCTCACTTGTTTTTCTATAACGTATCATTTATCTATGCTCCAATCTTAATTATTTCCTTTCTTCTGCTAACTTTGGGTTTACTTTGCTCTTCTTTTTCTATTTCTTCAATATATGAGATTAGCTTATTAATTTGAGATCTTTTTTAATAAAGACAGTCATAGCTATAAATTTCCCTTTGAGCACTGTCTTTGCTGTATGCCATAAGTTTTGGTGTGTTGTGCTTTGATTTTTATTCATCTCTAAGTATTTTCTAAATTCCCCTGTAATGTACACATTTATAAATTTTCCAGAAATTACAAAACTTTTCTAAGAAACATTAAAGGAATAATCAATAAATAGATATTTGTACAATGTTCATAAATTGGAAGTCGCAATATTGTAAATATGTCAAATCTCCTCCAATTCCACTAAATATCCCTGTGAGTTTTGGTGGTGTTGGTGAATTTGATAAGCTGTTTTTAAAATATATATAGAAATACAAAGAGCAAAGAATATCTATGGCAATCTTGAAAAAGAAGAACAAGGACTTGTTCTACAGATCTCAAAACTATAACTATGAAGTTAAGAGTGATTAATACACTGTGCTATTGATGAGAAGACAGACAGACCAATGAGAGACCACTGATTCACATACATGGACATCTGTTCAAGAAAGAAGTGAAACTGCAGAGCAGTGGGGTAAGAACAGTGTATTAACAATAAATTGTCCTGGGACTATTCATAAGAAATATAAAAATTTATTGTACCCCTCTCACCCAAAAAGAAATCTATTCCAGGTAGATAAAACACCTAAATGTGAAATATGAATTATAATAGTAAATATTAGCATCAGTAAATAACTTCATGATCTGCAAAATGAAACACATACAAAAAATTGGGCAAAAGATTTAAACAGATTCTTCAAAAAAATCTAAATCCAAGTGAAAAATAAACATATAAAAGGTGTTCAATCCTATTAGTAAGGAAAATGCAAATTAAAATCTCACTAAGATACCATGGCCCACCTACCAGACTGAGAAATAATAAAACAGTTGACAACGACCAAGCGTTGATATGTATGTGGAGCACAGAAGCCTTATTCATTCTTAGTGGAACTTTATAAAACGGCACGGCTACTTTCTAAAGCAGTAGTTGCTTCTACTTTTATTTTAAGTTGAACATATGCATCTGCAATTCTACAAAGCAATTCTACTATTAAAGAAATTCTTGTACATGTATACTGGTATATAGATATAAAAATGTTCATAGCAGCAACGTTCATAATGGCTAAAAGCTATAAACTGCGTAAATGTCTGTCTACATAGATTTTTATACAATGAAATACTATACAGCCATGACTTTTAATGAACTACAAATTCACAAAACACCAGATTAAGTTCACAACATTGAGCAAAATAAACAAAACACAAACAATACATACAGTATTATTCTATTCACATAAAACTCAAAAATAGGAAAATAAAACTATATTGTTTAAGGATGCATTTATAAACGGTAAACTCTAAAGAAAAGGAAGGGAATGATTATCATAAAAGTCAGAATCATGATCAACTATAGGATATTGGGAGTGGATTTTAACCAGGCACAGGAACATGGGGGTTGTTAGGATACAGATGATGTTCTAATTCTTGATCTAGGTGGTATTAATATGACTCTTAGCTTTATAATTATTTGTTAAACTGTATATACATATTTGTTTCAGACCCTTTTCTGAGTATGTTATATATCACATTCAAAAAAAATTATAAAACTTTCCCAAAGATCCCTTTCCAGATTATAAATCTAGAAATGAATTTCATTACAAATCTTAAATTATGTGTTTTACACAGCAAGAAATGTTTGAGATTTGTTGTTAATAATTGCAATAATTCAGATACATCTTATATATTATCAAAATTGAATAAATTTGACTACAGGCATTCCAATCACAATAGTATTAAATAGCTTAGGTATATATGAAGCAGCATAGATATTTACTGTCCATTAAGCCCTTATCTGAACTGACAAGAAATTTCTATTATCTCGCAAATATTACCAAATAACTACATTAAGAATTTTTTACTTTAAAATTATAGTTTTATATTGCACCAAATAAACTAGCATTCACTTAAGCTTGAAAAAAATAACATGTTTAAGCCTGAAGTAAATAGGACTGCTTTCAAAATGGGATTTTGGTTTTTAAGAAAAATAACTTCATTCTAAGAAATATAATTAGGAGTTTCTTAGTTTTTTACAATCAAATGAAAGTAATTCAATGTGCAGAAATTTTCCTGATAACTTAATAGTTGAAAGACTTTAGTATTGGTAGTAGACAATAATTCTTTAAAGCTTTCTAGGTGTGGAATCTTGCTAACCAGAAAATCAGAAACAGCTTTAGGTGACAATGTTACTGAAAGAACTGTTTTGGACTCCCTGGTGACCATTCTTCAATATTCGTAACACACTAATAATTATGGTTCATGCAACAAAAAATTAAAATCTTTCTCTTTTTCTACCCCCAAAATCCCCTACAGTTGCATAATGAGCAATGAAATCTTCAGTGAGATCCTGTGTGATTTCATTTTTCACTAAACTTCACCATTATTGTAGTTATATTTGCACACTATAAGAAAATAAAAGCATTTTGTGACCCCTATTTTATTCTCTAAAAATAGATTTTCTATACATCAAAGTTTGATTCTGTATAAATTCCTCAATCTTCCTTCATTATATCTCTAAACGTAACATGCCTTCCTAGCCTATCAGTTAAAAATGTTAAAGCTCCTTATATCTCTAAACATAGCATGCCTTCCTAGGTTATCAGTTAATAAAACATTAAAGCTCCCAAACTATAGTAAAAAAGAGAGACAATAAAAATCTATAAGTATACAAACATTGAGATAAAATGTTTTTTTCTGATTCATTACCATAATAAGTAAATACCAAGCAAATACCATTGGAATATTGCATAGGACTTAGAGAAAACCAAATTTAAACTACAGGAATGATTCTGTAAGGAGTTGGCAAGGCTAGACCAATGCCTGGAAGAGAGCTGGTGGCATCCAGTGAAAGCATAGCCCTTGATCACCTGGGAACTGGCAGGTAATTTGGGGACAGACTGGGTGCTACTGGGTGGACTTTGGGGAAATAGTAATTCAAAAGCAGAACTCCCCAGCTGAGAGATATGCAACACTGCTTTCCTTTTGATTTAGCCAGTATGTGGCCACACAGTAATCCCAGCTAAGATTTGTGCTTTACTACATTCCTCGAAAAACCTACTACCAACAATTATAGCAGTACATCTAAAAGACAGGTGTCTTAAAAGGTGGCCACAAAATGAACATTCTCAATTGGAACCTACTCTTAAGCCAACATATTAGAGGAGAAAAGACTTTTTAGGTTTTATCACAATGACACTACCAGTATAGGCTACTAGGCTGAATGAAGAAGTGCTGTACAGTATTTATACTTTCTGAATTACTGTGGTCGCTCTTATCTCTCCCCTTTTATTATATCCTCAACTCAACTGCCAGATTAATCTTTCCAGAACTCCATTATCCCTCTATTGAAAACTACACCCTCTGGTCTTCTGAAATCAAGAACAAACTCTGAACAAACTGACTAGCATTCAAGCAAGGATCTCCATAATCAAACTCCACCATATTCAACCTTACTTTTAACTGCTACCAAACACAACTCTTGTCCCAAATGTGATGCCCACCCCCCACTCCTTGCCTGAAGTGGATGCTCTTCCTTCTCTCCTCTCTACTTGCCATCAGCAGCCTTTGCATTCTTTGTGTGTCACCTCCTTCATGAAGCATTCTGATGACATCACACACACTGGTTTCTCCTTCAGTCAACAACTACGCATTAAGACCCTTTTATGTTCCAGAAGCTGTAAGGGTCCCTTCCTCCTCATTCTTTTCGCCCACTATTGTGTCTAACTTAGACTTAATACTCCTATTATTTACTGTTTTAGATGCCCAATATGTCACTATATTACATTAGTGTAAAATGCCATTTTACTTACTAGTTGGTTCTTGTGTGCAATCTCAATGTAACTGTAGGTAATTTGTCCCTAGGAATCCAAACTTAACACCTCTTTTGTACCCACCAAAGCAACAGGCAAAGGACTAAATACCTTGATACTTGATTAGTTTATGTTAAATATGTTTTTATGCATAAACCTTATGTATTACCTACTCTTTTGTGCCTTTCTTGGAGGGATAAAAGGAAAGAAGAGCTTAATACCCTTGGAAGATTTTTTCGGTTGCCTGAGATGCCCTGACATAATTTGTTAGACATTTATGGAGCTCCTACTGCCACCAAGTAAAGGCACAAATATTGTAGGGCGTTAATTGTGGTTGTTTCTCCAGCATCTATCATGGCTTTTTGCACATAAGTATTGTCCATAAATATGTGGTAAGTGAATAAATGAACATAGCTTCCCTGCCCGCAAACGGCTTACATTTTAATGGGGTGAGGATTGGGGGGATACAGATGCTGAACAAACAAATAAATGAGCAAGGACATTTCAGATATGATAACTGCTATGGAGAAAATAGAACAGGATAATTAATACTACATACTACACAATAGTTTGTAAATCTGGAAATTTTCATCGATGAAGTTAAACAACCCGTCAGTAGGACTCTGCAGTCACAGGGCAGTCTCTGGAGGCGGATTCCCCGGGCTGGCAGCCGCCTCTGCTGCTCACTGTGTGGCCCTGGACAGATCACCTGGCCTCTCCAGCCTCGGCCGCGGCCCCATCCTCTAGGAGTACCTATCTCATCAGGGACCCCTGAGGATTAGGAGTTGACACACAACGTGCCCAGCACCCGCGTAGGCGCTTCAGGGCGGGTGAGACCCTCAGGGACCCCTGGCCCTCAGCCATGCCGAGACCTGTTTCCCTGCCAGACGCAGGAATGAGAGCAGGACTGAGCTGGGCAAAGTTTTGACCCTGAACTGAGGACCTAGGAGACCGAGGGTTCGGCGTCCTCTTTTCCCTTGCGAGGTGGGCGGCAGGGCCCTCGGCCCATCCCTCGGGCGAGAGGCTTCGAGGACTCGGGCCTGCTTACCGCGGGCGCCCCTCGAGGCGGGGAGCAGGGCCGGCTCTCCCTCGGCGCCGGCCCGGGAAGCGGCCGTCCGCGGCGAGCCCGCGCAGCGGTGGGCGGCCGCGTCCTCCAGGCCCCGCCCTCCTGGCCCCGCCCCCAGGTGTAACGGCCGCCGGCGGGCCCGGCTCGCGACGCCCTCCCAGCACTCGAGGCCGCAGGCCGGCTCGCCGGCGATTGGCGGGGAGGGGTGCGAGGGGCACGCGGGCGGGGGCGGGGAGAGGGCGGGCACATGCGCAGTGGCGGCGCGGCCGGCACGCGGCGCTCGCGCTCCAGCTTAAATGAACCTGGGCTCCCCGCGCCCGCCACTTCGGTGGAGACCTAGCTACGGCGGCGGGTGCGATCACTCGGGTGCTGCGTCGCAGGGCAGCCCGCGCCCTCCCTTTCCCTCGCCTCCGCAGCCCTCGGCTTCTGGGCGGCCGATGGGACGCAGCGTCGTCGGGGGACTCGGGCGGCGCGGGAGCCCGCCGGAGGGCTCGGGCATGGCGGGCCGCAGGAGCTGAGCCCTGGCCCGCGGGGAAGGAGCGTGCTGGCCGGCGATGGAGCCAGAGCGGGGCTGCCGCCGCGCCGGGCCGTGAACGCCGCCGCCTCCTCGCCGCAGCCACCCGCCTCAGCCCCTCGCGGAGCGCCGGGCCGCTGGGACCATGGCCCTGGAGCAGCTCTGTGCGGTCCTCAAAGGTAAGCGCTGCGGCCGCGGACGGCGCCCCCTGCGGGCCAGCGCGATCCCAGCCCGGACCTGCGGCCACTCGCCGCGCGCGGACGCGCAGCGCGACTCTTTGTCTGCTGGGATCGCGGCGACCCGAGCGCACCGTGGACACTCCCGCCCGGCCGGCCCCGGCGGACCTGTTCTCCCGGTGCTGCATTCGGGTCGCGGAGTTGTCTAGGGTCCGAACGCGGGGTCAGGTTGATGAGGGCCGGCCCCTGGCGTCTTGGAGGCCCTCCGAGCTGCGCGCGCCCCTCTCCGGGTTCTCCCTTTTCCTTAGGATCCCGTGCATCGCCCCGCAAAGTTGTGGGGTTTATGTCAGCGTAGCGAAGGCCGGTCTTTTTCAGAATTCAGTAACAAAAAGTCATTCCATTCAAACAGTGAAAGCCCCGGCGGAGACGTCGTGGAGCGATGTTCGAAAAGCCCCGCGTCGCGGTCAGACCTCGCCGTGGCGGGCGGCACAATGGGCCTGGCCGGTGGGTCCCACCTGCCGCGGCCGCGCAGGCTGCGGCACCACTGCGGCCCCCGGCTCGGCCCGGCCCCGGGAGCGCGGCTGCTCCGGGCCGCCCAGGGCGCTCAGCGGTGACCCTCCTCCGGCTTTCGGCGAGAGCCTGCCGCTGGCGCTGATTCTCTTACTCGTTTGCTGTACCGGGAATTAAAAATCTCGTCAAGTGCAAAAATCTCTAATAAAACATACTGTAGTTCTTTGCATTTCCCAGAAAGTGTATTTTAGGTAAAAATTGCTATACGTAGATCGTTAAGGTTGTGATACAAAGTTGCTTGTGAAACTCGGACTGAATAAATTCTTTTTTCAGTCCTCGGAGGAAAATAGCACAAGTCAATGCTCAAGAAAGGGCTTCCATGTCCCCCTACTCCCGCTGACTTAGATTGAAAAGTATCTGTATACTTGTAATGTTATAGAATATTCTTTGGGGGGGCGTCAAGGCATTATATTAGGAGGGTCATCTATAGCTTTTTATATCTTGATATTTGTACAGTGACAAATTGTGTGTTTTGCTACCCCGTATTGACACTTTTCCATTTGTTTTTTAGAAAATTCAGTATAATTTTGTTTTAAATTTTAATTGGACATACTACACACTAAACATTACTAAGTTCACAATTAGGATGTCAGGAAATTAAAATGTTTAATTACCCAGCTATATACTTACGCATATAGCTTGTATACTACGATCCGTAGGACTTTCTGGCTGGGGAATATTTCACGTCAGTTCATAATTTTTTAGCGATCCCTTCATTATAGTAACATTTTAAGCTCTGAAATTAATCCTGTGGTTTTTCATATCTGTAATCCCTAATTTGTATTCTTTTTGTGTTCTATTTGTATTCTTTGGATATACGATTTTATTTTACTCTTCCGTAAACCATATGCACAATAGGATTTCTATGATGCTGCTTATCTGAATTTTCTCCCCTTGTTTTGATTGCTGCACTCAACACGGTTATCAACATCATAATGACAGTCCATCTGAGAGTAATCCTCTGGGGAGAAATCACGTTAAATCTGTTACAGAGCTTTACCTGCAGAACTTGAGAAACGCAGCTGGATAGGACCATCTCCTAGATACTCCTAGAATGGTGAACGAAATTTGCAGCTTTTCTGCCTTTGCTTTTGTCGTTGGTACACACTGCCCTCTATGGCCATCGTGGTGTAGCTTTTAGTTTTTTGCAGCTTTCACGAAATGCATCCGTAGTGATGGCAGAGCTACGGTGAAAACAATGTAGTATGTGGCTTTTCTTTCTTCCTTCCTTTCCTTTACTTTCCTTTCCTTACATTTCCTTTCCTTACATTTCCTTTCCTTTCCTTACATTTCCTTTCCTTTCCTTTCCTTTCCTTTCTTTCCCTTCCTTCCTTCCTTCCTTTCCTTCCTCCTTCCTTCCTTCCTTCCTTATTTCTGCTATCCAACCTCACTATTTTTACATACTGGAATATTTTTAAAACTCAAGCTGAATTGTTATTGTATGTTTACTAGAGAGTAAGCAACCTGTTTTTAAGTCTGTATGCTTTTAAATGCTGGAATTGGTGGACAAATTTGAGAAATTAAGAATAGTTGATTCTAGAGGGGGAATCCCAGCACAGATACAAGAGTGAAGGGAAGACTTACCTTCCCCTGTACACTAATTTGTATCATTTGATTTTTTTCTTTTTAAATGTGTTACTTATACAAAAATTAATATTTTTAATTTTTAAAAGTTCCTTTTAAAAAATCAGCCTTTTCAAGATACTGTTCATTGTGTGCAGCAAGGCTTGAGAAAGTATCCCTTAAGTAACCTGTAAGATGAATTGCTTCAATATCAGAGGTTCTTATCTGAAGCAGTTATTTAACATTTACATAATAGTAGATATTACCTATCAAGGACCTAGTTTGGAATATTATGGTTAGTTTCTACTAAAACAAATCAGCCATAATGAGTGTTTGAGATTTTAGGTAGTCAGTAGTTAGTTCTTAAAGATGCATTGATTCTTTTTGTTTCATTTTGGACAATGAAGACAAAAGATAACGCTACTGGGCTTTTTAAACCTTTCATATATTGTTGAAGGTGGATAATTCACTTTTAACAGTTTAGGATCACTCCAGGTCTCATAAAACTTGGCTTGCCTTCCTCAAAGTTAAGTAAGCAGTAGAGTCACATGAAAATATTTCATTACATAGACCTGTTTATTCTTATTCATACCACACACTTGCTTGGGGAGAATCTTATTAAACTTAGCCAGATTTAAAGCTGTATAAACTTGATTAAGTTTGCAAAGTAACAGAACACAAATATCCCTTAGCATTATATTTTTTGAATCTTAGACTGTGCGGACATTGACTCCTGTTCTACAATGTTAAACCTCATCCAAGAAGTTAAACTATGACTATACAGAAATAAGTAAAGTAATGAAATACTTCCACTTTTAAGTGAAGTTTTTACATACAGCCTTGTTAAAAATTAACTTTTTGGTTCTTTTCACCAAGGGGTTGAAGAGCATGTTTTAACCCTGACAACTGAAAAATCTTATTAAAGGATGGTTTTATAATAGTAAACCTTCAAATAACTAGAATCCAGTTTACCTATGTTTTGAAATCAAAACCCACCTTTTAGGAAAAGCATGTAATCCTACAATACCCATGTGCATTACAAAGCAAGTTTAAATCAAATCCATTTTCTGTCCTTTTTGGAATAAGACTATAAATAAAGCTCATATCTAAAATTTAAAAAAACAATCCAGAGGCTGCTCTTGGGTTACTACTACTCATCCAGCCCAATCGCCTATCAGTTTTCTGTTTATGCTGCTGCAGAATAATTATTGATATTAAAAAATATGTGTCCCTGAGGCCTTTGAGATCCCAACCATATAGGTCTTTGAGTTAGAAGGGGGAGTCGTAATTTCCAAACTTGCCTTACAACAGAACCCTTTCTTAAAGGAACCCTTATGATGAAAACAAGAGACTGTAATGGGCGGGGTGCCTTGCCCTCATAGTCACCTCAAGCATCCAAGTGGCCCCTGAAGAACTGACACTTTTCACCATGTGTATTATTCCACTTAAAAAATTACAGAGTATGCTGATCTGAGAGTTCTGTTCTTCCTACTCAAAGTGACATTAAAACATGTTGGTTTAAATATGCTTAGGGTAATATGTTGGAAATTGCAGCACTAACAGATAAGCAGATATCAAATACTCTTTGATTTTGAATCAAAGAATGTGACCGGGTCATGTTAAAATTTAGTGGTAGTTGCTGTGGATGTAAGGAGGACTCCTCTGCAATTAAAACAGAGCATATAAAACTGCTGTCTCATGAGCACTTTGGATAACAAGGAGGTTGTCACTTTCTGCAGAAAAGAGAATTCAGTTCTGCCACAGTTACTCTTTCTTATAAAAATGATTGGCAATGTGATGAATGTATGTGGGCTGGAGTGATCTCAAAGTTCACCAAGATCCATCTTCTTTCTTAAGATTGTGTTTGACTAATTTGAATACTTTTTGTTCTTTGGAACAGTTTATTATAAACTGATTATTAGTCCCTCAAGTGGTATGTGCTCTCTAACTGAATTCCGTTGCTGTTTTTATCATAGAAAATAGTAATGAACAGGGAAACAGGTAGGCGGTTGTTACATTCTGGCATTTCTTGATAGATTTAACAAACTTACGTTTGTTGCTTAGATGCTTAAAATAGGAAAGCTTAGAAAGAGGTGTTTTAATTACTAACAAAGGTAAACTAAGCCAGCTAGAAGAAAATAAGAGTAGTGGCTAGGCACGTGAAAAAGGAGAAGAAAAAAAAAAAAAACCTCAATTCCTTTCTCATCCTCTGATTCATGTTCAAGTAAAAAGGTGGGTCGTGTGTGGCAGCTGTTAACCAAGATTTGTGCATATCAGTACGTTAGCACAGGGTACTGTGTCACGGAAATAAAAAGAAGATGTAATCAGGATCATGCTTGGTCACTTCATTTATTCGTGTTTTGTTGTGTCATATGCTAGGCACTGGAGATACATCAGTGAATCAGAGAGATAAGGCTCCTCTTTCTAATAGGAAGTGACAGACAATAAACAAGCAAGAAACCAGGTCATAAGTAATAATTAAAATAAAACAGAAAATACAGAATTACTTTAAAAGTCAGGAGAGGCCTCACAAGACCTGAATGATCGAAGGAACCACCCATGCAAAGATAATCTAAGCAAAAGAAGTAACTAGTAAGAGTTAGCTGGTGTGTTGAAGGAATGGCAAGAAGGCCTGTGTCGCTGGAGATAGTGATCAAAAAGGAGGAAGGTCAGAGAGATAGTTAGGAGCCAGATCACATAGGTTTTCTGAAACCAGAGTAAGGAGTATGGATTTATTCTAAATGCAGTGGGAATCTATCAGAGGATGTTATGAAAGGCTGGGACACGATCTGATTTCTGTTTTGTAACCACTGGCTACTGCATATAGAATAGTCTATAGGGGACTGTGGGAGAAGCTGCCAGTTTTCCCCAGTATCCATTCTACCCTTCAGTAATTCTCTCGATTTCAGCTAAAACCGTGCTTGCCCAAAATAAAGACTATACTTCCTGCTTCCCCTAGAGTTGGAGTGTGGCCATGTGACTAATCAAGTCTAGGCAAGCAAGATGTGAGTAGAAGTGTGTGCAAATTCAGGGAAGTGTTGTTTAGTTAAACCTTTTATTTTGAGATAATTGGAAGTCCTGGGAAAGTATTTTTAAAGGGAAGGGAAATTCCCTATGTCATTTCTTCATTCTTACTATTAGAATATAAGCATAAGAGCTATAATGAAGCTGTGCAGTCATACCTCATTTTACACTTCACAGATAATTGCATTTTTTACGAATTGAGAGTGTGTGGTAGCACTGCATAGGCAAGTCTATAGGTGCCATTTTTCCAACAGCATGTGCTCATTTCTTGTCACTGTATCATGTTTTAAATTAAGGTATGAACTTTTTTTTAGACATAAGGCTGTTGCACACTTAATAGACTACAGTATAGTGTAAACATAATTTTATATGCACTGGGAAACCAGAAATGTAGTGACTCACTTTATTGCTATGGTCTGGGACTGAACTTGAAATATCTCCAAGGTATGCCTGTAATGGTTGGCAATCCAGCATCCATATTGGACCATAAGGCAACTTTAGAAATGAAAGTCACACATAGAGGAACAACAAGGGAGAAGGAGCCTAGGGCTCTGGTAATTATAAAGCCTTCATTCTAGCCTTTGACTGCTTATCTCCAGTTTGTTTACATGACATCAAAATTTACTTCTGTCCTATTTAAACTACTTGATCGGGTTTTTCTTTTACTCATGCCAAGCCTAATGCTAGTGCTTTTATATTTAATAAGAGCATACAAAATCAGTGAAAGAAACATAAAGCTAGATAGAAACAGAGAACCATTGAATAGCCACAGAAATGAAATGTCTGAATGCTATCAAGTAAAATTAATCTGAAAAAGGTTCCTGGAGAAAGCAGGTTTTAAACAGTGTGAAGGTAATTTGGCAGAGCAAAAGGAGGTCTTTGGCAAGTGCAGGTACTTAGAAATGAGAAATATTTGTGGGGACATTATAAGAATAGTGTCTTCATTTTCCTTACTGTTATGACAGAAACCACACAATGGGTTGGCTTAAACAATGGGAATTTATTGGCTCATGGTTTTGAAACTATAGAGCAGTCCAAAATTGTAGCGTAGATGCTTTCTCCCCCAACTCTGTAGCATTCTAGTGCTGGCTGCCAGGGATCCTTGGGATTTCTTGGCTTGCTTCCTTGCCTCCATCACATGGTAATGTCCCCTCCTTTCTCTTCCAAGTTCTTACTGACTTCCTGCTTCTCCCTGCACCTTCTCTCACTATGTCTGAACTACTTCTCCTTATAAAGGACTCTGATAATTCTTAATCCAGTAATGGTTTAAGACCTAACCTCATTAGTTTGGGCCACACCTTAACTAAAAATAACATCTTTAGGAGATCCTGTTTATAATGGGTTCATACTCACAGGCATGAAAATTAAGATTAAGAACATGTCTAAATTGGGATACGTACTTCAGGCTTCCATAAATAGGCAGTAAAGCATTCACCTCAAGGTCAACATTTCCAAAAACCAACTCAGCTACTGTCTTTTCTCCACCCTCATCCCAAACTGCCCTGTCCCTAAAGGCCCAAATTTGCCCCTATCACAACCAAAGGAGAAAAAAAGGCTGCCTCTTTCTTTTACTTTCAGTGTACTATCGTTATCCTATTGCATTGGTCCCCAAAGTGCGGTCCCAGGACCAACAGTTTCAACATCACTAGAGGACTTGAACTGCCAACTTCTCAGGCCCACCCCAAACTTACTTGATCAGAATCTGTGGAGGTGCCCCCACCCTAGCAAACTGTGTCGTAACAAGCCCTCCAGGTGATTATGATGCATTGTAAAGTTTGAGAACAACTATCTTACTGGTTCATTTCCCAAATCTGGACTTGGAATTATTGGGTAGAATTTGCACATTTTTAAAGTCTTTTATAAATGTTACCAGATTTCTCATTAAAAGGTTGTGCCAATTTAGAATCCAGAAGCAGTATATGAGTATGCCAGTTTCCTATATCCTGACAAGACTAGAATCCTGTTCTGTATTCATTAATAGGACTGAATATTTGCTTCATTTTTAAATTTTTGGCCCATTTTTCTTGTATAATTTTTCCACTTTTTATAGTTTGCATTTATGTGTCTGTCTTTAGCGAATCAGTGTTTTCCACTCACAAGTACATACATAATATGACTTTTTTTTCCCTTAGTTATTAGTTAGTTTTATTATTAGTTTTTACTTTAAACTCTTTTTTCAATCTTACATTTATTTTTGTATTTAGCTTGAAGTAGGGCTCTAATTTTTTTCCCAAATACCTGAGTTATCCCAGAACCATTTATTAAACCCATCCTTACAGCAAGAATTTTAAATACCACATGTATCATAATAATAAATTCTTAGATATCTCTGGGTCTGTTTCTTAGCTTTTTCTCTTCTTGCATTTTCATATCTGTAAGGTCCTTGAGAATAAGGGTGATGTCTGGTTCATTGCTATATCCTCAGGGACTGACTCGCTCCTTGGATATGTGGGTGCTGGATATGTTTGTTGACATAGCCTGATTGTTAAAATTACTTGTTTTAATTACTGTAGCTTTTCAATAAGTATATTCTGTTTTATTAATTGTATATGTTTGTACTTGTATACGTTAGTTTTTATTTTTAAATTTTACTTGGTTCATATAAAAATCTTCAAATTGAGCTGAGAAACATTCTGTGAAGTTTTAAAAAAAGCTCAAAATTTGATTAAAATATCATTAAATGTATGATTTATTAGGAAGAATTGTAACCTTTACAATGTTGAGTTTTACAATCCAGAAATATGTTACTTCTCCATTTTATTCAATTTATTCATTTGTTGATTTATATAATTTAATCTTTATTCTCTTAATAGGTATAATAATTTTTTCAGGTAATTCTCTTGGAATTTTGAGGTTTTAAATAACATTAGCTTTAAAGAATAATTTTATCTCTTTTCCAGTATTTGTTGCATTGGTCAGAGTTGCCATTATTAAATAATGGTGAAAAGAATAAATGTAACCTTGGTTTTCACAATGGAAAGTAGGACTCTTAAACTGGAGGGTCTAGGGGACAAGATTCTCTACTCAGAGCTATAAAATAAGAGTGATTCGGAGTAAAAGGAGGTGGGATAAGGGGAGTGGCTTTGAGGATTTGTAGTGACACTTTGAATGGCACCTGTCTTTATTATTTGAGCCTGCCTTTTAAGTCAGATCGGTACACAGGTTATTACGCGGCCTTGACTAAACTCTAAAATCAGGCATCAAATCACAAACAGTTCTCTGCATAACCAAACTAAAGTTAGGGAGTTTAAAATTTTTGTTTTGATGTGGATTTCTCCCTTAAAGGAATTAGTGCCTTATTGAGTATCTTGTCTTTGAATTCAAAGTGTGAGGTATCTGTAGATTTGAGAAATGGCTGATCCTTTTGGTGAGAAGGAGGGCACATAGGTTGGGACTAAGAATAGAACAAAGCACACAAAGTGGCTTCATGTACTAAATATTTCCACCATTGGGCTTTAATGGAGTTGGTTTTAATAATTCAACCTGATCGTAAATCAAGCCATTTGCAAATATTCTATTACATGACTCAGGGAAGCTATGTTTATTAGGATACAGAATTTAGAGTGATAATAGTCCCAACTGTATCACTAAGTATTTTTATTTCTAGTTGCTTTGCAGATTTGCCCATTTATTTGCATGTCATTTTTATATTCAGTGATTCAGTTGTGAATAGTATTAACTCTATGGGAAAAGAAAATTGTGACCAGCCCTCCAAATAAAGTAGAGAAAAATGTAATTGGTTTATGTGCTCTTGCAAATCTATTTTTAATATGATTATTCTACCACACATGAGCATTCTGTGTGAATTTCCTAAATCAGATATTTTACCCAGGCAAATTTTTATTGGTCATTATATAATATACTTTTTCCTCGCACAATTATCTTTTATCATAGTCTTACTGTTACTCTCCTGGTTTCATTTCGTTGGTTTCTTTCTTGCCCTGCTTGCCTGGCTTTGTGGTTACTTACTTATATATTGTTAATTATGAATGTGAAAATCAGTAAATAGTTATTCCTGTGATTCAGAAGGAAGTATGTACTGAGCACAAAATTTCAACCAGTTATGTATCATCTAGGAAGTAGTATATCCTCTAATGAGATAAATGGATACAGACAGGATGTGTCATTTGCTGAATTGTCAAATGTCTGAAGTTACCACCCCGGATTTTCTTTCTGATCATAATTCTTCTGTGGTAAACTAACAACAAAAATGAGCCAAGACTCCCTTTCTCTAACTCATATCTGGTGTAAAGATGGGAAGAATTTGGAGGAAGGGTTGTTCCTATGTAACGAGATTATGTACAACACTACCAGCAGCCAAAGAAAGGGAAAGGGGAAATTAAAGTTATTGAAAGAAGTGAAAAGTCAGCAAAGATCAAGAAGCCAAAGGTGAAGAGGTCAGATAATTAGATAATAAAATACAAACAACTGAATGGCAAGAACTATATATTATCTGTGTACATTGGGGACTGTGGGGTAGATACTCAGTGTGTGCAGTTCCCCAAAATGAAAAAAAAAAAAATCTTCATCATTCCCAGGACATTTGAATAAAATGAGAATCATCTGAACCAAACAAAATGAACCATGGGATGACCATTGCCCAGTCCCTCACACTAGCACCCTCTCCAAGGCCTCCTTCTCCCTCTCCCCTAACATCCTCTGAGTTACACATTGTGGTTGACTACATTTGAATCATCTTATAAATCCCTCCTCCTTTCCGTTTCCAATAATCTGCTCTGCTTCAAGACCTCATTGTCTTTGCTTCATAAATAATCTCCTCTCTTCTTGTTAAAAGTTTAGATTCCACAGAACTTTCAGAATTATTGGTCTGAAACACATAAGTGATAATGGCACTCTCTACTTTAGAATCTGTAGTGGCTTCTCATAGTCAAAAGTCCAAACTCTGTAGCTCATGACATTCAAGGCTTTCTACAGTCGGATCTCATAGTACGTTTTTTTTAAATATGCAGTTTTATTGAGATGTATTTACATACCATAAAATCATCCGAAGTATACAATCAGTTGTTCATAGTATCATCATATAGTTGTGCATTCATCACCACAATCAAGTTTTGAATATTTTATTACTCCAAAAAAATAAAAAAAAGTGGAAAAGAACACCCAAAACATCCCATACCCCCCTCCCCCCCATTATTCATTTACTTTTTGTCCTGATTTTCTACCCATATGTCCATACACTGGATAAAGGGAGTCTGAGCCACAAGGTTTTCACAATCACATGGTCACATTGTATAAGCTATTCTATTTAATATACGATTGTCTTCAAGATTCAAGGATACTGGATTGCAATTCGACACTTTGAGGTACTTCCTTCTAGTTATTCTTATACACTAAAAACTAGAAGGGATATCTGTATAATGCATAAGAATAACCTCCAGAATGACCTCTTGACTCCATTTGAAATCTCCCAGTGACTGAAACTTTGTTTTACTTCATTTCTCGTACCCCTTTTGGTCCAGAAGCCTTTCTCAATCTTATGATGCCAGATCCAGATTCATCCTTGGAAGTCATATCCCACGTTGCCATGGAGATTTACACCCCTGGAAATAATGTCCGACAAAGAGGGGAAGGCAGCAAGTCTACTTACTTGAAGAGAGAGGCCGCATCTGAGCAACAAAAGAAGTTCTCTGGGGGTGACTCTTAGGCACAATTATAAGTGGGCTTAGCCTCTCCTTTGCTAAGTAACAAGCTTCATAAAGGCAAGTCCCAAATCAAAGGCTCAGCCTTTTAAATTGGTAATTCCCAATGCTTGCAAGAATATTAAGAATTCCCCAGGTGGGGAAGTTTACTATTTCCACATTTTTCCCCATTCTCTCAAGGGGACTTTGCAACTACTTTTTATTCTCTGCCCAAATTACTCTGGAATGCATTGCAGCTTCACGGTAACCTGTACAAATCAACCAGATTTCACTCCCTATTCAAAGTTCCATACAATTATGGTTTTTTAATAAGTGACTATAGAACTTAAATTATATAGTGTGCTACAGAAATTATGAATTTTGCGCCTAATAAACATCTCTTCCTTTGGTATAACACAGAACTTGAAGTTTTAAAACATAGTCAATATCATCCTTTACCTTTTAGTCTGATTCTCCTTAGTCCTAACCAAGTCCATTTTGTTCGTATCTCTAATTGAAGAATGATCTCTTTTTCAGCTTCTTTAACAGTTCTGTATGGGGAAATGCTGGAATTCATAGCTGTTGAGCTATGGCTCTGAGTCTCAGGTGTCACACAGATACCTGAAGGTCCAGGGGCTGACCAGGTTATACACAAATGCTCAGCATCTCAGAATTTGGAAATAGCCATTACAATTCATGAATAGATGTGACTGTTGTAAGAGCTCACAATCTAGGAACCTTTATGATATGCCTTCCCCTGATAACCTGTGTTGTCAGATTCAGTTCTCAAAGTTTGTGCATTATAATTAGTCCATATTACTGAGGTTTTATAATGTTTGTCTTTTCATTTATGGCTTACTTCAGTCAACGTACTGTCCTCAAGGTCTCTTCACCTAATTGTATACCTCACAACTTCATTCCTTCTTGCTGCCGCTCAGTATTCCATTGTCTGTATATACCACAGTTCACCATTCTGTTTATCAGTCGATGTAACCTTAGGCCACCTCCATCCATTGAAAATCATGAATACTGCCACCAAAAACACCAGTGTGCAAATGTGCATTCATGTCCCTGCTCTCAGTTCTTCCTAGTATATAGCCAGGGTTGCAGGACCATATGGCATCCCCATACTTAGCTTCCTGTGGAACCACCACACCATCTTCCAGATGTGCTGTGCCATTCTACTTCCCCACCAACAGTGAATAAGTACATCCCTCTGTCCACATTTTCTCAAGCACTTGTGTCCCTCTGTTTATTATTTAAACAGTTTTATTCATATACTATACAATCCATCCAAAGTTAACAATCAGATTCCCAGTATAATCACATAGTTATGCATTCACCACCATAATCTATATGTGGACATTTCCATTTCTTCCTCAAAGAAAGGAAGAGGAGAAAAAAATAAAGAATAAAAACAAAAACAAAGAAAGTAAAATAAAATACAGTGAAAAGGTCAGACAGTCACACCACCACCACTAGTCCCAAACCACTCTCTTATATCCCCCTCTTATAGACATTTAGCTTTGGTATATTTATTTTATTACAATTAATGGAAGCATCTTAAAATGTTACCATTAATTACAGACTTGAGTTTGCATTGATTGTATTTTCTCCCCTATACCATCCAATTTTAAACACCTTGCAATGTTGACATTCATTTGTTCTCCCTTATATAAAAACATTATGTGCCTTTAATCACCATCATTGACCACTCGAGGTTTCGCTAAGTTACACAATCCCAGTCTTTATCGTCTGTCTTTCTTTCTGGTATTGTACATTCTCCTAGCCTTCCTCTTTCAACCGTATTCACACTCGTCTTTTTTCAGAGTACTTCACATTTTGTGTTACCGTCACACAGTATCTTGCTATCCACTTTTAGATCTATACATTCACTCCTGTTGAACATTCTGTACTCCTTCAGCATCAAATGGCTGATGTCTACCCTCTTTCTCTCTCTTGATAACCTGTGTTCTCAACTTGAATGACCATAAAGTATTTGTCCTTTTGTTTCTGGCTAATTTCACTCAATATAATGTCTACTGTCTACCATTTTGTCTTTTGGATTTTATATGTCATATCTTATTTAATTTTTATTTCTCTCTCTCTCTTTTTACCCTGATAGTCCTCATTTCCTCACTCTTCTCCAAACTTCTCTCTCTTGTCTTTTCCTATCTGCCTGTTGTGCACCCTTCAATATTTCTTGGAGAGCAGGTATCTTGTTCACAAACTCTCTCAGTATCTGTTTGTCTGAAAATATTTAAAATTCTCCCTCATTTTTGACGGATAATTTTTCCAGATATAGCGTTCTTGCTTGGCGGTTTTTCTCTTGTAGTATCTTAAATGTATCATACCACTGCCTACTCACCTCCGTTGTTTCTACTGAGAAATCCACATATAGTCTAATCAAGCTTTCCTTGTATGTGATAGAATGCTGCTTTTAGAATTCTCTCTTTGTCTTTGACATTTGATAATCTCATTTTTAAGTGTCTTGGAGTAGATCTATTCAGATCCATTTTGGGTACACTGCTCTTCTTGTATTTCTAATTTCATGTCTTTCATAAGAGATGGGAAATTTTCAGTAGTTATTTCCTCCATTATTCTTTCTGCCCCTTTTCCCTTCTCTTCTCTTTCTGGGACACCCATGATACACATTTTCTTGGGCTTCATGTTGTCATTCAGTTCTCTGAGAACCTGCTCATATTTTTCCATTCTTTTCCTTCTCTGTTCTTTTGTGTATAGGATTTCAGATGGTCTGTCCTCTAGTTCACAAATCCTTTCTTCTGCCTCTTCAAATCAGTTGTTATATGTCTCCTTTGTGTTTTTTCATCTCTTCTGTTGTGCCTTTCATTCCCATACGTTCTGCAAATTTTTTTTTTAAATTTTTATTGGTATTGTTCAGATACCATACAATTATCCAAAGATCCAAACTTTACAATCATTTGCCCCTGGTACCCTCATACATCTGTGCATCCATCACCGCACTTAATTTTTGTTCAATTTTTAGAACCTTTTCATTACTACAGACAAGAAATAAAGTGAAAGATGTAAAAAGAAAAAAAAAAAAAGGAAACTTGAATCCTCCCATATCCCTAACCAACCCCTCTCAATTGTTGACTCATAGTGTTGGTATAGTACATTTGTTACTGTTTATGAAAGAATGTTGAAATACTACTAACTGTAGTATATAGTTTGCAATAGGTATGTATTTCTTCCCTATGCCCCTCTATTACTAACTTTTAGTTGTATTGTCATACATTTGTTCTGGTTCATGGAAGAGATTTCTAATATTTGTACAGTTAATCATGGACATTGCCCACCATAGGATTCAGTTTTATACATTCCCATCTTTTGACCTCCAACTTTCCTTCTGGTGACATATATGACTCTGAGCTTCATGCGCCATTCGGCACTGTTAGTTATTCTCACATCTTGCTACTGACACCTCTGTTCATTTCCAAATATTTAAGTTCATCCTAGTTGAACATTTTGCTCATACTAAGCAACCACTCCCCATTCTTAAGCCTCGTCCTGTATCTTGGTACCTTATATTTCATGTCTATGAGTTTACATATTATATTTAGTTCTTACCAGTGAGACCCTGCGATATTTGTCCTTATGTGTCTGGCTTATTTCACTCAGTATATTGCCCTTGAGGTTTTGTCATCAACCTATTTTTTTTTTTTAAGATGGTTTTGTTCACACACCATACATTCCATCCTAAGTAAACAATCGATGGTTCTCTGTATGGTCACATATTTATGTGTTCCCCACCTTCACCACTATCTATATAAGGGCATCTACATTTCTTCCACAAGGCAGGAGGGAGAGTTAAAGAAGGTGGAGAGGCAAAAGAAAGAGGAAAAAAAAAAATGACAGCTAGGAAGTAGCAAAAGGAAAAGTAACCTTAAATCAAAGTTAGAGTAAAGAGTCAGACACCACCACCAATGTGAAGTGTCTAACATGCCTCCCCTATCCCCCCTCTTATCTGCTTTTACCTTGGTATATCGCCTTTGTTACATTAAAGGAAGCATAATACAATGATTCTGTTAGTTATAGTCTTTAGTTTATGTTGATTGCATCCCTCCCCCAATGCCTCCCCATTTTTAACATCTTACAAGGTTGACATTTGCTTATTCTCCCTTGTAAAAAAACATATTTGTACATTTTATCACAATTGTAGAACACTCTAGATTTCACCAAGTTACACAGTCCCAGTCTTTATCTTTCCTCCTTTCTTGTGGTGTCTCATGTGCTCCCAAGCTTCCTCTCTCAACCATATTCATAGTTATCTTTGTTCAGTGTACTTACATTGCTGTGCTACCATCTCCCAAAATTTTGTTCCAAACTACGCACTCCTCTCTTCTCCTATCACTCTGTAGTGCTCCCTTTAGTATTTCCTGTAGGGCGGGTGTCTTGTTCACAAAGTCTCATTGTCTGTTTGTCAGAAAATATTTTGTGCTCTCCCTCGTATTTAAAGGACGGCTTTGCTGGATATAGGATTCTTGGTTGGCAGTTTTTCTCTTTCAGTATCTTAAATATGTCACACCACTTCTTTCTTGCCTCCATGGTTTCTGCTGAGAAATACGCACATAAGCTTCCTTTGTATGTGATGGATCACTTCTCTTGCTGCTTTCAGGATTCTCTCTTTGTCTTTGACATTTGATAATCTGATTATTAAGTGTCTTGGTGTAGGCCTATTCAGATCTATTCTGTTTGGAGTACGCTGCACTTCTTGGATCTGTAATTTTATGTCTTTCATAAGTGATGGGAAATTTTCATTGATTATTTCCTCTATTGCCTCTGCCCCTTTTCCCTTCTCTTCTCCTTCTGGGACACCAATGATATGTACATTCTTGTACTTTGTTTCATCTTTAAGTTCCTGGAGATGTTGCTCATATTTTTTCATTCTTTTCTCCATCTGCTCCTTTACGTGTAGGCTTTTAGGTGTTTTGTTCTCCAGTTCTTGAGTGTTTTCTTCTGCCTCTTGAGATCTGCTGTTGTATGTTTCCATTGTCTTTCATCTCTTCTGTTTTGCCTTTCATTTCCATAGATTCTACTAGTTGTTTTTTTTTGAACTTTCGATTTCTGCCTTATGTATGCCCAGTGTTTTCTTTACAGCCTCTGTCTCTTTTGCAAAATATTCTCTAACCTTTTTGAATTGATTTAGCGTTAGTTGTTTAAATTCCTGTATCTCAGTTGAAGTGTACGTTTGTTCCTTTGACTGGGCCATAGTTTCGTTTTTCCTAGTGTAGGTTGTAGTTTTCTGTTGTCTATGCATCTGACCTCCTAGGCCACCCCAATCAGGTTTTCCCAGATGAGAATAGGCTCAGGTCCCAGAAGGAGGAAATAGTCAGTATCTGGTTTCCCTGATGGTTTTTCTTAGAGGATTGATACACCTGTGCTTTTCTGCCCAGCAGGTGCACCTGTCAGCCTGTCACTGCCTGTGTAAGAGGGTGTGGCCTGTGGCTCTCCTCCCCCAGGCTTTGGGGTCTGCTTCTGGAAAGGCAGGCAGTAGAGCTGGGCCCCTCCCTTTCCTCTTGGGAAGCTATGCGCCCTCCAGAGAGGTCATCTGCATATCAATAAGTTCTTTGTTTCTCTGACTCTGCTGATCAGAGTGTTTTGATTTTAAAATGGCTGAGGCTGTCTTTACTGCAAAGCGCTGTGGGCTGAAAACAGCTGAGGTTTTCTCCACAGAGAGAGAAAGGAACAGAAAAGTTCCCAGGTTCACCCGTCAGCCAGAGATAGCACCTGATCCTCTGGGCTCTCCGTCCTGAGACAGATATGTCTCCCGACTCTCCCAAGGTCAGTTGTCACCAAAAGCCTCTATCTGCTTGTTGAGGATTCGCTGTCTGTATTGAGCAGGTAACATTAAAACCCCAGTTGGGGCTGGACTGAGAGAGTGCTGCTCTCTAGCACCATGAGGCTTCCATGAGGGAGGGGCTCTCAGCTCTCAGCGTGGATCCGCAGTTTTACTTACAGATTTTATGCTGTGGTCTTGGGCATTCCTCCCAATTCAGGTTGGTGGATGATGAGTGGACAGTCACGTTTGTCTCCCCGCAGTTATTCAGGTTATTTACTAGTTTTTTGGTCATTTACGAATTATTCCATGGGGGAACTAACAGTCTTCCACTTCTCTCTATGCCACCATCTTAGCTACTCCCTGCAAATTGTTTTTTCAAACTTTGAGTTCTTCCTTATATTCCTTCAATGTCTTCTTTATATCATTCATCTCTTTTGCCATTTCTTCCCTCAATTCATTGATTTAGTTTTTGAATTGATGTAGCATATTTCTTTGAAGATTTTTAATTAGTTGTTTCAACTCCTGCATCTCATTTGAAGTGTAAGTTTATTCCTTTTGACTTGGTTTTTCCTCATGTGACTTATAATTTTTGTGTTGTCTAGGCTTCTGGTTTCCTTGATTACTCCAATCAGATTTTCCCAGACCAGATGGGCTTCCTCCTGTCAGGAAGAGGGTGTAATCAGTATCCCATTTCCCTGAGAATGAGACCCAGACAACTGTCAGACTTCCCTGTGAGGCCTCTAAACTCAGTGCTTTTCCTGTCCTGCCCAGCTGGTGGTGCTTGTGAGCCCTCAGCTCCCCACCTGCATAAAGAGTTCCAGTGCCTTTAACTCTCAGCAGGGGACTGAGGGTGAGCCAGAAGCCAACTTAAACTATTTCTGGTTTTTTTTTTTGTTTGTTTTGTTTTTTTTTACCATGGCCCTGGGGTCTGAATTCTCTGAGAGAGGGCAGCCACTTGGGTTGGGCTTGGTCCCCCCTTTTCTTAGGGAAGATAGCCCTTTAGTGAATTATTTCCTTCACTTGACTTCTTTTTCTCTCCACCTATCTTAGCTAACCTTCCCTGGATCAGTGCTGAGAATTGAAAATGCCTGAGGCTTTCTCTTATGAGCTACTTAGAATGAGGAAAAAAAAGAAAAAGACAGAAATCCCCTTTTCAGTGCCAGTCCCCTGCCCCCGTTTCTCCAGTCAAGAACCCCAGGTGGTACGTGGTTCTGTGTGCCTCTTGTCCAGTATTGTGAGCTCAGCCAACTCCAAAAGCCTCTGTCTTTATTTATTTATTTATTTCCATCAGCCCCACCTCCTCTCTGCTGGGAGAGACATCAGGGCTCCTTCCCTGCTTGCTCCGGATTTATCTGTGCTCGTAGCTTGTATTCAGTAGTCCAGATTTGTTAATTAAAACTGCACTTGGAGCTTCGTTGAGCTACCTTTACCTTGCCTTGCTCCTAGCAGAGACTGTTTCTTTATCCCACAGGGAAGTGTTCTAACTCAGTCTGTGTGCCAGCGGGGAGGGGGCACCAGCTTCCACACGGGCTTTACTTATACAGTTCTTATGTTGAAATCTCAACCATTCTACCCATTCCAGACTGATGTACGATGTGTGTGTATGGTCATGGATTGTCTCCCAGACAGTTGTCCTGTACTACTTACTAGTTCTTCCTGGCTATTTACTAGTTGCTCTAGAGGGCTAACTAAATTCCACACCTCCCTGTGCTGCCATTTTTGCCCCACCTCTCATGCTACTTTTTCTAACCTGAAGTAACTACCATTCCTGTACACATGCTAATCATACTGTACTAATCAGAGTTCCCTGAAACCTGCTGTAGATTGGTGCTCCTACTTCCATGTTTTTTGTTTTTGTTTTTTTTATCTTCATTTTATTGAGATATATTCACATACCACGCAGTCATACAAAACAAATCGTACTTTAGATTGTTCACAGTACCATTACATAGTTGTACATTCATCACCTAAATCAATCCCTGACACCTTCATTAGCACACACACAAAAATAACAAGAATAATAATTAGAGTGAAAAAGAGCAATTGACTACTTCCATGTTTTTAAAGCTGTTTCTCCCTCTCCCATAGTGTCCTTTAAGATTCAGACAGAATATACCTTTTCTGAAGTTTGCCTCACCCTGTTCCCCTTAATCCCCAGCAAAATGGGGATTCTCTGTCCTTCCATTATGCTTTCTGTGTACCTCCTGTTTACACTCCTTTTCACTTTGTGTTGTCAATTGTCTTTGATAGTAGGTGGACTCTTTGAGGATGGTAATTTGTCCTGTTATCTATTATTTATTTAGCAGAATGCCCAGCACATAGAAAGTGCTATGCATTTAATCTTCACTACAACCCTTTGTATTATTCCTAAACTCCATACTCTTAACTATTTTGCTGTATGTTTCCCCCCACATCTGCTTATTCTCAGTACCAGCTATCCAGGAGGTGATTTGTTTGACTGAATGCATAATAAAAACTTCAATTCCCACAGGAGGTTGGGGGAAGGCTGGTAGTGTGGTTTTCATTGAAAGGGAGAATGAAAGTTATTAGTGCACCATTCATAAAAATAAAATGTTTAAAGAAATATTCAAAACACATACATATGACAATTCAACATGTTGCTGATTGGGTCTAAGAAATGTTCACTGATAACAGCTTGAGAAAAAGTTTCCTTTTCTATAATGCGACTAGCTTTTGTAACAAAGAACACAGTATAGTACTATACAACTATAAAATGTCTTGAATTGAGACTGCTGCTGCCTTTTGTCTTTATTATGAATGTTCTCACAAGTCAGATAATCTGATTGAACTTTCAGTGGCATGATACAATGCAAAGCTAGCTATAATGCATGTAATCTCTTTGAGATGGAGTACAGTAAATATAGGAATAGTTATAGTCACCCAGGTTTCTTGGAAAAAATGAATTTTGAAAAAGCCATCATAAGATTATAGTTTATCTGAATGTGGTTAAAAGAGCAAATTTTAGGTTGTATATATGTTACTAAAATAAAATTTTTAAAAAATCCATCATAAGTTGAGAAATGCTTTAAGTGCCATGTATTATTTGTACTTACATAAATGAATGCAAAATCATTGATGTCTTCTGTAGGATTGTCCTAAGTGTCAAGAAGTAAATAAGAACATAACCTCTAAAAATCTTGAGAGTGTTAGTAAGAAATACTGGTTTTAGTTAAACTTTTATCCATCTTATTTTCCTTTTAAACATAGTTAAATGTACTGTAAATTCACATTTTTAATTTCTCTTTTCTATTATTTCTCTAGTGTTGTTAATAACAATACTTGTAGTGGAAGGGATTGCTGTGGCACAGAAGACCCAAGGTAAAGTACTTACAGTGGAACTTACGGCATGTTGAGGACAGTGGGGTAGCTTATTTGAAAGGTTTGCAACTTTTCAGTACTATTTCCTTAATCCCTCTGGAATGTTCCAGTGATCTCTAAGGCCTTCTGTCAGCATAGCAGCCTCGAATTCACTGGGTTCAGCGGTCACTAATTACAATAAATTGTCAACAGAAAGTCTTGCCTTGATAAATATTTTTAAATGGCATCTCTGGTAGCTCCTAGCACACTGTGGATTATGTCAAAAAATTAAATGCGATTTATGCTTTATCATTAAGCAAAAATAAAAACCTCTTTTCCAGTGTAGACAGTTGAAACAGTTCCATCAATATCTTGTTCAAAGCCCTTTTTTTTCACTTTTTTTACATTGTCACTCACAGAACTTTTTTAATATAGAAATTTTGTTGTTTTCTTTTTCCTTTTTATCCTATTTAATTTTTAAAATTTCCTTTCTTCTGTTTTCTCTGTTTTGTGTCCTGTTTTTTGGTTATTTGCCCTCTTGGTTATTGGGTTTTTTAAAAAAATATTTTCTGTTTTCCATCTCTTTTTTGCTCTCCTTTTTGGAAACTTCATTTTATCCTGTAGATCAGGAATAGGAAAACTTGTTCTGTAAAGGGCCAGATAGTAAATATTTTAGGCTTTATAGGTCTTACATTCTCTGGTGCAGACTACTCAGCTTAACATTATAATATAAAAACAGCTATATGTCTATACAAATAAACTGACATGGCTTTATTCCAATAAAACTTTATTTACAATAACAGGGAGCCAGCCAGATTTGGCCCAGGGCTGCAGTTTGCCAACCTTTACTCTAAACTTTCTACACGTTTTTTCATTTCTTCTATTTTTAGTAGCTTTCTTTTTGTTTTCTGAGTTTCTTTTTTAAGAGCATCCTGCTCTTGTTTTATAGATAATACTATCTTTTGTTTTGTGTTGGTATTTTTGTTGTTTTCTATTAATCTTATGTAGTCTTTGTTGCCTCAGAGCTGCTTTTTTTCTGATTGTTTCTTATTTGAGGCTTTCCTCAAACATTATTCATCTTTATGTGAGGGGCACGAAAAAGCAGACCCTAAGTTCTCTGCAGATGTAGTTATGGCTTGTCTGTGGCCCTCCGTGTTGAGTGATCTGATACTGAGGAACCCCCTGAATCTGTATCTTTGGGTCTTTTTCGTTGGGCTGATGAGATTCCCCAGAGAAGAATCTTTCCGTTTCCTTTTGGAGGACCCGTAGCTGTCTGCTAGGTTTTGGAGAGCTCAGTGTGGGGAGGAGGCTGGGAGTGTCATTCAGGATGTTAACTTTGAGCTCATCTCCCTGTTGTCGGTGTGCCTGGTGTCTCCCCAGTCCAGAAACCCTCTTTTACCTTCTTCACAGAAATAATGTCCAGTTTTCTGATGCGATGATAGAACAGCAACTACATAGATTTGTGGAACAGGAGAGAGTATTGGATGGAGATAAAATGGATTTTAAAACAGACTTTTAACCAAGCCTCATGTTCATGTTTTTAAAAGCCCAGTTTTCCCCCACTTCCTAACACCTGCTACCACCAATTGTTATTTTATCTTCTTCGTACTTTCAGGCTTATGCCTTTTTAAAAACTCCCTTACCATTGTTTAAGTGAGGTTTAAAGAAGGAGCAGAGCCAAATGCATATGTTCAATCTATAGTCTTTAATAAAACCTCCCTATAACTTACGAATCTTATTTGACTTTGTGTTAAACTAAATATAGGTGTGCCATATCAGAGGTAAACTATGAGATACTCTTTATTATGTCAGCTGGGTTTTATTTAACTTTGTTGAATTGTCAGATTCTCCCACATGGTTTTTGTCTCTAAAAGTTGGAGGATTTTATTTCCCATTTCTCTCCCATGGCAGCAGCAGGCACAGTATACAGTCGTCTTTCTCTTTCACTTCTCCTATATTCAATTATTGTGCTAAAGTTGGCAGGGGTTCTTAAAAATATATCTCTGTAGTATAGAGGGGGCAATTGTTTGGGGGAAGTTGTGGGGAAAAGAGAATGATATTTTCTTTTGTTGTAATTAATATTTGAAATGCTATTTTCCCCTAAGATGGACAAAACATTGGAATCAAACACATGCCTGCAACCCAGTGTGGCATTTGGGTTCGGACCAGCAACGGAGGTCATTTTGCGTCACCAAATTATCCTGATTCATATCCACCAAACAAGGAGTGTATTTATATTTTGGAAGGTATTTGACATAATTCTGTCTTTTAATGGGTGATTTTTTACTTTATGGTAAAACTAAATATGTAAATAAAATGCTCTATTTAAACTAGTTTGAACAGAATTGAAGCATGCATTTGGATTAAATTCTGGTAATTGTAAATATTTCTGCATGTTGACTACATTAACAAAATAATAGTTGAAATTTTATAGGAAGTTTGAATATCCTAAAAATAGTTTGAATTGCATGAGAATTTAATTTAACTAGGTGAATCAGTATATGTGTGAGAAACTTCTCTGATGAAATAACTTTCTAAAACTTACTGGCATCCCATCTTAGGCTTTATGCAAATTTATGTCTATATTTACCTTGTTACCTGCATTGCTTCAGATTATTTTTCTACGTGTCTCATGAACTAAGAGCTGTAGCTCATAAACTTATAAGAGTTGGCTCCAAAACTTCAGTTTTAATCAATTAAGTGCATTTGACTAGTTTAATAAATACCATATGCCAAAGGGAAAAATTACCATAGTTCTTCAAAAAAGTACCATTAACATAAAAATAACATTTATGACTTGTGTATATAACAGTCACTTCCCCTTATTAGCCCATCTATGAAGCAGTAACAGAACAGTTGTTTTGTCTTTCTCATTTTTATCAGTACATTTATAGTCTTTCTTGGTTGTGTTGTTCTGATACGTTTACCCTATTTTCTAGCTGCTCCACGTCAAAGAATAGAGTTGACCTTTGATGAACATTATTATATAGAACCATCATTTGAATGTCGGTTTGATCACTTGGAAGTTCGAGATGGACCATTTGGTTTCTCTCCACTTATAGATCGTTATTGTGGTGTGAAAAGCCCTCCATTAATTAGATCAACAGGGAGATTCATGTGGATTAAGTTTAGTTCTGATGAAGAGCTAGAAGGACTTGGATTTCGAGCAAAATATTCATTTATTCCAGGTAAAAAATAAATTATCTTTTCAGTTGTTTAGTTATCTCACATTATGATTTTAGAATCTTAAGATTGGAAAAGAGATAAGCTGATCTATTAATCAAAATCAAGACTTTAAAGAAATTAGCAAGGTCAAAGAAAATGCGTATCATCAACAAGTAAAACACTTAACAAAAACTGGAAATCAAACCATATCACTAAATTTTGAAGCATATTACAGATTGTGGCCCATTTTTGTCTTAGATTTCTTTATGTTTTATAGCATATACTCAAGGCCAAAAACATCAAGGTAAATACCTTTTTGTAAAATCATTTCGTATTTCATAATTGATTATGAAAACAATTGTCTTGTTTTCATAATAAGGAAACAGTTGTTTCAAAATAGGAATAACTGCTGTGTTAGTTTCCTGAGATTGCCATAACAAATTGACACAAACTCAGTGGCTTCAAACAATAAAAATTTATTACCTCACAGTTGTGTAGGCTAGAAGTGTGAAATCTGGCAGGGCTACCCACTGCTCCCTCCAGGGGCCCTAGGAAAATCTGTTCTTTGCTTCTCCAGTGTCTAGTGGCTGCCCCACATTCCTGGGCTGGTGGCCATAGCCATCCAATTTCTTCCCCTGTCTTCACATCGTCTTCTCTGTGGGTCTGTCTTCTCCTCTTCTCAAAATTCTTAATCACTCTTTTTCCATGTAAAGTTAATACTCACTTGCCATATAAGGTAATAGGTTCCAGAGATTAAGACATGGGCATATGTTTAGAGGGGCCACCATTCAGCCCATTACACCTGTTCACCGATTCTGGTAAAAGCACTTTGTAAACTCTGTAGCCCTTTCCAGTGTAAAAGTATGTGCGTATCCCTAAGGAAGAAACAACAGAGAGGTTTAATTATTTTTCCTATCTTCAAAAAACTTACAAGAAGATGAAAAATAATTTAGCATAACAATTATATCATCTTTCTGTCTTTATTTTTTCACACAAGAAATTTAATTGAAAAATAATTAAAATGCATCTAAATAAAAAATTATACATAATCCCACACCCTTATATATAAAACCAGTGTTAACATTCTGATGTGCTTCTCTTCAGAGGTTTTTCTATATCTCTCTATTTTGTTGTACAAAACTGGGATCATACTATACACACAGCTTTATTACCTGCTTTTTATGCCAGAGCAACATAAAAAACCTTTTCTTTTTTTTGTCACTAAAAATATTATGAGAATTGTTAAGTGTTGCTTCAGTATTTGTCTCCTCAATGCCAAAAGGATAGCATTTTCCAAAAAGAATGAAATTTTGTCTTTTAACTGTTAGCTTAATATAGAATACATCTCAGAGACTGCTCTTTTTTATTGTAATTAAAAAATTACGATACGTGATTTTTATCATATTCCTAAGGTTTCTTCCAGATTTACCAACTCCTAGACAGAATTTATTCTATAAACATGACTTTAAATAACAATGCATGCAGCCATAGTTTGGCTGTGACTAATTGTATATTGCATATTTATTTTGATATGTGGATTTTTCTCCTCTTAGAGGTAAAATTGTGGGATACTGACCCACACTATAAAGGCAACATGGTAGGGTGAGAAAAGTTCCAAAGTAGATTTCTAGAGCATTAGAATCTCATCCTGACTTTGCCACTGTCTGATGGAGGAAAATCACTTAATCTCTCTTTAACTCAGTTTCCTCATCTATAAAGTATGATATATAATCCTGATATTACGCTTGTGAGCATTAAATTAGACATAATATATGTAGAAACTCTGAAGCACTATAAAAGGCAAATGGGAGGTGATGAAGTCTAAAAATCCTAAGCATTTTATTTGTCTATAAGATGTAAAGTTGCTATAAGATGTGAAGTTTCTCTCATGATATATAAAACTCAAAGGAAAAAAAATCTACTGGCCTTGAAAGCAAGCACCATTACATATGAAGTTGTCTGAGTTTGTTTTTTAATATTTAGAAATAATAAGATAATTGAGTTTTGTTTTTTTCTGTTGTTTCTTTCAAGCAGCATAAACTTATTTGTAAAGATCTGTTGCACGTGTAACGTTTTGTAACACTAAAGTATCAGTTATTTCACTTAATTGATTTAGTTAATAAAAATCAAATACCCTACTAAATCAAATTAGTTATTTTGGTATAAACTATTGCCTCTCAAACTTATAAACTACTTCACAGGGCAGAATATTCTGTGAATCCCCTAGTCATCTTTGTTTTCATTGCTACTGTGAAAAAACTCAGCAGAATAGAACATCTGCTGTTCCTTTTGATGGTGAATTGATGTGAGTTTTCAAGTAGCATCAATAAATTATTCTTTTATGATAGGACCCAAAGTATAAATGTTATCATTAAATAAACATTGATCCTGTAAGTAGGCAGGCTGCATATGTTCCTAAATAGCCACTGCCTAAAATCTTCACCAAAGAAAGCTGCTTTCTCTTGCCTTGCTGTTTATTAAATGGAGCATTAGGCATAACTTAAGATGTTACCTTGAAGTAAGTTTAAAATATCTCAAAACCAATGATTTTTTTTTTCTTTTTTCTGTTACAGATCCAGACTTTACTTACCTAGGAGGTATTTTAAATCCCATTCCAGGTTTAGTATATTACCTCTTTTTTCTCATGGCATTTTTTATTAGTCTTATTTTCCTTTTAACGTCATTCATTTATTCTTTCTAGATTGCCAGTTTGAGCTCTCAGGAGCTGATGGAATAGTACGTTCTAGTCAGGTAGAACAAGAAGAAAAAACAAAACCTGGCCAAGCAGTTGATTGCATATGGACAATTAAAGCTACTCCAAAAGCGAAGGTATTATTGTGTATTGAATCATTTTGGAAAAGAACATGATAAGACTTGATTCGTGTAGTGTTGTATTTTGGTTTGTGCATTTATTTATTTATTACATTGTTCTGGTTTGCTAGTGCTGCTGTTACACAAAATACCAGAAATGGATTAGCTTTTATAAAAGGGATTTATTAAGCTTCAAATGTACAGTTCTACAGCCATACAAGTGTCCAAACCAAGGCATAAACATGAGTATACCTTCACTGGAGAAACGCCATCTGTTGATCTCGAGTTATGTTCCAGCTCCTCTCTCAGCTCCTGTGCATTCTTGGTTGATTCTTCCAGGAGATTTCTCTCTAAGCAACTGGGGGTCATGTCTTAGCATATCCCGGGGCAAACTCTGGGCTTCATCTTGTAGCTAAACGTCCTTCTGTCTGCATCTCCAAGTGTTTCTAAGCATCAGTGTCAGCTTTTAGCTTTCCTCCAAAATGTTCCTCACAGCTGCTCTGAGCTCCTTCTGTTTCTAAGGTCTTTTACAGGACTTCAATGATTAAATCATAACCCACCCTGAATGGATGGGGTCCATATCTCCATGGAAATAATTAAACGGTTCACCCACAGTTGGTTGAGTCACATCTCTATGGAGTCACTCAATCAAAAGATTCTAACCTAATCAACAGTAATACGTCTGCCCCCACAAAACTGCATTAAAGAATATGGCCTTTGGGAGAACATAATATCCAAACTGGCACATACATAAACTGATACTACAATGTAAAAACAGTTGATTTTTCACTTTATTGAACATCTGTTAAGGTCCCAGAACTGTTACAGTTAAACAACTTAAAATATAATTTTATTTTCAGAAGTATCACACATAAAGATTCTTAAAATCTTAAGAGCCATGGATTCATGAAACCTTTTTATGAGGAGGAAGACAGTCCACAGAAGGTCAGAGTGTCTTGCCAGCATCACAGAGTTTGGTCACAGCAGTGTCAAAACCAAAACACAAATATGTTGAGTCTACTTTTATCTTCGTACCATGTTGTACTCTGATAATAATATAGAGTTTTTATTGAAAAATACTGCAGGGAAGAATGTTTTTAAATAATTCTGAGCTTGAGATTAATTGTTAACTACTTTTGCTGTTTGTTTTCGATTTATTCTTCTAAGAATATCAGCAGTTAAAATTATATTTTGCCTGTGTAAAGAGATGAAGAGAGTGAAGGTGGGGGAAATACACATTTAAAGAATCATTAAAATCAGATTTACAGTTGTGATAATACAATGAATTTGATAACCTGAAAACTTACCTGTTACAAAATACCTGGAAATATTGGATAAAATATTAAAAATATCGTTTTAAAAGCATAGATATATTCCAAAGAAAAGGTATTTCTTTTGGACTAGAAAAGAAGATAGATAACTATAAATAGAGCAGTTAACTGAAACTGATAGTACTAATGCCCCTTGCTGATCTCAGTAGCCTGTCACTGCCCAGAGATAGATGTGCCCAAGAGTTTGATTTTAATGCCTACACTAACATGGGATAAAAAAAAATGCTTGGAGTTCATGTGACCACTGTGAGGCTGCCATGTGAAGCTGGAAGCCTTAAAGGGAAATGCTTCCTATGAAAGGGTAGATTAAAAAAAAAAAAATCTTCCACTAGCATAGATTGATGACAAAATTGTCTTTCTGGTCTTGGGCTCAGGGTGGGATTGGGGACTGGGATTGGAGTTTTCTCTAAGACTTTATACCTAGAAACTTCTTAGGGGGTGGAATATGAATTTACATTTTCTGCTTAATCCAGAAACTACTAAGCCCCCAAATTTAAATAATGGGCCTGGGCTCATAAAAACTTTTAGGCACTTTGCCAAAATAAATCCAAAATTGCCTTAGAGGCCACATGATTGCCACAGATAAAATATTGCTGAAGGTAACTGCACAGTCTAAAATTAGAAAACACAAATGCTTAACAACACAACAAATCATGTATTTCTTAGAGCCCCCAGAACTTCAGACGGTAGTATTATTAAAAAGAGAAACCATCAAAAGTTTTTAATATTTTAAATATTTTAATAAGTTTTAAATATCTGACCATAAGGAATCAAAAAGATAAAGAAAAAAGACCAGACACTTGAGAATACCAAATACAACTTCCACAGGTAGAAAGTATGGTTCTTGACAGATCTGAAGAAATTACTAACATACAGCACTGAAAGAGTGTGCCAGTATATTAAGAAAATTTTCAAGAATTGATGAAAGGTATAAAATACAATGACTCCCTAGCAAGAAAAAACATTTTTTGAATTGACACATCATTACATTAGACACCACAGACAAAATTTTAAATGACTAGAGAGGAGAAAGAGAGAGCCTACCAAAGAATTAAGATTTAAGAATGGCTCCAGAATCATCAATTGCAAAATAGAAGCCAGAAAGCAATAGAATAATGTCTTAAAAGCATTGACAGTCTAAAATTCCACATCCAACTAACCTGTCATTCTAGAATGAGGGAAAAGTAACATTTCTGAACAAAAAGAATAAATGGACCAAATTCTACAGTTGAAATCCAAATTATCCTTTTTTACAGGATAATTATAGGAAAATTTGAAAATACAAAAATAGGAAACAAATACCAAGCAGATACCAAAAGAGAGCTGATACAGCTATTACAATCAAAACCAGGTCGTAAATTCACCAGGAAAATAAAATAATTTAAAAATTTCTGTGTTAACCACTCTTCTCCTCAAAATGTAGAAAATGTAAATTGACATATCCATAATTATAGTACATAACTGCATTTACTTCTCTGTTATTAATAGATCAAGCAAAGATTTAAACAACACTTTATGCCTACTGGATATGGTATCTTACTCTCAACAACCAGAGAATATGCATCTCTACAACCATCCATGAAGCATTTACAAAAACTGATCCATACAGTTGGATAAAAAGCATTAGGTCAAACCGATTATGGTGATGAATGGACAACTATGAGATGATGCTGTGAGCCTTTGTGTACTATATGTGTGTGTGAATATATATCAAAAAAATTGCTCTAAAAAAGAAAGAAAAGCACTAGGTCATAGAAGAAATAATGATGGAAATTTGAACAAATTTAGAAGTCACTTAATAATGAAAATACCACATAGCACAAATTATGGGATGCTAGTAAAGCAGTACATCCCAGAAATTTATAAGCCTGAGTTCTCCCTTTAGAAGAAAAAAAAAAAAAAAGATGGAAAATTAGTGAGCTATGACTCACTTAAATTAAAAGAATGTCAGAATATATATAAAAAAGGTAAAAAAGCAGAAATTAATGAAATTTAAATAAGAGAAAGATGCAACAAAAACAAAGACTGGTTTTGTTTTGTTTTGTAAAAAATAATAGACAAACCTGGCAAGATTGATCGAGGAAAAAAAAGATAAAATGATATTGGAAATGGAAAGGATCTTTACCTCAACTAGAGCAAGGTAATCCTTTTAATAGATTAAAAACTATTATCACACAAACTAAAATAGACATATTAAATGAAAGAAAAAACATCTATTTATAAATGACTAGAGGGGAGAAAATAGGAATTTTGAGATTAAAAGAGATATTAAAAGACAAATGAGGCTTCCATTCATCTAAGGTGGCAGTGTATGACACTCCAGAGTACCATTTGCCCACAGAATTGTGGTGGGAGCTCATGGCAACTTGCTGGCCTCTCCTCTGACCCTAGCAAAGTGTGGAGCAACCTGCATTCCCCTTGTGGGTCCCTACCCCTATTTTGGAGGGAGCAGAGTAACACCTATGCATATATGCAGTGCCCGTAAGTTGGTGCCAGTTTATCGGGTGACGGTATGAAAGATCAAACCAGTTACCTCATCTCTGGCTCGCTCTCCTATAACTTGTCCTGCAGGCAGAAGCAGCCTGCAAACAGCTAAAGCAATTTTAAGAAACAAATGAAAGTGGTCTAGAGCAAAGGATTGCCAGCTTTAAGTCATAAAATAGAGTACCTGAAAGGAGAAAGTCTATTCCACAGGGAATAGAGGAAGTATTTGAATTCCTATAAATGGGTATTTCTAAGGCCACAAGCAAGCACAAGTCCAAGGCAAGACACGGGTTCAAAAAAGATGGAGAATACTTTGCACTTCACATTCACCTCGGGCTGGCCTTCTTGATGGAAGGTCTAAACGCTGAAGGTATCGAAACCACCAGCCAACCCAGACCCGATTCGCAAAGAGAGTAAAAGGTGTTTTTTGCATTGATTTGTTATTTAAGGTACAAACAGCTCGGGGACTAAATTCCCAGAGTTCACACTTTAAAATATTTAAATGTACAGTGTGCAGCAAAAGATTATATGACAAAGAGGAGGGGATTGGCTATCCAAAGGAACAAGATGAAAAGCTGGAAATCATCAACGAAGATGACCAGACTTTGAACATACCAGCAGACTTTTAAAAACATGGTCCTCAATATGCTAAAGGAGATAAGGGAAAACACTGAAAAGAACTAAAGGCTATCAGGAAAACAATGAATAAACAATATGAGAATCTCAATAAATATATAGAAAATATTTAAGGCACCAAACAGAACTACTGGAGTTGGAGTCAAAGACCACAATAACTGAAGTACATTCTATAGAGAGGGTTTCACCAGAAGACTGGAGCTGGCAGAGGAAAGAATTTGTGAACTAGAAGACAAGACAATAGAAATGACTCATGCTGAGAAGCAGAAAGAAAAAATGAAAAAAGTGAACAAAGCCAAAGGGGAAAAGACCTGTGGACACCAATAAACATACCAGTATATGAATTATAGGAATCCTAGGAGGAGGAGAAAGAGACAAAGGGGCAAAAGGAATATTTTGAAAGAATGGCAGACGTCCCAAACTAAACAAAAGACATGTATATGCACATTCAAGAATCTCAGCAAACCCAAACAGGATAAACTTCGATGAGAACCACCCCCACACTCATAGTAGTCAAACTGCTGTAAGAGTTTTGCAAGCTGCAAGAGAAAAGTAATGTGCTATATACAGGGGAGTCCCAATAAGATTAGATGCAGATTTTTCATCAGAAACCATGGAGACAAGAAGACTGAGGGGCAAAGTATGTAAAGTGCTAAAAGAAAAAAATTGCCAACCAAGAATTTTATATCCAGTGAGACAGTCTTTCAAAAATGGGGAGGAGGGGGAAGTTTAAGACATTAAGACATTCCCAGAAAAACAAAACTTGAGGGACTTTGTTACCACTAGGCATACCCTACAAGAAATGTTAAAAGGAGTTCTTCAGACTGAAAGAAAGGACAGTAGACAGGGGATTGAAGCAGCAGAAAGAAATAAAGATCCTCTGGTAAAGGTAACCATGTGGATAATTATAAATACCAATACTATTATATTTTTTGCCATATAATTGTATTTTAAATTTCTTACAGGTTGTAAAATGCAAATGCATTAAGTAATACTAAATATCTGGTTTAGGACATGAACTGAGGTATAATTTGTAACAAGTACCACAAAATGGTGTGGTATAGAACGATATATATGTATACTGTTGATAGTAAGTTGGTATCAAATCAACTGTGCTTAAACGGTAACTGCAAAGAGAATATATGAAAAATGCAGAAAGAAATAAGAAGGGACTCAAAATGGTACAATTCAAATAATCAAATAAATATGAAAGTATGCATTAAAGGAAAAATTGAGGAACAAAAAAGGTATGACTTAAAAAGACTAAGTAGCAAAATGACAAAGGAAATCCTGCATTATCAGTAGTTACTTGAAATGTAAATGGATTAAACTGTGCAGGCAAAAGGCAGAGATTGGCAGAAGCATAAAAAAAAGCACGAACCAACTTTATGCTGTTTACAAAAGACTCATCTTAAATTCAAAACCACATGTAGGTTGAGAGTTAAAGGATGGGAAAACATATACCATGCAAATAGTAAGCACAAGAGCTGGTGCAGCTATATAGATATCAGATAAAATAGACTTAGGTCAGAAACTGATATTAGGGAAAAAGGAGGTCACTGTATGTAGATAAAAGGGGTCAATTCAATAAGAAGAAATAACAATTATGAAATACATACCTATGCACACACCTAATGGCAGATTCACAAAATGTATGAGGCAAATATTGACAGATTGAAGGGAGTAAAAGCAATTCTACATTAATAGGAGGAAGCTTCAGTATACCACCTATCAATAATGGATAGAACAGCCAGACAGTAGATCAGTAAGGAAACAGAAAACTTGGACTATATAAAACAACTAGACCTAACAGACATGTATAGAACCTTTCACCCAACAGCAGCAGAATACATTTCTAGTGCACATGGATCATTCTCCAGGATAGACTACATGTTAGGTGACAAAACATGTTTCAGTAAATTCAAGTACAGTTATCCCTTCCACATCATGAGGGTAAGGGGTGTGGCACCCCCACAATCTGGTAAATCCATGTAAAAGTCTTTGGGCCCTCCCTTCGTACCTGAGAAGAAGTCTGAATTATTTCTTTTTCTTTTATTGGGTATTTACAGTACCTTACTGTAATATTTGTGTTAAATATTTGGTCATAGGCCATACATAGGTCAATGTTAAGTAAAAATACTGTATACTTGTTCTGTTTCATCTGCTGGCCTTCGCATGTCATCTGCAGCTTCCACAAAACTCCCCCAAAATTCCCATTTAATTTCTTATGCTGACCCATGATACTTTGATACCACGATGAGGAAAGTCGCGATGTAGAAAGGATAACTGTGTATTGAAATCATGCAGTGTATCTTACCTACCACATAAGAATTAAACTAGAAATCAATGAGAGAGAACTGGAAAATTCACAAATATGTGAAAATTAAACAGTGCATTATTAAGCAACCAAAGGGTCAGAGAGGAAATCAAAAGGGAAATTAGGAATACTGTGAGATGAATGAAAATGAAAAAACTCAGAAACTTACAGAAATGCAGCAGAGGCAATGCTGAGAAGGGAAATTCGTAGCTCTGATAACTTTTGTTTTTAAAAGGTCTCAAATTATTAATCTAACCTACTTGGAACTAAAGAAAGAAGGCTACACTAACCAAAAGTGAACAGAAGAAAGAAAGTAGCAAAGATTACAACATAGATAAATGAAACAAAATAAAAAAAACAATAGAAACAACAAAACCAGAAGTTCTTTGAAAAGATCAATGAAATCGATAAACCTTTAATTAGACAAAGGTAAAAAAAAAGGACACAAAAAAACTAAAATCAAAAATAAGGGGGAATTACTACCGAACACAGAAATATAAAGGGATTAATGGAGGATACTATAAACAATAGTACACCAACAAATTAGGTAACCAAGATGAAGTAGACAAATTCCTAGAAAATACACACACTACGTACACTGAAACCATGAAGAAATAGAAGATAACAATATACCAATAAAACTAAAGAGATTGGATCAGTAATCAGAAAATTCCCAACAAGGCCAGATGGCTTCATTGGTGAATTTTAGCAAACATTCCAAGAAGAATTAACACCTGTCCTGCTCAGAAATTTCCAAAAAAATCAAAGAGGAGAGAACACTTCCTAACTCATTCTATGTGGCCAATATCACCCTAACACCAAAACCAGATAAGTATACCACAAGGGAAGAAAATTACACAGCACTAACCCTTGTATGAGTATAAATGCAAAAATCCTCAGTCAACTCAGTTGATGCAGAAAAGGCATTTGACAAAATCACACACACTTTTTTGATGAAATCACTCAGAGAACTTGGAATAGAAGGAAACGTCCTCAACTTGAGAAAGAGTGTATATGAAAACAACAGGTAACATCCTTCCTAATGGTGAAAGACTGAAAGCTTTCCCTCTAAGATCAGGAACCAAACAAGAGTACCCATTATCACCACTGTTATTCAGCATTGTACTGGAAATTCTAGCTGGTTCATTTGGGCTAGAAAAAGAAGTTAAAGGCGCCCCAGATTGAAAAGGAGGAAGTATAATTTTTCCTATTTGCAGATGAAGTGATTCTATATACAGAAGATCTTGAAAAATACACAATAAACCTACTAGGACTAATAAATTCAGCAAAGTGGCAGATTAAAATATCAACATGAAAAGATTGCTAGTATTTCTATACACCTGTAATGAAAACCTGAAGAGGAAAAATTCTGTTTACAATAGCGATTAAAAGAATCAAATATCTAGGTATAAATTTAACAAAGGATGTAAAGGACTTATACATGAACAAATCAAGACCTAAATAAATTGAAGGGCATCTACATTAATTGATTGGAAAACTAAATATTGTTAAGATGTCAGTACTACCAAAAGTGATTTAAAGATTCAGTGCAATCCCAGTCACAATTCCAACAACCTTCTTTGGAAAAGAAGCCAATTGTCAGATAGATATGGAAGGGTAAGGGGCCCCAAAGCCAAAACCGTCTTGAAAAAGAATGAAGTTGGAGGACACACACTTTCTGATTACAAAACAACAGTAATCAAAACAGCATGGTACTAGCACAGGTACCTAGAAAGGGGATCCTTGCAAACTGAAGAGCTGGGTGCAGGGTTCCTGTTTGGGCTTTTTCCCCTTTCTCTCCCATGTCTAACAAAAGCCAGTGGAATCAGATTGAGAGTTCAGACATAAACCCTCACTCTGTGGCCAACTGACTTTCAACAAGGGTGCCAGGTCCACTCAAAGAGGAAAGAATAGTCTCTTCCACAAATCGTGCTGGGAATAGTCTCTTCCACAAATCACACTGGAAAAACTGGATAAGAATGGAGGTGGACTGTGACCTCGTACCGTATACAAGTCAACTCAAAAAGTATCAAAGACCTAAATATAAAACCCAAACTTTAAATCTTCTAGAGGAAAACATACGAAACATCTTCAGGACCTTGTGGTAGGCAATAGTTTCTTAGACTTTATGCCAAAAATGTTAGCCATAAAAGAAAATCTTCCTCTAGAAGACCTCTAAAAGGGTCAAGAAGATCCATGACAATTTTCAATAAAAACAAAGGGGGGGGGGCCTTACTCTTCAATATAAAGTTATGGTAATTGATGAGGATGAACTTGTCACTGGGATATACTGACTTAATTTGGATAAAGTACCCAAAGACAAAACTACACATGTACGGAAGCTTGGTATATATGTAGCATTCTAGATCAAAAGGAGAGACTGTTAATAATTGACACTGCAAATATTAGCTATCGGTGTTGGATCTCTCTCTCACAGGTCATAAAATCAGTTCCTAAAAGTTAAATTAAAAGTGAAGCTTTTAGGAAAAAATATAGGACAATATTTATAAGACTTTAGTTGTGAAAACAGTTTATTATAAACAAGAACAGTAGACACAACAAAACTTTAAGATAAAATTCACCAATTTAACTACATTAAAATAAATTTCTCAACTTCAGAACCAGCCAAGTTGGAGTAAACCCAATACAGCATACTTCTGATTACAACTGAAATATTTGGAAAGAGTACAAAATCAACTATAAAAGCATTCTGAAAAGTAACTACTAACAGGTATATCAGGAAGATAAGTAAAAACCTGAATAAAGACCCATAAAGGGAGTGAGATTCTGAACTGAGTGTGGGTTGATTCACAGAACCAGAATCTGGGAGAAAAACTAACAAGAAGATAGAAAAGGGGATTCTTGCAAACTGAAGAGCTGGGTTCAGGGTTCCTGCTGGGGTTTTTTCCCCCTCTTTCTCTCCCATGTCTAACCAAAGCCATCCCCAGTCATACACTGGTAATGCAGCAGCCACAGCAGCAATAAAAGACCAAGAGAAACCCTGTCTCTTTAACCAGAAGAACTGGGAAAAGATGATGATGTCTGGAGAGTATGGCAGAGAATACCTGTTGGTTTTTTTTCCTCTCCTTTCAACATCTAAAAGGTCATCTCAAGTCAGTCGAAACTTGGAACAGGATAGGAGACTTAAACCCTGAAGGAAACTTGTCTTTCTGTCCATGGGAATATAGAAAAGGGGTTTATGTTGTCAGCAGAATATGAGAGAAGTTTTGGAGATGAGAGAGCTAGAGAAGAGACTGAATTAATTCTGTCTTACCCCTGAGCTGTCTATGCATGAAATAGACCCAAGGAAACATCATAAATTTGTTGGGAACTGAATCACTAAACTACCGTCTGAGTCCCTGCGAAGGGCATATCCTGAACAAAGTTGTTGCGAAGTCCCTGAAAACTGAACTGATACTGGAACTACCACCGATATAAAGTGAGGTAGAACTTGAAGTCTCGGAATCTAACTGGGTAGATTGCCTGCTAAAACAAAACAGTCAAAACCAAATATCCTCCAGAGATTTTTACCAGGACCCACAGTCTCACAGCATTATATTAAAAATACTGGATATGAAAAAAATTACAAAGAAACATAGAAATCTTATTAATTCCAAAAGGAGAAAATCAGCAGATGATAATTCCAACAACCCAGAAGTTGGAATTATCAAAGATGCTAAAGCAGCTATTCTAGCCATATCCCATGAGGTTAAGCACTCTTGAAATGAGCAGAAAGGCAGGTCTCAGCCAAGAAATAGAAACCATAAAAAAGAACCAGGTGGAAATTTCGTACCTGAAAAAAGGAAAATATGATATCTGAATGTTTTTTTAAAAAAATTCACTCTGGGCTCAATAGGAGAATGGAGATGGCAGAGGATAGTCAGTGAAATTGGAAGATAAATCAATAGAAAGTATTCACTATGATATACAATGAAAAAGGATAGGAAAATTAACAGAACCTTAGGGATCTGTCAGGCAATTTTAAAAATCTCAACATTTGAGTCCCAGAAGGAGAAGAGAAAGAGATTGGCACAGAAAATAATATTTGAATAAACAGTTGCTAACAGGTCCCATATTGGTGAAAGACATAAATTTACAAATTGAAGAAGCTAAGTGATGAACAAACTGGATAAACAAAACCAGACTTGGGCATATTGAAATCAAATGCTTGGTATCTGTGGTGGCTTGGAGCTATGTACCTGAGAGAAACATATTCCTTAATTCCTGTGGGTTTTAATCCACTTAGCCTAGGACCTTCTGATAAGGTTATATCAGTTAAGGGATAGCCCAGCAAATCAGGATGGGTCTTAATCATGTGACTGGAGTCCTTTATATACAGAATTAAATTCAGATGCACAGAAAGAAAGCCACAGGGAGCAACTAGAAGCTGGAAGTCAACAGGACCCAAAAGAGAAGCCAGGAGAGTCCACCATGTGCACTGCCATGTGACAGAGAAGCCAAAGACCAAGGATCACTGGCAGCCCGTGTTTTCTGGGAGAAGACATCACCTTGTTGGTGCCTTGATTTTGTACTTCTAGCCTCACATTCATGAGCCAACCAATACCTGTAGTTTAAGCCAACTCATTGCATAGTATTTATTTTAGCAGACAGGAAATTAAACAGTTTTTGGTATCGTAAAGTGGGGTGCTGCTAATACAGATACTTAAAATATGGAAATAGCTTTGGAATTGGGCAATGGGTACAAGCTGGAAGAATTGTAAGGTGCTTGATAGAAAAATCTAGACTGCTTTGAAAAGACTGTTGGTAGAAATATGGACACTGAAGGTACTTCTGATGAGACTTTAGAAGGAAATGTAGAGTGTGTTATTGGAATTTGGAAGAAAGATGATCCTTGTTTTAAAGTGGCAGAGAACTTGGCAAAATTGAGTTCTGATGTTGAATGGAAGACAAAACTTAAAACCAATGAACTTAGATATTTGGCTGAGATTTCCAAGCTGTTTGGAAGGTGCAGCCTGGTTTCTCTTTGAAGCTTATAGTAAATTGCAAGAGGCAAGGGGTAAACTGAGAACTGAATTCTTAAGCACATAGAAACCAGAAACCATCAGGTTTGGAGAATGCTGAGCCTATCCAGATAGGCTCTGAGACTAGGGCCAGAAGCAGCTCAGGAAAGTCCCTTCCTAGAGGATAGGGCTCCATGTGAGGGTTTAACTGAACTGTTTGTTAAAGAGGATATGGTAAAACATGGATCCAGTTAGCCATTTCAGTGGAAGTTAGGATTTGGAAATGCAGTTATACAGGAAGGATCTGTGAAAAGTTCTATTGTCTGATGGTTTGGGCCCCTGTGAACTGCACGCAAAGCCGACAAGGTTTTTTGCAGAGTTTTTATGAGCAGAACCATTGCCATAATGGACTGAAAGGGACAGAGAAGGGCTGAAATGAAGGAAGAATGACTTGAAGGACAGAACCATGGAAGCCAAGGTCTGGACTGAAGCTGTCTCCTTTGGTCGAGAGAGCAGACCCAAAGCATGTGTGTATAAAGGGCAGGTTCACCTGGGTTTGGAGGGGGCAGGCCATCTTTCCCAGCACTTGGGGGGGGTGGGCCTTGCCCTCTGCTCAGGAAGGGTGTTGCTACCCCAGTGCTCAGAGATGGTAGGGGCTGTGTCCCAGCATTTGCAGAGAGCCTGGCTGCCATCCTAATGTTCAGAGAGGGTGGGGCCTGTGCCTGGCATTCATGGACACTGCCATCCCAATTCTTGGAGAGGATTGGGTCTTCAACCCATTGTTTAGAGAGAGCATGGCCATTGCACAAGTGCTTGGAAGGGTTGGGGCTGCGCTTCCTCAGGCCTGGAGGACAAAATGTTGGCCCATACATGACTCTCAGGCCTTGAAATATGATGGAGTTTGCTCTGCTGGGGTTTGGAATTGTTTGGGACGTGCGACCCAATTTTCTTCTAATTTCTTCCTTCTGGAATGAGAATGTTTATGCTATGCATATCTCCATTGTATACTGGAAGCTGGTAAGTTGTTTTCTAGGTTTTGCAGGTCCGCAGATAAAGAATAATTTTGCCGCAGGATAGACCATACCCATTTCAATTTTTATGAGACTTTGTACTTGGCAATTTTATTGAAATGACTTAAAGCCTTTGGGATGTTGTGATGTAATTAATGTAATTTGTATATGGGAAGAACATGTCTTTTGAGATCCAGAGGGTGGATTGTGGTAGCTTGGTGCCACAGAAAAACATGGTCTTTAACTTATCCATTCCTGTAGGTGGGAACCCATTGTAATTAGGACATTTTGATGAAGTTACTTCAGTTCAAGTGTAGCCCACCTTAATCAGTATGAGCCTTAGTCCTATTATTGGAGGACTTATAGAGAAGGCCATAGAGAGACAATCCCTAGAGAGCAATCAGAAGCTGGAAGGCAACAAAACTCAGAGGAAAAATAAGACATCACAGTTGCATTTGCCAAGTTATGGAAAAAACAAGGACCAGAATTGCCAGCAGCCAGTCTCAGAACGCCACAGCCTTCAGGGAGAAAGCATCACTCAGTTTTGGACTTATCCTGGCCTCAATACCACGAGCCAATAAATTCCCACTGTTTAAGCCAATTCATTTCGTGGTACTTGTTCTAGTTTGCTAATGCTGCGGAATGCAAAACACCAGACATGGATTGTCTTTTATAAAAAGGGGGTTTATTTGGCTACACAATTATAGTCTTAAGGCCATAAAGTGTCCAAGGTAACACATCAGTAATTGGGTACCTTCACTGGAGGATGGCCAGTGACATCCGGAAAACCTCTGTTAGCTGGGAAGGCACGTGGCTGGCGTCTGCTTCGAGTTCTGGTTTCAAAATGGCTTTCTCAAAAATCAGTAGAAAAATGGGAGTAAAAACTAAATGACAAATAGGGTGGGATGGGGGGATGGTTTGGGTATTCTCTTTTCACTTTTATTTTTTATTCTTATTCTGATTCTTTCTGATGTAAGGAAAATGTTCAGAAATAGATTGTGGTGATGAACGCATAACTATATGATCATACTGTGAACAGTTGATTGTATACCATGGATGACTGTATGGTTTGTGAATATATTTCAATAAAACTGAATTAAAAAAAAAAAAAAATGGCTTTCTCCCAGGACGTTCCTCTCTAGCAAGCTTTCTCCTCTTCAAAACGTCACTCACAGCTGCACTGAGTTCCTTCTCTTTGAGTCAGCTCATTTATATGGCTCCACTGATCAAGGCCCACCCTGAATGCATGGGGCCATGCCTCCATGGGAATAGCTCATCAGAGTCATCACCCACAGCTGGGTGGGGCACATTCCAAGCAAATCTATTCAGCACCAAAACGTCTGCCCCACAAGACTACATCAAAGATAATGGTGTTTGGGGGACACAATACATTCAAACTGGCACAGAACTTGTTTTAATAGCCAGGAAATTAAAGCAATATCAAAGATAAAGAAAAAGTTAAGAAAAGCCAGAGAAAAATGATGTATCTTCTATAAGTGAACAATGATTTGAATGACTGAATTTCTCACCAGAAAGACAGTAAATCAAAATCTTTAAAATGTTGAAAGTAAATAACTATGAATCCAGAATTTTATATGCAGCAAAAATATGTTTTCAGGAATGAGGGGAAACTACAGACAAGCTCAGATGAAGACAGGCCAAAAGAATTTGTTCCCTGCAGACTTGCTATATAAGAAACACTAAAGAAACTTCTTTATGTACAACAGTAATGATACTAGAAAGAATGAAGGGAAGCAGAAACGGTAAACACAATATCAGGACAGAATAATAGGATATCACTACAGACCCTACAGACACTAAAAAGAAAAATAAGAAAATACAGCAAACAACTCTGTGCCCCAGAATTGGACTGGTTAGATGAAATGGAGAAGTTCCTTGAAAGCCACAACCAAAACTCTCCCACAAACAAATCTGTGACCTGAATGGTTCTATACCTATCAAAGACAGTATAGATTGTAAAGCTGTAGTAATCAGAACAATGTGCTACTGGGAAAGGACAGACATATAGATCAATGGAATAGAGTAAAGAATCCAGAAATAGATTCTCACAATTGGCTTTTATTATTGTGGCAGAATGTACATAAGAAAATTTGTCATTTTAACCATTTTTAATTGTACAGTTAATTCAGTGGCACTAATTACATTCAGTGTTATGCAGCCACCACCACCACACCACACCACCCTCATTTATTTCTGAATCCTGTTCATTACCCAAAACAGAAAGTCTGTTTGGTTTTATTAAACACTAACTCCCCATTCCTCCTCCTCTCCAGCCCCTGGTAACCTACTTTCTGTCTTATGAGTTTGCCCTTTTTGAATTTTCATGTAAGTGGAGTCAAACAATATTTTTCCATTTATATCTGACTTGCTTTTCTTTGTTCATTCACAAAGTATGTATTGGAACTTTGTTCCTTTGTATGACTGGATAATATTCCATTTTATATATATATCAAATTTCTTTTTTATCCATTCATCTGTTAATGGGCACTTGGTTCTTTCCACTTTTTGGCTTTTGTGAATAATGTTGCTATGCAGTTTGGTATACAAATGTCTGAGTCCCTGTTTTCATTTTTTGGAGGCATATAGCTAAGAGTGGAGCAATGCATGAGGATCCCAATTTCTTTGCATCCTCACCAACACTTGTTATTTTCTGTTTTTAAGTAATAGCTGTCCTGGTGGGTGTGAAATGATATCTCATTCTGGGATTGTTTTTCTCTATTTATTTAACTTATTATTTTGAAATATTTTCAAACTTAAAGGGCAGTTACAAAAACAATACAAACCCCATACAGAGTATTCCAACATACTCCAACCCCAGGAAAACCCATATTCACTTATTTTAACATTTTGTCACATTTGCCGTGTCACTTTTATTGGTCTGTCTATCCATCCATTTATCTGTTTATGAATCCATTTTCTGAACACTTGTGTGTGGGTTGTATACATCATGCTTCTTGAACGCTTAATATTGCCATGTATATTTCCTAAGACCAAGGATATTCACTTGTGTAACCATCTTAAGTGCAGTTATACCATTCAAGAAATTTAACATTGAAGTTATTGTCTGTATTCCAATTTTTTCATATGTCCCAATAATATCCTTCTGAGCCTTTTCTCCTCGTTAGATCCCATTCAGGATCTTTTGTTGCATTTTATTGTCCTTATCTCTTTAGTTGCTTTTTAAGTAGTTTTTCTGGGTGCATATATGCAACATAAACTCCCTACTCAACTACTCCCAAACTTACCAGTGGGTTTAGTCACATTCATAACGTTGTGATACCCTTACCACTTTCCGTTACTAAAACTTTTCAATCTCCAACACCCATTATGCATTAACTCCCCATTTACCCCGTCCTGTGTCCTTGGTAACCTGTACTCTACTTTCTGTCTCTATGAGCTTGCATATTCTCCAGTACTTTCTTTGTTGTTACCATGCGGCTTAAATTTAACACCCAAATCTATAATAATCTCATTTACTTTGATGCCAATTAGAGTATACACAAACTGTTTCTTCCCCTGTCTGTCTCCCACCTTTTGGTAGTTGTTGTCACGAATTACATATCTACATTATGAGTCCAAAACCGCTCATTTGTCATTACATTTTATGCATTTGCCTTTTAGATTATGTAGGAAGTAAAAAGTGAAATTACAAACGAAAAATTTAATAGTATTGGGTTTTATATTTACTCATGATACCTCCTTACTGGAGGTCTTTATTTCTCATTTGGCTTCCATCTATTGTCTATTGTCCTTTCCTCTCAACCTACAGGGCTGTCTTTAGCAGCCCCCCCCCCTTGTCTTTTTCTCTCTTTTTACCCAAACACTTACCCTTCTGCTCCCCCCCCCGTTCTACCTTCTACCAGTAACCACTAATCTGCTTTCTAGCTCTGCAGATTTGCTGTTTTTAGTCATCTCTTATAAGTGATCATATAGTTTTTGTTCTTATGTGTCTTGCTCATTTCATTAAGCATGTATTTTTTTCAAAATTCTACCATATTGCAGTATATCTCATAGCTTCATTTTTTCTCATGGCCTAATATTCCATTGTGTGTATATACCATGTTTATTTATCCATTCCTTTGTTAATGGGCATTTGGGTTGTCTCCACTTTTGGCTATTGTGAATAATGCTGCTATGAACATTGTTATACAAGTCTCTATTTGTGACTTTTCCCACTTTCTTTGGATATCTTCCTAGAAGTACGACTACCAGTCAAATGGTAATTCTATATTTAACTTTTTGAGGAATAGCCATATTGCTTTCCACAGTGGCTGCACCATTTCACATTCCCAAGAACAGGTACTAGAGTTCCCATTTCTCTACAACCTCTCAAGCACTTGTTATTTTCTTTGTTGTTGTTTTTCTAATAGCCATCCTTGTGTGTGTGAAGTTGTATATATTTGTGGTTTTAATTTGCATTTCTCTAATGGGTAATGATGTGTATTTTGGCCAGGTGTATATCTTCGGAGGAATGTCCAAATTCTTTGTCCATTTTTTAATTGGGTAGTTGGCCTTTTTTTGTTGAGTTTAGGAGGTTTTAATATATTTTGGGTATTAAACACATCCAATAAATGGTTTGAAACTATTTTCTCCCATACTATAGATTGTCTTCTCTCTTTCTTGGTAATTTCCTTCAGTATAAAAAAAGTTTTTAACTTTGATGAATTCAAAACTTATCTGTTCTCTCTTCCATTGCTTGTGGTTTTGGTGTCATATCTAAGAATCATTGTCAAATCCCAGAACATGAAGATTTTTCCTATATTATCTTCTAAAAGTTTTGTTGTTTTATCTCTTTTATTTAGGTGCTTGACCCATTTTGAGTTGATATTTGTATATGGTGTGAAGGTAGGAGGCTAACTTCATTCTTCTACATGTAGATATCCAGTTTTCCCAGCACCATTTTTTGAAGAGACTTTTCTTTCCCCCTTCATGTACCTAGCATCCTTGTCAAAAATTAATTGTCCATAAATGTGTGGGTCTATTTTTGAACCTTCAGTTCTGTTCCACTGATCTAGTTATCTTTGTGTCAGTGCCACACTGTTTTGATTACTGTCACATTGTAGTAAAAATTGGGAATTGTTAGTCCTCCAACTTCATCTTTTTCAAGATTGTTTTTGTTATTTTGGGCCCTTGCTGTACTTGCATGAGGTGTGCACTTGTGGCCCTAGGGATTACCCCATTTACTAGGATACAAATGGCCCCTTTTCCCTAAGAAACTGTTTCCTCATGGTCCTGGGCATTGCACTATATGTTCTTCAGCCAGCAGTCCTTTGCCCCAGGCAGCCACAACTTGACTGCACTCCCACAGAATTCTTTTCGAGAGTTCCATGAGCAGCCTTTGATACTCAGGACAAGTTCTGGGATGGCAAGCCTGTGAAGAGTATCCTGATTCAGTCTTTCAGGCTGCCACCAGCCAGAATGTTCCAGACATACATACCAGGGACCTGTACTGGAAGCATGGGCTGGCTCCATGCTGAGCCACTGCGGGGACAGGTGAGGGGCCAGCCAGGGTGCCACAAGATCCTACAGCTTTTAAGCAGCCCTTTTCTTGAGTCAGCATTCATTCTGTTTCTACAGACCTTTTAACTGTTTTCTGGAGCTTTGAGAGAAAGGTATTGCTGCCAGTTCTTGCTGATTTTTCTAAAGTTCTGTGAGGGTTGGAGCCCTGAACCTTCTCATTCCACCATCTTGATGAGGGTATGTCCCTATTATCTCTTTGAATCTCCATTGTCCAGCACTGAGATGCTATCTCCAAAAATATGTTCCTTCAGATAATTGTTTTCTTTCATGGTCATGGGACCTTCCTCATTGTGGCTTGGATTTGCATTTCCTTAATGACTAATGGTGTTGAGCATCTTTTTATGCACTTCTTAGCAATTTGTATATCTTCAAATAGTACTGGGACAATTGGGCATTCATATAACAAAAAAAAAAAGAACCTGAACTAATACCTTATACAAAAGTTAACTCAAAATGAATCATAAGCCACAATTTAAAATTATAAAATTTGATGAGAAAATATTGGGAAGAAGTCTTTATGACCTTGAGTAAGGCAAAAAATTCTCATATGCTACACCAAAGGGAAATCCATAAAAGAAAAAAATTTATCCATTAGACTTTATTAAAACTGTGAAAACGTTCTCCATTGTATCTGTTGAAAATACAACATGCAAAAATTATTTATTTATACCACTAATGAACAACCAAAAACAGAAATTAAGAAAACAATTCTGTCTTCCATAGGACCTGAAAGAATTAAATACGATATTTGTGATACTTGCTACTATAGAAACATGAGCAGAGTGTTTTGGTTTTATAAATGATGGACAAATTAATGAGAACATATGATATATTTAAGAAGACGTATTGCTGCCATAGTCAAAATACATGTATGATGATTTTGTGAATTTTTTAAATGAAAATCCTATTTCATTACCAATTTCCATTCTAATAGAAGCTGCAAACTGATCATTTCAAATCAGCTAAAGTGACTTGGTCAGAATTTAACTCTATGAGCTATATTTTTCATTGTTTGCTCTTAGTTATACGCAATCAAGATGTTCTAGGGGAGAAAACATTTTTGTTTTATTAAACCCTTTAAATTAAAGGGTGGGGGTGGCATTATACTGCTACCCCAAAGATAACAGCTATAAAGTAGATACTCATTAGACATCTTCAGTGGCAATTCAAAAGAAGCTTCTATTCTCCAATCCCTAAAATTTTATTTTAATTGTAGAGTTATAGTCAAGCAGTCGGGCAAAAAGTGATGTGTGTTTTTGTGTGTAGAGAAGGTACTAGTGAATGGGAAGAACACACACTTTAGAGTCAGATCAACTGGGTTCACATCATGGCCTTGAGTAACCCTGGGCAAGTTCCTGATCTCTCTGAGCCTTAATTTCCTCCTTACCTGAAAAAAGAAAATAACTACTTCATTAGGTTCTTTTAAAGATTAGTGCTCGTAGTCTTTGTAAGCCCACAATCTAAAGAGAAAAAGTAGAAAATATTCAAAGAAGAATGGCCAAAGTGTATTTTAAGAAATAAGTTAGTGCTAGGTAGCAAATTTCCTATAAAATTTTAAGAGGTTGCAAAACACAAATAGAATACTATAGTGCTTACCTTGATAACTTACTTTGAAAAATCATTTTCCCAGTTTGTGAGTACCATGAGATTGTTTTTATAATGAAGAAAATATGTAAGACAGTTATGTCTCATAGACCAAAAAGTTTATTCTCTTCATAAACATAGCATAAACTTTAGACATTATTAAGACAACCAAAGAAATAGCCTTATTTTTTTTTAACTATGTATTGGTCAGCTTTTTATCTACTATGTTTTCATGTCAACCGTCATAGCTGGATTCAGTCTTTCTTGTTGACTGTGGATAAGAAAAATAGAAAAATTAAGATTTCTTTTTAAAAGCAGTGTTTTTCTTTGTTTTAATGTTACAGATTTATTTGAGGTTCCTAGATTATCAAATGGAGCACTCAAATGAATGCAAGAGAAACTTCGTTGCAGTCTATGATGGAAGCAGTTCTATTGAAAATCTGAAGGCCAAGTTTTGCAGCACCGTGGCCAATGATGTAATGCTTAAAACAGGAGTTGGAGTAATACGAATGTGGGCGGATGAAGGTAGCCGGCTTAGCAGGTTTAGAATGCTCTTTACCTCCTTTGTGGAACGTAAGTAAATATTCTCATACTTTTGATAAAATTTGCATAATTTTCATACATTCATAGACACTTACTGAGCATTTACTTTCTTTTAAATTCAGTTTTATTGAAATATATTCACATATCATACAGTCATTCGTGGTGTACAATTAGCTGTTCACAGTACCATCATATAGCTGTGCATTCATCACCCCAACCTATTTTTTAAACATTTTCCTTACAGCAGAAAAAGTAAAAATAAGAATGAAAAATAAAAGTAAAGAAGAACACCCAAATCAACTCCCCCACCCTATTTTTCATTTAGTTTTTGTCTCTGTTTTTCTACTCATCCATCCATACACTGGATAAAGGGAGTGTGATCCACAAGGCTTTCACAATCACACTGTCACCCCCTGCAAGCTACATTGTTATACAATCGTCTTCAAGAGTCAAGGCCACTGGGTTGCAGTTCAACAGTTCCAGGTATTTACTTCTAACTGTTCCATTATGTTAAAACCTAAAAAGGACTGTTTACAGAGTGCGTAAGAGTGCCCACCAGAGTGACCTCTTGACTCCATTTGGAATCTCTCAGCTACTGAAACTTTATTTTGTTTCATTTCGCATCCCTATCTGGTCCAGATGTTCTCAGTCCCATGACGTCAGGTCCACATTCATCCCCTGGAGTCTATATCCTGCATTGCCAGGGAGATTTACACCCCTGGGAGTCAGGTCCCACATAGTGAGGAGGGCAGTGAGTTCACCTGCAGGGTTGGGTTAGGTAGAGAGAGGGCCACATCTGAGCAACAAAGAGGTACTCGGGGGAGACTCTCAGGCACAATTATAAGCAGGTTTAGCCTCTCCTTTGCAGTAACGAGCTCCATAAGGGCAGGCGCCACAATAGAGGACTCGGTATACCAAACCACCAGTCCTCAATATTTGTGAGAACATTGGCAATGTTTCCTGTGAGATACAAACTAGACCCTAGTTTTGCATACGGTGGGCTATTGACTTAGGTTAATTTTATCACAAGACTTGTCATTACAGTTAAAGGAAGGCAGAGGCAGGCTAACAAGAAGTCACCAGTAGAATACATTTTAATTTGAAAGCAGTCACTGTTTGTTGACTGGCCAGATTATAAAAGTAATCATAGTAGACACCTTAGTTCATCCTTCTAATAAGCCTATTGATCTGGTCTTGCCTGTTGCCAGCATCTCCCCCTTCTGCCAAATGTGTAGTCTTTTTCTTCATCTCCCCTGTGGGAGAAGATAATTTGAAGGGCCACAGGAAGTTGTTTGCTACTTTGAAGTGTTTCCCAGCAGTATAGACTTCATGAATAAGGTTCTCCATGCAGATGATGCCATATTTACTCTATGATTGAGTTGCAATCATAGAGTTATCTGTCAAGGCAATCTGCTTCTTACTGGTTTTGCCATAACCACGCTTATAGATCAGTTTGTTCACTGACTTCAGGTCTGGGTACTGCCATGCAATCTATGGTTCCACAATCCTCAGCATGTTAATCGAGGCCTCGTTGAGCTTAAACCAAGGTGCCATTGAAGATTTGGCGAAGGCGAAGAAGCTGCAACACTTTTCGGACCTTTGGGCTCATAGCATTGATACCTCTGATCCTGACGACAAATGCCAATTTGGGTTCCGCAGGTACACAGAAGTTGCCAGCTTTTCTTGCCGTTCTAGCCATTTGAATCTCGGTTTTGAACATCTGCGTATATTCCTTGTGATAGTGCTTGGCTCTTTCATAGATAAGCTTCCTCCTTGCCTTTCGAAGCATCTTTTGGGCAAACTTCTTTCTCAAGCGCTTGATCTTCAGTTCAGCAGAATTCCTTCGCTTTTTCCTAAGGGTTTCCTGCACAGCCGGAACTTTCTTCTCTTCTACACCCTCCAGGGTTCCAGCCAGAAAAGGGCTTGGAATACATTTTAATGTACAGTATTCAAAATACTTTTGTAATACTATTGCTTTGATTTGCTATAAAGCTTCTTTGAAGAAAGGCTGCTAGTAGTCCGGACCCCTCTGTCACATGTCCAGGTGTGGTGGTCCTTCTGTCCCAGGTTTCATTGCATTCACCTTCTGGCTTCAGTGGCTTCCTCCCTGTTTCTTCTAGGTCCTTTCTTAGCTTCTCTGAGGCTTTTCTCTATGAGCTTCTCTTAATTTCATCCTTCAGCTTCTCTGTGGTTTTTATCCTCTTGTAAAGGACTCTATTAGGAGGATTAAGACCTACCTTGTATAAGGTGGGTCACATCTCAATTGAAATAACCTAATGAAAAGGTCCCACCCACAGTAGGTCTGTACCCACAGGAATTTATTAAAAGAACATGGCCTTTTTGGGGGTACATAACAGCTTCAAACTACCCCCAGCAATTTACTTGTGACTGTATTTTATTCTGTTTTGCCCCACATCATGATTACTTTAAGTTATTTTTTCATTTGGGGGAACTTATTCTCAAAACTGTACAAAAAGGTATACTCGTAAGTATCATTCTCCTGTCATCTCTGCTGCCCCAATTCCATTTTCCTATTCCTTGATTCCATTCCTACCCACTCTGCAGGTAACCAGTCTCATTAGATCTTGGTGTATCCCTCCTGTATTTCTTTTGGCACAAATGAACACACACCATGTTTATTTTCTTATATCCTCTTTTTATCTTACTTGAAGAGCAGCACACTATAATCTTTTGTAATTTTCTTTTTAAATTTAAAAATATATCAAGGAAATCAGTCTTATCAGTTCAGAGGGATATTTCTTATACTCTTTGTAGCTGCAGAGTATTCCATTGTGTGTTCCAGTTAATTTAGTCAATTTCCTATGTAGGGACATATGAGCTATTCATAATATTTTGTAATTATAAATGATGTATCAAATAATATGCATATCCATTTTCATATTTTTGGAGATGTATCATTAGAGTACATTCCTAGAAGTGGAATAGCAGAGTCAAAAGGTAAGTGCATATGTAGTTTAGGTACTGCCAAATACTGCTTTGGAGGGAGTTATCTTATTTACAAATTGTTTATGTCTTTAAAAAGTCTTTACTATTTTACAAACATTGGGAACTTTTTCATATTAAAAGATGTACAGCTTATACACAGGCACTGATCCTGCTTAACAGTGGAGAAACTTTGAGGACAGATTTTAGGGCTGCAATTAATTAGAATTAACAAATTCCTACAAGGAAAAAAGGCAGAGATTGGAAGCGTAGATTAAAAAAAAAGCACCACCTGACAGTATGCTGTTTGTAAGAGACACACCTTAAATTCAAAGACACACATAGCTTGAGTGTGAAAGGACAGGAAAAATAGTAACCGAAGAATAACGGGAGTGGCTGTACTTACATCAGAAAACAGACATTTAGATGAAAACTGTGAAAGGGGGCAAAGAAGGACACTGTTGAGAAGAATCAATTCATCAAAACCTCTAATGATTATAAAAATATATGTACCTAAAGACAGATCTCCAAAATTTAGTAAGCAAAAATTGACAAACTTGAAAGGAGAGATAGGTTCTACATTAACAGGTGGAGACTGCAGTACACCGCTGTGCCGGTTTGGATGTATTATGCCCAGCACAAAACACATATTCTTTTAATCCAATACTGTGGGATATTTGGATTAGGTTGTTTCCATGGAGACGTAACTCACCCAAATGTGGGTGAGATTTTTTTATTAAATTATTTCCATGGAGGTGTGAACTCCACCCATTCATGGTGGGACTTGATTAGTTCACTGGAGTATTGAAGACAGCTAAGGGCTGACACAGACACTGATGCTGAGAGATGCTTGGAGTGCAGACAGAAGGACTTTTGGAGATGCTAAGCTAATAGATGGATCCCAGAGTTTTCCCCTGACAAGCTAAGACAGTACCCCCAGACACTTAGAAGCACTGTGGGAGAAAGAAACAAGGATGCACAGGAGCCAAGAGACAGGAGCTAAGACAAAAACCCAGAGACTTTTGGGAGAAAGCCGTTTTTGAATCACAACGTGGGAGCAAAGGACCAGCAGATGCCAGCCACGTATCTTCCCAGTTGACAGAGGTGTTCTGGACACCAATGAACATTCTTCAGTGAAGGTATCCTCTTGTTGATGCCTTAGTTTGGACACTTTTATGGCCTTGGAACTTTAAATTTGTACCTGAATAAATCCCCTTTCTAAAAGCCGATTCATTTCTGGTATTTTGCGTAATTGCAGCGTTAGCAAACCAGAACATATTTTGGTATCAGGAGTGGGGTGCTGCTGAGCTTGCAAATACCAAACACATTGGAATGGCTTTTTAAATGTATGGGGGGAGGTTCTGGAAGAATTGTGAGGAATTTGATAGAAAAGGCCTAGATTGCTTTGAAGAGACTGTTGGTACAAATATAGACCCTAAGATACTTCTAATGAGGCCTTAAAAAGAAACAATGAATGTGTCATAGCTGACTGGAAGAAAGGCAATCCTTGTTTTAAAGTGGTGGAGGGTTTGGCAAATTGAGTTCTGGTGTCAGATGGAAGGCAGAATTTGAAAGCAACAAACTGGGATACTTAACTGAAAAGATCTCTAAATTAAGTGTGGAAAACGCAGCCTGGCTTCTCCTTGCAGCATGTAGTAAAATGTGAAAGGAAAGAGATAAACTGAGAACTGAAATCTTGGGTACAAAGAAACCAAAAATTGATAGTCTGGAAAATTCTGGGCTTCCAGAAAATGAAACCCCAGAGACTACAGCCCCACATGAGGATTTAACGAAACTTGGAATCAGCAGGCCATTTCAGTACAAGCCAAGATTTGAGATGGAGTTATCCAAAAAGGATTTGGGGAGTCCTATTGTCTGACAGTTTTGACTTCTGTCTGCTGCATGCCAAGCCAACAAATTTTTTGTGAGATCTGTATAGATGGAACCAGTCTGGACTAAAAGGGACAGAAAAGGGACAGATTGAAGGAAAAATCTCTTGAGAGGAGGCAGAACTATGGAAGCCAATATCTGAAGCCAAGAAATCTCAGGCAAGGAGAGTAGAGCAACCCATGTACGTGGAAAGAGTGTGTTTGCCCTTGAGGCAGAGGGCAGACCTTCCACCTCAATGCTCAGGGAGAGTGCTGCTGCCCCAGGCCTCAGAGAGGGTAGAGCACATTCCCTGAGGATTGGGGAGAGCCTGGCCACCGCCCCACTGTTCTGAAGGGTTGAGAGTGTGCCCAGGAGATGGAAGAGACTCCGGATGTCACCCCTGTGTTTGAGGAGGGTGTGGCTGAGAAGGAGGTAGTCTCCCTAACGTGTGGATATGTTGGAGCATTCACCCCAGCGTTTGGAGAATAAAGGGCTGCTTGAAGCCCTTGGAAAGGATTGGACTCCTGTGCTCTCAAGCCCTGAGGATAAAATGTCATTCTATAAATGACTCTCACTTTGAAATCTAATGAAGTATGCCCTGCTGGTTTTTGGAATTGTTTTTGTCCCTTGACCCCTGTTTTCCTTTTGGTTTTTCCCTATGGCAATGGGAACATTTATCCTATGACTGTCCTACCTTTGAATATTGGAAACAGATAATTTGTTCTAAATTTCACAGGTCCACAGCCAGAGGGGAATGTTGCCTTAGGACAGATTATGCCTATATCTGATTTTTTTTTTTAATTCAGTTTTATTGCAGTATGTTCACATACCATACAGTCATTGACAGCGTACAATCAACTGATCACAGTTCCATCATATAGTTGTGCATTCATCACAATTTTTGAACATTTTCCTTACTGCAAAAAATATAAATGAGAGTAAAAATAAAAGTAAAAAAAAAAACACCCAAAGCATTCCATCCCCCCATCCCACCCTGTTTTTCATTCAACCTTTGTCCCTATTTTTCTACTCATCTGTCCATACACTGAATAAAGGGAGTGTGAGCCACAAGGTTTTCACAGTCACACAATGACACTGTGTAAGCTACATAGTTACAAAATCATCTTCAAGAATCAAGGCTAATGGGTTGCAATTCAACAGTTTCAAGTATTTCCTTCTAGCTGTTCCAATACACTGAAAACTAAAAAGGGATATTTGTATAGTGCATTAGAATGCCCTCCAGAGTGACCTCTTGACTCTGAAATCTCTCAGCCACTGAAACTTTGTTTCATTTCACTTCCCCTTTTGGTCAAGAAGATTTTCTCAGTCCCACAGTGCTGGGTCCAGGCTCATACCCGAGTCATGTCCCACTTTGCCAGGGAGATTTACACCCTGGGAGTCATGTCCCATATGGGGGGAGTGCAGCAAGTCACCTGCCGAGTAGGCTTAGAGAGAGGCCACATCTGAGCAACAAAGAAGATCTCTGGGGGAGACTCTTAGGCACAGTTATGAGTAGGCTTAGCCTCTCCTTTGCAGTAACAAACTTTGTAATTGCAATTCCCAAGATTGAGGGTTTGGCGTACTAAATTGGTATCCCCAATGTTTGTGAGAATATCAGTAATAATCCAGGTGGGGAAGTCCAACATTTCCACATTTTTCCCCAGTTCCTCAGGGGACCTGCAAATAACATTTTTTTATCTGCCCAAATTCCTTTGGGATGTATCGGGATTTCACACTAACCTGTACAAACCTACCAGATCTCACTTCTTGTTCAGAGTACCATATAATTATACTGTTTGAATATACTGACCATACAAATTAAATTATTTAGTGTGCTACAGAAAATACAGATCCTGTAGCAAATAAGCATCTCTTCCTTTGGTCTCACAGAAGTTGAAGTTTTAAAACACAGTCAGTATGGTCCTTTACCCTTTGGCCTGTGTCCTAGTTTGCTAATGCTGCAGAATGCAAAACACCAGAGATGGACAGGCTTTTATAAAACGGGGGTTTATTTCACTACACAATTACAGTCTTAAGGCCACAAAGCATCCAAGGTAACACATCAGCAATCGGGTACCCTCACCGGAGGATGGCCAATGGCCTCCGGAAAACCTCTGTTAGCTAGGAAGGCAGCCGGCATCTGCTCCAAAGCTCCAGCCTCAAAACGGCTTTCTCCCAGGACGTTCCTCTCTAGCAAGCTTGCTCCTCTTCAAAACATCACTCCCAGCTGCACTCAGTTTTCTCTCTTTGAGTCAGCTCATTTATATAGCTCCACCGATCGAGGCCCACCCCGAATGGGTGGGGCCACGCCTCCATGGGAACATCTCATCAAAATTATCTCCCACAGCTGGGTGGGGCACACTCCAAGCAAATCTAACCAACACCAAAACTTCTGCCCCACACAAGACTACAAAGATAATGGCATTTGGGGGACACAATACACTCAAACTGGCACAGCCTGATTTGCCTTAGTCCTAACCAGATCCATTACATTTATATCTCTAATTGAAGTCTGAACTCTTTTTCAGTTTTTTTCAAACATGTAACTGATTTTTATAAGACTGTACTTAACTGTATTGTGATGGAATGAATATATTTTTGCATTTTGAAAGATCATGCCTTTTTGGGTGGAATTTGCTGGTTTGCATATATTTTGCCACCCCCCCAAAGACATGTTCTTTTAATCCAATCTTGTGGAATATTTAGATTAGGTTGTTTCTATGCAGATGTGACTCACCCAACTGTGGGTGAAAACTTTTGTTTAGATTATTTCCATGGAGGTATGGCCCCTCCCATTCAAGATGGGTCTTAATTAGATCACAAGAGTCCTTCAAGATGCTCAGGAAGAAAGAGAGAAGTGGAGCTGGAGCTGACAGAGATGCTTAGAGATGCTTGGAGATGCATACAGGACATTTGGAGATGCTAAGAGATGAAGCCCAGAGTTTGCCCTGGAGAAGCTGAGAGGACCCCCAGACACTTAGAGAGAAACGCCCTGGGAGAAAAGAGCTGAGAGAGAGAGAGACTGAAACACAACCCAGGGTAAGCAGGTACCAGCCACATGCTTTCCCACATGCCGGTGTTCTGGACACCATTGTTTTTCTTCAGTGAAAGTATCCTCTTGCTGATGCCTTAGTTTGGACCTTTTATGGCCGTAGAACTTTAAATTTGTAGCCAAATAAACCCCCTTTATAAAAGCCAATCCATTACTGGTATTTTGCATAATGGCAGCATTAGTAAACTGGATCACTTTCAATACTGGATAGAATGTCTAGCTAGAATATCGATAAGGAAGTAGAGAACCTAAACAATACTGTAAATATAGACATATATACTCAAGACATATCTAGAACACTTCATCCAACAAAATCAAGCTGCGCATTCTTCTCAAGTGCATGGGATTAGTCTCCTAACATAGGATAGAACATATGTTAGGTCACGAAGGAAGTGTTAATACATTTTAGGAGGTTGAAATCATACAAAGTATATTCTCTGAACAGAATGGAATGATGGCGGAAATCAATGACGGATCAAGAACTGGAAAATTCACAATTGTGAAAATTTATGTGCTCTTAAACAACTAAGGGACCAAGCAAGGAATCACAACGGAAATTAGGAAATGTCTTGAGAAAGATGAAAACAAGAACACAGTGTACCAAAACTTGTGGCATGCAGCAAAGGCAGTGCTCAGTGGAAATTTATAAGTGCTTACATTTAAAAAAAAAAAAGCTTTCAAGTCAGTAACTGATTCTCAAACATAGATGAACTAGAAAAAGAAAAGCCAACTATAGCAGAGTGTAACAAAGGAAGGAAAATAATTACGGTGTAGGTAAATGAAAGAGAATATAAAAACAGTTGAAAAAAATCAGAGAAACTAAAAGCTGGTTCTGTGAAAAGATGAATAAAAATGACAAATTTTAACCCGTATAACAAAAAAAGACGATGCAAGTAACAGGTCAGAAATAAAACTGGAGCTGTTACTACCAACATTACAGAAATAATCGGATATTATGAACAATTCCATGTGAACAGATTAGATAGCCTAGATGAAATGGACAAGTTCCTAGAAAAACACAAATTGCCTCAACTTTCTCAAGAAGAAATTTAAGATCTAAACAGACTAATAACACATAAAGAGATTGGATCAGTAGTTGAAATTCTCCCAGTAAAGGAAAGCCCAGGACCAGATGGCTTCACTGCTGAATTCTAACAAAAGGTCAAAGAAAAATTAACACCAATCTTGTTAAACTCTTCAAAAAAATTGAAGAGGAGAAAAGACTCTGTTTCATCTCTGAGACCAGCATCACCATAATACCAAAGCAGATAAGGAAAGATACAACAAGAAAAAACAGACACTAGTATCCCTTATGAATGTAGAAGCAAAAATCCTCAACAAATGCTAGCAAGCCAATCTGATTACACATTAAAAGGATTGTACACCATAATCAAGTGGGATTTGTCTCAGGAATGCAAAGGTGGGTCAATATTAGAAAATCAGTTGATGTAATACACCACATTAATAGAATGAAAGAAATAAATCACATGATCATCTCAATTACTGCAGGAAAGGCATTTGAAAAACTAGAGCACACTTCCTGATAAAAATACTCAGAAAACTAGGAATAGAAGGTAACTTCCTCAACATGGTAAAGGTCATATTGGAAAACCCACAACTAATATCATACTCAATGGTGCAAGACAGATAATGCTTTCCGCCTAGGATCAGGGACACATCATGGGTGTCTCCTTTCCCCATTGCTGTTCAACATTGTACTGGAGGCACTAACCTGAACAGTTAGGCAAGAAAAAGAAATAAAGGGGATCCAAATTGGAAAGGAAAAAGTAAAACTCTATTCACAGATGACGTGATCCAACAGAGAAAATCCTGAAGAATGTACAAGAAAAAGGTACTAGAGGAATAAATAATTTAGCAAAATAGCCAGGGTAGAAGAAAAATACACAAAAATTGGCGGTGTATCTATATACCAATGAACAATCCAAAAAGGAAATCAAGAAAGCTGTTCCATTTACAATAGCAACTTTATAAAAACATAAAATATCGAGGGATAAATTTAACCAAGGAGTTAAAGAACTTGTTTTAGAAAAAACAAAAACCATAACTGAAAAATTAAAAACCTAAATCAATGGAACCATGTTCCATGCTCATGGATTAGAAGACTTAATATCATTAAGATGTCCATACTGCCAAAAGTGATTTACAGATTTAATACAATCCCAGTTAAAATTCCAACAGCCTTTTTTTTTTTTTTGCAGAAATGGAAAAGTGAATCATCACATTTTTAAAGAAGGCCAAGAAACCCCAACCCCAAATAACCAAAGCCATCTTCAAAAAGAACAGAGTGGGAGGACTCACACATCCAATTTCAAAATTTACTGCACAGCTGCTACATTAAAACAATGTGATACTGGCATAAGGACAGACCTATAGACCAATGCAGTGGACTTGAGGGCACAGAAATTAAACCCACACATCTATGACCAATTTTTAATACAATTTTTTTTATTAGAGAAGTTACAGGTTTACTGAAAAATCATGCAGAAACAAAAAGTTGCCATATACTCCCCCCACCACCCCATTACTAACACCTTGTATTAGTGTGGTTCCCTTGTTACAATTAATGAAAAAAAATTATTAAAATTATACTAAAAAATTATTAAAATAGCTTACATTAGAGTTTACTGTTTGTTGAAGAGACTATTCTTGCACCACAGTTTATCTACTCATAGGTTGTGCACCATTTTACATTCCCACCAGAAGGTATGAGTGTTTCTGTTCCTCCATATCCTCTCCAGATTTTGTTATTTTCCTTTTTTATACTATTAGCCGTTTTACTGGATGTGAAATGACATTTCATTATAGTTTTTATTTGCATTTCCCTAATGTTTAAAGATGTTGGGCATCTTTTCATGTGTTTTTTGGCCATTGTATATCTTCTTTGGAGAAATGTCTATTCGAGTCCTTTACCCTTTTTGCAATTGGTTTTTTTTTTTCTTCTTGTTATTGATTTGAAGGATTTCTTTATATATCTGTATAGTAAACCCTTTTAGGATATGTGGTTCCAAATATTTTATCCCATTGTGTCAGTTGTTTTACTTTCATGGTGAAGTCCTTTAATGCACAAATGTGCAGCAAAACGGAGCCACCAAGAGTCCCTTTTATCTATTTTTTTCTTTTATTTCTCATGCTTTGGATGTAAAATCTAAGAAATCTTTGCCTAACACAATGTCCTGAAGTTGTTTCCCTATATTTTCTTCTAGTTCTGTGGTTTGGGTTCTTATCTTTAGGTCTTTGATCCATTTTTGAGTTGATTTTTGTATATGATGTGAGGTAGGGGTCCTCCTTCAATTTTTTGCTTAAGGAGATCCAGTTTTGCTAGCACCGTTTGTTGAAGATACTGTTCTTTCTCAGTTGAGTGGACTTGGCACCCTTGTGAAAAATCAGTTGGCCAGGGTTTATTAGATGTGAGGATTTATTTTTGAACTCTTAATTCAATTCCACTGGCCTGTGTTCTGGTTTGTTAATGCTATGTTATGCAAAATACAAGAAATGGATTGGCTTTTATAAAGGGGATTTATCAGGTTACAAATTTGAAAGTTTTAAGGCAATAAAAGTGTCCAAACTAAGGCATCAACAAGAGGATACCTTCACTGAGGAAAGGCCTGTGGTGTCTGGAACACCTCTGTTAGCTGGGAAGGCACATGGCTGGTGTCTGCTGGTCCTTTGCTCCCAATTTCTGGTTTCAAAATGGCTTTCTCCAAAATGTCTGTCCTTCTGTCTCTCTTAGCTTCTCTCAGCTCTTTGCTTCATTCTCCTGGGGCATTTCTCTCCAAGCATCTGGGAATCCTCTCTTAGCTTCTCCGGAGCAAACTCTGGGCTATATCTCTTAGCTTACCGTCTTCCAACGCCCTTGTGTCTGCATCTTCAGGTATTTCTATGCATCTCTGTCCACTCCTGTTCCTTTTAAAGGACTCCAGTGATCTAATTAAGACCGATCCTGAATGGATGGGGCCATACCTCCATGGAAATATCTAATCAAAATGTCTCACCTGCAGTTGGGCGAGTTATATCTTCACAGAAACAACCTAATCAAAAGTCACACCCTAATCAAGACTAATAAGTCTGGCCCCACAGTACTGCATTAAAGAATACGGCTTTTCTGGGGTGGGGGGAGAAGGACGGGGATGACATAATATATCCAAACTGGCACAGCCTATATGTCTGTCCTCATGCCAATACCATGCTCTTTTGATTACTGTGATTTTGTAATAAATTCTAAATTTTGGAAGTGTTAGTCCCTCCAAATTTGTTCTTCTTTTTCAAGAAATAATAGGGAAATATCTTCAGGATCTAGTATTAGGCAATGCTTTCTTGTTTTCTTTTTTCTTTTTTTTTTTATTGTTAACTTTAATAAATATACATAACAGTGATAACTTTCAAAGTACAATTTCACAAGTTGTTGGAGAGCAAATTTCAAAGAATGTCATGGGTCTCAGTTCCACAACTTCAGCCATTTCCATTATTGTGAAATCTAACATACATACAGAAAGGTGTCAACTCTCAATGTACAGCTCAACAAGCAGTTATATAGGTAATTTCAAAAATTGTTATGGGTTACAGTTCCACACTCTCATTCCCTTCCCTATCATGCAGTACGGGGTATATACAGAAAGGTGAGGACCTTGAAGGCACAACTGAACAAGCAGCTGTAGAACAAATCCCAAAGGATCCTACAGGCTTCAGTTCCACCATGTCATTTAGCTCCTTCTAGCCATTCCAACACCCCAGCATCCAAAAAAATGAATAATTATATAAAGTTTCAGTATTCATAGATCTTTGTTAAATCTTATCTTATCATTCCCCTTAGATTATCATTCCCCCTTCACCAGCTTCTGTCTAGAATTAGCTCCCCTATGTTCTATATTATAAGACACTCTTTATGTTTTTCACAGAGTTCCTATTAGTGGTAACATACAATATCTCTCCTTTTGTGTCTGGCTTATTTCACTCAGCTTTACATCTTCAAGATTCATCCATGTTTCCTATGTTTCCTGTCCTTATTCCTTGTTACTGCTGCGTAGTATTCCTTCATATGTATATAACACATTTTGTTTATCCAGTCATCTGTTGAAGGACATTTGGATTGTTTCCATTTCTTGGAAATTGTGAACAATGCCACTGTGAACATTGGTGTGCAAATATCTGTTCAAGTCACTGTTTTCAGATCTTCTGGCTATATACCAAGAAGTACAATTGCTGGATCGTTGGGTAAGTCGATACCTAGTTTCCCGAGGTATCGCCAAACTGTCTTCCAGAGTGGCTGTACCATTATACAGTCCCACCAGCAATGAATAAGAGTTCCAATTTCTCCACATCCTCTCCAGCATTTGTAGTTACCTGTTTATTTAATGTCAGCCATTCTGACTGATGTGAGATAATAGCTCATTGTGGTCTTAATTTGCATTTCCCTAATAGCAAGTGAAGATGAACATTTTTTCATGAGTTTTTTGGCCATTTGTATTTCCTCTTCAGAGAAATGTCTTTTTTTTTTTTTTTATTAAATTCAGTTTTATTGAAATACATTCACACACCATACAATCATCCATGGTATACAATCCACTGTCCACAGTATGATAACATAGTTATGCGTTCACCACCACAATCTATCTCTGAACATTTTCCTTACATCAGAAAGAACCAGAGCAAGAATAAAAAATACAAGTGAAAAAAGAACACCCAAATCATCCCCCCCATCCCACCCCATTTGTCCTTTAGTTTTTATCCCCATTTTTCTACTCATCCATACACTAGATAAAGGGGGTGTGATCCACAAGGTCTTCACAATCACACAGTCACTCCTTGTAATCTACATTATTATATAATTGTCTTCAGGAGTCCAGACTGCTGGGTTGGAGTTTGGTAGTTTCAGGTATTTACTTCTAGCTATTCCAATACATTAAAACCTAAAAGTTGTTATCTAGATAGTGCATAAGAATGTCCACCAGAGTGACCTCTCGACTCCATTTGAAATCTCTCAGCCACTGAAACTATTTCGTCTCATTTTGCATCCTCCTTTTGGTCGAGAAGATACTCTCAGTCCCATGATGCCGGGTCCACATTCATTCCCAGGAGTCATATTCTGCATTGCCAGGGAGATTTGCAGCTCTGGGAGTCGGGTCCCACGTAGGGGGGAGGGCAGCGAGTTCACCTGTCAAGATGGCTCAGCGAGAGAGAGGGCCACATCTGAGCAACAAAGAGGTACTGAGGGGGAAACTCTTAGGCACAATTACATGCAAGTTTAGCCTCTCCTTTGCAGTAACGAGCTTCCTAAGGGCAAGTCCCATGATTGGGGGCTCAGCACATCAAACCGCCAGTCCCAATGTTTGTGACAACATCAACACCAGTCCATGTGAGGATGTCCAACACATCCGCACCTTCTGCCAGATCCTCAGGGCGGGGGAGGGGGAGGCTGTAAATGTATTTTTTATTATCTGCCCCAAATTACTCTGGGATGTGTCACTATTTCATTCCAGCCTATACTAACCTACCGTATCTCACTTCCTATTCAAAGTTCCATGCAATTGTGGTGTTTGAACAAATCGACTGTAGAGTTGTACCATTTAGAAAATTTAGATCCTGTACCAAATAGATACCTCTTCCCTTGGTCTCATATGGAAGTTGAAGTTTTTAAAAACACAATCAGTTTCAACCTTTACCCTTTGGCCTGGCTTGCCCTGGTCTTAACCAGACCTGTTTCATTCATATCACTAATTGAAGTCTGGGCTCTTTTTCAGCTTTTTTTTTTTTTTTTTTTTTTTTTTTTTTTTTTTTTTTTTTAACAGTGGCTGTATGCACTAGTACTGACATTCACATCTGCCCAGCTCTAGCTCTGAGTTTCAGGTGTCTCAGAAATATTCATTGTTCCAGAGACCAATCAGGTTATACGCTAGGGAATCAGCATCTCAAAGTTTAGAGATAGGCATTACAATTCAGGGATAGAGTTAACTGCTGTAAGAGCTTACAATCTAGGGGCTATTACAGTAATTATGTCCACGTTAGGCTATGTTGTAAGATTCAATTCTGAGTTTACACATTGTAGTTAGTCCATATTGGTGAGACATTAATGTGTTTGCCTTTATTTCTGGTGTACTTCTCTCAAATACTGTGTACATGATCCATTCACCTCGTTGTGTGTCTCACAGCTTCACTCCTTCTTGTAGTTGCTCAATGTTCCACTGTATGCGTACACCACAGTCTACCATTCCATTCTTCAGTCAATGTACCCTTAGGTCACCTGCACCCTTTGCAAATCATGATTACTGCCTCCATGAACCCCAGTTTGAAAATGTTCATTCATGTCTCTGCTCTCAGATCTTCAAATGACATACCCCATAATGAGGTTGCAGGACCTTTTGGTCCCCACATACATAACTTTTTGTGGAACAACCACACTGACCTTCAGAAAGTCTACACCATTCTACCTGCTCATCAACAGGTAGATAGGTACATCCCTCTCACCATGTTTTCTCCAACACTTTTACTCCTATATATATATTTCCCTACAATTTTATAGAGTTATATTCACATACCATACATTTATCCACAGTGTACAATCAGTTGTTCATGGTATCATCATAAAGTTGTACATTTATCACCACAATCAGCACTTGAACATATTGATTACTATAAGAAAAAAAATGATAGAAAAATAACATGTCATACAATACAATATACTAGTAAGGACAGTAAATAACACCACTACCAAAAATCCCATATTCCTCCCCTATATCCCCCTCTCATATACATTTAGCATTGGCATATTGCCTTTGTTACATTTAATGGAGGAATGTTACAATGTTACTGTTGACCATAGACTTCAGTTTGCTTTGATTATATTTTTTCCTGAATACCATCCCTTTTTCAACTCTCTACATGATTGACATTCGTTTGCTTTCCCACATGCAAAAACATTTTTATATTTGTATATTTAGTAACAGTCATTGGCCTCTCCAGTTTTTGCCAAGTTATATGTATCTTTGCCCATTTTATGATTGGACTGTTTGTACTATAGTCATTGAGTTGTAGGATTTCTTTATATATCCAAGATATCAGTCTCTTATCAGATAAATGGTTTCCAAATATTTTCTCCCATTGAATTTGGGTTCCTCTTTACCTTTTTGACAAATTCCTTTGAAGTACAGAAACTTTTGATTTTGAGGAGTTCCCATTTATCTGTTTTTTTCTTTTGTGGCTTGAGCTTTGTGTGTAAGGTCTAAGAAGCAATTTCCTATTACTAGGTCTTGAAGATGTTTCCCTACATTATCTTCTAGGAGTTTTATGGGACTGTCTCTTATATTGAGGTCTTTGATCCATTTTGAGGTAACTTTTGTATGGGTTGTGAGATAGGGGTCCTCTTTCATTCCTTTGGATATGGTTGTCCACTTCTCTCAGCCCCATTTGTTGAAGAGACTGTTTTGTCCCAGTTCAGTGAATTTGGGGCCTTATCAGTAGATCTGAGGGTCTATTTCTGAATTCTCAATTCTATTCCATTGATCGATGTGTCTTTCTTTGTGCCAGTACCATGCTGCTTTGACTACTGTGGCTTTATAGTAAGCTTCAAAGTCAGGAAGTGTAAGTCCTCCCACTTCGTTTTTTTTAAGAATGTTTTTAGCAGTTTGAGGCATCATTCCCTTCCAAATAATTTGATAAATAGCTTTTCCAAGTCTGCAAAATAGTTTGTTGGAATTTTGATTGGAATTGCATTGAATCTGTAGATCAGTTTGTGTAGGATTGACATCTTAATGACATTTAGCTTTCCTAACATGAACATGGGGTATCTTTCCATCTCTTTAGGTCCCTTTTATTTCTTTTAGTAAAGTTATGTAATTTTCTGTGTAGGAGTTTTTTACATCCCTGGTTAAGTTTATTCCTAGGTACTTGATTTTTTTAGTTGCTATTGAGAATGGACTCTTTTTCTTGAGCGTCTCTTAAATTAGGTCATTTCTATTGTATAGAAACATTACTGACTTATGTGCATTAATCTTGTACCCTGCCACTTTCCTGAATTTGTTAGCTCAAGTAGCTGTGTCATTGATTTCTTGGGGTTTTCCAAATATAAGATAGTATCATCTGGCTAAGACGGCAGCATAGAGAGGAGTGGAAGCCAGTTAGTCCCTCTGGAACAATTCATAAACTACCAAAAAACTAGTAAATAACCTGGAATAACTGCGGGGAAACAAACGTGACTATCCACTCATCATACACCAACCTGAACTGGGAGGAATGCCCGAGAACGCAGCATAAAATCTGTAAGTAAAAACTGCGGACCCAAGCCGAGAGCCGAGAGCCCCTCCCTCACAGAAGCGTCGCGGTGCTAGAGAACAGCTCTCTCCGAATAAGCTAGTGTACCTCAGCCCAGCTCCAACTAGGGTTTTAATGTTAACTGCTCAATACAGACTGTGACTCCCCAACAAGCAGACAGAGGCTTTTAGTGATTACTGACTTGGGAGAGTCAAGGGATGTATCTGTCTCAGGGCAGGGAGCCCAGAGGATTGGGTGCTATCTCTGGCCGATGGGTTAATCTGGGAGCTTTCTGTCCCTTTCTCTCTCTCAGCCTGGGCGCTCAGAGGAGAAAGCCTCAGCCATTTTCAGCTCGCAGCTCTTCGCAGTAGAAAAAGTCTCAGCCATTTTAAAATCTCAGCACTGAGTCAGAGAAACAAAGAATCTATTTATATGCAAATGACCCCTCTAGAGGGGGCATAGCTTCCCAAGAGGAAAGGGAGGGACCCAGCTCTACTACCTGCCTTACCTGAACCAGACCCCAAAGCCTGGGGGAGGAGAGCCGTGGGCTACACCTCCTTACACCAGCCCTGACAGGCTGACAGGCACACCTGCCAGGCAGAAAAACACAGGATGTGTCAATCCTCTAAGAAAAACCATCAAGGAAACCGGACACTGAATATTTCCTCCTTCTCTGACCTGAGCCTGTTCTTCTCTGGAAAAACTTGATTGGGGTGTCCTAGGAGGTCAGATGCCTAGACAACAGAAAACTACAACCTACACCAAGAAAAACGAAGTTATGGCCCAGTCAAAGGAACAAACCTACACTTCAACTGAGATACAGGAATTTAAACAAATAATGCTAAATCAATTCAAAAAGTTTAGAGAAGATATGGCAAAAGAGATAAAGGCAGTGTTTATGAGAAACTCTGGGCATACATAAGGCAGAAATCAGAAGTTCAGAGAAACAACTAGCAGAATCTATGGAAATGAAAGGCACAACACAAGAGACAAAAGACACAATGGAAACATACAACAGCAGATCTCAAGAGGCAGAAGAAAACACTCAGGAACTGGAGAACAAAACGCATGAAAGCCTACACGCAAAGGAGCAGATGAAGAAAAGAATGAAAAAATATGAGCAATGTCTCTGGGAACTTAAGGATGAAATGAAATACAAGAATGTATGTATCATTGGTGTCCCAGAAGGAGAAGAGAAGGGAAAAGGGGCAGAAGCAATAATAGAGGAAATAATCAATGAAAATTTCCCATTTCTTTTGAAAGACATAAAATTATGGATCCAAGAAGCACAGCGTACTCCAAACAGAATAGATTTGAATAGGCCTATGCCAAGACACGTAATAATCAGATTATCAAGCGTTAAAGATAAAGAGAGAATCCTGAAAGCAGCAAGAGAAAAGCAATCCATCACATATGAAGGAAGCTTAATAAGACTATATGTGGATCTCTCAGCAGAAACCATGGAGGCAAGAAAGAAGTGGTGTAATGTATTTAAGATACTGAAAGAGAAAAACCCCCAACGAAGAATCCTATATCCAGCAAAACTGTCCTTCAAATATGAGGGAGAGCTCAAAATATTTTCCAACAAAGAGACAATGAGAGACTTTGTGAATAAGACACCCTCCCTATAGGAAATACTAAAGGGAGCACTACAGAGTGATAGAAGACAGGAGTGAGAGGTTTGGAAGACAATTTTGGGGGAGATGGTAGCACAGCAAGGTATGTACACTGAACGAAGATAACTATGAATATGGTTAAGAGAGGAGGGTTGGGAGCATGTGGGACACCAGAAGAAAGGAGGAAACATAAAGACTGGGACTGTGTAATTTGGTGAAATCTAGAGTATTCAACAATTGTGATAAAATGTACAAGTATGTTCTTTTATGAGGGAGAACAAGCGAATGTCAACCTTGCAAGATGTTAAAAATGAGGAGGCATTGGGGGAAGGTTGCAATCAACATAAACTAGAGACTGTAAGTAACATGATACAGTTATGCTCCCTTTAATGTAACAAAGGTGATATACCAAGGTAAATGCAGGTAAGAGGGGGAGATAGGAGAGGGGTGTGAGATACTTGATATTGGTGATGTTGTCTGACTCTTTATTATACTTTGATTAAAGCTTTCCTTTTGCTGCTTCCTAGCTGTCATTTTTTTTCTTCCTCTTTCTTTTTTCTTTTTCTTTTGCCTCTCTACCTTCTTTGACTCTCCTTCCTGCCTTGTGGAAGAAATGTAGATGCCCTTATATAGATAGTGGTGAAGGTGGTGAACACATAAATGTATGACCATGCAGAGAACCATCAAATGTATGACCATGCAGAGAACCATCAATTGTTTAGTTAGACTGGAATGTATGGCATGTGAACAAAACCATCTTAAAAAAAAATGGGTTGATGATGAAAACTTGAGGGCAGAGTGAAATAAGCCAGACACATAAGGACAAATATTGCAGGGTCTCATTGATAGGAATTAATTATAATATGTAAACTCATAGACATGAAATATAAGGTACCAAGATATAGAACGAGGGTAAAGAATGGGGAGTGGTTGCTTAGTATGAGCAGAATGTTCAACTAGGATGAACTTAAATGTTTGGAAATGAACAGAGGTGTCGGTAGCAAGATGTGAGAATAACTAACAGTGCTGAAAGGTGTGTGAAGGTGGTGGAAAGGGTAAGCTCAGAATCACATATGTAACCAGACAGAAAGTTGGAGGTCAAAAGACAGGAATGTATAAAACTGAATCCTGTGGTGGGCAGTGTCCATGATTAACTGTACAAATATTAGAAATTTCTTTCATGAACCAGAACACATGTGTGACACTATAACTAGAAGTTAATAATAGAGGGGCATATAGGGAAAAAATATATACCTATTGCAAACTATATACTACAGTTAGTCATATTTCAACGTTCATTCATTAACAGTAACATGTACTATACCAATACTGTGAGTCAACAATGGAGGGGGGTTGGTTAGGGATATGGAAGGATTCAAGTTTCCTTTTCTTTTTTTTTCTCCTTTCGCTCTATTTCTTGTCTGGAGTAATGAAAAGTTTCTAAAAATTGAGCAAAAATTAAGTGTGGTGATGGATGCACAGCTGTATGGGGGTGCTGGGGGCAATTGATTGTCCACTTTGGATCTTTGGATAATTGTATGGTATGTGAACAATCTCAATCAAAATTAAAAACTAAAAACAAAACAAAAAAAAAGATCATATCATCTGCAAATAATGACAGTTTTATTCTTCCTTTTAGCACAATGTTGAATAATAGTGGTGACAGCGGGCATCCTTGTCTTACACCTGATCTTAGAGTGAAGGCTTTAATTCTCTCACCATTGAGTACTATGCTGATGTGGGTTTTTCATATAGGCCCTTTATCATATTGAGGAAGTTTCCTTCAATTCCTACTGTTTGAAGTGTTTTTATCACAAAAGGATGCTGAATTTTGTTGAATGTTTTTTTCAGGATCTATTGAGATGATCATTTTATTTTTCCCTTTTGATTTGTTAATGTGTTTTACTACTGTAATGGATTTTCTTATATTGAACCACCCTTACATGCCTGGGATGAACCCCACTTGGTCATGGTGTATGATTTTTTTTTAATGCGTCTTTGGATTTGATTTGCAAGAATTTTGTTGAGGATTTTTGCATCTATTTTCACTAGGGAGATTGGCCTGTAGTTTTCCTTTCTTGTAGTATCTTTATCTGGTTTTGGTATTAGGGTGATGTTGACTTCATAAAATGAGTTAGATAATGTTCCATTTTCTTCAGTTTTTTGAAAGTTTAAGTAGAAATGGTAGCAGTGCTTTTTAGAAACTTTGGTTGGGGAGCCATCTGGCCCTTGGCTTTTATATGTAGGAAGCTTTTAGATGACTGATTGAATCTCTTTGCTTGTGATTGGTTGGTTGAGGTCTTCTATTTCTCCTCTGGTCAGTCTAGGTTGTTCACCCCATTTCCTCCAAATTCTCTAGTTTGTTGGCATACAATTGTTCATAGTATCGTCTTAGGATTTTTTAAATTTCTTCTGGATCTGCATAATGTCCCCCCTCTCATTTATGATTTTGTTTATTTGGGTCTTCTTTGTTTTTAACTTTGTCTAGCTAAGGGTTTGTCAATCTTGTTGATCTTCTCAAAGAACCAACTTTTTATTTTATGTATTCTCTCTTTTGTTTTTTTGTTCTCCATATCATTTATTTCTGCTTTAATCCTTATTATTTCTTTTCTTCTACTTGTTTTATGATTAGTTTGCTGATCATTTTCTAGCTTCTTCAGTTGTCCCATTAGTTCTCTGATTTTAGCTCTTTCTTCCTTTTTAATGTATGCATTTAGAACTATAAATGTCCCCCTCAGTACTGCCTTCATTGCATCTCATAAGTTTTGATATGTTGTGTTCTCATCTTCATTCGTCTTGAGATATTTAGCAATGTCTTGCAATTTCTTCTTTGTCCCACTGATTGTTTAGGAGTGTATTGTTCCATCTCCAGATATTTGTGACTGTTCTAGATCTTCAATGGCTGTTGACTTCTAGTTGCATTCCATTGTGGTCAGAGAATGTGCTGTGAATAATTTTAATCCTTTCAAATTTATTGAGGCTTATTTTATGCCACATATATGATCCATCCTGGAGAAAGTTCCATGAGCACTAGAGAAGAGTGTATATCCTGGTAATTTGGGATGTAATGCTCTATATATGTCTGTTAAGTCAAATTGTTTATCACATTGTTTAGGGTCTCAGTTTCCTTATCTATCCTCTGTCTGGTTGATCTGTCTATAGAAGAGAGTGGTGTATTGAAGTATCCCACAGTTACTGTGGGAACATCTGTTGCTTCCTTCAGTTTTGCCAATGTTTGTGTCATGTACTTTGGAGCACCTTGATTGGGTGCGTACACTTTTAAGATTGTTATTCCTTGGTGAATTGTCCCTTTTATTAGTATATAGTGTCATTTTTTTTTATCACTTATGACATGCTTGCATTTAAAGTCTATTATATCTGAAATTAGTATTGCTACCCCTGCTTGCTTTTGGCTGTAGCTTGCGTGGAATATGTTTTTCTATCCTTTCACTTCCAATTTCTTTGTGTCACTGGGTCTAAGATGAATCTCTTATAAACAGCATATTGATTTTTCATATTTTTAAATCCATTCTGCCTATCTATATCTTTTAATTGGGGAGTTTAATCCATTCACATTCAATGTTATTGCTGTGGAGGCAGTTCTTAAATCAGCTATCTTATCCTTTGGTTTTTGTTTGTCAGATATATTTTCCCCGTCTCTGTTTTTATTTCCTTTATGGTACCTGTACTGGTTTGAATACATTATGTCCCACAAAACACCATTATCTTTGATGTAATCTTGTGTGGGCAGATGTATCAGTGTTGATTAGATTGTAATTCTTTGAGTGTTTCTGTGAGATGCTCCCCACCGAACTGTGGATGATGGCTCTGATTGGATAATTTCCATGGAGGTGTTACCCCACACATTCAGGGTGGATCTAAATTAAATCATTGGCAATATATAAATGAGCTGACAAACAGAAGGAACTCAGTGCAGCTGAGAGTGACATTTTGAAGAGGAGCTAGAGCCAAGAGGGACACTTTGAAGAACGCACTAAAACTGAGAGGGGAGTTTCAGCTTACAGAGACATTTTGGAGATGGCCTTTGAAAGGAGACTTTTGCTCTGGAGAAGCTAAGAGAGGACAAACACCCCAAGAGCAACTAAGAGTGACATTTTTGAGGACCTGAAGCCTAGAGAGGAACATCCTGGGAGAAAGCCATTTGAAAGCAGAACTTGGAGCAGATGCCAGTCACGTGCCTTCCCAGCTAACAGAGGTTTTCCGGATGCCATTGGCCATCCTCCAGTGAAGGTACCCGATTGTTGATGCGTTACATTGGACATTTTATGGGCTTAAGACTGTAACTGCATAACCAAATAAATCCCCTTTATAAAAGTCAGTCCATTTCTGGTGTTTTGCATTCTGGCAGCATTAGCAAACTAGAACAGTGCCCTTACTAAAACTCTTCAGTTCTGTGCCCTTTTCCAGATCTCTCTCTCATTTCTTTTTTTCTCAAGACAGTAGAGCTTCCTTTAGTATTTCTCTTAGGACAGGTCTCCTGTTAACAAATTATCTCAGCACGTGTTTGTGAAAATTTTAAGCTCTGCCTCAATTTTGAAGGAGATCCTTGCTGGATAAAGTATCCTTGGCTGGTAAGTTTTCTCTTTCAGAATTTTAAATATGTCCTACCACTGCCTTCTTGTCACATTGGTGCCTGCTGAGTCGTCAGTAGTTAGTCTTATGTTGTTTCCCTTGTATGTGGTGAATCGCTTCTCTCTTGCTGCTTTCAGAACTTTCTCCTCTTCAGCATTTGACAGTCAATCAGATTATGTTTCAGAGTGTGTTTGTTTGGATTTATTCTGTTTGGATTTCATTGGGCATCTTTGATTTGCCTATTTATGTCATTTAGAAGGGTTGGAAAGTTTTCCCCAACAAAGTCTTTGAATATCCTTCCTATCCGTTTACTGTTCTCTTCCCCTTCTGGAACACCAGTGATTTTTATGTTTGTGTGTTTCATGTGGTCCATCATTTCACTAAGATCCATTTCAAATATTTCAGTTTTTTTCACCGTTGGTTCTTTTGTTCTTTCACTTTCCATGACTCTGTCTTCGCATTCACTAATTTGTTCCTCTGCCTCTTCAAATCTGGTATTATGTGTCTCAAGAATATTTTTAATTTGATCAACAGTATCTTTTGTTTCCACAAAATCTTCTGTTTTTTATTTACTCTTGCAAAGTCTACTTTATGCTCTTCTAGGGTCTTCGTGTCCTTTATAGCCTGAGCCATGATATTGATGTTTGTGAGTACTTTCTTTGATTAATTGCTCTAAGTTCTGTGTGTCTTCTAGCTTTTCAATTCAGACATTTGGGTTATCGATATCTTCTGGTTGCTTCATTTGCTTTATAATTTTCTGTTTTGTTTGTTTGTTTGTTTGTTTGCCTCTTGGCATTTCCTTATCTTGATATGGCTGTTTTAGGATATGCAGGATTATTTGAACATATATCTATAATTTGGCAGAGTTACAGCTTGGGTGTAGTACACTTTCCCTGCAGCAGATGATGCTTCTAAGCTACCTTTTATACTCAAGCCAGTGCACCAATTTGCCATGTGCACTGGGGATTGCCAGCCCTTTGGTTGGGTCGTGCCCTGTGTGGTTTGGCAGGGAGTCCGCACCAGGACACAGTGATCCCGCCCATTCCCAGGGCTGCAGGTGGAGTTTTCTGGGGCTGCAGAGCTATGCTTCTCACCTTTCAGCTCAAATGCCACCAGTCCCTCTCTGCCCGTCGGCCCAGGAGTGTCTGGAATTTGGGGAAGGCTCCTGGCATTTCTGTGAGGCACCCCTCTAGGCTGTGCATACTATGGGCCACTGCAGAGGAAAGGTAGATGCCATCAGAAGCCTGCCAAATCCCATATTCCCTCCAGGAAGCTCTTGGCGGCAGGCTGTGTAGGGTTTTCTCCCAGTAAGATGCAAAGATGGCTGCACGGGGCATGGAATGCTGCCCTTTCTGCATTTGTCTGCCTGCTCCAATCTCTAGTCCCTAGCATGGGGGCTCTTAGCCGTGGGTCTGTGAATGTTTATCACCCACACCAAGTAGTGGGTTCCCAGGGAGTGGAAAGCTACTCCCCATCGTGCCGTCCTCTGGCTTCAGCCCTGTTCCCCTGTGGCGTTCTGGGCTGAACACTTACCCGTCTTGAACGTGGTCTTTCAGTTTCTCCAAGTACACACTCAATATGGGTGTAGAAGTCCCTGCCCAGCCTTTTCTAGATAAAAAATTCTTGGCTGGCAATTTTGCTCTTTCAGAGTTTTAAATATGTCATATCATTGCCTTCTTGCCTCCATGGTGCCCACTGAGTAGTCAGGACTTAGTCTTATGTTGTTTGTTTCACCTTGTATGTGGTGAATCGCTTCTCTCTTGCTGCTTTCAGAACTTTCTCCTACAGCATTTGACAATCTAATCAGAATATGTCTCGGGGTGCTTTTTGTCCTGTGTCTAATGCTTTTAATGGAGAAGAGTTTTGCTCTGTCTCTCCCAGTCTGCCATCTTGGATCTCCTCAGCAATGGATTCTTAAACTTGACACCAAATGCATGAACAACAGAAGAAAAAAAAATAGTTAAATTGGACTTCATCAAAATGAAAATATTTTGTACTCAAAGGACATTATTAAGAAAATGAAAAGACAGTTGACAAAATGGGCAGAAATATTTGGAAACCATGTATCTGATATGGAATTAATATCCAGATTATACAAAAAACTCCCACAGTTCAACAACAAGCAACAAATAACCCAATTTAAAAATGGGCAAAGTACTTAAATAGACGTTTCTCCAAAAACAATTTGCAAATGGCCAGTGAAAAGATGGAAAGATTCTCAACATCATTATCCATTAGGGAAACACAAATCAAAACCACAGTGAGATATCACGTCAGACTCGAATGGTTATTGTTAAGAAAACAGAAACTAAGTTCTGGAAGAATGCAGAGAAGTAAAAAGCTTAGTATGTTATTAATGGGAATGTAAACGAGTGCAGACAGTGTGGAAAATGATTTGGCAGCTACTCAAGAAATTAAACATAGAATTATCAGATGACCCAGCAGTCCCACTCCTGGGTATATACCCCTAAAGAATTGGAAACAGGGATTCAGCACATATTTGTATTATTCACAAATAACCAAAAGACGGAAGCAACCCAAGTGGCCATTAACAGATGGTGCATAAGCACAATATGGTAAATACATGCAATGTAATATGCAGCTATAAAAATGAAGTAAGTTTCGATGTATGCTACAGCATGGATGACACCTTGAAATGTTGAGTGAAATAAGTCAGACAAGTAGGACAGATATTATATGATTTCACTTATATTAGATAGAATATGCAAATATAGAAGCAGAAAGTAGGGTACGTTATCGGGATGGGAGGGAAAGAGTATGGGTGTTAATTCATAGTGGGCACAGTTTTGGGGGCGATGGAAAAGTTCTGGTAATGGATGGTGGTCAAGGTAGTACAAGCTTGTAAATCCCACTGGATTTTATGATAGGGAGTATTTTAAATGGGAAATTTTATGTTGTATGTATTTTTCGTAAGTTTTTTTAAAAGAGAGAGTCTGAAGAGACAATGACAATTAAATACCAGTGCAAGACCCTGGACTGGATCTATTGATGGAGGAGAAAAGGCCCAAAAGGACATTACTGGGACTTACGAAAATTTTGGCATATAGACCCTAAACTGTATATCTGTGTGCCAGTTTGTATATATTATGTCCCCCAGAAAAAGCCATATTCTTTAATGCAGTCTTGTGGGGGCAGCTTGATAAATCTTTTTGAATAGTGTGTGACCTCTTGATTGAATGTTCTCATGGAGATTTGACCCTGCCCATTCAGCGTAGGTCTTGATTAGTTTGCTGGAGTCCTTTAAAGGAAGTTTTCATGAAGAACAAAGGGAGGAAAATGCCCTGGGATACTCATAAGCCAGGATACACAGACATTAGAAGCTTGGAAGCTGACAGAGTTGCTTGCTGACACTTAGAAACGCTTGGAGATGCAGACAAAAGGATGTTTGGAGATGCTGAACTAAGAAATGAAGCCCAGAGACATTTTGGAGAAAGCCATTTTGAAACGCAACCCAAGAACAAAGGAACAGAGGTATCAGCCATGTGCCTTCCCAGCTGACAGAGGGTTCCAGATGCCATCAGCCATCCTTCAGTTAAGGTATCATCGTGTACATGCCTTAGTTTAGACAGTTTTATGGACTTAGGGTTGTAAATTTGTAACCAAATAAACCCCCTTTATAAAAGCCAGTCCATTTCTGATATCCTGTGTAATGGCAGTGTTAGCAAACTAGAACACAATGTTAAACTTGTTGAACCTGAAAACTGTTCTTGAGGTGGTTAGCTGGTGAATATCCTTGTTCTTAGGAAATATGCATGGAAGTATTAAGCGTCCAAGGAGCATAGTATATCAGACGTACTCTCAAATGTTTAGAAAATGGTTGGATGGATGAATGGAATGGTAAAATGATATGGCAAATGTGGCAAAATGGTAATATTAGTGCATCTGGTTGGGGATTATGTTGGAGTTCTCTGTATGGTTGTTTTGTTTGTTTGTTTGTTTGTTTCAGCTGTCCTGTAAGGTTGAAATTATTTCAAAATAAAAAGTTTAAAAACAAAAATGTATGGAGATAGAAACAACCAGATTTGGTGACTTATCAAGAATAAAGGTAAGAGAGAATGAGTCAAAGATACCTACAATTTTGAGTCGGACTACCTTTGAAAACTAAAATTCAAAAGATTTGAAGGGCAAAGTATTTAGGTGTTTTGGATGGTAATGAATTGCTCAGGCATTTGGAAAATTGAAGAGCTCAGCAGTAGTATTTGCCTTGAGTGAACTGTGCTGCTGCTCCTTGTTATTCTGTGGATGTAACCTGAGATTGTTTCTAATTTGAGATGTTTTCAAAATTGAAAAATAAAACTACACAATAAGAGGATACCATGAACAACTAACTGTATGCCAGTACATTAGGTAACAAATGATATGGACAAATTCCCAGAAACACACAGACTACCTACACTGACTCAAGAAGAAATTGAAAATCTCAGCAAATCAGCAACTGCTAAAAAGATTAAATCAGTAATCAAAAACCTCCCAACAAAGAAAAGCCCAGGACCAGAGGCCTTCACTGGTGAATTTACCAAACATCCCAAGAAGAATTAACACCAGTCCTGCTCAGACCCTTCTGAAATATTGAAGAGGGGGGAAACATTCCCTAATTCATTCATGAGGCCAACATTAACCTCATACCAAAGCCACTTAAAGACACCACAAGAATAGAAAAGAAGACCAATATCTCTTATGAATAAAGATGGAAAAATCCTTAACAAAATACTAGCAAACTGAATCCAACAGCACGTTAAAAGAATTTTACACCATGATCAAATGGGATTTATCCCAGTTATGCAAGGTGATTCAACATAAGAAAATCAATTACATAATACACCATATTAATAAAATGAAGGGAGAAAAAACACCTGATCATCTCAGTTGAATGCAGAAAAGGCATTTGATAAAATCCAGCATCGCTTCTTGATAAAAACTCTTAGAAAACTAGGAATAGAAGGAAACTTCTTCAACATGATAAAGTGCATATATGAAAAACCCACAGCTAACATCCTACTTAATGGTGAAAGTCTCCTTATCAGGAACAAGATAAGGATACCCACTCTCACCATGTTATTCAGCATAGTACTGGCAGTTCTGGCCAGAGTAGTTAAGCAAGGAAGAGAAATAAAAGGCATCCAGATTGCAAAGGAAGAAGTAAAACTTTCCCTATTTGCAGACAACATGATCCTATTATACAGAAAATCCTGAAAAAATCCACAACAAATCTCCTACAGCTAATAAATGAAATCTTTAAAGTGGCAGAGTACAAGCTCAACACCCAAAAATCATTACTCATACACTAGTAATATGAGGAAGAAATCAAGAAAAAAAATCCTATTTATAATAGCAACTAGAAGAATCAAATGTCTAGGAATAAATCTCAAAAAGGATGTAAAGGACTTGTACACAAAAAGCTACAAAACATTGTCAAAAGAAATCAAAGAACTATGTAAATGGAAGGATGTTTCACATTCATGGATTTGAAGACTGAATATTATTAAGATGTCACTTCTACCCAAAGCAGTTTATAGATTCAATCAAAATTCCAGCAACTGTCTTTGTGGAAATGAAAAAAGCAATCATCAAATTCATACGGAAGGGTAATGGAACCTGAATTGCCAAATCCATCTTAGAAAAAGCAACAAAGGTGGAGGACTCACACTTCCCAATCTTAAAACTTATTATAGTGCCGCAATAATCCAAATGGCATGGTACTGACAAGGGCAGACATATAGGCCAATGGAGAGTTCAGAAATCAACCCTACATTTATAGCCAGCTTATTTTTGACAAGGGGGCAAAGAGCACTCAATTGGGAAAGCATAGTCTCTTCAACAAACGGGGTGGGGAAACTGGATCTCTGTATGCAAAGGAATAAAGGTGAATCCATACCTCACAACATATAAAAAAAATCAACTCAAAATGGATCAAAGACCTAAATATAAGAGCCACAACTATAAAACTCCTAGAGGAAAACATAGGAAAGCATCTTTGGGACATTGTGTTAGGCAATGGGTTCGTAGACTTTACACCCAAAGCACAAGCAACAAAAGAAAGAATAGATAAATGGGTCCTCAACAGAATTTAAAACTTTTGTGTATCAAAGGACTTTATCATGAAAAAAAAAACAACCTATACAGTGGGAGAAATGCCAGTCAAAACAACAGTGAAATAACAGTTCACACCTACTAGCATGGCTGCTATTTTTTTTTAAATGTGAAATTACAAGTATTGGAGAGGATGTGGTGAAATAGGAACACTTTTTGCTAGTGGGAATATAAAATCGTGGAAGACATTGTGGCTTTTCCTCAGAAAGTTAAGTATAGAATTACTGTATGACCGAACAATCCCACTTATTGGTATATACCCCAAAGAACAGAAAGCAGGGCCTTGAACACATATTTGCACACTGTTGTTCACAGCGGCATTATTCACGATTGCCAAGAGATGGAAGAACCCAGGTGTACATCAGCCAGTGAGTGGATAAACAAAATACGTCCTTTACACACAATGAAACATTATTCAGCTGTAAAAGGAATGAAGTTCTGATACATATGCAACAACGTTTGGATGAACCTTGAAGACATCAGGTTGAGAAAAATAAGCCAGACACAATAGGGCAGATATTGTATGATCTCACTGATAAGAAATAATTGGCATACACAAACTCATAGAGTCAGAATCTAATACAGGTTACCAGGGGATGGGTCAGGGGTAAGGAAACAAGGAATTAAGGCTTAAAATCTACAGAGTTTCTGTTTTGGCCAATGAAAAGTTTTGGTAATGGATGATGGTGATGGCAGCACAACGTTTTAAACATAATAGCATTGAATTGTATATTTGAATGTGGTTTAACGGGAAAATTTTACCTTGTATATATGTTACTAGAATAAAATTTTTTTTGAAAAATCCATGAACTGCCCAACACTAACAGTGAACCCCAGGTTAAACCATTTACTATAGTTGGTAGCACAGTTCTAAAAATATGCTTTCATCAGTTGTAAAAATGCACCACCCCAATTCCAGGTATTAATAATAGGGTGGTATATTGGAACCCTGTATTTTATGCATGATTTTTCTGTAAACCCACAACTTTGCTAATTAAAAAAATAACTACACAAAGGCTGTTTCATATTCCAAGTAATTCCAAATCACTGCTTTATACAAAGACATAGCAAGAAAGCTATTTTAGTCTTTGTACTTTTTTCATTAATTTATTATTCCTGACATCCATACCTGCCCTGTCCAGTACAGTGTCCACTAGCCATGGTGGCTTTTGAGCACTTGAAATGTGGCCAGTCCATATTGAAAACTGCTTAAATTATATAAATACACCCCAGATTTCAAGTGAAGAATGTAAAATAACTCCTTAATAATGTTTTCTATTGATTACATGTTTAAAGAAGAAGATTTTTTATACTGTTCCAGGGATCCCCAAGTCCACCCACATGTTAGATCATTTGCTAGAAGGATTCATGGGACTCAGCATGTATTTGTACTCACAGCTAAGATTTATTACAGCAACGGCATATACGATATGATCAGCAAGGGAAAAAGACACAGGTATAGTCTGGAGAAATCCTTGCCCAAGCTTCCTTATGCTTTCTGCCTCCCAAGACAAGCACACTGAATATGCTCATTTCTCCTGCAACACATAATGCAGTTACATGTGTGCAATGTTTCTGCCCAGGGAAGCCCATTAGAGACTCAGCACCCAGTGTTTTTACTGGAAGCTGGGCATGTATCAACCTCTGCCAAGCACACCAAAATTCCAGACTGCCAGAATGAAAGCAGGTGTTCAGCATAAATAACATTGCTTGCACAAACTGCTTAGGTTCATTGAACCACCCTTACCAGTTAGAGTGGAGGAAAGCCAAGTTCCCAGATGCCAGCCAAGGGCCAACCTTGCAAGCAGGCCCTTTTAAAGATAGCCTTACGCCTGGTTTAACTCTTTTCTGCACATATATTGGGTTAAGTAAAATATAGTAGTAAACTTAATTTCACTTGTTTCTTTTTATCTTTTAATATGGCTACTAGCTCATGTTTTTGGCTCATACTGATTTTGGAGAGTGCTGGTCTATATCTTTTTTTTTTTCCTTGAACGTACACTATAATTCATGTATACACTTCCCATGAACAAGAACATTCTTTTATGCAATCCCATTAAGCGCAGCTAAGAAGTACAAGAGATTCAACAATGATACAAAGCTTACGTTCTGTATTTCTTTTACCTTATGTCTCAACTGTGTCCCTTTGAGCCACCTGTCCTCTATCCTCCAATCCCATCCAAGTTCATCCTTGGCATTCAGTCGTCATCTATTTAGACTGTCTTTTTTTTTTTTTTTTCCAGTTGTGGAAACATATATACAGCCTAAATCTTCCCATTCCACCCCCTCCCTAGCCTTCCATTAGTGGGATTAATCACATTTAGAATGTTGTAATGCTCTTTCCCACCATCCATTACTAGAAATTTCCCTTCACCTCAGACAGCAGCTCTACACTCATTTCTTAACTCCCCATTGCCCCTTCCCCCATTTCTCTTAACCCAAACTCTACATTTCATCTCTATGGTTATATTCTCTGATAATTTCTTTGTGTTTGCTGTGGGGCTTAAAATTAACCTCTTAAATCCATATCAATCTTGTTTTTCTTTGATACCACCTTCACTTCAATAGGACACATAAACTATGTTCCTATACTCCTCCATTCCCCCACCTTTATATAGTTGTCTAAAATTACATATTTTGCATTGAGTTCAAAGCCACTGATTTGTCATTAGAGTTTGTGTAATTTATATCATGTAGGAAGTAAATAGTGGAGTTACTGTTCCAAAATTATTGACTTCTATTTGTATTCCATTGTGATTGGAGAATGTGCTTTGAGTATATTCAATTTTTTTTTTTTTTTAATTTCTTGAGGCTTGTTTTATGTCCCAGCTTATGGTCCCTTCTGGAGAAAGATCTGTGATCACTAGAGAAAAATGAGTGTCCTGGTGCTTTGGGATGTAAAGTACTATATGTGTCTGTTAAAATTCTCTATGTCTCTTTCTCCTTTCTTTGTTTCTCTGTTGGTAGGTCTCCCTTTAGAATCTGAAGTAGGGCAGGTCTTTTATTGGCAAACGCTCTCAGCATTTGTTTGTCTGTGAAAAATTGAAGCTCTCCCTCAAATTTGAAGGAGAGTTTTGCTGGATAAAGTATTCTTGGTTGGAAATTTTTTTCTCTCAGAATTTTAAATATGTCATGCCACTGCCTTCTCGCCTCTGTGGTGGCCGCTGAGTAGTCACAACTTAGTCTTATGTTGTTTCCTTTGTATGTGGTGAATTGCTTTTCTCTTGCTGCTTTGAGAACTTGCTCCTTCTCTTCAGTATTTGAGAGTCTGATCAGAATATGTCTTGGAGTGGGTTTATTTGGATTTATTCTATTTGGAGTTCGCTGGGCATTTATGCTTTGTGTATTTATATTGTGTAGAAGGTTGGGGAAGTTTTCCCCAACAATTTCTTTGAGTACTGTTTTTAGACCTTTACCCTTCTCTTCCCCTTCTGGGACACCAATGAGTCTTAATTTGGACGTTTTATTTTATCTATCATTTCCCTGAGATCCGTTTCGATTTTTTCTCCATTCTTTCTTTTGTTCTTTCATTTTCTGTTCTGTGGACTTCTAGGACACTGAGATGTTGTTCAGCTTCCTCTAGTCTTGTATTGTGAATATCCAGAGTCTTTTTAATTTGGCCAACAGTTTCTTGTATTTCCAGAAGATCTTCTATTTTTTTATTTACTGTTGCAATGTCTTCTTTATGCTCTTCTAGGGTCTTCTTTATGTCACTTATATCCTGGGCCATGGTCTTCTTGATGTCCTTTAAATCCTTTGCCATGTTTTCATTCCTCGATTGTAGTTCTTTGATTAATTGTGCGAGGTACTGTGTCTCTTCTGATAACTTGATTTGTGTGTTTGGAGTTGGATTCTCCATATCATCTGGTTTTATCATATGCATTGAGATTTTCTGTTGTTTTTGGGATCTTGGCATTTGCTCTGCTTGATAGGGTTCTTTCAAGTTGTAAAAAAAATACTGATCTAATTTTTCAGAAACACAGTTTGGTGGCGTACACTTTCTCTAAGTACCCAGCAGATGGCATCTGTGAGTCACCTATACCCCTCAAGTCAGTTCTCCACCTTGTCCCCGGGGTGTGTGGGGAAATGATTCTTGTGGGGTCCAGCCAGAGAACTGAGCCTGGGTGTGTTGCTGGAGCTGTCTGCCCAGAATGCGGGGTGCATGTACGGGTGGCCAGGGAGGAAGGACAGCCTCAATATTCAAATCCCCCAGGTTCCCAGAGATTCAAGGCTGCCACAAGAGTCCAAGCCTTCATTTCATTTCAACCCCAGACCCTTTCTCTCGCTGTCCCACAAACCACCGGACTTGGCATCACGTCCCTGGGTTCTCCGAGCGGGTCCCCCCGCCCAGCCGCGATCCTCCAGGACCTCTGCCGAGGGAATGCTGTGCTATGTCACCAGTGCACTCCGTCCCTCAAGGGAAGCCCTGGGCCACCGGGCCGTGCCGGGGCGCTTTCAGCCTGATGCAAAAATGGCCGAACGGGGCGTCTCAACCCCCCCTCCTCACACAGTTCCTCCTTCCCAGCTCCGGGACAACTGGTGGGGCTCTGGGCTGTGGGCACGGCCCCAGGCAGGAGTTTATCCAGCCCTCCCGGGAGCCAGCTGTGAGCCACGGGGTTTCTTTCTGCTTCCAGCTCTCCCCTCTATTCACCTGGCCCCCAGGGTATCTGCAGCGGGCTATCTTCCAGGCCAGACACCGAGAGGCTGGCCCAGCCCCCTCTTGCTGTGTTTTACTGCATGGTTCCCACTATCGTAGCTGCAGCCACTCCTGGGTTTTTCCCTTTCTCCAAACGGCACACTCTGGCTTCCCCAGATCACCGCGCGGCTGCGGGACTTCCAGCCAGCTTACTCACTCGTTTCAGAATGCAGACTCTGAGTTTCACCAAGTATACAGCCCCTGGGATCTAGCAGACCTCGTCCAGCTGGTGCATCGCTGTAACCGGTATTCTCAGTCACTCTCTGGTCCTTATCTAGTGTTTTTCACAGAGGTGTTCCTTTGCCCTGTCTCACCTAGCCGCCATCTTAGTTTCTCCCTGGTCTAAATCTTAAATGGAAATTATCCTTGATGTGTTTTAGTTAAGGTATTTTCTCTGTATATACTAATGATTTCATTGTTAGTACAATTCTGATTATTGAACAGGTGAAAAGTGTCCCTAAAGTTGTATCTTTATGCTAATCAGTATATGTAAGACTGAATTGTAAGGCTGCAGTAGACTTAGCTCCATATCCCAAATTTGACTTTATTACCCAAGAACAAGAAGGAATCGCCTCCTCCAAAAAATTTGTGGGTGCATGATAAATTAAGGGATTTCATGGATTTTTCCAAAATAAGATTCCCAGCTTTAAAATCTTCCTTTGATAAACACATCTCAAAGATGAAAACAGTAAATTTTTACATTCTTATCATTAATTCAAATTGTTGAACCATTTATTTTGTTCTTCTCTAAGCTGTTAATGATTTGTAATTGTTATGAATCCATCCATGAAAACAATCAATATTTCAAATAAAGGCTTATATAAATGGGTTAATTCTGCATGAGAGGTTCGCTTCATGCCTACCCATTGTACATTGCAGATGTGACTAAAATAGTATTACTTAGCTAAATGGGACAATGTAGAATAGTAATCAGGATGTGTTTCACTTCTGTCCAGGCACTGAATTATAATACATACATGACTTTTTAAGAATATGTCTTTATAAGAAAATAATTTCTAGGACTAGAACTGTGAAGAGTAGATTCTTTTGTTAGAATGAATACATAATGTGATTTTCCGTGACATATTGCCTAAGGGTTGCCTGCAGGCTTAGTTGAAGGACTGAACCATCTTTCAGCATCGTTGCCACATCTCATCACAAGTAGAGGGGAGCTGAAGTCCAAACATTCCTCTTCTTTCCCATTGCCATAACCCAGTGATGAGTAAAGGGGGTGGAGAGTCCTCAGGCTATAAGTAGAGAGTGGTTCATAACTGACACTATTTTTGCTGTTATCTTTGTGCCTTATTTATAGAAACTCATTATTCAGCTATTTTATTATAGTTTTGAATTAAAGCTTGTCTAGCAGCCCCATGAAATTTCATAGGAGCAGCCAAGTTTGTCCAACGAAAAGCCATAAAGCTTAAGATATTTGTAATTATAAATGTAACTCAAATTTCTATAAAACAAACTCTGACCATATCAGTGCTATTTTCTAATTACTTTAAATAATTTGGAGAACAATTATAAAGAACTCTATAATAAAAACTAAGGATATTTTCCTCTTAACCATATATAATCATTGAGAAACATGGGGCAAAAAACCTGTTTTACACCACCTTTGATACCATAAAGAGCCAATAAATTGCAGTCACATAATACTCTATGGATAAACTTAAAAGCTAATGATAGTTTGGCTCAGAAAATCAGAACACCAAAAAGCCACCATAATGTTTATAACCTCATTCAAAATGTCTTAAAAATAGCTTCTTTTCCCTGCTCCCCCATTTGTTAAATAGATAAAATAGATACCAGAATTAGAATATACTATATAATACTGTGTACCATGTAATAGAATAATGATGTGATATATAAATAAAAATAGAAAACAACAGTTTTTAGAAATGAGGAATTTTTTTTAAATGCTAGATGTTTCTCTAGACCATTTGTTATATTTAAAGTGTACCCATTTATGTAATTGTGGTACACTAGCTAGTTTCTTTAATTAAATAAAATACTACCACACATCTTCATTGATTCTCCTTTCCCAATCTCGTGGCTTATCTATGTAACTAATATGTATTGTCACTATAGCTTTGAAACCATCAAGCATTTTTCAAGGATCATGAAATATTTATAATTCTCACAGGTTAAATGATGCCATTTTGACAGGATAACAGTCTCTGAGTAATTTAGTCATTAGTTATGTACATTTTTTTGCACTTAGATTAAGAACAGATGTACCAACTTGATTGAGACCAATAATTTCATAGTCTCATTGAATTTTCAAACCAGAATGTGAGATACCCTTGTAGTCCATCTTGTGTGTGAAGGAGAAAGCTGAGACTCAGGATGTTAGATGTCTGTAAGTATACAGGTGAACTGGTAGCAGGAACAATTTCTGTTGATTACTTGTCCACTGTTTTTTCCACTTTGTGCTGCACAGCACTTCCCCCAATTATCTGTGGATCTTAGCTGTTTCAGACTCTTCAGTCACAAGGCCACTTGAACTGTAAGTGCTCAGTGAATAAGCAAGCTTAAAAGTTTATTCTGGAGACTATTTAATTGTATGTAGGTAAAGAAGTCAATGCCTAAACTCAGGTTGTTTAACAGTGGGGGAAAGGGATAAACAAACCCTGGTTCACAATGATTAACCCATAGATTATTAATCTGCTGCATTGCGACTTGGATAAATAATGCCTTACCAGGATTCTTCCTTAAAGAAAAGTTATGTTTGTACTCTAATACCAAAGCAATTTGGGATGAAGAATAGAAATTTTGGAATATAGAATATTGACCTATGTTAATCAGATTATGTTTTGGGGTTTTCTGGGGACCCAATATAATGCCTGTTTTTCCAGCCCATGTTCAAAGCCAATTGAGATAGGTAAAGGAGGACAGACAAGTAGCTATCAATAGATCAGTTTTATTATTGATAATGCAATTTGAGAATACGATTAGGTATTCCTAAGCTTCCTAAGACTACACCCTAGAATTGCAAGCTTGCCCACTCAGTCACCAGCAGACAGCTAGACAGTCAGGTGGGGGTCAGACCCTTTAAAGTAACGGTATAGAGGTTCTGAGCTGTGAATCCCCAATTCCTGCTCCCAGATTTATTGATAAAATAATTCACTCTTCTTCCCTTGGGGAGGAAATAAGTAAGCAAACAAAGGCCTGGAGTGGCAAGCTGAACAGATAACCTCCTCTTTAGGGGAAAGAAATATTAACCTCATGCCTATTATTTTAATGATATTCATTGTATATTTATTAAAAGAAAGATAATATTTATCAGGGAAAACCCCTTGTAAGCCCATCTTGGGTGGGAAGAAGATATTTATCAGTCCATTAAAATTTTAGACCTTTATTTCATCTTGAAATCTTGAAAAGAAACTTTAAAAAGAAAATGCAAAAAATGTTTTAGGTTCTGTCAGTCTGATATAAAGTGATATCCAATTTTTCTTGCTTGGTAAAACATGTATTTTCTGAAAAATCAAAAATTTCATTGATTGTATATTTTGGATGGATTGTATGGTGTGTGAATATATCTCAATAATTTGCATTAAAAAAGAAAATAAAACCTGGGTTTTTTTTTTAAAGTAGAATTTTTTAGGCAGAAAGAAAACATTTTGTCAGATTATAATTTTACAAGTCAAAATAGTTAGTTTACTTTTAGGATTGTCTGCCATAATGTTTTTCCAGTCTTTAAGCTGAAACTTTCAAGTTACACTGCTTTGTATTTCGTCTCCGATCTAGAACTTTATTTCCTAGCAGAAGTACACACATTGAATCATAATCCAGTGTAACAAATATTCAGAAGTACATTGAGAAGTGTGCATACAGGAGTATACAGAGTATGACAGGAACAAACAGGCATGACTGCCTACCTAGGACCACTGAGAAGTCTTCACAGAGAGGGCAACATTTGAGATGATTTTGAAAGTGATCACTAAGAAGGAAAGGAGGAGACATTCTAGGCTGAGAGTCACTTATACAAAATAAGACATTACTCCATATACCATTATTGTACTTTGAAATGTACATATATACAACATAGAATTTCAAATGTACAGTTCAGTAGTATGAATTACATTCATAATGTTATGCTACCATCACCACCATCCATTATCAAAACTTTTCCTTCACTCCAAATAGAAACTCTGCATCCATTATGCGTTGACTCCCCATACCTCTCCCTGCCCCTGGTAGCATGTAATCTACTTAATTTCTCTATTAATTTGCCTATCTAGATATTTCATAAAGTGACATCACAATATCTGCCTTTTGTGTTTGGCTTATTTCACTCAACATGATGTCTGCAAGGTTTGTCCATGTTCCTGCATGTATCAGAACTTCATTACTTTTCACAGGTGAATAACTTCCACTGTATGGATATACCTCATGTTTATCCATTCATCTGTTTTTGGACACTTGGGTTCCTTCTACCTTTCTGCAATTGTGAATAATGCTCCTATGAATATTGGTATACAGATGTCCTTTAAATTTTTGAAAACAAATTTCCCAGGTATATTAGTCTGGGTTCTCCAGAGAAACAGAACCAGCAGGATGTGTGTGTGTGTGTGTGTGTGTGTGTGTGTGTGTGTGTGTATTTATTTATGTAATATGTAGAGATTTATTTTAAGAAATTGGCTCATGTAATTGTGAGGGCTGGCAGTGAATTCTGAAGGGCTGAAATTCAGAGAGAAATAGAGGGTTGTAGTCTTGAGGAAGGATTTCTTACGGAAACCACAATTTTTGCTCTTAAGACCTTCAATAGATTGGGTGAGGTCTACCCACATTATCAAGGATAATCACTTTTATATAAAGTCAACTGTTTATAGCTGCTAATCATATCTACAAAATACCTACACAGCAACAGCTAGGCCAGTTTTTACCAAACAAGTGAACATCTTAACTTAGCCAAGTTGGCACATAAAATTAACAATCACACTGGGGTATATACTAGTTCTATAAGAACTATGGGAAATATATTCACATTGTCATTACATAAAAATGGCCTTGTAGTGTCTACCATGAGAAAAACATTAGATGAACCAGAGCCAGAGAGTATTGGCCTTTGTCTTATTGTTTGTGGAGTACAGTGTTTTTGTAGAAAGGCCTTTGGAGTAAGAAATTAACTTTATAAAAGTATAAAATAAATTGAGATGGGTTCATAATGTGTATACTCTCTTTTCTTAGCAATACTGTTTTCTTTTTTCCTACAGCTCCCTGCACAGGTAGCACTTTCTTTTGCCATAGCAACATGTGCATCAATAATTCTTTAGTCTGTAATGGTGTTCAAAACTGTGCATACCCTTGGGATGAAAATCATTGTAAAGGTGAGTCTGGTACAAAGGCCAACATTATTGAGATAAAAGTGGCTGTAGCCTCAAGACCTAAAAGATCTTTTTCTACAACTGTGTTTAGCATGGTTGTTTAGGCAGAAAACATTTAAAAGAATGTTTATATGGATCACAGAGCTTCCCTGGGATGTCATAGAAACAAAGAAAAAATATTGTAAACAAAAGTATTTTGGGTTTATAAATTACGTTGTTTTTTCTATCTTAGTTGTTAAGAAGTGCGTCATGATATTTCCTGTCCTTATTTTATTTTTCTATTTATGCTGTAAAGATACCTTATTTCTCAAAATAATTTTTAAGTAGCCTAAGTATTATTCTTTTTAAAATTATATGGAAATATTATTTTACATATTTAATAAAAATCAACTGATGGAGTCAGCATTACAAGGTAAAAGTAGACCCAGTCTAAAAAATGCTTTTTTTCTTTTCATAAAATTTCCTATGCTCTATTTTCTGTATATACCATGTGAAAAATAAACATGGCTTGTGGTAATAATTGAATGTCTTTAAGCTGGTTGTCAAATCATTCTCAAAACTAAAGATTATCTACCTTTTTTCTTCCAGGATTTCATTAAATGTCTATAAAATAAATCACTATGAAAAAGTGATGTAATCTGATCTGGCTATCTTAAGTACTTGCCATGAAATATTTTCAGAACCAGTAGATCATGAATGATGTATGTGACTGATTTAGTCTTTTTATTGTAGTTCTCTGTTGCTGATGTCCATCAATAGAAATACTGAGTATGTACTCATAGGGGCTGTTGGCCAAACATTTCATAGAGCAGAAAGTTATACTTGACAGAAAACAAGAATCTATTTTGGCATTTTCTATATTCATTTGATTATATGTGTTCACGTACTTTTGAGTAAAGGAACCAAGTCCTTTATCTTTTTTCTACTCTATCTAGCTGTATCATTATTGGTTATTTATAACCAGGTATCTCAGTAATAGAATTGCATTATTTGTTTAAAAAACTAATTTTAAATTGCATCATCTGCAGTGTATTTGACCCAAGTACTTTACCTAAAAATACCTCCTTCCCAGTTTGTGAGAGGGCTCCTACTGATGAATTTTGAGAACCTCAATTTTTCTGTTTCTCTTCCTACAGAGAAGAAAAAAGCAGGACTATTTGAACAAATCACTAAAACTCATGGAACAATTATTGGCATTACATCAGGGATTGTCTTAGTCCTTCTCATTATTTCTATTTTAGTACAAGTGAAACAGCCTCGAAAAAAGGTCATGGCTTGCAAAACTGCTTTTAATAAAACTGGGTTCCAAGAAGTGTTTGATCCTCCTCATTATGAACTGTTTTCGCTGAGGGACAAAGAGATTTCTGCAGACCTGGCTGACTTGTCAGAAGAACTGGACAACTACCAGAAAATGCGACGCTCCTCCACTGCCTCCCGGTGCATTCATGACCATCACTGTGGGTCGCAAGCATCCAGCGTCAAACAAAGCAGGACCAACCTCAGCTCCATGGAACTTCCTTTCCGAAATGATTTTGCACAACCACAGCCAATGAAAACATTTAATAGCACCTTCAAAAAAAGTAGCTACACTTTCAAACAGGCACATGAGTGCCCTGAACAGGCTCTAGAAGACAGAGTAATGGAGGAGATTCCCTGTGAAATTTATGTCAGGGGGCGAGAAGATTCTGCACAAACGTCCATATCCATTGATTTTTAATCTTCTAAAGTTGATGCTAATTATTAAGTATGTATGTGTATATGCAGCCTACAGAGCACCCATACTGTTTTCAGCAACCCACCCCTCTCCCCTATCAAAAGTAGGAAGATCTTCATTAACCATTAACCTATTGTAATGGTGAAATTTTGTCTCAGGCAGTCTGTAAAACTCACCAAGGAACTTACTCCATTCAGTGAAGAAGAAAAAAGATCGTCTGTTACTTGGTTCATGTAAACAAAGCACCAGTTAAACACCACTTGTAAGGAATGGGTTGTGTTGCGCCACGCTCAGGCTGCCAGTTAGTTTTAGAAGACTGCTTTTGATCAACATAGCTCTGTCAATGTTTTTTTTTTTTTTTTTTTTTTTAAATCTTCATTTTATTGAGATATATTCACATACCACGCAGTCATACAAAACAAATCGTACTTCCGATTGTTTACAGTACCATTACATACTGGTACATTCATCACCCAAATCAATCCCTGACACCTTCATTAGCACACACACAAAAATAACAAGAATAATAATTAGAGTGAAAAAGAGCAATTGAAGTAAAAAAGAACACAGGGTACCTTTGTCTGTTTGTTTCCTTCCCCTATTTTTCTACTCATCCATCCATAAACTAGACAAAGTGGAGTGTGGTCCTTATGGCTTTCCCAATCCCATTGTCACCCCTCATAAGCTACATTTTTATACAACTGTCTTCGAGATTCATGGGTTCTGGGTTGTAGTTTGATAGTTTCAGGTATCCACCACCAGCTACCCCAATTCTTTAGAACCTAAAAAGGGGCTCTGTCAATGTTTTGATCCCACATGTTTTGATCGCACAACAAGCTTAAAAATAAGATTTTTTCATTACATCTTAGATTCCTTTTACTTTCCCTTTCTCCAAATTTAATTAGTTTTATAAGCCAGTAATTTCACAATTTCAATTTCTTAAAAAATACAAGTGGTTAATGTTCTTCACGTATTTCAATAGACATTTGTTCTCAAATTTGTCACATTATAGCTAGTTACTGTGATAAGTGCCAATTAAGACCCAGAGGTAGGTTTCATCCATTTCTTCTTGACTAATTTTTATGCTGCTGTCCTTTTAATTTCTGCATCTTTAGTCTTTATTTTCTTTGATAAGTAGATGATATGCTTTATTACCTTTTAATCATATTTTATCTAAGTTATAGTGGAAAATTGCATAGCCCTGGGATGTATGCACTATTACCAGTTATGACTAAAAACCTGAGAAAAATAAAACTTGTAGAAGCCTTTGAAATTTCTCAAATTTGGTCACATCCAGTGACAGCCCATTCATTCCAGTAAGTGAAGAGGCATTTAATTCACTTAGGGAGATGTCTATAATTATGTTTATTTGCAATATTTCTCATCGCCAGATCTATGTTTCCTATTATTTTTGTAAAAAGATTGCTTAGCTACCTTTGCATTGGTTTATCCTCTGGCATATGGTAACCAAGGTTGTCTGAGAGTTAAAGGGAAATTCCTAAGAAACTGTAAGCCTTTACATTGCTTCTTACTTGGGACAATACATTTTTCTAGCTCTTATCAAGAATAACAACTTCCACTTTTTTTTAAAATGTACTTTTGATCTTATGTTTTTTAATGGTATATAAAACAATAATTTATAAACATTATATAAAAATTCAGTCTTTTTTTAGACTTTTGATATTATTTGATACTGCACAAACTTTATTAACTCAAGATTAAAGACCTACATGGCAGATTTTTTTCCGTGTTCACATTAGCGGCTCTGTATACAAATATGCTTTGATGGAACTGTACACTATAATTTATTGTAAAGACCTTGGTAATGTGTACATAAGCTTTTTTTTTCTTTTGTTACTGTATTTAGTTTATGATAAATTTTTTACTGTGTGATATTTATTGCTCTAAATCATTACACAAATCCTATATTAAAATATACATTGTTACATGATCAATCATGTTGTTTATGGCACTGGGATTTTGGATCTGAAGATACGTATGGAAAGGAATCCATGTATAAAATTATAACTAATACAGACATGCCATTTAAAAGATGTAAATTCTTATTTACTATATTTTTGATACTGAATTCTCAATGAAATGAGAAACTGAAGTTTCACAGGATTTCATTAATTCTTTAAAGTATTACATAAATATGTTCTCAGATTAGTGAAAACTGTGACTTTAAATACAATGCATAGATATAAATAATACAAAACATTTCTTATGTCACATTTTTAAATTTTTTTTAAAAAACTATTATACCCAGGAAATTTGAAAACCTACACATAGTATATTCATGATTTAATTTTTGTAAGTCAGCATAATTTCTTCTGTTTTAAAAATACAACTTGGAAAGGTAAAAAGTCTTAATGAATGTAGTATATACCCTGAACTAATACCAGAGCCAGATTATATAATTAATTTCTTAGAGTAGCTATGTTGGATAGGCTTTTTAGTAGGTAACTTAAGCCAGCCAACATTTGAACAGCATGATAAATATTAAATATAATAATAACTGTGATCTCATTCTTTCATGATAATGAAAGGGAACTTAGCATATTTTCTATGTAAAACTATATCCATTATGCACTATGCTGAACATTATATATAGTCATTTGTAACTATATTTTTACTTTTGAAATTTGTGTCCTGTCTTCTTTTAAAAAGGCTCAAAGAAGCCTACAGAATACAGAGCCTTTAAAGAAGACATTTAAAGCTAAAACATTAGCACAGAAGCACATGGTTTCAAGCAGCTCAGGTAAGCAAGTAAAGCTTGAACAACAAATTGGGCTCTAAATTTTCTGGCTGCTAAAACAAACAAGGAACAGTTTTTGTTTTTCACAGTAGAAAAGACAAACATCTGCAGAGGCTATTTTTTTTCTTGATACTAGTTTGAGAGGGACTTTATGTGAGGCATCATTTCTTTGGGATTTAAAAAAGGAACAAAATGCAGAAAAAGGTAGTAAAAAAATTAGCCAAGTGGAGGCACAACTTAATGGTATCTAGAAACGTTGGTTTCTGATCAGTCTATCTGCAGGGCTGGAACTAGAGAACCAGATCATCAGTAGCTAAGCCAGCTTTCATTGAACTATAGATGGGTCTTAGATCTCATTTATTTCTTAGTCAAACATTTGCCAGTATATTCTAGGAAAGAGAATGGAACTAATAAATTTTAGGCATTATTACTATATAATGCCTAAATCTTTGATCTTTGAGGTCAGTGGGAAAACTACAAATTGTTTACTAAAGTGAAAGCCATAAATTTTAGTAATGGAAGACATGAAATTTAGCCATTTTATGGAAGTTATTACACCCTGCACAGGTAACACAGTAGTCCAGTATTAAACTTAAAACTTAGAAAATGTAAATCTGGAATACAGAATATCTCCATTTCAGGAGTATCATTAAGGAAAATGTCCATACACTTCTATAGTATTGTCATTGCTGTCTTCTATTTGTGACACAGTTAATCCCAATTTTAACACAAGATACCAATCCCTACATGTCCCAAAATTACAAAAAATTTACTAATCCCAACTTCTAAAGGAATATAGCAATGAAGTGCAATAATCCTTTTGTGGGGGGGGGGGTGTTCAATCTAAAGGTTTAATAAAGGTTTAATTAAAGAAAAGATGTTTCATATTTCACATCACAAGAGAGATTTTAAGGGCCACTTTGACTTAAGTTTTTATGTCAGTGTCTTCATCATGTTTCATGTAATTATTGGACAGTAAAAGAACCTCCTAAATGTCTGCCTCTGAACATTTTTATAGTTCTGCTCTTGTCTGATGAGAAGCATGCTTCCTTGTTTCAGGATTGTGTCAACTGATGTGGGAAAGCCTACTTGTGATTCCAGAAATAATTCTCAAAGTAGATTATGCTTTCATTGAAAACTAGTGTCTGCCATATTGTTCACATTACTTTATTTCAAGTACTAAACATAATATGCCATGAATCAGACTGATTAGACCTAGAAGAAGTCTTGAGTTGTTTCCTTTTTTAAGATCCAAGAAAGATTACCAGTTCCATCTTTATTAATGAGAAGACTGAAGCCCAGAGAAGCTTAGTGAGTACCCAAATCTTGGAACTACTACCCCAGTGCTCTTTTCCTGCTTTGTGCTGTCTCTCTGCTTTAGCTGGCTGAAAGTGTTAAAAATCAAGCAGTTCTAAACAGCAGCCCAGATGTTCCATGTAAACTTGTGAATCATTTTTATTTAAAATGTAATTTATTCCATAAAAGTAATTTTTCTTGCAATGCATTATATTTCACCTTTTTTTTAAAAATATATGTAACACCTTGTAATTCTACAGTTTTGATTGCCATAATTTCTTGGCACCTGCAAACTCTGCAAGACAATTGCTGTGAATTCCTAATAAATAATGTTAATTTATAGGCTTGTTACTAGTTAGAAGGAGCTTCAGTGTTTTTGCTTTTGTGATCCTTGTTAAATCTAAAGGAAACTATGTATACTCTAGAAATTAAACATTTGTGCACCATGTCTCTTTGAGTTTTGGAGAATGATTTGAATTTTGAGCCACTACAAATGACAAATAGACTTACATCTTTTTCTAACTCTCTGCAAAATCAGTTGCTCATGTTTTACACATCTACTAATAACAAAATTCGGAATTCTGAATTTGCTTTCCTTTAGCTAGTAACTCTTCATATATTTCTGTTGTTTAAGACTGTTGGTGCATGTTTAGTACTAAGTACTGTCTAGAGTAAATTTAAAAAAAAAATGGATTTTTATTAGAGATGAACTTCTAGACCAAGCAGATTCTCATATGCTTAATCCTTTATTTGGCATTTCACAGTAAAGAATTTTGACCTTTGGGCAAGCTTATTAACTGGAAATAAAACTTTGTGTTTTGATTTCCTTGATTGCCAAAGTCTCTGGAAGTGGCACAGAATTTTTAGGCCACTGAATGGCAGCAGAATCCTTATTTCCTTCCAGTGCAAGCTTGACATTTCCTGCACACTAGCTTCCAAAATAGTAAATAATTATAAGAAACAAAAGCATCACGAGTTATTATAGGAAGAACCATTTTGTGTTTTCGAGTTCATCTCAAGTGAAGGTAAACTTAAAGAAAAGAAAAGAAAAATGTATAATTTCTACTGAATTGGCTCAGGCTGCCTGCAGGTCCAGTCTGCTATGTCCAGTCACTGAAGTGGCGTGAGAACTTCCATGGTCAGACCCACGTAGTGCCTGTGAGGTGCAGAATGCACAGCCCCAGCTTAGTAAAGATGGATGAGTAGACCTCAGGAAAGTGTGCACTTAACTGGGCAGTTTGGGGGGTGAGTAAGCCAAGCAAGGTGAAAACTCCCCCGAGTTTTACTATCATATGGCCACAGATGAAGGGACAAAGAAGGAAGAAAGAAAAAGTTACCACTGTATGACTCAACAGGTAGTTACAGAACTGTGTTACTTTCTGTGTATTTAGGATCAAAAATCAGGTTTCATCTAAAAATGCTCTCACCTTCCAAACTTTGTCATACTCAGCAACATCCAGTACCTTCTGGTCACCTGGTCAGTACAGAGTTTATTAAAACAATTTGGGTATCTGCTGATTGCTAGAAGGAATTTTCATCAGAAATGTAGATATTGATCCATGCTTTTCAAATCTTTTTATTCTTCCATTTTCTGATAACTGTCCTGTTGTTATTAGTGGTGTTTCAGAATATTCACAGATTTCAAGCCAAAAATGTAGAGTCATGTGAGTTTTAGTAAGACAGTCTAAGTAAAGGAGATTTTTGCTCCAGTATTCAAAAGCATTTCTTTCTGTAACCTTGAGTTATTTTATCACTCTTACATCACATCTCATAAAACAATTTAATCTCTGGAAATGTGCACAAGTAACAGATTCGTGAGCTTGCTGCAATTGCTTTTCAAATCCAGAGTCTTAAGGCAGTCATTTCTCCAGTCATTAGCTTTTCAAATAAAAAAATGAAGCTTCTAAGATGGCACCACTTCCTGGTATTCACGCTATTGTTTAATCCCCTGTCCTAATGACCTAGTGACCTGCTTCTAATAAATAAAATAAGCAAAAGTGATAGATGTCACTTTGGAGATTTTGTGACAAAAACACTCTGGCTTCTGTCTTGCTCACACTCTCTTGTTCTCACTTGCTCTGATGGAAGCCAGCTGCCATGCTGTGAGATGCAATGTGGAAAGGCCTGCATGGCAGAAACCAGGGAGCTCTCAGCCAATAGCCAGCATGGAACTGAGGCCCCCAGTCCAATGGCCTGTGAAGGAACGGAATCCTGCTAACGTGGGTGTGGGCCTGGAAGCAGCTGCTCCACAGTAGAGCCTTGAGAGGACTGCAGTTGGTGAGAGACCCTGAGCCAGAGGACCCAGCTAAGCCACACCCCGATTCCTGACTAGCAGAAACTGAGAGAATAGGAATTTGTTGTATTAAACTGTTAAATCCTGGGGTAATTTGTTATACAACCATAGGTAACTAATACAAAGCTAGAAAAGGAAGACAATGGCATATCCCAACCTGACCCCTGGAGTAAAAGTAGTTGCTGGAGATCTAACTTGATGCTTTATGTTTGAAGAAAGACGATCAAAGCAGTCTTCGCATCATCTTGATCAATGTCAGCGTCTGAAGAGCTGGATTAAGGAGAGCTGATCTTTCTCCTGCATGAGCACTTCTCGGCTATCCTTAGCCTCCCCAGCCATAGATAAAACCACTTAACCAGATTCACTCTCTCCAAGGAGAGAGCAAAAAAGATCAAAATTTGGGTATTCTGCATTTGAAATGTAAATTAGATTACAATTAAACCCTGACTCTCGAGTAGTGTCCCTTTTAAGTCACTCATCAGCTCTCCTTTGGGTGAGATGAAATGATCTAAACATAAAACCAGGATAAAATTCTATTCAGATCCTATGTGGGAGTCCCACAATTCCACCAACATCTATCATGTTTCCAATCCCATTGACTCCTAAAATTACATGAAAAAAATGAGTTTGGGGACAATGAAAGCAGTGGGGCACCAACAACAAAAAACAAACACCCTACGATGGAGGAGTCCGTCTGGGTCACTGAGAAAGGAAATACAAATCCTTGATATCCCGATGCTACCCCAAAATGACAAGGGTAGCCTAAACGTTCCTATATGGGAATTCTTCTGTTGTGATGAGAACTAAATGGATTTCTTGGGAGACAATGCTCTTTTTGCCTTGCTTTGCTTCTGCCAAAATGATCAAAATACCAACTCTGGCCAGTTTTCCTTTCTGAAACTGGTTTCAATTTTTAATTGCTAGATGCCAGAGCATTGTCTTCCTGCTCCACGGCGGTTGGTGGCTGTTTCCTGCTTCTTGAAGGACTACTTTGAGCTTCTCATTTTCTTCTGCACGGCAGGGAGGGTGCCTGCCTTTCTGCTCGGAGCCCGTAGGTAGCCTCTCAGTCACTTTTAAAGAAATCTACACACACACACATTTTGTAAAAACCTTCCAGTCCTGCTACCACCATCTCCTTTCTTGAGGATCTGAGCTTTTCCTTCCCAATTACCACAAGTGCTCACAGCTTCTTTAAGCAAATACTACTAGAACATTCACCAGTCCAAGTTCTCTGAAGAAACGCCGAAGTTTGTCAATGAAAATTAGAGAACTTCCTCAAACAGTGCAAGGACTGAGAGATTCAATGAAACTGCCTTTATAAAAAATCTATGTTTAATGGCTATGCTAGGGAATGCTATTTTTAGCTAGCATTTTCACCTCTCCACCCTGGAAAAAACAGCTTGCTTCTCTTCCCTCATCACGTAGGCAAAGAAAGTGATTGCACACTGTTTTTAATTGCAGGTTTACATAAACCTGCAATTCAAGAGCATTGATTTGTTGAACTGTAATCTACACTGAGCTGCATTTAGGCAGAATGCCAGATGTGTGAAGTCAGGATTTAATGACGACATTTCAGTAGCAGCCTCAGAATCAAGTACAGTACCACCATTGAATACTAATGTGCCACTAGCAAGAAAACAAGAGAACAGAAACAGCTTCTTTTTCAGATACCTTTTTTGTTCTTTCTTGAATATGGAGAAACTGAAAGCAATTAACTATTCCATGGAAACCTCATCTCATAAAGAAACTCCAGTCAAAAGCAGCCCATTGTAATTATTGCTATGTTCATGGCACTTTATCAGTCAAAGGTAAATTAATATATTAGCACTTTAAAATGTTTTTATGAAATTAGTGTTTTTCCTGGACTTTATCAAACATTTTTACTTCCTGAAAATAATTATGTACAGGAAGTATTGTAAACTAGGCCGCCATGTGGCAACATCATTTCTGCTTCTCTTGATTTGCAAAATGGAGTTTCATTTCCTTTTCAATAGAAGGGAGAGAAGAAAATCTAATTTTTGAAAAAATAGATGTTCTTATGGAACAGAGTTTCTCAAGCTTGCATTAACATTTTGGTTGCAGAATTCTTTGCTTTGGGGGCTGCTCTTAAATTGTAGGAGGTTTAACAGCATCTCTGGCTTCTACCCGCTAGATGCCAGTAGCATTGCCTGCAGTTGTACCAACCGAAATTGTCTCCAGACATGGCTAAATGTCTGCTGCGGGGGGCAAAATTGTTTGAGAATCACTGCTATGGAAAGATTAAAGGGATTTAAAAAACTCAAATCTATTGAATTCTATTTTAAAGGAATATTTCAGATTTATCAAAAGATATAATGAATAATGAGCACCCAGATACCCAGGACCCTACTTAAGGAACAGTATTCTGTAAATACAATTTGAGGCTGGCGTGAACCCCTCCTGGGTTTCATTTCCCTCCTATCCACCTGATCCCCCGGTCCTAAATTTGGTGTTTATCATTCCCTTGTATGCATTGCTTAGAAGTTATTTATATACTCTATTGCTCTTGTTTTTGTGGCTGACCTTTGAATTTTATCACGCATACTTCAAATATAAAATTAATATTTCCACCTTCTTTCTGAAAAAAAGAAAAATCATATAATGTCACAACTGCAGCCACCCCTCTTCCATCTTTTATTTTTGTACAGTTTTAGTTCTTTTTCTGAATATTTCCTTATTGTCTTTATTTTTTGTTGTTTCATATTTTAAAATAATTTCAAACTTATAGGACAGTTGCAAAAATAATACAAACCCCATGCAGAGAACTCCAACATATCCCCCACTCCCCCAGATCCTGATCTTCCAATTTTAACATTTTCCCACATTTTCCATATCATTCTATCTATCATCTACCTGTCTATTCATCCATCTATTCATTTTCTAAACATTTGAAAGCAGGTTGCATGCATCATAATCCTTGAACACATGATACTTCCATGTACATTTCCTACAAACAAGGATATTCACTTATATAATCACCTTAAGTGCAGTTGTCAAGGTCAAGATATGCTACTATATCGCTTCCAATTTTTTCTTTGTCCCAAAAATATCTTTCTGTGATCTTTCTACTCCTTTCTTCGATCCTATCCAATATTGCTTTTGAATGTCATCTCTTTAGTTCATTTTTCTTTTTTTAAAAAAATCTTTCTATTCCATCCCCTCCCAAGCATACAATTCAGTGGGATTAATCACCTTCACAATGTTGCAGTACCCTCACCACCATCCTAGAATTTTCCCTTCACCTCAAACAGAAAACCTATGCTCATTTTGTATCAACCCCATTTTCCCAGCCTCCACACCCCCGGTAACCTGTACTCTACTTTCTGTCCTTATGAGTTTGCACATTCTCTGATATTTTTTGTGTGGTTACCATGGGGCTTAAATTCAATATCCTCTATTCTAGTTTGCTAATGCTGCCGGAATGCAAAATGCCAGAAATGGACTGGCTTTTATAAAGGGGATTTATTTGGTTACAGTTACAGTCTTAAGGCCATAAGTGTCCAAGGTAACACATCAACAATCAGGTACCTTCACTGGAGAATGGCCAATGGTGTCCGGAAAACCTCTGTTAGCTGCACATGGCTGGCGTCTGCTCCAAGTTCTGCTTTCAAAATGGCTTTCTCCCAGAACGTTCCTCTCTAGTCCACAGCTCCTCTTCAAAATGTCACTCTCAGTTGCTCTTGGGATGTTTGTCCTCTCTTAGCTTCCCTAGAGCAAGAGTCTGCTTTCAATGGCCGTCTTCAAACTCTCTCTCATCTGCAACTCCTGTGCTTTCTTCAAAGTGTCCCTCTTGGCTGTAGCAAGCTTGCTTCTTCTGTCTGAGCTTATATAGTGCTCCAGTAATTTAATTCAAACCCACCCTGAATGGGTGGGGCAACACCTCCATAGAAATTATCCAATTAGAGTCATCACCCACAGTTGGGTGGGGCACATCTCCATGGAAACATTCAAAGAATCACAATCTAATCAAAACTGACATGTCTGCCCACACAAGATTACATGAAAGATAACGGTGTTTGGGGGGGACACAATACATTCAAACTGGCACATCCTCTATTTATTATAATTTCATTTGCTTTGATATCAACTTACCTTCAAGAACATATCTAAACTATGTTACATACCCCTCTGTTCCCCACCTTTATGTAAGTTCTTGTCACAAATTACATATTTATGCATTGAGTCCAAAACTGTTGATTTATCATTACATTTAATACATTTCTCTTTTAGAGCCTGTAAAAAGTAAAATGTGGATTTACAAATCAAAATACAATGGTTCTCATATTTATACTTACCCATATCATTAGCTTTACCAGAGAACTTTATTTCTTCATGTGGATTCAGTCAAATGTCTGCAGAATTCCCTTAAGCATTTCTTGTAGGGCCAGTCTGGTGGTGATAAACTACCTCAGCTTTTTGTATATTTGTGATTGTCTTACTGCCTCTATCATTTTTGAAAGACAATCTGCTGGATACAGAATTCTTGGTTGGAAATTTTTTGCTTTCAGAACTTTAAATGTGTCTTCCCGTTGCCTTCATGCCTCCGTGGATTCCAGTGAGAAATCAACACAATATTATGGAGGCTCCTTGGTATGTGGCATGTTGCTTCTCTCTCATTGGTCTCAGAATTCTCTCTTTATCTTTAGCAATTGACAGTTTGACTATAGTGTGGGTCTATTTGGGTTTATCCTGCTTGTAGTTCGTTGAGCACCTTGGATGTTTATATTCTTGTCTCATTAAATTTGGGAGGTTTTCAGCCATTATTTCTTTGAATATTCTTTCTTCTGCTTCTGGGATTCCCACTTGTGTATACTGGTATGCTTGATGGTGTCCCACAGGTTCCTGAGGCTCTATTCACTTTTCTTCATTCTTTCCTCTTTCTGCTCCTCAGACTGGATGATTTCATTGTCTTATCTTTGAGTTCACTCATTCTTTCTTCTCTTGAATCCTTCTGGGGAGTTTTTAAATTTCAGTTACTATAGTCTTCAGCTCTACTTGGTTCCTTTTCATAATTTTCGTTTCTCTATTGATATTCTCTTTGTGTTCTATCATTTTCCTGATTTCCTTTAGTTCTTTGTCCATTATTTTTTATTTTTTTTATTTTTTATTTTTTTTGGCTCTTTGAGCTTATGCAGGACCATTTTTTAAAAAGTCTTTGGAATATCACAGGTCTGATCCTCCTCACTGATGGTTTCTAATGCTTTAATCTTCTCCTTTGCCTAAGCCATCACTTCCTGTTTCTTTGTATGTTTTTGTAATCTTTTGTTGAAAGCTGGACATTGATATTTTAATGTTATCACTGGAATTTAGACTCTGAGTTCCTTAAGCTTGTATTCAGCTAGTATTATGACTGAGCTATTCTTGGATACCAGGAGCTAACAAGAAAGACAAAAAAGACAAAAAGGATACACCTTTCCCAGTCTTTGCAGACTGACCTTCTTCAGAGCTCATCCATGCAATGAGTTTGGAGAACAGCTCCAGGCCAAGGCCTAGGGGCCTCCCTGGCCCTTTCTGTGCATTCATCTTGTCTTGGGCATCTGCTTGTGGCCCTGGGAATTCCCCCGTTTACACAGATATGAATGTCCCCTCTTCCCTAGGAAACATTTTTCTCACAATTCTGAGCAGTGCACTGCATGTCCTAAAGCCAGCAATCCCTTGCCCAGGCAGCCACTTTTCTGCTCTCCCACAGAATATTATAAGAGACCTCTGTGAACTGCCTCTACCTACAGGGCAATTTCTGGGACAAGTCCCTCAGGCCACCACCAGACAGATTGGGCCAGCCAGACCTGCTCCCAGTATGTGCACAAGGGTTTCTCTGCTCCCTCCAGAACTGGGCCCAGGGATCTGCACTGAGGACACAGGCTGGCTCTGTAACTGGTGAGGGTGAGGGAGGGGACAGCCAGGTTGCCATGAGACGCTCCTGCTTCTAAGTAGCTTTTTTCTTGATTCAGTGCTTGCCTTATTGCTACAGTCCTTTAACTATTTTCTGGAGCTTTGAGAAAGATGTATCTGCCAGTTCTTACTGGTTGTTAAAAGCTTCTGTTGGTTTACAGAGCCCTGAAGCTTCTCACTCTGCCATCTGATCAAGCAGGTTTTTATTCTCCCCCAAATGGTCAATAATTTTTATTTTACGTAAATATTTAGATTTTTCTACATGTTTATCAGTTTACTTGCTCTTGTACCTTCTCTGAGACCTTACACCTGTGGTCACTTTCCTCCTATCTTCCTTTAGAAGTTATTCATTGGCACTCTGCCTGGTGATCTGTTCAATTTTTCTTTTCTGAAAATGTCTTTTATTTTCTTTTCATAATGTATGATAGTTTGTGTGTGTGTTAAAGTCAGCATTGTGCCCCCTTGCCAGCATTTGACAACAAAGTGTCTTCAGATTTGCTGTGTTTTGCTGCCCTTTGCTCTTCCCCATTGGGGTTTTCATCAGTATGCTTGTCCCTCCTCCTGGAACCTACATCCTGTGGGGCCACAGTCTAAGCAGCGTTTCTGAGGCACACCTTGACCCTCTTTTTTTCCTTAACATGAGAGTTGTTTTGAAAATGTACTGTTATTTAAAGAAAAAAAAGAAGAAAGAAAGAAAGAAATGAAAGAGGTGACATCATCAAGATGGTGTAGAAAGACACTCTTGGGAACATTTTCCCTTAGAGATAGCTAAATAAAAGGGCAGATTCAACTCGCTTGGAACTCTGGAGGATGAGAGAGACTGAAGAATGACTCCACAGATGCTGAATTAAAGAAGTAAAAAAGCCTACCAAAAAGAAAAGGTAGGAGAGTGACATGGACCTGACCATCTAGACCCTTCCTCCCATGCTCAGACCTCATGGTTTAGGAGACACATAGCAGCAGGGCTCCAGCCTGGACACCACCTGCCACAGTTGCTGACCACAGAGCCACCCACAGCAGAGACTTAGAGTCCCACACACATTCAGGTGTACAAAGCAGTCCCAGGCAGGGAGAGGCCTGTGGCAGAACTGGTAAGCTGTGCACACTCCCCACCTGGTCCTTAATTGCTGGTGTACTCAAGTGAAAAAATCAGGTTTTGTGTTTTTTTTTTTTTTAACACTGACCACATCTGGCTTTGTGGGTTGGGATCCCCTAGTATGGAAGTCACAGAGGGAGAAAAGTCCCATGAAAAGGGGAAACTGAACCACTGTAAGGTGGCAAAGACCCAGCACTGAAAGCCGGAGTGAAAAGGCTTCCCAGAGTCTGGGGGAAGAGTTGAGCAAATCATAGCCACTGTGGAGGAAAATGTATATGAAAACAAAGAGAACAGTCCAAAACTCCCAGAGGAGGAAGAGGGGAAAGGAAATTCTTTCCTGAAGGGGGAACACTTTCACATAAAAGAGTAATATTAATAGTTACTGTGTATGCCCAGAGCAAGAGTAAGGTGCAGAAAGACCTGAGAAAATGTGAACTATTAAACATGGGATTCTCTAAAGGTTCAGTATAAAATGAAACAAGCATTGAAGAATAGCCTTAACACACAGCCAATCTACACTAAAACCACAGGCAAGAAGGAGAAGCTGACTTCCAGGATGAACACATCATAACAGCCAAATGCCCAGACATCAAAAAAAATCACAAGCCATACAAAGAAACAGGAAAGATGGCAACAAATTAAAACTGCAGAGAAAATACACATGGTAGAACAACTAATCAAAGAGTTCAGTCAAATTCAGTCAAGGAGCTAAAGGGAAATATGGATAGATATAAATAAATTTGGATATAGAACTTAAGAATATAAGGAAGATGAAGTGTGAACAAAAAGAAAGCTTTTAAAAGAACAAAACAGAACATATGGGGATGAAAAACATAATAATGGAGATTAAATATACACTAACAATATTCAACAGCAGGTTGAATAAAAAAGAATCAGTGAACTAGATACAGGAGTATCATAATCACACAGATGAGCAGATACAGAAAATGAAAAAATGTGAGTAGAGTCTAAGGGAGTGGAGGGACAAATGAAGTGGAGTCCCAGAAGGAAAGAAGAAGGAAAAGGGGGCAGAAAAGATATTTGAGGAAATAATGGCTGAAATATACATGGCCAAGAAATGCAACAAACTCTAAACAGGATAAACCATAATAGACCTTCTCCAAGACAGATACCATTCAAAATCTTGAATGACAAAGATAAAAGAGAGAATTCTCAAAGCAGTAAGAGAAAAGAGCATGTTCCTCATCAGAAAACATGGAGGCAAGAAGGCAGTGGTATGACATATTTAAAGTAATGAGAAAGAATTCCTTATCCAGCAAAATTGTCCTTCAAAAATGAGGGAGAGTTTAAGACATTCACAGATAAACAAAAACTGCAAGAGTTTGTCACCAGGAGAACTGCCCTACAAGAAATGCAAAAGGGAGATTTTCAGGTTGTAAAGAAAGGATTTTCAGGTTGTCAAGAAAGGACAGGACATAGTAACTTGGAGAAGTAATAAGAAGTGCAGATTTTCAGTAAAGGCAATTTCATAGGTGAATGAAAAGCCTAATAGTATGGTATCCTCAGTATGTGATTCTACTCTTGTTTCCTATAGAATTTAGAATACAATTTAATAAAAAAAAAGTCATATTTCCATGTTATGGACATGCAAAATACAAAGAGGTAATGTGTGACAAAAACAACACAAAGACAGGAAACAGAGGGGTATATGAGCAGAGACTATTAAGTTGGTATCTTCCAAACTTGCAGGTTTTAGACTTCGATTGTTTCATACAAAATCCGTGGTAACCACAAAGAAAGTATTTAAAATAGATACAGAAAAAGAAATGAGACGGGGTCAATCACTTGTATCACAAAAGATCACTATGAACAAAAGAAGGCTGCAATAAAGGAAAAGAGGAACAAAAAAGATATGACATATACCAAACAAAGGACAAAACAGCTAAAGAAAGACCTGCTTTATCAGTAATTACACTGAATGTAAGTGGATTAAATGCATAAACAAAAGACACAGATTGGCAGAATTGATAAAAAGCATGATCTTGTTGTTTACAAGAAACCCTCCTTAGGCACAAAGATGCAAATAAGTTGAAAGTGGAAGGATAGGAGAAATACTCCATGGAAACATTAACCAAAAGGAGCTGGGGGAGCTATACTAACAACAGACAAAATAGACCTTAAATAAAAAACTGGTACAAAGGACAAAGAAGGACACAATATTTTAATAAGTGTCAATCCATCAAGAAGAAACAACAATCATAAACATTTATGCACCTAACGGCAAATGTCCCAAAATTAAAGAGGCAACCACTGAAAAAACTGAAGGTAGAAATAAACACCTCTACACCCATAGTTGGAGACTTCAATATAACACTTTTGTCAATAGAACATGTAGACAGAAAATAAATAATGAAATGGAGAACTCAAACAGTACTATACTAAAAGACACATTTGGAACACTGCACCCCAAAACAGCAAAATACATATTCTTCTCAAGAGTACATGGGTCATTCTCCAGAAAAGACTACATGTTTGGTTACAAAACATCTCAATAAGTTTAAAAGATTAAAATTATTCAAATAATTTTTGGAATAAAACTAGAAATCAATACCAGGCAAAGAACTGTAAAATCCACAAATATATGGATGTCAAACAGCACACCCTTAAAGAAGAAATCACAATAGGTCAAAGAAGAAATCACAAGGGAAAGCAGGAAATATTGTGAGATGAATGAAAATGAGAACACAACATATCAAACTTTATTGAAGCAAATAAACATATATATATGTTCATATAAAAATAAACATAGCAAAGGCAGTGGCAGTGCTCAGATAGAAATATATACCCTTAAAGACTTATATTAAAAAAGAACTCAAATCATAGACCTAACCACAAATCTGAGAAACTAGAAAAAGAACAGCAAATTAAACCCAAAGTGAGAAGGAAGGAAATAAAAAGATTAGAGAAGAAATAAATGAAATACAGAATTTAAAAACAGAATAAACAAAACCAGCATTTAATTCTTTGAAAAAACAATAAAATTGGCAAGTTTTAGTTAGACTGACAAAGAAGAGAGAGGATGCAAATAATTTAAATCAGAAATGAAAGGGGGAACATTACTATTGACCCGAGAGAAATAAGACACTATGAATAACTGTATGCCAACAAATTAGATCACCTAGATAAAAAGGACAAATTCCTAGACGCAGACAAGAAGTGATAGACTCAAGAAGCAACAGAAGATCTTAACAAACCAATAAGAAGTTAGGGATTGACTCAGTCATCAAAAACCTCCAACAATGAGCTTGGCGCTGGCATCATGGGATTGAGAAAGCCTTCTTGACCAAAAGGAGGAAGAGAAATGAAACACAATAAAGTTTCAGTGGCTAAGAGATTTCAAATAGAGTCAAGAAGTCATTCTGGAGGTTATTCTTATGCACTATATAGATATTCCTTTTTAATTTTGAGTGTATTAGAACAGATAGAAGGAAATACCTGAAAAAGTTGAACTGTAATCCAGTAGCCTTCATTCTTGATGATGATGGTATAATTATATAGCTTTTATGGGGTGAACATTTGACTGTGAGAACCTTGTGACTGACACTCCCTTTATCCAGTGTATGGGCAGATAAGTAATAAAATCAATCAATCAATCAATCAATATTAAAAAAAAATTTCCCAAGAAAGAAAAGCCCAGGACCAGATGGCTTCACAGGTAAATTTTACAAAACATTCAAAGAAGAATTAACACCAATACTTCTCAAAATCTTCCAAAAACTTGAAGAGGATGGAACACTTCCCAACTTATTCTATTAGGCCAGCATCACCCTCATACAAAATCCAGATAAATATATCAAAAGAAAAGAAAATTACAGAGCAATAGCCTTCATGAATATAGACGTAAAAATCCTCAACAAAATACTAGCAAACCAAATCCTACCCCATTAAAAGAACTATACACAGAGCAGGGCAAGATGGCAGAGTGGTGAGGTCTAGGTTGTACTTACTCTCTGGGGTAGTTGGTAGAAAGCCAGGAATTGTGTGGACCATACACCACAGAGGAATTTGAGATTGGACAAACTACATGCAACACTCATGAACATGTGGAGCAGCTGAGATCAGCAAAATCTACAGAAAAATTAGGGATTCAAGAAGTACTGTGCACCCCAAACAGAACAGACCCCAATAGACATACTCCAAGACACTTACTGATCAGATTGTCCAGTGTCAAAGACAAAGAGAGAATTCTGAAAGCAGTAAGAGAAAAGCAATCTATCACACACAAGGGAAGCTCAATAAGACTGCACAGATTTCTCTGCAGAAACCATGGAGGTGAGAAGACAGTGGTATGATATATTTAACATACTAAAAGAGAAGAACTGCCAACCAAGAATTCTATATCCAGCTAAACTGTCCTTCAAAAATGAGGGAGAGATTAAAATAGTTTCAGACAAACAGACACTGACAGAGTTTGTGTATACAAGACTGGTGCTACAGGAAATAATAAAAGGAAGTGCTACAGGCTGATAGGAAAAGACAGGAGAAAGAGGTTTGGAGAAGAGTATGGAAATGAAGATCATCAAGAAAGGTAAAAAGAGAGAGGAAAAAATGAGATATGTCATATAAAATCCAAAAAACAAAATGATAGAAGAAAGTACTGACCTTACAGTAATAATACTTAATGTTACTGGAATAAACTCCCCAATAAAAAGACACAGACTGGAAGAATGGATTAAAAAACAGGACCCATCTATATGCTGTCTACAAGAAACTCACCTTAGACATAAGGACAAAAATAGGCTGAAAGTGAAAGTTTAGAAGAAAAAGATATTTCATGCAAACAGCAACCAGAAAAAAGCGGGAGTAGCTATATTAATATCAAAGTAGACTTCAAAAGTAAAACAATTAAAAGAGTCAAAGAAGGACATTATATATTAATAAAAGGGTCAATTCATCAAGAAAACATAACAGTCATAAACACTTATGCACCAAGCCAGAGTGCCCCAAAATTCATGAGGCAAACATTGAGAACACTGAAAGGAGAAGTAGATAACTACACAATAATAGTTGGAGACTTCAATACACCACTCTCATCAATGGATAGAACATATAGACAGAGGATCAATAAGGAAATGGAGATGATGAAGTGTATATTAAATGAACTAGACATTTATAGAACACTACACCCCACAACAGCAAGCTACACATTCTTCTCAAGTGCTCATGGAACATTTTCTAGGATAGACCACATGCTGGGTCACACAAAGCAAGCCTCAACAAATTTAAAAATACTGATATTATAAAAAACACTGTCTCAGATCATAATGGAATGAAGTTGGAAATAAATCAGTCAGAAGACTGAAAAATTCACAGATATATGGAGACTAAACAATACACTCAGAAAACCAGTGGGTAAAGGAAGAAATTACAAGAGAAATTAGTAAATACCTCCAGGCAAATGACAATGAAAATACAACATATCAAAGCTTATAAGATGCAGCAAAGGCAGTATTGAGAGGGAAATTTATTGCCTTAAATGCCTATATTAAAAGAGAAGAGAGAGCAAAAATTGAGGAATTAACTGTCCATCTGGAAGAACTAGAGAAAGAACAGAAAATAAACCCCAAAGCAAACAGAAGGAAAGAAATAACAAAGATCAGAGCAGAAATACATGAAACCAAGAACAGGAAAATAATAGAGAGAATCAACAAAACCAGAAGCTTGTTCTTCAAGAAAATCAACAAAATTGATAGACCTCTAGCTAGGCTAATAAAAAAAAAAAAAAAAGCAGATGCAAATAAATACAATCAGAAATGGGAAAGGAAACGTAACTACTGACCCTGCAGAAATAAAGGAGATAATGAGAAGATACTATGAGCAACTATATGCTAATAAACTGGACAACTTCCACGAACTAGACAACTTCCTAGAAAAGCATAAACAACCAATATTGACCCAAGAAGAAATAGAGGACCTCAACAAACCAATCGCAAGCAAAGATATTGAGTCAGTCATCAAAAAGCTCCCAAAAAAGAAAAGCCCAGGAACAGATGGCTTCACATGTGAATTCTACCAATCCTGCTCAAACTCTTCAAAACAATTGAAGAACAATTCACTACCCAATTCACTACTACAATAACTACCCAACTCATCCTATGACGCCAACATCACCCTAATACCAAAATGAGACAAACATACTACAAAAAAATAAAATTATAGACCAATCTCTTTAATTAATATAGACACAAAAATCCTCAGCAAAATACTCACAAATTGAATCCAGCAGCACATTAAAAGATTTATACACCACAACCAAGTGGGGTTTATTCCAGGTATGCAAGGCTGGTTCAACACAAGAAAATCAATTAATGTAATACACCACATCAATAACTCAAAGCAAAAGAACCACATGTTCATCTCAATTGATGCAGAAAAGGCATTTGACAAAATTTGACATCCTTTCTTGATGAAAATACTTCAAAGGATAGGAATAGAAGGGAATTTTCTCAATATGATAAATACAATATATGAAAAACCCACAGCTAACATTGTACTCGATGAGGAGAGACTGAAAGCTTTCCCTCTAAGATCTGGAATAAGACAGGGATGCCCACTGTCACCATTGTTATTCAACATTGTGCTGGAAGTTCTAGCTAGAGCAATCAGTCAAGAAAAAGAAATAAAAGGCATCCAAATTGAAGAGGAAGAAGTAAAACTTTCACTGTTTGCAGACGACATGATTCTATATGTAGAAAATCCAGAAAAATCTACAGCAAAGCAATTAGAGCTAATCAGTGAATACAGCAAAGTGGCAGGCTACAAATCAACATGTGAAAAAATGTAGTGTTCTCATACACAAGTAACGTGCAACAAGAGGAAGAAATAAAAATAATTCCATTTACAATGGCAACCAAAAGAATCAAGTATTTAGGAATAAACCTAATGAAGGCCACAAAAGACCTATACAAAGAAAATTACAAGAAACTGCTAAAAGTAGAACAGGACCTAAAAAATGGAAGAACATACCATGTTCATAGATTGGAAGACTAAATATAATTAAGATGTCAACTCTACCTAAACTGATTTATAGATTCAATGCAATACCAATTAAAATCTCGACTTACTTTGCAGAAATAGAAAAACCAATAACTGAATTTATTTGGAAGGGCAAGGTGCACTGAATAGCCAAAAATATCTTGAGAAAGAGGCATGAACTGAGAGGTCTCACACTACCTTACTTTGAAGCATATTACAAAGCTATAGTGCTCAAAACAGCATGGTACTGGCATAAGGACAGAGATACTGACCATTGGAATCAAATTGAGTTTTCAGAAATAGACCCTTGCATCTATGGACAATTGATCTTTGATAAGGCAGTCAAGCCAAATCAACTGTGACAGAGCAGCCTCTTCAATAAATGGTGTTTGGAGAACTGGATATACATTTCCAAAAGAATGAAAGAGGATTCCTACCTCACACCTTATAAAAAATTAACTCTAATTGGATCAAAGACCTAAACATAAGCACTAAGACCATAAGACTCTTAGAAGAAAACATAGGGTACTATCTTAAAGGTCTTGTGATAGGAGGTGGTTTCCTAAACCTTACACCCAAAGCGTGAGCAACCAAAGAACGAATAGACAAATAGGATCTCCTCAAAATCAAACACTTTTGTACATCAAAGGACTTTGGTTAGAAAAATTGAAAGGCAGCCTATACAATGGTAGACAATATTTGGAAACCACATATCAGATAAGGGTTTAATATCCCAAATATATAAAGCAATCCTGCAACTCAACAAAAGAAAGACAAACAACCCAATTTAAAAATGGGCAAAAGACATGGACAGACATTTTTCTGAAGAGGAAATACAAATGGCTCAAAAACATATGAAAAAATGCTCAACCTCACTGACTATTAGGGAAATGCAAATCAATACCACAATGAGATACCATCTCACACCTACCAGAATAGCCATTATCCAAAAAACAGAAAATTATAAGTGCTGGAGAGGATGTGGAGAAAGAGGCACACTTATTCATTGCTGGTGGGAAAGTAGAGTGGCGCAAGCACCCTGGAAGACAATGTGGAGGTTCTTCAGGAAGCTACGTATAGATTTGCCGTATGACCCAGCTCTTCCATTGCTAGGTATATACTCAAAGGAATTGAAAGCTAAGACACAAACAGACATTTGTAAACTGATGTTTATCGCAGCATTATTCACGATTGCCAAGAGATGGAAACAGCCCAAATGTCCATCAATGGATGAGTGGATAAACAAACTGTGGTATATGCACATGATGGAATATTATGCAGCTGTAAGACATATCAAAGACACAGAACATATAATAACATGGATGAACCTTGAGGACATTATGTTGAGTGAAGTTAGCTAAAAACAAAAGGACAACTACAGTATGGTCTCACTAATATAAAATAACACTAATGAGCAAACTTTGAGAGTTAAAAGCTGATAACACAGGCTACCAGGAGATAGAAAGAGGGTAGAGATCAGGCATTTGATGCCGAAGGTTTACAGAAATGTTCAGCAGGATTGATTGTATAGATCCAGAAATAGATAGCATAATACTGTGTAATGGTAGCACAATATTGTAAGTACATGGAACAAAGATGCCTGTGAGTAAAGCTGAAAGAGGTGGGATAGGGGAATGTATGACACCAGAGGTAAAGATAGATGATGAAGACTGAGACTGTATAACTTGGCAAAAACTGGAATAGACAATGACTGTCGCTAAATGTACAAATATTAAAACGTTCTCACATGTGAGAGACGAAATGAATGTCAACCATGCAGAGTGTTGAAAAAGGGATGGTATTTGGGAAAAAACATAATCAAAGCAAACTGGAGTCTATGGTCAACAGTAACATTCCAAAATGCTTCCATTAAATGTAACAAAGGCAATAAACCAAAATTAAATATATATGAGAGGGGGATATAAGGGAGGGATACAAGATTCTTGGTAGTGGTATTATTTTTTTGTCCTTACTATTATATTGTATTGTATGACATTTTTATCTTTCTTTTTATTACTTTTTTATTTTTCACCAAACAAACCCACACATTTTCATAATAATCAATATGTTCAAGTGCTAACTGTGGTGATAAATGTACAACTATGTGATGATGCCGTGAACAACTGATTGTACACTGTGGATGGTTGTATGTTATGTGAATATTTCTCTATAAGATTGTAGGAAAAAACATAAATAGAGGTAAAAGTGCTGGAGAAAACATGGAGAGAGGGATGTGCCTATTTACTGTTGAGGAGGCAGAATGGTGTAGCCTTTCTGGAGGTCACTGTGGTGGCTCCACCAGAAGCTAAGTATGTGGAGCCATAAGGTCCTACAATCTCATTCTGTGGTATGTATTTGGAAGATCCAAGAGCAGAGACACGAATGGCATTTGCACATTGGTGTTCATGGAGGCAGTATTCATGATTTGCAGTAGATGGAGGTGGCCTAGGGGTACCCTGACTGAAGTACAGAATGGTGAACTCTGATGTATTCATACAGTGGAATATTGAGCAACTAAGAGAAGGAGTGAAGCTGTGAGACATGCAAGGAGGTGAATGGATCCTGTAGACAGCATGTTGAGTGAAGTACACCAGAAACCAAGGCAAACACTATAATGCCTTACCAATATGGACTAACCACAATGTGAAAACTCAGAATTTTATCTTAGAGCACAGCCTAACAGGGAAATGATTATTGTAATGGTCCCTAGACTGTAAGTTCTTTCAGCAGTCAAATCTATTCCCGAATTGTGATGGCTATCTCCAAACTCTGAGATGTTGATCCCTTAGTGTGAAACCTGATTGGTCTCTGGAACACTGAGTATCTGTGTTACACCTGAAACTCAGAGCTTGAGCTTGGCAGATATGAATATCAGTGTTAACACATACAGCAACTGTTAAAAAAAAAAAAAAAAAAGCTGAACTAGAGCCCAGACTTCAATTAGAGATATGAATGAAGCAGTTCTGGTTAAGACTAGAGCAAATAGGGACAAAGGGTAAGGGTTGAAACTGATTGTGTTCAAACTTCAACTTCCATATGAGCCCAAGGGAAGAGATGTTTATTTGGTGTAGGATCTATATTTTCTAAACAATATAACTTCTAAAGTCAGTTTGTTCAAACACTACAATTACATGGAATTTTCAATAGGAAGTGAGATATGGTAGGTCTATATAGATTAGAATGAAATGGCAGCACATCCTAAAGTAATTTGGGTGGAGAATATATATATATCTATTTGGGGCCCCCTGAAGAGCTGGGGGAGAATGCAGAGGTGCTGGACTTACTCACCTGGATTGTTGCTGATGTTCTCACAAACACTGGAGACTGACGGCTTGATGTGCTGAGCCCTCTGTCTTGGGCTGGCCCCTGTGAAGCTTGTTGCTGCAAGGAGAGGCTAAACCTCCTTATAATTGTGCCTAAGAGTCTCCCCCTGAGTGCCTCTTTGTTGCTCAGATGTGGCCCTCTCTCTCTCTAACTAAGCCACCTTGGCAGGTGATCTCACTGCCCTCCGCTCTACATGGGACCTGACTCCCATGCATGTAAATCTCCCTGGCAATGCAGGATATGACTCCAGGGGATGAATGTGGACCCAGCATCATGAGATTGAGAACATCTTCTTGACCAAAAGGGGGATGCAAAATGAAACAAAATAAAGCTTCAGTGGCTGAGAGATTCCAAATGGAGTCGAGAGGCCACTCTGGTGGACATTCTTATGCACTATATAGATAACACTTTTTAGGTTTTAATATATTGGAATAGCTAGAGGTAAATACCTGAAACTACCAAACTCCAACCCAGTAGCCTTGAATCTTGAAGATGATTGTACAACAATGTAGCTTACAAGGGGTGACAGTGTGATTGTGAAAACCCTGTGGATCACACCCCCTTTATTCAATATATGGAAAGATGAGTAGAAAAATGGGGACAAAACCTGAATGAAAAATAGGGTGGGATGAGGGGGATGATTTGGGTGTTCTTTTTTTATTTTTATTTTTTATTCTGATTCTGATTCTTTCTGGTGTAAGGAAATGTTCAAAAATAGATTGGGGTGATGAATGCACAACTGTAAGATGGTACTGTGAACAGCTGATTGTACACCATGGATGACTGTATGGTATGTGAATATATCTCATTAAAACTGAATTTTTTTAAAAAAAGAACTATACAACATGATCAAGTGGGATTTATCCCAGGTATTAGAAGGGTGATATACAAGGGTGATTCAACATATGAAAATCAATTACATAATACATCACATTAATGGAACAACAACAACAAAAACACCCTACATGATCATCTCAATTGGTTCAGAAAAGGCATTTGACAAAATTTAGCAGCTCCTCCTGATAAAAACACTCAGGAAACTAAGAATAAAAGGAAGCATCTTTAACATAATAAGAGGCACATATGAAAAACCCGTATCATCATCATGGTAAAAGACTGAAAGCTTACCCTGTAAGATAAGTAACAAGACAAGGATGCACACTCTCACCACTGTTATTCAACATTGTACTGGAAGTTCTTGCCAGAGTGATTAGGAAAAAGTTATCCAAACTGGAAAGGAAGAAATAAAACTTTCCCTATTTGAAGATGACAGGGCTTTAGAGAGAGAGAGAGAGAATCCTGGAAAATCCACAACAAAGATAGTACAGCTAATAAACAAATTCAACAAAGTGGCAGGTTACGACATCAACATGCAAAAATCTGTAGTGTGCCAGTCGCTGGGATGGCTGCAGGGATGCTCCTCAGTGAACGGGCACTCCAGGCACGGCTCTGAGCATCCAATCACCTGTGCCCAGGGGTCCTGGGTGGCAGCACAAGGCAGAAGCCATGGAGGAGGCAGCGCCTGCAGCAGGTGGGATGGGTGCGGGCCCTAGCTCTGCTGCAGACAGAGACCAGAACATGGAGCCTGGCCACGATGCTCAGAGACTGCAGGTTCTGTGGGGCCATCTGCTGGGTTGGCTCTGGGAGGCTCTGGGCACCAGTGCAAAGTTGGGAGAGCCCTATTCACGGGCACCGTAGCACCCATGGCTACTCCCACTGCACAGAAGACAAACACCATTCCCAAGAAGCTGCAAGAAGTTATGAAATGGAATGGATAGGGATAAAATGATTCCAAGTTCTTCATCAATAGGAAGGCCTACAATGAGTTGACTGGGAAATGGTACTTTCTTAGTGGCATGATTTTATCAACTTTTAAAGATTGGGTCCAAAATAACCTTGGAGTATGTTGGGAGCATAAAACTACCTCTAAAGCATTCTTTAATCCTAGTGATACACCTCCTCTATTGTAAATGAAGATTTTCTTCATGACCTTAAAAAACCTAATAGGTCATATTCACAAGAAGCAAATGATCAAGTATTTAGAGCTCATGGTCATTGTCTTCAAGAAATATATTTGCTCAGGGAAGGAATGTTTCATCAATGGCTGATACAGTTTTATGGCCGACATGTCATGATGATGTAGTTAAGATTGGGAATCTAGCATGCAAATATAATTTTTGTATCACACCAGTTGGTGGAGGGACAAGTGTTTCATGTGTCCTGCAGATAAGACAAGAACAATTATTTGGACACTTCACAAATGACCCAAATCCTATAAATCAATGAAAATACTCTGATGGCTTATGTAGAGGCTGGCTTAACTGGACAAGTGTTGGAAAGACAGCTTAAAGAAAGTGGTTATTGTACAGGTCATGAGCCAGATTCCCTGGAATTCAGCACTGTGGGAGAATGGGTATCTACTAGGGCATCAGGTGTTAAGAATAACTATGGCAATATTGAGGATCTGGTGGTTCATATAAAAATGGTAACACCTATAGATACAATAGAAAAAAGCAGTCACGGACCTGATATCCATCATTTCATCATGGGATCTGAAGGAATGTTTGGCATGATAACAGAAGCAACAATAAAAATAAGACCAATCCCTGCACACCAAAAGTATGGTTCAGTAGCTCTCCCTAATTTTGAACAAGAAGTAGCTTGTTTAAGAGAAATTTCAAAACAGGGATGTGTTCCTGCATCTATTCACCTCATGGACAAGCAGCAGTTTCATTTTGGTCATGCTCTTAAACCTCAGGTCTCCTCTATTTTTACATCATCTTTGGATGGATTGAAAAAGTTTTATAATACAAAGTTTAAAGGATTTGATCCCAATCACCTAAGTGTCGCTACATTACCATTTGAGGATGGTGGTAAGAAGATTCTTCAACATGAAAAGAAAGTGTAGGACACTGCAGCAAAATTCGGTGAGTTGGCAGCTGGTGAGAATAATGGACAGAGAGGTTATTTGCTAACCTATGTCGTTGGATACATTTGAGGCTTGGGTTTGGAATACTATGTATTAGAAGAATTCTTTGAGACTTCTGCTCCTTGATACAGGATTGTGGAGCTCTAGAAACATAAAAGAAAGAATAACAAGAGAATGCAGAGAAGGGTGCTCACTTTGTTCCTCTTTCTACATGCAGGGTGATGCAGACTTATGATACAGATACATGTATCTATTTCTATTTTGCCTTCAACTATAGGGGAATTAGTGACCCACTGACTATGTTTGAACAAACTGAAGCAGCTGCTAGAGAAAGAGTCCTCACTAATGGTGGGAGCCTGTCACATCACCATGGAATGGGCAAGTTACGGAAGTGGTGGCTACAGGAGGGTATCTCTGATGTTGGCTTTGGGATGCTGACTCTGTTAATGACTATGTGGACCCCAATAACATCTTTGGAAACAGAAACCTTTTATAAATTCATTACTTATAGTTTTGAAAAATGACAATTTTTAGAGTCTTAAGCTATGGTTATAAAAGTAATATATATCATGGGCTGTATTTTGGCTAATTTGTTTGTTGGTTTAAAACAAGTGTGTCTTCTTTCTGTAGTTTGTTTTTTGTTTCTACATCTATGGATTGACAGAAGGTATTCATAAATCTCTCTAATTGTAGGTGCATCAGTTTAGAGTCAATTGGGGTCTCTGCAAGTTTTAGTTAAGGACCCACACGGCTGCTGGTTGTTATTTAGGGGGAAGATGCTGACAGCTGTTTTGTATTGAAGCTTCCTCCTGGGGAACAAAGGCACATTTTGGTGTCAACTATTGCTTACCTAGACCTTTTATAAAAGAATGTTTCTGGGAAGCAGATCTCCAGGGAAAGATTCCAGTGAAGAGTGATATACATGTACATTTTTTAAGAGTAAGTATGAGTAGGAGGTAGACCATTAAGGAAGGATATTCATGAAAGAATATAGGCCGCCTATTATTTAGGACATTTTCAGTTCTGTAAGGTGCTTGGCCTGCATTTTACTTTGTAATTTAATATACTGATATAAACCTTAAATCATCTGTATACAAATTATACTTTTAGAGGACATGTTTTTGTTCTTCATGTTTTTGCTTCTACTGTGTTTGTATCATTGAGGTAAACTGGTTATGTTTAGTTCGTTCATAATGTTTTTTGAAAAGAGCTGATTTACCATTCATTGTACGAGAAGAACAGGTTTACCATGAAATGAATGCCTTTATTCACCTTCGAGTCCTAATGTTTTTGGCTTTACTTTCATGTTGCTGAGATGAAGAAAAAGCTACAACAGGATCAGAAGAAGAAAGATTCCTTATGTTTAATATCTCCAGTTGACAGAGTTGTTGGGCTAACCAAATGAAGTCATCATTCAGTTACTGAATTTAAAAGCCTCAATAGTGTCAATGGCAAAAGACTGATTTAAGAGAGCTGGATCAAGCTGGCAGTGTAAGGAGGTGTGAATTTAGTTAGCCCTCTAGAGCAACTAGTAAATAGCCAGGAACAACCAGTAAATAGTCTGGAACAATTGTTTGGGGGACATCTGTGTCTAGACTGGTAGGAATGAAAGGACTGACACCACAATGTAGAACTGTAAGTAAAGCCCCCCAAATGGCAGAGGCTCACAAATCCCCCACCGGCATGGCAGGCTAAGATGGAACTCTTCCCTCTGGGTAAAAGCAGCAGTCTCTCCTGGGAACAAGGAAAGGTAGATGAACCAAGCTCCAATTGTGGTTTTAATTAACAAATTTGGAATACTGAATGCAAGCTATGAGCACAGATAATCCTGGAGCACACAGGAAAGGAACCTGAGTTCCTCCCAGCAAAGAGGAGACAGTGCTGATGGATAAATAATAATAATAATAAATAAACAAAAACAGAGGAATTTTAGAGACAGCTGAGCTCAAAATACTGGAAAAGGGTTGTGTCCCAATAAAGGGACACAAGAACCAAGCACCAACTCCAGCTCTCAACTGGCAAAACTGGGGGACTGGGGACTGGCTCTGAAAAGGAGATTTCTTTCTTTTTTCTTTTTTTCTCTCTCTCATTCTAAGTCACTCATTAGAGAAAGCCTCAGGTATTTTTAATTGTCAGTGCTGACCCAGGCAAGGTTGGAGTTAAGATAGATAGACAAAGGAACAAGTCAAAACAAGGCATATCTTCCTTAAGAAAATGGGGGGGGGGGGCAGGTCAAGTTGGCTGCCTCCCTCAGAGAATTGAGAACACAAGACCTGGAGGAAAAAAGAAAAAAAGCAGAAACAGCTTAAGCTTGGCTTATGACTCACCCTCGGTCCCTGGCAGGCACAGGGTCTGCTAAAAATTAAAGGCACCACAATTCTTTATACCCACTGGGAATTATGGGCTGACAGGTGTCACCTGCCAGGCAGGATAGGAAATGCACAGAGTCTAGAGGCCTCGCAGGAAAGCCTGACAATCTTTGGGTCTCATCCACAGGGAAACTTCATGCTGATTACATCCTCCTCCTGAGACTTGGGCCCATTTATCTGGGAAAATATGATTAGGGTAATCAAGGAAACCAGATGCCTAGACAACAAAAAATTATGATTCATACTAGACAAATGAAGATATGGCCCAGTCAAAGGAACAAACTTACACTTCAAATGAGATACAGAAATTGAAACAACTAATTACAGATCTTCAAGTAAATATGCTAAATCAAATGAATGAGCTGAAGGAAAATGGAAAAAGAGATGAAGGATATAAAGAAGATGTTGGATGACCATAAAGAAGAATTTGTAGGCTTGAAAAAACAAATGGAAGAACTTATAGAAATGAAAGGCCCAATAGGAGAGATGAAAAACACATTGTAGATATTCAACAGCAGATTTGAAGAGGCAGAAGTATGGATTCATGAACTAGGGGACAGACGGTCTGAAATCCTACACACAAAAGAACAGATAGGGAAAATAATGGAAAAATATGAGCAACATCTCACAGAATTGAATGACAACATAAAGCATATGAATATATATGTCATGGGTGTCCCACAAGGAGAAGAGAAGGGGAAATGGACATAAAGAATAATGGAGGAAATAATCACTGAAAATTTCCCATCTCTTATGAAAGAAATAAAATTGCAGATCCAAGAAGCGCAGCATGCTCCAAACAGAATAAATCCAAATATACATACTCCAAGACATTTAATAATCATATTATCAAATGTCAAAGGCAGAGAGAGAATTCTGAAAGAAGCAAGAGAAAAGTGTTCCATCACATACAAGGGAAGCTCGATAAGACTATGTGTGAATTCCTCAGTACAAACCATGAAGGTGAGAAAGCAGTGGTATGATATATTTAAGATACTGAAAGGGAAAAATTGCCAACCAAGAATTCTATATCTGGCAAAACAGTCCTTTAAAACTGAGGTCGAGTTTAAAATATTTTCAGACAAACAGACACAGAGAGCATTTGTGAACAAGATACTGAGAAGACAGGAGAGAGAGGTTGGAGAACAGTGTAGAAATGAAGAACATCAGTAAGGGCAAAAAGAGAGAAGAAAAAAATAAAATAAGATATGACATATAAAATCCAAAAGACAAAATGGTAGACAGTAGACATTATGTTGAGTAAGTTTGCCAGAAACACAAGGACAAATACTGTATGGTCTCACCAATATGAACTAATATTAATGAGCAAACCTTGAGAGTTCAAGCTGAGAACACAGGTTATCAGGAGATAGAAAGAGAGTAAAGATTGCACATCTGATGCTGAAGGAGTACAGAATGTTCCATCTGGAAATGGATGGCACAATACTGTATGATGGTAACACAATATTCTAAGTACCTGAACAAAGATGAGTGTGGGTGTCACTGACAGGGGAAGGCTAGAGGCATGCATGACACCAGAAAGAAACACAGAAGATAAATACTGGGAGTGTATAACTTAGTGAAACCTAGAGTGCTTAGTGGTGGTGATTAAATGTAATAATACAAGGATTTTTTTTTTTATGAAGGAGAACAAAAACACATTGCAAAGTGTTGAAAATTGGATGGTATAGGGGAAAAATACAATTAATGTAAAATAGTCTATAGTTAACAGTGACATTGTAATATGCTTCCAATAAATGTAACAAAGGCAATATACCAAAGCTAAATGTCTATAAAAGGGGGATATAAGGGAGTGGTATGGGATTGTTGGTGGTGGTAGTGTTGTCTGACCTTTTCATTGTATTTTATTTTATTTTAATATTTTCTTCTTTTATTTTTTTATTCTTCATATTTTTCTCCTCTTCATCTTTCTTTGCAGAAAAACTGGAAATGTCCTCATATAGATTGTGGTGGAGAATGCATAACTATGTGATTATACCAGGAGTCATTGATTGGTTACTTAGGATGGATTGCATGGTGTGTGAATAAAACTGTTTAAAAAAAAATAAGCAGGACTTCCAGGAAGATGGCAGAGCAGGTGAGGTGGAATGAGCTTCTCCTCTGTGAAAGTAACTAGAATGCAGCCAGAGGACACCAGGGACCAGTTTTTCAGGGTGTGACTGGCCATAGAGAGTTCCCCACAGTACATGGAGAGGACACCAACAAAAATGGAGGAGAGATGATGGCTGGAGGGATGTGGTGAGTGTGCTCCCATTGGACCACCTTCTGGCCATCAGCAGCAAAACCACCACTAGGTAAGGGAGTGAGCCACAGCCCTCCACTCCCATGCATCTACCTGTGTTTGCTGGGGGTGATCCTCCGTGGTCAGACAGGAAGAGTTCCCAGGAGGAAATCCAGTGGGCAGCATTTGCCCTACCCCCATGGAAGTGCAGTGGGTGCAGTGGTGAGATGCAGGGAAGAGAGAGGTGCCATATCTGTTCATGTCACTGCTTTCAGGTCTTCTGGGTATATACCAAGAAGTGAAATTGCTGGATTGTAGGGTAACTCAATATCTAGTTTTCTGAGGAACCACCAAACTGTCTTCCACAGTGGCTGTGCTATTATACATTCCCACCAGCAATAAAAAAAGAGTTCCAATTTCTCCACATCCCCTCCAGCATTTGTAGTTTTTTGTTGTTTTAAGGGCTGCCATTCTTATTGGGGTGAGATGATACCTCATTGTAGTCTTGATTTGCATGTCCCTAATAGCTAGTGAAGATGAACATGTTTTCATGTGTTTTTTAGCCATTTGTATTTCCTCCTCAGAAAAATGTCTTTTCATATCTTTTGCCCATTTTATAACTGAGCTATTTATACTATCATCATTGAGTTGTAGGATTTATTTATATATGTGGGAGGTCTGTCTCTTATCAGATACGTGGGGTACCAGTTTGGATGTATTATGTCCCCCCAAGTGCCATGTTCTTTAATGCAGTCTTGTGGGGGCAGACATATTAGTGTTGATTAGGTTGGAATCTTTGGATTAAGTTGTTTCCATGGAGATGTGACCCACCCAACTGTGGGTAATAACTTTTGATTAGATTATTTCCATGGAGGTGTGGCCCCACCCATTCAGCATGGGTCTTGATTAGTTTACTGAGCCCTGTAAGAGCTCAGACAGAAGGAACTCAGTGCTGCTGCAGCTTAGAGAGACATTTTGGAAATGGCCATTGAAAGCAGACTTTTTAGAGATACCAGCCCAGAATTTGTCCTGAGAAGCTAAGCCTAGAGACAGTTTGGAGAGCATCATTTTGAAACACAACCTGGGAGCAAGCTGACACCAGCCATGTGCCTTCTGAGCTAACAGAGGTTTTCTGGACACAATTGGCCACCTGTCAGTGAAGGCACCCTATTGTTGATGCCTTTATTTGGACACTTTTACGGCCTTAGGACTATAATTTTGTAACCAAATAAGCCCCCTTTATAAAAGCCAGTCCATTTCTGGAGTTTTCCAAAATGGCAGCATTAGCAAACTGGAATACATGGCTTCCAAATATTTGCACCCATTGCATTTGCAGCCTCTTCACCTTTTTGACAAATTCCTCTGAGGTACAGAAGATTTTGATTTTGAGGAGTTCCCATTTATCTCTTTTTCCTTTCATTTCTTGTGCTTTGGGTATAAGGTCTAATAAGCTACCTCCTAATACTAGGTCTTGGAGATGTTTCCCTACATTATCTTCTAGGAATTTTATGGTATTGTCTATTATATTGAGGTCTTTGATCCATTTTGAGTTAATTTTTGTATAGGGTATGAAGTAGGGGTCCTCTTTCATTCTTTTGGATGTGGACATCCAGTTCTTCTGGCCCCATTTTTTGAAGAGACTGTTCTGTCCCAGTTCAGTGGATTTGGGCACCTTATCAAAAATCAGTCAACTGTAGATCTGGGAGCCTATTTCTAAATTCTCAGTTCACTTCCATTGATCAATAGGTCTATCTTTGATCAATGCTGTTTTGACTACCATGGCTTTATGATAGGCTTTGAACAGGAAGTGTTCCATTTCATTTGTCTTTTCTAAAATTATCTTAGCACTTCAAGTCCCCTTTCCCTTCCAAATAAATTTCATAACTAGCTTTTCCAATTCTGCAAAGTCAGTTGTTGGAATTTTGATTGGTATTGCATTGATATGTAGGACAATTTGGGTAGGATTGACATCTTAACAATGATTAGTCTTCCTATCCATCAACCTGGAATCTTTCCATCTCTTAAGGTCCCCTTCTATTTCTTTTAGTAAAGTTATATAATTTTCTGTGTAGAGGTCTTTTACATCCTTGGTTAAGTTTATTCCTAGGTTGATTTTTTTAGTTGCTATTGTGGATGGAAACTTTTTCTTGAGTGTCTCTTCAGTTAGGACATTCTAGTGTATAGGAACATTACTGACTTATGTGCTTTAATCTTGTGTCCCAACACTTTGCTGAATTTATTAGTTCAAGTATCTGTCATTGATTTCTCAGGGTTTTCCAAATATAAGATCATATCATCTGCAAATAATGACAGTTTTACTTCTTTCTTTCCAATTTAAATGCCTTTTATTTTTTTGTCTTGCCAGATTGCTCTGGTTAGAACTTCTAGCACAATGTTGAATAGTGGTGACAGCAGGCATCCTTGTCTCATTCCTGATCTTAGAGGGAAGGCTTTCATTCTCTCACCATTGAGGACTATGCTGGCTGTGAGTTTTCCATTTATGTCCCTTATCATATTGAGGAAGTCTCCTTCAATTCCTACCTTTTGAAGTGTTTTTAATCAAAAAAATATGCTGAATTTTGTTGAATGCTTTTTCAGCATCTATTGAGATGATAATTTGATTTTTCTCTTTTGATTTGTTAATGTGTTGTAATACATTGATTGATTTTCTTATGTTGAACCATCCTTGCTTGCCTGGGATGAACCCCACTTGGTCACGGTGTATGACTTTTTTAATGTGTCTTTGGATTCGATTTTCAAGTATTTTGTTGAGAATTTTGTATCTATATCCATTAGGGATATTGACCTATAGTTTCCTTTCTTGTTTTGGTATTAGAGTGATGTTGGCTTCACTAAATGAGTTAGGCAGTGTTCCATTTTCTTCAATTTTTTGAAAGAGTTTAAGTAGGAATGGTGTCAGTTCTTTCTGGAAAGTTTAGTAGAATTCCCCTGAAGCCGTCTGGCCCTGGGCTTTTGTTTGTAGGAAGCTCTTTGATGGCTAATTGGATCTCTTTGCTTGTGATTCATTTGTTGAGGTCTTCAATTTCTCCTCTGGTCAGTCAAGGTTTTTCATGTGTGTCCAGAAAATTGTCCATTTCCTCTAAATTTTCTAGTTTGTTGGCATACAGCTGTTCATAGTATCCCTTTAGGATTTTTTAAATTTCTTTGAGATTTTCAGTAATGTCCACCTCTATTGTATTATTTTGTTTATTTGGGTCTTCTCTCTTTTTGGCTTTGTAATTCTAGCTAAGGTTTGTCAATCTTGTTGATCTTCTCAAAGAAGATTTGATTGTGGTTTTTTTTTTTTTGTTGTTCTCCATATCATTTAATTCCACTTTAATCCTCACTATTTCTTTTCTTCTACATGCTTTAGGATTAGTTTGCTGATCACTTTCTAGCTTCTTCAGTTGTTCCATTAGTTCTTTGATTTTAGCTCTTTCTCTCTTTTTAATGTATGCATTTAGAGCTATAAATTTCCCCTTCAATACCACCTTTGCTGCCTCCCATAAGTTTTGATATGTTGTGTTCTTGTTTTCATTCATCTTTAAATATTTAGGAATTTTTCTTGAAATTTTCTCTGTGACCGACTGACTGTTTAGGAGCATGTTGTTTAATCTCCAGATACTTGTGACTGTTCAAGATCTTTGATGGTTATTGTCTTCTAGTTGCATTCCATTGTGAACAGAGAATGTGTTTTGAATAATTTCAATCTTTTTAAATTTATGGAGGCTTGTTTTATGCCCCAGCATATGATCTATCCTGGAGAAATGTCCATGAGCACTAGAGAAGAATGGATATCCTGGTAATTTGTAATGTAATGCTTTACATATGTCTGTTAAGTTTAATTCATTTATCACATTGGTTAGGTTCTCAATTTCCTTATTGATCCTCTGTCTGGTTGATCTATCTATAGGAGAGAGTGGTGTATTGAAGTCTCCCTGGATTATTGTGGAAACATCTGTTGCTTCCTTCAGTTTTGCCAGTGCTTGTCTCATGTACTTTGGAGCATCTTTGTCGGGTGCATAAACATTCATCTTGATTGGGTGCATAAGTAATTCTTGGTGAATTGTCTCTTTTATTAGTATATATTGTCCTTCTGTCTCTTATGACCTCCTTGCATTTAAAGTCTATTTTATCTGTGATTAGTACTGCTAACCCTGCTTTCTTTTGGGTGTAGCTTGCATGGAATATTTTTTTCCCATCCTTTCACTTTCAATCCCATTGTGTCACTGGGTCTAAGACAAGTCTCTTGTAAATAGCATATTGATGGTCCATATTTTAAAATCCATTCTCCCAATCTATATCTTTTAATTGTGGAGTTTAATCCATTCACATTCAATGTTATTACTGTGAAGGCAGTTCTTGAATCAGCCATCTTATCCTTTGGTTTTTAGTTGTCAGATCTATTTTTTCCCTCTCTCTATTTCCTTTAAGTTACCCCTACTAATAGTCTTCAGTTCTCCAGGCCTCTCTCTCCTGCCTTTTTTCCTTATCCAATAGAGCTCCCTTTAGTATTTCTTGTAGGGCAGTTCTCTTGTTAACAAATTCTCTCAGCATTTGTTTGTCTGTGAAACTTTTAAGCTCTCCCTCAATTTTGAAGTAGAGCTTTGCTGGATAAAGACTTTTTGGCTGACAATTTTTCTCTTTCAGAATCTTAAATATGTCATACCACTGCCTTCTCACCTCCATGGTGACTGTTGAATCATCAGTACTTAGACTTTTGTTGTTTCCCTTATATGTGGTGAATCACTTCTCCCTTGTTGCTTTCAGAAACTTCTCCTTCTCTTCAGCATTTGACAATCTGATCAGAATATGTCTCAGAGTGGGTGGGTTTTTTTTTTTTTTTTTTTGTATTTATTCTATTTGGAGTTCATTGGGCATCTTTGATTTGCAGATTTATGTCATTTAGAAGGGCTGGAAAATTTTCCCCAACAAAGCCTTCAGATATGCTTCCTAGCCCTTTTCTCTTCCCTTTCTGGAACACCAATGATCTTATATTTGTGTGCTTCATGTTTTCTATAATTTCCCTGAGATCCATTTCCAATTTTTGCATTTTTTTCACCATTTGTTCTTGTGTGCTTTCAACTTCCATCAGCCTGTCCTCAAGGTCACTAATTTGTTCCTTTACCTCTTCAAACCTGCTGTTACATGTCTCAAGAATATTTTAAATTTGATCAACAGTATCTTTTATTACCATAACATTCTTGCAAATTCTTTATGCTCTTCTAGGGTCTTCATCATGTCCTTTATATCCTGAGCCATGACATTGATGTTCGTTTATACTTCTTTAATTAATTGCTATAAATTCTTTGTTTCCTCTGGCTTTTTAATTTGGACATTTGTGTTATCAATAACTTCTGGTTTCTTCATATACTTTATAATTTTGTGTTGTTTTTGGCTCTTGGCATTTGCTTATCTTGACAAGATTCTTTTAGTATATACAGGATTATTTGATGATTTAAAATTTGGCAGAACTACATACAGCTTGTGGTACTGCACTTCTCATGATCTGCCAGCAGATGGTGCTCTTGAGCCACCTCTTTCCCTCAAGCCAGTTCTCCCCCAACTTCATCTATGCACTGAAAGGGGGTGTAAACCATGTGGAAGTACAATCAGTGCACCTATTTTATGTGTGCACTGGGGGTTGCCAGCTCGTGGGGGGAGGGAGTATACCCTGCACAGTTTGACAGGGAGTCTGCTCCAGAACACAGTGATCCCAGCTGTTCCTGGGGCTGTGGGTGGCGTACTCTTGGGCTGCAGAGCTGTGTGTCCCACCTTCCAGCTCAAATGCCTCACAGTCCCTGTCTGCCATGCACCCATGATTCCCTGGGATTGGGGGAGGGCTCTGGCACTTCTGTGCTGTGTCCTTGCCTCTAGGCTGTGCATACTGGTAGCTTCCATGGAGGAAGAAGGGATGTTGTCACAAGCCCTCCAAATCCCAAATTCCCTCAAGGAAACATTCAGCCACGGGGCTGTGAAGGGTTATCTCTGCAGCCAACTGCAAACATGGCTGCACAGGGCATGGAAAGCTGTCCCCTTCACTTTTCTGCTTGCTCCAACTGCCAGTCCCTAGCATGGGGGCTCTTGGCCACAAGTCTCCAGAGGGTTAGCACCTGAGCCAAGTTCTGAGGAGAGTGCATGGGGCATGGAAGGCTGCTCCCCTCCATGCTTGTCTGCCAGCTCTAACCACCTATTCTCCAGTGGTGTTCCGGGCTAAAGACTCATCTTAAATGCGGTCTCTCCATTTCTCCAAGTACACACTCACTATGGGAGTAGAAGTCCCTGCCCAGCCAGTGGAACCCTGGAACTGCTGTTCTGGAGCACTTTCCTCCTATATCTAGTATTTTTTAAAGAGGAGAATTTTGCTGACTTTCCCAATCTGCCATCTTCCCAGAAGTCTCTGACAATTGATTTTTGACAAGGCAGCCAAGTCCACTCAACTGGGACATGACAGCCTCTTCAACAAATGGTGGCTGGAGAAGTGGATATCCATATCCAAAATAATGAAAGAGGACCCCTATCCCAAACCTTATATAAAAAATAACTAAAAGTGGATCAAATACTTAAACTTTAGAGGTAAGACCATAAAACTCTTAAAAGAAAATGTAGGGAAGTATCTTAAACATCTTGTGATAGGAGGTGGTTTCCTAGACCTTACACACAAAGCACAAGCAATGAAAGAAGAAATAGATAACTGAAGAAACAGATAAATAGATAAATGAAAGAAGAAATAGATACATCTCCTTAAAACTGAACACTTTGGTGAATCAAAGGATTTTGTCAAGAAAGTAAAAAGTCAGCCTACTCAATGGGAGACGATATTCAGAAACCACATATTTGATAAGGGTTTAATATCCAGAATAGATAAAGAGATCCTACAACTCAACAACAAACACACACGCACACACACACACACACACACACACACACACACACAATAAAAAGATGGGCAAAATACATGGATAGACACTTTTCCAAAGAGAAAATACAAATGGCTCAAAAGCATATGAAAAGATGCTCAACTTCAATAGCTTTATCAAGGAAATGCAAATCGAAACCACAATGAGATACCATCTCACACCTACTAAAATGACCATTACAAAAAAAAAACAAAACAGAAAACCACAAGTGCTGGAAAGGCTGTGGAGAAATAGGTACACTTATTCACTGTTGGTGGGAATATAGAATGGTGCAGCTGCTCTGGAAGGCACTTTGGCGGTCCCTCAGGAAGCTAAGTATAGAATTGTCCTATGATTCAGTAATCCCATTACTAGCTATATACCTGGAAGAATGAAAGCAGGGGCATGAACAGACATTTTCACACTGATGCTTACAGTGGCATTATTCACATATGCCAATAGATGGGAACAGCCCAAATGTCCATTGACTGACTAATGGATAAAGAAACCGTGGTATATACATATGATGGAATATTATGCAGCTGTAAGATGGAAAAAAGTCATGATGCATGCAACAATGTGGGTGACTTTGTGGACATTATGTTGAGCAAAATAAGACAGAAACAAAGGACAAATGCTACATGATCTTGCTAATTGAACTAACTCTAACAAGCAAACTCTGAGAATTACATTAGAGGGCATAGGTTATCAGGAGATAGAAAGAGGGCAGAGATTGGGCAACTGATGCTTAAGGAGTATAGAATGTTCAATAAGGTTGATTGTAAAGGTTTGGAAATGTATAACACAATACTGTGTGATGGTAACACAAAGCTGTAAGTTTAATAAACAAAGCCGAGTGTGGGTATGGTTGAAAAATGAAGCCTAGAGTCATGTATATCACCCGAAGGTGAGCCAGAGGATAAAAACTTGGATGGTATAACTTAGCAAAACCAAGTGTGGACAATGATGGTGGTAAGTTGTACAAATATAATAAAGTTTTTACATGAATGAGAACAAATGTATGTCACTATCACAAGGTGTTAAAATGGGATGGTATATGGGAAAAAATACAATTAATGCAAACTAAGGTCTATAGTTAACAATAACACTGCAATATTCTTCCATTAATTGTAACAAAGGCAGTATACCAAAGCTAAATGTCAATAAGAGAGTGGTATAAGGGAGGTTTATGAGATTTTTTTCTTCTTTCTTTTTGGAAGGAAGGGAAATGTTCTCATATAGATTGTGGTAGTGAATGCATTACTATGTGATTATACCAGGAGCCATTGATTGTATACTTAGGATGGATTGTATGGTGTGTGAATAAAACTGTTTTAAAAAATAAACAGAAAACTACAAGTTCTGGGGGAGAAGTGGAGAAAGAGGTATTCCTATTCACTGCTGCTAGGAAGTTGAATTGTGCAGCCCTTCTAGAGGGCAGTGTAGTAGTTCCTCAGGAAGCTAAGTATAAAATTGCCGTATTATCTAGGTATATACTAGGTATATACTTGGAAGAACTGAAATCAGAGACATGAATAGACATCTGAACACCAATGTCTATGGCAGCGTTATTCACAATTCCAAATGGGTGGAGGTGACCCCATGGTCCAGTGACTGATGAGCAAAAGGGTGAACTGTGGTGCATACATATGATGGAATATTGTGCAGCTGCAGAAAGGAATGCAGTCATAAGGCATGCAATGATATGAATGAACCTCAAGAACATTATATTGAGCAAAATTAGCCAGAAAAGAAAGGACATAGATTGCATGGTCTCATTAATATGAACTAACTTTAATGCACAAACTCTGAGAGTTAAAGGCAAAAGCATAGGTTATAAGGACATAGGAAGGGGGCAGAGATTTGGCAATCAATGTTTAAGAAGTACAGAATGTACAATAAGGTTGATTGTAAAGGTTCAGAAATGGATAGCACAATACTGTGTGATGGTAGCACAATATTTTAAGTGTAATTAACAATGCTGAGTAACATTGAAAGAGGAAGGCTAGAGTCAAATATGTCACTGGAAGGAAAGTTAGAGGATAAAAACTGGGACTGTACAACTTAGCAAAACCTGGAGTGGACAAGGATGGTGGTTAATTGTACAAATATAAGAAAGTCCTTACATGAACTAGAACCAACATACATCACTATTACAAGGCGTTAATAATAAGATGGGGTATGGGAAAATACAATTAATGTAAACTAAGGTCTATAGTTAACAGTAACATTGAATATTCTTGCATTAATTGTAACAAAGGCACTATACCAAAGTTAAATGTCAATAATAGGGGAATATAAAGGGTATGGGATTTTTTTCTTTGGAAGAAATGAGAATGTTCTCATATTAACTGTAGTGGTGAATGCATAACTATGTGATTATACCATGAGCCATTGATTGTAACACTTAAGGTGGAATGTATGGTGTTTGAATAAAACTGTTAAAAAAAATAATGGGGGGAATAAGGGGTATAGGAAGTTTGGGGCTTTATTTTCATTTTTATTTCTGTTTTTGAGCAATGAAAATGTTCTAAAATTTATTGTGGTGATGAATGCACAACTATGTGATGATACTGTGTGCCATTGATTTTATATTTTGGATGGATTATATGGTGTGTTAATATATCTCAATAAAATTGCATTAAAAAACAGAAAATAATGCAATGGAGAGAGTAAATGAAATCAAAGTTTGGTTCATTGAAAATATCAATGAAATCAACAAGATTTTAATGAAGCTGACAAGGAAAAAAAGAGAGAAGATACAAATGACTAAAATTAGGAAATAAAAGAGGGAGAGGGCATTACTACTAACCTCACAGAAATAAAAGGGATTATAAGAGGATATTCTGAACAATTTTATGCCAACAAATTTGATAACCTAGGTAAAATTGGCAAATTCCTAGAAGTACACAAGCTACCTACACTGCCTCTAGAAGAAACAGAATCTCTCAACAGACCAATAACAAGTAAAGAGATGAATCAGTGGTAAAAGTCTCCCAAGAAAGAAAAGCCCAGTACCAAATGGCTTCACTGGTGAAGTCTACCAAATAATTAAAAAGAATTAACACCAGTATGACTCAAATTCTTCCAAAAACTTGAAGAGGAAGGAACACATCCCAACTCACTCTGTTAGGCTGGCATTACCCTAATATCAAAACCATGTAAAAATATCACAAGAAAAGAAAAGTACAGAACAATATCCCTTATGAACATAGATGCAAAATCCTCAACAAAATACTGGCAAACCAAATCCTACATCAACGCCAGTATACCTGTTTAATTCCTTTTTCACAATTGCTGCTTCTTTATTGAAATTCTTTTTTTGTTCATATATAATTTTCCTGGTGTCCTTTAGTATTTTTCTGTATTTACCTTCAGCTCTCTGAGCATATTTTAAATCATTAAAAAAAAATCTTTTTCTGGTATATCCAAAGTCTGGCTATCCTCATTGTTTTTTGTTTTTGTTTTTGTTTTTGTTTTATGTTTTTGCTTGTTCCCTTGGCTGGGCCATTATTTCATATTTCTTTCTATGCCTTTTATTTTTTTATTTTTAAATGTGATTTTACTGACATGTATTCACATACAATACAATCATCCAAAGTGTACAATCAGTTGTTCACAGTATCATCATAGAGCTGTGCATTCATCACAATAAACACTTGAACATTTTCATAATCCCAAGAAATAAAAATGAAAATATGAATAAAAATAAAAAGTATGAAAGAACACTGAAAACATCTCCTACTCCTCTCCCCCCATCATTCATTTACATTTGTCCCCCTTTTTTCTACTCTTCCATGCATACATTGGATAAAGAGAGTGTGAGCCACAATGTTTTCACAATCACACAGTCTCACCATATAAGCTATATAGTTATACAATCATCTTCAAGAATCAAGGATACTGGATTGCAGTTCAACAGTTTTGGGTATTTCCTTCTAGCTATTCTAACACACTAATAACTAAAAAGGGATATCTATAAAATACATAAAAATAACCTCCAGAATGACCTCTCAACTCCATTTGAAGTCTCTCAGGCACTGAAACTTTATTTTGTTTCATTTCTCTTCCTCCTTTTGGTCAAGAAGGCTTTCTCAATCCCATGATGCTGGTTTCAGACTCATCCCCAGGAGTCATGTCCCACATTGCCAGGAAGATCTACACCCCTGGGAGTCATGTCCCACATAGGGAGGAAGGCACTGAGTTTTCCTGCATTGTTGGCTTAGAGAGAGAGGCCACATATGAGCAATGAAAGAGGTTCTCTGGGGGTGACACTTAGGCACCATTATAAGTAGGCTTAGCCTCTCCTTTGTAGTAAGAAGCTTCATAAGGACAAGCCCCAAGATTGAGGGCACAGCCTACTACAATGGTAGTCCTCAATGCTTGTGATAATATCAGGAATTCCCCAGGTGGAGTAGTTTAATATTTCCAATTTTTCCCCAGTCCCTCAAGGGGGCTTTGCAAATACATTTTTATTCTCTGCACAAATTATTCTGGGATGTATCATGACTTCATTCTAACCTGTACAAACCAACCAGATCTCACCCCCTATTATACATTCCATGTAATTATGATGTTTGAGTAAACTGACCATACAAGTTAAATTATATAGTGTGCTACAGAAAATATAGATTTTCCACCAAATAAACCTCTCTTCCTTTGGTCTCACACAGAAGTTGAAGTTTTAAAACATAGTCAATATCATTTTTTTAAGTCTTTTATCTTAGTCCTAACCAAGTCCATTTTGTTCATATCTCTAATTAAAGTCTGATCTCTTTTTCAGCTTCTTTAACATTTACTGTATGGGGTAATGCCAAACTCTGGTTCTGAGTCTCAGGTGTCACCCAGGTACCCAATGTTCCAGGGACTGACCAGTTTATACACAAACAGCTCAGCATCTCAGAATTTAGAAATAACTGTTACAACTCATGAGTAGACATGGCTGTTGTAAGAGCTTACATTCTAGTAAGCTTTACCATAAGCCTTCCCCTGATAACCCATGCTCTCAGATTCAATTCTCAGAGTTTGCACATTATAGTTAATCCATATTAGTGAGGTGTTATAATGTTTATCTTTTTGATTCTGGCTTATTTTACTCAAAATACTGTCCTCAAGGTCCATTTACTTAGTTGCATCCTCACAACTTCATTTCTTCTTGCCTCTGCTCAGTATTCAATTGGATGTGTATATCACAGTTCACCATTTCATTTATTGGTCGATGTACCCTTAGGAAACCTCCACGTGTTGTGAATCATGAAAACTGCCACCATAAACACCAGTGTGCAATGTCCATTTATATCCCTGCTCTCAGTTCTTCCAAGTATATACCCAATAATTGGGTTGCAGGACCACATGGCTACCCTATAGTTAGCTTCCTGTGGAACCAACACACTGTCTTCCAGATGGGATGCACCATTCTACTTCCTTACCAACAGTGAATAGGTACATCCCTCTCACATTTTCTCCAGCACTTTTATCCCTCTGTTTATTTTTTAGAACAGTTTTATTCACATACCACACAATCCATTCTAAGTAAACAATCAATGATTCCTGGTATAGTCACATAGTTATGCATTCACCTCCACAGCCTCTATGAGGATACTCCCATTTCTTCCACAAAGAAAGAGAAATGGGAGGGAAAAATAAGGATAAAAATATAAAATATAGAAGAAAAATAAAAATTAAGTAAAATACAATGAGAAGGTCAAACAACAATGCCACTGTCAAGAATCCCATATCTCTCCCTTATCCCCTCCTATAGAAATTTAGCCTTGGTATATTGCCTTTGTTACAATTAATGGAAGCATCTTATAATGTTACCATTAACTATAGACTCTAGTTTGCACTGATTGTATTTTTTCCTTCTACCATCCAATTTTCAACACCTTGCAATGTTGACATTCATTTGTTCTTCCTCTTTTAAGAACATTATTATATTTGTACATTTAATCACCATCATTGACCACTCTAGGTTTCACTAAGTTATACAATCCCAAACTTTATCTTCTATCTTTTCTTCTGGTGTCATACATGCCCCTAGCCTTCCTCTTTCAACCATACTCATACTCATCTTTGTTCAGAGTACTTACAATAGTGTGCTACCATCACATATTTTTATGCTATCTACTTCTGGATCTATACAATCAATCCTGTTTACCTTTATGTACTCCTTCAGCATCAAATGCCCAATTTCTAACCTTTTTCTATCGCCTGATAACCTCTCAACTTTATCTCTCAAATCTCACTCATCAATGTTAATTCATATTAGTGAATCCATAGCATACCCATCTTTTTGTTCCTGGCTAATTTCACTCAATGTAATGTCTACTGTCTACCATTTTGACTTTTGGAATTTATATGTCATTTTATTTTATTTTCCCTTTCTCTTTTTACTGTCACTGATAGTCTTCATTGCTACTCTCTTCTCCAAACCTCTCTCTCCTGTCTTTTCCTATCTGCTTGTAGTGCTCCCTTTACCGTTTCTTGTAGAACATGTCTCTTGCTTTCAAATTCTCTCAGTGTCTCTTTGTCTGAAAATATTTTAAACTCTCCCTCATTTTTGAAGGTCAGTTTTTTTCTGCATATAGAATTCTTAGTTGGCAGTTTTTCTCTTTCAGTATCTTAAATATAACATATCTTTGCTTTTTTGCCTCCATGGTTCCTGAATCCTTTCTTCTGCCTCTTCAAATATGCTGTTTTATGTCTCCATTCTGTTTTGCATCTCTTCTATTGTGCCTTTCATTCCCTTAAGTTCTTCCAATTGTTTTTCCAAACTCTCAATTTCTTCCTTATATTTGCCCTATGTCTTCTTTATGCCCTTCATCTCTCTTGCTGTATCTTCCCTCAACTGATTGATTTGATTTTTGAATTGATTTAGCATATTTATTTGAAGGTCTTTAATTAGTTGTTTCAACTCCTGTATCTCATTTGAGGTGTAAGTTTGTTCCTTTGACTGGGCCATATCTTCATTTTTCTAGTACAAATCACAATTTTTTGTTGTCTAGGCATCTGATTTCCCTGATTACCCGAATCAGATTTTCCCAGACCAGATAGGCCCAGATCTCAGGAAGACAGTGTAATCAGTATCAGGTTTCCCTGAGGATGAGACCCTGAAGGTTGTCAGGCTTTCCTATGAAGCCTCAAGATGCTATGCTTTTCCTCAAGATACTGTGCCCAGCAGGTGGTGTTTGTCAGCCCACAGCTCCCCCAGGCATAAAGAGGTGGGTTGCCTTTAATTCTCAGTAGACCCTGTCCCTGCCAGGGGGTGAGAGTGTCAGAAGCCAAGCTTAAGCTGTTTCTGTTTTCTGTTTTTTTTTCTCCCCCAGGCCCTAGGGCCTGAGTTCTCTGAGGGAGGGCAGCCACATGAGCTGGGCCCCACCTCCCCCTTTTCTTAGGGAAGATAAGCCCTTTAGGGATTTATCTCCTACATTTGACTTCTTCCTTTGTCTCTGTATCTTAACTCCACCCTTGCCAACGTCAGTGCTGACAATTGAAAATGCCTGAGGCTTTCTCTAATGAGCTACTTAGATTGAGAGAAAAAAAGGAAAAAAAGAAATTTACTTTTCAGAGCAAGTTCCCAGCCCCCCAGTTACTAGTTGAGGACAGTTGTTTCAGACTATTTACTAGTTTTCCTGGCTATATTCTAGTTGTTCCAGAGGACTAACTAAATTCCACACCTCCATATGCTGCTATCTTGCTGCCCTTTCTATGTCTTTTCATCTTTTGGTGTACTGTACTTTTTAATATTTTAATGTTTCAACTCTGGGATTTAGTAAGTTTGTATCCAGCTAGTGATATGACAGCAATTTCCTTGAATGCCAGGAGCAAGCAAAAAAAAAAATGCAAAAAGCACCTTTCATGATCTTTACAGATTGGCATTGTGTTGACTGGTGGTCTCCTTCAGAGCTCATCTCTCCTGCCAGTGAATCTGAATAATAGCCCTAAATAAAACTGCAGGTCCTCTCTGTCTTTTCTGAGCATCTCACCCTGGGTATGTGCATGTGTCCTTACAAATTCTCCCATTTACAGGCACCTGGATGCCCCTTCTTCTTCCTATGAAATAGTGTGAGTTCTGGGCACTGTTTTGTATGTCTTAAGTCTGGTAATTCTTTTCCCCAGGCCACTGCAATTTGATTTTTTCTTACATTGATTTAGTGGTCTGCAAGCTGCTTCTGCATGCAAGGCCAGTTCTAGGGTAGTGAGCCAGAAACAAATGTCCTCATTCAGTCCTTCGGGCTGCCACTAGATAGACTGGCATGGGCATACATGTACCCTGGTATGCACCTAGGGTCTACTCTCCTGTCTCCAGAACTGGGACCAGGATCAGCATTGAAAGTGCATGCTGGCACTCTGATCTTGAGAGGGGGTGGGGGACAGTCCAGCAAAGATACTACAAGATTTTCCTACTGTTTTTATGTTGCTTTTTGCTTGATTTTGTGCTTATCCAGTTACTGGAACATGTTAACTGCCATCTGGAGCTCTGAGAAAGATGGCTGGGCCAGTTTTTGCTAGTTGTTCATAGATTCTGTCAGAACACAGCATTCTGGAGTGTCTCTCTGCACTATCATCTTGAGCAACTGTAAGTCTCTCAATATGCTTCTTGAGTCTAATGATTCATAACTTTCAACAGTGGTGGAAAATTCTGTCACTATCTCTTTGAATGTTGCTGTCTTCCATAATCTTTATTCTTTCCATCTATTCTTCAGTTGGAGATATTTTAGACTCCTCATTCTATCTTCCATATCCCTTAATCTCTCACAATTTCCATCTCCTCATATTTTCAATGTGTTACAAGCTCTCTCAGTCATATCTAATTTTCTGTTTAATTTCCAGTGAGATGTTTCTCTCTGTTTTCCTCTAAGTGTTTTTACTCTTATACTTAGGTCTTTGATCAATTTTGAATGAATTTTTACTTGGAGTGAGGCAGGGGTCCACTTTCATTCAGATCCAGTTTGCCCAGCAACATTTATTGATACCTACTTTTTTTTTTGGTTGTCAAATGATCCTTTATTGAAATATTTTCCTTTGTTGTTCTTACCTACTGCACCTCTGTCGATGTCATCTATGATGCCTTGGGGGTGGCAGTCATCAACATTGCAGCCCACAGACTGGGCAGTCCCCAAAATCTCTTTAATGTTTCCACAGGTTTTTATGGCTAGAGATCGCTGCTTCATTTCTCAGGCAATGTTGAAAATCTCATCAAAAGTGATATTTCTCATGCCTAATGTTTTTCTGTTTTCTGTCTCTGTATTGTTCTTTAAGGGCTTTGAGGATCAGGGTGGAGGTAGAAGGTACCACCTCATCTGATGCTGTGTGTCTAAATGGTCAGTTTCACCATAATCCTTAGGCCTATCTGGTAATAAGTTGTCTTGGTGAAATCATCATCAGCCTTTTTTTGGAGACCAACCAGGGTGCTGATCTTGGGGGACAGGGCAGATGTGGCACAGACTTCCTGACTGGTGCACCTCAGATAAATGATTTCATCTTCTTGGGGTAGAGTTTGGGAGGTTGGGTGGTATATCAAAGACAGCTGGTATCAGATGAAGCTGGAAACAGGATGACCGAAGAAGATTGCTACTTGTCCACCTCCAAGCTGAAAGCCAAAGTGCTACCTGCTCTTGTTGGTGGTGTCCTTCTTTCCTTGCGTTTAAAAATCCTTCTTTAACCATTTTAAATTTATTTAATATTCCATATCCTATAATTCCATTAACTAAGTGCCTTGACTAAATATTTTGTTATTGGTTGTATCTGTTGACCCTTGCTCATGATAGAAGTTTTTTGGGGAAGTGTTTGTTAATTTTATTTTTATTGTGAACTCATCTTTGAAAAAGATTTTTGTCTGTAGGAGTTCTATGAAGACTGGTGTGAGTGTATTCCAAAGAGGATTTGCATTTTCTTCTGTGAGATGCCTCCATGGCACTTTCAACCCAAGATCAGTTTAGATTAATTTCTCAGATTGGGATTTTCCAAAACACACAGACTTTATAAAATTCTTTATTAACATTATTGATGTACATACAGTAAAATGCACGTAATTTAAGCATCCAGTTAGATGAGTTGTTTACCTATATATTTTTTATGAACATATGTCCAACAATAGTTTTGGCTGTTATGAAGAAAGCTCTGTGTATATGTGTATATTAATGTACAAGCCTTTGTGTGTATATATTCTTGGGTAAACATTGAAGATTTGAATTGCCAGATCATAAAGTAGGTATATGTTTGACATTTTAAGAAATTGCCAAATCATTTTCCCAAAGTCTTTGTACCATTTTACAATCTCCTTAGCAATGTATGAGAGGTTTATTCACTCCACTTTCACACAAACACTTGGTATGATTAGCCTTTTTATTCTTAACCAATTGAATGACTGTGATATCACACTGTTCCAGTTTGCATTTCCCTGATGACTAATGAAGTTGGGCATCTTTATATGTGCTTATTGACCATTTACATATCTTCTTTGTCAATATTTTGTACAATTTTTTGCTGAATTTCTAAAATTGGGTTATTTTCTTATTACTGAGATACAAGAGGTCTCTATATATTCTGACTAAAATCCTGTCATATATATGAACTTATAAACTTTTTTTGGCTTTTATACTCTTTTATTTCTTTAAGAATTTTAAACATATTTCATATTCTGTATTCAATAATTCCATTATCTAAATTTCTTGAAAGTCTAATTCTGTTATTTGTTGTTTCTGTTGGCCCTTGCTCATGGTAGCATGCTTTCTTACCTACAGCTTGTTTTCACTTTCTTAACTCTGTCTTTCAAATATAGCAGAAATCCAATTTATCAATTTTTGTATTTTATCATTGGTTTTTCTGGTTCTTACCTAAGATTTCTCAGCACATCCCAAAGGATGCTAAGATTTTCTCCTATATTTTTGTCTAGACATTTTATAGTTTTAATTTTACATTTAGATCTATGATCCATTGCAAGTTAAATTTTTTGTGTGGTGTGATGTAAGGGTCAAGGTTTACTTTTTTCATGTAGATATACATTTGTTGAGTATGTTTAGTGGAAATATTATCTTTTCCACATTGGATTACTTTGGCACCTTTGACAAAAATTAATTGACCACATACGTGTGAGTATATTTCTGGAATCTACTAGCTTTTTAGTAGGTCTTGAAATTAGTTAGTCTAAGTCCTTCAAATCTGTTCTTTTTTATTTTTCAAAATTGTTTTTTGGGGTCTTTGGCATTGCCATATAAATTTTAGAATCAGTTTGTCAATTTAAACAAACAGGTTTTTGGATTTTGTTTGGAATTGCATTGACTTTATAGATCAATTTGGGCAATATTGACACTTTAACAATACTTTCTCTCCTGGTCCATGAGCATGGTATATCTCCCTATCTATTTGTATTTATTAATTTCTCCAAACATTCCATTGTAGTTTTCATTGTACAGATCTTGCACTTATTTTTTTTACATTTATTCCTACATATTTTATACTCTATGCTTTTGTAAATGCTATTTTAAGTGCTATTTTTTTAAAAATTTTTGAATTTCCAATTTTTTGTAGCTAATAGAAATACAGTTGGTTTTTTTGTATGTTGTCTTCGTAATCTTGCTTGTTAAACTCATTTACTAGTTCTATTAGCTTTTTTATAAACTCCTTTGGGTCTTCTATGCATTTGATGATGACATCTATGAATAAAGGTGATTTTACATTATGTATAGATTTACTTTTTTTTCTTGCCTATTGTACTGACTTGAACCATGAGTACAATGTTGAATGGAAGTTGTGAGAATGGATATACTTTCATTGTTTTCAATATTAGGGGAAAAGCATTCAGCTTTTCACCATTTAATATGTAGATACACATTTTCATAGTTGCCTTTTATCAGATTGAGGAAATTCCCTTCTTATCCTAGTTTGCAGAGAGATTTTATTATGTATAAGTTCTGAATTTTATAAAATACTTTCTCAGCATCTATTGAGATGATCATATGATATGTTTTCTTTTATATTGTTAATTACATTGACTGATTTTCAATCTTGCATTCCTGGGATAAACTCACCTAATCATGGCACATTATACTTTGTATATATTGCTAGATTTGATTTATAATATTTTTAAGGACTTATTTTGCATGTATGCTCATAAGGGATATTGTTTGTGCATTTTCTTGTGATGTCTTTGTCTGATATTGGTGTAAGAGCAATGCTAGCCTCTTAAAATAAGTTGAGTGATGTATAGCTCCTCCTCCAATTTGTGATTTTGCATAGAATTGGTATCATCTTGTCCTTAAATATCTGATAAAATTCACCAGTGAAGCCATTTCTGCCTGAAATTTTGTGTAAACATTCTTATTTTAAATTCATTTTTAAAGATTTGTATAGTGCTATTCAATTTTTGTTTTTTTTGTCTTAAGACATTTTTGGTTATATATGTCTTTCAAAGAATTTGTGCATTGCATTTAGATCATTGATTTTATTGGCATAAAATTGGTCATAATATTCCCTCATCATCCTATTAATATTTGTAGAATCTGTTGTGGTATCTCCTCTTTTGTTCCTATTAGTAATTTGTGTCTTCTTTGCATTTTCTCTTTATCAGTCCAGCTAGAGGTTTGCAATTTTATTGATCTTTATCAAGGACCAGCATTTGGTTTAATTAATTTTCTCTATCATTAGTTCATTTTCTGTTTAGTTGATTTCTATTTTTACACATTTGTTTTCTTCCTTCTACTTGATTTGGACTAAATTTGTTCTTTTTCTAACTTCTCACATTGGAAACTTAGATCATTGGCTTTAGACTTTTCCTTTTTCCATTATTAACAACGTTTTTGTTGTTGATTTCAAAGTTAATTCTTTTGTGGTTAGATAATACACTCTGTATGATTTTTGTACTTGTAAATTTATTACAAATTGTTTTATGACCAGCATATAGTCTTTCTTGAAAATGTTTCTTGTGCAATTGAAAATTATGAGTATTCTTCAGTTGTTGGGCATAGTGTTCTACAAATATCAATTAGGTCCAGTTGGTTGAAAATGTTGATTGCATTGTTTAAGTCTTCTATATACCTATTGTTTTTCATTAGCCTAGCTAGGGGTCCATCAATTTTGTTGATTTTCTTGAAGAACAAGCTTCTTGTTTTGTTGATTCTATTTTTTTCCTCTTCTCGGTTTAATTTATTTCTGTTCTAATCTTTGTTATTTCTTTCCTTCTGTTTGCTTTGGGGTTTATTTGCTGTTTCTTTCTCTAGTTCCTCCAGATGGACAGTTAATTCCTCAATTTTTGCTCTCTCTTCTCTTTTAATGTAGTCATTTATGGCAATAAATTTCCCTCTCAGCACTGCCTTTGCTGCATCCCATAAGTTTTGGTATGTTGTATTTTCATTGTCATTTGCCTTGAGGTATTTACTAATTTCTCTTGTAATTTCTTCCTTTACCCATTGCTTTTCTAAGGGTGTGCTGTTTAGTCTCCATATATTTGTGAATTTTATGATCTTCTACCCGTTATTTATTTCCAACTTCATTCCATTATGATCTGAGATAGTGTTTTTTATAATATCAATATTTTTAAATTTGTTGAGGCTTGCTTTGTGGCCCAGCATGTGGTATATCCTAGAGAATATTCCATGAACACTTGAGAAAAATATGTACCTTGCTATTGTGTGGTGTAGTGCTCTATAAATGTCTCTCAAGTCTAGTTCCTTTATCATACAATTCAACACCTCTGTTTCCTTGTTGATCCTCTGTCTAGATGTTCTATCCATTGATGAAAGTGGTGTATTGAAGTCTTCAACTATTATTGTGGAGTTATCTACTTCTTTCAGTGTTCTCAATGTTTGCCTCATGAATTTGGGGGCACTATGACTTGGTGCATAAATATTTATGATTGTTATGTTTTCTTGATGAATTGACCCTTTTATTAATATATAGTGTCCTTCTTTGTCTCTTTTAATTGTTTTTTTGAAGTCTACTTGTCTGATATTAATATAGCTACTCCCACTTTTTTCTGGTTGCTGTTTGAATGAAATATCTTTTTCCAACCTTTCACTCTCAGCCTATTTTTGTCCCTATGTCTAAGGTGAGTTTCTTTAGACAGCAATATAGATGGGTTCTGTTTTTTAATCCATCCTGCCACTCTGTGTCTTTTTATTGGGGAGTTTAAACCAGTAATATTTGGTGTTATTATTGTAAGGTCAGTACTTTATTCATCATTTTGTCTTTTGGATTTTATATGTCATGTCTTATTTTTTCCTCTCTCTCTTTTTACCCTTCCTGATATTCTTCATTTCTACACCCTTCTCCAAACCTCTTTCTCCTGTCTTTTCCTATCAGCCCATAGCACTCCCTTTAGTATTTCTTGTAGTGCCAGTCTCTTATTCACAAACTCAGTGTCTGTTTGTCTGGAAATATTTTAGCCTATTCCTCATTTTTGAGGGACAGTTTTGCTGGATATAGAATTCTTGGTTGGCAGTTCTTCTCTTTCAGTACCTTAAATATATCATACCACTGTCTTCTTGCCTCCATGGTTTCTGCAGAGAAATCTGTACAGTCTTATTGAGCTTCCCTTTTATGTGATGGATTTCTTTCCTCTTCCTGCTTTCAGGATTCTCTCTTTGTCTTTGACATTGGAAAATCTGATGAGTAAGTCTCTTGGAGTGAGTCTATTGGGGTCTATTCTGTTTGGGGTGTGCTGTATTTCTTGAATCTCTAATTTTCTTTCATAAGAGTTGGGAAATTTTCAGTGATTATTTCTTCTATTTTTCTTTCTGCCCCCTTTCCCCTCTCTTCTCCCTTTGGGACACCCATAACATTTATATTTGTGCATTTCATGTTGTCACTCAGCTCCCTAAGACCCTGCTCATATTTTTCCATTCTTTTCACCATCTGTTCTTTTGTGTGTGTGAATTCAGATATCTGGTCTTCAAATTCACTGACCCTTTCTTCTGCCTGTTCAAATCTACTGTTGTATCCCTCCATTGTCTTTTTCATCTCCTCCATTATGTCCTTCATTCCCATAAGTTCTGCCATTTGATTTTCCAACTTTATGAATTCTTCCTTATGGTCATCCAGTGTCTTCTGTATATCCTTCATCTCTTTTGCTATGTCTTCCCCAAGTTCATTGACTTGATTTTTGAATTGATTTAGCTTTGTTTGAACATCTCCAATTAGTTCATTCAGTTCATTGAATTGATTTAGCAATAATTGCTTCAACTCCCGTGTCTCAGTTGAAATATTAGTTTGTTCCTTTGACTGGTCCATATTTTCTGTTTCCTAGTATGGCTCATTATCTTAAGCTGTCTAGGCATCTGAGTTTCTTGATTAGTTTATTCTGGAGCTTGTTTTCACTCTTTTACCTAAGGTTTTCTTGTTGGTTGGCTTTGTTCTCTAACCCTTGGTGTTCAGTTCAGCCTATTCTAGAACTTTAACTTAGATTCTGTTAGTTGATCAGTTTTTCACCTCTTATTTTTCTGTTTATTGCCCTGCTTCTATGTAGCTTTCTTCTGTGATGGTCTCCTCAGATATGGTCAACCCCAGTCAGGTTTGCCCAGTCCAGAGAGGCCCAGGTCTCAAGAGGAAGGTATAGAATTTCCTTGAGAATGAGACCCTCCTCTCAGGCCTTTAGAGTCTATGCTTCTCCTGTGCTGTCCAGAAGATGGGGCTTACCAGCCTGCAGTTATCCCACTAGTGTAAGAAGGTTCTCTTGGTGACCCTGACCCTGTCGGGGGTGAGGCTGACTGAAGCTAGTTTCTGAATTCCAGCCCCTGGGGGTCTAATTTCCCAGAAGGAGGGCTGCCACTGGAGCTTGGCCACAGCCCCCTTTTCTTGGGAAATTATAGTGTTTAGCGAATTTTCTCTGCCACTAGACTTATTGCTTTGTCTCTCAGATCTATCTTAGGTCTGCTGTTGCCTGAGCCCAAATTGCAAGTCTTTGAGGCTTTCTGTAACGGGATTCTTAGAATAATTGTTTTAGAAAAAGAGAAAAAGATTTTAAAAAAAGAAGAAAAGAAAAAGAAAAAGAAAAAGAAGAGCCCAGTATGAGCTATTTACAGTCCTTGCAGATCTAATGGGCTATTGAAATGCTAAGAGACAAGGAGTTGAGAGCCATTAAGGAACAACAAAGAAAGCAGAGAAACAGGCTCTTCAGACAAAGGTCCTCACCTTCTGGATTTGCATATGTGCCTGGTTCTGTTTGAGCCCTGCCCTTCTCCATGTTATATTCATCCAAACTCCAAAAAGTCTCTGTTTTTATTTTGGGGGTATTTTTTGCTATTTTTGCTAGCCCTATCTCCTCTCTGCTGGGCTGCCTGCTCCCAGATTCTCTGGTGTCTGGTCTCAGTCTAGCTATATTTGGAGTTTTTGATCAGCAGTCTGAGTTTTCAGTCAGAGCTGCAACTGTAGTTCTCCCTTCTGGTTCCCAGCACTGATGGCCCCTCCTCCCATGGGACTGTGTCTGGCAGGGAGAGGCATAGGTCCCCTGGCCATGAGAGCTTACAGATTTCACTGATCTTAGCTGTTCCTCATGTTCGTGAGTGTTGTATGAAGTATGCACAAAGTCAAATTGCTCTGCGGTGTCTGGTCCACACAGTTCCTGGCTTTCTACCAACTGCCCTGGAGGAGTAACTAAAACCCACACCTCACCACTCTGCCATCTTGCCCCACCTCCCTATACCTAGTGTTTTTCAATCAATTGATAAATGAGGTGCTTTGGAAATCTCAAACTATAATTCTCGGCTTGCTTATTCCTCCTTTCATTTCACACATATAAACAAACACACATACATTTGAAGTTACCATTTGGAAGTGAGTTATAACATGATGCCACTTCACTCCAGATACTTCAATGTGTAGTTCCCTGAAAGGACAGTCTATTACATAGACATAGTAAAGTACAGTTATCAAAATGAGTCCATTAACATTAATATACTACTGTTTTCCAATCTACTGATTGCATTCAGATTTCACCAACTGTCTCCTTTTTAGCAAAAGAAACTCCCAGAACATGCACTGCTTTCAGTTGTCATGTTTCTTTATCTCCTGTTCTTCATGTGTGAAGTATTTTTAAAATGGTTTATTGTTGGTCAAATCAGGAACAAATTAAGGATCCTCTTGGTCTCTGAGGAGGTCACTTGAGGCAAGGAGTAGTGACAAGTATGAGAGAAAGATCTCCAAGAATTTCACTTTGATCTTGCATCCTGGGGGGGACCACCATTTCTGCCTACTCCTTGGAGGTCTAAAAAGGTCTAGGAAAACATGGGTTTGAAGTCTCAGTTGCTTTTTTGTTAAGATATGACTGGTTGGCTAGTTTGTAGTGAACTTATCACAATTGTATTTATATTTTCAAATGCCAACAAACCATTCTAAAAAGAGTCTGTGTAGGCATTTGCACATTGATGTGTGTCTATGTAAATGTCTGTTCTGGTTTGCTAATGCTGCTGTTATGCAAAATAACTGAAATGGATTGGCTTTTTTAAAGGGGGTTTATTTGGTTACAAAGTTACAGTCTTAAAACCTTAAAGTGTCAAAGGTAAGGCATCAACAATAGGGTACCTTCACTGGAGAAAGGCCATTGGCATCTGGAAAAACTCCGTTAGCGGGGAAGGCACATAGCTGATGTCTGCTTGCTCCCAGGTTGCATTTCAAGATGGTGTTCTCCAAAATGCATCAGCTTTCAACAGCCATCTTCAAAATATGTCTCAAAGCTTGCAGCTGCTCTGAGTTCCTTCTGTCTGTGAGTACTTTTATATGGCTCCAGTGATTTAACTAACACCCAAATCAAAAGATCAGAAGAGACACAGTCCCTAGAGCAATTAATCAAAGAACTAAAGAGGAACAAGGAGACCATAGTACGGGATACAAAGGATATCAAGAAGACCCTAGAAGAGCATAAAGAAGACATTGCAAGACTAAATAAAAAAATAGATGATCTTATGGAAATTAAAGAAACTGTTGACCAAATTAAAAAGATTCTGGACACTCATAATACAAGACTAGAGGAAGTTGAACAACGAATCAGTGACCTGGAAGATGACAGAATGGAAAATGAAAACACAAAAGAAAGAATGGGGAAAAAAATTGAAAAAATCAAAATGGACCTCAGGGATATGATAGATAATATAAAACATTCAAATATAAGACTCATTGGTTTTCCAGAAGGGGAAGAAAAGGGTAAAGGTCTAGGAAGAGTATTCAAAGAAATTGTTGGGGAAAACTTCCCAAATCTTCTAAACAACATAAATACACAAATCATAAATGCCCAGCAAACTCCAAATAGAATAAATCCAAATAAACCCACTCCAAGACATATTCTGATCACACTGTCAAACACAGAAGAGAAGGAGCAAGTTCTGAAAGCAGCAAGAGAAAAGCAATTCACCACATACAAAGGAAACAGCATAAGGCTAAGTAGTGACTACTCAGCAGCCACCATGGAGGCGAGAAAGCAGTGGCATGATATATTTAAAATTCTGAGTGAGAAAAATTTCCAACCAAGAATTCTTTATCCAGCAAAGCTCTCCTTCAAATTTGAGGGAGAGCTTAAATTTTTCACAGACAAACAAATGCTGAGAGAATTTGCTAACAAGAGACCTGCCCTACTGGAGATACTAAAGGGAGCCCTACAGACAGAGAAACAAAGAAAGGAGAGAGAGACTTGGAGAAAGGTTCAGTACTAAAGAGATTTGGTATGCGTACATTAAAGGATACTAATAGAGAGAGGGGAAAAATATATATGACAAACATAAACCAAAGGATAAGATGGCTGATTCAAGAAATGCCTTCATGGTTATAACATTGAATGTAAATGGATTAAACTCCCCAATTAAAAGATATAGATTCGCAGAATGGATTTAAAAAATGAACCATCAATATGTTGCATACAAGAGACTCATCTTAGACACAGGGACACAAAGAAATTGAAAGTGAAAGGATGGAAACAATATTTCATGCCAGCTATAGCCAAAAGAAAGCAGGTGTAGCAATATTAATCTCAGGTAATATACACTTTAAATGCAGGGATGTTTTGAGAGACAAAGAAGGCCACTCCATACTAATAAAAGGGGCAATACAACAAGAAGAAATAACAATCATAAATGTCTATGCACCCAATCAAGGTGCCACAAAATACATGAGAGAAACACTGGCAAAACTAAAGGAAGCAATTGATGTTTCCACAATAATTGTGGGAGACGTCAACACATCACTCTCTCCTATAGATAGATCGACCAGGCAGAAGACCAATAAGGAAATTGAAAACCTAAACAATCTGATAAATGAATTAGATTTAACAGACATATATAGAACATTACATCCCAAGTCACTAGGATACACATACTTCTCTAGTGCTCACAGAACTTTCTCCAGAATAGCTCATATCCTGGGACATAAAACAAGGCTCAATAAATTTAAAAAGTTTGAAATTATTCAAAGCACATTTTCTGACCACAATGGAATACAATTAGAAGTCAATAACCATCAGAGACTTAGAAAATTCACAAATACCTGGAGGTTAAACAACACACTCCTAAACAATCAGGGGGTTAAAGAAGAAATAACAAGAGAAATTACTAAATATATAGAGACGAATGAAAATGAGAACACAACATACCAAAACCTATGGGATGCAGCAAAAGCAGTACTGAGGGGGAAATTTATAGCACTAAACGTATATATTAAAAAGGAAGAAAGAGCAAAAATCAAAGAACTAATGGATCAACTGAAGAAGCTAGAAAATGAACAGCAAACCAATCCTAAACCAAGTAGAAGAAAAGAAATAACAAGGATTAAAGCAGAAATAAATGACATAGAGAACAAAAAAACAATAGAGAGGATAAATATCACCAAAAGTTGGTTCTTTGAGAAGATCAACAAGATTGACAGGCCCCTAGCTAGACTGACAAAATCAAAAAGAGAGAAGACCCATATAAACAAAATAATGAATGAAAAAGGTGACATAACTGCAGATCCTGAAGAAATTAAAAAAATTATAAAAGGATACTATGAACAACTGTATGGCAACAAACTGGATAATGTAGAGGAAATGGACAATTTCCTGGAACCATATGAACAACCTAGACTGACCAGAGAAGAAATAGAAGACCTCAACCAACCCATCATAAGCAAAGAGATCCAATCAGTCATCAAAAATCTTCCCACAAATAAATGCCCAGGGCCAGATGGCTTCACAGGGGAATTCTACCAAACTTTCCAAAAAGAACTGATACCAATCTTACTTAAACTCTTTCAATACACTGAAGAAAATGGAACACTACCTAACCCATTTTAGGAAGCTAACATTAATCTAATACCAAAACCAGGCAAAGATGCTACAAGAAAGGAAAACTACCGGCCAATCTCCCTAATGAATATAGATGCAAAAAACCTCAACAAAATACTTGCAAATCGAATCCAAAGACACATTAAAAAAATCATACACCATGATCAAGTGGGGTTCATTCCAGGCATGCAAGGATGGGTCAACATAAGAAAATCAATCAATGTATTACAACACATTAAAAATTCGAAAGGGAAAAATCAAATGATCATCTCAGTAGATGCTGAAAAAGCATTTGACAAAATCCAACATCCGTTTTTGATAAAAACACTTCAAAAGGTAGGAATTGAAGGAAACTTCCTCAACATGATAAAGAGCATATATGAAAAACCCACAGCCAGCATAGTACTCAATGGTGAGAGACTGAAATCCTCCCCTCTAAGATCAGGAACAAGACGAGGATGCCCGCTGTCACCACTGTTATTCAACATTGTGCTGGAAGTGCTAGCCAGGGCAATCTGGCAAGACAAAGAAATAAAAGGCATCCAAATTGGAAAAGAAGAAGTAAAACTGTCATTGTTTGCAGATGATATGATCTTATATCTGAAAAACCCTGAGAAATCGACGATACAGCTACTAGAGCTAATAAACAAATTTAGCAAAGTAGCAGGATACAAGATTAATGCATATAAGTCAGTAATGTTTCTATATGCTAGAAATGAACAAACTGAAGAGACACTCAGGAAAAAGATACCATTTTCAACAGCAACTAAAAAAATCAAGTACCTAGGAATAAACTTAACCAAAGATGTAAAAGACCTATACAAAGAAAACTGCATAACTCTACTAAAAGAAATAGAAGGGGACCTTAAAAGATAGAAAAATATTCCATGTTCACGGATAGGAAGGCTAAATGTCATTAAGATGTCAATTCTACCCAAACTCATCTACAGAGTCAATGCAATCCCAATCAAAATTCCAACAACCTAATTTGCAGACTTGGAAAAGCTAGTTATCAAATTTATTTGGAAAGGGAAGATGCCTCGAATTGCTAAAGACACTTTAGAAAAGAAAAATGAAGTGGGAGGACTTACCCTCCCTGACTTTGAAGCTTATTATAAAGCCACAGTTGTCAAAACAGCATGGTACTGGCACAAAGATAGACATATAGATCAATGGAATTGAATTGAGAATTCGGAGATAGACCCTCAGATCTATAGCTGACTGATCTTTGATAAGGCCCCCAAAGTCAATGAACTGGGTCATAATGGTCTTTTCAACAAATGGGGCTGGGAGAGTTGGATATCCATATCCAAAAGAATGAAAGAGGACCCCTACCTCACCCCCTACACAAAAATTAACTCAAAATGGACCAAAGATCTCAATATAAAAGAAAGTACCATAAAAGTCCTAGAAGATATTGTAGGAAAACATCTTCAAGACCTTGTATTAGGCGGCCACTTCCTAGACTTTACACCCAAAGCACAAGCAACAAAAGAAAAAATAGATAAATGGGAACTCCTCAAGCTTAGAAGTTTCTGCACCTGAAAGGAATTTCTCAAAAAGGTAAAGAGGCAGCCAACTCAATGGGAAAAAATTTTTGGAAACCATGTATCTGACAAAAGGCTGATATCTTGCATATATAAAGAAATCCTACAACTCCATGACAATAGTACAGACAACCCAATTATAAAATGGGCAAAAGATATGAAAAGACAGTTCTCTGAAGAGGAAATACAAATGGCCAAGAAACACAGGAAAAAATGTTCAGCTTCACTAGCTATTAGAGAGATGCAAATTAAGACCACAATGAGATACCATCTAACACCGGTTAGAATGGCTGCCATTAAACAAACAGGAAACTACAAATGCTGGAGGGGATGTGGAGAAATTGGAACTCTTATTCACTGTTGGTGGGACTGTATAATGGTTCAGCCACTCTGGAAGTCAGTCTGGCAGTTCCTTAGGAAACTAGACATAGAGTTACTGTTCAATCCAGCGATTGCACTTCTTGGTATATACCTGGAAGATCGGAAAGCAGTGACACGAACAGGTATCTGCACGCAATGTTCATAGCAGCATTATTCACAATTGCCAAGAGATGGAAACAACCCAAAAGTCCTTCAACAGATGAGTGGATAAATAAAATGTGGTATATACACACGATGGAATACTACACGGCAGTAAGAAGGAACGATCTCGTGAAACATATGACAGCATGGATGAACCTTGAAGACGTAATGCTGAGCGAAATAAGCCAGGCACAAAAAGAGAAATAGTATATGCTACCACTAATGTGAACTTTGAAAAATGTAAAACAAATGGTTTATAATGTAGAATGTAGGGAAACTATCAATAGAGAGCAATTAAGGAAGGGGAAAAAAAAAAAAGACCCAAGCTGAATGGGCAGGGCCACACCTCCATGGAAATAATCCAAACAGAGTTATCACCTACAGTTGGGTGGGTTACATCTCCATGGAAACACTCAATCAAAGGATTCCAACCCAATCAACACTAATGCATCTGCCCCCACAAGACTGCCTCAAAGAACATGACGTTTGGGGGACAAAATACATCCAAACTGGCACAATGTTCAAAAAACATCCTCTTTTATTTCTTTTCTTATGAATTCTGTGGAACTGACAAACCAAACTGGGTCACAACTCTCACAGCCTTTCTATCCTAGCAGGTGAAAACCACAAAGTATATTTCTTCCAGTTCTATTTTCTCACATTGATGATGAAAATCTAGTCATGACCCAGATCAATTAATCTCTCCCATTTGCATGGTCTTTCCTTTGGGCCCCTTATTCCCTGTTTTTCTTTCCCCCTATGGTGTACTTAAAGAAATCATAGTATATACTATTTTTGCCCACAAGTAATTTATTGTCCATTGGGGAATATGAGTTCAAGGAAATTAAAGGGCACATGGAAAAAACAACAAATGCCAGACTGACTGGCACTCGAAGGAATCAAGCAAGAGAGGTTCCTAAATGTTCTGAGCATTTTTCTGAAGGAGAAATGGGACAACCTGATGAGAAGGTGGGCAAACTTCTCAAATAATGGGAAGACTCAGATTGGGGTGTGTGGGGAGGATTCCTAAAGCCAGCAATAAACTAGAAGCTTTTTGCATCTGACTAAATGTGACCAGTTTTCTGCCTGCAGCTTCACCTCACATGGAGGGCTGTGCAAGACCCCTCTGGGGACGTCCCACTCATGCAAACTTGTTTATAAAAGAAATAAAAGGGCTGTGGTGATAAGGGAGCAGGATACAGGTGCCACATGAATAATTCTGATAGCTCAGAATATGCCAAATACTTTCATATACGTCCAGACTCAGGATCTTATGCCATTATACCTGTTCCTAATGCTCAGCTAGAGATGAAAGAGAATAGAAGAAACTCCAAGGAAACTAGAAGAGATGAAAGGATCACAGTTCCTTCAAATAACTCCAAAGATTTGAGAGACTCAAATTCTGCTTGATGGAGTGAATGCTGTAGATCATATCAGCAATCAGTAAGACAGAGTGCAACCCCGAGAGAGCCCTGGATAAGAATTCGAGACACTTGAGCCCCCAAAAGTAGGGGTTCCCTCTATCTTGGGCAATGTGCTGGGAGTACTGCCCCTTGGGAAAAATGTGCTTCTCATCAGAGACAGAGTGGACACAATTACAGGTGATTACACAACCACCTTCCCTCCTTTAGAAACAAAGCATTTGTATTACTCAGGACTCTGACTTGAAAAGAACAATTTAACAATTCGGTTTAAGCCAAAAAAAAAAAAAAATTAATAAAGGAAATTTCTATGGCTCACATGGGTGAGAAGAATAGTGAGAAAACACAATTCAGAAGTTCTGCAAGAACCAGGGCTTCAGGGGGCTGGAACTGGGGACTTGATACTTCCAGGTTCATCTCTGCATGTGTCAGCTTCTCTTTGTGTTGATCTCATTCTCCCTTCCCACAAGCAGGCTTCCTCCACATGGTAAGTGCATATTTTCATGGCACCTTGATCCCAAAGTCAGAGTTCCAAGAAGAAATCAAAGGGGCCTGCCCGAGGTTGATTGCCCATTACTGAACCACTCTCTGAGGCTGGGGGTTTGGGATATTCTTATGGCCTGGGCCTGGATCACTAGTCTACCTCTGTGGCTTGGATGAGGCAGAACCAGATAATGTGATTGACATCCCACCAAAATCACCCAGAGTGGGAGCATATTTTCTCAAAGGAAGAGGAGGTGGGGTGCTATTACTAGAAGAGAAGAGCAGACATAATTGAGCCATTATGGTCCAATATACTGCTCAATCTGCTTTTATGTGCACTTTACTTTTATCTTCCCCATAATTCCCATTCAAATTGCTCAATACAGTCCCCTGGATATTAGCTTTGCTTTCAGGAGGGCATGGAGTTGATAAAAAAAAAAAAAAAAAATCACGCCCCATAAGCAGTGGATGGTCTTCTTGAAGCCCAGAAGTGAGATGGGACGTTGCTAAGAAATTCAGGGAGGCATGGAGAGAACATAAGTGGTTAATGAATTTTAATATTTATTCAGCATTTACCAACATTTATTAAGTACTTGCTATATAACAGATGCTGATATGCCCTTTCTTCACATCATCTCTTTTTTACAGATGATAACTGAAGCTTAAAGAGGTTAAGGCATATTTTCAGGGCCACACAGCTCATAACTGACAGCTCAGAGAGCTCCAGAGCCCATGCTCTCAACCAATACACACTAAGATCTGGAGCTAGATGCCAAAAGACTGGGGCCTAAAATGTAAACAGTATTGGGGTATTTGGGTAAGTGTTTCACTTTTTACTTGCACGTATTTTCTAGATTTTCTTTCATTAAAATGTATCATATATATATATTGCATCCATGGGAACAGACTTCCCAGAAACTGTTCCCCCTGCATGCCTGGGAGGGGAGGTCAGACATAGATCCCAGAACATTTTGCCAGCCATGGTTGTGATCTGGCACCTTGTGCTCAGAAAGGAAAAGAAACTTGCTCAGGGTCAGCAAGGGAGTTAAAAGTGGACTCAGGGCCATAGCCCAGGATCCAGTATTGAGTAACTTGCAAGCACTCAACAGTGGGAGGCTGGTGTCCAGCTGGGGTCTGTATCTCTAACCTGGCCCCTGTATCATGAGGCTCATCCTCCATATGATCAGAACCCAGCACCCTGTGCATGTCCCAAAGCATGTTTGCACGCACCATCTCCCAGCTTATACCTGATTATAGCTTCCTGTCCCTTATTTTCTCTCTGGCTTATGATGTCAGCCTTTGTTTGAGGCTGCTGGGCTTCCTGGACTGATTTCTGGATTCCCTCTTCAACTGTGACTTGAATTTTGATTCTAGCATTCATTCAAGAAATATGGATTGAGTATTGCCAACTGCCAGGCGTAAAGGATCCCATGCTGAGCAAGGCAGGCATCGTCTCTGTCCTCCCGGAACATAGAAGCTCTTAGAGAAAGCTGACGTTAAATGAACAGTTAAATAAAGTATAATGAGTGTTCAGAGGAATTAGACGGAGCTAAAGGAGCAGAGAGAGGGATCCTAAACCTGGTCTAGTGCTCAGGGAAGACGTCCAGGAACAAACAAAGGGTTCCAAGTGGAATTGCTGAGTTGGCAGACCTGGGAGATACGCAGGTGCGTCTGCTCTGGACAAACATCCTCCTGCCCAGACCCATCCCAGTGCTTGGGTTCCAACCCACACAGGCCTGAGGGCTTGTGCTCACCGACTTCACCTAGAACGTAAAGCCAACAAACAGACAGGTTGTCAACCAGAGCACCCCGGGCCAGCAAAAGAGATGAGAATAGACCCCGAAAACAAGAGAAGCAGTAAGAGGTGGATATCCACATGCGATGCTTATCGTGCCTTCAGGTAATGGAGAGGGTCATGCTCAGTTGTTCAGAGAAAGCTTCATCCCCACACCCAGGAAACGGTAAGAGGGCAGCGCTATTTGTCGTTTTGCTGCTGATCATTACCAGGCCCAGGCCACAAAGATCTCACTAAGGCAAGCGCTGGCCCAAAGAAAGGGGTGAGGAGCCCAGTCCGAGAGGGGCGGAACTGGAGGGAATCCTGGCACATAATCTCCCCTCAGAGCCTCATCCTGCTTTCATCTCTTACCCTGGACAGCTTTCAACTCTCCTTGACACCAATTTTTCTCCTGTTTGGTTCCACCTCTTCTCCCTCTGGGCTTAGCGTTTGGTGCTCTTAATGATGGTTCTGATTCTCCATTTCCCAGCTCCCTAAAGAACCCTTCCCAATTTGAATGTGGTTAAGAGGGAAAATTTTAGGTTGTATATATGTTACTAGATTAAAAATTAAAAACAAAAAGCATAGGCCTACACAACACAAACAGTGAACCCTACTGTAAACAACGAACCCTACTGTAAATAATAGTACAATTATAAAAATGCCCTTTCATGGACTGTAACAAATGTACCATACTAATGCAAGGTGTTAATAATAAGGTGGTATGTGGGAACTATATTTTATCCATGGTTTTTCTGTAAACATCCAATTTTTTCTAATTAAAACCAAAAAAATAAAACAACCCCTCCTGGATGACCCAGCTATGGGTCCTCCTGGGTCCCACCCTCGAGGGCTGTGCCACCCATCCCCTCCTGAGCCCCAGGGGGGTCTCAGACCGTAAGTGGGGGCTCTGTGAGGAAGTGCTTGAGGCTCCCCCATCTCAGGCTCTCACACCCCGAGCATTCAAATGTTGTAATCTTCCCTCTAAACTTGGTATTGCTGAGAAAACTTTCTAACACTGAAAGCAATGTGATAAGGGGGAAAAGATTTAAGGAAAACAAAACCAAAAAACAGGTTACAAAAATATCAGAACTGATAGTTATACAACAACACTCAAGAGGGGTGAAGAATTCAATTTTACATATAACTCAAAGCAATACTGATAAGGTTTCCCTACACCCACACAGGGCTGGAAATGGAAATTTGCATGTGCAGAGCTTGGGGTGCCTCAGCCAGAGACAGGCCCAGCACATCCCAGCTGCAGGGCCGCCTCGTGTGCAATCCACTGTGCTCTCCCCCATCTAATGGATGCACTTTCTCATGCCAGGGCCACCACAGCTTGAGGCTGGAGCAGCCAATAAAGGAAGGGATGCTACTGGGATTTTAGCCTCATTTGTTGGGGGTGGCGGTGGGGCTTAGCCCCCTTCTCCAGGATTAGGAGGAGGCCTGGCTCTCCCACCCATAGGTCCTTATGAATTATTTTAATAATCTTTCATTTCAGAAGCAATACAAGTGAATTTAGAAAACGAGAAAACACCGTTAAGCAAATAAAAATAAATTAAAATAAAAATACATTTTCAGTCAGCCAGAGATTATCACTGTATCTGTAGTTATAAGATCTCTATCCGTACCCTTAGTATCTGCGTCCTTCCAGAATTTTTCTGTGCATAGATAAGTATGTGCATTGCTTTTACTTTCCCCCTAAATAACTTAGCAGGTACCCCTCCCCAGCGACACACTGACCTCAGTGTTTGCATGCACTTTTTCCCACTAGAAACTTCTTCCTACTGGGCACTTGGGGTTGGATGGGTGAGTGGACAGATGGGCAGACAGGTGAGCAGACGAGGCCTAACCTACCGGCCCCAGATCTGAATCTTGGCTGTGTCTTCTTCCTGTCCTCTCCTCGCTGTGCCCGGCTCAAGGCCAGTGTCGGATGTTGCTCACCAAGTCCTCGCTGGTGATTTGAACTGGAGTCCAGCAGTGGGGCTGGACAGGGGCTTTAGTGTGCCGGGGGTGGGGGGAGCACAAGGCCTCATGACAGTGCCCCACCCCAAACCTCTTTCCATGCAGAATCCTCTTCTGGTGCTGCTTGGGGCTTCATGACACCAGGAGATGGGGACTTCTTTGACTTTTTTGGTTTATTTGTTGTTCATTAGTTTTAATAAACACCACGAAGAAGTCTCCACCAAGCTCGGGGCATTGGCTGGAAACACATGGCCTGCCCGCTGTTTCTAGCCACAAAAGTTCTCGGGATGTGCCTTGATGACACCTCGCCCAGAGCAAAGCTTCGCATCCCAAGACCAAACTTTTCAAACCCTTTCACCAGGGAGCTCTCCCAGCATAGTGTTCCAGCCTTTCCCACCACCCCCTCATCGATCCTGAGACTGCTCTGGGGTGGAGGGAACTTGCCCTTTGGAGCAGAGACCACGGTCTGAGTCCAGGCCAGGGCTGCTGGGTGCAGTTTTGTATGTTGTGTCCCAAAACCTCCGGCAGACACACTCACCCAAAAGTGCCGTGTGGACTGGGGCCACCCTAGCCAAGGCCCTACTATTACTCAGCTGTGGAAATGTTAGAAAGTCATGATGTCTTTCAAAACAAAAACTCAGAGCCCAGAGAGGCCACCTTGGTCAGCACTGCCCGGAGCATAGGTGTGGGTGAATGAGCCCTGAGCCACCACTGGTGCAGTGATTTGGGGATTCCATTAACTGCCCCCTCTGCCTGTCTAGACATCTCCTGAGTGAGGGAGAGAGCCAGGTGGTTCCAGACAGAGACTTCAGTTTCTGCCATGACATATACTTCCTGGGGGAGCTCAGGACTTGTGGTTGCAAAAGACAGAAACCCACACCCACCCGGCTAAAGGAAAAGGGGGATTTATTGGGCGGATACCGGGGCTTCTCACCTCCCATGTGCCCTTGTCACTGCATCTACTTTCATTCTCCTGCTGCAGACTGGCTTCTTCCACATGGGAAGAACATGGCTGCCATATCTCCAGCCCTCACATCGCACAGCTCCCATCACCAGAGGGATTGCTTCCGTTGCCTTAGTTCCAGCCTGACAAGCCTCAGGTGGGGCCTCTTGACTGGCCCAGCCTGGGTCATATCCCATTCCTGGCCAGTCTGGGGGACAAGGCCACATGACGAAGACAGGATCATTGGGGCTTACCTCTGGATGCCCAGCTTAATCCCAGAGAAGAGGACTCTTTGGAGACTAGGAAATCATTCCAATTGGTGCCTGTTTCATCGCTCTGAGCTTGAACTTCTTCACCTGTAAATTGGGGCTGATATCGGCACTTACCTCATTGTTGACTGTGAGTTGTTGAAGAGATAGTGCATGTTGGGCACCTGGAAGTACTCAACAAATATTGCTTTTTGTTAACTGTTGCTCTTTGCATGAGGAATAACAAATGCTCCAGCCAGATGGGGATGAGGCCACCCCTGAGGAGGAGGCCAAAGCAGGGCCTTAGCTGTCGGCCCTGAGCTCTGCTTCTGCCGGTCATCACTGGCCTCCCCACGGAGCCCACACTGTTGAGTCCAGCACATGTGGATGTGCCTGGACCCGCAACAAGGTGGGCAGTGAGGACAGCTGAAGGAGCAGCTCCCAGGCCCACCGCCTCCTTGGCTGTACACACCTCCCCGTCTCATTTCATCATCCATCAAATGGAAGAAGGATCGGACTCGCTTTCCTCTGCTGCAGTCCTGAGGAACAAGCAAGAAAATGTGAGTGGAAGGAAAAATTGTCGTCTCATTAGCACTTTATTCTTGTTATTAGCATCGTCTCCAGAAAACTGCTGGGATTAGGAACCCGTGTTTTCCTCACATTTTCTCTTAATGGCTGATACAACGAAGGAAGCCAAGCAGACTTAATTTGCTAATGCCAACTACTAAATTATGCAAAACCAGATCTGCTAATGAGTTTCTCCCACTGGGGCTGCTGGCTCGGATTAGTTTCGCTGGTGTTGTTGGGGGTGGGGGTGGCGGCTGCTGTAGGCGGCAGCCCCCCCCCGCCCCTGACACCCCAGTCCCCACCTGCCTGCGGCCCAGTCCTGATGGGTGATGAGGGGACTGAACAGATACGCCGATAATTCAAGGTGGTTTCATTATTTTTTCCAGTTTGAATAGGATCAAATAGCTTGTCTCAGAAGGATGAAAAAGGCCACTGTTAAATTAATGTATGACCTCAAATGATTTGTCTTCTCTCTCTCAAGCTCTCTCTGCTCTATTTCTGATGGCTATTTATAGACTGAAGCCCCATCATGGTGAATGAGGGACATTTTCCTTCTCTGCTCTCGCCCCAGCTCCTTGAGGATGACAATCACTTGTGGAAGCTCAGGACCAGACCTCAGCCCTGGGCATCCAGGTGGGCTGGGCAGTGCCCCCTCAGGTTCCCACCGCCGGAGACCTTCTGGTGATTTCTGAACACGCTCTGATATACTAATGTACTGTGCATGGGGCGCCTTCGCATTTAGTTTTCAAGTAAATATCCTTTTTCCCTCCTATTCAAGTCGAAAGCTTTCCTATTTAATAAACTCTAATATTAAAAAAAAAAAAAAAAAAAGGATCAACCCATAGGAGCAACTTGTTCTAAAGGCCCAGGCTGAGGCTGGGCCCAAGGCCAGCTCAGACATGTCTGTTATTTGGGGTTCTTGGATGGCAAACTAAGAATCTCCCTCTGGCTACCTGAGACGCCAAAGAAGGGAATTATCAGAAGGGCCCAGGCAGCTCACAGATCAAGAGGAAAGGCTAGAGAGGCAACCTGGGGACAATCCGGAGCAGGGCAGCCTGGGGACTGGGCAGCCAGAACTAACAGAGTGTACTTTTAGGGCGTCGCCGAGGTTTTTAGGTCTGGGCCTCCCTCTGCTCTTGGCTAAAGTCCCACGATACCACTCTGGCTGTGCCACCTTGAACACATTCTTCATCTCTCTGGTTTTCATTTATGCTGTGAGCCGGGAGCACAAAGCCTTTCCTCCCCACCTCTCACGGGTGTCGCGAGTGTAATCTGGACAACAGTTGCAGTCTAGCTGGTCTTTGAAATTTCAACTGAATTGGCTGTGACCCCAGATCCCTGGTCCAACCGGAAGTCCAATATCCTCCCCCAGGTTTCTGGAATCCCTGGGGATGCTCAAACTCAGAGAAGACGCCCACCCTGCTGGTGTCTCCTGCTCACTCGTGTCTGTGCTCGGTGCTGATCCAAACGTGCGACTCAGCTCCCCTCCTTCATCTCCCCCAATAAACTCTCCCACAAGACATTTGTGTGTCAGGAAGCTTTACCCAAAATGGGGGAGGGTGGGAAAGAAGAGATTTACATTACAAAACGCAAACATCTTTATATGGCATATGAGACTGTTTGTTCTCCAAAACACAGGGAGGCTGTGTAGCCCAGAGGTCAGGAGGTCAGACTCTGAGAGCCGGGCCGTGTAGGGCAAATGCCACCCAGCTCTGCCACTAACTGTGCTCCCCTGAAGAATGGAGGATTCGCTCAATCTGTGCAGCAGCACGTGTGGGCATTTGTGGAGGTGCTGTGTAAAGCTTACTCACTGTTAAGAAATCAGCTTTCTGCCACCTTGCCCCCACCCTCTTCTCTGCACTGCCTCATCTCATGCAAAGTCTCCTTGCTTTTCTTATGTAGAGCTATTGGATAGGCTCTTTGCTTGTCACCTTCCATCCCCAAATTGGTTTATCAGAGGATTTCCTAAAGATAGTGTCCTCCTTTAGAAGTGCCAGTCATTAAAATAATAATTTTTTCACACTCATGCATGAAGAGCAGATTAGTATGAAAGTGCTTTGAAAACCACAAAGTACAGCACACAAATGAAGGATTATTAAACCTGTTTCTCTTAGCAACCCACTGTGGACAAAGCTTCCTTGAGCACAGCTAAGCTCCTCTTTGCTTGTGTTAGACGCACTTTGACAAGCAAAGAGTTCCATGGTTTGCTTCACTTTGTGAAAAGCCTAGGATCCTGTGGATTTTATGAAATAACCCTTTTCAGGCTCCAGTGGAACCGAATCCCATTGTCTGGAAATAAACAAATCCAACCCCACCCATCCCTTCCTACATTTAAAACTTGTTATTGAAATAAACTTATAGAAAGACATATCGTTAACTTTCTTTAACCAGAACTCGGATCAAGAAACAGAACACAACTAACTCTGCCTCTCCTACACCTTCTCTTTCTCATTTTATTTCATTCTCTCTTTATTGCTTCTTCCCCTTTCCTTCCTCTTGTTTTTTGTGTCTCCTAGTTTCTCTCTCTTCCTCTCAGTGAAGAAGGGCTGTGGACTAACTTTAAAAACTAAATTAAGCAAATACAAACCAAAAATGTGAGAAAAGAGGAAGGTGAAACTCACCCACAATCCCCCCACCTGAGATAGCCACAGTGAACATTTTGGACAAGCCTTCCCTGCCCCCAATTTTCCAAATGCTTTCCACCAAGCTGGGATCCACATGGCAGAGCTCACGGTTCCTAACGGACTCTGGGGAAGGGAGGCTGCGTAGGGAGCTGGGAGGAGGAAGATGCCCACCCTTTCTTCCCCTTGAGAAGGGGAGCCCGGGGGACCCTGGGAGGGCCTGGTCTCCAGAAGACCCTGAATCCCCTTTTCGAGCCCATTCATGGTCCAGGGCCAGGGTCAGACACGGGGACAGGCTAGGGTGGGGGCTTAGCTGTGAGGGTCTGCAGGGATGGGCCCCAGAGCCAAGACCACCCCTGAGCTCCCACCCCTTGAGCAGGCTTCTGGGAGGAGGTGAGTCCTGCACGGACAATGTCTCAGTCTGGCCAGGGCTGCTATGACAGAGACCACACAATGGACTGGCTTATACACAGGGATGTCTTGGCTCATAGTTTGAAGCCTTAGAGTCCAGAATCAAAATGTTGCTTTCTCCCGAGTGGCTAGTTTTCAAGTGATGACTGTCCTTGGTCACGTGGCCAGCTCTCTGTCCTCTCTGGCTGCTACTTCTGGCTTCTGCTGGTTTCTGGCTTTTCCGACTGTATCTGACTTGTCCGCCTTACTAAGGCCTTCAGTCTTACAGATTAAGACCCGCCCTCATTCACTTTGGCCACAGCTGAATAGCATCTTGGAAGATCCTATTCACAAATGAGTCCACACCCTGACTCACCTTAATATATCCAAAGACACTATTTACCAGAGGGTTCACATCCAGAGGAACATGGATGTCTTTTGTGGGGTCACTGATTCAATCGCCAGCAGACACCAAAGACCCATTTGTGGACCGTGGAACAGGGGCCTACAGTGTGTGTGTGTGTGTGTGTGTGTGTGTGTCTGTGTGTGTGTCTGTGTGTTTGCATGTACATGTGCTCACAGATTTTCAGCTCCAGTTCCGGACAGCTGATGGGCAGGCCCCCGCCACAGCCACATGGCCTTCTTTCCTTTGATTCAGCTCTGGACCGTGGACTGATCCCCATCTCAACCCCACCCCAGATTGAGCTGGGAGGGTCTATGAGGTTGGTGGGGACATTTTGGTTGCTTCTAAATGTTTGTTATTACAAACAATGCATTTCCAGGGTTTTTGAAGTATAAGACTTGCTGTAAGAAATCCACACGGTGCCCAGAAGTAACCCCCACTGCCCACAGAGTAACCCCGAAAAACAGTTTGGTTAATATCCTCTCAGGGTTATTCTTGTACTTAGACAAATATACGAGCCCATATGAAACTTGTTTTCTAACCCAGCATCACGCAGTCTCTGGAATCCCACAAGCTCCTTTTTCCACTCAAGTCTCTCAGCTCTGCTTTGGGGACATCTCCTGGTGGGAGACACAGAGTGGCTGCTTGGAGAGTGGATGTCTACGACCTGCAGGTGGAGAGGGTGTTCACATCTGTGAACACTCACGCAGTCACCAAAGGGAAGCGGGTTCTGGAGTCAGAGGCTTCAGAGGCCACCCCACCTCCCCAGCTGGTGTCCTTGGAGCGGTCACTTACCTTGCTGAGTACCCCACCTCGCGGGCGCTTTGTGCGGGGAAAAGCAATAACTCGGGTGGAAGGGTCAGCAGAGAGCCCGGCGCCTAGAGGGTCCTAAATTAACAGAGGCCATGGCGATGAACTCAAAACAAGCAGTGAGGACCGCGGCACAGCCTTGCACAGTGGGACGTGTCCAGTCTGTTACTCTGTTGATGAACGTGTAGTTTTTCAAAATTCAACTCATCACTCATTTATCCAACAAACAAGATTTCCTCCTATGTTTTTCAAATCATTACATTTCAAGTGTGGTTTGAAAGGCAGCTGTGCTGACCCACTCCCGAGCTAAGTGGCACCTCGGAACCTCGATTCCGGTCTCTAGAACAGGGAGAAAGATTAATCCCGTCTCGAGCCCCTTCCCTAGGTTGCCTAGAGGACAAATGAGAAATTGACTGTAAAACTGCTTCGCAAACTGTGAAGTGCTGCAGACGCACAGGGATCCTGTGGGGTACAGGGCTGTGGCTGGGAGGGAGGAAACTGCAGGCTCAGGGAACGTTTGTTGGCTAATGAATGAACCTTCCCTCCTGGGAAATAGGACCCTGTCACCCCTTCTCTCTTTCCTCCCTCTTGCTCCACACACAGGCACCGGCACCAGCGCGTGGACTCGCACACGCTTCTGGGTCCACCTCTGCCCTCAAGCGCCGCCCCTGTCTCGTGGGGCTTTCGGAGAGGAGGGGAGGTGCCTGGGGCCTCTCTGCTCTTTGGGTGGGTTTCGGAGCGAAGGCGATGCCCGGCGCCGAGCTCGTGCGTCTTCCTCGCAGCGGGCAAGGGGAAGGCTTTCGCAGGGCAGCCCGCCCTCTGGCGGCCGGAGCCGGGACTGCCCGTGCCGATCGCTGACTCGGGGCGGGACTGGGGGCGCCCCTCTCCCGGGCCCGCAGGGAGGGCGCGCGGGCGGGCATTGCTTGGCGAGGCTGTTCTGGAGGTTCTTGGCACCAGAGACGCTACGACTGCCCCGAGCCTGGCCCCCGAGCACCGCCTGCCCCTCGCCCTTGCGGTCCCCTTCTGGACGCCTCCTCCCGGAAGCCTCCAAGCCCACCTTGGACCTGTCTTCTCTCCAGGGCAGACCCTACCAGGCTAACTCTTCCCAAAGAGTCCCTCACAGGCCTCCCTTCTTGGAGGTGCTCGGACCATTTCTGAAGAATCAGTAAATGAATTTTAGAGCTGCCAGAGAAGGTGCCTCTAGAAGGGTCTGGGCCTATGGCAGAGGGAGGCTGAGGAAGGATTCCCTAGGGCCTGGGTGTAAGCGTTGCCAGATAAAATACAGGCCCACCTGTTAAATTTGAATTTCAGATAAACAACAAATACATTTTTGTATAAGTATATCCCAAATATTGCACGGGACATACTTAAATTAAAAAATTTAAGTAGGTTTCCTGTATTTTTATTTGCTAAATCTGACCACCCTACTTGGGTGGGGTAATGTTCATCTGAGCAAGATGAGGAGTGGGTGAGAGAGGCTGGGCAAGTGGGTCCTCAAAGATGGTAAGGCAGAAGGGCTGGGTCTAAACGCAGCTTGGGGCCAGAGAAAGGAGAGCACTAATGCAAGCTGTGCATTTTCACCCGGAACTTACTCCACATCATCTATGGGGAAAATGATTGAAAGCAAGGAAAATCTTACCCGTACCTCGGGCTCTGATCAAATGTAGCCCTTCCACAGCCTTCCCTGGCTCCTCCAAACTCAAGGGGTTGTCCCTCCAGTATCTTCAAACTTATGTCTGCAGGATACACTCAGCTCCTGAAATGGTCACGCTTGAATGTAGCTATCTGCAAGGGGTTAATCACCCCAGCCACATCCCTGGGGACACAAAGTGGGTCTCCTCCCTCTCTTTCCCCCAAGGCACCTAGAAGGTCTTAATGATTGGTGTGAAATGAATGGACTTAAAGAGGAAAAGTCATCATCAGGTAGTTGCTACCTGTGCCACTTACTAGCTATATAACCCTGGACATATTCTGTAACTGCTTTATGCCTCAGTTCCCTCATTTGTAAAATGGGAATAATAACCAAGCCTGCCTTATAAGTTAAAGTGCTTAGAAGTGTGCCTGCCATACAGTAAGGGCTGGGTAAATGTTAGCTACACTATCGTTGTTTGAATGCTGCTGACTGGGATAGACAGGTATCATCTATGATTCTTTGCCCAAAAAAGTATTGCAGTCCGTTTTTCTTCCACACTTGATGATACCTGTTACAACTGCAAGACATACTGAGGGGATTTCCCTCCCTTCCTGAGCAAAGATGCAGGCCGGTTCTGCAAACGATGTGATGTCCCATTCCCTCAATGAAACAATCTCTTGGCCCCGTTCCCCATGACTGTGATCTTGGGTCTATGTCTCTAGCAATTTCAGAACCCATTTATAATGATTTATAGTAATGACACTGGACAAGAGCTTGATGGCTGTTAGGCCTCTTCATTTGGCTGAAAAACATTTGAAGCATGAGCCGTGTGAGACAATCTGGGCCAACACTGTTACGAAACATCCTTGTATTTGGAACCAATTTGGAGTGCCATTTTTGATATCACAGCATATTCATCTTCGGATTCCAAGTCCTTGGTATCTGTGTTCTCGTGCTCCAGTACAATGAGGACAACCAGCCGCAGCAAGCCTGCCTGGAGAGTGGGCCACCAGACAGGCCCTGGTCTCCGGGAACAAAACTTCCAGGGACATGCCAGGGGCACTTAACCCTCAGCTTTTTCTCCAGTATCACTTTACCCCCTGTTTACAGCATGACACTCAGACAAATGAAAATGTCATTCAAAATTCCTGCCTCAATGTACCCTTTTCTTCCCTTCACTCACTGAGGGACAAGTATAACCAGGACTGCCATGTTCCAGCGCACACCAATATCTTATACCATATACCAATACCATATAACACCAATACCATATACTGTATACCAACACCATATACTGTGTGCCATTTACCACACCAATACCATATACTGGCTGTTTTTGGCTGGCGTTCATTCTACTGGCCAGGGCTCGTGCTGAACCTGATGTTCAGTATTTGAATATCACCCCTGAGTAAGACATCCATCAAATTTTAAGAACCTCTCAAGTAGTGCCTTTGCCATGCCAAAATAGCTGGATTCAAAAGCAAAAAGAAAAAAAATTAATTACTGGGCCAGATGTTTAGTTTTCTCCAGTGACAAATAGACACATTATCTGTATTTTTTCAGCATTCCATCTTTATGTTTTAGAGATAAATGGACATGCACCCTGGCTCTTTTCCAGATTACTGCAACCTGCCTATACCAAAACGTAGAAAATGGTTTTCATATGTGTACATTCTTTATATGCAGGAGAAAAGTAGCTAGATTCTGCCTAGTAAGAGCTGAAGAGGGCCTGTGCCCAGATGCCCGCTGTAGTGGGCTCCCTGAACTTCTCCCCTCGGAAGATTTTCTCTGTGTAAGCAAGGACAGCAGGTGCCTGGTGATTCCTTTGACCTTTATTTTAATGAGAAGGAACAATAAGGAAGCAATTACCGGGCCAAGGAGCCCAGGGCTGCTTGAGCTTGGCAAGTCCGATTCATTTAGCCTCCTCTTTGTTGGCGAGCTTGGATTGACTTTAATGACGGGAATAACGTGGCTTCCAGGAGCCTCTCTCGGTGCTAACGGAGCCTGGACATCCTTTCTTTAAATAGACATTGAAATATGCAAGAACGCCTGCGCCATCTGGACACCCGTGTATTGTTTTGGATACTTTCACTGCTTCTGGTAATTAGACTCTGTAAAACTCCAGCCATCTCGCTGTCTGCATTTGGGGGCGGGAGGGAATTCATTGTTTTAATAACCACTGGTAAACGTACACTTTTATTTGTACAGAGAAAATCCATGAAACAGAAAGAAGCAATTTCAGCGTTTGTGCAGGCGATTTTGAATCTCCCCCTTTGGACATCTACCTGGCTGGAGGAGTGTGCAGAGGCAGCTTGAGTGGATGGTTATAGACCATCTGCTCCTCCCAGAGCCAGGATGGGGCTGAGGGCAGCACTGAACCAGGCAGTGGTGGGGAGGGTGATGGCGCCAGTCTCCCCACTGCATTAATCACAAACCTGGAGGGCCTCATGGGCAGGGTGTCTGCCTGACTCTCTTTGTCCCAAGGTCTTGCCTCAGGAGCAGGGACTGCAGGGGAGCAGCTTTCTGCTTTAGTTCACGTCTCACCCTCAGTGCGACCCCAGCCTGTGGACAGTGTATTTCAAGCTTCTCAGAGCCCTCTGCACTCTCTCTGGGCACTGGCATCCACTCCCATGGCCAGACACTTCCACAAAGACCCAAAACTCCAACCATCTTCTTGACATCTCTCCTTGGATGAGTCAAGTTCAATGTGTCCAAACTAAATGCAGGATCTCACCCCACCGCCCCCCACCTGCTCCTCTTCTGGGCCCACTGTCTCAAGCAAGGGACCCTCTGGACTTTCAGTGCATGAGCCAGGAACCTCTAAGTCACCCTGTGTCTTGTGTCTCCTTTGAGACACCTCGCTCGTCCTCAACCTCCATGGCAGGTGCTTTGGTGCCCAGCCAGTGACTGGCAGCCCTCTCATCCCTTGGGTGGGGTAATTCTGAGATGGATGTTTGACACTGGTTCCCAACTTTCCCTGCAGAATGAAGCTCCACGGGCATTCCACCTGTGCAGTTGTACAGGGTCCTCATCCTTAAAAGCGCTCTGGACTTGGCTGTATGCTCTGCTGTCATTTTGAAATTACTAATCGTTTATGAGGAAGGGGCCTCACATTTTTGTTTTGCACTATGTCCTGCAAGTTATATACATGGCCCCACCCAAGGGGTAGCGAGGAACCCTGAAGGGGGTGTCTTCCCTCTTTCCCTCCCTGTCCTTCTTCCCCACTTCCGTGCCAGTATCTCCCAACCCCCAAATCAACTACTTGCTCTCAAGTCCTTGTCTCAGGGTCTGTTTCAGGGGGAGCCAAACCAAGGCCCCTCCAAATCCATTTCTCTGGATTCCCTCTGCTTCCCTCAGTCCAGCCACAGTGCCAGGTGGGCAACTGCAGGGGCTTCCTGCACTGCTCTCTCCACTTCCACTTTGCTCCCCCCAGTTCCTTCTCCTCAGTAGCTAGAGGACTTGTTTTTGTTTATTTTAACATGAATCTGATCATTTCTCTTTTCTTCTTAAAGCATCGCAATGGCTAATTGGTGAAGCCCATTCTACTCTTCTCTCTACTTTTGTGTATATTTTTAACATGCTGTAATTAAAAGTTAAATTAAAACTAAAATCTCAATTGCTTTCCGTTGCTCTTATGATAACAGACAAAATCTCTGGCCCACAAGACCTTCTGTGGTCTGATGGCCCTTGCTTTCTTCCCGTGCACGTCAGCTATCCTTGCCTTTCTTTTCCTCATTTGCAATTTTACCTTCTGCCTCAGGGCCTTTGCACATGCCAGAACCCCTGCTGGGAACACCTCCTCTCCCCACACTCCTCCTTCCCCTCCGATACCTCTTTGCCTAGGGTTCTAGATTGCTAATGCTGCCAGAATGCAAAACACCACAAATGGACTGGCTTTTATAAAGGGGGTTTATTTGGTTACACAGTTACAGTCTTAAGGCCATAAAATGTCCAAGGTAACGTGTCAACAATCGGGTACCTTCACTGGAGGATGGCCAGTGGTGTCCAGAAAACCTCTGTTAGCTGGGAAGGCACGTGGCTGGTGTCTGCTCCAAGTTCTAGTTTCAAAATGGCTTTCTCCCGGGATGTTCCTCTCTAGGCTGCAGCTCCTCTTCCAAATGTCACTCTTGGTTGCTCTTGGGGCGTTTGTCCTCTCTTAGCGTCTCCGGAGCAAGAGTCCTCTTTCAACGGCCATCTTCAATCTGCTCTCATCTGTAGCTACTCGCTCAGCTTCTGTGCATTCTTCAAAGTGTCCCTCTTGGCTGTAGCAAGCTCGCTCCTTCTGTCTGAGCTTATATGGTGCTCTAGTAAACTAATCAAGGTCCACACTGAATGGGCGGGGCCATACCTCCATGGAAACTATTCAGTTATCACCCACAGTTGCGTGGGGCGCATTTCCATGGAAACAATCTAATCCAAATGTTCCAACTTAATCCCCACTAATATGTCTGCTCCCACAAGATCGCATCAAAGAACATGGCTTTTTCTAGGGGACGTAATATACAGAAACCAGTACACCTAATTACATAATCTTTCTGCTTCTCTCTTGGTTCTTCCTCACCTGTAAAATGAGGAAAGTAATAGCACCCACCTCACAGGTTTTCCTCATAGGATAAAACAGAATAATATACATAAAGAACAGTGCCTGGCACAAAGCAAAGCATTCAATAAACACCAGCTTTTGTTAATGTAAAATTTTGCTCTTCTCTCCAGTCATTGAGTAAAATCGACACTGCAGGAAAACCTGCCATGTGGCTTCAGATCCCCTGAGTGTGCTTGGTTTCTGCCCCGACGTGGATGGGAAGCACTGATCTCAGGCCAGCCAGGTGCTCGGTGGGGGACGAAATCCCCCCACCCAGTTATGGTGGGATTCAAGTGAACCTTGAAGGCACTGAGGGCCTGTGGGCACGAAGCATGACAATCACATGCTCGGGGGAGCCAGGATACCGGGTGTCACCCGATGAATCAGATGCCCCAAGGCCCATACCAGCCTGCTTAACTGGCTCCATCCAACAGCTGTTGGCCTTTACTGGGATGGCCACACGTTTAATCAGGTTCAACCCGAAGTTATCAGAATTAACCAGGTTGTCAAACCCTTTCAATCTATGATTCAGTCAGATTCTTGACTTGCTATGTGGCAATCTGATTATTTAACTGGGTATTGTCGTCTCCACAGAAATCCTGAAGGGGGCGGTTTCAGGAGCATTTTATGCTGCAGTTAGGAAGGGGGGACAGCTCTTGGTTCCCAAATGCCCTACAGTGCCCCACCTTTGGGCTAATCATCTGAGACCCGTGGCATCTGCTGTCTCATTTACTCACTCCAAAGCCACACTCCCTGTGAGGTTCTGAGCCTCAGAAGGGTCAAGAAACCCGCTCAAGGCCAAGATTCAAAACCAGATCTGCCTGGCCCTAAGCCAGAACTCTTTCTCCAGAGTCAGTGGTTCCCAAACTCAGAATTCCTGGACCCCATCCTTCCACCCCTAATTCAGTAAATCTGGGGGTGGGCCCAGAAATTTGTGTTTTAAATGTTTCCTGGGTGAGTCAGTCTGCTTCCCCAAATCCAAACACAACAGCCCGAGATGCTCTATTCGTGGCCTTGATCCAATTTAATCATTGGCTTTAAACCATGATCTAATCAGTCTAACTATTTTAAATCAGTTTGATCGTAACTTATTTCAAATCTAGCTATTAGCATCTGTAGATACAAAGTCCTTTCTTTATTGAATAATCTCTGTCCCAAGACAACATTTATTCCTTTGATCAGGCTCAGTGTAGGTCCCTCTCAAACTGTAACCCCGAGAAGGCAGAAACTGAGCCCCTTGCATAGAAACTGTAATTCCAAGAAGGCAGAAACTGAGCCTCCTGCACAGAAAGACAGTCGATACATACTGCAGCCCAGCACAGGTGGCTTCTTGGGAAAAGGCATTTTCCTTGTCATCCTTCAATTTTACAGCAACAATTGTGGCTCCTGGAGTTCTGTAGGCTCCTTGCTAGTAGGCAGATTAGACCATGAGCTGCATTAAATATACAGTTCTGAGTCCTCCAAGGCATTAATAGACTAGAATCGTGTCAGAGCTTTCTAGAGCAGAACTACCTCTGCAGTCAGAGCTGTGTCTGAAGCAAATCAGGAGAGAAGTTGCTGCTTATGAAAAGGAGATTCACTGCACTTATAAATGGACATTTTATGAACTTCTTGCCCCAGTTCTGATTTCAGCACTGGAGCATGCTAGCTTATGTGTGTAACAAATCCGTTTATCAATTCAAAAATTGGATTTATGATAAGAACCACTTTTAATAAGTCAAGGAGTCTGTCTAAACAGAGGCTTATTCCATATGGACTTGTATTTCTCTCTATTCCACTCCCATCTGCAGAGAAACTTGAAGAGCCATAGCAAACTTAATAGCTAAAATAAATGTTTAAATCCTCTGGAAAAAATGATATAACTGTGCATAAACACCTGAACATAGATTGCTGGGTCCCAGTCAAGATGGCAGAACGTGATGTTTCAGGGCTCCATGACCCCACGGAAGCTTTGAGTAACCAGCAAGAACAGACAGAAACATCTTTCTCAAAGCTCCAGAAAGCAGTGAAAGGCCTGCAGTAGCAGAAAAAGGCCGCTTAAAAGTGGTGGGACCTCATGGAGCACTAGAAGTCCCTCCTGCCCCCCTCACCAGCTCAGTGTGGAGCCGGCCAGTGCTGGTTATGGAGGGAAAAGAGTAACCCTCATGCACATACTGCAAGCATGAACGCCTGACCCATTTCTCTGGTGGTGGCCTAAGGAACTCATCATTCTAGAACTTTCCCTGGTGTAGAAGGCAGTTCACAAAGCTCTTCAGAATGCAGTGGGAGAGCAGTCAAGTTGTGGCTGCCTGGGGCAAGAGATTGCTGGGTGCAGGACATACAGTGCAGTGCATGAACCGTGATGAAACTGCTCCTGTGGAGGAGGGGGCAGTCATATCTATGTAAACCTGGGGATTCCTAGGGCCAAAGCACATGCCCAAGACAATATGCACATGCAGAAAGGACAGGGGAAGCTCCTACTCTTTGGCCTGGAGCTATTCTCCAAACTCATTGTATGGTTAAATCTGAAGGAGAGCACTTGCACAGGTCAATCTGCAAGGACTGAGAAAGGTGTTTTCTTTTTTTTTTTTTTGGTTACCTCTTGGCATTCAAGGAAAGCTCTGCTATAACACCAGCTGGGTACAAGTTCGAAGAACAGATGTCTCAGAGTCTAAATTCTAAAGATAACACATTAAAATATCAAAATATCCAGGTTTCAACAAAAGATTACAAACCATACAATGAAATAGGAAGTGATAGCCCAAGCAAAGGAGATGATTAAGGCATTAGAAACTATCAATGAGGAGGAGCAGACTCAGGAAATTATAGACAAAGAATTTTTAAAAAGTGTACTAAATATTCTCAAAGAGCAAGGGAAAACATGGACAAAGAATTAAAGGAAATCAGGAAAATGACAGATGAACACAAAGAAAATACCAATAGAGAGATGGAAATTATGAAAAGGAAACAAACAGAGCTGAAGACCACAGTAACAGAAATTAAAAATTTCCCAGAAAGGTTCAAGAGCAGATTGGAGCTGGCAGAAGAAAGAATCAATGAATTTGAAGATAAGATCATTGAAATCATTCAGTCTGAGGAACAGAAAGAGGAAAGAATGAAGAAAAGCAAACAAAGCTTCAGGAACTTGTGGGACATCATCAAGCATTTCGATATACTCATTGTGGGAGTCCCAGAAGGAGAAGAAAGAAAGAAAGAAAGAAAGGGGCAGAGAGAATATTCAAATAAATAATGGCTGAAAACTTCCCAAATTAGCAAAAGACATGAGTACACACATCTAAGTGGAATGAACTCCAAACAGGATAAACCCAAATAGACCCACACTGCACCATGTTATAATCAGACTGTCAAGTGCCAAAGATATAGAGAGAATTCTGAGAGCCACAAGAGAGAAGCAACTTGCCACATACAGGGGAGCCTCAATAAGATTGAGCACCAAGTACTGATTTCTCATTGGAAACCATAGAAGCAAGGAGGCAGCGGGAAGACATAATTAAAGTGCTGAAAGCAACAATTTCCAACCAAGACTTCAATCTCCAGTAAACTCTCTTTCAGAAATGAAAGGAGGTATTAAGACAATCCCAGATAAACAAAAGCTGAGGGACTTCATCACACTAGACTGGCCCTGCGAGACATGCTAAAGGGAGTTTTGCAGATTGAAAGGAAAGAATTGACTGAACACATGAAGAAATTAAAATCTCTGGTAAAGATAAATGACATGGGGAAATATAAATGCAAGTAGTATTGTATTTTTTATTTGTAACTACACATTTTACTTCCTACAAGATTTAAAAGGTGAATGTGTTATATGTAATGATGTTGGTGATTTTGAATTCATAATGCATTGTTCTAGTTTGCTAATGCTGCAGAATGCAAAACACCAGAGATGGATAGGCTTTTATAAAACGGGGGTTTATTTGGCTACACAGTTACAGTCTTAAGGCCACGAAGTGTCCAAGGCAACACATCAGCAACCGGGCACCTTCACCGGAGGATGGCCAATGGCATCCAGAAAACCTCTGTTAGCTGGGAAGGCAGCTGGCATCTGCTCCAAAGCTCCGGCCTCAAAACGGCTTTCTCCCAGGACGCTCCTCTCTAGCAAGCTTGCTCCTCTTCAAAACATCACTCCCAGCTGCACTGAGTTCCTTCTCTCTGAGTCAGCTCATTTATATGGCGCCACCGATCAAGGCCCACCCCGAATGGGTGGGGCCACGCCTCCATGGGAACAGCTCATCAAAATCATCACCGACAGCTGGGTGGGGCACACTCCAAGCAAATCCAACCAGCACCAAAACTTCTGCACCACACAAGACCACAAAGATAATGGCATTTGGGGGACACAATACACTCAAACCGGCACATGCATAAACATGCAATTTGTGACGAGAATTACATACAGATGGGGGGACAGAGGGTATAGAACAAGTTTAGGTATGCTATTGAAGTTATTAAGTTGGTACCAAAGCAAATGAGACTGTTATAAATATAGGATTTTAAATTTAAGCTCCATGGTAACCACAAATACGTATCAGATAATGCACAAACTCATAAAGACAGAAAGCAGAGTCCAGGTCACCAGGGGTGGGGGCCTGCGACAGTGACGAATCAATGCGAATTGAGTGCAGGCTTTCTGTTTGGGATGAAGGGAAAGTTCTAGTACTGGATTGTGAAGTTACTGCAACACTGTGACTGTGATTAATCCCACTGAATGGTGTGCTTGGGAGAGGTTGGAATGGGAAGTTTTATGTTGTATACATATGTTTCCAGATTTAAAAGAGAAAGAAAGAAAGATAAACTAAGGAGATAATGACAATTAAATGTAATGGATGATACTGGGTGGGATCCGAGAATAGAGGAGAAAGGCTCAAAAGACATTATTGGGACATAAGAAAAAAACGGAATATGGACTGTAAGCTTCATATCAAAGTTAAATTTCTGGAACTTGATAACTGTACTTAATGTGATTAGTAAGTGAATATCCTTGTTTGAAGGAAATGTACGTGGACATATTATGTATTCAAGGATTATTATGTATGCAACCTGCTCTCAAATGTTTAGAAAATGGACAGAAGGATGGAAAATAGATGATAGATGATAGACAGATAGATACAGATAGATAGATAGATAGATAGATAGATAGATAGATAGATAGATAGATAGATACTGGAAAAAATGATACAGTAAAGGTGATAAAATGTTGAAATTGGTGATCTGGGTACCTAGGGAAGTGGGAGTATGTTGGAGTTTTCTGTATGGGGTTTGTATTATTTTCACAACTGACCTGTGAGTTTGAAATTATTTCAGAATAAAAAGTTAAAAAAGAAATAGATTGCTAGTTCTCCTAGTAAGTCTCTTTTCTTCAGAGTTGACTGAAAAAATTATAAAAAATATTCCAGAGAATTTTTTTAAAAAGGGAATGGTAGATAAAATGATTACAACAGTATAAATGATACCAAAAGCATCTAAATGAAAAACAGAACTTTCAGACAATTAACTCTTATCTATACCATGTTGGCAATCTGTTTGATCTTTTCCCAAAGTGGTTTTTCCTAATAAATTGACTTGATTTGCCTGGTTGGCATCAAGATGGCGTGAGAACCAATTTCCGTCAGTCCAGCTGACTTACTCCTGCACCTCTGCCCTGGGCGAATAACATGTGTGTGTGTGGGGGGGTGACCCTGTGCAATGCTGTGCTGACATGAACCCCCTGGAGTGAAGGGTAGGGGCTCGGTCCTCACTTCAGACACCAGCTACAAGTTTGGGGATTTCCACGGCCACCCCTCCCTTCTGACAAATCCAGGGGTTTCCATCATCCCCTCGGGTTCAATAATTCACTGAAAGGACTCAGAACTCAGAAAAGTGCTATTCTTACAAGTTTAGCTTTATTGTAGCAAAAGGATATAGCAAAAAGGATATAAACAAAAAGCACCCAAGAGAAGAAATGTGTCGTAGGCAAGGTCTGGGAAGATCCCTAAATGTGAGGCTTCCGTGTGCTTTCCCCATGTCACCTTCCAATCACACAACGTGTTTTACCAAACAAGAAATTCATGCTTTGATGTCCCAAATTTTTATTGCAGTTTCACTACGTAGGCATGATTGAAGGAATCGGTGACCTCATGTTTGCACTCGGTCTCCAGCTCCCAGCCCCTCCATGGAAGTAGGGCTGTGATGATGTGGCTCAAAGCCCCAGCACCCTATCACCTGTCTGGTCCTCCTGGAGTGGTCAGACCCCACCCTCAGACTAAGGATGTGGCTCCCCACCCTGAGTCATCTGTTGGCAGAGACCGTCAGGTGTGGTCTGGGGCCCATCAAGAATAACAAAGACACCTCCATCATGGGAAATTCCAAAGATCTAGAGGGTGTCTCCAGGATTGGGGACAGAGGCTGACAAATTCTTTATTGTCTTTGCTTGTCTCCACATCCCATCTTTCCACCTTTCCTGAGCCCCTGCTCTGGGCCCTCTGCTGGCCTAGGAACCCCAGAAACAAGCCAGTTTCCTGCTCAAAGATTTCACCATTGTGGCCTTTTTGTACTGTATGGATACCACATGGACCTGCACCCAAGGCAGACTGCAGAAGGGGCTCAACTGAGCCTGGGGTGGGTCAGGTAGAGAAGTTCTTGAAGGAATGGATAAGGGAACACAAGCGGCAGCTCTTATTTTCTTCAGGATCTAAGTAGCTACTGGCTGCGCGACTCTTCAATGTATGCTACACGGCCTGGTGGGGGCGGGTCCTCTCTCCTTGGAAATGTCCTCTCCTCACGAGGGAAAGTGCTAACTGGAAGCACATTCCCGCTGGCACAGATTCTAAATGTTCCCTTCTCGGTTCCAGTCACATCGTGGCTGTGGTGACAGGAGTGCTCTCTCCCCTCCTCATCACGGCGATCCATCAGTTGTCAGCCCCAGGACCCCGCGGGCTGCTGTCCTGTCATCTCGGGTATGTCACTCGGCCGAGCGCCCATTTTCAGCTCCTTTAATCTTCCTCTTATGCCGACCCACCAAGCTTTTAACCTCTTTGTCCAGGCTGCCCAGAGGTGTTCCCAAATCCTTCCAAATGCATCTTTTTTGGTGTTGTGGACCCCACTTTACAAACACTGGATTTATGAAAACATGAACTGACAGAACAACTACCTCAAGGGAACATCAGGTTTCATTCCTCCTGTGCAGGAATCGGGGCTCTTCTTCAACCTGCAGAGTCACGTATTTCATCACATCTGATTATTCTTTTCCCAGAGGGTCATTTTTCACATTGTTGAATTATCTCAAGTTCTCAGGGGCACTAATCCTTTTGCTGCTGTGTCTGCTGCTATGCTCTAATGGTGTATCAGTTTTCTCGTGTGACTTCATCTTTCTCTGGGGGTGTGAGTGTGCCTGAATGTGTGTGAGAGGGTGTGCACATGTGTGTGATTGTGTGTGTGAGCAGGCAGATGTGTGTGTCCTCTGAGCTCTGACTTGTGGAAACAGCAGGAGCAGGGCTGAGTACTCCAGGAAAATCACCTGTCTGTGATTTGTTTTGTTTTTGAACGAAACTTAATTTTAGTTATAGTTTGAGTGTAAGAAGTAACACGTGAGCATTTAAGAATATACATAATGACCATTCCTACACTCTCTGTAACTTCTGCTCTTGCTCAGGGACACCTCTGTTTCTTCTCATCTGGATAGAGCATTCTTTTCCTGTTTACATTTCTTTTCTATTTTTTGCCATACTTTTTTATTGTAGGATATAACACATATACATAGGAGTGATAAAGTTCAAGTGACATTTAACAAGTACTTAGAGAGCAACTTTCAAAGAATATTACAGGTTATAGTTCCACGGTTTCTGTTATTTCCTTATTGTGAAATATAACATATATACAAAAAGGTATGGCTTTCAAATGACAATTTAACAAGTAGTTATAGAACAAATTACAAAGGATGTTATGTGTTACAGTTCCACCATTTCAAGTCCTTCTTTCTAGCTATTCTAATACCCCAGCAACTAAGAAAAGAAAATTATATAAACATTCAGTATTCAAAATCCTTTGTTAAATTCCATCTTGCCTTTTGCTACCCCTTCCTCTAGTTTAATCACTTTCCCGATCTTCAGATATGTCTAGGCAGTGACCACTATAAGTTGTTCATGCTAAAAAAAATAATATGGAACACTTCACAAATTTGCGTGTTATCCTTGCTCAGGGGCCATGCTAATCTTCTCTGTATCATTCCAGTTTTAGTATATGTGCTGCCAAAGTGAGCACTGTGATTCGTTTTTATGTTGATTTGTTGGCTCTGAATCCCCACAGTGAGCAGGAAGAGAACATTTGGTGCAGGTTTGGTGCTTAAGTTTCCTGAAGGCAGCCTTCTTTGGGTCGGTAGGCAATGTGTTTTGGTCCCCTGGATACAGGAGTGCAGCCATTCCAGATCCTCGATTTATGAATGCATTCAGTTCCCTCTTCCCACTGCCTGTGGGCTGGAGGCCATATCTGTTATCCCACTGAGGCCAGCAAATTGTTTAGTCCTATATCTAGATCCCCTACCTCCTCGGCCATCATGGCAAGAGCTTGCATGGGTACCACTCTAGCGTTGGCACCTGAGAAATTCTCTTATCTTTATTTCGAATTTGATCATAGATTTGAATTTTTTAAAAATATTTTAATCTATTATTTGTAACAAGAGGGAGGTCCACATTAGCTCATTGCATCATATTCTTAAATCCAAACTAGGGCTAATATTTTAAAAATTAAAATATGGGAAATTAAGACCAAAAAACACAACATAGCAGACCATAAAGACCTGTGCAATTGTTATATTGTGCTTCCAAACAGCCAAAGTGAGATGGAAAGTATATGTGGTTCTTATTATTGAAAAAGAAGATGATGAGTTAAATATAAGAGAAACTGACCATCTCCCTTAATAAAATTAAACCCTGATATTCCAAGACTGGAAATGGAATTGGAGGGAGAATCTCTGGCTGGGGAGCAGCAGCCAGCTACCATTATTCTAAATATACACATGATGTTTACCATTTTTTTCTTGGTATAAAATTAATACATGTTCACCATAGGAAATATGTCAAATCCAGATAACCAACAAGAAAATAAAACTCTCAATAACTTGATGTTCAATGAATCATAACCTTGGTTTGTGGTATACCCAACCATCTGCAGAATACTTAGCACTGATATGCAGAATCATGACTCTGAAGTGTCTCCTGAATCCTCAAAGCAAAACTAAAGTTTGCAAGGACATGCAGTGTAGTGGGCCCCGATGTCAGGTTTCTCTGTCACTTCTATGTAACCCTGGGTTATTTAACTCTGCACACCTCCGTTTCCTCATCTGTGAGACAGGAAATAATAAGGGTATCTATTTGAAGAAATGTGAGGATTAAATGAGTTAATAAATGTAAAGCCCTAACACACAGTAAATGTTACATTCTGATGCTGTGTGGTCAGCAAAATCTGAGAGAGATGAACTTGGATATTTAGTTGAGAAGATTTCAAAGTTAACTGTGGAAAATGCAGCCTTGTTTCTCCTTGCAGATTATAGTAAAATGTGAAAGGAAATGGATAAGCTGAACTCCTGGGCACAAAGAAATCAGAAATCGATAGTTTGGAAAATTCTGAGTTTCTGGGAAGTGAGTCCCCAGAGAACAGTGCTCCATGTGAGGGTTTAACTGAACATGAAACCAGTCAGCAATTTCCCTCGAAGTCAGGATTAGAAATGCAGTTATCCAGGAAGGATCTGCGGAAAGTTCTTTTGTCTGATGGTTTGGACCCCTGTGTACTACATGCAAAACTACAAGTTTTTGCTTGCATATTTATATGAACAAAACTGCTGCTAGCCTCAAGTCAAAGAGACAGAGAAGGGACAAATTGAAGTAAAAATCATTTCAAGGGCAGAACCATAGAAGCTGAGGTCTGGACCGAAGACATCTTCTTGGACCAAGAGAGTGAACCCACCCATATGTGTGGAAAGGGTGAGTCTGCCCCAGTGCTTGGAGAAGGCAGGACTTGTGCCCCATTGTTCAGGTCTTCCTGAACACTGCTGCCAGCCAGCGTTCTCAGAAGGTGGAACCTATTGCCTGGGGATTGCAGAGAGTCTGGCCACCAACCCGATGTTTGGAGAGGGTGCAGCCTTCACTCCAGTGTTTGGGGAGAGCATGGCCACTGTGCAAGCACCAGGTAAGTGTGAGACTGGTGCTTCATTAGGCCCAGAGGACAAAACATTGTTCCACAGATGACTCCATACACTGAAATCTAATGCAGTATGCCCTGCTGGATTTCAGAATTGTTTGGGACTTCTGATCCCTGTTTTTCCTCCAATTTCTTCCCATGGGAATAGGAATTATATTATGTGTGTTATTCTATGTCTATTCCTCCATTGTATATCAGAAGCAGATAACTTGTTTTCTATGTTTCACCGGTGAACAGACAGAGGGGAAACATGCCCCAGGACAGACCACACTTATAACCAATTTTGATGAGACTTTGTACTAAACATTGTTTCTGAAATGACTTAAGTCTTTTGGGATATTGTGAGGGACTGAATGTGTTTTGTATATAAAAAGAACATGCATTTTGGGGGTCCAGACATTAGAGTATGGTGGTTTGAAGTTGTCAGTATCCCAGAAAAATATGTTCTTAATTTAATCCACTCCTGCAGGTGTGAACCCTTTGTAAGTAGGACCTTCTCATGAAGCTACTTCTGTTAAGGTGTGGCCCACCTCATTCCAGATGGGTCTTAATCCTACTACTGGAGTCCTTTATAAACAGAATTGAGACATGAGAAAGAAAGCCACAGGCAGAGCACCCAGAAGCTGAACTTCAGTGGATGTTGTCATGTGTCTTGCCATGTGACAAACTAAGGACTAAGGATCACTGGAAGCCAGCCCCAGAAGCCACAGTCTGGGGAGAAAGCATCATTTTGATGACCCCTTGATTTTGACTTTCAGCCTCAAAACTGTAAGCCAGCACATAAATCAGTAGTGTTCCTATAACTAATAATGACCTAACTGAAGAGGCAATCAAAAAAAAGTTCCATTCACAGTAACAACTAAAAAAATCAAGTACCTAGGAATAAACTTAACCAAGGATGTAGAAGACCTCTACTCAGAAAATTACAAAATTGTAGTAAAGAAATAAAAAAGGTTCTAAATAGATGGAAAAATATTGCATGCTCATGGATAGGAGACTAAACATTAAGATGTCAATGCAACCCAAACTGATCTATAGATTCAATGCAATGCCAATTAAAATTCCAATAACCTACTTTGCAGACTTGGAAAAGCTAATTATCAAATTTATTTGGAAGGGAAAGGGGACTCGATTTGCCAAAAACATCCTAAAAAAGAAAAACAAAGTGGGAGGACTGACTTACACTTCCAGACTTTGAAGCCTGCTGTAGAGCTACAGTGGTCAAAACAGCAAATATTGGCATAAAGATAGACATATTGCTCAATGGAATCAAATTGAGAGCTCAGAAAAAGACCCCCAAATCTATGGTTGACTGATTTTTGATAAGGCACCCAAATCCACTGAACTAGGACAGACAGTCTCCTCAAAATATGGGTCTGGAGAACAGGATATCCATATCCAAAAGAATGAAAGAGGACCTACTGCACACCCTATACAAAAATTAACTCAAAGTGGATCAAAGACTTCAATATAAGAGACAGCACCAAAAAACTCCTAGCAGATAATGTAAGAAACATCTGCAAACCCTAGTATTAGGAGGTAGCTTCTTAGACCCTACACCCAAAGCACAAGCAACAAAAGAAAAAACAGATAAATGGGAACTCCTCAAAATCAAAAGCTTCTGTGCCTCAAAAGACTTTGTCAAAAAAGTGAAGAGGCAGCCAACTCAATGGAAGAAAATATTTGGAAACCATATATCTGATAAGAAACTGATATCCTGCATATATAAAGAAATCCTACAACTCAACAACAGTAGTAAAACAGCCCAATTATAAAATGGGCAAAAGATATGAAAAGATATTTTTCAACAATCTGAGTGTCCTTCAACAGATGAGTGGATAAACAAAATGTGGTATATACATATGATGGAATACTATGCAGCAGTAAGAAGGAACAATGTCCTGAAACATATGGCAACATGGATGAACCTTGAAGATATAATTCTGAGTGAAATAAGTCAGACACAAAAGGAGAGAATATTGTTTGTTAACATGTCTATGAACTCTCTGAACAATGTAAAATCAGTGTCTTATAATATAGAATATTGGGGTATCAGTGATAGACAGTAGCTAGTGAGGGGGGATGATAAGCTAATATGTTCAGATATGTTAATGATGGTGAATTAAAAGGTATGGTAATGGATAGAGATGATGATTATTTGTTAATGGGATTATTAGTATCAGAGCTGTGTTGAAGGTGAATAGGATTGAAAGGGGTTGTTTAAAGGCATTTTTACTACAGATGAGCACCACAAATATAGATAGGGTCTTGCATGATATACTGCTAAGGTATGACAGTAGCACAGAGAGTTGACAACAGGAGGGCATATGGGAAAAATCTACATATTGCATGCAGGGACTATAATTAACAGGAATACCATCCTAGTACTACACAAATACGAGGGACAAATAATTAAGAGCTGACAAGAGCTGTGAGATGTTTCGGGTCATGAGAATTATTTAAAATGGAGGATTATACAAAAAAAAAAACTGTAAGATAATAAATTCTCATTGTTTAAGCCAAATGATTTCATGATATTTGTTCTAGCAGCCTAGGAAAGTAAAACAGATTATAATGGTAGTATTGGATTATAACCCAAAATATGAATATATGCAAGCCCATCCTAATATAAATAAATTACTGAAAAATCAGTAAATGGTAGAATAGAGACAAATCTTCCTTAAAGAAGAACTTATGCAAATACTCTTCCCCAAAAGTTGCAGCTTAACTCCTCTCCCATCAGCAGAGTGGGCTGCACTTAGTGACTTTGTTCCAAAGAATAGAGTGTGGAGAATGGGAAAAAAGTAACTGGTTAACATCATCAGTGATAAGTCATGTTGATAGTATGTTCCTTGATAGGATATAACAAGAAGGGTATTTCATGTCTGTGATGTTCTTCCCCAAAAGCCATAACTCCAATCTAACCATGAGAAAAACATCAGACCAGTCCAGATTAAGGGTGATTTTACGGAACACCTGACCATAGTAGCAAAACTGTCAAGGTCATGTCAAACAGGGAAAGACTGAGGATATGTCACAGATTAGAGAAGACCAAGGAGGCATGGAGACTAAGTGTGAGGTAGCACCCTGAGGGAATCCTGGAACAGAAAAATGACATTAACTGAAAAGGAAGTGAAAGAATAAATTCTGGAGTTTAGTGATTAGTAATATACCAAGGTTAGCAAAGGGACCATGGTAATGTAATATGTTAATAGGGGAGACTCGGAGAGGGGTACATAGGAACTTGGTACTATTTTTGAAGTTTTTCTGTAAATCTAAAATCATTCTAAAATAAAAGTTTGTTAACTCTGCTCTCTCACTGTAAAGGATGACTGAATATTTGTTTCCTTCTGGGTCTCTGCTCAGGTAGAGACCCAACCACCATTTTCTCCTTTTCTGAGGGTCTAGGTCTTTAACAAAAACTACTGATTGGTCCTGAACTTCGCTGGTGCCTCACCATCATCAGTGTCCTTCCATTTATGCACTTTCGGCCATTTTTCAACTCCTGTAAGCATTTTGCCAAAGACACACACACACACACACACACACACACACACACACACACACACACACACATATATATATATATATATATATATATATATATAATTTTGTAAATAATTTTTGAGACATCTATCAAATATGTAGCTGGGTACAGTCATCTACCTTATTTCCTTCATAAACTTATTTTAGAATTCTAATGGAATCATCCATATTTTCTTGTCACGTGATACAGGACCATATAGTCCTGATGTTTGCTACTTGCAATCCCATTGTCTTCTAGACTTGGCATTTGACATATTATTTTATTATTAAAAAAGCAAAAAAACAGAATCTAGAATCTCTCACAAATCAGTTCTTACAGAGCAATAGAAATGACTGTGAAGCAATACAGAAGTCTGAGGTATGATGGAAAGACTAATAATAGATCAATAAGACATTTTCTCATTTTTCCAAGATTTGAGTTAGTTTTTTTTTCAATTAAGTGGAAATCATAGAGGAAAAAAAAATAAATAAATAAATCCCATTGGTTCCCTTGGAGGTATTTCCTCTGCACTTAGTGGCTGGAATGTATTATTTTCCAAGGGTTCTTTCAGCAACTTTGGTCATGACCTTTTTAAAAAGGCATTTTCCACCCAGAACCCAGGAATCTCGAAGACAACTGTATAAAATTGTAGCTTATGAGGGGTGACAATGGGATTGGGAAAGCCATAAGGACCACACTCCACTTTGTCTAGTTTATGGATGGATGAGTAGAAAAATAGGGGAAGGAAACAAACAAACAAACAAACAAAGGCACCCAGTGTTCTTTTTTATTTTAATTGCTCTTTTTCATTTTAATTATTATTCTTGTTATTTTTGTGTGTGTGGTAATGAAAGTGTCAGGGATTGATTTAGGTGATGAATGTACAACTATGTAATGGTACTGTGAACAATCGAATGTACACTTTGTTTTGTATGACTGTGTGGTATGTGAATATCTCAATAAAATGAATTTTAAAAAAAGCATTTTCCAACCTGTGTAAATTCTTGCTTTATTCTTATTACCTGAAGAATGATATCAATATTGCCACCATTTTGGAAGGAGTTTTAATTTCTCAGTCTCTTCCCTGGATTAAAAATAATTTCTCTACCGTCTGTATCTATTTGATATATGCTGCCAAAACTTGCCTGTAGTGTCTCCTGGTTTCATTTTTGTAACAAAGGCAGTAGAAACCACAAAGTCTGGGACAGAAGTTACAAACTCGTGAGCCATAGGCCAATTCTGAAACAGGTTTATTTTAGTTGGTCCTACGTAGTTCTAAAACTCAAACAACCTCACATGAAAATCTGGATTTCCGCCTTCTGTTGAAACAGCAGTCCCGGCAACACTGGGCTCACCTTTCCATATGGCCACAAGTAGCTGAACCTGGAAAGGGGCTGCCTCGTTTAGTTGACACAGGAACTCCCAGAGCACCAGAATGCTCACCACCCCATTATTGTATCACACAATTTACCCCATTCATGCCTCTGCAGCTAATTGATTTTCCAAGTCCTGATCTGGAATACCAGATAACTTCTTGGTCTAAATGATTTTCTTTGAAGTGTCCTGTGCCAGTTTGAATGTATTATGTCCCCCCAAACGCCATTATCTTTGATGTAATCATGTGTGGGCAGACCTATCCATGTTAATTAGATTATAATTCTTTGAGTGTTTCCATGGAGATGTGCCCCACCCAACTGAGGGTGATGACTCTGATTGGATAATTTCTGTGGAAGTGTTGGCCCGCCCATTCAGGGTGGGTCTGAATTAAATCACTGAAGCCATATAAATGATCTGACAAACAGAAGGAACTCAGTGCAGCTGTGAGTGATGTTTTGAAGAGGAGCTACAGCCAAGAGGGACACTTTGAAGAAAGCACAGGAGCTGCAGATGAGAGAGAGTTTGATGACAGCCATTGAAAGCAGACTCTTGCTCTGGAGAAGCTAAGAGAAGACAAATACCCCAAGTGCAACTAAGAGTGACATTTTTGAGGAACTGCAGCCTAGAGAGGAATGTCCTGGGAGAAAGCCATTTTGAAATCAGAACTTTGGAGCAGACACCAGCCACATGCCTTCCCAGCTAACAGAGGTTTTCCGGATGCCACTGGCCATTCTCCAGTGAAGGTACCCAATTACTGATGCGTTACCTTGGACACTTTATGGCCTTAAGACTGTAACTGTGTAACCAAATAAACCCCCTTTATAAAAGCTAATCCATCTCTGGTGTTTTACATTCCAGCAGCATTAGCAAACTAGAACATATCCTAAAGGGAAAGAGAAAGTAATCAAAGATAGGAAGCAAAATAAACCTTGCACAAACCTTGTATAAAACTATCACTTTACACATTTTTAGAATAAAGCAATAAAGAAATTAACAGTATTTTATTATATGTGTGCTACTTTTGTTGTCTATCTTGAATGCTCAGACTATGATGGACACTGACATTTTAATATCTATGTCATGAACAAAACTGCATATTTTCATTTGTTTCATAAAAGCTTAATTTGTGATAATATAATACAGCAAAAAAGGACCTGAACTTTTTTCTCAACATAATAGAATATATATCCAACTTTTTCTTCATTTATTATAACAAAATTCATTTGTATTAAGGATTTCTAATTCTGTGCGTCATGCCAGAGCCCTAAACCAACACACAATGTCTTGGACTCATGATCTCTTATCTCCCTTTGTCTAAAGTCAGCAGGAGCTGGGTAGGGAAGTGTCTGGCAGGTGGATACAGGCAGGAAACCACAAAGGCCCATGGTCCAAAGGCAGAGAGGACCAGTGTGAGCAGGGGAGACAGAAGAGGCTGCACCCTCCCAACTGCTGAACTGTTCCAACTCCGGGGTCCAAAGACTTGATTTGGGCCACTTTCTGGAGCTGGCTTCTCAGGTGCAGCCTCCTGCCTGGACCCTCTGAGCTGTTTTCCTTAGACCTTCTCTCCTCAAAACAGACCAAGAACAGAACCTACTGCCTCTGCCCCCTTTAACCCTGTAAAGTGGGATGGAAAGAGGAAGACCACACTAATGAACTGAGCCCTCTGGAAAGTTAATGCAGACCAGGTGGTGCATTTCTGAACGATTCTTCTTTACACGATCTAGTAGGAAGGAGCTGATTCACTGGGGTCATATGTAAGCAGAGGGGAGGGCCGACTGGGTAGCTTTCCAGAACATAAACCTAAAACCAATGCTAAGAGAGTGATAACACTGTTGCAGAATAATGTTCCCTTTTGTCCCTTTGCCCTTCATGCCCCTGCCTCCATCTATCCCAGACTGAAAAAGACATCTTGGTTGGGGGCTGGTATAGTGGGTGGGGGGAGAAAAGAAAGGAGGAAGGGAAGTGATGAAAGTTCGTCTTGGACGAAGGAATCCCCCAACAATGTCCCCTGGACAATAGGGAAGGAAGTACTAAAACCTGAGGATCTGAGAGCAGAGAGGGCTCATGTTACACTGCATGGGAAGGTTGCAAATGCCCAAAGGGGAAGTGACTGCATAGGAGTTAGGCAGACATGGCCTCAGAGAGTGACAGTCATTCCCAAGCCCAAGCACAGCCATGAAAGCTGCAGAGAATGGCCCCAACACCATTTACAACAGCGTGGACAGAGCCCTTGGAGGGATCAGGCAGACAGACAGAGGGAGGGATGGCTCTGTGGACACCTGATGTGTCCATACACACCAGGACTAACGCCAACTTCCTGGTGTGACAAAAGTCCCTAGAACTTAGGAGCCACCCACGAAAGGGAGGAACTCCTTGTGGACTGTGGTCAAGTTTCCACAACCTTTGTCAACTAGGGGTCCTAGGTAAAAACTGAGGTACAGACCAATAGAGAAAGTTATATTTCTCACACACCTCACTTGTGGACTGAGACTTGCACCCACTGCAAAATGTGAATTGATCTGGTCTTTGCCAAGGAAGACAGCACCATGTAGTTGAAGTAATAAAACGCTCCCAGCCACATGCAGCTATGGTCAGCACATCTGAAAATGAGTAATGCACAGCACCTTACTATTTATTGGGAATGAGTGATTTATTTAAGATCTAAATTTTAAACTCTTTAGTATGCCTCCTGGGCTGGTTTGAATCTATTATGTTCCCCACAAAAGCCATGTTCTTTAATGCAATCTTCTGCGGGCAGACTTATTAGTCTTTTGATTAGGGTGGGACTTTGATTAGATTGTTTCCATGGAGATGTGACCCACCCAACTGTAGTTGAGACCATTTGATTATTTCCATGGATGTGTGACCCTGCCCATTCCAGGTGGGTCTTTATTAGATCACTAGAGTTCTTTAAGAGAGCGCACACAGAGAGCAGAGAAGACAAAACACCCCAAGAGAAGCTGAGAAAGACATTTTGGAGAGAAGCTAAGATATGTAATCCAGAGTTTGCCCCTGGGAGAAGCTAAGAGCCAACACAGACCCAGACGCTTGGAGATACTTGGAGATGCAGACTGAATGACATTTGGAGATGCTACGCTAAGAGATGAAGCCCAGAGTTTGCCCTGGAGAAACTAAGAAAGGACCCCCAGATGCTTAGAGAGAAATGCCCCAGGAGAACCAAGCAGATTGCTGAGAGAAGCTAAGAGAGACAGAAGCCCAGAGACATTTTGGAGAAAGCCGTTTTGAAAGGCAACCTGGGAGCAAAGGACCAGCAGATGCGAGTCACGTACCTTCCCAGCTGAAAGAGGTGTCCTGGACTCCACTGGCCTTTCTTCAATGAAGGTATCCTCTTGTTGATGCCTTAGTTTGGATACTTTTATGGACTTAGAACTGTAAACTTGTAACCTAATAAATCCCCTTTATAAAAGCCAATCCGAAAAACCCCCAGCCAGCATAGTACTCAATGGTGAGAGACTGAAAGCCTTCCCTCTAAGATCAGGAACAAGACAAGGATGCCCGCTGTCACCACTGTTATTCAACATTGTGCTGGAAGTGCTAGCCAGGGCAATCCGGCAAGACAAAGAAATAAAAGGCATCCAAATTGGAAAAGAAGAAGTAAAACTGTCATTGTTTGCAGATGATATGATCTTATATCTAGAAAACCCTGAGAAATCGACGATACAGCTACTAGAGCTAATAAACAAATTTAGCAAAGTAGCGGGATACAAGATTAATGCACATAAGTCAGTAATGTTTCTATATGCTAGAAATGAACAAACTGAAGAGACACTCAAGAAAAAGATACCATTTTCAATAGCAACTAAAAAATCAAGTACCTAGGAATCAACTTAACCAAAGATATAAAAGACCTATACAAGGAAAACTACATAACTCTACTAAAAGAAATAGAAGGGGACCTTAAAAGATGGAAAAATATTCCATGTTCATGGATAGGAAGACTAAATGTCATTAAGATGTCAATTCTACCCAAACTCATCTACAGATTCAATGCAATCCCAATCAAAATTCCAACAACCTACTTTGCAGACTTGGAAAAGCTAGTTATCAAATTTATTTGGAAAGGGAAGATGCCTCAAATTGCTAAAGACACTCTAAAAAAGAAAAACGAAGTGGGAGGACTTACACTCCCTGACTTTGAAGCTTATTATAAAGCCACAGTCGCCAAAACAGCATGGTACTGGCACAAAGATAGACATATAGATCAATGGAATCGAATTGAGAATTCAGAGATAGACCCTCAGATCTATGGCCGACTGATCTTTGATAAGGCCCCCAAAGTCACTGAACTGAGTCATAATGGTCTTTTCAACAAATGGGGCTGGGAGAGTTGGCTATCCATATCCAAAAGAATGAAAGAGGACCCCTACCTCACACCCTACACAAAAATTAACTCAAAATGGACGAAAGATCTCAATATAAAAGAAAGTACCATAAAACTCCTAGAAGATAATGTAGGAAAACATCTTCAAGACCTTGTATTAGGCGGCCACTTCCTAGACTTTACACCCAAAGCACAAGCAACAAAAGAGAAAATAGATAAATGGGAACTCCTCAAGCTTAGAAGTTTCTGCACCTCAAAGGAATTTCTCAAAAAGGTGAAGAGGCAGCCAACTCAATGGGAAAAATTTTTTGGAAACCATGTATCTGACAAAAGACTGATATCTTGCATATATAAAGAAATCCTACAACTCAATGACAATAGTACAGACAGCCCAATTATAAAATGGGCAAAAGATAGGAAAAGACAGTTCTCTGAAGAGGAAATACAAATGGTCAAGAAACACATGAAAAAATGTTCAGCTTCACTGGCTATTAGAGAGATGCAAATTAAGACCACAATGAGATACCATCTAACACCGGTTAGAATGGCTGCCATTAAACAAACAGGAAACTACAAATGCTGGAGGGGATGTGGAGAAATTGGAACTCTCATTCATTGTTGGTGGGACTGTATAATGGTTCAGCCACTCTGGAAGTCAGTCTGGCAGTTCCTTAGAAAACTAGATATAGAGTTACCGTTCGATCCAGCGATTGCATTTCTCGGTATATACCCGGAAGGTCGGAAAGCAGTGACACGAACAGATATCTGCACGCCAATGTTCATAGCAGCATTATTCACAATTGCCAAGAGATGGAAACAACCCAAATGTCCTTCAACAGATGAGTGGATAAAGAAAATGTGGCATATACACACGATGGAATACTACGCGGCAGTAAGAAGGAACGATCTGGTGAAACATATGACAACATGGATGAACCTTGAAGACATAATGCTGAGCGAAATAAGCCAGGCACAAAAAGAGAAATATTATATGCTACCACTAATGTGAACTTTGAAAAATGTAAAACAAATGGTTTATAATGTAGAATGTAGGGGAACTAGCAATAGAGAGCAATTAAGGAAGGGGGAACAATAATCCAAGAAGAACAGATAAGCTATTTAACGTTCTGGGGATGCCCAGGAATGACTATGTCTGTTCATTTCTGATGGATATAGTAGGAACAAGTTCACAGAATTGTTGCTATGTTAGGTAACTTTCTTGGGGTAAAGTAGGAACATGTTGGAAGTTAAGCAGTTATCTTAGGTTAGTTGTCTTTTTCTTACTCCCTTGTTATGGTCTCTTTGAAATGTTCTTTTATTGTATGTTTGTTTTCTTTTTAACTTTTTTTTCATACAGTTGATTTAAAAAAGAAGGGAAAGTTAAAAAAAAAAAAAAGAAAAACAAGGAAAAAAAAAAAGATGTAGTGCCCCCTTGAGGAGCCTGTGGAGAATGCAGGGGTATTGGCCTACCCCACCTCCATGGTTGCTAACATGACCACAGACATAGGGGACTGGTGGTTTGATGGGTTGAGCCCTCTACCATAAGTTTTACCCTTGGGAAGACGGTTGCTGCAAAGGAGAGGCTAGGCCTCCCTATGGTTGTGCCTAAGAGCCTCCTCCCGAATGCCTCTTTGTTGCTCAGATGTGGCCCTCTCTCTCTAGCTAAGCCAACTTGAAAGGTGAAATCACTGCCCTCCCCCCTACGTGGGATCAGACACCCAGGGGAGTGAATCTCCCTGGCAACGTGGAATATGACTCCCGGGGAGGAATGTAGACCCGGCATCGTGGGACGGAGAACATCTTCTTGACCAAAAGGGGGATGTGAAAGGAAATGAAATAAGCTTCAGTGGCAGAGAGATTCCAAAAGGAGCCGAGAGGTCACTCTGGTGGGCACTCTTACGCACACTTTAGACAACCCTTTTTAGGTTCCAAAGAATTGGGGTAGCTGGTGGTGGATACCTGAAACTATCAAACTACAACCCAGAACCCATGAATCTCGAAGACAGTTGTATAAAAATGTAGCTTATGAGGGGTGACAATGGGATTGGGAAAGCCATAAGGACCACACTCCACTTTGTCTAGTTTATGGATTGGATGAGTAGAAAAATAGGGGAAGGAAACAAACAGACAAAGGTACCCAGTGTTCTTTTTTACTTCAATTGCTCTTTTTCACTCTAATTATTATTCTTGTTATTTTTGTGTGTGTGCTAAAGGTGTCAGGGATTGATTTAGGTGATGAATGTACAACTATGTAATGGTACTGTGAACAGTCGAAAGTACGAGTTGTTTTGTATGACTGCGTGGTATGTGAATATATCTCAATAAAATGAAGATTAAAAAAAAAAAAAAGCCAATCCGTTTCTGGAATTTTGCATAATGGCAGCTTTAGCAAATCTGAATACCTCCCAAGAGCTCATCTGATTTGCAGAATTAAAGATGAAAACTAAAGAGTGAATAAGACTATAGACAAAGGAGAAATATTTTTCTAACATGAACTCTGCTTTGGCCAATGAAAGTAAATTAGTAAATCAGTCTGTTTCTGGGTATAAGCTTTACGAAAATTTGGTGAAAATGGAAAAATTATGCATTGTGTGCCCTTATTTGTGAATGAAATTGGGGATATATTTGCTTGTAAGTGCATGAAAAATTTCTGCAATGATAATACATAAGATTCTGTACTTGACAGTAATTGCCTCCTGGGAAAGCGTGTGGGGATTCTGTGGTGAGAAAGATATAATTTTTTGCTTTTGCATGTATTACTTCAATTTAAAAATTTTAAAATTTTACTACATCCAGTAGGGCTGACCACAAAAAGCCAAAGCCATTGGTAGGTCAAAGTTATGAGGAGAGTAAGTGGAGGAAGCTGGTGGGCAGAGAGGAGGACAGAGCAAGACATAAACGTGGGGCAGACAGCTGCCCTGTTCCAGTTCCACTTTCCTGGTGGTGTTCCTGGTCTTGATCCCAGCGATCCAGCCCTGTACATCCAAATAATTAAACCTTTACTTGAACAAACTCAAGGGAACCTCTATTCCTTGTTACCCAAAGAGCCCTTATTAAAATTATGGATCCCTGGGGAAGGAAGGCTGATCTGAAAACAAAATCCCTAATGGGAATGGGTCTGATTCACTTTTGGTGCCCCATGTACCCCATGTTTCCAACCCTTCGGGGCTTGACAGTGGAGACGCCTCTTCTCTTCCTTCTCTTGGCACCGCTCAAATAACAGACGGGCTTAATCCAGTATCATCTGACAAACAGGCTGTGCTCTGGCAGGTCTTTATAGACATTAACATGATTTTATTTATTTATTACATTTCAGGGGTTGGCAAACTTTTTCTCTAAAGGACTAGACAGTAAATACGTTGAGGTTTATAGGCCTTTTGGTCTCTTACAACTACTCAGCTCTGCCATTAAAGCATGAATGCATGGCTGTGTTCCAACAAAACTTTATTTAAAAAACAAGCAGAGGACCAGATTTGGCCCACAGGCTGTAATTTGCTGATTCCTTATTTTTTTATTGTAAACACAATAAACAATTCAATTTAATGAGAGAAAGAATCAAATTCCTGAGAGAACAATGCATATTGTTGATGGCCAAACACAGACTTTGGAAGAGAAAAGTGGATCCTGTTAAACATCCATCCCTGTTATTTTGGATAATCATCAAAATGCTTAAATACATAGGAAGATTTCTTTTTGGAACAAGAAAGGAATATTTGTAAGATGGTTTGGCACATATGTACCTCGCTGGCAATAGCTCAAGGATTATTTGCATCAGGAATTTCTACCTGATTAATCCTAGAACATTTCACTTTTTCCTTTTCTTTTTCAGTGTTCTCTCTCTTTGTCATTGTAACTAGCATTTCATTTGAGTCTCATAGACTATTTGCTATCGCCTCTAATTAGCATTTTTCCACTGTTTCCAGAGATGCTACATGCCATTCTACTGTTTTTACACTTCTTAAAATTTTGTTTGATAAAGTAATTAAATCTCAGAATTCAACAACTCATATAAATGCTTTTGCAAACCACTCAACAGTATGAACACTCAATCAGAAACTGTTCCAAGGAATTACCTGCATTACCTCACTTACCCTCATATAACCCTACAAGGTAGATAGCTATCACTCCCCCATTTCACAAATGGGGAAACTGAGGCATGGGGCGGTTAAACCACATGGGTGGTAAATGGAGCTGGGCTGTGAACCTAGGCAGCCTGGATCCAGAACACTTGCTCTCAGGCACTTTGCTCTTCTTCCTCGGTTTTACCATGCTGTCGTGGGGTGAACAGAATTCCAAGGTGGACCCCAAGAGTCCCATTCATTTTACATGCCCTGCATATATTCCACTTGAATGTGAGTGGGACTTGTGATATGATGGAATGCCACTCTCATTGCTGTGTCTTTTTATATGGCAGGAGAGATTTTACAGATATAACTAAAATAATAATAATCAGTTGACTTTGAGTTCATCAAAAAGGAAATCATCCTGGATGGACCTGACCTAATCACACACGCCCTTTCGAGCACTGGACCCTTCCTAAAGTCAGAGATTTAGTGTGAGAGGAGACCACATGGCCAGGACCTCAGAGCGGCTTCTAGAGCTGACAGCCAGTAATACAAAGGGGACCTCAGTCCTATGTTTGCAAGGAAATGAATTCTGCCATCAACCTGAGGGAACTTCAAGCAGATTTTTCCCTAATCAAGTCTCCATATGAAGATGCAGCTGGCTGACACGTTGATTTCAGCCTTGTGAGACCCTGATCAGAAAACCTAGTTATGCTGTGCCTGCACTTCTGACCTTCAGATTTGTGATTTAATAAATGGGTGGTTTTTTTAAGCCACTGTTTGTGGTAATATCTTGTGTAGCAGCAGAAAAGACCTGTTGAATTCACTGCCCCAGCACACAATGGGGTCCTTCCCACACATTTACACTTGATGGCTATCACCCTGCCCCCTTCCTGCCTTTACTATGTCACTCTGTGTTCATCCAGCAAACATACAGTAGATATTTATCAAATAATTATAAAGAACAGGAACTTAACCAGAAACTTAAAAAGTGATTCAGGATAATTCCTTTGTGGAAAGTCAGACAGGAGCTCCATGCAGTGTTAATCACTGCCTTATCACCTCATGCTTTCAGACACTGCAGGTAAGCTTCCTCCAAATGAAAACTTTTATCATAGTGGGCACAAATAAATGCAAAACTCATGTCTTGACAGCCTTTCCACTTTGGCCAATCAAATCAACATTCATGAGCTTGTAAGGCACAATGGGATCTCAGGTTCACTCTACAGCATCCCTGAAATTCAAAACCAGGCAGGCAAGACACAAAAGGCGGAAACCACAAAGGAAAAAGATAAGAAGACTTGGCTACATAAAACTTCTGAATGTGTCAAAAGTAATAAATGGTTGAAAAGGCCAACAATAAACCAAGAGTGGGGCTAAAGTTCTCTTATTAATCAGTAAGAAAAGATAATCAACCAAATAGAAAAATGGGAAAAAGACATGGACAGGCAATTAAAATATATAGCTAATAAAAAGATTTTTTTTTTAAGTTTCGCTACTGGGAAGTTAAAACAATGACGAAATACCATTTTCTCTTACAAAATTTGAAAAATGTGTATACTATCAAACGTTTGTGATGCAAACACCTTCCTATAGCACTGATAGTAGCATAAATTGGCCCATTTCTAAAGAATAATTTGGTGGTACCTATTGTTTTTTTTTTAAGTTAGAATATATTCCAGCTCTTTGAGCCATTACTAGAACTTTGCCCTAAGGAAATAATCACATATGTGCACAAATATTTATATACGATGTATACAATATCACTAATTATAATAAACAAAATAGACACAAATGCTATAGGAGATTTGTCAAATTATGAGTTATCCATATAATGCAATATAACCCCACTATAAAGGCAATGAGGAAATGCCCTATGTTCTGATATGGAAAAAACTCTAAAATATATTGTTACGTTAAAAAAGGAAAGTGAGAACAGTATGTATGTGATTTACTTGTCAGGTTCACAAGAGGAGAAATATCAGAATATGTATTCACATTTATTTGTAGATGCATAAAGAAACTAAGACACACAGGAATTCCACGTTAGGAAGCAGAGGTAGGATGGAGTGGGGAGTTAGGGCAGAGGGCAACACGTGCTGCATACCTTTTTACATAATTTGAATTTTGAAACTTGTAAATGTGTTGGCTCTTCAAAATATTTAAATAAAACATTTTTTGGTTTTTTAATCCAATTTTATTGAGATATATTCACGTACCATACAATTACTCATGGTGTACAATCAATTGTTCACAGAACCATTATATACCACTCATCGCCACAATCAATTTTTTAATATTTTCATTACCACACACAAAAAAGAATGAGAATAAAAGTTAAAGTAAGAAAGAACATCCAAAATATCCCATAACCCCCATCCCTCCCTGTTATTCATTTACTTTTTGTCCTCATTTCTCTATTCATCTGTCCATACACTGGATAAAGGGAGTGGGAGCCACAAAGTTTTCACAATCATGCGATCACACAGTGTAAACCATATAGTTACTCGATCATCTTCAAGAATCAAGGCTACTGGGTTGCAGTTCAACAGTTTCAGGTATTTCCTTCTAGCTATTCCAATACATAAAAAACTAAAAAGGGATATCTATATAAAGCATAAGAATAACCTCCAGAATGACCTCAGGACTCCATTTGAAATCTCTCAGCCACTGAAACTTTATTTCATTTCTCTTCCCCCTTTTGGTCAAGAAGGCTTTCTCAATCCCATGATGCCAGGACCAGGCTCATCCCCAGGAGTCATGTCCCATGTTGCCAGAGAGATTTATACCCCTGGGAGTCATGTCCCACGTAGCGGGGAGGGCAGTGAGTTTACCTGCAGAATTGGCTTAGAGAGAGAGGCCACATCTAAGCAATGAAAGAGGTTCTCTGGGGGTGACTCTTAGGCACAAATATAAGCAGGTTTAGCTTCTCCTTTGCAGTAACAAACTTCATAAGGGCAAGCCTCAAGATTGAGGGCTCAGCCTTCTAAATTGGTAGCCCCCAATGTTTGTGAGAATATCATTAATTCCCCAGGTGGGGAAATTTAATATTTCCACATCTTCTGCCAGTCCCTCAAGGGAGCTTTGCAAATACATTTTTATTCTCTGCCCAAATTACTGGGATATATTGGGGCTTCACACTAACCAGTATAAACCAACCAGATTTCACTCCCTATTCTACGTTCCATGTAATTATGTTGTTTGAATAATCTGACCATACAAGTTAAATTATATAGCGTGTTACAAAAAAATATAGATTTTGCATCTACTAAACATCTCTTCCTATGGTCTCAAACAAAAGTTGAAGTTTTAAAAACACCATTAATATTGTCCTTTAACTTTTAGTCTGATTTACCTTAGTCCTAACCACATCCATTTTGTTTGTATTTCTAATTGAAGTCTGATCTCTTCTTTCAGACTCCTTAACATTTACTGTATGGGGTAAGGCTGGCATTCATAGCCACAAGATTCTGGCTCTGAGCCTCAGATGTCACACAGATACCCAAAGTTCCAGGGACCAACCAGGTTATACACAAAGAGCTCAGCATCTCAGAACTTAGAGATAACCGTTATAACTCAAGTAGAATAGTGCAGTCTTTCTGGAGGGCAGTGTGATTGTTCCACAGGAAGCTATGCATGGGGTTGCCATATGGTCCTGCAACTCAGTTGTTGGGTATATACTTGGAAAAACTGAAAAGAGGGACATGAATGGATATTTTTGCAGTGGGGTTTATGGTGTTAGTATTTATGATTTGCAGTGGATGGAGGTGGCCTAAGGGTACATCGACTGATGAATGGAATGGTGAACCATTGCGTATACATACAATGGAGCACTGAGCAGCTACAAGAATGAGTGAAGTTGTGAGGTGAATGGACATTGAGACAGTATGTTGAGTGAAACAAACCAGAAATGAAAAGAAAAACATTATAATGCCTCACTAATATGGACTAACTATAATGTGCAAACTCTGAGAATTGGATCTGGGGAAGGCTTATTGTAAAGGTTCTTAGATTGTATATAAAACATTTTGCAGTATATTTATTAGTACAAAAAGATGTTCATAATACTTTAAGTATAAATTCAAGTTATGCAACACACATAGAAAATAGTATGGAAATGTAATTAATTTTCTTTTTTAAAAAACTGAGCTGTATTTGCCAGTTTTTCTGAAATGAACAAATATTACTTAAATAAAAGAGTAACTTTTCAAATGAACATATATCATGAGCTTTTACATACAGACTTCTAAGGAGCTAATTTCTATTACCTTATGAGATGACAAATGCAAAACAGCCTTGCTCCACAGTGCAAAAGAAGAAACCAAGGTCGAAGAAGCTAGGAGATTGGCTGGAGGTCACAAATTAACTTTCCTGGCCATCCTCCTTGCTGGAGCCCCCACTGCCAGACTGAAAGATCTCAGAGTGAGCTCTGTTCAAAGGTAGCAGGAAGAGGACAATGGATATTAGCAGAGTGTGACCTCACAGAGGCATGAAAAAGTCTGTCATCACCAGCAACTTCCCCAGAGCAGGGGGTGACAATTCTGAGGAAGCACAAGGTATGCCTATAAAGCAATGCAAATACATTTTTAATAAACATACAAGAACTTAAACATACCAACGATTATCTTCCCTTCAAAAGTATCCACAGTCATCATTCTCAAAGGACATTCACATTCCAAAAATTGAACAAAGCCATTTGGAAATGCCTGTTTCAGATTGCCTTGAGAGCCTGCAGGGTTTTTTGTTTGTTTGTTTTAAATATCTTTAAAGGTGGTAAATCCTCATCCTTTAAAGCGAAAGTTGATTTTTTAAAAAAATAAAACTTATCCATGCCAAGACTAGGATATACAATGGTGTTCTGGCCCAGACCAAATTCACAAAGAGCATGAGCTGGTGCTGCTGTGAGACCAAAAAACACACCAGGCACAGAAGCAGACATAGACTTATTAGGACTTATGAACAGGAGAAAGTCTCTGGTGGTGATAGTCCAGAGGGATAGCACTCCACAAAGGGGCAGGGAGTACAAGGGGCAATATGTATATGATTTTAGAACAAAGACATTCCATATACTATGACATCAGGTCTGTAATATAACCATTACAGAGGATTAAGACGTGATGTTTTACTAAGATTAATGTTTAAGACTAAGATACCATCAGTGCCATTTTATATCTGTGATTATCATTCTTTTCCCTCCAGGGAGATTGTTTTCTTTCTTTACCTTTGTCCTGGCCAAACAGACTGTTATGTGCCTGGGGTTTCTTTCCCATTTAGGAGGTGGCCTGGGCCCTGGGCTGCCACAATCTAACCCCACATGACAGATTGCTTTGACCATAGGACAGGCATTGCATCCATATACTACAACAATAATATAAAAGGCAACAGAAAAGTAATAATCCAACATGTAGGGCAGATAATCCTATAAAGAAATGCCACCAAGGCTGGGTAATAGAATTAAACCAAGAAATGGGGTCTCTAGATAATTAATCAATACTGTATATGTGCTCTTGCATATGATTTCAAGCTTGTGAAATATTATATGGGTGATCAGGAATATATACCCAACATAGTATGTTTATAATGGTATAGGTCCCGCCTTGTGCCACAGTCAAAATATCCAAAGCCATTCTATTTTGTAAGACCACTTTCCATAATTGGGTTGTCTCATCTTTTAACAAGGAAATTGCCAACCTAGATTCATTTAGTGCATGAGCTATATGATTAGCTAAAGCTGTTATCTGTTGTTTGGTAACTATTGCAGCTCCCCCCTGGGGGAAAGAATAGCTAAAGCATAAAACCACCATGAGATATGCTTCACTTGATATCTAAATTTAACCATTTCTCAATTGCTGTAAGTGTGGGGTAAAGAATCATATCATATGGCAGGGACATGCAGCTGCACCCATGTACAGCATCCTGTCCAACTGTAAGGTAATAGGGCCATTCATATTGCCTACAGGTCCATAGCCACCCCATGGGGTAGGCATATGCTCCATGGCTGTAGGAGGCATTTTTGCCATTGGAAAGGCTATCATTTTGTAGCTTAACAGTAAAATTACACACTTCTGAGGGTAAACACCCCATATCTTGGTTCCCATTAAGATGTTCCATGCAGACAGGGACCATACAGTCTTTTACTGCTTCTGCTGTCAGGCAACCTATCCTATCATGTAGAGCATACCCTAATATTGGCTGGGGCTAATTTACTTGTTCCCTCACAAGGGAAAAAAAACATAAGCTCAAGTCTCATTATAAGACAGTAATTGGATTTCAGTCTTAAAAGAGAAAATCTCACTCCAGAGTTGCCAGTGTGTTGAGTTCTGCCACATCAACAGGGCATTCCACATAGTCAATTTAGCAGGAGCTATGGTCCAGGGAAAGCCTGTAGCACCTGAAGGTGGCAAGTTTCATGCAAACCGAACATTGGGTTCAATTGTGGGCATGAGTTACCATTGAAGCTCACTGTAGAAAGATGCTTGCTAGGGCTCTATGGGCAAAAAGAAAGTAATATACATGCAAGAGTTTCCATTGGTAGATAGTAAGGTATCAGAAAAAGGGACATTGTGAAGAGGTTTTAAATACCGAATATTCTCCCCCACTGTAAATCTTAAGAGTCCTCGACTGTGGCATCAATCATTAGTCTAGGCATAAGAAGAGTCCACATAGTTATACATAAAGTTCCTGTGGACATAGGAGATCCCGGATTGGTGATAAAAATTTAACAGGAGGGAGATCCAAGATGGTGGATTAGGAGAGACAGAGCAAAATACTTCTCTGTGAAAAATACTAGATAAAAGACAAGAAGTGTGCCAGAATACCAGTTCCAGCATTGTACCAGCTGGACAAGGTCCACTAAATCCACAGGGACTATACACTTGGTGAAACTGAGAGTCTGCATTTGGAAATGAGAGAGTGAGGCTGCTGGGGAAAAAACAGCCTGACATGGTCAGGAGAAACTGGGAGTTGGTGTTTGGAGACGGATTAATTTAAAAACCCCAAAAGCAGCTATGGATCCAGCAGCAAGAGCCATGCAGTTGAGCAAAGTAGGAGTGCTTTCCATGCTCCAGGCACCTGCCTCAGTATCTGGCATGGATGATAGCCTTTCACACACCTGCAGCTAATTGTCCCAGAGCTAGGAAGGCAGAGGTCTGCAGAAGGGGGAAATCACTACACCCTGTACAGCCATCTTCTCAGTGGTCTGGGAATGCCCTTGTGCATCACTGTAGCTGAGAGCTTCCCTTTTGGAGTCCATTCACCCATGACATTGCACAGTCTTCCCTCCATAGAGGCCTGCAGAGGGTGTGGCTTGGAGATGGGGTCCTGCACAGAAGTTCAAAGGGCCCTACACCAATCCCAGGGACTTCTGAGAGAAACTGGGGAGTCTGAGTCAAAGGGTTGGACTCATGCAACAGCTTTAAGTCTCCAGGAATAGCTGGGAGATTTGAGCCTTTAAGCCACTTTCCCTCCTTAAGTGCATAGGGCACACCTCCCATCTTCAGGGCTGGATGCACCAACTATACATAGAAATTTGGTGTACTGATTGGACCCCCACAAGATTTGGACACCCGCTCACTACATAGATGAATTTGGGGAGAACTGGCTTGAGGGTAATAGGTCACTCAGGGGCACCATCTGCTGGTATGTCAGAGGAAGTGCACTCCACGAAGGTGTAGCTCTGAAAAATTATAGATAATTGTTCAAATAAAAGAACCCTATCAAGATAAGCAAATGCCAAGGGCCAAAAACAGCAGAAAATTTTAAAGCATATGAAGAAACCAGAAGATATGGATAAACCAAACCCAAACACCCAAATCAAAAAATCAGAGGAGACATAGTATTTGGAGCAATTAATCAAAGGTAATCACAAACAATGAGATCATGGCACAGGATATAAAGTACTTGAAGAAGACTCTAAAAGAGCATAAAGAAGAATTTGCAAGAGTAAATAAAAAATAGATGATCTTATGGAAATAAAAAGAAACTGCTGATCAAATTAAAAAGATTCTGGATACACACAGTACTAGATTAGAGGAAGCTGAGGAGAGAATCACTGAGCTGGAAGAGGCCAGGATGGAAAGTGAAAGTACAAAAGAAAGAATGGGGAAAAAAGTCAAAAAATTGAAATGGATCTCAGGGGTATGATTGACAACATAAAGCACACAAATACAAGAATCATTGGTGTTCCAGAAGGGGAAGAGAAGGGCAAAGATCTAGGAAGAGTATTCAAAGAAATTGTTGGGGAAAACTGCCCAAACCTTCTAAACAACATAAATGTGCAAATCATAGACTCCCAATGAACTCCAAACAGAACAAATCCAAATAAACCCATCCAAGACATATTCTAATCAGATTGTCAAATGTTGAAGAGAAGTAGCAAGTTCTGAAACCAGCAAGAGAGAAGCAATTCACCACATACAAGGGAAACAACATAAGACTAAGTAGTGACTACTTAGTGGCCCACTGTGGAGGCGAGAAAGCAGTGGAATGACAATTTAAAATTCTGAAAGATAAAAATTGCCAACCAAGAATTCTTTATCCAGCATGTCTCTCCTTCAAATTTGAGGGCAAGCTTAAAATATTCACAGACAGACAAATGCTGAGAGAATTTGCTAACAAGAGACTTGACCTACTAGATACTAAAGAGAGCACTACCGGCAGAGAAGCAAAGAAAGGAGAGAGAGGTATGGAGAAGGATTCAGAACTAAAGAGTTTTACTAAGGGTACATTAAAGGAAATAAAGAGAGAGTGGGAAAAATATATATGACAAATATAAAGCAAAAGATAGGATGGCTGATTCAAGAAATGCATTCACAGTAATAACATTGAATGTGAATGGATTGAATTCCCCAATTAAAAGATATAGATTGGCAGAATGGGATAAAAAATATGAACCATCAATATGTTGCATACAAGAGACTCATCTTAGACACAGGGACACAAAGAAATGGAAAGCAAAAGGATGGAAAAAACATTTCATGCAAGCTACAACCAAAAGAAAGCAGGAGTAACAATATTAATATCAGATAAAATAGACTTTAAATGCAAGGATGTTATAAGAGACAAAGAAGGTCACTATATACTAATAAAAGGGACAATTCAGCAAGAAGAAATAAGAACTATAAAGGTCTATGCACTCAATCAACGTGTCCAAAATACGTGAGACAAACATTGGCAAAACTGAAGGAATCAATAGATGTTTCCACAATAATTGTGGGAGACTTCAATACAGCACTCTCTCCTATAAATAGATCAACCAGACAGAGGACCAATAAGGAATTTGAAAACCTAAACAATCTGATGAATGAATTTGAATTAACAGACATATATGGAACATTACATCCCAAATCACCAGGATACATGTTCTTCTCTAGTGCTCATAGAACTTTCTCCAGAACAGATCATATGCTGAGCCACAAAAAAAAACTTCAATAGATTCAAAAAGATTGAAATTATCCAAATACCTCAACCAACAAGTCACAAGCAAAGCGACTCAATCGGTCATTAAAAAGTTTCCCACAAATAAATGCCCAGGGTCAGATGGCTTCACAGGGGAATGCTACCAAACTTTCCAAAAAGAACTGACACCAATCTTACTTAAACTCTCTCAAAACATTGAAGAAAATGGAACACTACCTAACTCATTTTATGAAGCTAACATCAATCTAATACCAAAACTAGGTAAAGATGCTGTAAGACAGGAAAACTACAGGCCCATCTCCCTCATGAATATAGATGCAAAAATTCTCAACAAAATACTTGCAAATCAAATCCAAAGACATATTTAAAAAAAATCATAAACCATGACCAAATGGGTTCATTCCAGGCATGCAAGGATGGTTCAACATAAGAAAATCAATCAATCTAATACAACACATTAACAAATCAAAAGGGAAAAATCAAATGATCATCTCAATAGATGCTGAAAAAGCATTCAACAAAATCCAGCATCCTTTTTTTGATAAAAACACTTCAAAAGGCAGGAATTGAAGGAAACTTCCTCAATATGATAAAGGGCATATATGAAAAACACACAGCCAGCATAGTACTCAATGGCAAGAGACTGAAAGCCTTCCCTCTAAGATCAGGAACAAGACAAGGATGCCCGCTATCACCACTGTTATTCAACATTGTGCTAGAAGTGATAGCCAGAGCAATCCAGCAAGACAAAGAAATAAAAGGCATCCAAATTGGAAAGGAAGAAGTAAAACTATCATTATTTGCAGATGATATGATCTTATATCTGGAAAACCCTGAGAAATCAATGACACAGCTAGTTGAGCTAATAAACAAATTTAGCAAAGTAGCAGGATACAAGATTAATACACATAAGTCAGTAATGTTCCTATACACTAGAAATGACCTAACTGAAGGGACACTCAAGAAAAAGATGCCATTCTCAATAGCAACTAAAAAAATCAAGTACCTAGGAATAAACTTAACCAAGGATGTAAATGACCTATACATAGAAAACTACATAACTTTACTAAAAGAAATAGAAGGGGACCTAAAAAGGTAGAAAAATATTCCTTGTTCATGGATAGGAAGGCTAAATGTCATTGAGATGTCAATTCTACCCAAACTCATCTACAGACTCAATGCAATTCCTATCAAAATTGCAACAACCTACTTCACAGACTTGGAAAGCTAGTTATCAAATTTTATTGGAAGGGGAAGATGTCTTGAATTGCTCAAAACATTCTAAAAAAGAAAAAGAAGGGGGAGGATTTACACTCCCTGACTTTGAAGCTTACTAAAAATCCACAGTAGTCAAAACGGCATGGTACTGGCACAAAGACAGACATATTGATCAACGGAATCAAATTGAGAATTTGGAGATAAACCCCCAGATCTATGGATGACTGATCTTTGATAAGGCCCCCAAAACCATTGAACTGGGACATAACAAATGGGGCTGGGAGAGCTGGATATCCATATCCAAAAGAATGAAAGAGGACCCCTACCTCACACCCTACACAAAAATTAACTCAAAATGGATTAAAAACCTCAATATAAGAGACAGTACCATAAAACTCCTAGAAGATATTGTAGGGAAACATCTTCAAGACCTTGTATTAGGAGGTCACTTCCTAAACTTTATACCCAAAGCATAAGCAACAAAAGAAAAAATAGATAAATGGGAACTCCTCAAACTTAAAAGCTTCTGTACCTCAAAGGAATTTGGCAAAAAGGTGAGGAGGCAGCCAACTCAATGGGAAAAAAATATTTGGAAACCATGTATCTGACAAAAGACTGATATCTTGCATATATAAAGAAATCCTACAACTCAACAATAGTACAGGCAGCCCAATTATAAAATGGGCAAAAGATATGAAAAGACAGTTCTCTGAAGAGGAAAAATGAATGGCCAAAAAACACATGAAAAAATTTTCAGCTTCATTAGCTATTAGGGAGATGCAAATTAAGACCACAGTGAGATATCATCTCACAGCAATTCGATTGGCTGCCATTAAACCAACAGGAAACTGCAAATGCTGGAGAGGATGTGGAGAAATTGGAACTCTTATTCATTACTGGTGGGACTGTATAATGGTACAGCCACTCTGGAAGACAGTCTGGCAGTTCCTTAGAACACTAGATATAGAGTTGCCCTTCAATCCAGCAATCACACTTCTCGGTATATACCTAGAAGATCTGAAAGCAGTGATGCGAACAGATACCTGCATGCCAATGTTCATAGCAGCAATATTCACAATTGTCAAGTAATGCAAACAACCCAAATGTCCTCTAACCAATGAGTGGATAAACAAAATGTGGCTGGCATCTGCTCCAAAGTTCTGGTTTCCAAAATGGCTTTCTCCCAGGATGTTCCTCTCTAGGCTGCAGTTCCTCAAAAATGTCACTCTTAGTTGCACTTGGGGTATTTGTCTTCTCTTAGCTTCTCCAGAGCAAGAGTCTGTTTTCAACAGCCGTCTTCAAAATGTCTCTCATCTGCAGCTACTGTGCTTTCTTCAAAGTGTCCCTCTTGGTTGTAGCAAGCTTGCTCCTTCTGTCTGATCTTACATAGTGCACCAGTAGTTTAATTCAGACCCATCCAATGGGCGGGCCAACATCTCCATGCAAATTATCCAATCAGAGTCATCACCCACAGTTGGGTGGGGCACATCTCCATGGAAACACTCAAAGAATTACAATCTAATTAACACTGATACTCTGCCCACACAAGATTACATCAAAGATAATGGGGTTTGAGGGGACATAATACATTCAAACTGGCACAAAAGGCATCCAAATTGGAGAGAAAGAAGTAAAACTTTCACAGTTTGCAGATGACATGATCCTATATGTAGAAAATCCTGAAAAAAGTGGCAGGATAAAAGATCAACATGCAAAAATCGGTACTATTGACTAACAGATTTCAAAAAGAGGTGAGAGGCTATCCTGGAGGTTACTCTTATGCTAGCTCCAGCCAGATATCCCAAATGGCCACAGTATGCCAAGCCCTAACCGACAGTAGTCCTGAAATACCTAGGTCCATATCTGAAACTCTATAACAATTTCACTTACCAAGTATAATTTTCAGAAACTTAAATCCACCAGAGTGTTCCTATGCCAGTCAAGTCCTAAAACCCAGAGAAAACCACCTCTTTAAGAACAACAACCAGATGCAACCCCATTCCCCATAATGTTGGCACCCCTTTACAATATGAACAAGTTAGGGTGGTCACTGCCTAGACACCCCTGAAGATCAGGAAAGTGATTAATTGAGAGGAAGGGGTAGCAATAGCCAAGATAGGATTTAACAAAGGATTATGAGTATTGAATCTTTATATATATTTTTTTAGATGCTAAGTTATTAGAATAGATAGAAGGAAATAACTGAAATGGTAGATCTGCAACCCATAACATTATTGGTAATTTGCTCTATAGCTCTCATTAAATTGTACTTTGGAAGTTATCACTTCTCTGCATATGTTATATTTTATAATAAGGAAATAACTGAAATTTTGGAAATGTAACCCATAATATTCTTGGAAATTTGCTAACTACTTGTTAAATTGTACTTTGAAAATTATCACTGTTCTGTATATGTGTTAAGTTTCACAATAAAAAAATGTATTTTAAAAAAAATCAGTACTGTTTCTATACACTAGCAAGGAGCAATCTGAGGTGGAAATGAAGAAAAAAATTCCATTTATAATAGCAACCAAAAGAATCAAATATTTAGGAATAAATTTAACCAAGGACACAAAAGACCTATACACAGAAAAGTGCAAGAAAATGCTAAAGGAAATCACAGAGGATGTAAATAAATAGAAGGACATATCGTGTTCGCAGATTGGAAGACTAAATATAGTTAACATGTCAATTCTACTTAAACTGATTTATAGATACAATGCAATACCAATTAAAATCCCAACAACTTACTTTGCAGAAATATAAAAACCAATAACTAAATTTATTTGAAAGTGCAGGATGTCCCAAATAGCCAAAACAAAAAAATATATTGGAAAAGAAGAATGAAGTGGGAGGTCTTACACTACCTGACTTTAAAGCATATTACAAAGCTACAGTGGTCAAAACAGAATGGTACTGGCATAAAGATAGATATACTAACCAATGGAATTGAATTGAGTGTTCAGAAACAGACCCTCTCATCTATGGACCATCGATCTTTGATAAGGTGGTCAAGCCAAGAAAACTGGGACAAAGCAGCCTCTTCAATAAATATTTGGAGAATTCTATAGCCATATCCAAAAGAATGAAAGACTCCTATCTCACACCTTATACAAAAATTAACTTGAAATGGATCAAAGACCTAAACATTAGAGCTAAGACTAAAAGTTTTAGAAGAAAATGTAGGGAAATATCTTAAAGTTCTTGTGATAGGAGGTGGTTTCCTAGACCTTTCACCAAAAGCATGAGCACTGAAAGAAGAAATATATAAATGGTATCTCACCAAAATTGAACACTCTCGTGCATCAAAGGACTTTGCCACAAAAGTAAAAAGGCAGCTTATGAAATGGGAGACAATATTTGGGAACCATATATCAGAGAAGGGTTTAATATCCAGAATATATAAAGAGATCCTACAACTCAACAACAAAAATACAAACAACCCAATTTAAAAATGAGCAAAAGACATGGATGCTTTTGCAAAGAGGAAATACAAATGGCTAAAAAAAAAAGATGCTCAACTTCACTGGCTATTAGGGATATGCAAATCAAAACCACAATGAGATACCATCTCACACCCACTAGAATGGCCATTAAAAAAAAAAAAGCCAGAAAATTACAAGTGCTGGAGAGGATGTGGAGAAGCAGGTACACTTATTCACTGTTGGTGGGAATGGACAATGGTGCAACCACTCTCAAAGGCAGTGTGGCAGTTCCTCAGAAAGCTAGGCATAGAATTGCCTTATGATCCAGCAATTCCATTACTAGGTATATATTTGGAGGAACTGAAAGCAAGGACATGAACGGACATTTGCACAATGTTTATGGTGGCATTATTCATGATTGCCAAGAGATGGAAACCGCCCAAATGTCCATCTACAGAAGAGTGGATAAACAAACTGTTGTATATACATACAATGAAATATTATGCAGCTGCAAGACAGAATAAAGTCACAAAGCATACAACAACATGGATGAATCCTGAGGATGTTATGATGAGTGAAATTAGCCAGAAACAAAAGGACAAATATTGTATGGTCTCACTAATATGAACTAACACTGATGAGCAAACTTTGAAAGTTAAAGTTGAGAACATAGATTATCAGGAGATAGAAAGATCAGGCATTTAATGCTGAAGAGTTACAGTATATTCAACAGGATTGATTGTATAGATCCAGAAATAGCACAATACTGTCTGATGGTAACACAATACTGTAAGTACACTGAACAAAGATGAGTGTGAGTATGGTTGAAAGAGGAAGGCTAGGGACATGTAGGACACCAGAATGAAAGATAGAAGATAAAGACTGGGGCTGTATAACTTAGTGAAACCTAGAGAATAAAGACTGGGGCTGTATAACTTAGTGAAATCTAGAGTAGTCAATGATGGTGATTAAATGTGCAAATATAAAAATGTTTTCACATGAGAGAGAACAAATGAATGTCAAATTTGCAAAGTGTTTAGAATTGGTTGGTATTGGGGGAAAAATACAATCCATGCAAACTAGAGTCTATAGTTAACAGTAACATTGTAATATGCCTCCACTAATTGTAACAACGGCAATATACCAAAGCTAAACGTCTGTGAGAGGGGGATATAAGGGATGGGTATGGGATTCTTGGTGGTGATGGTATTGTCTGAACTTCTTAATGTATTTTATTTTGTTTTATTTTTTCTTATAAAACATCATTTTTCCTTTTTTTTTTTTCTTTTTTTCTCCTCTTCCTCTTTTTTTGGTAGAAGAAATGGAAATGTCTGCATATAGATTGTGGTGGTATATGCATAACTATGTGATTATACCAGGAACCACTGATTGTTTACTTAGGATGGAATGCTTAAAAAATAAACAGAGGGATACAAGTGCTAGAGAAAATGTGGAGAGAGGGATGTACCTAATCACTGCTGGTAGGGAAGCAAAATAGTGTAGCCCCTCTGGAAGACAGTGTGGTGGTTCCACAGGAGCTAAGTATGGGGTTGACATATGGTCCTGCAACCCTGTTATTGGGTATATACATGGAAGAACAGAGAGCAAGGACACAAACAGACATTTGCACACTGGTGTTTGTGGCAGCAGTATTCACTATTTGCAGTGGATGGAGGTGGCCTAAGGGTACATCAACTGATGAATGGAATGGTGAACTGTGGTGATACATACAATGAAATATTGAGCAGTTGTAAGACAGAGTGAAGTTGTGAGGTATGCAACTAGGTAAATGGACCTTGAAGACAGTATGTTGAGTGAAATAAGCCAGAAAAGAAAAGACAGACATTATAACACCGCACTAATATAGACTAAGTATTATTATGTGCAAACTCTGAGAATTGAAACTGAGAGCATAGGTTATCAGGGGAAGGCTTATTGTAATGGCTCCTAAATTGTAAACTCTTACAGAAGTCACATCTATTCCTGAGCTGTAATGGTTATTTCTAGATTCTGAGATGTTGAGCTCTTTGTGTATAACCTGGTCAGTCCCTGGAACTTTGGGTATCTCTGTGACACCTGAGACTCAGAGCTAGAGTTTGGTACCTATGAATGTCAAATGCTAAAGAAGCTGAAAAAGAGATCAGACTTCAATTAGACATATGAATGAAATGTCCTTGGTTAGGACTAATGTAGATCAGAATAAAGAGTAAAGGATAATATTGACCTTGTTTTAAAACTTTAACTTCCGTGTGAGACCAAAGGTAGAGGGTTTATTTGGTGGAAAATCTTTATTTTCTGTAGGACACTACAGAATGTAATTTAACTTATATGGTCAGTTTATTCAAACACTATAATTACATGGAAACTTGAATAGGGAGTGAGATCTGATTTGTTTGTACAGGTTACTGTGAAGCCTGATACATCCCACAGTAATTTGGGCAGAGGACTAAAAAGCATTTGCAAAGCCACCTTGAGGGACTGGGGGAAAATGTGAAAATATTAAATTTACCCACCTGGAGAATTCCTTACACTCTTGCATACATTGGGGACCACCAATTTAGTAGGTCAAGCCCTCGATCTTGGAGCGTGCCCTTATGAAGCCTCTTACTGCAAAAGAGAGAGACTAAGCCTACTTAAAATTTGCCTGAGAGTCACCCCCAGAGAAACTCTTTTGTTGCTCAGAGATGGCCTCTCTCTCTCTAAGCCCACTCAGAGGTAAACTCACTACCCTCCCCACTACTGGGATATGACTTACAGGGGTGTAAATCTCCCTGGCAACATGGGACATGACTTCTGGGGATGAGCCTGGACCAGGCATCATGAGACTGAGACAGTCTTCTTGACCAAAAGGGGGAAGAGAGATGAAACAAAATAAAGTTTCAGTGGCTGAGAAATTTTAAATGGAGTTGAGAGGTCATCCTGAGGTTACTCTTATGCATTACATAGATATCCCTTTTTAGTTTTTAGCGTATTGTAATAGCTAGGAGGAAATACCTGAAACCGTTGAACTGCAACCCAGTGGCCTCGATTCTTGTAGATGATTGTATAACTTTGTAGCTTACATCAGTGTGACTGTGTGATTGTGAAAACCTTGTGGCTCCTGAGTTGTAATGGTTATTTCTAGATTCTGAGATGTTGAGCTCATACTCCCTCTGTCCAGTGTATGGACAGATGAGAAGAAAAATGAGGACAAAAAGTAAATGTATAATGGGGGGAGAAGGGTATGGGATATTTGGGGTGTTTTTTTTACTTTTATTTTTATTCTTATTTTTATTACTTTTTGGATTAATGAAAATGTTTAAAAATTGATTGTGGTGATGAATGCACCTATATATGATACCGTGAACAACTGATTGTACACTTTGGATGATTGTATGGTATTTGACTATAACTCAATAAAATAGCAAGAGAAAAAAATGAAGGTTGAGGAGAAAGGAAGAGCAAGGAAAGGTTGGCTTGGAACAGTTCCGTGGTGTCTGGAATTACCTATTGATTTGAGTGGTCCCCAAACCACTGGCTGGAACAACTAAAAACTGAGAAATCTGTAGCAGACATAAAATAAAACAAAATGAAAAAGACAATATTTAATGTAGTAAAAATAATAGTCAATTATCAATATTAAAGACAACCATCTTTTTTCAACTAAAAAAAAACAAGATGTCTTCAAGGGTCATCCATGTTGTAAAATGTATCACAACTTTTATCCCTTTTTATGGCTGAAAAATATTCCCTGGTGTGGCTATACTACATTTTGTTTATCCATTCATCCATTGATGGACTCTTGGGGTGCTTCTACCTTTTGGCTACTGTGAGTAATGCTGCTATGAACATTGGTGTGCAAATATCTGTTTGAGTTCTTGTCTGCAATTCTTTGCGGTATATACCTAGAAATGCAATTGCCTGCAAACTTCTTTAAACTGGTAAAATATGAAAGTTTCAGTTAAGAGAAATCACTTATTATAGAATAAAATCTTCAAATGCACAACTTGCAATTGATTGGGGACACAGTAATAATACGAGTCTAATAATACCTTAAAGACCTTTTGAATGAATTACAACACATACAGAAAAGCATAAGAGCAGAAGTTTCTAAGCAGTATCCTAGAATCATTAGAAATGTGTATGTTTTTTAACACAAAAAAAACTTTAATAAAAATATTAAAAATAAACAGATAATGGAAAATGCTAGGGAACATAATACATTCAGAAAAATGCCTTCATTCATCAAACATGTATTCAATGTCTATTCTATGCCAGATACTTTGCCAAGAAATAGAGAATTAAAGGCAAAAGCCCCAAACCCTCCCCATAAGGAGCCTGAGTCTACTGGTTTAGACATTCAAGTTGCACATAATCCAATGTGGTAAATCCTAAACATACACAAGCATAAACATCAAGCAATTGGTTGGGCCCTGCTACTAGGCATTTCATATGCCCCTTTTTATCAGAGAGTTTTATATTTTCATACACAATAATTTTACAATGTGAACAGTGTTTCAAAATAACATAGCAAATATGTTTGCAGATACAGTTCAACATCTACTGTATGTGCATTTGCCCACATTGGTCCTCACCCTTGACTTCTTTCTTTCACTCCTCACATCAGATCCATAAGCCGTAAGTCTGCATTGCCTTCAAAACAGATCCAGAATCCACTTGTACCACTACCTCCCTGATCCCAACCACAGACGTCTCTGGCCTGGATTTTTGCAATAGCCCAGAAACTTCTGCCCTTACTTCCATCTATTCTCAATGCAGCAGTCAGAGGATCTTTGAAAATGTCAACCCCATCATGGTTCTTCCCTGCTCATATCCTCCCGTGTCTTCCTATTTCACCCTGGGTAAAAGCCAACGTCTGTACAATGAATATATGGCTCTATGTGACCTGTCTCACCCTTACCTTTCTGATCTTTTCTCCTGTTTTGCTTCCCCTTGCTTGCTCTGCTCCAGCACAAGCAGCACGCTCCTACCTCAGATTCTGCACACTAGATCCTCCTTCTGTTTAGACTGGATTGCTCTTTTCCCCAGATATCTGGCTGGCTCCCTCCCTCACTTCCTTCAGGGCTTTACTCAAATGTCACCATTTTAGAGAGATCTTCCTGGGCCACGCTATCTACAATTTCAACAACATACCCCTTTCCCAACGTTTCCAATTCTTTACTGCTGTTTTCCTCCTCTTTGATTATTATCTCATTTATTATATATTTTGCTTATTTATCTTGTTTATCAATTAGAAAATAAGCTCCATGAGGGCAGGGTTCTGTCTGGATATTGTTCATTGATTTTTTTTCCTCAAGTGCCTAGAACAGTGCCTCAATATATGTCACCTAATAAATAGCTGTGGAATGAATGAATGAACAAATGGATAAAAACACAAATATTTTATAAAAGGAAATCATTTATTCATTCCACAGATATTTATTGATTGCTTACTACATATAATGCACACAGAATTAGCATATAATCTGGCAATTCTTCTCCTAGGTATATATAAAACTACAACCATTTCAATGTGTTTCATCTCTCATAGAGATCCCCTAAAGAATATTATACTGCATATTCTCTTAGAAGAAAAGAGGGCTTCCATCACCAATGCCAACATTCCTTTAGATTTCTTCTGTGCATTTTTCCAGTTGAATCTGAGTAGTATGTATCTTTAGTAGGGAAAATCTGCCAGCCAAGTTCACAGCTAAACCATAGCTAAAATAATGGCTCCATTACTTTGACCCAGAAACTAATTCAAAAATACTGTTCTTACAATTTGAGGTATCTTTCTCCAAATCCCAGTAGAAAGCTAATAGTCTCAAGTTCAAATGGCAAATGCTGATGTTGATAGCTGTTGGCTTTAGATAGTCCCCTGGGAGCTCTTTGGATCCAGGATATTTTTAAATTATTTCCTTCTGTTCCCAAAAAAATGTGAGATTTTCTTTTGATAAAGCAACTTCCTTTAAAAATTAAACTATCAAAAATAAATCCAAACCTTGATTCACCTTGTAGAATGCACCAAAAGAATTAGATCCTACTTTTCAAAAGTTGGGTGATAAAAGATAACTTCTAAGGCATTTCATCTCAGGCATAAATACCTTAATTATCAGATAAGTCAAGTATACATCAATAAAGAATTATTAAAATATAGTACATCGTCACATATGTATATTGATATTTAAAAAGAATGAGTATTTTATGTTGCATATATGTAACTACAATAATTTTTTTAAAGAATGAAGAAAATATGTACTGATGTGGAAAGATGTACAGGATTTATTAAGTGAGAAAAGCAAGTGCAGAGCAGTGTGTATAGTATGCTATATAAGAATTTAAATGTGTGTTTGCTTGACCTTGTATAAAGAAACAATGGAAGGCTAAGTAAGAAATACAGAGAGAGGAGATGTCATTAAGATGGTGGCACAGGCTGTCGTGTCAAATGTTCCCCCTCAAAAACAACAAAGTAAAAGGGCAAAATCAACTCTCTCAAATTTCTGGAAGATGATCAAAACTAAATAACAACATAACCAATGCTGATCAAAAGGAAAAATTAAAACATTAAAAACAGTAAGAGAGCAATGGGACAAATTTATCCATCTGGGCTCCACCCCTACACTTCGATCTGTGTGGCTGTGTGTATGATTCAGAACAGAGGCTCTGACCCCAGGGCACATTCTACTGCCAGCCCCTGATGACAAATCCACCCAGGATGGCAAATGGGCAAACCATACACATCCAGATGCAGGGCCCTGTGACCCAATAGACTCATGGTAGCAGTCCACACACAAGCACTCAAGTGCAGCTCCCAGAAGGCAGATCAATCCAAAATGCCACTTTGGTAACTGGTCTGTTTTGTTGGTGTCTGAATACTGGTGCACCTGAACAGAAATATTGGGTGTCTTTGTATATTGAGCCCATCTGGCTCTGGGAGACAGACTCAGGCCATGGGTCTGGGTACCCCAGCCCAGAAATTATTGGAGGCAGAAAACTCCATGGAAGGGCGGAACAGGCCACTGGGTGGCAGCACAGGCCCACAGCTGAAAGCTGGAGTGAAAGGGTAGACCAGAGAATGGGAGTGGAGCTGACATAACTTCAGCTGCCAGGGAGAATAAAACTATATGAAAACAAAGAGCACAGCACTGGGTCTAGGAGGAAGAGCTGGAGAGAGGGAATCCTCTCCTGGAGGGGAAACACTTACACATACTAGGGAATTCTTGAAAGTTACTGTGTGCACCCAGGGCAAGACTCAGGCTTAGAGAGACCAGACAGAAAAACTGTTAACCATGGACTATTCCAAAGGTTCAGTATAACCTGGGCTAAGCACTGAAAAAGAGCATTAAAACACAGCCAACTTACACTAAAACTTTAGGGAAGAGGGAAAAACTGACTTCCAGAGTTAGCACTCCAAAATAATCAAATACCCAGGCATCAACAAAATATCACAAGTCATACAAAGAAACAGGAAGAAGTGGCCCATAAAAAGGAACAAATTAAAACAACAGAGGAAGAACAGACATTGAAACAATTAATTAAAGACTTTCAGTCAAATCACCTAAATAAATTCAATTAGCTAACAGAAAACATGGACATAGAACTAATGGGAATAAAGAAGACAATACACAAACAAAAGGAGGAATTATTTTAAAGAGAAACAAACAGAACTTTTAGGGATGAAAATACAGTAACAGATTAAATCAAAGAAAGTGAAAAGATGAATGGGAGAAAATAATTGCGATCCATATATCTAATAAAGGTTTAATATCCAGAATATATAAAGAGCTCCTACAACTCAACAAAAAGAAAAATAACCCAATTTTTAAAATGGGCAAAGGATTTGAATAGACATTTCTCTAAAGACGATTTACAAATGGTTGATAATACATGAAAAGACACTCAACATCATTGATCATTAGGGAAATGCAAATCAAAGCCACAGTGAGATATCACTTCACACCTACTAGGATGGCTATTATTTAAAAAAAAAAAAAAACACCAAAAAAATATTAAGTCTGGCAGGAGAATGTGAGGTAATAGGATAACATTGCTGATGGCACTGGAGAATGGTGCAGGCACTGTGGAAATCAGTTGGTGGTTCCTCAGAAAATTAAAAATAGAATTACCATTTCACTTGGTAACTCCACTTCTTGGGATATATCCAAAAGATTTGAAAGGAGGGACTTGAACAGATATTTCTATACCAATATTCATATAAGCATTATTCACAAAAGTTAAAAGATGGAAGTAGCCCAAATGTCCATCAACAGATGATGGATAAACAAAATGTTGTGGTATATACATTCAATGGAATATTATTTGGCTGTATAAATGAATGAAGTTTTGATACATGCTGCAACATGGTTTGATCCTGAAGACATTATGAAAAGTGAAATATGCCAGACTCAAAAAGACAAATACTAGAGGAGCAAGATGATAGCATAGAGATGTGTGGAATTTAGTTAGTCCCCTGGACAACTAACAGACAACCAGGAACAACTAGTAAATAATGTGGAACTGCTGAGGGACAACTGTAACTGTCCACACATCATACACCAACCTGGATTGGGTGGAATGCCTGAGATGGCAGCATAAAAATTGTAAGTAAAAACTATGGAACTGTGCCAGGAGTCCCCTCCCCCCATAGTAGGCTGAGCTGCAAGACCTTGCTCTGGGAGAAAACAGCATTCCTGGAGTGAGCAAATATAGCACAACCTAGCTCCCACTGGGGTTTCAATTAACAAAGATAGACTGCTGAATATAAGCTGCAAAAACAAACAAACCCCTAAGAAGCATCAAATTACCCTGAGGTAACATCCAGTGGAGAGGAGGTGGGGCTGTTGGAAAAAAAAATAATTAAAAATATATATACAGAGAGAGATGGAAGAAGATGGCAGCATAGAGAGGATTGGAAGCTAGTTTGTCCCCCTGGAACAACTAATAAACAACCAGGAACAACTAGTAAATAATCTGGAATAACTGTGGGGGGACAAACATGACCACTCATCATACACCAACCTGAACTGGGAGGAATGCCTGAGATTGAAGCATAAAATCTGTAAGTAAAAACTGCAGATCCAAGCTGGGAGCCCCTTCCCCACTATGGCCCGAACTGCAAGTCTCGTGTTACTAGTGAGCAGCACTCTTTGAGCAAGCAAATATAGCTCAGCTGAGCTCCAACTGGGGTTTTAATCAACAAACTTAACAAACGTGGACTGCTCAATACAAGATACGAATTGCCAACAAACAAACAGAGGCTTTTGGTAATGACTGACCTTGGAGAGCTGGAGGGTGACTGCAGACTGGCCCTGAAGAGGGTTTTCTACACCTTTTTCGGCTCAGTGGAGAAAGCCTCAGTCATCATTAGTTCCCAGCGCTCTGAACCAGACAAGTCTGGAGATAGCACATGCAGAGAAACTATTCAAATGTAAATGACCTCTCCCTAGGGGGTGTATTTTCTCTAAGAGAAAGAAGGTGGTGCCAAACTCTACTACCTTCCTTCCATTCAGAACCAGACCCCAGAGCCTGGGGAAAACAGCCACAGGCCACACCTCCTTACACCAGTCAGGGGCTACAGGCTGTCAGGCACCACCTGCTGGGTGGAAAAGCACAGTGACTTGAGGCCTCACAGGGTGTACCAATCTTCTAAGACACCCTCAGGGAAACAGGATACTATTCCCTCCTTCCAAGACCTGAGCCTGTTCTGATCTAGGAAAATCCGATTGGGGTAACCAAGGAAATCAGATGCCTAGACAACAGAAAACTACAACCAACACTAAGAAAAATGAAGTTATGGCCCAGTCAAAGGAACAAACTTACACAACTAATACTAAATAAATTCAAAAGTTGAGGGAAGATATGGCAAAAAAACATGAAGCATATAATGAAAACACTGGGCGTACATAAGGTAGAAACTGAAAGTTCAAAAAAACAACTGGAAGAATCTATGGAAATGAAAGGCAAAAAAAAAAAAAGAGATAAAAGACACAACGGAAACATACAACAGCAGATCTCAAGAGGCAGAAGAAAACACTCAGGAACTAGAGAACAATGCACCTGAAAGCCTACACACAAAAGAAGAGATAGAGAAAAGAATGGAAAAATATGAGCAATGTCTCCAGGAACTGAATGACTATATGAAATGCAGAAATGTACGTGTCATGAGTGTCCCAGAAGGACAAGAGAAGGGAAAAAGGGCAGAAGCAATAATAAAGGAAATAATCAATGGAAGTTTCCCCATTTCTTACGGAAGACATAAAATTATGGATCCAAGAAGCACAGCATACCCCAAACAGAACAGATCCAAATAGGCCTATGCCAAGACACTTAATAAACAGTTTATCAAACATCAAAGATAAAGAGAGAATCCTGAAAGCAGCAAGAGAAAAGCGATCCATCACATATGAAGGAAATTTGATAAGACTATGTGCGGATTTCTCAGCAGAAACCAAGGAGGCAAGAAGGAAGTGGTATGATACATTTAAGATACTGAAAGAGAAAAACCACCAAACAAGAATCCTATATCTGGCAAAACTGTCCTTCAAATATGAGGGAGAGCTTAAAATATTCTCTGACAGACAATGACAGAGTTTGTGAACAAGATACCTGCTCTACAGGAAACACTAAAGAAAGCACTACAGACAGAAAGGAAAAGACAGGAGTGAGAAGTTTGGAAAACAATTTTGGAAGATAGTAGCATAGCGATGTAAGTACACTGAACAAAGATGACTGTGAGTAGAGATGAAAGAGGAAGGTTAGGACCATGTGGGACACCAGAAGGAAAGAGGAAAGATAAAGACTGGGACTGTATAACGCAATGAAACCTAGGGTGCTCAACAATTGTAATAAAAGGTACAAATATGTTTTTACATGAGGGAGAACAAATGTCAACATTGCAAGGTGTTAAAATAGGGTGGGATTGGGGGGAAAATACAATCAATGCAAACGAGAGACTATAGTTAACAGAAGCATTGTATTATGCTTCCTTTAATGTAACAAAGGCAATACCAAAGCTAAATGCCTATAAGAGGGGGATTTAAGGTAGGGGTATGGGACTCTTGGCATTGGTGAAGTTGTCTGACTCTTTTATTGTACTTTAGTTTAATTCAATCTTTCCTTTGCTTTTTGGCTGTCATTTTATTTATTTCTTTTTCTTTTTCTTTTGTCTCTCTACTTTCTTTGACTCTTCCCCCTTCTTTGTGGAAGAAATTGAGATGTCCTTATGTAGATAGTGTTGATAGTGGTGAATGCACAAATACAGGGAACCATGAGGTTGAAGGCATGTTGGACTCAGGGTATTAAAGGGAGTGGAAGGATAAGAGGTAGCGGTCAGAGAATGGGATACTTGAAATTGAGATTAAAGAGGATCTGTCAATGACAGACTACAATATGACTCCACCTGAGGTAGTATGGAGGACAAGATCACTGGGGATGAAGAGTTCAAGGAAATGAGAGGCCAAGGTGATATAAGGATTACTTACAAATATATTGAAAAAGCCAATAATTAAGGCATAAGTAGAGTTGAAGAGACAATGAGCCAGGAGCTTAAAGTTTTGAGATATGAGGGATAGTCAGGCTAGTGGTCAATAAATTGATAATTGACAGTGCAGTGAGGAGCATTAGGGGTAATCTGGTGACTTGGGAGTAAAATTTTTGTTTTTTTGGAATGTGGGAGAGAGAAAGATCTGGAAATAGAAATGAGGAGCACCTACCTCACCTCCAGGATTTACCTCTAAAATAGATCCAAAATCCATCCTCTTCTCTCTGTTTTTCCTGTTGCTGCCATAGTTCAATCTGTCTACATTCATCTCTCTCTCTCCTGGACCCCTGTCCCACTGCTTCCCAACTGGTTTCCTTGCTTCCTTGATTTACCAACATTTTATTTGGTATATCTTTGATACTATGATTTGTTTTAACCTGATGAAATTCACTAAGGAGTAAGAAGGTGCCTGAAAAACTAAACTGAATCCCAGACTCTGAATCAGCCTTCTGACTTCTATATATTTTTTTCTTTCTTAGCTATAATTTCTTTTTCTCTGATTAAACAATGTTGAAGCCTCTTAGCATTTTATCTAGGAGAAAGATTCAGTACCTGAATGTGCACTGCAGATTTTGGATGATTTTAACAATATAGAGGATTGATTACCCATTGTTCTAACACTTGAGTATGAAAATTTTATTAAGGAAATCCATTCTGACTTTAGAACAAATATTTTAGAGACTATATGTTAGAACAAAATCATGTGTCTTCCATGTCTTAAGGTGACAACTTACAAATATCAGCAATCTTCTAGAAATGTATTCTATGGAAACAATCAAGGATGTTGACAAAAATTAGACTCTAAGATCATTTATAGAAGCATTGCTTACAATTTTTAAAAAGTATAAATGATCTAAATGTTCAAAAACAGATGTTTTAAATCACTTAAACAGATGTTTTAAACATTTAAATACATATTTTAAAAAAAATTCCATGCTATAGCCCTACCTCAGACCAATTCAGTTAGAATTTTGAGGAGAAGAGGTCCAGGCACTGAAAATTTTTTAAATCTCCTCCAGGGAATCTGTTGTGCAGCCAGAATGAAGTATCCTAGGTGAATTTATCCAGTCTTATCTCTATGTAACATCAGTATGTTGGTAGCTCCCAAATTTATATTGCCAGTCTGGACTCCATTCCTATAAACTCAACTACTTATTGACGTCTCTCCTTAAAAGTCTAATAAGCATCTCCAATTTAACATGAACTCTCTTATTTTCACCCCAACCTTATTTCTGTCCAATATTTAATTCTTTCAGCTAAAAGCTAAAATATATCCAGAATCCAACCATTTCTCACCAACTTCACCTTCATTTCTCAGTCATCACTCACTTGGGTATTATTTCAATAGCTTTTCGACAGAGCTCCCAGAGTGATACTTCAAAACCCTCTAAATGAAGTGATGTCATCAATATGGTGACATAAGACATCCCCTGGAAAATTGTCGCCTCAGAGTCAGCTAATAAAAGGACAAATTGCTCGGAACTCCGGAGGATGTTAGAGATTGGAGAAGGACTACACAAATGCTGAATCAAAGGTAAACCAAAGTAATCTCCAAGATCAGGTAGGAGATAATTCTTTCCAGACACACAAGTCTAGACCCCTGCTCCTCACTCAGTCCCATGCAGCTTGGGAGTCCTGCAGAGGCAGCACATCCTGCATTACTCCTACTGTGCATGTAGACCATAGAGCAGCAAGTTAGAACCCCACATATATCCAGGCACAGAGACTCAAGTCCATGGAGACCCAGGGCAGAGCACAAGCAACTGAGAAGGACTGCAAACAAAATGGCCATCGGGGAAAAAAAAAAGGGAGAGAGACTGTGGCAGAACTATTGGCAAGAGGCATGCACACTTAATCCAGTTTCTATTGGCTGGACTACATATACACAAAACAGACTTTTCTGGATTGATCCACCTTTCTGGATTGACCCTATCTGGAACCCTGGGGTGGGAAATCCTAATGGAGAAGAAACTGGAGGCAGAAAATCTCACACAAAAAAAGAGGGGGTAAACTGAAGTTCTGTGAAACAGGAGGTGTCCCAGAACTGAAAAGTTTAAGGAAAACGGGGACCTGAGTGAGGGAGAGAATTTAAAAGAATCATAGGAGCCAGGGAGAAAATTCTGCACAAAAACAAACAGAACAGATCATGATTCCTGGAGAAGGAACAGAAGAAAGGAAGCTATCTCCTGGAGGTAAAACAATTGGACAACAAGTACAATCTTAAAAATTGTACTGCAAATCCAGGGCAAGAATTAGATGAAGAAGAGTGAGAAAACCTGAACAATTAAACACAGGCTACTCTAAAGGTCTAGACTAAGTAGGACCAGATGTCAAAGAAGAGACTTAACACAAAGCCAATCAACAACAAAACCCTAGACAAGAGGGTGAAACAGACCTTCAAAGATAAGTCATCAAGATAATCAATGCTCAGACATCAGCAAAAAATACAAGCCATATTGAGAAACAGGAAGACATGACTCAGTCAAGACAACAAATTAAAACTTCAGAGGAGACACAGAATTTGGAGCAACTAATCAAAGAAGTTCAAACAAATCTCCTAAATCAATTCAAGATGGAGGAAAATATGGGTATAGAGCTAAAGGATAATAATAAGAGAATGTATTAGCAAAAAGAATTTGAAAGTTTAAAAAAAAACATAGGAAGAAGATGGCAGCATAGACAGGAGTGGAAATTAGTTAGTTCCCCTGAAGCAACTAATAAACTAGCAAATGATCTTGGAAAAACTGCTGGGGGACAACTTGACTGTCCACACATCATGCATCAACCTGAACTGGGAGGAATGCCTGAGATTGCAGTGTGGAATCTGTGAGTAGAAACTGCGGATCTGAGCTGGGAGCCCCCTTTCCCCACAGCAGACCAAATGGCAAAGCCTCACTGTGATAGAGAGGAGCACTCTCCGAACAAGTGAATGTACCTCAGCCCAGCTCCAACTGGGGTTTTAATTGGCAAATGTAGGCTGCTCAATGCAAGCTGCAAATCTCCAACAAACAGACTGAGGCTTTTAGTGATGACTCACCTTAAAGAGTCAGGGGACTTCTCTGTCTTGGGAAGGGGAGCCCAGATGACGGGGTGCTATCTCTGGCCAATGGGTGAAACTGGGGGCCATGGACTGACTCTGAAAGGGGGCTTTCTGTCCCTTTTTCTCTCTGTCAACCTGAGCAGTTCAGTGGAGAAAGCCTCAGCCATTTGCAGCTCGCAGCACTCTGACCCAGACAAGGGTGGAGATAACAGAGTCAGAGAAACAAAGAACCTATTTAAATGCAAATGAAATCTCCCTAGGTGGGGTATCTTCCCTAAGAGGAAAGAGGTGATGACCAGCTCTACTACCCGCCTTCCATTCAGAACCAGACCCCAGAGCCTGGGGGAAAATAGCCACAAGCCACACCTCCTTACACCAGTCAGGAGCTACAGGCTGACAGGCACCACCTGCTGGGCAGTTTAGGAAAAGCACAGTGGCTTGAGGCCTCACAGGGTGTATCAATCTTCTAAGACACACCCTCAGGGAAACTGGATATTGAATATTTCCTCCTTCTGGGACCTGAGCCTGTCCTGGTCTGGGAAAACCTGATTGGGGCAACCAAGGAAACCAGATGCCTAGACAACAGAAAACTACAACCTACACTAAGAAAAATGAGGTTGTGGCCAAGTCAAAGGAACAAACTTACACTTCAACTGAAATACAGGAATTTAAACAACTAATGTTAAGTCAATTAAAAAAGTTGAGGGAAGATATGGCAAAAGAGATGAAGGCTATAAAGAAAGCACTGGGCGTACATAAGGTAGAAATCAAAAGTTCGAAAAAACAACTGGCAGAATCTATGGCACAACACAAGAGATGAAAGACGCAATGGAGTCATACAATAGCATATCTCAAGAGGTAGAAGAAAACACTCAGGAACTGGAGAACAATGCACCTGAAAGCCTACACACAAAAGAAGCATGAATGTACGTGCCATGGGTGTCCCAGAAGGAGGAGAGAAGGGAAAAGGGGCAAAAGCAATAATAGAGGAAATAATCAATGAAGATTTCCCATCTCTTATAAAAGACATAAAATTACAGATCCAAGAAGCACAGCATACCCTAAACAGAATAGATCTGAATAGGCCTATGCCAAGACACTTAATAATCAGATTATCAAACATCAAAGGCAAAGAGAGAATCCTGAAAGCAGTGAGAGAAAAGCGATCCATCACATACAAAGCAAGCTTGATCAGACTATGTGCGGATTTCTCAGCAGAAACCAAGGAGGGAAGAAGGAAGTGGTATGATACATTTGATACTGAAAGAGAAAAACCGCCAACCAAGAAACTTCTATCTGGCAAAACTGTCCTTCAGATATAAGGGAGAGTTTAAAATATTCTCTGACAAACAGACAATGACAGAGTTTGTGAACAAGATACCTTTTCTACAGGAAATACTAAAGGGAGCACTACAGACAAATAGGAAAAGACAGGAGTGAGAGGTTTGGAACACAATTTTGGGTGATGGTAGCACAACAATGTAAGTACACTGAACAAAGATGACTATGAATATGGTTGAAAGAGGAAGGTTAGGAGCATGTGAGACACCAGAAGGAAAGAGGAAAGATAAAGACTGGGACTGTATAACTCAGGGAAACATAGAGTGCCCAACAATTGTCACAAAAGGTACAAATATGTTTTTTCATGAGGGAGAACAAATGAATGTCCACCTTGCAAGGTGTTAAAAATAGGGAGGTATCGGGGCAAAAATACAATCAATGCAAACTAAAGACTATAATTAACAAAAACATTGTATTATGCTTCCTTTAATGTAACAAAGGCAATATACCAAAGCTAAATGCATATAAGAGGGGGGCATAAGGGAGGTGTATGGGACTCTTGGCACTGGTAATGCTGTCTGACTCTTTGTTCTACTTTAGTTTAATGCTATCTTTCTTTTTGGTGCTTCCTAGCAGTCATGTTTGTTTTTTGTTTGTTTGTTTTGTTTTTGGTTTTTTTTGTTTTGTTTTCTCTTTTTCTCTCTAACTTCTTTGACTCTCCCTCCTGCTTTGTGGAAGAAATGAAGATGCCCTTATAAAGATAGTGGTGAGGGTGGTGAATACATAAATATGTGACTATACAAGAAACTATTGAGTGTAGGATGGAATGTATGGTGTGTAAACAAACCTGTCTTTAAAAAATTGGGTTGATGAAGAAATCTTGAGGGCACTATTTTGAGTGAAATAAGTCAGACACATAAAGACAAATATTACAGGGTCTCATTGATATGAACTAATCATAATATGTAAACTCATAGACATGAAATATAAATTACCAGCATATAGAACGAGGCTAAAGAACGGGGAGCCATTGCTTAGTATGAGCAGTATGTTCAACTAGGTTGAACTTAAATGGTTGGAAATAAACAGAGGTTATGGTAGCACATTGTGAGAATAATTAGCAGTGCTGAATGGTGCACGAATGTGGTGGAAAGGGGAACCTCAGAGTCATGTATGTCACCAGAAGGAAAGTTGGAGGTCAAAAGATGGGAATGCACCTTGTAGTAGGCAATGTCCGTCACTAACTCTACAAATATTGGAAATCTCTTTCATGAACCAGAACAAATGTATGACACTATAAATAGAAGTTAATAATAGAGAGGCAGATAGGGGAAAAAATATACCTATTGCAAACTATATACTACAGTTACTATTACTTTAACGTTCTATCATCAACAGTAACAAATGTTCTATACCAATACTATAAGTCAACAATGGGGGCGGTTGGCTAGAGGTATGGGAGGATTTGAGTTTCCTTTTTTGGTCTTTATTCCTTCTCTGGAGTAATGAAAATGTTCTAAAAATTGAAAAAAAAATTAATTGTGGTGATGATGCACAGCTGTATGATGGTACCAGGGGCACTTGATTGTACACTTTGGACCTTTGGATAACTGTATAGTATGTGATCAATCTCAATTAAAAAAAAAAAAAGCCAAAAGGAAAAAAAAACAAACAAAAAAACAAAATATGACAAAAAAAAATAACAGAAATTAAGGGTATGAAAAGCACAATAATGGAAATTAAAATATACTATGAGGATACAACAGAAGATTTGAAGAAGTCAAGAAAAAAATCCATTTACAATAGCAATTAAAATAATCAAATATCTAGGAATAAATTTAAGCAAGGATGTAAAGACTTTTATACTGAAAACTATAAAACTTTGCTAAAAGAAACCAAAGATCTAAATAAAAGATAGAACATTCCATGCTCATACGTTGGAAGACTAAATAATGTTAATATGTCAATTCTACCTGAAATGATTTACAGATTCATGCAATCCCAGTCAAAATTCCAACATCTTACTTTGCTGAAATAGGAAAGTCAATTAACAAATTTATTTGGAAGGATAAGAGGCTCCAAATACACAAAAACATCTTGAAAAGTAGAACGAAGTTGAAGGACTCACACTTCCTGACTTCAATGCTTATTACAAAGCTACAGTGGTATTGGCATGGGAACAGATATAGACCAAAGAATCAAATTGAGAGTTCAGAAATAGACCCTCACATCTATGGCCAATTTATTTTTGACTGCCAATCCATTCAACTGGGAAAGAACAGTCTCTTCAACAAATGGTGCTGGGAGAACTGGATAGCCATAGGCAAAAGAATGAAAGAGAGCCCCTATCTCACACCATATACAAAAAATTAACTCAAAATGGATCAGAGTCCTAAATATAAGAATTAGGACTATAAAACTCCTAGAAGAAAATAAAGGGAAGCATCTTCAGGACCTTGGGTTGGGCAATGGTTTCTTAGAATTTACACCCAAAGCACAAGCAACGAAAGAAAAAAACAGATAAATGGGACCTCCTCAAAACTTAATCCTTGTGTTTCAAAAGACTTTGTAAAAAGGGTGAAAAGGCAGCCAACTCAATGGGAGAAAATATTTGGAAACCACATATACAACAAGAGTTTAATATCCAGAATACAGAAAGAAATCCTACAACTCAACAATAAAAAGACAACCCAATTTAAAAATGGGCAAAACTTATGAAGCTTATTCCTGCAAAGGAGAAGCTAAGCCTACCTATAATTATACCTAAGAGTCACCCCCAGAGAACCTCTTTTGTTGCTAGATGTGGTGTCTCTCAACCAACTCTGCAAATAAACTCACTACCCTCCCGCTACGTGGGACATGACTCCCAGGGGTATAAGTGAAGTCTCCCTGGCAACGTGGGACATGACTCTCAGGGTAGAGCCTGGTCCTAGCATCATGGGATCAAGAATCCTTTCTTGACCAAAAGGGGGAAAAGAAATGAAACAAAATAAAGATTTCAGTGGCTAAGAGATTTCAAATAGAGTCAAGAAGTCATTACACAAGTTATTTTTATACATTATAAAGATATTCCTTTTTAGTTTCTAGTGTGTTAGAATAGCTAGAAGGTAATATCTGAATCTGTTGAACTGACTTGATCTTTGATGACTGTATAACTGTATAGCCTTTATCATGGGACCATGTGATTGTGTAAACCTTGTGACTGACACTCCCTTTATCCAGTGTATGGGCAGATGATTAATAAAACAAAGACAAAAAATATAAATTATAGGGAGAGATAAGGAGTATGGGATGTTTGGGGTGTTTTCATTTTTATTTCTTTATTTTTGGAGTAATGAAAATGTTCTAAAATTGATTGTGGCAATGAATGCACAACTATATGATGATAATGTGAGCCACTGATTGTATGCTTTGGATGGATTTTATAGTGCGGGAATATATCTCAATAAAATTGCTTTTTAAAAAATGGACAAAAGACTTGAATAGACCTTTCTCCAAAGAAGATATACAAAGCACATGAAATGATAGTTAAAAATAATTAAAAAGCACATGAAATGATGCTCAACATCATTAGCTATTTGGGAAATGCAAATCAAAACCCCATGAGATATAATTTCACACCCACTAGAATGGCTCCTATTTAAAAAAAAAAAAAAAAAACAGAAAATTACAAGTGTTGGAGAGGATGTGGAAAAATGGGAATACTCATTCATTGCTGGTGAGAATGTAAAATGGTGCAGCTACTGTGGAAAAGTTTGGCAGTTCCTCAGGAAGCTATATACAGAATTACCATATGACCTGGCAACCTCACTACTAGGTTTATACCCAGAAGAATTGAAAGCAGGGACTCGAACAGATATTTGCACACAATGTTCACAGCAGCATGTATTCACAATTGCCAAAAGATGGAAGCAACCCAGCTGCCCATTAACCAATGAATGGATTGAAACAAAATGTGGTATATACATATGATGGAATATTATACAGCTGTAAAAAGGAATGAAGTCCTTGACTTTGGCAAAACTGTAGCTGCAAAGCAGAGGCTAGGCCTGCCTGTAATTGTGTGTAAGAGCCTCCTCCCAAATGCCTCTTTGTTGCTCAGATGTGGCCCTCTCTAGCTAAACCAACCTGGCAGGTGAAATCACTGCCCTCCCCCCTAGGTGGGATCTGACACTGAGGGAAGTGAATCTCCCTGGCAATGTGGAATATGACTCCCAGGGAGGAATCTAGACCCAGCACCGTGGGAAGGAGAACATCTTCTTGACCAAAAGGGGGATGTGAAAGGAAATGAAATAAGTTTCAGTGGCTGAGAGATTCCAAAAGGAGCCGAGAGGTCACTCTGGTGGGCACTCTTACGCACAATACAGACAAACCTTTTTAGGTTCTAATGAATTGGAATAGCTAACAGTAAATACCTGAAACTATCAAACTACAACCCAGAACCCATGAATCTTGAAGACAACTGTATAAAAATGTAGCTTATGAGGGGTGACACTGTGATTGGGAAAGCCATATGGCCCACACTCCCCTTTGTCCAGTGTATGGATGAATTAGTAGAAAAATGGGGGCAAAAAAGAAAAAAAAAGGCACCGAGTGTTCTTTTTTACTTTAATTGTTCTTTTTCACTTTAATTTTTATTCTTATTTTTGTGTGTGTGGTAAGGAAAATGTTCAAAAATTAATTTTGGTGATGAACACACAACTACATAATAGTACTGTGAACAACTGAATGTACGCTTTGTATGACTGCATGGTGTGTGAATATATCTCAATAAAAATGAATTAAAAAAAAATCAGACAAGCCCAAATGAGAGACATTCTATTAAAAAAATGAATCAGGATTCTTCAAAAGTGGTGAGATCTTGAAAGACAAGGAAATCCCAAGGACTCCTCAGACTGGAGGAGACCAAGAAGACAATACAGCCAAATGCAATATGGGGTCCTGGATTGGATCTGGGAACAGAGAAAGGATGTTAGGAGAAAAACTGGTGAACTCAAACTCTGTTGTTTAGTTCATACTTTCAAGTTAACTTCCCTATGGTGATAATTGTACTATGGTTATCTGCTTTGTTAACATTAGGGACAGCTAGTAAAGGATATCCATAAACAAACAAACAAACAAACAAAAGCAATGAAGTCCTAATGCATGTGACGAGATGGATGAACCTTGACGACATTATGCTGAGTGAAATAAGTCAGGCGCAAAAGGACAAATATAATATGATCTCTCACTGATGTGAACGAATTATAATAAGCAAGCTTACAGAGTTAAAATCTAGAATATAAGGGGCTAGGTTGGGGTAGGCAATGGGGAGTTAATGCTTAATTTGTGCAGAAATTCTACTTAGGTTGACTGTGAAGTTTTGGAAATGGATGGTGGTAACAGAAGTACAATATTGTGAGTGTAATTAGCAGCACTAAATAATATATGTGAAGGTGGTTCAAAAGGGAGGTTTTAGGTTGTATACATGTTACTAGCATGAAAATTAGAAGATAAAACATGGGACTGTACAACACAGTGAACACTGTAAATGACAGACTATAGTTAATGGTACAATTTTAATATTCTTTCATCAACTTTAATAAAGGTACCGCACTAATGCAAAGTGTTAATAGAGGGGTAAGGGGTACTTGGGAATACTGTAATTTCTGCATGAGTTTTCTGTAAACTTACTTCTCCAATTTAAGAAAATGAAAAAGAAAAAAAAATGTAGCCAGAAAACCCTGTAATGGCTTCCCATCTCACTCAGAGTTAATGCCAAGTCCTTAAGTGAACTACAAGCCTCTGCCTGATCAGATCCTCAGAACCCAACTCCTTCCACTGTCTCTCACTTACTGTTATCCAGCCCTACTGGTCATGCTGCCGTAACAAGCCAGGCATGTCCTGCCTTAGGGTCTTTTCTCAAATCTCAGGGCTTACTTCCTTTTAGATTGCAGCTCAAATGTCACCTTATCAGCGAAGCCTTCCCCAAAGACCCTAAAAAGAAAACAGTGCCCAACCCCTATGTTCCCCATCACCCCCTTTTTCTCCAGAGTGCACATTAACATCCCATATATCTTGTATCTACTGGTCTATCTTCCCACTAGGATGTAAGGTCTGTTAGGGCAGTGATTTTGTTTATGATTATCTCTAGCCCTGAACAGTGGGCCCACAATACTTATTTGTTGAATAAATGAGTATGCAGACGTTTCTTCTCTGCTTTTTTTCCCCACACAAATGGTTAGGTAGCTGAATTTATCCCATCAGTTTCTCTGCTTATTTACTATTGCAATGGTATGAGCAAACTGAACTGTTATGATATGCTAGTTGACATGGCATATCCTAGTCAACATAAGGTTTGATGGCAGTGGGGCTAGAATACCACATACAATCATGGCGCCCCCAATGGCAAATAATCTGATTGAGGCACTGCAAGAAATTTACAGATTATCCAGTGATCCAAGTCCCCACAATTTCTTCTCAAAGTACAAACAATCATCAGTTCTGGGTCCTGACACCCTTATGACAAGAGCCATTAGCACCTTCTCTGTATCCCTGGAAAAATATTTTAACTTGTACCACCTGCTCTGTATATTCAAAACTAGTTAGAGGCAGAAAGCAAAACTACAGTCTGAACTGTCTGAATCAGATATAAAAGTTACCTGAAGAAATGGATTACATACTTCTGTACTCAACTCGCTGTAAATGTGGCCTTCAAAAATAGTGTAGGCCACACACTCCCTCCCTCATTCTGCTTCCTCCTTACCTCCACCCCTCGCAGGAACTTACACAGCAAGTCAAATCAAAACAAAGAAAGGAACTGAGCAACAATTTACCCTGACAGAAATCTGAAATCATTGCAGCCTCAAACTAGTCATTTGCCTAGTGAGAGCAGCCCTCAGATGCACTGTGACTCAGCATTTTATGGTGCCTAAGACATGACATGAGATAAATGCCCTTCGTGACAGCAGCTAAAGTTGGAGTTAAAATAAATGAGCTACCTCAAAACACGGCCAATGGCTGAAATACAACGGTGCTCACGCTGCCACAGGTTTGACTCTGCAAGCCACGACAGGGACAACGTGTCAGCTGAAGCACACAGAGCTGTTCTGAATTAGCAAATAGCAATGCTCAGTACCATTAGTACTCAGAAACGAAGAAAATACTATAAATTAATGAAAACAAAAATTTTAAATATGAACTATGGTGGGTTTAGAGTCAGGTAAAGTACAAGTTAGAGCTAGGGAGTGAATTTACCCAGCTACTCTTCATTAGAACATCAAGAGCTAAAACTGAATCAAGCAAGGACTTTTTCCCCTTGCAAAAAAAAAAAAAAAAAAAAGAGTAAAACTGAAAAAACAGAAAACTCTGGCTTGTTTCAAGTCTTCATGGTCAGGAAGAAAATGAGATAAAAATAAGAGAAACTATATCAGATAATAAACTTTATCAGGTTGCAGTAAAGACAACGTTTTCAGTTCATAATCTCATGGGGAGTGGGAACTAATGGAGGAAGAGGAGTATATCATATGCAGTAGGCAGGGAGATGTGGGAGGTGAGAGCATGAAAAGTAACTGCGGGAAATTCCAGAGAGGTAATGAAGTCGGGGAAATCCATTATGGAAGCCAGGAATTGAAACAAATAAAGATAATACAGAGATGTATAGACTGCTGAGGCAAATGGGGAAGAACAGCTAATAATTAGTTTTAGCCAAATATTTCTGTCCTAAGTAGTCTGCATGTACTAACTTTTTTAATCCTCAAAACAAGCCAATGATATATTTTTAAACCCCATTTTAAACATGAGGAAAACAGCCTCAGAAAAGTTAACTTGCCAAAGTTCACATTGCTAATAAATGGCAAAGCCAGGCTGCAACCCACACAGTCTAACCCCACCACAACTTGATACTGCTTCTTGTGAACTACCCAAAATGTGAAAAGTGCATAAGAGAAAGATGAAGGTCAGCATTTAAACGGTAATGGCATTCATGAACTGATCTAGTGATGACTTGACCACATTCAATGCCAGGCCTGTGGGACACAGAAGAATGAATGTCCATAAGGGAGAGTACACACCAGATCAAAATACCATAAAAGTCACATATACCTTCACAGAAAGCACAAAGCAGGGGTAGTGGAAACTCAAATGAGACACCAGTCTTCACCAGACGGTGGAATCAAAGCAGCCACATTTCATGTGGGATTTGAGGAAAAAAGAGTGTGGTGGAAGGAACATGATGACTTCTCATAAGCCACTCCCCAGAATTTTCAGGATAAATTTCAAACTTCTCAAGGCCCGCCAGAATTAGGTCTGAAGGAATAACAAGGAATAAAGATTATCTTGCGGGAGATGCTTATGCTGGAGTCTTTGCTACAAGTTCAGGTTCCAAGGGATCAGAACACTTTATTTTTCTGTCTCCATAAACTGTTAGTGGGCTAAAGGCAGATACCACGGCATATTCTCTTTTGTAACACTCCCCTCCTCCATCCCAGGCTTCTGTACATGGTAGTACACGGTAGGTTGCACAAAACATTTTTTGAGCTAACCTAAAGAAGTGATGTAAATTATTGGGCATCGGTCACCAGGTGACTGTGCTCGTCCAGCCAGACAGCCTTACACCATCTAGACCTCTGATGTTGGCTAACTTTAAAGATATCAACTGAAACTCAAACACATGATCCAGGGGCAACTCGGGGACCTTGATTTTTAGTGGCTTGCTAACAACCAATTGTAAAAGGATATAAGACAATTACGAAAAATCTAAACACGGAATGAAAGTTAGATTAAGGAGTGAATTTCATTAAACGTGATAATGACGTCGCTTAAAAAAGGTAGAGATAACCACTACCTTGTTTATCTAGGTGATAGTTACATGGGGATGTATTATACCATTCTCTTTGGTGAATGTTTCAAAATCCCCGTGCAACAAAAAGCACACACATACACACACCCCAGATGCTGGTTTTCATCGAAAGCCCCGAGGAAGCCTGACCCAGGTCCACCCGGTCTCTGATTCCGAGGGCGATCTCCGCGAGCCCGCGCGCCTCCGGCGGGAGCCGGGACCCGCTTTCTTTCCCGCCGGCCTCAAGGGCCTCTTCCTGCCGTAAGCGCTCGGCGCGGCGTTAAACAAACAACGCCTTTCAGAGTGGGCCGAATTCTTGAAAGGAGCCGTGCGAAATCCTTCCCAATTCTGTACGTTGCAACCCACCCCGCGGCCGAGACCCCCAGAACATAATTAGCAAGCGAACCCCTTCCTCCGCCTTGCCAGGCCGACCCAGCGGCCACGGCTCGCGCTCTCGGGGCGGGCTCTGCGCGAGGACGTCACGGCACGTCGTGCGCCGGGTCAAAGTTCGGCACCACCCCCGCTTCTCCCTTGCTGTCCGCCTCGGCCTGCGCGGCTGCCTCTCGTGGGCCCGGCCCGGCTCCGTGCGCTCCGCCGCCTTCCTGCCTGCGCGCTGCCCGGCAGGTCGCCATGGCGAACGTAGCCGATACGAAGCTCTACGACATCCTGGGCGTCCCGCCCGGTGCCAGCGAGAACGAGCTCAAGAAGGTAGGGGGAGCGGGCTGCCGGGCCTGTGCGGCCGGGATGTGGGGTCTGCTGCGGGGCCTCCCGCGAGCGGGCCCGGGCGGGGGGCAGTGGCGGCAGAGCGGGCGCGGCGCGGGCCCGGCGTTCCCGGCCTCGGCTGACCTTGGGCCGCCGGCCTCCCCCGCCCTCAGATGCAGCGAATAAAACCCACCCCTGCGATGCAAACCCTTCCTTCCTCTTTGCCCCGCCGGGTGCCGGGCGCTCACCACGCCGAGGTCACCACCCTGGAAAAACAGGTTGGACCGAGGCGCCCAGCGCATCCCGGCCTCGGGAGAGAAGTTGCCCTGGCCGCGGGTCAGGCTGGGCCTAGGGCTTGCGGGTCGGAGCGGCGGGAGGTGGAGGCCGCCCCCGCCGGACGCCGGTCTCCGAGGAGCCTAGGCGGTCGCCGCCGCGCGGGTCACAGGAGCGCCTCCCCCTCTCTCCCTCTCCCATTGACCCGGAGGCAGCGTGGGTCTGTGTTGGGGTGCATTGTTCCGTGGGCAGGTAATCTAAATGGGTTGAGTGTGCTTCTGGAATGAGCCTTGGGTCCTAGCCAAATACCTGAGTGTACGCTGACTAAAAATAAATATAAGGCCTTATTATCGCCCTGTGCGTTGCCGCGAGATTGTTCATCATAAGATTTCAAAGCACTCGTGGTATTTAATTAAGCCCCACAACATCTTCACGGGGCTTAGAATATCCGGATTTGTAAGATGAGGAAAATGAGAATTCTCCTTAGACAGTGGAACTCGTACAGTTGAGAATAAAATGACTTCCTGTTACCTTACCGGAAATGCTAGTCGGCATTATATAATTCATGTGTCTGTGTGAAGACTTAAGTGCAGTATATCCCAATCACCTGGTTGAGAGCGTATATGCATCTAAAAACCGAGGTCACTGTAGACCCTGTTATCCAGCAAGTGAGAATAGAACACGGAAGGACTCCCTAAGGAATTTCTCTTGGCTTTTTCTTGATGTTAGAGGGACGAGAGGAGCCATCATGAGTGCAGATTCTAACCTTAGGTGAATTTATATTAATAGTGTTATGCTATCTGCAAAGCTTTAGCAGTCCTTCCTCTTTTATTTATTGGGATCTTCTTGGTGTCATTTAGGGCCGTCAAAGACATTTGATGAGAGTGAAAGTATGGAATAATGTTTAATTATTTTGTTTTTGTATGTAGTATTGTTTCATTTTTTTGTATCTTGCTCTTAAGTAGAACTTCTTTTCAAGTGTAACTACTGTCTACTTTGTTACATTATGTTAGTGAGTAAATTGTTGATATAGAAAATACCATGCAGTAATTTCAATAAAAAGAAAATATTTTTCCAAGGTTATGACTTTAGCAGATTTTGGATAATGTAAAAATTACTTCTCACAAAAGTGGAAAAGTTAGTAATTACAAATCTTTAAACTAGCCATTATGTATAACTTTTTTTAAAAAATCCTTTCTTGAAGGCATACAGAAAGTTGGCCAAGGAATACCATCCTGATAAGAATCCAAATGCTGGAGACAAAGTAAGTAAAGAGATTCTAAGTCTATTTTTCCCTTGGGGTTTTAGTTTTAAATTTCGGGAGTGATGTTAAAAGTACTCTGGATTTGGAATGGGAGTACTAATGTTCACAGCAATAATAGGTGGTAAATAGGACCAGCATCATACCAAAGGTGACTTGTAGCTTTTATTAGAATGATTACCTTGGGGAATTGACTCTTGGATTCCTATAGTCTTCCCCCTCCTCTTCTATTTGGAAAACCTATTTGTTTTCATTTTTACTTTTTCTTTATAGTTCAAAGAAATAAGTTTTGCATATGAAGTACTCTCAAATCCTGAGAAACGCGAGTTATACGACAGATATGGAGAACAAGGTCTTCGGGAAGGTAGCGGTGGAGGTGGTGGCATGGATGATATTTTCTCTCACATTTTTGGTGGGGGATTGTTCGGCTTCATGGGCAATCAGAGTAGAAGTCGAAATGGCAGAAGAAGAGGAGAAGACATGATGCATCCACTCAAGTGAATATCATTTTTTCTTTTTTAAAAAAATATTAAGTTCCCTTTTTGAAATGGTCGTACTACGTAGAAGAGAAAAAGTATGTAGAATGTTCTGTTCTTCATCAGAAGAAAAAATGTTTTGCCTTATTGTCTCATTACTAAATTGAATTTGATCAACTGGATGTTTGTATTTTGTTACCAATCTTGAAGGACAGTTGATGTTTTTTACTGAGTAGGAGGATGCTTCTGAGGCTGCTTGTTATATTTAAATTTTTAAGTGTGAAGATTATTTTCTTTGAAGTATTTAAATCCTCACGTTACTTTTTAGTTAACTTAAGAAAAGAGACTCTCTGCCTGGCTAGTTTGTTGACATGTTAAAGTCACTCATTACTTGATCCTCAGTGTGAACTCTCCTGAGTTGGTTTTTGTGGAACTTGTTGGCTTCCAGCCTAACATAAACCTACCATATGAATGGTGTCTGATCTTCCTTAGCCTGAGAACCCACAAGCCTATAATATGAAGATAGCTATTTCACTTTGCAAAATTTGTGAGGTCTTTTTTTCCCGTTAATTTTTTCCATGATCAGAAAATGGTTTTACTAGCAAATGCCAGAGTCCAAAGTTCAAATGTTTATTTAAAATATTTCATGTTATCTAGTTTACACATTATAGTAAATTAGAGGACGTCATACATAATCTGTTTGAGTCTTATCCTTAAATTTGTTTGCATAAAAGAATTTACCCTCAGAAAAAAATTATTTGGATATCATCTCAGGAGTACTATGCAATATGGGTTAGTTCTTTCATGTTTTTTCTTGATGTAAGACTAGTCTAGAAAGTAAATAGGACCAAGAGAGTAGTTACTGTCCTTATGGTTCTTCAAGTTCTCCTTTTAAAACTTGTTTCACATTATATAGTAAACGCAGTTTTATTCCTGCAGTTTAACTTTAATTAAAAATTTCCTATTATTGCAAGCATTTCATTTGTGTAGTTTTGTGTGGCTTTATAATATTCCATTCCATGATTTATTTAATCATTCACCTTTTCTAGTGTGCTGCCAGGTTTTTGCTGTAATATATACTGTTGCTCTGAGCATCTTTTTATACAGCATCGTCTTTCCTTGGCATAGATTCCCAAGCAAGCATCAGTGTTTTGAAGCTGATAAATATTACTAAATTGCCTTGTAGAGGGATCATGCCAGTTTGATTCCCACTGGCAGGGGAGACTGCTAGCTTAGCCAGATCCTTACCTGCTTTTTTCCTTCCTTGGCTATGTTGTTGAAATGGGTTTTTCTCTGGGCTCTTGGTGGGTGGTTTTGTATACTAACTGTAATTTAATATGTAGAAAAACCTGACCTACCTATTTTTTCTTTAAGAGACTTGATTTAAGGTTCTTCAAGGAGTTTAAAAGATAGATGTAACCAAGCGCTTTTGTCTAAGGCTAAGCTGTAGATATGCCGTTATTTGGAAGTGTTGGTGGTAATGTTTTGTCCATAAACATGTTATTCTTACACTGCCTAGAATGTATAAAAGTTTTAGCTTAAGATAACAATTTTGAGACAGTTGAGACTAGAAGGTGTTTTCGGATTCTTTGTTTTAAGAGGTTATAATGGAATTGGCTATATATCAGCTGTAATTTATATCTTGTATTTAAGAGAACTTGGCAAAATTTGATTGAACCTGATTTTTTTTTCCCCCAGAGTCTCTTTAGAAGATCTGTATAATGGCAAGACAACCAAACTACAACTTAGCAAGAATGTACTCTGTAGTGCATGCGGTGGGTAAGTGTATGTTCTGGCTTACACAATAAATTTCGTCTGTTCTAGGTGGCATATTGAAAGTCTGTACCAGGTGAAAATTGCTCATGATTTAAAACTACCCAACACAGAATATTTTCTGATAACCTCTGAAAGTCCATTTAAATATTAGTCATTAGAAATGGAAGATGAAGTGGAGAACGCGATTCCTATTTGTTATGGCTTATTATAATGGTCTTTGGGCAAGAATCTAATGTATATTTTTGCTTGCTTTAGCCAAGGTGGAAAATCTGGAGCTGTTCAGAAGTGTAGTGCTTGTCGGGGCCGAGGTGTACGCATCATGATCAGGCAGCTGGCTCCAGGCATGGTACAGCAGATGCAGTCTGTGTGCTCTGATTGTAATGGAGAAGGTATGTGTGCCAATACCCTGCTTTTATGTCAGAATGGATTAGAAGTGCAGAAATTGGAGAGAGTACAATTTTTCAAAGTGTACTTGTATTCACCTTATTAAAGAAAAGATACAAAGTGTTCTAAAGGTTAAGTGTGAAAGTAATTATTCTGTTATGCACAGGCCCATTGACCACAGTAAATTTGTATTATATGCAATGACAGGTCAGTCTGTTAATTCAACAAAGATGGGCAAGGTGATTATTTACCCCTTTGTATTTTAAAAGGTTAGATTTGAATAAATAGGGAGACAGAAAATTGTTCAGTTAACATTCTGATAAGTGGGGGATTTTACTGTAAACCTTAGTTAGCTGTTGAGGATTGGATATTGGATTGAAGCTCTTCACAGAAGTAAATGTTTTAGGCTTTGTGGACCATATGGTTTCCATCACAGCTATTCACCTCTGCCTTTTTAATGCCCTTATTGCCATGGATAGTATGTAAACAAGTGGGCACAAACATGTTCCAGTAAAACTTTATTTGAAAAAACAGGCATTGTGCCCAATTTGGCCTGCGAACCTTAGTTTGCTGACCCCTGTCCTAGAGCAACTCTATCCAGTAGAACTTTCTTGCAGTGATGGAAATGTTCTGTATCTATGATGTCCGGTATAGTAACCAAATAGCCACATGTGGCTGTTGAGCAATTGAAATGTGGCTAGTGTTGACTGAGGAACTGAATTTTAAATTTTATTTTAATTAAATGTAAATAACCACATGTGGCTACCATATTGGACAGCGCAGTTCCAGAACATCCTTTTCTAAATTGCTCCTGGAAGTGACCAGATAATTTTGAGAAGCTGCATTTTATGTTCCCTTCCTGGAGTATTTCAGTGCATTTTGCCGTATTAAAGCTGCTAGTGATTGCTGCTGTCCAGAAACCAAAGTTGACGGAAATATTTTTCCGTATACCTCCTATTACCATTTTGAGGAACTGGTGTTTAGAGAACATACTTTGTGAAAGCACTCTTCTAGAAACAGTTTCTGAAGTCATTTAAGCCATGAAAATGTGCCAATAATCAGCTATTGGAAACTGATGCTATTTTTTCATAATACACTAAGTACAACTTCATTTTTATTTTATTACACCACTAATCAAATGCTTCAGAAGAATACGTAGAAGAAAGAAGCTATGTTGTCCTAAACATGGTTTGGAGATACCCAGTGCCATCTACAGTTTAGCCATTGCTAATTAATTTTGGAAATTCTAAATGATATTGTACCTTAATAAAAGGGAGATACACAGTAGGACATCTGAGCAGGGTTTAGCATTTAGTCTGCGAAATAAATAAAATCCAATACCAACTATATAGTTTAACTGAGTCATGAAGGATATTTAAAATTCTGGTTGCCTCTATTAAACGTATATGAAACTAGAACATAAAAATAAAAACAACTTTTACTGGAAAACCGTTTGTAGAAGTTATAGTATTTCATTTCCTTAATCCTTAGGCTTTGTTTTAACTTCAGGAAATAGAATCAGAAGCCAAGAAAGTGTGTTAAGATGATGTTACGCTCAGGAGTAGGGTAGACTGGGTAGCTGGGTCCTGCAGGTACCCTGCAGTGAAATGTGAGCTTTTGTTTTTCAGCATGCTACTTTGAACAAAAAAGTTAGGCAGATGTTAAAAGAAGTTAAAACAAACAAACAAACAAAATAATTAATGAATAAGGGCATTATCAGGAGTGATCTTACTTAAGAAGTTTGACTGACCTCTCATTCCAGGAGAGGTAATTAATGAAAAGGACCGCTGTAAAAAATGCGAGGGGAAGAAAGTGATTAAAGAAGTCAAGATTCTTGAAGTCCACGTAGACAAAGGCATGAAACATGGACAGAGAATTACATTCACTGGGGAAGCAGACCAGGCGCCGGGAGTGGAACCAGGAGACATTGTTCTTTTGCTACAAGAGAAAGAACATGAGGTAATTTCCTTTTTGTTTGTTTGTTTAAATTAAGAAATGGGTCTTGCTTGCCAGATATAGGTTGGATCTTTTGGGAATCCCTGGAGAAACACTCAACGTATGATGAAGTTAAGGTATCGTGGCGGAGTTCATAAGAACTGCAGTGAACCAACAAGGCAGGTGCATTCAAAGTGCTGTAGGTAGAGAGAGCAATCAGTTTTTGTTCCACCTAGTCCGGTACTGTCCTTTGTCTCTGGACCTCAGATTCCTTAACCCCTTTGAAAGGTGGTGTGAGTGGGCAGGGTTTCTCTTCCCAGCCCCATCCTTAACTGTTCTGTTGATTTGTTTTACATACTGGGTATCCAGGTGAGCTTTCCTTGAAAGAAAGTGTCTTGCAGTTTAAAAAAAGTTTAATTTCTGATTGAATATGTATTGTATTTGCTGTGTACAAGGCAAGGATGAATTTATCTAACCGTCTAGTCTATGTTATTTCAGTTATACCATTGTGCCTATATTTTTCACTGTGCTATAGTGTATGCTAGGTCTTTACTTGACTGGGATTCTGGCTCCATACCTAATCACAGTTTCTTAAGAGTTCCTCTGAAGGTCTTTACAATCCCTGGTTAACTGCCTTTTCACTTTACACTAGAAGTTTCTCCTCCATTTGATGGTCAGTTCTACAAATAAATTAAATTTTAAAATCACCTCCAGAATCCAATAGAGAACAACAAAGCCATGTTGCATGTGGATCTGGGAATCTGATTGGATTCACTCACTAGGTGGTGGCTTGCTCCTCGCACACTAGCCTTTCAGGATATGCTAGTCAGATTTCATGCTCAGCAAAACTATAATTTACATCTTGACTCTTCATGGATATTGCCAAATCTTCACATGTGGCAAGGGTCTCTTAGATTGCTAAAACATGAGAGTAGTTACTTGAATTTCTGTCTTATGGGTCTCATAGGTTGAAATATTTGTAACTCTTATGAGTTCCTTATTTCCTGGCATTTTAGCTACTTCCTTATTTGTTCAGTCTTGCCTGCTGTGCATAACATCAAAGAAGGCATTCTGCGAGGCAAAAAGATAGAAAAGTAGCCAAGTAATTGAAGAACTTACAGTCTTCCTGGGGGTGGGTTAAGCTGTATTGTAATCTGGGTACTTTTAGAGACAATGAGCAGTCTGGGGCAGTCCTCAAACAATAGCTGCAGTGCACAGCCAGAAAGTTGGTGAAGAAGTTAAGAAGGAATGTTTACTTATAGGAGAATAGAGATGATTTTTAGGGGGTTTGACATGTCATCCTGATGGTGAAATCTTTTTATTTCTATGTTTAGTCTTTAATGTTGCTATATAGTTAAATTGGGATTTTTAGAGTAGAAACATCACTGGATTTGGAGTGATTTGCATTCTGACTTCCATTTGCTAGCTGTAGCTTCCCTGGGCTTTGGTTTGCTTATCAAAAACAAAATAGATCTCCCACTGAAGGATATTGTAAAATCAAATAAGATAAATGAACAAGCTTTTCTTTCTCGAGGCTGTGGGGAGGCTTTTGGAAGCAAGTCACCTCTTAAAATTGTTGGCAGCTGCAGAATTGCATCTAGTTTCCAATAGAAAGCAGATGTAACTGGTTGTCTGAAGTAGAAACTAGAAGATGGTAAAGATTAGAATGGAGATTTATGTAGTAAGAGGTCGAAGTTTGTTCCTTCTTAGTTTTCTGTCATGACCAGAAACTTGAGCCAGAGATGAGGTTTAGGCTTCTTGATTCATCTGTACCACTGAAAATATCATGAATCTTCTGAAGGAAACTAGAATAATTTAAACTAGAACATGGAACTGGCTATTTGTTCATAAAATAGCTTGTAATTTTGGTTTTGACTTTTTTTTTTTCACCTCAGCACTTATGCTGAAGAAATTATGAGGCCACAGTGAGATTACGATGGAAGCTGTATGTGAAACACTCAAACATACATAAATCTTTTGATCAAAAAAGCATTCTGTTTTTAGAGTGCTTCCTCATATGTATTTATCTTCTTGCCCTGTTACTTTTCAGTAGGCCAGTTTGACAGAACCACATTATCTGGTGTTGCTTAACCTAACTAGATAATTCAGTCCTTCTAAATATCTGCCCTCTCAGAGTAGATTCTTAGACTTCTCTTCTATAAGTCAGTATTTGAAATGGCGTACACCTGAGTCTGGTTCTTAAACCATTTCCAGCAAATCTGTGAGGGGACCAGTTGGTAATGGAGTCTGATTTAAGTCTTTGGATATACATAAGCATTTTAAAAGCATTGAGGAGTCCTGCTCTAAAGATACCTCATTGAAAAATATGTTTCCATTTATTGTGAGAAAAAAATATTCTATCAAGAATCACCCACAATAAAAAAATTATACTAGATGTGGGTCTCAAACTTTAGAGTACATTAAAATCACCGGGAGGGCTCATTAAAACAACAGATTGCTGGGTCCACCTCCAGAGTTTCTGGTGCAGTACATGTATGGTGGGCCCAAGAATGTGCATTCCTAGTATCCTGGTGCTACTGAGGCTGCTGGTCCAGGAACACACTCTGAGACACACTGGTCAAGATACTAATTTCAGTTTACCTTTAATTCATGGGTAAATTTAGGAGAATAAACTTGGTTTTAAAAAAAAAAAAAATCTCAGATTTCCTCTGTTTTCAAGTTGGGCATGTGTGAAATTTGATGTATTTTCCCATACATTGAAAGTTCAGGAACATTCATTGTGGTTATTCAGCAACTTTTGCATTACCTAGTCCATAGACTTAGAGTGTAATATTTAATAAGTCAACTTCAGTGGTTGCTCCATTTAATTTACATTCATCTAAGCAAGTTTTGAATTTTAAATGAGAAAAAACTTGTTTGTGCATGTATGAAGCATGGAATTGAGCCCCTTGACTACTGGCTGAGCATTACAGGTTGAGCTTTATGTTGAATTTGTACCCTCCCCTTCCCCTGTTAGGATCACATCTGGGGAGCAGTCCAAGTGAGCTGGCTCCACAGAGCCTGCTGTGCCTTCTTCACCATTTTGCTCAGTAAGTGGGCCATAATTGCCAGATATACTTGATGTTCTTACTAGAGCCTCAGCTCTGTTGCTCTTTAAGCCAACTCTCCCCAGTTCCAATACCTTCCTTAAAGAAGTTTCTAGCATATCCCCAGGAATAGCTAACTTTTCTGACATAAACTTGGAGAATTAGGGATGGTGGCAGTTTGGCTTTTACAATGAATGGGTAGAATTAATTTGGGGCTTGGAAAGGGATATTTTTTAAATGTGTTCCTTGTGTGCTTTATCCATTAGGTGTTCCAGAGAGATGGAAATGATTTGCACATGACATATAAGATTGGACTTGTTGAAGCTCTGTGTGGATTTCAATTCACATTTAAGCACCTTGATGGCCGTCAGATTGTGGTGAAATACCCCCCTGGCAAAGTAATTGAACCAGGTAATCTTGGTATTTTAAGAACTTAATTTTATCTGAGCCAGGCTTCTGTGTGTTCTTTTATAATTTGTCATTTTTTTAAATGTGGGTGATTCTCAAAAGAGTATTTTTGAACACTTTTTTGTGTAAAATTCTTAATAGTTCCCCCTTTACTTACTTAAATAATAGGATGTGTTCGTGTAGTTCGAGGTGAAGGAATGCCACAGTATCGGAATCCCTTTGAAAAAGGTGATCTTTACATAAAGTTTGATGTGCAGTTTCCTGAAAATAACTGGATCAACCCAGAAAAGCTTTCTGTAAGTGTTATCTACATTTATGCAACAAATGACTTAATTATAAAGTTTAATAACAGTTGTATTTCTTTGACACCTTCGTTTTGGCGCCGAGATTAGATCACATAATTTAAATTTTTACTTCTTAAATCCTTGCATGATTGTCTGGTTGTAGTGAGGGTTACAGTGTAAATGCTCATGGGATCAAGTAGGTAGCAGTCAAGGAATTAAATTGACTGACTGGAAGGATTGGGGTTCCCTGGGATGCAGGAAGGCATGTCTGAGGTGTTTTTTTTTGTTTGTTTGTTTGTTTGTTTGTTTGTTTAAAGGCTAGAAGTCTTGATTTTAATGTGAAATTTCCCAGTGTTTAAATATTGGCAACCAATTCCATTTTGTGTGTGTGTTTAAGTAATGGGTTGTGCAAAATTTGCAGATTTGGTTTGAGGGATATCAGTTTGTGGCCTGTGAAACAAAACCCAGTCACTTTCCATTTTAACTGTCAAAGAAGCATACCACTTGGATTGTAGCAAAAGGAAAGTTGAACAAATCTTAAAACTTAATCTGATTTTTGTTTGTTTTACTGAAGGAACTAGAAGATCTTCTGCCATCTAGACCGGAAGTTCCTAATGTCATTGGAGACACAGAGGAGGTAGAGCTTCAGGAATTTGATAGCACTCGGGGCTCGGGAGGTGGTCAGAGGCGCGAAGCCTACAATGATAGCTCTGACGAGGAAAGCAGCAGCCACCACGGACCTGGAGTGCAGTGTGCCCATCAGTAACAGCTGCAGCAAGAGCGCAGGTGGATTTTCTTTCCACATTTGCCTGCTTTGTTTTCAGCGATTCAGCTGGAGTATCTGATCAATCCAGATGAACTGGTGGACATCTATTGGTCTCTGTGTAACTTTTAAAATTGGTATAGTATCTACAGAGTGTATAATTTAAACTAACCACAAAGCTTTACGTATTCATTTGGACTGTTCTGTAGCGGAATAAAGCACTTGAAAGGAAACAAAACTCCCTTCCCACATGGGTTATAAGTTTCAGTCCTGGTATCTGTGCTTGATTTTTATCAGTTTGTGTAGATTTTTATGTTTCATATTTTAAATTCAGATCCTTCATTGTAAGATTTGTGTACAATTTGTCCTGAAGCTTTGTGTTTGGCTGCACCTGCATAAGCTGCTATAAATAGAATAAAGAATTTCATGGCCTGTATCTATCATTTAGATGCATGGAAAATGGGCTTTGCACACAATGGGTTCGGAGCTGACTGGGAACAATGGAAAAATACATTAGCTGTGGTTGTAAAGATTTTTGGTTTTCTTTTTTTTTTTCTTTTTTTCTTTTTTTTTTTTTTTTTACAATCTTGTGAAAGGTTTCTGAAACTCAATAATAAAAAGCAGTTGATGTAAATTATTCCTTGTGTCACATTTTTAGAAGGAAGAACATATTTTGAACTGTTAAACGTATCCTTAAACTGGAGAATGAATCCTTCGTTCTGTTCTCGAACAGCCGGCCCTTAAAAACCCATTGGCCTGAGGCTTATGCCTCAGCCAAGTGCCCATTTTATAGTTTTAAAAGACAAAGGAAAGCTTGATACATTGGTAGAAACAGGCATTTTATTAGCTTCAACTAAGCTTTGTAGAGCACCCATCAGCCGAGGACATCTAAGTAATGTAAGGCCTAAGTTACAATTCAGAGCATTTGGGGCCAGGTTGGCCTAGGCCTCTGTATCCATCTCTCCCCCTTTAAAAAGCAAGGTAACAGCGAATCAAGGTAAAACCATGTTTGCACAGAACCTGTTATTAAGTTGAATATCTGTAATTGGGGGAAGCAGTGATGTGTTCCTAATATTTTAGAAAAGTAAGACTCCTTGGGCTGGTATGAAAAAATCAGGTAAAACTCCTATGAAAAGAATTATGTTCTTCCTTATGTCTTTTCACTCCCAAGTAGATATTTTTAGAACACACTTATTTGAGAGAAAAGTCAGTTGCACATTTTACGTGTGTAAAGGGGAAAACTGAAAACTGAAATTTCAAATTGTATTATGCCATCCCTGAGCCTAAATATAGTACTTGTAGTTTATTTCTAGGTCTGCTAGAACTTGAATGAAAAAAAGGTGTCCTGACACTAATCAAGGCCTGTGAGTTTTAAGTTATTGCCCTTTCCACTACCTCCATTGTACAAAAATTATTTCACAACCAGCCTGGGCAAGATTCAAAACATAGTTTTGTATCCAAGGTTACTTCCCCACAACCACTATAAGAATAAGAAATGCAGTGACAATATAAAGTTTGTAGCCCTTCCAATAAAAGTTTATAAAACAGCGTTGTTCAGTGTAGTCTTTCTTTCAAATCTTCTGAGTTTTTTGACTATATCATAGAACACCATTTGGAAGGAAAAAAAGGGTTAAGATCTATTACTGTACTCTGCCTACCTGCTCTACTTTGTGGAGCACCTGTCTAGAAAATAAACATACATTGTCACTAGCACAGAGAATTTTTAAATAACAGTTTTACTGAGATATAATCCATATACCATAAAACTCACTCTTTCACAACTATATAATGGTACTGTGAACAACTAAATGTATGCTTCGTATGTCTGCATGGAATGTGACTATATCTCAATAAAATTGAATTTAAAAAAATTCACCTTTAGAAGCATACAAATTTAATCATTTTTTAGAATATTCACTGTCATGCAGCCATAACTATTAATTCCAGAGCATTTTTATCACACCCCAAAAAGTCACTCCCCATCCCAGCCTTTCCTGAGGCCTTGATGTAATCTAATTTGTTTCTAAGAATTTGTGTATTTAGGGCATTTCCTATGAGTGGAATAATTTTTTTCTGGCTGGCTTCCATTTACCATAATGTTTTCAAGGTTCATACATGTTACACTGTGTATCAGTACTTCATTTTTATTGCCTAATATTCCACTGTGTAGATACACAACATTGTTTACCCATTCATCAGTTGTTGATCACAGATTTTTCCCAATTAGGGGCTATTATGAATAATGCAGCTATGAACACATTTTCAATTCTCTTGGAGTTGTATTGCTGAGTCACAGTAACTGATCAAACAGGAACTGCCAAACTTCCAAAGCAGCTTCGCCGTTTTACCTTCCCTCTAGCAGTAAATGAGGGTTTCAGTTTTTGCAAATCATCAGACTTGTAGCCATCCTACTGGGTGTGAAGTGGTACTGCATTATGGTCTTGATTTGTATTTCCCTAATGACTAAAGATTTAAAGCGTTTTTTCATGTGCTTATTAGCCATTTATATATCTTATTCAGAAAAATGTCTTCATGTCCTTTGCCTGTTTATTAATTGCGTTGACTTTTTTCCTAAGGTTCTTAAAAATAATTTATTAGAACAAATTGTAGGTTTACAGAAAAATTAACATTTTCCATTAGTGTGTACCTTTGTACAAATGATGAAACATTAGCTATAGTCCATAGTTTACATTAGGGCTCACTCTGTTGTACGGTTCTATTGTAACATACACAACCTAAAAATAATCATTTTAGTCATGTTCAGGTATACAATTCTGTAGTGTTAATCACATTCAGAATGTTGTGCTACCATCACCACTATCCATTTCCAAACCTTTTCACCCCAAACAGAAACTACCAGTTGAGCATTATTAGCTCCCTATTCCCCACCTCCATCCCTGCCGCTTGTAAACTGTATTCTAATTCTAACTGAATTTGCATATTCTAAATCTTTAATATGAGATCATAAAGTATTTTTTGTGTCTGACCTAATGCATTCAACATGATGTCTTCAAGGTTCATATTGTAGCATGTATCAGAACTTCATTCCTTTTCACAGCTGAATAATACTCCATTGTATATGCCACGGTTTGTTTATCCATTCCTCTGTTGATGGATGTTTTGGTTGCTCTTACCTTTTCATGATTGTGAATAATGTTGCTATGAACATCAGTGTGCAAGTTCCTGCTTTTCTTTTGGATATATACCTAGAAGTGGATTGCAGGGTCATATGGTAGTTCTTTGTTTAACTTTTTGAGGAATTGCCAAACTCTTTTTCACAGTGACTGCATTTTACATTCCCACCAGCAACATATGAGAGTTCTTATTTCTCCACATCCTTACCAGCACTTATTTTCTGGTTTGTTTTTTAAATAATAGCTATTCTAGTGAGTGTGAAATGGTTGGTTGCTTTTTTATTGTTGAGTTGTGAGAGTTTTTAGTATATTCTGGATACAAGTCATATATATATACATATATAACTTTACACATATATATAACATTATTAACTGAAGTCAATACTTTCTTCTAATTTTCTTGGATTTGATATCAAGTCCTTTTACTGTTCCCATCCAGGATCCTACACTACATTTAGTCTTCATTTCTCCTTAGGCTCCTTTTGGCAGTGACAGTCCTGAGACTTCCTTGTTTTTGATGACCTGGCCAGATATTTTGTATAATGCCCCTCTATTGGGATTTTTCTGATGGTTATGGTTTTGGGGAGGAAGACCCCAGAGGTAAAGTGCCATACTCATCACATCATACCAAGGACACATAATATCAACATGATATAACACTGTTGATGATCCTGATCACTTGGCTGAGGGTGGTGGTTGTCAGATTTCTCCCCTATAAAGTTACCCCTTTTCCCCCTTTCCATATTGTATTCTTTGGAAGGACGTTACTATGTGCAACCCACACTTAAAGAGTGGGGAGTTATGCTTCCTCTTCTTGAGGGTGGAGTATCTACATACAATATTTGGAATTATTCTGCCTGGGAGCTTTGTCTCTTCTCCCCCATTAATTGATTTATTCAATTATTCGTATCAGTATGTTCCATGGATATTTATTTTATACTAAGGCTTATACTCCCTTATTTATTTTGTGGCTCAATTTGGTGCAGCTTTGGTCATTGGGAGCTCTTTCAGTTGATTTCTGTGTTCTTTTAGCAAAATACCCCCACCATTGGTTTGTTTCATCAGCCTTTTCTCCTAAGAGCCCAGGTTTCTTCTATTGAAGAATGGTATTAGAAACCGAGATCTAGACGCTGGGTGTGCTTGTTGCTACTGAAACTTTATGCCCTCTCGGCAGACAGAGAAAGGACATGTGTATGCTAACCTGTATATGTACACATAACTATAAATATTTATGTAATGATCTGTACCTGTATTAAGCGAAATGAATTAATACTGATGTCTCCAACTCTACTCCATTATCATATGGATCAGTCTACCCTCTTCCCTTTGCTTATCTGTCAACTTTAACCCAACAGTGAGACACCTGGCTCCCACCATCCACCATCCATTTACTTAATTATTAATACGCCATACCCCCATAAGAAGGAATTTTAAACTATAATACAGTGATGTACAATCTCTTTTGCTCTTAGATTTACAGGCTCCATTTCCAAAGTGTTAGATTGTTTTGTTACATTCTGCATTGCATCTTGGGATTTCCACCCCCTCACCTCCTAAATGATATTTTAAATTTGTGTACGTTAAGTTTTACTCTTTGTGCTATAAAGTTCAATGAGATTTGACAAGTGCCTAGTATTATAGTGTCATTATTATACAGTATCATACAGAATAATTTTATCACCCTAGAAAAATCCAGTTTCGCCTATTCAAATCTCCCCTGCTCCCAACCCCACACCAATCCCTTGCAATCACTTTTTACTGTTTTGCCTTTTCCAGTTTCATATAATTGGAATCATACTGAATATAGCCTTTTCAGACTGGCTTCTTTCACTTAGCAATATGCATTTAAGAGCCAATCATGTCTTTTTGTGAGTTTGTAGCTCATTTCTTTTTTTTTTCAAATTCAGTTTTATTGACATACAGTCACATAACCATACAATCATCCATGGTATACAATCAACAGTTCACAGTACGATCATATAGTTATGCGTACATCACCACAATCTATTTCTGAACATCTTCCTTACATCAGAAAGAAACAGAATAAGAATAAAAAATAAAAGTGAAAAAAAGAACACCCAAACCATCCCCCCCCCATCCCACCCTATTTGTCATTTAGTTTTTATCCCCATTTTTCTACTCATCCATCCATACACTAGATAAAGGGAGCGTGATCCACAAGGTTTTCACAATCACACTGTCACCCCTTGTAATCTACGTTATTATATAATCTTCTTCAGGAGTCCAGACTACTGGGTTGGAGTTTGGTAGTTTCAGGTATTTACTTCTAGCTATTCCAATACATTAAAACCTAAGAGGTTTTATCTATATAGTGCATAAGAATGTCCACCAGAGTGACCTCTCGACTCCATTTGAAATCTGTCAGCCACTGAAACTATTTTGTCTCATTTTGCATCCCCCTTTTGGTCAAGAAGATATTCTCAATCCCAGGATACTGGGTCCAGATTCATCCCCGGGAGTCATATCTTGCATTGCCAGGAAGATTTACACCCCTGGGAGTTGGGTCCCACATAGTGGGGAGGGCAATGAGTTCACCTGCCAAGGTGGCTCAGTTAGAGAGAGAGAAGAGAGGGCCACATCTGAGCAACAAATAGGTACTCAGGGGGAGACTCTTAGGCACAATTATATGCAAGTTTAGCCTCTCCTTTGCGGTAACGTGTAGCTCATTTCTTTTTATCGCTGAATAAGATTCCATTGTATGGGTATACCACGGTTTTTCTCTTAGATATTTAATTTGCAAATATTTTCTCCCATTCCTTGGGTTGTCTTTCACTTTCTTGATGGTTTCCTTCGAAGGACAAAAAGTTTTTTAAGTTTGATTAAGTCCAATTTATTTTTTTTCCTTTTGTCACTTGTACTTTTGATATCATACAAACAGTTTAGCCAAAGTGTACACTAGACTGGAGCTGTTCTTCAGTATTCGCCTATTTTTACATGTAATTGTCATCTGGCTCTGGAGAGGGAGTAAGACATAGTAGAGCCTATATGGTAAATGACAATTTACTTGGGAAGCCCACGTGAAATTGCCCTTCAACTATTATATCAATTAGATCTTTCGTTTTTGCCCCAAGTACTGCTCACTTTCTTGCCTCTCCCTGCCAGTCCAATCACTTGTGCTATAGAGAGTAAGTTTTTTTAACTTAGATTCATAACCTAGATTTCCTTTTTAGGCTTGCTACCTTGGAAGTTTTGTTCTTTCAGTGTTAAGTAAGCACATTTATATTAGTATAAATGGCTGGAGTTTGATTACAAATAGATGTATATAAACTGATATTTACTCCAAAAGTTTTGTGATTAAATCACCTCACTGTAAGAGATTTGATAAAATTCTCAAACCCACATAATCTGGCACAGACTTCTAGAGACCTTTGTTAATATAAACGTTGTTTGTTTTTAATTTCTAAAAATTCAATTAAATTTCTGGTCAAAGCGGACTAATAGCCAGTACCACCATGTATCAGTACCAGGCTAAAGGTGCTCAACGACCTGACTCCCTGGCTGAGAAAGCTCTCAGCAGCACTAGGTTGAGAATCTTCAATCATCGATGCATTTTACCAGTCTGCATATGAGCATCTTATCCCCTCAGGTGATCTACAATTAGTGTACAAATTATTTTTTCTGTTAGGAAGGCAGTATGTGATCAATAAAAAAATCAAACATTATAATAATGTGTGACTTAGAGAAATGAATGTTCCCATGCTCTAGAGAAAGTCAATAGAAAGAGAATGGTCTTTATTCTTTAAGATGTTTTTTCAAATACATATATAACAAAATCTCCCATCCTAGTTCCCTTTCCCATATGCAACCACTCTTACCAGTTTCTCATGTGTCCTTCCAGATTGTGAAGTGTGTGTATGCAAAAAAATGGTATATAAAACTTATTTTACAACTTAATTTTGTCTGATTATTACTTTAACTCACTTATACTAATACCTAAAGATCTGTCTCTTCTTTTTTAATGATTTCAGTGTTCTGTTGTTTGGATGAACCATTATCCAATTTTCTGTTGATAGATATTTGGGTCATTTCCAATTATCTGTTATTACAAACAATGCTATGGTGACATTGTCATACATATGTCTTTGTGCATTTGTATTCAATGCATAAAAAACAGGTTACAAATTTAAGTTTCTAGTTTATAGAACACTGGCATAAAGTAGAAGGAGAACCTAAATAAATACTAATTGAATGAATGAAAGAAGTCCTCTTGATCTTGTTGAAACAAATCTAAAATCTGGGGACCTGAAATTATGACCTGAATCCCTGAAAAGGAACTCTAGAAAAGCAATATGTCCTGTTCCAGTTAGCTAATGCTGCCCATTATGCAAAATACTATAAATGGATTGGCTTTTATAAAGGGGGTTTATTTGGTTACAAAGTTATAGTCTTAAGGCTATAAAGTGTCCAAGGTAAGGGGGTGCCTTCACTGAAGGATGGCCATTGGTATCCAGAAAACCTCTGTTGGTTCAGAAGGCATGTGGCTGACGTCCAGTTGCTCCCGTTGTGTTTCAAAATGGCATTCTCCGAAATGTTGCTCTTGGGGCATTTTGTCTTCTCTTAGCTGCAGCTCCTCTTCAAAATGTCACTCTCAGTTGCTCTCTGGTCCTTCTGCCCGAGAATTCCTTTATCCCACCCTGAATCAACACCTCCATGGAAACCATCCAATCAAATGTTTCACTCACAGTTGATTGAGTCACATCTCCATGGAAACACTCAATCAAAGAATTCCAATCTAATCAACACTAGTACATCTGTCCCCACAAGATCCCATCAAAGATAATGGGATTTTGGGGAATGCAATACATCCAAACCAGCACATGTCCCTTTCAGTATGCCAAGATTGAGAGTCAGAACCGAAATGTGTATAAAATGAGTATAGTCCAACAGGGTTGGACCCCAGTGATTACTCAACCTCTTCACCATCAAAGGAACTTATGTGGAAATATTTTGCTTACCAAACAAATAATGATTACTTAAATTTTTACTTCACTAAGACACAATTTTGAGTTCCAACAGCCATGCTGTACCAGTAGATAGAAATTTAAAAATGGAGACCTGTGTACCTAAAAGGGTCACAAGATTCAATCAAGGATAATGCCTGTATAGACCATCTCCTAAGTCAACGAAGGAACTCTTTCAGTGAAACACCCAACTAAAGACAGCCCAGTACTAAACTTTATGCCCTGATGTCACTGGGAACTGGGCTTCCCTTAGGGCAGTCGCAACTGGACTTGAATCTCCAAAGTTCTGGCATTGCCCAGGCAGCTAAAGATGGGTGCTACAAAGCTCACCAAGAGAGTTGGGCCATTCCCTCAGAAGGCACAGCTGGTCCCTTATTCCCTGCCCTCTGGACTCCCAGGCTTTCCCAACAGGGCTGTGGGTAGTGGTCATGACAGGACAACATGAGAATGCTCATCCTATTCTCTTTCACATCCCCTTGGTGCAGGAATATGACATGTCTTATAGCTGACGTTTCTTAGGTCCTTATGTTTTGAATCCTATCTGGCTTGATCCTGGACATTAGTCAGTAGCTGCATATCCAGGATTATCATCCCAGGAAAGACATGGACAAGTAGGGTTGGATCTGCCCCGTGTGTCCCAACATCCCACTACATTAGCCCCACTATAGGAATTTGTGCTTTCAATGCTTCATTTCTTGCTGTCAAAGAGAAGAGATTCAACTATTAGTTAGTTCTTTGCCATGGCTGTTGCTTCAGAGATGGGAAGTCCAAAAATTTCAAGGATAGAGAAGCAGTGCTCCATTGGCCAGCTCTGCCATCATCCCTTTTAGAAACCCTCTGACTCTCAACTCTGAGGACTACTGTCTACATTTACTCCACAAAAGGTTCCTCAAACTATTTACTATTGGGTTGGGTCAACATAAAATCTTTAGAATGCCTTTGCCAACGTTATATTTTTATCTGACTGAGACATTCCAAAGCATGAGGACATAATGGCTGATTAATGTTTCCCTGACACTGCTCAGTACACACTCGTTTCTAAGACATGTTGTGATTCCAGTTAATAAAAACACACCAATCATTACCAGCAGTGAGTCACATCTGGAGAGTGAGTAGTCCCTCGTATATTATCTTGTGTCATTGAACATACAAGGGACTTAACTCACAGATAATCATGGGTCCAGAGGTCTGCCTAAGAAATTATGGCGGTCACAAAAGAAATCAGCATGTGAAGAAGTAAAACCTCAGCATGTAAGCTACCCAGCATACACTACACCCTTCTTTAAGGTCCTGTGTTTGAACTCTGATATATTAGCAGATCTACAAAAGAAAAGAACCTCTCTCTGTTCTATCCACATAGACTGGCCCAGGCTAGTCACCTCATTTCCTTTTGTTTTCTTGAGGAGGACAGAAAAAGCAAACCATGCCAGGAGAATTTGAGGTTTATAATGGGCATGTTTGGGTTTTGGCCACCTTCATGGAATCCCCTCTCTTTTAGTAACGGTACACTGGTTTCCCTCCAGAGCAAACTACAGCACATGGGCCAAACCAGCCTACAACCTGTTTTTGTAAGTAACATTTTATTGAAATACAGCCACACTCATTCTTTTATGTATTGTCTATGGCTGCTTTAGTGCTACAATTGCAGGGTGGAATGGTTGCAATAGATACCAAACGGTCTGCAAAACCTAAAATATTTACGATGTGGCCCTGATAGAAACAGTTGACCCACTTCTGCTCTAGGGGACCACTACCTCCCTGACTCTCAGCTCTGTGAATCAGAACTATCCTTGTAATTCATCAACTGATTAATTCCTCTTTTGCTTGAGCCAGTTTGTGTTGCGTTTTCCATCACTTGAGTCCTTCCTGACACGGGGAGACCTCCACACAAATAACCCTTTCTCCTGGAATGGCTTCATGCAACACAAATGCTCAACCAATGGCTCAGGTCCATCCGCATCATGTATGGACTGGAACGATATTCTTTTGATCAGAAACTGAAACTTATTTTCTGTCAACAGGATTGAATATTTGAAATCAGGAGTTTCCCAGAAAATTACAGGTGTATAGAAACCATCTGGTGATGCCTCATTAAAAAAAAAAAAAAATGGTTAAAGAGCAATAGTGCTGTGGACTAACCGGCTTAGCAAGACGGAAGGAGCTTGTTACAACCCCGCCACCCCCACCTCAGGGTGTGGATGGTACCACAACAGCCAACCAACATAATGGAATGATGTATACAGAGAAGGCACAACACACGTTACATGTTACATCACACAAAACTCCTAACAACCCATCAAAGGGTTGTTTTTACAGGGTTGTTTTACCCTTTACAGGGTAGATGTTTTTATTGCCCCAGTTAACTGATAAGGAAGCCAAATCTCAGTGATACGTTAAGAAATTTGAGAAAGGTCACACAGTAAATGGTGAAGAGGAGACACCAGTTCAACTCCAAACCCCAAAAGCCACGGTCTTAAACACTGAAGCTGTACAACCAAGTAAGCAACCCCAGTAAACAGATTCCCTTGGCCCACACTTCCATTTAAAGTCTTCGGTGGGCTCTCATTGGTCTGCTTCGGGTCACATGCCATCCTTGAACCAATCACTGGGGTCAGAGCACATATGGGGCATTGATTGGTTGGGCCTAGGTCACATGCCCAACCCTGAGCCTAAGGGGTGGGGCCATCCTGACAGACATGACCTAGTGCCGGCATTTCCCTCTGGAAAGGACTTGGCGCTTGAACGGGATAGCGTTTTACGTACATCTGAGGAGCATCAACTGTCCTTGTTAAAGAATGAGGCGAGAGGGGAGGGCAGGTTGGTGCTGCTCCTGCTCAGGCCTTGGTGCTTCCGGTCTTTTCCACTGCCGTCTTTGATTGGAATGTTGGGTGCTCACCCTTGGAGCACACTTCCTGTCAAAGGAGCGTATCTATCAAGGATGGGACTGGTGGGGTAGTGCCTGGAACGGAGGAACCCTGAATTAGCATCCTGACAACCTCTGAGGCAAGACCTTGTTAAGCATCTCCGCTTCCTCCCCTGCAACCTGGTGAAAGTGTCCAGTCGAGCTCCCAAGGCCAGACAAAAGGTCAGAATAACCACAAGGCTGCACAAAATGAGAAAGAATCATCTGTAGGCTAAAGCCAGGCCAGTGTGTAATAAAGAAGGAAGCATGTCCTCCCCTGGTTGGACTCTGGTGAGTAAGGGCACGCATGCACCACCCACCTGCCCTCTTCATGCACAGAAATTGATATAATTATTCATGTAATTGGCATACGCCCATAATATCCATTTAAACGTTTCATCATTGTCCATCTTAGTAAGATGGTTCCAAAGACTAGAGGCTCTGTTGATTATTCCTGGGTGTCAGGCATTGCTTAGGAGCTGGGTGCCCCAGGCTTTTGCACTGCAGCCTTACAAAGCTGAAATATGACATTCTAGATGTGCTCAAGGGCTAAGTTATAGGGTGAGGGTTTGCTTAAAAAAACAAAAACAGAAACACCGTCTGTGGGAATCCCATGGGTGACCAGCTGCCCTTGGTGCTTAAACATTCTTTTCATCCTGAAATTCCTGTCCTAGGCCTTTTATCTTTGGGAAATTATCATAGCAGTGCATAAAGATTATATACTAGAGTATTTATTGATTGTTTACAATTGTGAGAAATTGGAAAAATTCCCCATTGGATTTTATGTCCAGTCAATGACATGGCAAGTAGTTATTAAAAAGCATGTCACAAAGAGTATTTTATGACAAGATATTCATTGCATAATAATTGATAATGTACTCAATATGATGTTGGGTTTTTAAAAAAAAAAAATTTATTAGTGAAGTTGTGGGTTTACAGAACAATCCTGCACAAAATACAGGATTCCCAAACCCCACCTTACCACCAACATTGCACCAGTGTGGAACATTTGTTACAATTGTTGATAGCACTTTTTTATAATTGTACTATTTTTAACAGTAGTTACCTTTGTTACAATTGATGAAGGATCTTTAAAATGGTTTTATTAACTATCATCCACAGTTTACATTAGGTTTATATTTTTCCCATATTCCTCCCTATTAACACCTTGCATTGGTATCATACATTTGTTATAATATATGAAAGAACATTCTTAAACTTGTACTGTTAATTATAGTCTTTTGTCTATAATAGGGTTCACTGTGTGCACAGTCCTGTTTTATCCTTCAGTTTTTATTCTGGTAACATATACATCCTAAAGTTTCCCCTTTTAACCACATTCACCTCTATAGTTCAGTGCCGTTGATTACACTTGCAATAATGTGGTACCAGCACCACCATCCATTTCCAAACCTTTACCATCAATGATGCTATTTTAAAAATATATGCCTGCATAACTGTACTGACAGGATGTACACAAAGTAGAAAATACTGATTTGGGGGTGGTGGCTTGAGGATTATGGGTGTTTAAAAATGTTTTTATTATGAAAATTTTCAACACCCACAAAAGTAGAAAGAATAGGTTTCCTAAGAACCTCTATACACCCATTGCTCAATTCATCAGTTATCCATATTTTGCCACACTTGCTTCAACATTTTTTTAAAAAACTTACTTTGTCTCCCACTTCCCTCCTGAAGTATTTTAAAGCAAATCTCGCACATCACTGTATTTTATCCCTACATAATTTAACATTAACCTTTAAAAAGGACATCTCTTATGTGTCTACAATATCATTATCATGCCTAACAAAACCATTAACAATCCCCCCTATTCTGCACTATCCAGATTGTATTCATATTTCTATGGATGATTTCCTCTTTATTTTTTATCTGCATTGTCTTTTTCTTGTATAATAAGCATCTAACATTAAATAGCAAGTTTTTTAAAAAAGATTAAAATCCTTGGATTTATACATTTCCCTCCCAGAAACACACTTATTACATTAAGCAATTAAATAATATATCTGAAGGATCCAGCAATGCTCCAAAGACAAATAAGGGCTTAAAACTTTTTAGCAATTTAACAATTCTTGAGCATTCTTAACAATACTTCTTAAGGATTTGCCAGCTTAAGTATTTGAGGTGAAACATTTTGGGCAGGGCAGAGGGAGTTGGGAACTCCTTGTCTTTAAGAAAGAGAACGAGAGATCTTTCCATAATCAAATAGACAAATAGTATTTGGGTACAGGGTAATCTCAAAGGTTGCCCAGTAGGTCATTGCCGCTTGCTCAGTGTCCACACTGCCTGCCTTAGACAACCAGCAGCAGTCCCAGCCTCTCTTACTGCTCTGACAAAACTAGCCATAGTTGTGAATAGCTGTGGTCACATTTCCTTCTCCGAGTCCTCTTTGCCAAAAAACAAGCTTCGAAGTTTGTTTGAGCAGCTACAGACCAGATACACACACACACACACACACACACATACACACTCACACACAACTTATGGTTTGTTTGTTTTTTTTCATTTTTTTTTCCCCTGATGCACATACTACCATATGGTTTGGCTCAAATAACTTGAGCAAAAGGGAGGATTTGCTGGCTCTTAGTATCCAAGAAATCAGATAACCAAGTCATGGGAAGGGCTGGGGCGTAGCTGGGGACTTTCAAAGCAAGGATTTCAGGGCTAAACACATGAAGGCCTCTGGGCAGTGGCTTCTCGTCTCTGTGTCTCTCTGAACGTCAGCTTTATCCTGTTGCTGAAGATCCCTTTTCCTCCATGAGGCAAGATCCATGTTTGTCTTTGGGGCTTGAGTTGTTTGTTTGTTTTATAGTTTCAACCTCTGGAGAGTCAGACTTGGTTTCAAGTTAGAAAAATCTGGGAATGGACTCATTGACTCACCCAAATATCAGAGGATGCAGACTCATGTAAGATGACAGCAGCTCTCTCACAGCCAGATGTATCTGGGGAAGGGAAGGACAGTCCCAGGAAATGGACGAGGAGAATCCAATCAGACAATACCACAGATGCCCACTACTATACGATATATGGTGACTGCGACTGCTGCTTCAAGTTCCTAGTGTATCTTGGATGGCTTTTCTCGTCAATAAAGACATACTCATCTGGATTAAGAGCTGCGTAGCATTCCTTTGAAGGGATACACCAGTCCCTTATTAATGGATAGTTCGATTTCTTTTCCCCTTTTGGCTATGGCCATCTATGCTATCAAGGGCATCCTTGTACAATATATCTTTCATACCTGGGAAACATCCTAGGATAAATTCCTAGGGATGGAATTGCTAGATCAAAGGACATATGTATTTTTCTCCCAATTGTTCACTCCACTGAGTTATAATTTACGTACAGCAAAATGCACAAATCCCAAATGGACAGTTCTATAAGTTTTGACAAATGAATATACCAGTTTACCCCACAACCCTATGGAACAAGACGTGGTAATTTTGCTCCAAGCCATGATGGAGCAGGAGGGACTGTATTTAACCTCTCACTTTAAACAACTAAAAACCTGGGGGTGTGTGGGGGGGAATGACACAACACACCATAGAACAACAGTTTTCCGATGTTGGACAACAAATGACACAAGACAGTGATCCCCGAGAGAGGGGCAACAAATGAAGTGAGACCCAGGATTGCCCCATCTTTCTGCCTGGACAGTTTCCAGGCCACAGCACAGGGGAGGGGACCCCAAATAGAGCCTTCTTATACGAGGCTTTTGTGGACATATACCTTTATTTCTCCTAGCTAGGAGTGGACTTGCTGGGTCATAGAGTAATAGTATGTTTAACTTTATAAGAGATGACATTTGCAAGGTGGTTGTATCATTCTTCATCCCCACTAACAATGTATGAGATTTTGAGTGCTCCACATTCTCAACAACATTTGGTGGTGTTAATCTTTTTCATTTTAGTCATTCTCTTGGTATCTTACTGTGGTTTTAATTTGCATTTCCCTGATGACCAATGATGTTGGGCATCTTTCCATGTGTTTATTGGCCATTTATATATCTTCTTTTGTAAAGTGCCTGTTCAAGTCTTTCTCCCATTTTTTATTAGGTTGTTTGTCATCTTCTTATTGAGTTGTAGAACTTCTTTATATATTCTGGATACAAGTCCTTTATCAGATTTATATTCTGAAAATGTTTTTCCCAGTTTATGGCTTGTCTTTTCATTTTCTTAATGGTGCCTTTCAAAAACCAGAAGTTCTTAATTTTGATGACATCCTCTTTATCAATTTTTTTATGATTTGTACATTTGTGTCCAAAGAAATATTTACCTACTTCACATTCATGAATATATTTTCTTCCAGAAGCTTTATAGTTTTGACTCTTATGTTTTACATCTGTGATCCTTCTCAAATTTTGAGTATTTGTGAGATAGGGGGTGAGGTTCATTTTTCCCCCATGATACCAATTAATGCAACACCATTTGTTGAAGAGACTTTTCCTTCCCACTGTATTGCTTTGGCATGCTAGTCAAAAATTATTTTTGTCAATACAAGTATGACAAAGCTATATAACATATATGAGAGGGGAGTGACTATTCTATGCCAAAGTGATAAATGCATGTGAATCTTATTTCTGGACTCTATTGTTTCACTATCTGTGCTTTCACCAATACCACATTGTCTTGATGACTATCATTTTAGAGTAGGCAGACATGTATATTTAATGTTGACATTGCCAACTTGCCCTCCCAAAAGGATGTACAAATTCACACCCTTCCCAACAGTCCCCCAGAGTTGGCTTGCCCCCTTTCACCACCATGGGGCATTGTCAACCTTATAAACCATGGGACCATGTCTTATTCACCACTCTATCCCCATCACTTAGCACTGCACCCGACACACAGCTGCTCAGCCAGTGTTTACTGAATGAATGACAAGTTTCTTTAGCATATCTATAAATGTTGTCAACACCTATTGAGCTGCCCTGGTAGGTAACAAAGATGAGACAATCATTCAAAACTCCAGACAAATGTTTCTGAAAACCCAAAAGCATATGTCACTAGGATTCAGCTGGAGTAATAATAACAAAAATAAAAACAGCTGAATCTTTGCCGTACTTACCGTGTGCCAGGCATGCTTAACTCTCACAACAACTCAATGAAATAGCTATAACGTTTAATCTCATTTGCAGATGAGGTAGCTGAGCAAAATGCAGTTCAGTATCAGAGAGGTTACGTTACATGCATACCAAGGACCAAGGTCCTTTGGGGGGAGACCCAGCCCCCTATAAATACCAAGAAGCTCAGATGAGCCCAATTCCTAACTGGTGCCAGCAGGTCAAGATGGTGGCAACAACTGGACCTGCACCAAACACCAATGTCAACAGCACTGTCTTCATGAGGTAGGGAAGCTTTATCCTTAACAGGCTGCAGAATGACTGAAAGAATCTGGCAGCCCATTTTAAAAACACTTTTTACAACTGTAGTGTCACTGGACCCAGGACATTTTTGTTTCAGAAACTGGCTAAAAAAAAAGAAGTTACCACTGACAAAAAATAAGTAAATAAATAACTCAACTGTGTGCTCTGGCTAACAGAATATGTTCAAAAGTGCTGGAAGTGTTGAAAAATGGCCCTCTCGCCTTGAAATGTCATTTTTATATTGTATCCGTCATAATTAGGGCATATTTTTGCCTTCAATTTCAACATTTATTGAACACCTATCATATGTCAGCATTGCTCATTTAAGCCACAGATAATCACAGAAAGTGCTCAACAGAAGTAAGTGCTTTTCAGGAACTATGTCACACACAAACACACTTTTCCCCATTTCCCTCACTTATCCCATTACCCTACGAGTGGGTATGATAAGCCCCATTTTATGGATGAGAACACTGAGGCCCAGTGAGGTCACATAACTCGGACAGGATCTCAGAGCTGGAAGTGCTGGAGCCCAGGTGCGTGCACACCGTGGCCAACCCACCGTGGGCCAGCCCTGGGCACGGATCCTCGTGGCGCTCTGGCTTTCAGACCGTGACAGACAAGAGGCGCTCACTGCCCTGGGAGACTTCATGGAAATCATCCTAAGAATGCTCCAGACAATTCTAAACACAAGGGTGGGACAAGGGGAACGCCCTCTTTATGCAAGGATGTTCCTCATGTGGCATTATAAAACCACAACAAACAACTGTATACAATCTAAATGCTTCAGAGTGCAGCTAAGTAGCACAACACTGTGAATGTGATTAATCCTACTGAATGGTATGCTTGGGAGTGGTTGAGCTGGGAAAGTTTATACTGTATGTCTCCACAATTAAAAAAAAAAAAAAAGGCAAGTAAAGACACTGACAATTAGATGCAATACATGATCCTGGACTGGATCTAATATTGGAGGACAAAAAGCCCAAAAGGACATTATTAGGACATATGAAAAAATTGGAATATAGACTGAAAGCTTTATATCAATGTTAAAGTTCTTGAACTTGATAACTGTACTTAAAGGTATTATATAAGTTAATATCCTTTCTTAGGAAATGTACATGGAAGTATTTCAAAATAAGTTTTTTTAAAAAAGAGTGCAGTTAACCAAATGACAGTTCACCCATAGAATTGATGAGGCAGCCACTGACATGGCTCATCAGGAAGAGAACAGTAAGGAAATACCCCAAGAATGTTAGGCTTGACTAACTCTGGTTAGGGGATTACGGGGGGCTTTCAATTTTCTTCCTTGCCTTGACTTTTGTTTTCTAGCTTTTCTACAGGATCATGTTCACTTTAATAATCAGAACTTTCTTGAGAGTTATTACAGAATGTAACACTTTCATGCTCTGACCTTGTTTTAAGCACCAGAGCCATTTTTAAAGTTTTGAAATTTAGTATCTTCAAAAGGACTTCAAGGGATGCTCCAGGATTTTCATTCAGAGCAAAGGCAGATTAAATTGAGGAGACAGAAAATATCATAATCTTTTTTTTTTTTTTAAGTGGAAACAAAATCTCAACGGGAAACTCCAGCTGACCTGGTTGTCTCTTAAGGAAGAGATCTGGCTGCATGGTTGGCATGAAGTCTCCTGGCTTTGGGGCAGGCTAAAGGTCAAAGGCTGGCCTCCTGGTGGATCTTGGGGGGATACTGAGGAAAGGCAGGTAAACCACCCTCAAGCCAGTAAAGCACAGTGTCAATCCCCTGCCTCCTACACCTCACCCACATCCTTCTTTTAAGCCCAGTCCCACTGGGTGGATGGAACTGTGAGCACTGAACTGCCTGGCTGTGGCCATTCCTGTATATGGCCCCAAAGCAACAATCTCTGTTTCTTGAGGTCAGTGATCACGCCTTATCAGCTTTTGACTCCCCATTCTCTACAGGTTCCTGGCTTATTGGGTCCTTTTTGAACATTTTCTGAATGATTTCTTGATATGGTTTCAGCAAACTCCATACTGAAAATCATCTAGAATAACTGTCTTTTCCAATCCGTATATATAACAGACTCCCCATATAATACACTATACCAAGTTTACTCCCCAGATGAGCGGGACTGTGTGTTCCCGTGCGCGAGGGAAGAGGGAGAAAGCATCAGCAGCCCGCTTGGGTATCGGCACCCTCCCCGCACCCTCTGAACATGCACAGCACCCCTGCCTCCACCCCTTCCGTGAGGGCCATCTGTGGTGAGTGAGTTTTGTTGGTGCAGTTCCACCTCGAATCCTCCTTCCTCTAGGGACGGCTTCTCCTCCTCTCCAATGTTATGGCTCCCATGGGTCTGGCAGACCCCAAACCCTTTTCCACCTCCTCCTCCTGCGCTGCGCCAGCCGCAGCACTCGGTTCCCCTGGGCCACGGAGACCGGGTCAGGGAAGGGCACATGGACTGAGGCGGCTCATCAGAGCTCTTCCTCGGGATCTTCCAGCGTGGAGCTGGACAAGACAGGCCTTTGCATTTTAACACTGAGAATATGAGAATCCAAGCTTCCCTCCAGGACTTCTGTTACATAAAGCATTATATTTCCTTTTTTTTCTGCTTAGGCTACCTTGAGTGGGTCTCTATCTCTTCCAACTGAAAGGTTCCTTTTTTTTTTCGTTTGTTCTCCAAATTTTCTTTAATAAAGACTGAAATTTTAGTTTCCAAAACCACACATTAAAATTGAACAGCGTAAAGTAACATATGGTTAAGCCAGGAGGAAATTAATGCAATTCCTTGTATAGGCAGCCCCCCTCCCCACTGGCCTCGCAGTGCTTTTTCTCCATCTCCTCCCCAAGCCCCCATAAGAAGCTGTTAATTCTTAATTTACTTCTACCAGAAAGCAAATCTCTGTATTCACATTAACATTCGATTTCAAAAAATCCATAAACTTTCCTCACATTAAGTGAAACAATAGCAGCTCAAGGTTCTTAGGATTGACACCTAAGAAGAAATAAAAGCTGTGACTATAATTTATAGTATTTGGAGAAAAACACTTGTTTTGTGCTCAGAACATAAATAATGAAGAACAAACATGTAAAACTGGATGTCCATTCGATTTTTAGATTTAAACTACAAGGAAAGTTAAGCACAGGCAGCATTTTGGACATTATTTTATTGTTTAGAAACTTCTAACAGAGCTATCATTAGGTACCTTGGACAGGAGACGCCTGGGAGAACCCAATTTGGAAAACAGGCACAGGCAGGCCTGTCTGCTCTTGGAGCAAGTTTCATACAACATCGGAACAGAAGAACCAGCCGGCCTCAAGGTGGGAGGCAGCGTGTGTCCCAGGTCCAGCCCAGTGCTCCCCCAGCTCCACCCACTGTGGATCTGGACAAACACAGAAAACTGCACAGGTGTAGATTCAAAGTGTGACCCCAAATGACAACTTTCTTTGGCAGTGCCCTGACAGGAAAGGCACCAGGATAGAATCTGTAGAAAATCAAATCAATGAAGATCAGCACTTTTATCCGAAATTAACCTCCTAGACTAGCTGACCTTACGTGTGCATTTTTTTAAAAAGCAAACCAAGTGTATACGGCTTGGTTTGCTCCTTAAAAATTATGTAAATGTTGCAAAGATTTTAGGGGTTATTTATAATCTGAAGAGATTTATAAAAACACTATTGGACTTGTTAAAACTACAAATACTAACCCCTCCTCCCCCCATGAAAAAAGCAATTGTTAGAAAAATATAAAAAATATACTAGCTTCCACCGTTTGACCTTTCCTCTCACATAGAATGTATTGAGTGACCATTATCCTTCATAAGCTACAAACAAGAAATCTCACACCTCTGGGACACATCCTGGCTTACACACCATGCAACAAGTGCAAGTGCAATTTTTTTAAACTTTTTTTTAAGGAGAAGAAAAGTTCCAAAGCGTTCCCTTTCGTAATTTGAAATTGAGGCTACTTTCTTCTTAGGGACTGTAATGCTAGTGAGTGATGCAAGTTTGAAGTTTTCTCCTGCATCCCCCTGCACGGACCTAGCATGGACATTATAGCATCGAAGGCTACTTGCAAACCTCACTTTTCTAGCCTCTTCTGAGTTCTCTCTCCAGCTCCGTCAATTCCACTTTGGGACTTACTGGGCCCCCAGACTCCTGAGCTGCTTTGGCTTTCCTAACCACTCCTGGGCAAGGCAGATGGTAAGCGGGGAGGATTCTCGATGAAGGAGAAGAAGGTACCAAGCCTGCTGTTGCCCGCAGCTGCTTTCCTGGGGTCTGAGTCAGGCCCCTCCCGGGTTTGCTAATGCCAGGGAAGTGGTATACCTGGTGGGTGACACCCCCTGGTCTGAGAGGCAGGTGATGCTATAGGGCAGTTACAGACTCTAGGAGGGGAGCCAGCAGCCAACGTGGAAAGAGGCAGACACTCTGTATTAAGTTAAAACACGACGATAAACTTCCCATCAGATCACATGTACTCCTCCACAACAGCTGAGCTACCAGGCACTATAACCAATTAAGAGCTAGGGAATGAACCAAATTCAACAATTCAACAGATGCCACGTCCTTGAGGCCAGCCCTGATGAGGACATTTTCAGCCTTTCACTGTCCTGCCTGCCGCCAGCAGGGGGCGATGTATGTAAAGGCTCAAGCCCCTGGGAGCAAACCACCAGCAGGACAGATCCGTGTAACTGGGACATTGCTGGGCCTGCATCCTGTGTCCCTGAAGTCCAGAGACACCTCTCAGACATGGGTCCCAGCCTAAGCATGTCAGGGGAACCCGACATACCCAAGCCGAGTCCTCAGCACCTCCCGCACAGCTCTGACTTGAGCCTGGCTCAGACCCTCTCACTCCCTGCAGGACCCTGATCTTGGCCTAATCCCCCAGTGCCTGCCACAGTCTAACCTGGCGGGCTGTCCATCCTGTGTGCAGCTGCCCTCACCCTATCTGAGGTGTTGCCTGCCTTCAGCCCAGAAAGGAAGACCCTTTCCAAGGCTCCAATGGACATCCAGGCTCCACTGTTTGACACTGCTGAGGGTTTTATTTCATCACGCTGGTGAGTTTGGGGTTTCCAGTCCTTGCCATGGTAAAGTTATACATGACATGTCCCGCACCTGCTTGTTTCTCCAGAGCCAAAGCATCTCACCCAACACACCCTAGTTGTGTGAAAACTCCAAGTGAACTTACTGAAAGCAACACCGTCAACAGATTCAGAGAGCCCCGGCCGTGTCTGCTAAGTGAGTCCCTCTACTTTGGTTGCATCAAAACACAGGGCCTCTGAGATGTTGCATCTTCACATTTGCGCAGAGAAGTGCTCCCAACATCAAGGCACAGAGAAAGAAGTCTCCTGGGGCAGAATGACGATGAATGCGACCAGCGACCTCTGGGAGGCCTGAGGCAGAGTCACCAGGGAAGGGGGGACGAGTCCAGGCTGACCCAGGTGCCATGAGAAGGAAGGCCCAAGGACGGCTTCCCCCTGGGGTGGCGGGGCCCTCAGGCGTACTCCTCCAGGAACTTTATGTGGAAGTCCTTCACTTTCTGTAGGACTGTCTTCAGTTTTTCCACTGGAGGGAGAATGGTCATTCTGTCAGGAAAGAAAACAGCATCAGATGGGACAAAAGCTGCCCTGGCAAGTGTGGATCCATCCTGCTGGAAAAAGGGAGAGGAAAAGAACCCGCAGCGTGTTCTGGCACTGACAGAGGAGAAGTCGAGCAGGTGTAGGTAAGCTGCGTTAGGAAGGACAGACTGGTCTTGTCCTCTGCCATAGCTCTAGCCCCTGGCCAGCACCTGGCACTTGTTAAACCACTTCTTGACTGCACCATGAATCATTGAGGCAAGCCTGACTAAGTGGGGGAAGCCAACCGCACAGTGTGTCTGTGGGACGCTGTCCATGACATTGGCCTAAGTAAGACTTGGGTTTCTGGGACTTGCTAAGCTCATGACATTTCTTTTTTTAGTGTCTGCTGCAGGAGACAGCTGAGCACACCAGGCAAGGGGAAGATGCTGTTCTCAACAGAAACAGCCTTGCTGGGGAAACCCTTGCAGAGTGCTTCAGCCTGTTCAGCTCTGGGAGTCGGTGCTTTCCCATCTGCACGGGGGGCTCAGTCGAAGCCAAAGAAAAGGCTCTGGAAAAGAGTGTCAAGGTAAGTGGAGTTAGTTCACTGTTTCAGATGCAGCATCTCAGCAGGCTCTGGAGCACATGGCCCACAGTGTGGCCCAGCATCGCTCAAGCACCTACTATGCACCAGGCAGTGTGGAGTCACTTGAGTGCTGAGTGCCGCTATCACAGAGCTCAAAGGGGACAGGGAAATAAGGAAGAAAGCACACCGGGAATATGTCAGATGGGCAAGGTGGGGAGAGACAGAGTGGTCAAGGAAGACCTCTCAGAGGAGGTGGCCTCTGAACCCTCCCTGGGCAGAGCGCAGCAGGTGGGTGGGGTGGGGGTTGTCACAGCAGGGAGGGCAGAGGCACCACATCTCGGTCTCTGGAGCCAGCCTTGTAAAAAGTCCAAGATTCCCAGGACAGACCCAAGGCCAGCCCCGGCACAGAGGAAGCCGTACCTGAAGTGGTAAGTGTCTTTTCTCTGTCCAAAGCCGCTGCCGGGCACAACACAGATGCCAGTCTCCTCAAGGAGTTTCAGGCAGTAGAACATATCCGGGGCCAATTTACGGGCCTACAGGAGCAGGACAGAACTAGGATTCATTCCTTCACAAACACGCCAATAGAAACTCAAAAGCCAAATGCAACCTGAATGGCAGGTTGTCTCTCCTGAGGCGAACACTGGAGCACTGCTGGGAGCTGGTACAGGAGCAAGGTTCCGGAAGATACTTTGGGAGAGCCATGGGCCGAGGTGCTTCTGTGTTTGGCCATTTGCTGTGTGCTACCCCAGGTCAATGAGCAAGTCTAGTGGCTCCTATATGCCAAGCCACCAGCGCCCATCATGGGCCCTGATGTTTGTGCCCACTGGGGCTCTCGGGGCACACTGGAGATGGTGCTTCTCGCACACTGCATAACAATCCTAGGGGAGCCTGGTCAATATCAGCCTTCAGGCTCCAACATCAGGGCTTCTAATTCAGTCGTCTGGGGCCCAGAGTGTGAGCGTTTAACAAGTGTGCAGGGACACTGGGGCTGCTGGGAGGCAGCATTTTCAGAAACACTCCTGTGGCCCCTACTCCTCAAAAGGGGTCTGCAGCACCACCTCAGGCCTTCTTAGAAATGCAGACTCTTGGCCTTCCACTTATAGAGCCAGAACTGGCTTCTAAAGAGCCCCCCAGGTGATTCACGTTTGAGAAACATGGCTCCAGGACATAGAAATGGGTGGCACTTCCCAGCATCTGTTGCATTTCAAATGCACCAGGTCAGGAGCAACAACCCCCTTCAGCACTAACAGAGCCCAGATCAGCCACTGCCCATCATGCCTGCCCACCCCCAGAGCACACTGCTGGGCTGACCCTGAGACGCCCTCTGCCTTTATACCACTTGGCTGAGGAGTCCCCAAAACTCAGACCCATTAGAGGTCAGACTCTGGGGCCAGCACCTCTGCTCCCCAAGGTAAGAAGCAGCTGCCCCCACAGGACCCAGGGAGAGCTGGCCCTGCCGGGCACCGAGCCCAGAGCTCCCCCAGACCTGAGCCCAGCCCAGCAACCCCAGACCTGAGCCCAGCCCGGTCCAGACCTGAGCTGCTTCTACGGCTTTGACGGGGATGAAGATCCGAGGAAAGGCATACATGGCTCCCTGCAGGGGGTTGCAGTGAATTCCTGGAACCTGGTTAAACAGGTGTTCTGTCAGCTTTGCTTTCTTGGCCAGGTTACCCAGGACAGACTCCTTCTCCTGACGAGAGACGGAGAAAGCACAGAGTTAGCATCTCTGCACAACCAGGAGTGATTTCGTCACTGGAAACTGTTCTTCAGACAGCCAAGGTAACTAGGACAACTTGTTGAAAGAAGCTTGAACGGGCAGGAGGAGGTGGTGTAATGCATGTGCTCCTGCAGGAACTTCTTCCCCAGATACCAGCCCAGGAGACAGTCACAAGCCCGGGGCCATGGGGCACTTGAGTACATGGGGTGTTCCAGGCCACGGGGTAGCCCATGCCACAGTTCTCCTCTCACCCAGGACATCATTCCTGAAAACAAGGAAAACTGGTCCCCTGTCCCTAACTTCTGAATGGACCAGGCCATGGGGTTTACACTCCGTTCATTCAGGCTTCTTATGGAGCACTCTGGAATATGCTTGTACTCTTTCTTCTGGTGACAGGACCCACATCTTCACTGTGGGGGACCCCTTTCCCCTCTCATTCTGGGTGGTGGGTGTACAGCACATTTTGGGGGATCCCCTTTTCCCTCTCAGTCCAGGTGGTGGGCATAGAGCACATTTGGGGGACCCCCTTCCCGTTCTCAGTCCCTGTGGCAAGCACAGGGTGCATGACCCAGGCAAAACCAATGACAGCTAGTGGCTGGTTGAGAGCTGGACACGTGTCCAAAGCTGAAATGCATCAGTCCTGGACTTCTGCAGGTAATGCTGGGGAAAGGGGATACAAAGATGTGAACCTTGAACGGCTGGGAGCTTCAACTAGTCAGAGTTGGGTTTTTGTCACTTGCATCCAAAGGGCCCTGAACGTATCACATCGAACTGCGAGGACCCCTGGGGTGGCAAGAGGCAGGCTAGGACCTGGAAGTGTGCCATCCATTCCCCCTTCTCTTAGGTTAGTAACAAATTCCCTCCGAGGTATTATCAGAAGTGCCGGGTGGGAATGGCCCGTCCCTCTAGGTGCTCACCCAATTGCAACATCACATCGAGGAAAAGTTAGTGGTCCTCCAATTCAAAACACAGCCCAGCAATGCAGCTACATCCACGACTTGGTGCATTGGGGTGGAACCACGTGCCCCCTCCAGACCAACGCCAGAGAGGCAGGTGTCTGGCCATCTGGACAGGGCCCGGTGAGCAGCCATCGAAGCCATTCACCTGGTGGCCCTGACTGCAGCAGGAACCGCTGGGACACGGCCAACTCACCCTGATGAACTGCTCAAAGGACTCCTCTCCTGGTACTGGGGGGTTGACAACGATGTCCATGGCGGCCTGCCCAGACACCGGCGGACACAGACGTACGGAGAGCAGCTTCACCAGCTGGCCCTTGATTTCAGGGTGCAGGTTGATCACCTCCATGTAGCCTCCTCTGTAGCCACACCTGGGGTTAAAGAGGGGGAGAGGACCCACCAGTTACAGAGAGACCTCAGCTAAGTGCAATCCGGCCAGCCAGAGTCTTCAGTAACCATCCTCACCCCCAGTTCGGAAGGGCCAGGTGTGGCCCAGTTCTGGCAATGCAAGGTGAGCAGAAGCGATACGTACAAATTCCATATCATTTCCTTATAAGGAAACAGCATGTCCTCTCCTTCCTCTTTTCCTTTTCCCACTTTGCAAGAAATGGAGGCAATTGGAGGAGCAGCCCTAACACTACAGATGGATGCCACGTTGAGATGGCAGAGCCGTCCACAGCCCCAGTTCCTGAATGGCGTTGTGAAGCAGGCCACCTGGACGGCCACTGACCCTTAGACTGCTATGTCAAGGAGAGATACACTTCCAGCCTGTTCGAGCCACTGTAATTTTGGGCCTCTTCATTATAGCAGCTTAGCCTGAAGGCTGACTGACACACATGATTCAGGCCTGGCCAACGAAAGCACTACATTGCCCTGCACAGGCCCAAGGACCTATGCTGGAAGAATTTTTACTGCCTGAAAGCAAAGCCAACCCAATAGACTGCTGAGCTAAGAAAGAATGAGAGAAAGCAAGAAAGCAGAGACCAGGTCCTATTGACATTTTTAAGCCCCTTGATTCAACCATACACCTGGAATTTTTATCGATGCAGATTAAAAAAAAATGCCTGTCATGTAAGCCAGGTCAAGTTGTGTTACAACCAAAAGAATCCTGGTTCATACAGAGTCAAACCACATGAAAAGAAGCTGAGATTGTGTAACAAGTATTTAAAAATCTGCTTTCAGAACCAAATCTGCTCCATTGGCCACACTTTCTTGAGCTCTGCCTCCTTCTCTGGACTCTGCTAAGGTTCAGACTAACCAACAACTGCAGAAACACAGGCAACCCGGGGCAGAAACCCAGCCTTGCCTCCTTTTGCACAACCCACCCACAGCCCAGGGCCTTTACATGGTGAGACACTCAACAAAATGCTTTGGGAATCACACTGCTGGATGGACAGATTCCCAATTCATCCCTCACGCAGAATTTCCAAGGCAGGAAGATAAATTCTGGCACTTCAAAAAGGTTTCCCATAACAAAACTTGAAAGAACGAACATTTTTGCTGATCAGCAGAAAATCAAATTAGGCAGAGCAGTGTCATCCCAGGGAATCAGGATGAGAACAGAACACAGGATACCAACATCCAGGGGGCTGAATGACAAAAAAAAAAAAACAAAAACAAAAAAAAACAAAAAAAACAGTAACAGGGATGGACAGATGGACAGGTGTGTGATAAACACACCTGGGACTACCAGGAGCATCCAGTTCGCCTCTGACCACAGCGGGGGCGGCAGCCTTGGGCCCGCAAGGCGGCCGCTATGGACGCAAGATGGTGATGGAGACCATAGCTGTGGACCCCAGTCCGCCCTTCCTGCAGGCTTCCCCACTACTGGCGGGAGCGGGCTCCTGGCCCGACCAGTGGCGAAGAGGATACCCCAGAGGAGCGGTCACCTCTGCACAGACCCGAGTGGGCGCACGCAGCCCGTTGTCACCAGGTTGGTGGGGCCGGGCGGTAGTGCTTTGGCAGCACCCGCCTGCAGATACCAGTAACGAAAATGTTCAAAAATTGTGGCGATGAATGCACAACTATACGGTGGTACTGTGAACTGATTATACACTTTAGATGACTATATGGTTTTAATATTGATATTATGTGAACATCACATGCCTTGGAAAAGTTTGCATACAGTTGGAATTATCTGTTCCTAGAAGGTCTAAAAACATTCACCTGTGAAACCATCTGGACTTGTCCATCATTTGGGGAGATTCAATGGAAACAAAAGACAATTCTGAATTGTTTAAAAATCTGGAAGAGGATATAGCCTGGAGACCCTGCAAATGCCAAACTGAAGAAAGAGAAGAAATAATCAGGTAGGAATTTTCCATCCCAGACCAGCCAGTCATCTTCCCTGCCCCCCTCACTCGGTCTCCACTTGGAAAGGCCCAGAAACAGTAGACTGGAACCCTCCCACCAGGGACACAGATTTTAAAGTCTCACAGCAGTGAAAAATACCCTCACTATTTGAGACCCAGTGGCAGGGGAGGACATTTCAAGGCCCAGATCTGTGAGGGAAAAAGACACTGAGAAAATGTGGACAAAGAAGCATTTCCAGCGCTGGGTCTAAAAACCCTTCCCCCAATATTGAGGGACGCAGCAGCCAGCGGCTGTTTCCTTGCTGAGCAGACAGCCAGAGTGCTGGGTCACAGCGGGGGTACTTTGCCACATGTAGAGCCCCACATTGAGCCAGATTTTGGCCAACAAAATGAGGGCATAGGAATTCTGTAGTTTCTGGCCAGCTGGATCATACAAAGCCTGTGCTCAGAGGCAAAGCAGCCTCTGAGGACAATTAAGTTGCCAAACTGTACATATTCTCGACAATGTGGAAAGTGAAAGGAAAGAAAATACTTTCTAAAAAAGGCTTCATACCCTTTGATAAAAGCATGGAAGATGGTCTAGTTGCCCTGTATGGAAACCCAGCCCTGTTTTGGCTGAGAAATTGGGAAGATCGAACTGTTAAAGCAGGACCCCAAAACAAACCCAGGTATTGCTATCCAGTGGAAAATAGAGCACCACTGGAAGCTAGCAGATTTGTATTTCCATACAGGCTGAACTGACTGGGGGGCAGAGCCAATCTGACAACTGGCCAGGGAGGGAAAAAAGAAAAGAGAGAGGTCAAAGTCAACCAACATGTAAACTTTAGGCAAAAGAGGGGAAACAACCTCCAGAATAAACCAATCAAGAAAATCGGATGCCTAGACACCAGCAAAAAATCACGAGCCACATCAAGAAATAGGAAGATATGGCCCAGTCATTGGAAGAAACTAACATTTCAACCGAGATTCAGGAGTTGAAACAACTAATTATAGATGTTCAAAATGTTTTAAATGAAATCAGTGAGGTGAGAGAATGTGATAAAAAAGATGAAGGGATGATCATAAGAAAGAATTCAAAAGCTGTAAAAAACAAATGGCAAAATTCATGGGAATGAAAGACACAATACAAGACATCAAAAACACAATGGAGACATAAACCAGCAGACTTGGAGAGGCAGAAGAAAAGATCAGTGAGAAGGAGGACAGGACATCTGAAATTCTGCGCACAAAGGAACATGGGAAAAGAATGGAAAAATATGTGCAGGGTCTCAGGAAACAGAAGTACAACATGAAGCACATGAATATACATGCTATAGGCGTCCCAGATGGAGAAGGGAAAAGCAGCAGAAGGAATAATACAGGAAATAATCAATGAAAGATTCCCAACTGTTAAGAAACATGTAAAATTACAGGTCCAAGAAGCACAGCATACCCCAAACAAAACTGATCCAAACAGACCTAACCTAC